>NC_136832.1:2696675-4121675 GCF_951394365.1 Tetrao urogallus | reverse complement strand
TTACACTGAACTCCCCTGTGCTTCTGCAGGTGTGTTTGCCAGAAGCTTCCATTTCAAAATTACAGTGCAAACGATGGCATTACATGGCCCTGCTATGAAGACACTATTCCTCCCAGAGATGTGCCTGACAACATTACAACCGCAGTGGCCATCTGAGTCACAACTCGTTGACATCATCTACAAAGAGCCCTTTTGTGCTCACATGAAAGGGGCTCCGCTGAAAGCCCCATCAATGCCTTCAGTCCTCTTCAAAAAACCAGAATCATCTATTGGGACTAAACAGTGGGAGCTCCTCATTCAGTCCTTTGAAAAGAACAGTTTCCCAAGGAACTTTAGCATCATCCTTCCCAGTATGCCTGCTGGACTCCTCAGAGAGATTCCTGGAACTGTTTGGGCTAATTTGACACAAATCTCTTATCAGTGGTTTGACTTTTGGGGAGAAAGATACATTGCAAAATAAAACAAAGCAAGACAGTATTTCAGGAAAGGTGGAAAAGATCATAACGTTTTGGGGTGTTTAAGCAATACTAACAGGTTTTAAAGTTGGGCTGAAAATGCAGTACATCAAGCAGGGTCTATGGAGGATGCCTGCAATTAGAGAACTAGTTGGTGATACAAAACTGTCTTCCTCTTGTTTCCAGCTGCTACATTTAATTAAAAGGAAGCTAAACAATCCATTACATTAAATTACTTTCTGAACGTTACTTTTCCACATAGGCAATTGCAATGGTTGCCACAGGGATGTTATCTGACCACAGATTGGAAAGGAGATAACCGTTCTCAGAATTATTCTATTCCTGCTTTGAAATATGGCCCAGAAACCCTGGTCAGGGCTCACTCCCCATTGCGTGAGGAACTACAGGAGCTGGTGGGGGTTTACCATGTGAAAAAGGGGTATTAGCAAACTGTAACCTCAACCCCATCTCGTTTGTTCCTGCATCAGGGCACAAGATGGTGAAGATGCCAAATCGCTCTGATGCCCTGGCAACAGAAGTGGTTTTCTTTCATGTTTCCCTATCTACTCTTTGTCACCTTTGCTACTGGAACTGCAGGTAATAAAATCACACAGCAAAACAGACCCAGCCTCAGCTGCTTCCTGGTAGTCCCTAATAAGTGTCGAGCAGTCAGTATGTTGTGCTTCAGCCTCTAAACTGAAGAAATAATTCACCAGTTTAGAAGCCAAATACGCCAGGGCTATCTTGAAATACCACATGGAAACACAATTTCTAGAACGCTGCCTTGGCTTGTGGACATTTCATTTCTCGTTTGTGAAGGACACGATGGTGGGGCCTGTCCTCGTTTCCTCAGCAGTGCACAGACATGGCAGCAGCCCATGCAGCCTTTGAGGCTTTCTCCTGTAGCTGATCGGCCTTAAAAGCAACTATCAAACCTGTATTTTCTTATAGTAAAACCCAAACGCTCTCTGCTTAGGGTAAGGACAGTCTGGGCTGACTCCAACAGCAGAACCAAACCAGCAGCCTGGCTCACCTCCATTACACCTACACCCTTATTTCCTGCACTCTGTACCGTTTTTCCTCGGAGAAAATAATGGCCAAGTGGCTGTTTTGAGCATGGCTCAGTTCAGACTACTGAAGGAGAGGCAGGCAGAAGCTCCTGACTTGCAGACTATTTTTCCTTTATTCCTCTTCTCAGATGAGAACATTCAGAGGGTAAGTGCCTGTTTACTGTTCACACATAGTGCATTATGGTATGAAATTGCCTTTTCTTCCCTCATTTCCAGCACTTGTGCCTCATCCCCTGATGACCTCACAGCAGCAGCGCAGACCTTTATGAGCAGGGAGCTCCATTACACTCATTCTCCCTTAGCCGGCCTTCCAGAAGTGAAATGCCATTGGCCTTGGTCTGCTTGGTGCATAGCAGGAAATGTGCTCACTGCTTGGAACCAGTGCGACTGTTCCACTCCATCTCACATTTCCCCTATTTGCTGCCTTTAAACTGCTGGGCTGGATGTTTAGTTATCAACAGCCTCTTAACCCAAGTGGCATTATCTAAGTCACTCAGTAGCCTCATGCAGGCAAGCATCTTACCCAGGTCCCAGACACCTTGTAAAGTGTTCGTGCTCTGAGTTGGAAGACACATCAAGCACCAGAAAGGAATCGCAGGTGTGAGAGAGAGGACAGAGCAGATAGAAGACAACTTAGGATGCATCTGCACTTTATCACGGTCTTAGCAAGCACCAGGCTTTCCATTTTCCCAGTAAAAACATCACCAAACAATCCATCCACATGGGTAGCATTCAGTCTCTCCCAGCTTATGCTTGCATTCAAAGAAATAAATCCTACACCCTTATGAAAACATGAAAACCACATCTAAAATCACTGACAGATTGATGGGTTCTACTTCTTAAGGAAAGCACCAGAAAGCTACAGAAAATAGTAGGTCAACCACATTACCATCCAGCTGGTTTTGTTTGCTGTTTTTTTGTGGGTTTTCTTTATTTGTTTTTTTTCCCTCCTATCATCACAATTCCTCCAGCAATGTATCAGCTCGTCTCCCTTAAAGCTTTCTGAATTTCCAGTGGTCATTCTACCTGACCATATTTGCATCTGTAGCCCCAAATTGCACACAACAAAGACAGAGTGAAAAGAATGACTGTCTTTAAGTCAGGTCCTCATTGTTCCCAGCATCTGACTCCAGCCTGCAGAGGTGTGAATCAAAGTCTGGTTTCCCATGTGGTCACGCCAGATGGTTGGCTCAAACCCCATCATTTCTTTACAGCAAAACTCACTAGGCACAGACAGTAACCATAAGATATATTGGAAGCTTGAATCCCGTATAATTTAGACTGCCAACACTCATGCAAAAGATACCTTGCCCTACAACTTTTGTCAGCTCTTCAAGGATAGTTTCTTTGCTGAACGTGTCCTGAAACATTTCAAGGCAATGACAAAAAGAATCACAGTTAGCCTGTACCTTCCCATTCGGAAAGATGATGTTACTTCTGAACTTTGATTGTCAAGCTGAATTCAATGATCGTTTCATGTTCTCTGCTTCCAAGGAATGCTTGAGAACAGCTATGCAGAGCAACAGGTCACACAGTAATGTAATCTCATTGTCCATGGCTGTATTGCAGGGTGCTCTGGCATTTGGCAGGGGTGAGGATCTCCAGCTGTGTCACACTGTACCTCTACAAAAGCACTGGGCACACTGAGCAAGTTTCAGCTCTGGTGGAATTGTGAGGAGGGCTCTGGAGATAACATTATTCAGTAAAGCAAATCAACGTTTGGGAAGGAGACAGTGTGCTGAATGCAGTCATATGCTTGGAAAATCTGGCAGTGTATATTTAGTGACCACAAGAGGTCAGGACATCAGCTTTTACACTGCATCTTAAAGCAGCAGACCTGAGAGCCTGTAGCCAGAGCAGTATTTTAGATTTGATTCCTTTGCTAGGAAAGCTCATATTTACACATTCCTTAACAGCTTTTGTATCTGTTTCCTCAGCAGCAGGGGTTACTGCAGGAGCAACAGCCCTCCTTTTTCTGCACTTGCTTTTAGCAGCACATTAGCCAGGTTTGCCTTTTGTCAGGTTCTAGGTCTTGCTCCTCAGTTCCAAGGTATACAACAGTATATATATATACATATATTTTTTAAACTAAAAGCCAAAATCAGCATTTCCACTTTCCTGGCACAATGAGACTGCATTCATTAAGAACAAACTGTGCTGGTGACATACCTGCCTCAGGTGTGACCCAGCGTTGTAGTGTTCCCTCCTACAGAAACAAGCAGCACAAGCCTCCCTCTTCTCCTGCCAGTGACACTTCTAAAAGGCAGCACGGGAGATAACAGACACATTATGTATTTCAACTGCAAAATAAGACTTTTCTGTTCAAATGCAGTTCTCTCTTTATGAGGAGTCTACGTTAGGAAGACAGAGGATATGAATTCAGCATATCCAGACTTGTTCCATTTGAAGGTGCACCCTCAGACCCCTTCAGCAGGTCCTGCTTTGTGAAATGCAGTTCCTTTGCTTACTTTGCATGGTGCTACGAAATGCCTTTTTTTTTTTTTTAAAGTCAAAGTTATTAAGCTACTTCCAGCATAATGCCTCTAAATGCCGAGTCCAGGAGAGGGAATTTTAACTGGGTTCATCTGACATAAATGAAAAACTGCCCAAGGCATGAGAGGACTGCCAAGTTTGGTGTCATGGCTTTTTCAGGAGAAAAAGATGGTCCTCAGCAAAATTTCATTTGAACTCTGGAAGTTATTTATTTGCTTTTGTTTGTAAATTAAACTCCACCTGAAACAAGTAACAGCAGAGTTACTGCTCAGAGTTCCTGGGGCAGAGAAGAGCAGAAGGATGGAGAGTGCTCCCAGCAGTGCAGCAGTGGTGGCTATTCACGCTACGTGAGATGAATCCTGGACGCTGAGATGGAAATACTCTGAAAAAAAGTAAATTGCAATTGAAAAGGCTGCTATCATTTCTGTGACTATTACCTGCAAAGGAAAATGGGAAGGGGAAGATGACGGTGATACAGAGACTTCAGCTTTCTGAGATCATTCCTTTGGTTGTCTGAAACCATTAAGTCTGAATTAAGGGCTTTTGGGGGATGCTCCTCATCCTGTAACTCTTCATTTTTCATTTGTATGTCTGTAGGCAGTAGGAAGCAGGACTTGCCTGAGCAGGGGATGAGATGTACAGTCCTGGGACAGCTCATCAGGAAGTCTGAGGGTCATTTCAAACACATGGCAATCGGGCTGAGTCTCTGCACCTTTTCCTCCTTGAAGCAGTGAGGGTGTGTGTGCATTGTTCTCACTTCTCTGCACCAGCTGGGATGAATGGGTTGAAGCTTCTCTCTGTGTTTTGCTCCAAGTCGTGTATCAGGTTTTCCACAACTGAATTGAAAGCCATGATTCATAATCAGTTTCGTTTGCAAAATGTTCTTCTAATTGATCGGACTGAGACCAATTTCAGTGTGGGAAACTGAACCCTGAGAAAATTAATTACCCGCCAGGCTAAACCCATTTCCTTTGGCCCAGGTACAGCTTATTGTATGTTACTGAGAGATGACCTAGCTGTCGAGAGAAAGGCAATGCTATAATTCTTTCTAGGACACACTACAGTGGTAGCAGAGAAAGCACTGCTAGTTGAGGGCACAGACTTTGCAGAATGGGGAGCCAGCATATATAATGGGACAGCAAATACATGGCAAAAGCCTCAGAGGGAGCTGAGAGAACAGCAAGTAGAAAATACAGCAACTCTAAAATCCAGGAGACACCCAAAGATGAGTCACTACGGAGTGTGCCTGTGGGAACAAGAGTTTGTAACATTCACTGTGCATACTTGGGATTCACTTTACACCTGCACAATATGGAGAAGTGTGTCTGGATGGGAAAAGCTGCTGGGCCTGGGCAGTGGGGCTGGTGCACTGAGCAGGGCCTCAGGGCAGGAAAGCTTGGGGTAAACACACACCAAAAAAAACCCATAGCTGAGCAGAAAGCACCAGGCAGTAAAAGTAAGGTTCCTTTCTTCCTCTAGGCTGAAGACATGCAGAAGATGCAGGCCCTCATGAGTGGCTGTAAGAGAACACGAGGCCCCATCGAGCACAGGGATGCTGCTGATCCTGGAGCTCAATGCCATCGCCCTCCCCCGCAAGGGCTCCGATATTCAAACACTGAACTCAAAGCTCTCAATGGCAAGAGGTGTTGCAGATGTTTTACATTAAAGCCAACTGGGCGGTGAAAGTAGCAGGAGTGTGTTCCCACTCTGTGAATGGATAAATTAAGGCTCACAGCAGAGACGACGCACATGAGAGAGAACAGATTTTAGACTGAAATTCTAATGACTGCCATCTTTAGGTTAATGACAGCCTGCCCACACAGCTCTGCCAGCTCCCAGCCTAGCAAAATAACCGCAGAAGGAACACGGATTTCCTTCGGTTTAGTCTGGGTCTCCAAGAGAAAGAAGTGTCAGTGTTACAGGATGCTCCAGGCACTCCGAGCCAGCTGCTCCCCTGCTGCTCCAGGTTAATAGAAATATTTCCTTGGCCAGATCCCAGCGCAGAACAAAATGGGATTTATAGCCAGAGTAAAGCTAATCAAAGAAAAAGGACAAAGGTTTATCGGCCACCAGGACTTCTTTGGAATGAAGAAGTTAGCGATGTGTGGGTCAACAGCATTCCCTTGCTTCAGAGCCCTCGATGCAGATTGCCTGGGGAGCGCCTTGTCTTGACGCAGAGCTTTAACCCTTTGACTTATGAAAGGACAGGATTTAGATTCAGGTGTATTTATTTGAAAACCTCAGATCCAAACGAAATAATCTCCTTGTGGCTGCAGCCCTTTATCAGGACCTGTGTAGATGTGTTCTGCACCTCTGGGGAGCTCTGGGTAATCACAGTGTGCCTGGGAAACAAAGGTTCAGCAGAATGACCTCTTCAAATGCATGTGTTAGGCTTCTTTAAAGCCTTGGGGTACAAAGACTACAAAGCTGGGTTAAGCTTCGTCTCCTGCCTTCCCCCTCAGCTCACCTTTATTTTTTGCTCCAAGCGAAAGAAAGGTACAACGGAGAATCAGACTGTGTGTGTGTCTCAGAGGAAAATAAGGACTTTCTCCTTAGGATGGGATTTTCCTTTCCACACACATAACATCAGAGATCTCTGCTCATGAAACCCCAAGCGCTTCAGGCCACTGTCTCCCCTAGCAGATAAGCTGAAGCAGGCATTTACCTGCAATAGAAGAGGGAGGGAAACCCCACTGTGAGTAAAGAGGTGTGGAAATAAACATGTAACAGAAAATTGGAAAAAGGTTCCCACTAAATTAATAATGTGTGGAGAATAGCTGTTCTATTTAGTACCTCTTCTTTTAGCCAAAGTGTAACTTAACATGGACTTGTTGTTAACATGTAACTTAACTTAGCTGGTCCACTGATGTTTATAGCTACTGTTGGTTTCTGGTAGATCTTGATAGCCTGCTAAGTAAACACAGCATCTACCTCTCAAAGTAGATTTCACAGCTCCTTGAATTTCTTTCTGTTTTAACCCCACTCATGTTCTTGAGTTGCTTCTTCCGTGGGCACTGCAGGAACACTCCAGAAGTCAGAGCCTTCTGAACAGAAAAGCTTCAAAGGGTGCAAATCCCCTTTACATCATGGCTGTGAATCCCATCTTGATCTATGGACAACTTTGTGCCGGCACAGAAACACTCAACAGATGGTTAGTGAGTCGTGTCAGTGTGGCATCACCCAACACCCGAACTTCCAGAGCACTGTGTGCACACTGAGCCCTTAGCTCCTGGATTCATTGCAAAGCAACACTGTCCAGCTTCAGCTTTTTGTTTTGTTTTGTTTTTGTTTTTTTCAGTGCTCAGTCTTTCTATTTCTAGTAGGAAAAGAAAATTAGGAATTCTTTTTTTTTAAGTCAGCTTTCTTCGGAAAGCTAAAAGCTGCTTTCTAAGTTCTTTCAATTTCCACATCCGGAAAAGAGCAGTGAAAAATCAACATCTACTTACTGCAAGTGAATTCAAGAAAGCAGTTTGAGGTGAACAGTGACTTCTGGAGAACGTTGCTGGTCTGAGGGCAGCCCTACCTGGCCATCCATCCATCCAATGCCCATTCGCGGAGAGAGGAGATGAGATATTACTCCATTATAATCTGGAATTTATAATTCATACAATGCCAATGAAATAATGATAAATGATTGAATTGTTCACAAAGGCCATTCTTCATGCTTAAGCCCATTTTTAAAAATCTTTTTTTTTTCTTAACTTTCTCATAATGACTCCTCTCCTTTCTTAGCTTCCTTTGCAGCAAGTTGGCAAAGGTGTTCCATAGGTGCAGAAAGCAACCGTGCAGGAATGAAAGGGAAAGCAGCAGATGATCAACAACTGAAATCAGGTGAAGAAATCACGCCTTGATGAGCTGCAGTTCTGCTCTTAGATTGATCCGAAGTGGGAGAAGTATCAGTCATCCCCTGCTCTGAGTTACAGTACAGGGCAATCTACTCCTGAGTGAAATGTGGTAAAGATGCAGATGGATGGCTGCATGGCTACATACAGCATAAACAAAAATAATAGCTCCAAATTACTTTTCTGTTTGTGACCTCATTTTCAGAAGTCCTGAGTGTTCATTTCAGAGGAACACACAGGGGAGCAGTCCTTTGGGGAATTAGTCTCCATGCAGGTGCCTGCACTTAGAGACCTAGATCTTAGTACATTTGGAAAGGTGAGAAAGCACCAGCCAAGGAGGATTTCTAAAGGTCGAACCTTTCTTTTTGCTGGAGCTTTCCCCCTCCGCTTGCTTTTATTTCCAGGTACTCCCTAAGGGCAGATTGAAACTCCAATGCTCTGAGCACATCCTTTGTCCTGCCTAATCATTTTCAGCAACCCAAAAGATGAGATAATGGGGACACATCTTGGGGACTCCGAGATTCTGATTGTTCAGAAAGGTCAAAGAAAAACTAGTTTTCAAATCTTTGCAAAAGAAGAGATTAGCAGCAGCCTCACTGAGATGTGGAGAAGAAAAAAAAAAAAACACAGGAAAAAAAAAAAAGATGATATAAAGCTCTGTTGGATTTGTCTTCGATACGCAGTGCTAGGAGCCATGAAACAAAGCCACGACACTGAAAAGAAAGCAGGAAAAAACTGCTCTACAAAATACACTACTGAATACAGCAGAAGCATGAGGAGCAACTGAGAAGAAGAAATGAAAAGATACAAGTGATGGGGCAAGAATATTCTGGGACAAAACCAGTCAGGGTGCTCTTATTTCTCTAGCATTTAAAGTTGCTAGCCTCAGGTTCACCTCTGATTGCTGTGGGAGGCTCGTGTTGAAGCTGTTGTAGCTGAAAATAGGAACAGGGCAGATGGAAAAAAAGGATGGGATTTCTCTCCCATTAGTTCAGACACCTTAAAGCCGATTGCCAAGACTTGGCTGCTGTCTGGGCTTCCTCTGTGGTCCTTGGAGAAATCCACAGCCACGAGAAGCAATTCCATCCTTCATAAAAGTGACAAATGCAAAGATGCATCGGCACCACGAGCTGCTCACCTGCCTTCGGTGGCTGCAGAAACCTGGGCAATGGGTGCAGGACAGGTTGTTAATCCACTGCACCGAGTGAGAAACAGCCCATGCAGAGCCTCTGAGGAATGCATTCGGGACTGCGATTCCTGCTGCAGCTTTGAGGACGTTCTGGGAGCACGTGAGGGAAACATTTGGGGTCACAGAGCTTACAAAAAACTCAGGCTCAGTCCGTGGAGGCTTTAGGATGTTTTATGCTGAAAGTTTGGCTTGGACACATATTTAGTAGTTGTTAGAATCAAACAGAAACCTCCAAATCTTTTGGAAGCATTCCTAGAGCAAGAAATTACCAATTTCCATATTTTTGTTGCTCTTGATGTTTTTGATGCTCAGGAACAAACTGTCTCCATTTTAATGAGACGAGGAAAGAATCTCCTGCAAATTATGCCATTTCTTTTCTCCATTATGTTTTTCTGCATCTTCTGGCAGCGCTGTTATACAAAACCAACAGCAAATGGTCGAGTGGAACAGCAAAGACAATAACTTTAATGGAAAGAAATTGGGAACTGGAAGATGACACAGACTGAATTAGAAAAAAAAAAAAAAAAGAAATAATATTTAATTTCCCCGGTCATAAATAACCTGTCCGCCCACGTTACAGGCACATCAAAGATGACAGGAAAAATAGTCAGCGACATGAGAAAATATCATTATTTCCTCATTAAACGTTTTTATATTTTTATAAGGGAAAAAAAATTAAAAAGCACCCTGACAAGCAAAAATGTAAAGGCTGAAGGGCCATTGAAGAAATGAATTAGGACTGTGTAAGCGTGGAGATGTGTGAATCAAAGGGAAAAAAAAATCTGGCATCGAGAAAACTTTGCCTGTTGTTAGAATCAAGTTCCATTTTAGAAATGGAGGGGGACTGCAGCCATTTCCCTCTGGACACCACTCAGCAACCAACAGGCGCTTGTGTTCCCAGCACGGCTGCCTCTCCAGGCAAAGCAAGGGGATCTGCTCTGTTAAGTGTATCTGTGCAGCATTTTGGGCAAAGAATATTTCCTGCACAGCCACCGCTCTGCCATAGCACAGCTGCCCTGCAGAGTATGGAGCCAAACCCAGAGCAGGGCTGTTGGTGCTGCGGCAGGAAATGGCTGCAATTTTGGGCAGGCTGGGGGCTCCAGCTGCAAGCTGGGAAGTAGGGTTAGGGCCCAGAGGACTGTACTGTGGGCACTGTGGGTCCTGCTGAGCTGTTGTACATGCAGAGGAGTTTGGCACTGAGATTTGTGTGTTATACATGCCACTAATCATAGAGTTCCATTTCTTGTGCACGGCGTTGCTCACCTCTGTGAAGCCCACAAGCACCAAGAGTGGGTCAGTGAGGGCAGAAAAGGCCCCACATGAAAGATGACCTTTAGAGGAATCATAGGATCATAGAATTGCTTAGGTTGGAAAAGACTTTCAAGATCATCAAGTCCAACCACCATTTAACCATACTAAGCTAACTCTAACAACCCTCTGCCCTCATATCCCTGAGCACCACATCCAAATGGTTTCTAAATACATTCAGGGATGTGACTCAACCTCCCTGGGGAGCCCATTCCAGTGCTTCACAACCCTTTCTATAAAGAAGTTTTTCTTGATATCCAACCTAAACCTCCCCTGGTGCAACTTGAGGCCATTTCCCCTCATCCTGTCACCTGCCATCAGAGAAAGCACATACACTCCTGCATGGTTTACCCCATGCTTCTCACTGCGCTTTGGCACAGTCTCTCTGCACAAGCCCAGTGCTGAGGTGCTGATTGTTTGTAACAGTCCATCCCCAGCATCCCTCTCCAGGCCTGGTGACCAGAGCACATCTATTCAGAGCAGCACTGAAAGCACATCTACTCGGAGCAACATCATCACTGTCATTTCTGCTCCGAGACACACGGCATCGCTCATCAGCGAGCGCTCAAGGTCACGACACCCTGAACAGCACACAGCCTCCTCTTGCCTGGCCTCGGTGCAGCTGAGAACCTCCCTCCTCACAAGCACTAATGGCCCCATTACCGCTCCCCTCCAGATTGCCTAACAGATGCTCTTGATAAATACCGAAGCAGCTGAAATTCTGCAGGAAATGAAGCGCAGCAGCCCAACCGCCACGGCTGCTGGTGAAGGATAGGAGACACTCACAAGGTCTTTGGGGTGGGACTGCAGAGGTGTTTGGCCCCTTCCAAATGGAATGCAATAGGTAATGCAGTGGGACTGTGCAGTGCCACTGGCCCCAGGCTGCTGGCAGGGGTGGGTTCTCATCGAGGAAACAGGAGCAGTGCCAGGCTACGGGGCTTCCAGCTGCATCTGGGCATGAAATGAACTCACTGGAAGCTAACAAACACAGAGGCTACAGCTTGAATAAATATATATTGATATGTATACTGTGTATCTGTTTCTGCTTGCTTTTATTAGAATTTTACTGTTCTCAGAGAGCTATCTAATGTATTTGTGACTACAAAGTCAAAACAACCCATTTCAGGACAAGCAGCACATTCTTCCAATTTTTTTACTCACACATCTGGAGAAGCTTCCAAAGCATTTTCTCCACAGATATTTAACACAGATTGCAGTATTTTAAGATTATTTTTTGTCTCCTCTTTTGATTTGCAGAATCATAGAATTGCTCAGGTTGGAAAGGACCTTCAAGATCACCAAGTCCAACCCCAACCTAATCATACTACCCTAACAACCCACAGCTAAATCACATCCCTGAGCACCACATCCGGATGAAGGTAAGGCAGCCTTGTAAAATGCAATGGTCCTGTTACATCTCTCACCAAGAGAAGAGGCATAAAACAGCCCCAGGAACAGCAATGCCAATAACTGCTGCTGCTGCCACCCCTGGAAGCAGCAATGCAAAGGGCTGAGTGACTGCACAGACATTCTGTATAGGACGTGGCAGACCTTCCCTTCCTCTGCTCATCCCTCTCCCTCCACTTCTTCCTTTGTCTGTTCCAGATTGCCTCAGTCTAATATGACTTAGTTCAATCTTTATAGACTTTTGTTGACTTTCTATTTAAACTTATTTCAGCATACTGAACATGGCTGAGCTCTCTTCAACATGGTTTCTCTCCTAAATACAACCACGCTTTTGCTCCTTATCCCATTCCTTATTCCCCCAAACCCACGTTTATTTCTACCCCTTCGCTTTTCTCTTGAGTACAGGAGATTTTCACTGAATAAGCTAAGAACAGGAGGAAAAAGCATCACAGAATGGCTTACGTTGGAGGGGAACTTAAAGACCATCCAGTTTCAGTCCCTCCTGCCAACCCTGCAGCGTTGCCAGCCATTAGATCAGGCTGCCCAGCACCCCATCCCATCTGGCTTTAAATACCTCCAGAGATGGGACAGAGAAGAATGAGGAAGGAGTGGTAAAGGCAGAGGGAAGGATGGCGAATATTTGGAGAAGGGGAAGGACGAGTTGTTGGTGTCGTGGCTATGGTTAGAAAAGTGAACCATCATTTTAAGAGGAAATTCTGGGCTGGAAGCAGCAGCCTGGGTTCTCAAGTCTTCTCACAGAAGAGAAATTGTGTAAAACTAATAAAATCATTTGGATACATCAAAATGACATAACATGGAGCACAGCGCTATTATAAACTATTTAAAATTAATGTATTAATGTAATAGAAAATCCATACAAATTAGGTTGGGGAAAAAAAAACCTGGAAACTAAGAATTTTCCTGTGCTCAAAATAAAACAGTTTGTCATTACCAAAATGAAATTCGAAGTCAAAACAATTTGTTTTAACTATTCCCCATCAAACGTTTTATTATAGCTGACCAATTGCTTTGAAACCTCACACCAAAACCTTCAGCTCCCAACAGAAAATTGCTCAGGTTAAAACCAGCTAAAAATACTGGGGAAAAAATAATTAAAAAAAAATAAAATAAAATCGGACTAAAGGGAGACTGCAGTTCCCTCGGCCTGCACCAGGTCCTTGATAATTGCTTTTGTATCGGAGACTTTGAAACGCACAGATCAATGTGGCCTAGGCTGCATCAGGAACACTTCTGAACAGCAGCCCAGCCTGTAAATTACTCCTGCTAATCCTCTTCAGTTCAGCCCTGTCCCTACTGATTTGTGAAGCCTGCAGTGGGATTACTGCACACCAACACTGCGCTGCTCAGACAGCATCAGGAGAGACTGAGCTCCCTTTGCCCCGATCCTGCTTGGAATGTCTCTGTGCCAGGCAACAATTAGCAAAGACAGGAATCCTTTTGGAAAATGCTGCATCTTAAAATGCACACAAATATACTAAAGGCCACAACGTTGTGCTGGAATAAGTCCTCAGAGTCCAAGGACTGCGAGTGCTCTTCTGGGAATCGGGCCATTAAGCGTGGATTTAAGTGCTCTGCTGTAGGCACTGGGATTTGTTTTTGTTGAACAATTTGCCCAGAATGTTCAAAATCTCTCTTAATGTCTTCTTTTGGCCACTTTGCAAGCATGAAGCCATTTACTGATCTCACTATTACTGCACGCTGCAGAAGCTGGGAAAATCCATAAGGATTTTATTGCAAAATGCATTACATACAGTGGTTTGGTCTTCAGGACTGAAAAAGATCCCCTGACTGCACAACCTATCAGGTGCTGTGTTGTGACACAGAAACCTTGCTCTGCCTGAAGACACCACAGCATCACTTCTACGGGACAGAAACCTGCGGTTATGGAGCCAAATTCTCAACCACTGTAAACCAACAGTGCCTCTGTCTGCACTCTCCTTTCTGTTTCCTCTAACCCCTGTCTCTCTCCTAGCTTTCCAGCCTTTTTCCCCACCTGGATCTCCATTTGCCCTTCTCCTCTTCCCTGTAATGATTCCCATCTCTCATTGCCTTCTATTTCTCCTTTATTTTATCTCTCCACATCTCTCCCAGGTCCCTGCTCCCCCTTTTTCAGCTCCCTCCTTCTTGCCCTCCCCACACCACGGACAGACATGGACGTACCCCTGTCAATAGCCGTGATTTCTGCAAACTGCTTGGACAGGGTCAAGGAGTTTTCTTCATTATCTTTTTATTGCAAACAGCCTCTGAATACAAGAAGCTCCATTAGTAAATATCGATGCACAGCAGGCTGGGTGCACATAGATTACCACGACACGTCAAACAGCAGAAATGACAAATAGGCAGCCGAGCGCAGGCAGCAAGAAGAGCTGTGTTAACGTAAGCAAGAAAACAGAGCGAATGCAACAAGGGAAATAATTAAAAACAAATACATTGGCAGCTTCCCACCACTGGAAAGGCAAAGGGGAAATGGAGGCTTCAAGCTCAGGAGTGGAAACCCTCACCAAGAGGCTTGCTCAAGTTCTGAGTGCATCTCCCCAGTTCTTGCAACTGCTGCTCACATTGCTGAGGACTCTCAAACCCATTTTCAGACAGAATTTGCTCCTAAACACAATGCTTTTACAGGAACTTTGGTGCATTCACATGGGGAGTTTGAGAAGGACTGTGTTTGTGATGGAATCTTTGACCATCACCATCGGTGGGTTATATTTTCTGGAGATAATCTCATCTCTGCATGACCGTATACATGTTTTGGAAGATGCTATGAGATGTAATGAAAAAGGAAATAAATAGGAGAGCAGGAGGATGGAGGAAAAATCTGGAGAAGAGATGGGGGCGCAGAATGAGTTTCTAAGGGGAGAGGATGGAAAAATTTCAACAAAAACTTGAACAGAAAGATAGCCAGATTCACATTTTGCCCTGTATGGCTCCATCAAAACCTGATTTTTTACCTGTGAGTCCAGTTCATAGACTGTCAAGGAGCTTTATGGATTGACACCACCTCTGTATCTGGGGCTGCAGTCCTGACAAGGATACACAGCACCATTCCTTGCCAGGGCACAACCTGTTACTGCTCCCAGTTCCCAGCACTGTTAGCTAAATATCACTGGTGGCAACTTCTGTTACCATCAGCAGCTTTCCCATCACCTCTCCAGAACATGCCCAGTGCTCAAAGTGTGTCCTGAAAGGTCAGATTCCCTCAGTTCTAGAATTCAATTCTAACCCATTCTGCACATCCCATTTCTAGCTCTCCCTTAAACCATCCAGCTTTGGGCGAGTCCTTGAAGATAAATTCAGGAAAAAAAACTTGGTGCTTCTCATAGAGACTCTTTCCTTCAGAACGGGGTAAATGGAACTGTAGTAGAGGTATTTATGAAAATAAAATTGAGAGAGTCAAATCCATCTTGATTTTGGTCATCACAGAGCTTCACTTAGCCCACACAACAGACATACTTCTTGCCTGTAACACCGGCATTCAGCTGCTTGGCCCTGTGTACTGAAGTATCCTGAGACAGAGTAAAATCTTACAGGAAATGGAGCAGGGCATGTAAGAACCACTATTAAGCTCAGAAGGAAACTCACTCTCTAAAGTATCTTTCCTGTACTGTATTTGAGGCCTCATGAATAGCATCCCTCTTCCCTATATGCAGTTCCCTAACTTCTGAGATTTCTATGACTCATTGCCCCAAGCAGCAATGAATTTTCTCTGCCAGCTTGCTAGTTCTGGAGTATTAACAGAATATTGAGAATCTAATTTCTGATCTCCCTTAAAACCTCTTGGTAAATGGATCTGGCTCAGAGAAAGGACGAAAATAATGTGTGCAATAAAAAAGCCCCCCAAAAAAGGAGGAGAAAAAGAGAGAAATGAAAGAAAAAGATGGGATTTCCAGAGAGTCCTGACTGATCTCCACTTCATTACTGAAAGATAGGACTATTAAAGGCACACAGTAGGCCTGAAGGAATTGTGTGATCATTTGTGCAAATGGTAATTTCAGTGTTCAGTCTATCATATCCATAAACATAATGTGGCTGGGACTGACATGAGTTATAGCAAATCCCTTTCCCAGGAGGCTCCATGCCACTTTGATGCAATGCCTGAGAACGCAGAGAGCTGCAAAGGAAGCAACGCTTCCCTGCCACTCATCTCCGCCGAGCCGGTGGGTGAAGCCACTCTGATTACAGCAGATTTGTGGAATTAAATTGGAGGAGCCATAGGGCTGACAAGGAAACTGTTCCAATTCCGGAGAAGCTCATCTCTGTCTTGTACTTACTCGCTCACATAACTGAACACGCAGAAATCTGTTTGGTAAATAAAGATGTGTGATTTGGGCTCAACGCGCTCGTTGCTGAAGTGCTAATCCCAAGGGAAGCACGTGCCAAACACTTGCCCACTCTACAGATGTGCTGCCTGGCTCTGGGTGTCCACGCATGCTTGTAGGTGGGGGAATGCATGTCCTAACATTGAGACATCGCTCTTCTCTTCCTAGTGAACTCGGCAGCCAGCCATGCAAACGGGGATTGTCAGCTGTGCCTGGTAAAGCTGCACACCCTAATCCCATTGACCTTAATCTCAATCTAGTCATAAGAACTGAACATTCTCAGACGAATAAGAACCCATCGGCAATATCATGAATTCAGCACTAAAACACCAGTCCTACACAGGGATAGCCTTGACCTCAGAAAACCATCTTGAGCTGTTTCTGACCCAGGCAAATGAAGCTTTCACACAGTTTTTCTACATGGAGACAAACACACCCAAGCTCCCCCAGCTTTCCCAAGGCAAAGGGCAGAAATTTATGTTCTATATTCATCGGTTCCAGAAAGTTGGAAAAAAGAAAGCGAAAAAGATATTTAATGTCACAGCGCTCACTATTCCTTTCATGCGGAATCCAAAGAACTGCATTCTTATTTGTGTAGAATTTCTGAGCAACACCTTTTTGACAAAGGCCGACGTTGTGCTGAATCCCATGGCACTCACAGCACGAGGGCTTTACCTGATGAACCTCCCTGGGCCGCATGGAGAGGGGAAGACGGATGGGCTTTGCAGGGCAGTTCCTTTGAGAAGTGCACCCTAACGATGTCCTTTACTCAACACATCACAGACCTACACCCTCTCACCACTTGGCAACCCCACATACCGGCTTCACATTTCACCTTAGTCTCGTATTAAGATCATGAACAGTATTTAAAGTATCAGACACTTTTCTGAAAGCACTGCCTTTGATATTTCTCAATATCGGCTCAATTTAAAACTTTGACTTGTTGATATTTTGGGTTTTTTTTTGTTTGTTTTTTAATTTTTGTCTGCTTGTTTTCTTTCGGATTTTGTCTTTCACAAGTAAGAAACAAGAGTCAATTAAAAGGAAACATTTTCTTTGCTCAAGGGTATTTGTCTGCAGTAGCTAAGGAAGAGCTCCGTAAACAGGTAAACCTGCTTGGCATACCCCAGATCCCCAGAGCTTCAGTGGGTTCGGAGACCTCTAAGCTTGCCTGAAATTCTTCCTCATATCTCTTTGGATGGCATCTGAGTTGCAAATCTGGATGTCCTGCAAATGAGCTTAGAAGACAGACCCAGTAAAAAGTCTAAAAAATTGATTTTATACCTCAAGCATTCTTGCATATTGTGTTCCCAAACAGGATCTGGCTTTCTAAAGCAACCAGAACACAACTTCTGCATCTCACAGCAACGGATGCAGCCACAACTGACCCCCTGCCATGGCACTCAGTGCATCTTGGCTGTGACTGCAAACAGCAAATTGCACTGGGGTCCGGGTGTAACTGGTGCAAGGAGAACTGAGGATGAGCTGCTTCTGTAGAGCCCACTGACAGCCCAGGAGAAACAGACCCAGAGCAGACACAAATGAGGGTTTGAAGTTTGAGCCAAAAAAAAAAGGGAAGAGGGTTTTTCCTTGGGTCAGGTCTCACACAGCTTGTGACCAGGACTACTAGAATCAGCCATGAAACTAGAATAGCTTTGGTAGGGAAAGCTGCAGCTCATTAGGCTGCATTGCCTGGTCACACGTGGTTTCTCTCTCAGCTCAGCAAAGCCAGCTCGATTCTTTCCCCAGTTAGACATTGGCCTAAATTATAGAGTTCACACTCAAACTTTACAAAGCATTAATATTTAGATGGAAGGTTAAGTTTCCATCTACAACGCCTTTAATTTTATGGGAAAATCACACACATTCTAGTTTACGTGTCCTACTTCTCAACTGCTCAGCTGGTTACTCATCTGGTTTCCTGCTGTTGTTTTCTTTTTTCTCCACTGTAATTCTCTGACTTGCTGGAGTATGCTAGAGTAGCACCTGATCTTTGACAGTAAAGGAGAGCAGAACCAGGCTTCCTTTCACCTGGGCCTTTCAGAGCCAAGGACAGAACCACCCCGAGCCTGGTGCCTCATGCGACTCAGCTTTTGATCCAAGAATAAAACGAAGATATTTCCAACGTGCGCAGACCAAAACCCACCTTTATCTAATGCCCTTGCCCAGGAAACCAGGTAGGCTCTATCTGTTTTAGTTTTTAAATGCTCAGTGGATGAAAACAGAGCTGCACTGCAAAATGAATTTCACCTCCCAGAGAAGAACTCTGCCACCTTTGCATAACACCATGAAAACAAGGGCTGGGAACAGGGAATGTTGCTATAAACTACAGTCATTAATGGGCGACTCTGTAATAATCAGGTGTATTTATAAACCAGGAACAACTTTCCCAGCAAGACTACTTTCCATCACCTCCCACCGCATTGCTGTTCCCTGCCAAATCTGTCAGCTCACACTTGCATTGTTAATTAAGTGAACCACTCGGGGCAGGTGAACAGAGAGGAAACAAGTGGTAATTTTCCCCGCGATCATTTCTCTCTTTGGGTCTCTGCACTTGGCTCCCTCTCTTTGTCCCCAGCACAGAGGTGAGCCCAGGAATTGCACTTGTGGGGAGAAATGAAGCAAATCGGGAAGAGAGGAAGGACAAAATTTGCTGAAAGCCTCATCTGTAGCTTTCAGCATCTCGGGCAAATCCTATTACTGCCTTCAGAGAGACGGAGGGAGGTGGCAATGCTGCAAGGATCAACAAAAAACACCACTTCGTTCCCTATCCTCACCTCCTCATCCTCCTCCCTTCCTTCCTTTGCTCGCTTAGGAAATGGCAACACTACCAAAATCCACAGGCATCTTCAGCTCCTTCCCCTCTCTCTCTTGACCTTTTCACAGTTCTAAGGGTTATTTAATGAGCTTAGAAAAATAATGCATCAGTTAATGGCAGAATCCCTGGAAGGGCAGTATTTAGCGAGCTTCCTACTCCTCCTCCTCACCCCCACCAGCAGCCACGTCACCTTCCAGCCTCCATTTTCTTGTCTAATTTCAAATGTCTTTAAATTAGTACCACTTTATGAAATGGAGAAAGAGATCAGCAAGAGACCTGGAAAGGCGGTTTCTTTACAATCAAGATATAACAACTGGTGTACAACAGAAGACCTGCTACTGTAGACACACTATTATGTGTCATAAAGAAGGCCACAATACACTGTAAAATAGTGAGGGGATAGAATAACAAACTCAGAAGATCTGGACAGCTTAACTCGTGCTATAAAAATGCTCATCAATCTAAGCAAAATTAAGAAAATTTGTTTTAATAAATCTAGAAGTCAATAATCCTGCCTCTTCTCCAACAGAGACAACAACTTACTGCCCACAGGCACTGTGAACAACCCATCTTTCTTCCCAGAATTAAACTTCCCATGATTTCCAGTGACACTTGAGACTGTTCTATAATTCAAGACAGAATCCAGAGGCTGTACATGGTTCTGAAGATGCTATCAAGTACAGCCTGGCAGCATAAACCTCCTTTTGAAATATTTTTGGGCTTCAGATGTAAGTGGAAATAGGCTGGTGCAAAACAGACCTGGGTCTTCAAATCGATGCCTTTGCTCTGGTAGGTAGCTGCTCCATATCACTATTTAATCAGTCTTTGTTTAGGAGTAAACTAATCCTTTCCATATGCAGAATCATCCATCATATTTGAGGGACTCAACCAAGGTACAGCAGTCAGTACTAGCTACCTTGGATTTCTGGTGAAGGAAATCCAGGGTCTCCAGGATAATTCAACACACCTAAGATCTGAGTCACATTCTGGAGGAGGCTCTTATATTAATTACAGAGGAGTTTCATATGACTAAATCCCTAAGGTAAGTATCTAAAGTATTCACAAGTACCTAAAGTTACATGGGATGAATCTCAAGTTTTCTGAACTCCCCGAAGTCTTTGCAGAAGAGCTCTCCTCTCTGCCTCTGAGAAGCCTGCCTATATTTTTCAGCTTAAATTTAATCATGGCTAGTTGGCATTCATTTGTTCTTGTGTCAGAGCTACCCTTGAGCTTAACAGATCATCTCCTTCCCTGGCACTTTGAATTGTTCTGCTCCTCTTATCCTCCACAAACCTCTCACTCGTTTAGCAACAGCAGTTATTTATTTCTCTAAAGAACTCAAGCCTTTGACTCCCCATCCACTTCATTATTCCACCAGTCCTTCCCAGAACCTGCGCCTCCCAAGGCAGCCTTCACTGGACAGGGTGCCTGGATACAGCAGGAAAGATGAAGGGGTACCATGTATTAATGTCTCATAAAACATGAGAAAAGCACATTTTTTTGACATGTTGCCTCAGATATTTGAGAATGCTTCCTTTTCCGCAGTTCCACCGCTTACTGTTGCTTCAGTGATCTGAGGTGGTCAAACACATCCAGGTATTTCTTGGTTTCATAATCACCACTTTCCTACACAGATTTTTCCGTTCACTTTTCCAGCAGTTATCAGCAGCCCAGTAAATTCCACTCAATTAACACTGGCTTTTTCCAATATCTTTTGTCATTGGTACCTTGCGTCCATTTCCATTAGTAGTGAGAATATGAAATCGGATCAGACAGGACTGATCCTTCCACAACTTTATTACTGACCACCCCCGCTGAAGTATTTCCTTTCCTGGAGAACTCACCTCTTTTTGCAGCACTCTTCTGATCTGATTTAACTTCATTTTACCTACCTGTGTCTTAATGAGTATTTCTCATACTGCATATATCAAATGTTTCTAGCTTATTTGGATTCAGATCTAAAGCACATCAACTAGCTAGAAAATAGTTACCATATTATTCTTCTGTGGTCTTTTCTTGCAGAACACATTGTGATCCATCTTACTGTTTTAATTATTTTGCCTTTCAGAGTTGTTTTTGCATACTACGGAGGCCACACTAATAGACTTACAAATGCCTTGATCACTTTTTCCCCTCTAAAGTAGATGTACCATGATTTCAATTCTTTTGTAATACAGCATCAACCTGCTTCTGCACCAATGTTCTGTAGAACAGTTCTTTATCAGAAATAAAAGCAATTTCTTCCCCTCATTATCATCTCATTATCAAACCTCTTGCATCATCCAGCAGTTTGAGTTTTATTTCTACCTCAGCTATAATGATTTAAATGTCCACACACAGCATCCCATTTGCGCCCTGCTTTCACACCATGGTCATTATCAACATCCTTACTGAAACTGAAAGGAAATTATTCATCTTGTTTTGTCACAGGACATTTATCCTTTTGACTTTCTGAATCCACCTAGTTGCCTGACGGCTTTAATCTACAGAATTACACAATGGATGCCTTTTATCCTAGGATCTGCAGCCATCTCCCTCATGTTAATGTAGTCAGTTACATTGAAAAAAATTAATAAAGTTATTTCTAGGATTAAGAGAATGATCTTACGCCTCAGAAAGGGAAAAAAGAAAAAAAATATGTAAGTTACTCATTCTAATTAGAAGTCCACGTGCAGCCCCAGGTGTTGAACAGAGCTGGAGTGATTCCTCCACTGTACCCAAATGATGGACACAGTAACACAAGTCAAGCTTATCTGGAAAACATACTGTTGAATATTGAGGTCAGATTCATTCCTCTACAGGGAAGCAGAAAGACTTTTGTCCTCAAATTATGTAAGTTTACCCAAAATACATTCTAGGCATGTAAGGCAGAGAGCAGCTTCTTTCTTGGTACTCTGCACAATGATGACTTCAGTTTTAGTAAATAAAGCTACTTCTTGTCTCATGATCCAATACTGAAATGCACATACAAAAACCCACATTTAAGTGGTGCCATCAGTAGGGAAAATTCTGTGATTTACATTCAGTTTTAATCTGGGTGTTACAAATCTGAATTCTCATCTAGTTTTGTACTTGGAAGGGGAGCTCCTTCTAAAGTCAGACCTCACAGTGCTCAGCCAGCTGGCTGCCTGGACAAGCCATGTTACATCACCCTCCAGTACCCCATCAAACCCACCAACAGGGCACTGAGCATTTTAGAATACAAAAACATCGGAGTGGGGGCATCGCCCTTCAGCCCCATTCATTTCCACATTTCCTCAGTTCCTCTGTTGAATACTTTTACTGGATCTCTACCATATGCACTGCCACTCATTCTGGACCGTTTTCTTTCTACTGCATGCACTAATAGCATCTGCTGGCAAATACATTGCTGCTCTGCAGAGAATGGGGACTTTGCGGACTGTCAGATGACTGGAGACGGATCACCTAGGGGTTCCTTCTCCTTGAATTATTCTCCTATGAAATCCTCATCTGCAGGCTGCAAAAGGGAAACGACAGAGAGAAAAGAAACAGCTTCTCCCTGTCTAAACTTTCTGAGGAGCATGTCGCGCTAAGTACTGGCCTGTCTCCTCTCGTTTGCGTTAACAGTGTCTAAATCACTCTTTCAACTCGCTGCCTTCCACAGGAGGAGCTGAGGCAGCAGCACAAATGGATCCTTAAGTACAAGGGGCTGGAGTGAGCTATTTCCATATGTACTTGGAGGTAGGAAAAAAAATAAAGGTACTTTTAGTTTCAGGTTTCTATCTCTCTTCCATTAACACAAGCCTAGGAACCACTTTAGCTTTGATTTTATATTAAACACATCTCAAAATAACTTAAAAATGGGTCGGACTCTTAATATCAAATAATAACAGCTTGGGGATGAGTGTGGTTTCTGTACTGGCAGCCACGTGAGATGGCAGCACTGCAGCTCTCACTGAGCTCCATGCTCAGGGCACTGCGGGCACAGGTGGGCAGCCAACACAACCCAACCCAACGTGCTGCCTGCTGGCCCTGACGGTGTTTGCTCCAGGACAAGGCACACCTGCTAAAGGCTGCTGCTGCCTTTCCCTTCGGTACAACTGGTGGAAAAGTACCAAGAGCCAAAGCTGCGTCCTCCAGGGCTGATAGCACCAAGTTCTTTCCTATTTCCCACTAGCAGGGAAGAAGAGAAGCCAAGAGTGTTCAGCATTGCTTTGGGGCTTGGATGTGGTAAGTTGACCCGTCTGCCCCCAAGCAGCAGTAAGGCAAAGCCAGGCCAAGCTCTGGCTCCTGCAGCCTCAGTCTGCATGCCTGCTCTGCTGGAAGCTCTATCTTTGGAGTGTTGCAGTCACCAAAAATGAGACTGAGGCCGCCTACGGGCTCTCTTGCTAAAATTGCTTTCATTTAGAACTATTTATCAGCATTTTCACACCATTTTTCAACCACTCTCCTCAGCAGCTCCATGCAATGCAAATACCTCCAAGTCATCACGGCGAGCCAAGAGAGCCCAGCCTGATAAAACATAATGTGCGAGGCAGGGAAATTCAATTACAGCAGGCTGATGTGCTAGCCCCAGCTTTTTGCTTCAAAGGGGAGGGATAACAGGTAGACAGATTTTCTAGACATGTGTGTGCAATCGCTCTTGCTGCTGATCTCTCCGAGGCAAAGTGACAGGCAGCTTCACTCAGACTGGGAGAACTCAATTCCTGGAATGTGACCCACTGCAGAAGCTGAAACTGCATCAACACCACATAAGCTTGGTTTTGAGGATGTACATTAGGCAAATTTCACCCTTACACCCAGCGCTAAGCGTTCAGGATTAAGTTTGAAACATTTCTATGATTTGAGGGTGGAATGATTTAAAAATGATTTTCAAAAACCTTCGACCGTAGCAGCAGGGCAAGGAGGGAAATTGGCATGTTTGCCTTATCAGCCATTACACCAGGTAAGTAGAAGTCACAGGTTCTCTGTGTGCATTTCTCTGCATATGTGAAATTCATCCCAGAAAGCTGAAGACCAGATAGAAGAACTTTTCAATATTACATCAGCAATGTGCATGGATGGGCTCTGGGCAGCCTTACCAGCAGGTACGAGGCTCGCTCTGTTACCACTGAGCGCATAGGGAAAATCCAGGGCACAACTCTGATGCTGGTGCTGCTTCCAAAATGCTCAGATTACCCTGTGATACTTCCCTCATTCTGTGCAGCAAGCACAGAAGTGTTACCCTATCTCGTATCTCTTTAGAGCACAGCACAGTCCTGTGGTGCACTTCAGAAAGCTTTCCTGAACATATGCACACACACACCCTTTTTTTCCCCCCCCCCCCATCCTTTGAGTAATTATTTTTGTTCTGACAAAACCAGAACAAGCAGAGCAGCTACAAATATCTCTGAAGCTATCAGAGAGCAGGCACAGCCCACACACCAAGCTGCTCAATGCTAAAACCCAACACAAAACTGGCATGGCTGAGTCCGGTTGAGGGACACTGCCTGGGCACTGGGAAACCTGCAGGTGGGGTGAGAAGGCTCTTCTGCATCCCCAGGGCTGCTTGGCACCCTCCAGGGCTCAGAATCAAGGGGGTTGAAAGGGACCTATGGAGATCATTGAGTCCAACCCCCTGCTAAGAAGGTTCACTACAGCAGGTTGCATGGGAAAGCATTCAGGCAGCTCTTGATTATCTCCAGAGAAGGTCACCCCCTAACCTATACTGATGCATGCAGTTATGCTGCACAGTTTGGTAATTCCAAGCATCACCTGCACAAGTGCAAAGCCTTATTACTGCTATCTATTACCTTAGGTAAATATTGGAACAACAGCATTTGGAACAACACACCAGGATGCAAGAAGTTCAGCCCTGAGCTCTAAGGAGCTCAATGAACTGTTATGCTGCTGAACTCCTCTTTGGGCCTGTGGTGATCCAAGGAATTAACTTGGCCCTATCTGCAGAGATTGAAGGGCACTGAGATGTGGCTGCACTGCCTGCACCTCTGTGTAATTTCAGGCTGGTACTTAAAGCCACGAAGTTTGCACAGAAGTGTTTTTATAAGGAGTGTTTTCCTGTCCTGAATGCCAATGCACTTGCAGCTACATGAAAATCAATAGCAGCAAGAGGAAGGAATCCTCTGTGGGGAGAAACATCTTGGAAAAGCAGATATAAAGGATCCATCGCCTCACGCTAATATTCCATTTCAGAAAGCCAATTTATTATCCCTAAGGATTGGAATATTCTGTTCCAGGAAAGGAGTTGTTTGAATAGATGTGCGTGAGGGGAGACACACACACACAAACATATTGATCCAAGCTGTATTTATGATTCCTCAGATCTCTAAGAAATTGATTTCAGACTATTCTCCCTCTCTCTGCCTCACTCCTGCTGAAAATCAAAGCTCAAAATCAGTGTAGGATCCCTTAAAGAATTATTCTGATTGGAAAAAAGAATAAGTGGAAAAAAGTTTATCTGGAAAGAAAAACCCCCTCAAACCAAGAATCCTATGGATTTGGTGTTCAATACTCTGAGAAGCATCTTTTCAAAGAAACTGAAAACTTAGAAATAGCATTTAAGATTAAACAAGCAAACAAACAGCTCTGCTTCTTTCTTCCCTTTTCAAGGAAAGGACTGAACTTATTTTCAGCAAGTTCAGATGACAACTTGAGTTTGCAATTGTTCATTTTCTCTCAATAAAGTTTTTCCCTGGATTTCAGTATTCTCATTAATGATTTTATTTACTGATTTATGGGTTTGTTTTCTTGGGGATTTACACAAAACTGGAGTCACAAAATCGCCCGTGTGCCAGCCCTCTGCACTGGCACACACCTGCAAAGGGGATTCCAGCTCTGAACCTAAACACACAACCCATCTTTATTAAGCCAAGTGCCAAGACTTGGTCATCTTTAAGCCCCACCTTAAAACAAGGCTTGCAGCTTCACTGAGTGGTTAAACTTTCTGAAGAGTTGATGCACAAAGCACTGCTTTGAAGGAGGCCTTCAGCTGTTTGTCAGAGCTCTGCAGGCTCCAACCAGAATTGTGCTGAGAGCACATGTCCACAAACTCACCCTTTGGTGTCTGTGCACCCAGAAGTCTCACCTGAGCACAGAAAGATGTACAAAATGAGAACGGTTCTCAGCTATGGATCCTCAACTCCTTCCAGCTCCAACCATCACCTTCCCCCATTTCTGTCTGCCCCCCATGCTTCCCACCCCACTCAGTGCCTTACCCACCAAAAGGATCCACTTCATTTCATTCTAAGCACCGCACACCAGCTAATTATAAACCAAACACAAATTAAACCCATCTTCCCTTCCTCCTCTCCGAAGCCCCTAATTGCCCATTACCCTGCATTGTGCTCTGACACAAAAGTAATTCTACTAAGTGGGGAGTTTTGTTGTTGTTTTTTTCTTTCATAAAAACTGTTAATTTGCTATTAAATCTCTTGTTGAAAGACTAATAGCTTAATGAATGCATTAAACATGTGCAAATTAGTTTTTTTTAACTGCGTTACTTAGTTGAAGATTGAAAGGCTATGATACATCATGGTTGGCTCGGTAGGATTTAATGAGGCATTAGGCCATCTTCTGTCTTGGAGGCCAGACTTATGAATGATCCCCAGTTCTGCACAGGCAATGCTTGTCCCAGGTCCTTCTCCTGCTGGTGACGTACATTTTCCCTTTGCCTGTTTCTTCCCCTGTCACCACTGATGTACATGAAATAAAAATGTAGTTTCCAGATCAGTTTTATAATGAAAAGTAGCCCATTGCTGATGACAAATGTTGTTTACAGTCACTAGAAAAGAGGGTGGAATAGCGAGTGAATATATTAGAGGAAGAGAGGATAGCTTTTATATTCATTATACTGCCATTTTGGGCCCGTGAAGACACATAACCTTTCTCTTTCTCCCTTCATCATACAGTCACTTTCAGACGTCTACATTAAAATAAAAAGCTGCAGGCAGTGTGTTTTGCATTAGCTACTATCAATGATGAAGACATTTTCCACCAGTCAAGCAGAGCTCACTGCAGGAACACCATCCTTCTGAACACACTCAAGGACTTTTTTCCTGGGTGCCCTTCCTAATGCACCCCTCCTCAGGTTCTCCCTGCTCCACACTGAATAAATCCTGCATAGGAAACCAAACAGAGGCCAGTGTAAGGTTCTGATCCTGTTGGGTCATATAGGAGAGCGGAGCCCATCAGGGTGATGTAGCACAGCAGCAGCCATTGGTGCCTATTGAGAAGTAGGCAACATCTTCTAAGTGGGTTATTCATGAGTATTTTAGACCTGTAGGGCCTGAAGTGAAAGCCACAAGCCTTACCTACTGAGGGTTGAGAGCAGGTACCCAAACTCTACCACAGATTGCCTTTGACAATGGGGTTCGTGGAAGAAAGCGCTCTGTGTTGGCAATGACAAAAAAGAAACTCTTTATTTTGAGGAAAATGTAGATAAATTTAACTTCAGGGCAGGGAAGTATGGCTTTAATAATTGTGGGGTTCTGCTTGTGGTGAGGTGGCTGCAGGAGCTGCCATGTGCTGGAACAAACCCAGAGTCAGACAGCTGGCACCACTCCCACCCTCACATCTCTGCTCCACGCCATGATCAAAAGGCTGTCAGATACTAATGAAGTCTTAATGCATCATTTCCTGTTCACACTGACTCATGTGAGACATCTTGGGCAACTGAATTTCGTTGATCACATATCGAGGCTCCTTCTGCAGTGATCAGCTATTCCAGAGTCAGAACAACTGAGTTAGGATCCTGGTGTGAATCGCCATCTTCTGAAACCTTTCTCCACTGATTTTACATGGAGCTTTAGGAGTTTCAGCCACTTATCCCTTAACAGTCAAGTCAGATGTCTGAAATTAGACAATGAATAACCTTATAAGACTGTAACTTATTCATCTCTGAAAACTCATATGTGTGCTGCAATTAATGGCTAGTGGTGAGACATTGCCTAGGGGCCCAGAAGAGCCACAGGCACAGAATTATTGCTGAGTCAGTGATTTCATCTGAGCTGGTACCTCCACCGCATGATGGAAATGTCATGGAAAGGGCACTCAATGGAAGGAACATCAAGGACACATGCCCTGCCCCTGAAGACTTTCAAGACGAAGCTGGATCAAGCCCTGCATTTAGCTGTGCTGTCCCTGTTCATTGCAGGGGAACTGGACTAGATGACTTTTAAAAGTCTCCTCCAACTCTAAGGATTCTATGACATTCTGAAGAACTGGAAATGAAAGAGGGTTTAAGGACAGTTTTTCCGCAATATCATTTAATAGCCCTTGGTCAGGCAGTGGCAGCAGGAAGGTTCACAAGCTGGTTCTTTATTCCCTTAACATGCTTAAATTATTGGTGGCATTAGAACTGTAGGAAATTCAGGCCTATTCTGCTCATACCCTGTACTTACAGCTGATTTGTCTTACACTGACTCACATCATATGACTTAAGGAGCAGTATCCTACATCATCTGAGTAAGAATGAAAAGGAAGTCCCGACTGTGCTAAAATCAGTAATAATTTGGCCACAGTATCATCTCTGCTGCTTCCCTTTCACATTTATGCCAGGTGGTTTACAATGGAGCCAGAGCAGAGTGAAACTGTCAGGCAGCTCTCTTCCAAGGGCTCTGGCTTTCAGGGGAACATACAAGGAAAAGAACTGATGTCTGGTTGGGAAACATTCCCACTTGCTGAGTCCTAAGGACATGCCTCATATAGCACCCAGTTCTCTGACACATTCATTATTTGTTAATTCATTGGAGCACAGCTTCTGAGCTCCATTTAGCCAACCGAAAGTTTGGGGTTTAGTCTCACCATCCCCTGAAGGTACACCCAGAGGGTGACTGGCAGCTGCAGGAGATGCATTATTCATCCCATCTCTCTGGGTATGGGTGTTAGTGTGAGAATAGTCAATCTGTGAGATGTGTAATACTGTGCAGAGACTTACGCAAGATCCTGAGCAACTATCCTAGACAAGGTACCCACCTCTCAGGTGAGTAATGGAATGAGTGGGATCCCATCACACTGACACTGGAGAACAGCTCCATTAGTGCACCTGAAACGTGTTGGAAGGTACAGCAATAACAGTGGGATGGCGCAATCCTAGGCAGCAAATGAAGACAAGCCCACAGGTAGAAGCCACAAACACAAAAGAAGAAAATCTGCTTACCTTTGGAAGGCCACAGGTAGGCAGGGATCTCCAACAAGACCCCATCACCTCCACTGCCAACCCTTAAATGAGGTCTGGGAAGGGGTGGATCCTGGCTCCATCCCTTCTGGTCACTCAGCTGTACTGCATGCAGCTGAGCTCCCCTGGGTTGGCCCTGCCTTCCCACCAGGTGCTCAATCACTGCTTCAAGCCATGTCTTAGCATTTCCACTACAGCACTCTATTAATGCACCAACAGGACAGAATAAACACCTTCCTAAATTCAGCTGATCCTTTTGCACTTCATAAGTTACGAAAATGTTTTACAGGTTATTAGCAGTGCTCACATCACCCATAACTAGAAACACTGGATTTAAAAGCCTACGTCAATGCCAACTGTTCCCCTTTAGAAATACAACTGCTCCTGGGTGAGAAAAGGAACCCACAGACTTTACAACACAGTTGATGCTGGAAGCACGTGGGCCAGTACACAAAGAGCAGTGGGAGCCTGTGGTTTCAAAATATTTAAACCTAAATATTCACTCATGGCACATTAAGAACAACTTTTTTTTTTTCTTTTTCCCCAGGATAGTTAGAAATCAGAGGCATTCACTCAAACCTTCGAGAACTGTGACTAATTGCACCCCATACACAGGCAAATATCGGCACGTGCAGTGGAAGAATTCCCTGCTATTCAAGGCAAGCAGTTGTGTGCTCTCAGAGCCTGCAGCCTGTGCTCGTATTGTTACCTGCACACAGCATGGCGACGCACAAGGTCAGCGGTAGACTGCACTCCTATTGTTGGTGTTTGAAGAGGGAACATTTTATCCTTCACAACAAATCTACATATGGGCTATTGAATGAAATACAATAGCCTCACTACATTACTTCATCCATTAGCTAGATGCCTGTAAGAAAAATAAAGCTGTAGTTTTTTTAAGATCCATTATGGATTGTGAGGTAAACAACTTGCATTCAGGCTGAAAACTGCTATCTGATCCCGAAAGCAGACAATTTTTTGCTTTGTATCATTCAGTGGGAGGTAGATGAGTTCCTTTAGCATTATTTAGTACTGTTTTTGGGGGACAGGATGATGCCATTTATCAGTGTTGTGTACACAACCAGGGAGACAAACTTTAGGAGCGTTGTGAGCAGCAGTTATTTGGAGAATGGCACATCCTTGGTGCAAGCAGCAGCTCCTGCACTGCCAGGAGTGTGCTGCCAGGCCCTGAGGTTCTGCCAAGTTCCTCCACTTTGCCCCACAGTAGGCAGTAATAACACTGCTTGCTCTTTATCCTGACCCAGTCGCTGCCAAGCACTTCTCACAGCATCAGCAATTGCACATCGATGAGGCAAGAGCCCTGCTGTTGAATGGAAGAAGGGAGAAGGAGGAGAAAGATGTTGTTGCTTCTCTTTGTTTATTTCACCCCTCTCGCACTCAGCTGAACAAGCCTTCCCCAGTATTTCATATCCGACTGAGCTCAGGGTTCAATTCCATGCTGAAGACCTAACATGACAGTGACTCTTCAACGATGCAATCAGCAAACATGGGGGATAGAGAAGCAGATACGTTGATGCAGCAACGAACTCTCCTTCAAGCAGCCCTCATATTAGGAAGGCTGCCTGCTCTGTGTGCCATGGACCACCTCAATTTGGCCAAGGGAATAGGAATTTTGCCCCAGCATTTGAGTGGGGTGCTGAAAAAGGTGCATCACACAGGGGTGGGACAGCTGGGTGATTTGGGCTGGGCAAGGAGAGGACTCAGCATCATCAGAAACTGAAGCACATTGAGTGGGATGTATGTGGCAAGTGAAGGGCAAGGCATGCATCTGCTACAGGCGAGGAAGAGGGGTGGAGGAGGGTCTAAGGGAAACCTCTTAGGTTGGAAAGAATTATGCACTCTTGGCACAGGAGCAAATCTGGCATCCTCCTGTCCCCTCCCATTAGAAACGTGATCCTCCTCCAGCAAGGAACAGCACGGAGTCTGTGAGCATTGAACACTGCACAAGCCAAGGGGAGCTGCATCTCTGCCGGGCACCTAAGTGGGCAGAGGTTGCATGAGGTGCCCTGAGTCTGAATGGAAAAAGGAGCTGTGATGGGAGGAGACGCTCTGTTTTGAGGACGCTCCCTTTGAGCCTGAACCAACTAAAACACAACGCAGATGGAAGCAGGAGGCCAAGCACTGCTTGATTCTTGGATGTGCAGAGCACAGAGCCATGGCGATGCCCTGCTCTGCTAACAGTCTGTCGAGGAACCAGGTAGTGGAGAGGACAGGCAAAGACACATCCAGGCCGTGAGGCAACATAGGGATCCCACAGGCATCACCCCTAACCCAAAGTGTCCAGTGCCATGTTCAAATCTCCCCTTTAAACTAGACCAAAGTTCCTGTGCTTCCTTACAGCCTTGGTTCAGCCTACAGCTCATCTCACCAACCCTGTCTCTGGTCTCTGTGAATCAAAGCAACTTTCACAGCATTGCATTCCCCACAGGCAACTTGCCCCTCAAAGCTTCTTCCTCGGCCCCAGCATCACCTCCCTCTGCTCCTTCAGATCTGTTTCTTCTGCAGCAAATTTAATTGAAGCCTCTCCAGGAGCCTCATGAGCAAGTCAATACAGAGCCCAAGGTAGAATGTGTTAAAATAAGGTTTAAGTGAGTAGGTATGAGAAGAACTGGAAGGATGGTAGGCTTTGCTGTTAAGGATCTGGAGAAAGGCAGGCTCCATCACTCCCTACTTAGGTCTACGTTGCTATTAAGGAAAGTGTCCGTGCTCTCACTGCAGTCATTACAGATCCAGTCAACGCACTCTTATCCCTAAATCTGCTGACTGTAAAGGCAGATCCTCATCAGCAGTCACAGAAATTGATCGGGGCAGTAAGGGGGCAATATCCCACAGCCCACCCAATCAGCTGTGTGATTCTGGCCATATGGAATAAGCTCATCTGTATGGTCTGTAGTCTTCTTTCTCAATTACCCTGCAGCTGTATCTGTTCCAAAAATAACAGCTAGCTCCTTCGCACTTTGTAATTGTGCCATCATAATTAAAATAAATTCCAGTCTCCAAACAGCAGTTGTAGGAGCGCATCAATTTCAGGGGGAGGGATGGAAAAACATTTTTTCCAAATTATATTCACTCCAGCCTACCTGGTTTCAAAACCGTCCTTGATTCAGTTTGGTTGCTGTGGAAACAGCCATGACATCAGACTTGGGAGTCGTGACATCGTCGAGTGAATAATCTCATGCTGGAGAAGGCAGCTGGAAAAATGGAGCAAACAAATGTGTTTATCCACAAATGTTCCTACCATGAGGAACTGGAATCTCCAGTGGTAATTTACCACACGTTGCTAATGCGTTTGTTATAATATATTTCTTAATTCTTTTTTCCTTTTTTTTTTTCTTTTTGGCTGGATATGAAAGTTCATCAGGGCTGGAACAAACAGGGGAAGCATATTGAAATGAGCATTACAGATCTGTCGTGCTCTAGTTTATGGTCTTTTCTCAGTGATACACAGTAAGTAAAACAAGCACTGATTGAGTCAGCTGCCTCCTGGGTGTTCATTTGCTGTAGTGTGAGGAATATTAATGCTAAGTACATCCGTGTGCATCAGGAAAGGCAGGAGGAGGCAAGCAGATTACCCCGGCTTAGGGGTATTATACACGCGTCTGCAACTTCCAAAGACACAGAGAGGAAACATTTCTGTGGGTTTTTGTCTCTTATCTTCTTACAGTCTTATAGATTTTGGAGATGCATTGCCCTGGAGTTTTAATACTCAGAGTTTTTCAGGGGATATTGTGATTTTTTTTTTTTTTTTTAAATCCTCCTTTCTACCGAAGGAAAAAAGAAAAAAAAGAAAAAAAAGCAAGCAGTGAAATTCATCAGGATAAAGAAAAAACAGATTCCAAGAGAAGAAAGAACAGATGAAAAAGAAAAGTTTGATTAAAATCCCCTCTTGTTCCATGTGTTTGATGTAAATATCTTCACACCTTTCTCTTCCTTGCAACCTCAGCAGAGGGTTCAGCCCATCACCAGGGGATTGAGTTCCAGGCTCAGGGCTTTGTAGTTGCTGCTGCTCTTGCTGCTGTTGTCTAAAGGGATTATAAGCCTTTGTAAAGCTTGTGTTAATACCCTGGAGGGGAAAAATAAGTTTTCGAATAGCCTTTTTTTTGGTGCATCCCTTAGCTAAGGGACCCTAGCAATAGTGAAATTAGGATGTGTTTCAGCTTCAAGAGCAGGCCACTTGATGTTCATGAGCCTTGCGTGCTGCCCGTGTGCCCCAGCCTGTCCAGGTGTCCTTGTGCTGCTGACACTGGGGCCCATGGGGAGCAGCAGTGCACTGCTCTGCTCAGCAGGGAGAGCATTTCATCTGAATTAGGTGCTGGGCTCCCACCGCATCCTTCAGCAACATATAGAGAACCTTCTGCTTTATATGTTCTTTGGCAAATCCCAACTCAGGATCCAACTCCACAGCTTCACTCTGACTCTCTGCATCCTTTTTTAATACTTTTTTACCCTGCAGCAGGATTGGTTTTGAGCCACATTGCACCACTTCCCTTCAGACGCTCTGCAAAGATGCTAAGGAGCGCATTGCTGGGCGCTGCGGGGCCGTGCCATGCTCAGTGCCAGCCAGCAGCCCGGCCCACCAGGTGAGGGGTTGCTCAACAAGGGCTGCTGCAGGTGCTCAGAGGCTGGCCCAGAGCTTGGATGCTACTCTGTGCTTACATCATGGTCACCCATTTCATCGTGCTCTGCCAGCCTTTGGGAATAGAAGTGAGAAAATGACAGTGGAGAGGAAAAGTGCTGAAAGAAGGGAGAGGTGTGAAGGGGCAGTTCTTTAGAAACTGAGACCTCCGAGCATCTCATATGGGTGCCTTCCATGAGCTCTAGATTAGGGTTGTATTGAAGACGTGAAGGCATTCAGCCCATCTTTGTAGGGCTGACACAAGCGTCCAAAGCAGAGCTGCTCAGATACATTCACTGTTGTGCTTTTTGCTACCAGGCAGTGTTACGTGACAAGAGGCTCGTCCCTGCAAACACAGAGCACAGGAGGAGGCAGGGAACCCTGATGAGAATGGCAGGACCTGAGCAGGGCTGGCACCAGAGCACGTCAGCCCCATCCCTTACCTGAGACCCCACCAAGATCAGGATCAGGGTTATGGGGCCAAGTTAGCCACAGGGAAGAGCCTTCTGGCATAGCACAAGGTTTTGCACAAACCTGTTTCTACATTTTCCTAAATATACTTTTCAGACATGGTGATACATCGTTTGAGAAAAGCACAACTCCCCAATTACTATTTTGTCTGCAGTTGTGACAATTTCAAAACGGTACTGAAACACAGTCATGATTAAAATAAAACTATTTGATTGACTCAAATCGCTTTTCTCTCACAAACTGTCCGCTAGCAATTTTTTGCTTTTTTAGAATAACACTCAGATTTGGAAAGGAGGAAAAAGAAACTGAGTTTTTGGATAGGAGCAGAAGTTGTTTCTAGCACAGCCCTTTCCATAAGACCATCTGCTCTTTTGTTCCCAGGTTGGATGTGCAGAGCGCTGTGCCAGCTGCAGCAACAAGCCAGCACCGTGTGCAGGTAGTGCACAGCTCCAAGCAAATAGGCTGCCCATGGAAGTGGAAGAAAAAATTCTGCTTTGCAAAACCAAGAAGGCAAAAGGAATCTAATACGTGCTCACAGAGATGTTACAGAGCAGTGAGAGGGAAGCAGCCTGTGGCATGGGCACCAGAGCAAGCTCACCCCAGCTTCATAAGGAATTGATCTCTGGAATGAGTAACAATGCCTCAGGGGCAAAACAAAACCATATTTCTTCATTGTTAGTATTCTGCATTTTTACATAATTAACATAAGCCTTAACGATTCTCCAGACCTCTCTTCTACAAGCCCACGTACTTATGGAAATGCCTCCTTCTCGCTCTCCTTCCCTTTTCTCTTCTCTGGGTATGCCCACTGATTTGGAAGGCTTAGCATGTATCTTTTCTTTCTCCATCAACCCTTGGCCTGAAAGCATTAAACCAGAGTTCTCTGGATCTGCCACACCATGAAAATATTTAGTGGATATAATGTTTATCTGCGATTCTTGATTCACTCAACCCATTCTCTAAGGGAATCTCTCCCAACATGCCCCCCAGTACTTAGCTGTGAAAATTACTTTCCCTTCTCCATGACTTTGTCAGTGCAGGGAACATCACAGCCTGCTTCAAAATGCTGCACTGCACTTCTCAATGGTATTTTATGACACATTTTTCAAATCAAATTTAAAAGCATAACTGAGTGGAATTAAATTAATGCCGTCTGGTAATGTCAGCAGCACCAGAGCTGTGCATGGCTGGCTTAGCTTCTAAACCTCTGGCAGCTTCCTGGGACTTAGTTCTGACTTCGGGGAAATAGTGAGCACTGCCACGTGAATTATTTGAAAAACTGTATCTGAGGAAGAGTATGTGGGAATAAATACGTGGTGGCTGAGGTGTTGGCAGGGGGTCGATGGGGAAGATGTTGGTAGGGTATATGTGGGTATGTTCCTGTGTACGTCTGGGGAAGGAGGGTGTGTGAGTTCAGAATAGGGATCCACGGACATTTCAGGGTGATGGATGTAGATGCAGGGGGCATGTAGATGCAGAATATCCCTAACATTACCTTGGTAAACCTTACTGTGTCAGCTTTTTTGCTTTCTCATTCCTGCTCTGCTGTAGTTTGCTGAAATGTAGTTATTTCACCCCAGAAATGAGCATATCGCAGGGCTGATTCTGATAATGAACATGATAATGAGTCAGAACAGCAAAATGTTGCATCACTGAGCAGAATGCACACTTTGTACCTCTGTATATTTCTGTCTGTGTGGAGTCAGGAGAGTCTTCCTGTAGTATTTGGGCTGCAGAACTGCTAAAGCAGCCCTGTATGATGGGATGGATCATGGACACATGCAGGCACACGCTCAAAACTAGGTTCACATAGCAGACTTGCAGGCTAATGTGTCTGTAGATGTCTTCATGCTTATTCTACTGACACAGAGTTCACAAATATCTGTGTGAAATGGTGCACGTATGGGCACAATCTCATCTGTGTACAGCCAACATCTCCTATTTTCTCACTCTGTTTTAAATACAATAATTCCAGATTTATTTTTTCATGTTGTGAAAGCAACCCATGGCAATTTTAGCTACAATTAATCCAAGAATATATAGCATGGGATGTATTTCATCAGTGCATTTTCATTCACTCATTCAATTCCATGAGGGGCACTCAGGTGCCCACAGGCAGAGGGAGAAAATTTCTGCTGGTAGAATTGCAGAGACATGTATGTTCCCCTCTTTAGAAAACACAATATGCAAACACAACAGCAGCCCTCTCCCATAAAGCACAACCTGTTGATAGTGGGAATCTCATCATCTTAACGCCATGGTGCCTTGTCCTCATCCCTGCACTCGTGCTGGGGGTACTGTTGTCTCCTGGATGCTTTTGTGACAAGAATACCTTGAGGTCAGGTAATGCATCTGTACAGAGCATTAGAGGTATATATGCTTTTCTATTAATAAGAAAGCTGTCTTCGATTTACTTGGAGATGTAGGAGCAAAGAAATAGGAGAGTATATAAAAAAATGCAAAACTTGATGAGAACTCATCCCAAGCAATCCTAAGCACCATAGAAAATAATGAAACCAGAGGAATTTTCTGCATGAATCTGAGATCCAAAGGTAGGGATGGAACTAAAAAAAAAAAAGATTGTAAGGCTGCATTGCTTATTTCTGGCCATGAAGGACTCAAATAGTGCAACACACGATTGAAATAAAGTTCTATAAGCTGTTCTTAATGCACAGGGATTGATATCAGCTTGGCTGAACTGCGGAAATTTTGTATGCTAGGCAGGGCAAGATTCATTCCCTTAATTTAAGCATCTAGATGTTCAACATCTGATTGTGAGCCAGCCACTCTGGGCTCCCTTTATGTGCAGGAGGGAGAAAAAGGCTCCCCAGAAGATGCCTCCTTCTGTTCTTGAGAGCAGTGCCTAACCGGGGTCAGAGGAACGGCAATGAGGAACGCAGGCCCAGACTGCAGAGAGATGGGGTGATTATCTCGGAGCTCTCACTGTTAGACTTCTGAAGGGAAGGGAGATGAATCCTGCCCTCAGCAGCTATTACATTCAGGGGGGGTTAGGGTGCTTAAAACATCTCTTTTTCGCTAGCTTGAAAGACTCCATTGCTCTCACTGAGAGACAATTTCATGCTCTTAAACAAAGTACTAAGGCATGAAAGTACAATCCAAGTCTGCTCTTTCCGTAGGGCTGAGTAGGGCTAGTTAAAGAAAAGGGCCATAAGATGTGCTTTGCATTGAACTGAGGAGCTGACATTGGGATCTGGGAAACGTTCCAGCAGGCCGAGGCAGAGGGCTGTGCTTGGTGCCAGCACGAAGAGACACAGTTTTCATGGAGATGCATCCATTTACAGCCGGCCTGCATTTGGCATGGGGAGAAGAGAAATCACCCCTTGATCAGGGCTTATTTGACATATTGAGTTATCTCTCTGGTGAGTAATGGAGTGAAGATGAGTACATGTTTGATATGTTAGAGTGGCTTCCTATAAATATTAAAGCACGAGGAAACTTCACAGGCTAATGGGACGGAAGCACCTGCAATTCATCCATGCAGACCATGAGAGTGAGGCAACTGCCAGCAGCAGGTTTCCCAGAGGGCCCATTAATGGCTCTCTCTGGGCCTTTTCTGCTTCCTTTTCTGCCTTTCCGGGGTCTTCATGGCTAGAAGCAAAATTCTGCATTGCTCAGCCTGCAATTCCAAGGTAGTTGAGTTCACAGAGCTCTTTTTACTCTGCCTAGGGACAACGTGAAATCCTCATCACTGAAGGCACTTAAAAAGAGATTAGACAAACTCTTGTCTTGAAAAGCATTCATCTTCTTGACCCCATCCGATAGCAGGCAGGTTGACCAGAGGTCATCCAGTAATTTCTCCAATTCCATTTACCATACATATTTTCCAATAGGAGGATCTTCAAAGAACAATTTCTCAGTCTGCTGTCTGCAAACCATCTGAACACAGTGCTTTTTGCAGTCAGTTCATGCAATCGAACTAAGAAATTAAAGTTTATTTCCACATGGTATAAACAAGCAAAGCAGAGACAAAACAATCAATGAATCATAGAAAGGCTTGGTTTGAAAGGGACCTCAAAGACCATCCAGTTCCAACCTCCTGCCAACCACTAAATGAGTGAATACTCAGAAGTTCAGCCTCATTTTTGTGTGGCTGTCCATTACAGTTGGGAAAGAAATGTCATGGTTTGCTTTCAATAACGAAAAAATAAAAATAAAAAATCAGCCATTCACTACTTGAAAATAGAGAAATGTTATTCTGAGGGGTGGTTACCAGGATTTATATCATTAGTCTGACAGCTGGGCAGCCCCCACCAGGAGCTCGGGGAGTCTCCTCACTTCTGAAAGTCAGAGCCTAGGATTTTCAAAGGCATTTGCTGGAAGGAGCGACTTTCTGACAGCCCCGGGCTGTCAGCCGAAAGGCTGCTGCTGGGAAATGGGGAAAGAGTTTCCTCTTGCTTGGAACAATACCTGGCTCTTGATTTCCCTGGATGGTTTTGCACTGCTACCTGTCCTGAGGCATGGAGTTAACTAAAAGATACAAAGAGGTCACTGAAGAGCTGAAGAAGAAAAGTCAGATGATAGGAAGTGTAACTTCACCTCCGTTCAGCTAACTTCAAACTAGTTGGATCAGCAAGGACGCCAAGTGTACCTACTAGCTTCTGAGTGTGATTGTCAAGCTTTTTTTTTTTGTTTTATTTTATTATTCTCGTGTTGCTGTGAAGAGTAGCTTGAAGAAAAGAGAGCTGAGAGAAGTCAGGCAGACGACTGCATGTGTCAGGCAAAATGTGTCAGGTTAGAACGCATCGTCTGACAGAGGCAGACAGGGAAGGCTTCCCACTGCTCAGATGGGTAAGTCACCATGCCTTGCAATGAGAATTTGGCAAAAGAAGTAGCTTTGTGGGTTTTCCTCCTAGGACTTTCTCCTTCAGGCTATGTGCCTGGTCCAACCCAGGTGTGAGCATTAAGGGTGGAAGTGCCAGAAGCTACTGTAGGACCTGTAGATACTTCTTCAGGTCCTATGCTTCCTAATGCTTCTCCTCCTTCCTCCCCCAACACAGTTTCAATCTGTAAGTCTTGTTCTCACCTCAGTAACATTACAGCACCACACATACTGTCAAGCACAGACCTCCACCAGCTGCCACCACAACCCAACAGCTCTGATGTCAACCAGCTCAAACTCTGCTTGACCCAGTTGCAAAATTTGACAAACCCCACTTGCTCCCACATTCTCTTCCCAGATTTTCAGGAGTAAGAGAGAAACAAGCCTATTTTCTTCATAAACAAGGTTACCTGGGGTTTTGGTGCAGGACCTGAGTGCATGGGATGTTTTCTGGCTGCTCTCAGTCACTGTCATTTCACATCCAGCTCAAGTGCCAGCGTTTCGTTAAATCAAACCTCTGCATTTAATAAGATAAAATAGTTCTTTATGAAATTAAAATTAGGTTTTAACATCTGTAGCAAACAGAGGGTATGCTCTCATGTCACATCTGCACCTGTGCAAATGCCAATTAACCCAGTATAATTAGTCACAATTTTTGCTAATTACCACTAAGATCAGAATCAGGATTTACTTCCTCATTTTTTATTCCCTTTCTCTTCCAGCTCGTCATCTTTCTGTTACTACCAGGAGCTGGGAGTTATGCAGATGGCCAGTGGGACCACCTCTAAAAGCAAAGCCTGGGCACCAAATTCCCAAGAGCTCAGCACCTGAAACGCAAACACGATTTTCAGAACAGTGTGGTTCTTATTTCACCACCTAAAAAAAGGGGTAAATCTTTGGTCATTCCCTGCCTCCAGCAGATTTTACAATGGCGCATACCATCAAAAGGAATCAATACAGGGTAAATGGAGCACTTTTGAGAAAAGTTGGCTCCTGCTGTGAGCCTTGAACCTTTCTGAAAGTGGTGACAGAGAGTTCTCTCTTTCATCACTGCAATGGGCTCTCCAGCCCGTCCTCAGACTCTGCAACAAGTACGTGTCACACGACAAGCAAGGCTGCTTCCCTGCTGCCCACCTCCCCAGTTTTTTATCGTTATTCATTAATCACAGCTCAGCATTCATCTCCACCATTCATTGTCATTATTCATGATTTTTGGATTAGTAAGAACCATAACAGGAATTACCATTGTCGGAGCTGGGGGAAGGACAGGATATTTTGGCAGGTCTTTTCACATGCAAAGCGCTGGACTCCCAAGACTGTTTATAAGGAAGGAGTGTGCTGTGGAGATGAAGGGTGGGGAGAATACTGTAGCTACTATGGCTTAAGTGAGGAAAGGCTTGTGAAAACTATTACTTCTTATTATCCTAGATGATATAACTGAAGAGAAAAAAAGCCAGAAAAGCTTTGAGACACCGAACTCTTCTTCAAAATTAAAATAGGAGCAGCAAGATCTGCTTTGGGATGCCATTATTTTATCACTGGATTGTAAGGGATGGATTGGCATTCGTTATTACCACCCTTCTACGTACACACAACTCAGTAAATACATTTTTTTATCTGTTTTAGTACTGTCTGGAGTTGCCTTGATTTTGATGGTGTTTTTGGGTGAGGGATTTATACCACACATTTCCAATCACCTCTAAAGCAATCGTTTGTGATCCCAATTGCAGCAGAAGTGGTTCCTGCGCTTAAAGAAACGTAAGGTCCCTGACCTGGATGGCCAACAATAGAAACTTTGGTAAAGTATTCTTAAAGCCCAGCAAAGTTCATGGCTGTCCTTGCCATTCAATGAAGGAGCTAACATTTCTTTGTCTACAACAGATCTTCTTTCTGCTGGAAACTAAACCTAGTACTCATTTTCTTATGTCCTCGGAGAACAACAGATCATCTGCTAAAATGTCCTTAAATGTATTAGAAAGTTGCATTGTGTCCTCTTTCAGTCTTTTCCTATTAATGTTCAGCTCCTTCAATGTTTCTCATAGGTCTTGTTTTATGAAACTCTCCTCCTCCTTGCTGGTATTTCTTTGAATCACCCCAATTCGTCCACATTATCAAACCTAATACCCCAAAGATCTCGTACTCCAGCTGGAGGCTCCTTAGTGCCCAGCTAAGCAGAATATACGATCTCTCTGGTGTTACTTTCCAGAGCAAGATTTGCCTCTTCTCACTGTTAATTCATATTCATCTTCTGCAGTATTATAACCCCTTGATCCTTCTCCACTGTACTCCCATTAAGGCAGTTATTCTCCCTTTCACAGACATCGCCATGATTTCTCCTTCCTAAGAAGTCATTTGCACCATTGTCCTATTGAATTTCGTCTTGTTGATTTCCTACTGCTCCGCCAAAGCATCAGAACCATTTTAAATTCTAATCCTGTCTCCCAAACTGCTCGCAGTCCCTTCCAGCATAGTGCCATCTGTAAATTTTATAGATGTGCACCTTAGTACATCATCCACGTGGATAATGAAAATATTGAAGAGGTGTGAGACTCTAATTCTAGTGTCCTTTCTGCTTAAAGGAGAACTAGCCAAGAGTGACTTCCCAGACAGCTGCAGACCCATTTTGTGAGGCCGCCTTCATGTCACATTTCCTTGTTTGCTTATAAGAAAACAAAGTGGGACCCTATTAAAAGCAAGGTACACCACAACCACTGCATCCTCCTAAACCACTGGGGCCAGTGGCTGTTAGACAGTTAGATTGATTCGACAAGATTTGTTGTTCACAATTCCGTATTGACTGCACCTTTCATGATTTTATTATCCTCCAGATACTTATAAGTGATTGTTTAATGATTTACTCTCTCGTTTTGCTGGCTCAGGTTGACTTGTCTGTAACTCTGGGCCTATTTTTCCCCTTTTCAAACATGGGAGCTGTGTTTGTCCTTCTCTGGCCCTCTGGGTCCTTGTCTGTGACACAGGTAGCTGAAGACAATTGCTAATCATGCAGACTACAGTGGCACAATCCTTGAGAGCTCTGTCAGGTTAGGCTGACTCCTATGCAGCAGCTATCTACATGCTCTTTAACTCATCTGTCTCCTATTGTGGAAAATTTTTGTGCTTCACCAGCGTTGTTTTCCTCCCTTCTCTTCTTTTACAAGCCTGTGTTTCTCTCTTTATGCCCACTGAAAGTCTTCCATTGGAGCCTGAACTCCTGCTGCACTGCTCCTTTCCATCCACCCCATCACACATCATGGCACTCACATTTGATCAGCACTTCATTTTGGCAAGTCTTTACAGATATTTCTGTGCATCTGCGTTGATCTCTTTCTTGTCTTCCCAGGCAGATCCAGTTCACTACAGGCCTTCAACTTCTCACTTTTAGCAACTGTCCAGCACCTCCTCCCAACAGGGACCCCTGAGAAGTTCATCCATCAGCGCCCTGCATTTCCTCTGCTCTCCCCATTCTGCTGCTTTTCTGTCTTTTCTATGTATTCTGAATATGTTAAGTTTGTGGTCACCATCTATTTCTGGCCAAGTACTTCAGTTTACAATTATGTTAAACAATAATTTGTAAAACACGGAAACAACCCTGAGCAAAGACACCAGCACAATAAGCCTTCCTTTTCCCAGATGAGCCCTGCCAGACATTATCCCCCAACAGAGCTTGAGGATATGATCTCAGGTAGATATGCCATAAAAACTGGGACTTCTAGGGCACGTGGATAACTCAGCTCTTCATCTGTCTGTTACATTTTACTCCCTGTGTCTGCAGCAATATGGACTGTAGTATCCAGTAGCCATTCTCTATGGTGAGCCATTACTCTATGGAAGTCTCTTAAGAATCACATAGATCATATTAAGAAAAAAACATTTGCAAAAACAACACATATTCGCACAGGGAACCATTCTAGGAGGTTCACTCCTATTTCCTAATCTGTCCTTCAGCTCACGCCTGATTTTTCCTTCTTTTGTAGTTTCTTGCATTTCCTACGAGCAGGCGTACCATCACAACACCATCGTGCACGTTCAAAAAACCACAGCAAAAATGCTGGGAAGCAGAAGAAATGTACTTTCCTTCAAGATAGATCTTTAAGCCTTAGATATTTTGGTTTCCTCAAAATATCAGTCACCTGACTCGTTCTAATCAGCAAAAGCCAGGTACTTCAATAGCTGTGAGGAGTCGTCCCCGGTGTCTTCCAGCTCCAGGACCCAACCACTGATCATCAATCTCTGGATCCAATCACCAGTGACTGATTTAATGATGTCAATATTCCTTTGCACTCCTCCATAATTTCCTGTCCCTGCCCTTTATGACTTGCCATAGGAAGCAACCCATTATGATAATTTGGTATTCCTGCAGCAGAAAACGGTGCTGAAAATGAAAAATAAAATTCTACGCAGATCCAAGCAGCAACCATAGCTGCAGAATTAGCGGCCAGGACACTATTTATTGAATTATTTATCTATAATGCAATGCCACAGTTTAAAAAATTAAATTAGTCTAATTATCCTATTTAAGGAGATAACTCTCCTGTTGCTACCACTCCCATAATTTTCTGCATTTCCATCTCCTTTAAGACTAAATTATCTACTTCTAGGCTTTTTTCCACCCCGTATATATCTGAAAAAAATATCCTTCGAGGTATAATTAACTTTTTCATTCAGAATCCTAATTTCCTCTCTCAGACATTTTCTGCTGTGTTTAAACTATTTATTATGCAAACTGAGAGAAGTCAAACTATGAATTATGTACAAATCTATGTATAGAAGTTCTCAGCTAATCACTGCATCTCGGTGTCTGTGGTTCAAGGTAACCAAAGCACACAGAAGGGAAAATATCAGAGTCCAGCATTCAGCATAAGATATTTTTCCTCACGTTAAAGGCACCTTTTCCCCACAAAATAAATACTTTACGTCACCTTTTAATGATTTACTTTCTGTTTTACAGTGATTTTGGACTTCCTCTGCCATATTTACCTTCCTTCTCCCTTTGCCCCTTTCTAAGCTCTCACTGAACGGCGGTCAGATGGGAAGATCTGCAGTGACTTCTTATGGCTGCTGAACGGCCTTGCACTTGGCATTCAGTTTTTTTTGTCTTTTTCCTGATCCTGGTTCACGTGTTTGATTTCTCCCCTTGCATCTTGGATTTTCCATTGCCATTGCAGGGGTGGGAGCAGCCTTGTAGGCACGTTCAGAAGTGCCCCAAGGCACTTTTGTTTGTCTTTCATGTAACTTCGGTTCTGGCATCATCATGCAGGTTACAGCTGCTGATGTTATTGATTATTAGCATTAATAAAGTGATACGTGGCTCTGAGCCTAGATTCAGGCCTCAAAGACATCACAGAAAAAGGTATTTGTGGTCCCAAGGATTTTTCAATCCCTGATTACTCTTTCAGCTAATTAATAGCACATCAGTGGCTATCTATCTGTCCTGTCAGCACGAAGATGTTAAAAAACCCCTCTAGCTTTTCAGTGGCATATTTCCTAGCAGATTTATTTTAATGAAAAAGGAATTATCTTGCTTGGAGAAACCTTTTGGAGCAACCTTTTCTTCTCCAGTGCATGCAATTTCAAGTAAGCGAAAGGAAGAAATATGCTTTTATTTGTTTTTCCATATGGAAATGTTATGATTCATTAGCACAGAACGTGGGTAAGCACTTCAGGGTTATGTCCAATGGGACAATGGTAAGATAAGTGATCTGTTAGGGCTGGATCTTCTACTTGTATAAGGCAGCAATGCTTCACTGAATTCTGTTCTGTTGGGTTGAAAACTGGAGCTGGGATGCCTCTACATATTGTATACACGCAATATGTATTGTGTGTGTATATATATATAAAGTGAATACAAGCTAGACACCAAAGATCAGAAGATGTCAGGACAACCTTTATTTATACAGGTAATAGGTGGAGAGAAAAACAGCCCTGATTCAGAGGAATAAAATCCCTTCTCTAGGAAAATGCTTTGGCGAGGCTTTAATTTGTCAGGGCCTTACGGCCAGATGAAGTCAGTGCCTTTTAAGCACAATAAATGAATGTGTTGCTGAAGCTGTTTCCACATCTGAGAGCAAAGACAAAGATGTATATGCTTCTGGAATTAAGTTTGACTAATAGAGAAATGCCATTAAATGTGTGCAGCTGCAGAAGGAAAGCTCCAGGTTGTTTTCTGGGAAGCCTCTTTGAACCATGAGCTTCCATTTGCAATACAGTGAATTTACGTATTTGATTCCATACCTTCATGCAGCTGCCCAGCAGACACAAGAAAAAGCAGGTAGGTACAGTTGGTGTAGAAACACAGGATGGAATTTGTGAGCACACAAACCAGAATCCCATGGTTCTCCCTGTGAAGTCAAAGAAGTTTTTTAGGGTCTTTGGGATTTTTGAGGGTCCCCAGAACTTTTTCCAGTTACTTTTCTAGAAGCTGGGAGAAGACCAAGCCTGTCCTCAGAATGACTTTGCTCCAGTGTGTCTTAATGATGAGGATGCAGCCTCCCAGAAGGAGAAGAAAACATACAAAGGACTTCTACAGGAGCCTCTCCATTTCATTATAATCAGTTTTATCTCATTACCAAAGCATCTTGGTACTCTTTTTATGTCTGTGTGCATGGGACAGAGGAATTTGTTTGGATTTTCGTGTCTGTTTACACCTCTTTAGAGCTCAGTAAGTCCAGAAAAGGAGGATGCTTGCAGCCCTCTACCTGTAAGCCCAACGAGCTTCAGTTAACTCCTGAGTCAGGTCTGCTGGGATTCAAATTTGCAGTTTCAGAGAACCTAGTAGGAATTGCAGACCTTGTGTTTTGGTCCCTTACGCCATCCCTTTGGTCTTGAAAGTTCAACTAAGCATGCACCAGGAGGAGAAATAATTGCAGGAGAACTCCCAAGCCGGAGCACTGGCAAGAAAGGGGAAAAAAAAAAATCAAAGCAAGTTAAAAATATCCTCTGCAAAGACAACCACAGGCCAGTAGCTCTGGAAAGCTGAATTCCTCAGAAGGGATTCGCACCATCATTGTTATTTATTGCTTCTGACACCTGGTCCATCACGTCAGGAATACTTGCGGCTCCACCGCCTCCTGACAGATGCGGCGTGCAGCAAATGCCTCCTCGATGCATCCTCCTCTGTCCTAGCAACAGGATCTGGATGCAATCAAATCCCACTGTGATCAGGGATGGACAAAGTAAGGGATGGGTAAGATGGATGCAGTGATGGCTGCTGAGAGGATAAAGCTGAAACCTGTGCCTAGGAGATTTAAAACTGGCTGTAGCAAATGAAATATGCACAGCAACCTGATCAGATAATGTCAGTTCAAATTTTATTTATCTCATCACTTAGCAGCTCTGTGAGTTTGCTGCTTTCACTTTTTCTACTATTATTTCTTTCTGGAAGCCTCTCATTAACCTGCTTTTCTCTGGATTTGTTTGTGCCTCGCTTTGGCAGCTGGCCAGAAGAAAACAGGGCTTTAATTCCACAGACTGTGGAGTGTGTCCCAGTTATTAAACCATATTTGTTTCTCTGGTTCCAGAATTTTGTGGTTGCTTTTTTTTTTTTTTTTTTTTTTTCCTTTCTTCTTTTTTAAATGCTGTTATTTTGCTTCACTTTTCCACTATGGAAAAAAAAAAACAACACAGATTTAACTCTTGGGCTGCCTGAAACCAAACTGATTTTCTAAGCAGAGCATGGGCAGGTTCCAGAGCCTGAATCATGGGCTAGATGCTGCTGCAATCAGAGATCAGCTATCTGAAAATCAGGCTTGTAAGTTTCTCCCCCTCCTAAGAAGAAGACATTTGTGTAAACACAGACTCACAGTTCTGCATCTTGGAGTTTGAAAGAGGGTTTAGGCATCTGTGTCCTTATTTTAAACAGCCCTTGTGCCTGCTGGAGCATGGACCCGCAGATAGGAGCAGCAGAGCTGAATAATCCACACTCAAAGTTGGGCTCGGTCCAAGCTACCGCTGTGAAACTCTGGTTGCACAACTCAGGCAGAACATTCAGCTCGCAACAGGGACTTTAACTCTGTCAGCTTCACCCGTACCTGGCGATGCCTTTTCCCCCCTGGAGCTTGCAATAGGACAGGGCTGAGCAGAACAGCGAGGCGTGAGCAAGGCACATCGTTCTGTCTTGCTGTAACACGGCTCTCATGGAATTATAAGACATATTTTGTCAGGGAATATCATCAATAAATCTGTTTAAAACTGTTCATCCCTTCGCTGAATGTCATCCAAATTCTGCAATTACAATATTGAAAATTCTGAGAAACAAATTCTCTTTTCCATTACTTGCAAAGGGAATATATCAATCCACCACGTTTCACCCAGTGACGACTCTTTTCTCCATGGAGGTGCTAACATGGCTCATTCAGTCAAGAGATATTACTCAGAGGCTTGCAATCCATCAACCTGGCATCAAGAAGATGAATGGCAAACTCTTTTTAAAGACATGTTAGATACACAAGCACTCTGAGAACTGTATTTCAGATCAACCCATTCAAAGAAAGACAATTTTAAGAGACAAAAGTTCCCCTCCAGTTTTCCCTACCACTAAATGTAGTTAATGTCTCCAGCACAGCTGTTATTCTAATTAAAGCCTAACATGTTTTAATGCACAGGAAGAAAAAAATCCAATTGGATCCTATCTCCAGTCTCCACTATAGAGCCTCTGCCAGGCATCACCAAATCTGCTGAGAAAGAAGAGGCAAACACAGAGATCTGAGCCCATAATTAAATATATTTAGGCTCTTAAGTCCCCATTGAAATGGTTTCACCTATGATCCATTCAGCAGCTCCAGAACTGTCATTCATGACCCCAAAGGTTTCAACCCACATCCCCACCTTCTATCTGTAGTTCATGCAGTGGCTGCATTTGCTCACCCTTCCACTTCCCTCCTGGCACAAGCTAAGCCCACGACCCTTGGTGTCCCTTCTGCAGAGTGGAGATGAGAAGCAGATGGTGCATAGCTCTTGGGCTGGCACAGTGCACAAAGTTGAATTTCAATGTCACTGAGCAGCTAAATGATTGAGGGCTCATCCGCACACACAGTTTATTCACTGGTCTGAAGGCATCTAAACTGAACTGTCACAAACACTTAGCGCAGAACTACCACTGTGGCTTCAAGAGAGCTGCACATTTAGCACTCAAATCTTGAGCAAACCTGAATGGAGGTTGTCCTGAATCTACTAACTGCATGTCTCTAGCTCACATCTGACACAGGCGCTTATCAGTCATCCTCTGAACATTAGGCCAGGTTTTCTGCTAGTACACCTTTTGTTTTTAATTATAAGAAAAATACATTTTTCCCTTGCTAGTGCTAATAGCATTTATTGGGACAAACAAGATGTTTTCATAGAGTTCCTGCTTATTTACCTTATTCTCTTTAAATCCGTTTACTCAAATGATTGAGTTCATAATAGCTTTCATCTTTGTGCAATCAGCCCCTTGTGTGTGTGTGTGTGTCTGTGCAGTTTGGATGTTACTCCATTTGCATGTAGCAAGTGTAATCAAGTCTATGTCACCCACATCTAAACAACTGTCTGACTTTTAACTCATGACTGAATTCTCTTTATCTGTCAGATTGATGAGGTCTAGCGCCATTTTCCCTCCTGATGCATAAAATACTTTTAAAGTTAGGAAATCGTCATTTTCATTTAAAAAAAAGAAGGAAAAAAAAACCCAGCATGGATGTTTTAGCTCTGACAGCAAGAGATCTCCTTCACACACCATTCAGATTAAGGTTTTTTCCTTCCTACCTGTAGTAGATTGGTGTTTAAAGAGCCAGACAAGAAACCAAGTAATTCTCTGGCCTGCAGTGGATAGCAGCCAGAACCAGGACCTGATTTGGTCTTTATGAAGGTACTACTCCAGATAAATTTGCTTCCCAGTTGTCAGAGATTCAGAAACATACAATGCCATTTCTGACATAAGTACATATATATCTCTTCTGCTCCTTTTTGACCAATTTTGCTTTCTAAATAGATTGTAACCAGTCCTTTCAACATCTCAGCCATGCAGATCTTCCCATCAGCTTTCAGAAACACCAGAGTAGGTCGAATTTATCCTCATACATCAGCAATTCCTATTCCTCCTTTACTACCCAGAATCTTCACATTGGTGTATAGGCAACTAAGGATTTTGTGTTCCTTCAAGTCTCTTGATACCTCAATTAATCTGTTTCTCAACATTTTGATTTTGTACTACATTAGTGCTTCCTGTCCCTTCTTTTCAACCTCCCCTTTGCTAACACTGCAGTGCACCCTGCCTGCTCACAGCCCCTCCTTTTAAACTTGCTGCTCTTCTCCTCTACCAGGAGCCCAAGTGGCACAGCCCCTCGTTCACAGAGGACAACCACTACTGCACAAAAACGACATTGTAAGGTTTACACAAATCCATTTGTCTGCAAGAGGGGAGGTGTTACATAAAGATGAGTGACAAATAATAAGACATGTTGCTTTCACCAAATTCTTGCTTGCCAGGTTCAGCCATGCTGTGCAGTCTTGTCTGATTTTCTGTCGTTCAGGAATGGCCAAATCAGCACATCACTTCTTTGAAAGCATTTCTTGTTTCTTAAGAAAGAATATGAGAAGTTATCTCTATTCTCTTTGGCTAATGGCTTCTTTTTAAATAGACACACACAATTTTCTCTGCTATCAGGAAATTCTCAGTCCCATGTAGATCCCTACTCCCTTCTGCTAATTGGATCATCAGTGATAATTTCCTCCGTAACAACCTAAGAGACTAGAAACAACTGAGCATTTCCAGTTAAGTGAAAATTATTCTCTTTTTCTCCTGTTTGAGGCCCTCATTCCCATCTGACTATAGTTAAGCAGTGGGTTACAAGGCCCCTGTGGTGCTGATGGGGTGCTACAGACCCCAGCTCTTACAGTAAGCTCCAGGGAGCTCAGGCAATGCTTTATGGTACTCATCAGTATAACACTAGCAGGATGCTGCCTTCCCACTGCCCCAGTCACTGTGCACGTGCTGCAGAGAGAGGAAACTCTTCCTGAAGTCTGCCAACCACTGGCCATTCATCTGAGCACCACCAAACCACTCCTCCAGTTCAGAGTGGTCCCTGGACACCCTGGGGTGCCCATCTCCTTTGGGGATGAAAGCTGACTTCATCCAACGAGGCAGGACACCAGCACACCCCCAGCAGGACCCAGCCCATCACAAGGTGCTGACTCGCCCATGGCTTTCCTTAAAATCTCATGCTTTTAAAAGCAGATAAATAATGGACTTCCTGGCACATTTCTGCAGCTCAATGGTGACATCCAGTGCCTGGCTCAGTTATTCCCAGGTGTGTTCTGCAGGGGCCAGCCAGCCCCGTTTCTTGGCTCAGAGAGTGGCTCAATTGTCTCTTGCAATTACATCATGTTCATACTGGAAAATACTTTAAAACAAAATCCCTGTTTAGATTTGCATAATTACTTAATTGCAGGGCCTCACATCTCTTTTCCTCCTGTTGAGCAGTGCTCTGTGCAGCAAGCAGTGCTCCCATAAGCTCAGCTCGCAGTCCTAATGTACCTGGAAAGGGGTTAGCTCCACTGAGGATGGAATTCCAGTCTTTCAGCCTGAATTTTACAAACAGCTGCTATTTACCTTTCTGTGACTTGAAGTGATCTGAAACCTTCTACAGCCCAGGTCTGGAAATGAAGTTCCTGCATCTGTGCTGTGCCTGCCAGGGGGTTCAGCAGTGCCTTCCTGAGCTACATGGGCAGGAGGAACAGCAGAGGAAAAGGGGAAGAAAAAAAGAAAAATGGAAAATTAAAAGAATGATAGGGATTGGGGGAAAAATTGAGAAAAAAAAGGAAAGAATACTTATGGTGGGAAAGAGAGAAAAAGAAAGAAGAGGAAACTGAAGGGAGAAGCAGCGATGAGGCAGAAGAATAAGCCATCCCAATCTGGGTGAGGAATGATTCCTTTAAGGATGGTGATGGTGTGAGCTGAGCAGGCTGTCAGCGTGGCAGCACCCAGTGATAAATGTCACCTGCCTTCTCTGACACTTGATAAAGGTTCTGTCCATCAGAGGTGCCAGCTACGATAGCCAGAAGGCTTGATTGTAACCTTCAGCACTGCTCATTCAGAGAGAAGTCCCAGGATTTTCCCCTATTTCATTACTCCCTCCTCTGATGAACTTCTGTTCTACTCAGCCCAACCATTCCGCTCACCCTGGTGCTTTCTGGCACCCATTGCCCAAAAAAGACCACGGGCAGCAGAAATGGAGCCCTCTGACCCAGCCAGCCAAGGAAAAGCAGTCTGGATTCAGCCAAGCAAGGCTCTCAGAAAGACAGAAAACATGGAAAAAAAACCAACAACATGAGTGGTAAAATAACTACAAGAGGACAAAAAAAGCCTCCTTTCAGACTTGGCTCTCAGCTCACAATTCTTGGTGCCAAACAGCATCTTAGAGAGTAGGAAAGGTAGACCCACAGGGGAGCAGGCGTGGTGTTCCAAAGGCACCAAAGTACCGGATTAATGGAAGTTCTGCTGTATATTTAAATACACTTTGGATTCACCCCTGAGAGCACTGGGCGGTAACTAGCAGCACAGTGCTTCTCCAAAAGTCTGTACCATCCTTTGAAAATGCAAACTGATTATAAGGCTTGTAGCCATAATTGGAAACTGCTGGCTGGCCACACTGCTAGCTTCGTTCTAGAGTTTGAACCAAAAAGGAAAAGTGATTTATCTAAGGCAAAAAATCAGCAAAATCCCCAGGTACAAAAACAGCAAGCAGCCGGTTAACCTGGAATAGACAGGCAGAACGCATCTCAGCTGCCCAACAAAATGAAGGAACAAAAACCACCTGAAGTCTGGCTATTTGGGAAGTCAGATATGCAGAAAGACTAAAAGATAAGGATAAATCCCATAGTAGCACATCAGGTTAATATGGCAGCAATAACAGGAGGACGGGGTTATTTAGGATAAATATAAATTCTTGTCAAAAGAGGTCATCCCCCCCCCCCCCCATTCTGGGCTCAATGAAACAAACATCCAGTCAGTTCTGAGTATCTCAGCATCAACAACATATTGACAGCTTGGAGAGAATTCAAAGAACATCCTCGGTGATGATAAAGGGACTGGAAGGATTGATTTACAAGGAGAGGTTTTATGACCTAAGTGGGATAGATTCATCTCTAGTATAATTCCATTGATGTCAAAGGGCCAAATTTTGCCCTCAATTACCACAGCAGAGATGTGGCAAAACTTCACTGAAGCAAAAATATAAGGTCATCATTAAGGAGAAAAAAAAAAACCAAAAAGAATCAAAAAAAGGAGTATCTATTAGGATCTGGACATATCTCTAAGGAGAAAGGGTTGAACCTCCAGTACTTGTGACATTTAAAATTAGCCAGGATAATAGCACTGAATAATACTATACAGAGAACGCTTCTGCAGTGACAAGAGAAAGAAAAATATATGTGGGATTTCCTTGTATTTTTTATTATTATGATTACTGTTTTATGAAAGGACGAATCCATATCTAAAATTAACTTCCTATAGGCACCTTTAAACAGAGCCTGTTTTAACACAAGCAAGAAACGTCTGGGAAAAAATCTATCTTTTGGAAAAGCTAAAGAAAATAAAGAGAGTTTTAAGGTAAGTTGGGGATAAAGAAACGCCTAACAATAGTATCAGCCCATTACAACACACGATGGCTGGTGATGATAAAGCAGAGATGACAAACTGCTAATAACCACGGAAAAAAAAAGCAATTCTATTCAATAACAGTTTATATACTGCAGTGTAAAGATTTTAGAGGATGGCCGAAGTAAAACGGGTTGATTTGTAATTTGAAGTGTGAGGATGATACAGTTCTCACTGCTGGAACGACAGAACTTTACCAAGAGGTTGGATTGTAGAAGGGAAGAGCTATCGCCCCTTCTGAGCCCCTGTCGCTCTGAGACAAAAATAATGTCCATAACAGAAAAAGACGGTGATTTTGGCAGAAGGGAGAGGAGCTGAGCAGGTTTCAGAGGTTTTTATGTCCATGCTTAGAAATAAATCGAGGCAGTTAATGCTGAACAGAGCGCAGAGAAAGGCAGGCATGGCGTCCATCACAGCATGAGTGCGATGGACCTGGGGTCAAAATGGAAACCAAAAGCGCAGGGCTCTGAAACTTAGCGAACAACACCAGATTTGTTGAACAAGAAGGTCTCCACCCCCAAACACTAACATTAGTTGTAAATTAAAAGAGAGCTCCAGGTAACAGGATGCTCTGATAACAACGTCGCGTTCAAAAATACTACGTGGGATGACAAGTGACCATGGATTGGTAATTTATGGTGACATGAATACAGTGGAAATAACGGAAGAGTTAATACAAGAACCAATTAATAAAGCATTAAGGAATAGGAATATAATTAATGACTGTCAACATGATTTTATGGAAAACAGGTTTTATCAAATAACCTGATTTAATTATTTGGGTAGATTCCAAGTTGGACTGATAATCACATTGATGGACTTGGCTCTAGTAAAGCCTCTGACTTAGTATTGTACAATGTTTTGGTTTTAAAAGTTAGAGCTACACTAAGACAAAATACACTGAACAGATTAAAAACTGGCAAACTCGGTGAGTTCAGCAAGTAGCAATTAACAGGGCTTTATCATAAGCATTTTTACTTCGGGGAATCCACATAGATATATGCTTCTACAGCCAGTACTACCCAATGCATCTAGCAAAGAACTCCAAATTACTACATAATATATTGCTAAAAACTGTCAACGCAACAAAATTTGATGAATTAGCAAGTGAAGGACTTCCAGGCAGTCCCCAAATTGCCAAATTGCCAGCCTTTTACAGGGGCTGCACATTGCAGCCTGAGTACACGATGCTGGGCTGGTGTCCATGTAGAGAGCTCACCTTGGTCAACGCATGAGGAGATACCAATGAGGAAATACCTGGCCCCAGATGCTCAGCATCCCCTTCTTTTCTCTGTCACGGATCCCACTGAGATGTCCATTGACTGGAACAGGCTGTTATTTTCCTGAACTCAAACAATCAGGGACCTTTGTGAGGGTCTTATTTTCCTCCCCCTCTCTTTGTCATCCTGATAGATCTCTGATCACACAATGACTGAAACCCCAAAGAAAAACAAGCACTTACACTCCCCCCCAGCCCCCACTGCCCACAAATATACAATATGCTTTTAGTGCACTTAGCATTCTCCGATTATGTTAAAAAATACCACATGTACACAGCTCTTCTCTTTCATGAAAACTTTAAATTGCTATTTCTGGGCTCAACTCAACCCTTGCCTCATTCTGTAATAAAAAGACTTAAAAGCACTGTTCTGGAATAGAATAAGGTTTGGGTTTGTAGGGTCTTCCACATTCGCAGTGTCCCAAAGGGCTGTAAAAGGCACTGGTGCAGACACTGGAAGCACAGCAAGCGCAGCGCCCATTAGGTGCTCAGTGATGGTTGCGCTCAGCCTTACACAGCAGCAACAGCTCTGAAGAGGGAATGGAGCATTAACCGGACGCCAGCATTACTGTAATGGGCCATAGAGACAGTGAGGAGTCTGAAATACGAGGTGGGGAGAAGCAGGGAAGACTGCAAATCCTGGTTGAGTGGTAGGGAAAGGCAGAGGTTCATTGCGGGATTGGCTTAGGGATGTACAGGAAGGACGTGGAACTCTTAGAGGGGGACCAGAGGAGGCCACTGAGATGATCAGAGGGCTGGAGCATCTCTCCTATGAGGAAGGGCTGAGGGAACTGGATTTGTTTAGCTTGGAGAAGAGAAGGATCTGGGGAGATCTCATTGTGGCCTTCCAGTACTTGAAGGGAGCGTATGAACAGGAGGGGGAATGGCTATTTGTCAGGGTGGATAGTAAGAGGACAAGGGGGAATGGTTTTAAACTGAGACAGGGGAGGTTTAGGTTGGATATTAGGAGGAAGTTTTTCACACAGAGTGGTGATGCACTGGAACAGGTTGCCCAAGGAGGCTGTGGATGCCCCATCCCTGCAGGCATTCAAGGCCAGGCTGTGGCTCTGGGCAGCCTGGTCTGCTGGCTGGCGACCTGCACATAGCAGGGGGTTGGAACTGATGAGCATTGTGCTCCTTTTCAACCCAGGCCATTCAATGGTTCTGTGATTCTATGTTGCACCTCCCTGTAGGTTATGGGGGAAATCATGGCGTGGGTTTGTCTGCATCAGGGCTAGAATGCAAGTGGGGCAGGGGCCACAATGAGATGGAAGGAGTGCAGTGGGAAACTGGAAAATTGACACAAGGCAATGATGCATGTTCATGGCTGAATTGCTTGAAATGTTTTTGGGTATTAGAAGGAGGAGGGAGAAATTGCTTATGCTTTGCATCCACGTGCGCAATGAAGGATGAACAAGTGCAGATATTTAGTTACACTTCAAACAGCAGAAAAACTTTTAAAGGAAAAATAAAAAAGTGAACGAAGTGAGATATGGTGTTGGGAAAAGACCGAGCAGCAGGAAGAGGTGAGACTGCCGGGGGGAAGCAAACATCGCACTGCATTAGGGCATCACACGAGGGGGAAGGACACTGCTGACCCCTGCACACTGCTGTACCTCTGCTCAGCAAGGCAAAGAGGTGTGACTGTGTCCCAGGGAGCACGTGGTGTGAAAAGGAAAGGTTTTGTCTGAAATTGTCTATGTGATTTCTTGATTTTTGAGTCAGAATGATTCAAAAGGAACATGCATCACCGCTGCCTTTCAGTTCTATATTCCTGTCAAAATCTGTCTCTTTAGGAGCACAACATAAAAAATAAATGAGGATTTCTTGTTAAGGAATGATTATTATTTTTTTTTTCAATGTATCACAAGGCGTGCTTTCAAATGCAGAATATTTTTAATGATGTAAACACCTATAGGAAGTTATGTACTTGGTAGGAGTGGACTTCTGTTCCAGTAGTGCTTTGTTACTTGAGGAGTGGATGCCTCAAACAACAAGACAGCTCTGTAGTCGCTCTTTAGACAAAAGTAAAATAATAAAGAAATTCAGAAGACACTTCCTCTGTGAAAAAATATGATCCAAGTCATATTCTGAGGTGATGAGGACTGACAAGCCTCAAGCTGAAGTAAATGATTGCAAGTGCAGGGACATGGAGGTTTAGCATGTAAGTTAGGAAGAGATAGGGAGGAGGGGAGAAACCTACATAGTTTTCATGGGGAATAACAAGACTACCTGAGACAGTCACAGGGGCTCTGACATTATAGCCCAGTATATCTCCCCTGAGATAACAGGTAAAACATTCCTACGTAGAAACAGCTATTAGCAGCACCTATTGCATAAATACTTTAGAAAACATTATGCTTCATTTCCACTACACAGCCATGATTCCCTTCCTTGCTCCCCAGACAGGTCCTGTCTTTGAGCAAGGCTCTGCAATAGCAATTTCCATCTGTGAGAATTACAAAGCTTGCACTTGTTCTCACATACAGAAGTGTCCAGATGTTCCATTTGCAGCTCCTTCATGGGGCTACATATTGCATTTTCCTCCCCCTTGCTTATCCCACGTGTTACGAAGAAGTGTTTGCTGCAGGCTGGACAGGACGATGTCCCAAATGCTGCTGGAGACTGGGATCCTAAAAAGTCCAAAATGCTCACTGGGAGAGAAGCCCTGCTCACCACGTTGCAGTAGAGAAGGCAACAGAAAAGGAGAAAAAAAGAAGGACACAAGTGGGAGAGCAGCGTTTGCCTGATACCCTTTCAAAACCAGCACGTCACAAAACAAATACACTGATGTTTTATCACTTGGCACCAGGCAAGAATCACAGCAGCCTCCTTCCTGCTCCGGGGCTGCAGGGAGGGCTCTGCAGCACAGCCTGCCCTCCCTATCAGGAGTGCATCATCCTTTTCTCCAGTGCCCAGCTTTGGGGCAGACGGATGATGGTGCCCTGCTTGTGTACGGGATGACAGAAGGAGATTAAACAGCAGGGGAACAGCGATGTTTGTCTAAGAGAACTGGTGGACAGAAAGTAGATGAGCCATAAATGCAGAGGAATGTCCCGAGCCTAAAGTAAATGGTAAGCTCTAAAAATCTACCTCTGAGAGATTATGTAGGTGGAATTGTACAAAAGAAATCTCTGGGGTTTACCCCAGTGTGAGCCATTGCTTTAAATCATTTGCCGAGCACCGGAGAGTTTAATAGCAGCTTTAGATACAGTATTTTTCTAAAGTGATTTTAGAGATTACATGGAAAGGAAAGGTAAAAAATAAACCTGAATGGGAAGGTTTTGTTGCAATACCAGTCTTAAAGCTTGACAGAAAAGTTGTGAATGTCTTGTTTAAGAATGAAGCCCTGGCAGTATAGGATATCATTTCTTAACTTGAAAGCACACTGCAAAGTTTGCAGTGACCCATCTAAAAATACCAACGGGCCGATACACACAGGCAGACAGAAAGGAGCTGATAAGCCACAGAGAAAGGAAATATCCTTAAGTATCCTTTCAAGGAGATATTTTAATGGATGAAGCATAGATAATGGGCTTGGATTAAGGCACTGAACCAAATATCCAGCAGCAAACGCAGAGGGTCTGTTTCACAGCGCTTTGAAGATGCTGCCATTTTGTTTGAATTTCCTAAAAACTTCTACATGACAACTGGATGGAGTGTGGAAAGACAGGAAAAAACAATGACAAAAATCAATTCCCCGAGTGTCAGCAGCTGATTGAGATCTAATAACCTGGCTCTCCTGAACGAGTGGCAAAAAGATCTCATCTATTCCCTTGATCCTAGAGCCAGGGAAGATGTTCCATAATTGACATTTTTCTCCTCGAGTGTTTAAGGAATCTGTGTCCCCACCGAAAGGGAACAAAGCATCCAAAAGAGCGTTGAAAATGCATGGGCCTCCTGTAACCGACCTCATGCTGGAGTTGGGCTTTTTTGAGTGGTGAGATGAAGTTTCACTTACATTTGGGCACACACAAGATATCCCAGAAATACTCCAGTTCAACAGTTCAGATTAAGAAATACTCTTAATTCTGTTACTTCTAACGCAGTTTCCTGCAATGACAGAACCACAATCTCCATCCAGAGGTATTCATTCCTCAGACCAAGCAAATTTCCCTCCTGTGCCCATTCTGTGCTCCACCAGCTGCCCCTCAAAATAAAGCAATAAAAATTCAAATGAGTTTTCAGAAATATATACCAGTGAAGGGGAGACTTCTTCTATCACTTTAATAACATACCGGGTTAATAATATTAAATCACCAGAGGCCAAGGAAATGTCACTGGAAATATTTAAGGTTTCCACCCAAGAGTGATGAGCCTTTCAGGCAGATGGGAGCGAATTGCAATGGAGCTGTGAGACTGATCCCAGTGCTAACAGAACAGCCAGTTTGCAGGGAGTGGCTTAGTTTGTTCATAGATGTGTTCTTTAAAAGAGAAAAGTGTATCCAATCCTAGAAGCCAGACTAATGCTGCTGTGAAGGAGCAAAGCAGACCTGCAGCTCAGTCCCCAGTCTGTCCACCAAACCAATAAAACACAGATGAGTAAGGAGAGTTCCCAACTCCTTGCTCTGCCAAGAGACCAGTTACTCAGCTGATGTCAGAAGTGAGAATTGCACTGAAATGAACATAATTGCACCAATTGCACTGACCATTACTTTCGCTTAGGTTTTGGCCTGACCCTGATTCATTCATCCAGGCACTTTACTGAGGCAACCAGCCCCAGTGAAAATAAATAAATGAATACAAAATCATTGAAGGAAATAGAATTTCCTTCACCAGGTTTTGAACTAGAGATGAGGTGTTCCAGACCTTGTAACTAAGCACATGTGATTAAGGTATGCCTGCTTTCATCCCTGCCTTCCTTTGCCAGTTAAAAAAAAAACTGAATGCTTTCCTGAACCAGATGGGCAGCACGAGCTTAAGGCTTTTTGAAAGAGCTGTGGAATGTCATTTAAAACAAAACTCACTTTGAAACCGTGTCAATCCCCAGATATAACGGGATTCTGTAAAAGTAGCCAGATCCGTCGCTCAAAAAATCCGCTGCGGAGCCCTTCTGCTTTACAGCAGCTGAAGGTAAGATCCCATTTAGTTGAGGGATAATCCAAATGTGTTTGCTCCTTGAGTTTGCTGGACAAATGACTGAGAGAGAAGAGGGACTGAAGTGGTCCTGCGATGTGAAGGACCCTTACTCCCTCTGCTGCTCCCAGCCGTTTCCCTTTCCATAAGGAGGAAGACTCAAACACAAATATTATATAACTGTCAGACAAAAACTTATCCTTAAAAAGCCCCCAGTCTCTCAATTTACTCCAACCTCTGTAAATCATACAATCACAGAATGGCCTGGGTTGAAAAGGACCACAATGATCATCCAGTTTCAACCCCCCTGCTACGTGCAGGGTCGCCAACCACCAGAGCAGGCTGCCCAGAGCCACATCCAGCCTGAATGTGGATGTAAACACAGCTTCTTTTGCCTGATGGCGGTGAAAAACATCTCTAATCTAAAGATGAGGTTGAAGAAACAGTAGATCATAACAAATATGAGCATTCAGGATCTAGAAGAGCACACAGTCGGGGTTGATCCTCCCACGGTCAGCACTGAAGCAGGGGTAGCAGCGTGCCAAGTGCCAGCTGCTGCAGCTCGGTGGAAGAAAGCAGTCTCCATGTAGGAATGAGAGGTGGCAAACACATCTTCAGCATGAAGAACACTCCGTGGAGCTGATTGCACAGCCCTGACCAACAGGTCTGATTGCTGTACCTTGTAAATTTGTCAAATTAGTTGAAACTAGAACAAACAGAATTAGCAAACACGTGGACACATAGTTCATCGGGAACAGTCAATAGAGCTGGTGTAGAGGGAAGCCATGCCACACAAATCATTAAGGGGTCCTCTAAGTAATTAAGAAATATATCAATAAGGACTGTGCAGTCAATGCAGTGCTCATGAATGAACAAACAAACAAAAACCTTCAACCAAACAGTAAAAATCCCCACAGCTCTCATGTCAACACCCAGTACTGAAAGCTCTGAAAAACGTTGCGGCCTAATAGGATGAAAGAGAAGTTTTCTTGTTAACTGCTCAAAAGGATTGGATGCATATTCAATGCAGTCATAAACGACCTGAAAGTTGGGATTCATAGCAGGATGATGAAATTAGTGGCTGACACAGAATTACTGAGCGTAGTCAAATCTAAAGCTGACTACAGAGAACTGCTGAGGACTCGTGTGATACAGCATGATTGAGTGATGAAGTGACAGATGAAATTCAGCACTGATAAATGCTAAGTAATGTACGTGGGGAAAATAAGCCTAGCTATATATACACACACAATGATGGGGTTTAAATGAGCTATTGCCAGCCAGGAATAGGATCATGGAGCCATTGTGGATAGTTCTATAAAAATGTTAGCGCCTGGAACGCTCCAAAAGGCAAATAGAATAGCAGGAAGATCAGAGAAGAAAACATGAAGAAACGTTGTGCCACCGGATAAATCTACAGTCCCCTGAATCTCCAGTGCATGTAATTTTAGTTCCCCACATCTTTAAAAAAAAAAAAGAAAAAGAACAAAAGATGGAAAACGTGAAGAGAAAGGGAGCAAGGAGCAAAGAAGTGGAATGGTGTGCAGGGAAAGTTTTAATAACCAAGGACTTGGAGAGGAAAAAAAGCTACATCCAAATGTCTGAGGGCTCTGTCCTGCAGAGACAGGTCTCCTCTACCTCTCTCGCCAACAGGTAAATATGTAAGGCATATTTACTCCTCCTGGGAGCCATGCTAACGCTGAGCTACTGGATGCTGAAGGAATCAGAGCACAGAGGCCAGGCATACCTGAGGAAGAACAGAGCCAGCAGTGACAAGGGCAGGCGGTCCCACATCCCTGTTTGCCACGGCAGCACCAGGCAGGCTCTTAGCAGAGGGCACTACAGCACATCTCCCAGGGAATATCACACCTTGCTGCGATCCAAGCAGACAACACTGGCTTATGCAAGCTGAACACTTCAAAGGGTTTTTGTACCAAAGGCCCTTTCTGTGCGTGGCACATCACAGCAGCTGCCCGCTCTCCTTCTCCACAAGGTGCCACCAGCACCAGCATCACTTCTCATAACCGCGGACCAGATTCTCTACAGGAGTAAATAAATCTCCTTCCCTCTGGATCAAAACTGATAGGCCAGTTTATACCACATCAGGAGCTATTTAAACACCAGTAATGCTGGAGACTGCTTGAAGGAGTTTTTCATTGCACCTGAGGACTGGGAAACAGGATCGGGTGGATTTCATGCTCACCACAGTCAGAAAAATAAGGTTTTGTTCGGTGCAATACAGATGTTTCTTTCAGCGAAAGAAAACGGTGCTTGCTTTTGTTTATTTGATGTTTCCCCCTTCTTACATCCCCTCCACATAAGAAAATAAGTTGATAAATTTTATATTAGCACTAACACATGTATCAACAATACTGACGTGTTTTCAGTTGAATTTTCAGTTCATTCTATTTTCCAGCTCACAATGAAATTCAGTTCAATTGAAAGATTCAATAGTAATTGGAAATAGGCTCTGGAAATTGCATAATCTAGTTCTCAAAGACCCAGAAATTAACAAACAAACAAACAGAACACACACAAAACTAAAGTAACCATATTCTGTAAAGATGTAATAAGTCAATTAAATTCATGCACAATGTGATTCTTGGCTGATGGGAGAACACAAAGAGAGAGGTCAGATCCTGTTTTCATAAAGGAGCCTCATGAAAAGAAAAGCAAATGGAAATGTCATTATTGAACATTACGATGAGAGATGAAAGGAGGCTCATCCAAAGAAGCACCAAGGGGGTGAAATGTAAATTGTTCACAGAGGAAGCAAATGAAAGGGGATGTGACAAAGTCGGCGATGAGTAAACATGGGGGGAACTGCAGCTCGGGTTCAGATGGTAACAGTAATAAATAGGAAAGAGCCCGATCCGTAGCAAGTAAAAATCAGCAGGGACCCATCTGTGGGCAGTATGGCTGCAGCTTCACACCACTGATTGTTGTCCTCTGATGGCACGCAGCATTTAGGGAGCTCTTTCATCTATTGATGCAGCGCACAGACTGTTATCTTTACACTCAGATGGAGACAGGGAGGGGTGTACAAAGGAGTTGTGGCTTTTCTTTTTCTTAGCCCTAAACACAGTTGTGGTTGTTTTGGGATTCCAGAGCCTCAATAAAAGCCAGAACCAAGGCAAAACCAGGGGCTGAAGCTACCAAAGACAAGATCAGGTGAATGAGCCCAAAAAGGGTACTTCCAGAACACACATGGGAATCAGAGAGCTGTAAAGGCGATGCAGTGCAAGACTACAGAGCCAAGATCCTCTGTAGGGATGGTCTGAATACAGAAAAAATATACATCATCAGCTCAGCCTTCCATTGGGACTGCTTCACACGGTTCAAGGACAGACAACGGAAGAAATTTCTTTCATAACAAAACACCCACGTTCAGAAGTTTTTACACCAAAGAGAGGACTGGATTAGATCTAAAGGGCCAATTTTTCATTATCATTACCTAAATCTAGGTTGACATCTATACTCACAATGCCTGCAGGAATTCTCTTTGTGGACAAGTGGTAAAGAGGGATCCCTACCTCACATTTCATGCCTGCGCTCCCCATGGTAGCTACATGTGAAATGAAAGCCCTGCAGAGACATCATTTTCTTAGACAAATTAATCATCCCATCCAGGCACTCCTTCCTCCCCGCTGCATTGCACAGCTCTGCTGGCTGAGCTGCAGGCTGCTCCAACGTGGAACTGCTGCATTCACTTACAAAGAGGCAATCCCTGCACTTGGCACATGCAGGTTTGTTTAATACGTGAAGCTCCATGAGATCCACTGGGATAGAAGGTTCTCAATGGATGCTCATCATCATCAAATGCAGGATGATAGTTAATTAGCTCGCATGTCTCTCGGAACCCTGTGAGAATAGCCATTCAAGCTTGACAGAGATAACTTGCTTGAGAAGAGAGTAATCCTGATAAGTGTAACTGTGAGAAAGGACAGTAGAAATTAGAGGCAGAAATAAGTAGCATCTCCCCATATAAGATTATGAATCAGATCCCCTTCTGCCATTAGGTGTGCCAGCACTGGCACCCTGGCTGCAATGAAGGTTACACAAGCGATACTCGGTGCTCGCATCGTCACCAACTCTAGGAACACTGACTGCAAATATTCACAGCTAAACTTGTTGCAGCAAGAAGGGAGCGAGAAATATTTTCATCCACTGCGTTCCAACAAAAATCGAATAAAACTGCTTATCATTAGAATTTATCTACAAGCGCTCAGCATCGGCAACACCCTGATCCTTTCCTGTCTCACCAAAAGCAAATACACGTCTTCCTGCATGCACCCACATTGTCACCAGGCTGCTATATGGCAACCCCAGAAGCAACAGTGTTTTAATTGTATTTCCAATGCAACGTATAATTCCTAATAGGAATTTGTAACCCATTATGAGACTCCACAATGCTCCTTAAACAGCAACATCTGCATCCAGAACCAGCCAGCGCATGGAGTTGTTTGCCAAACCCGGGCCAGCGTTATGAAACCTGCTGAGCAGAAAGGTGTTCTGTAAGATATTATTATGAGTAATTTCATGAAACTTTGAAGCTTATTATGCTCCAGATTAGATAGAAATGTTTAATTATGAACAGAGAGAAGATTCCTGGACTTTTCAAAGGATAGAAGCCTTTATTGATTTTATTAGTCAAAGAAGGTGATAATTTTTAATATTAATAGCCAGAGAGCAATTTCTCTGTTAAACAGTGATTATAAAATACTAACTGAAATACCATTGGCAAAGTCCGGGGAAGGTCACTCTTTTTTCTTATTTCTTGTAATCAATCTTACTCTATCAAAGGCTGCAGAAATATAGCAATAATCTAAGTTGAATTGTGGACACTTCTGAACTTGCAGGCAGATGTAGCAATGCCTTCCCTCTTAATTGAGGCTGGATCAAATGAAAGTCTTTGATTGAATGAACTATAATTGCTTGTTCGATAGCTGCAAACATGCCTGGCTACCTGACATGGTTGCTAAACAGCTGCGTGCCTTATGCCAACCAGGCTGGAAGGCCCTGGAAAAACCTGGGGGGAGCTGAGAGTGATCTTCCAGTATCTAAAGGGGGGCTGCAAGAGAGAAGGGGACAGATTTCCTCAGCAAAATCTGTTGTGATAGGACAAGGGCGAAGAGTTGCAAACTAGAAGAGGGGAGGTTTAGATGGGATATAAGGAAAAAGGGTTGGTTTTGTTTTTTCTTTAATGATAAGGGTGGTGAGGCAGTGGCACAGACTGCCTAGAGGTGGAGATGGCCCATCCCTGCACAAAGCCAAGGTCAGAGTGTTGGGGCCCTGAGCACTGATGGAGCTGTGGGTGTCCCTGTTCACTGCAGGCAGTGGGACCAGGTGGCCTTCAAGGTTCTCTTCCAACCCGAACAATTCTGTGATTCTATGAAAATAGACAGATGGAAACTGGAGATTCACGATCCTTGAGGTCCCTTCCAACCCTGTGATTCTGTGAACAGGGAAGACCGCAAATCAGCAGAGGGATTTTGTGTAATTCACTGGTGCGACTTTTTTTGCTGTTTTTCCCTGAGATTACAGAGAGATGGGGCAGGTTAAAAAAAAAAAACCTGGAGAGTTCCAAACAGGAGAAAACAGCACAAGCTGTCAAAGTCACGGGCTGCCAGGCCGCTACGGCTGAGCAGTGCTGCTCCTCAGGTCTTGAGCTTTGGTTTGCTCTTTCCCATGTAGGCGCAGCTCACCTCACCAGGACAGGCTGAGGCTCGGGCAGCCCGGCACCCACCTCATGGCATGCACCACGCCACGGCCCCCTGCCCATGGGGATGATGCTCCCCCAGCCTTCATCACTGAGCGCTTGCTTTATGCCCTGACACGTGAATTTCTCCATCTCATGCATTTTTTATTTTCTCTAATAGAATTTCTCATTATTCCGATGAATGTCTAATCCTTCCTCGAATCCTCCAAAGCTCTTGGCTTCAGTAATGTCTGTGGCATTGAGTGCCACATGCTAATTATACGCTATGTAAGAAAAGTATTTCTTTCCATCAGCTTTAAATGATTTGCTTTTGAAATGATTTTAATGGTTAAATAAGCCATAATAGAATATAGCTTTTTCGAGATAAGTCATATCTTGCTTTAGAATTACAGATTTTCTTAAAACACTGGGAAACTGAGGCACGAGAGGATCCAACTCACTATTGCTCATTCACTGCTAGGTACAAAGATAGAACCTAGCAGTTCTACTTCTTTTATTCTGTCTAGAAGAAAAGAAAAACCGTGACGTTTTCCCATATACTGAAATCTGATTTAGACATCTCAAGTTTTCATGTTCATTTTAAGAAACAATCTCATTGTCTCACAATTTAAGGAAAAAAAAAAGTGGCATTCCCATCTGATACACAGACTGTTAGAAGAAATGTCAGGGATCACATTCTGCCAAATCAAGTTTACTGCAACCCACTGGGAGCCAAAGATAAACTTCTGAAAAACAGAAGACTACCGTGTTGAAGCTACTGGGAATTGTCTGTACTGGACAGGATTAACATTGTTCTGACTTTTCTATTGCCAATAATCTCTGAGAGGAAATTCGATTTTCCTTTGCCATAAAGAACTTTCTACACTTCACTCGCTAATATTATTGGGCACAGCGTGATGAACTCATGCAAAAAGTACCCTACATATCAACGTGTAAGAAAGGATAAAATAACCACCCTCCTCCCCAAAAGAAATGCTGTGGCCACACAGAAAAAAAAAACAAACAACAAAACAGCTGAGGACAGGGAATTATTTCCCTCCTGCTTCTGGCTTATGCAATGTATATGACGGCTCCTGGAAACATTTTTGTCATAAAAGATATGGGAAATAATCATGCTTACCCATCTAAGTACATTATTTCGATAATCCTTGTTACCACACAGTTCCTGCACTTCTATTCTGGAAATCTCGTGAAGCAAGGAAGCATTGATGGCCCCGTGCCACAAGAAAGAATTGATGTGGGGACAGAAGAGGTGGCACCTGAAGCTGCAGAGAAGTCCTACAGCAGTACAGAAACTTGAACCCAGGTCATCCAAGGTACAGGTGATTGCCCTAGCTGCTGCAGCCTGCCTTCTTGACCCTTATTGAAATGGGGCCCCATTTCATCTGTCTATAAAGGAGGGATCTTTAGTAAAGAGAAACATCTCAGAAAATGCTACTCTCTACACAAAAAGCCTTTCCTGCTGGAAGTGATAGAGGTAGTATTGTGCAAATGGTCCATTGCATTTTTTTTCTTCTAGCCTAAAAGGATTGATTCCAATTCCAGCAAGCACTTCATGGGGTAGGAATGCCATCACCCTGTGGGCTCAGATGGTGTAATGCCCCAATGAGAGCAATCCACAGCCGTAAGGGAAGGCTGATGGAGAGGAGAATCGACAGATGTTTTGAAAGTCTCAGGTGATCACTGAACCATCATCTCCTCCTAATGAAGAGACAAGATGCTGCAAAAAGCTAGAAAACACGGCCCAAAGCATTCTCAATCCTCCTCATTTTAAAGCATGTCAGTCCCAGACAGTTAGAGCCATAACATTACTCCAATCAGAAGACACTCTGCATTGCCTTCTCAGTTCCTACCCATGCAAGATGCCTTCCTCTTGTTTACAGTTTAATTTAAATTAATGTTTTAATTTTTCAAACAAACAGTGACATTGCTTATGAATGCATTACCACTGAATAATCTCCCTTGAATATCAATTAACTCTAAACTACAAAACCCTTTCAGTCAGAAGCATGTGCTCACAGAAACAGATTTGTTTAAAACAACCAAATTCCATCAAGTTCCAGCTGTCAGAAGAAATTGGGGGTGCTAGCTGTGTTCTGGACTCTGATGGGCTGTATATGTGCATACGGTCTGCAGAGCAGAAGTTCAGAAGCCATCAGCATCATTTCATCCACCCATCCCAAACATGATCAAGACAACAATTAAACACCACAGAAGGCAATGATTAGGCTACAGCGCCTGTGGGGGCTGCTATCAGGTGCTCTGCAGCATTTTGAAGGCTGAGATGCTGCAGAACTTGGAAAGAACAGTGAGAAATTGGGTCTGCTGAAACTTGAGGAGATGGAGCACATCACCATCTCCTCGTGGCCTTTCCCTACACGAAGAACAAGGACAAGCTCAGGGCGAGAGCTCAGCACACAAGTCCCAGACTGGGGAGACCACTAAACTAGACACTCAGCTCTGAACTTTAATTTACCCTGAGAAAAGCAAGCCCTGCAGCCCGACAGACAAGATTCATAGCTGAGGATGCTCTGTTAGCACTGACCCAGCCACAGGGAAGAAGTGTGACTTGTAATGAAGCCCTCTAACGGGTATTTTCTGCTTGCACTCAAGGGATAAAAAGGTACACAAGACTGCAGCAGTGTTTAGTGACAGACAAGAAAGCAAAGGATGCCTTTGGGTCTGTCTGCCCTGCACAAGTTCCCTGATGGTGAATCAGGCTGGGCAGGTGGGAACAAGGAAGGCAGCACCTGTGGCTCCCACTGCATTTCTGCTGGTCATGCTCCACACACTGCTGAGCAGGGCTCCGAGGACATGTGTGTCCCACAGCCCCTGTCCTTAAGCTCATCTTGCTCTCAGCTTCCTCCACAGCTGTGGCAGCAGGAGCTGCAAGCCCACTGAGCTGGACAGCAAGAAGCCCTTTGAGATTCTCTTCCATCTGTTGTCTTCAAGCATCTTGCAGAGGTCTGGCTGCCAGGTAAAGCCCCAGGGTCCTGAGAACTCTGGCCTCAGCCACAAGAGAACAGGAGCCAAGGAGACTACAAGTTGCAGTCTGCAGTCAACACCTCCACGATCCCAAATTAGTTCAGCTCTCACATCCTGCTCATGGGAAGGACATGTGCTGCAAGTGAACACCTCAGCCTGCCTCAGAGGGGCTGAGCTAACAAATGGAAGCTGCAATATTTCAATCAATAGTGGAGGGAGAAAAAAGCAGTCAGGGAAGACAGAGACATTATTGATGCTTCTATTACTGTCTGAAATTGGTCACTGTGGAGAAAAACAAGTGGCCACAGAGTGGACCTGGCCTGACCTTTCGCTCCCCAGCAGGCGGCAGATTGGTCATTCCAGTCACTACCAGTGAAAAATGAGGCTGAAACCTTCTTCTTGTAGTGGCTGAGGGACCAGAACTCAATGCCCATAGCAAGAGAGAATTCACAGGTTAGGGGTGAAGCTGCAGCCCTCACTGCAAGAGATTCCCACACAGCATATTGGAATGGGGATTGATTCACTGCTTAAAGTGAGCAGCGTGCATTTAAATAGAAAAGGACAAAGTAGGCAGGTGCCTCAAAAAAAAAAAAAAAGCAGAGGAATATGAAAAATACAGACAGATGTGCAAGGAGCCAAGGAAATTTCAAAGCAGAAGTGAAGGGCAGAGTAGGACCAAGCACAAAAGGGCAATCTGAGTTATGCAGTGCTAAGGCAGACGCAGTAAACCGCAGCAACTCAGACCTAGTCCTCAAATTGAGAAGGAAGGACAGTTTTAAGCTTAATGCATAGTGCAGACAGTCTGGAGTATCAGCTCCTCTATGAACTTCTCCCATACCTTGGATAAAGTCACTTTGACTTTGTGCTGCAGCTCCCAATAGCTATAAAAACGCTTTTCTTGTTTACTCAGACGACGCAGTCTCTGAGGCTTACATCTAGGTGTAGTTCTTGATGCTTTCTTAAAACAAGTCATAAATAAAAGACTTAGGATTTTCCAGCAATGTAGCAAAACTTGCATGCTGAGGGCCAGGTGAGATTGGTCAGACACGTGCAGGATTCAGCTTGGTGTGAAGGAGTGGAGGACAGCTACATGGAATATAACCTAGGACAGAGCAGGAATAGCTCCACCAGTGGTCCAAGGAGAGGGGTAAGATTTGTGTGTCCAAAGGGATGAGCTAGCATAGGACAGTGTGGCAGAGAAAGATGAGTAAATAGAAGGCACTAACCTACTAGTGGGCAATAGCTCATGACACAGCACACCAGCCTTCTCATTAAAAGAGAGACCAGAAGTAGGAGCAATTAGAATCTTCCTCCCCCTTCCCCAGGTGTTTCAGTGTGAGGGTTTTGTTCTGCTTCTTTCACTTCTCCCTGCACATTCATCCACCTGAATGAGCAACGAGCACACAGACCCCAACATCAGCCTGTCCTAATTGGCTCAGCTCCCAAGACAAGCTTCAAGAAATAGCACTTACCTTCATACTACCACTCTAACCAACTTGGGTGGTGAGCTCTAATGAAGAACAGACATCAGAGAAGTGCTTTAGAAGAATAGGTTGCAAATGCTTGTAATAAATCTGTTTGGATGCACTTCAGGGAATGCAAATCACTTAAATTATTAATTAAAGCACTGAGCTGTTAGGACTCAGTTTGGGAACTGTTGCAGCGAAAGCCATTGCTGCCCAAAGTGAACAGGGTCAGTAAGAAAGGAAACAATGGCATCTTAAGTACAAGCTGCTCTACCTGTAGCTTGTAACCATGAGCTGCAGCTATCTTTACTTGAGAAATGGTAGGTTTGAAATGGTTTAGGGGTACAAGACAGGAGGAGATAAGGATTGGACAGCAACTGTGGAGAAAAGAGGGAAGACAATAAAAGCACTTGGCTGTAGAGCAAACAAGGACTAGAAGGTATCTCTGATAAAATGGTGATGCGATAGCTTCTCCATTTAGAATCCAGCCATGATATAGGTAGAAAGCAACTTGGAAGAAAAGTGGTTATCCCCTCTGTTTTCCTAGAGATGGAGTAAACTCGAGGAAATGTTAAAAATCAATTGACTTCTCCAAGCAAAACGTACAGAGCTGGATTTGGGTCCACTCCTCCACCCAAGCCAAGGTTGCCATGTACAGCTCCATCTGAAATGCAGTTGGATTCCTTCACCTGCCTGCGCCTGTTTCCCCTGAAAGACTATCTATAATCCAGCTCTTCGGATATTTAGACGTATTCTTCTAATTACCAGCCTCAATTTATTAATGGTCTGTTTATACCCATTTGTTCTTGTTTCAGCATTGTCCTTTAGATTTAATAGCTCTTTTTCTTCCCTGCTGTTATGCCCCAATCTACTTACGTGCAACAATCACCTCCTCTTTTTTCAGCCTTCAGTTTTGCTTGGCTAAAAAAAGCTAAGCTCCTTAGTCGGTCCTTGTAAGAAAGGATCTTCATTCCCAAACCATGATTTAGTATTCTATTGTTTGAGAAATGCCTGTCAGAAGTTCATTATTTCCTTCGCCTTTTTCCTCGGCTAAAATTCAGAATTTTGAGGGGAAAAATAAGCGCAGTGCTTTTTCTGTCTATCACTACCACCGGTGGCAGAAAAACTAACTCAAGTTGCTACAAAGAACAGCACAGGCAAACTGTGCAAGCAATTCAGTCATCAGGGGAGTTTAATTCTACCAGCCCACCTGAAACCTTTTTGATTTGCTTTTCAAACACATTTTAAAGAGGAGCAAATTCTGCCTGTGACAAAAAGCATGCGGGTATTATTTGCAAAAAAAATACTATTTATTCATCAAAGTCAATAGGAGAGTTTCTGGTTTATATAGATCGGGTCCTGTTCAGTTACAGACAACGCAGCACAGAGAATATTGAGGCACAGATGAAAGCTAGACTTCGTTGATATGCTATCTTGCTTCTCTCTGTACTTAAGGGCTTTAGAAATTGATTAACTGAAACCCTTATCAGGAAGGTAACTATTATAATACTCATTTTACTGACAAGGAAAATAGAGCACAAAAAAAGCTTAGCGACAGACACAAGGTTACAGAGTGAATTAGTGGCAGGAATACTGATTCCATCTTCATCTCCCTGGTCTGGCCTATAGATACAGTGCCTTAATCAGGATCTTCCCCCAAGTCTGCTAAGTTCACATTTTAAATATATTTTCCCTGCCTTCCAACATTTTCTAGTCTGGCTGGAAGCTATGAAAAAAACACTGCCTGTAGACAAAAAGTTGGCCTCAGCAATATTTTAAATATGACAAGGAGGAAAAAAAAGAATCTCACTGAAAGAGCATATCCTCAGAAGATTTTCAGGCTGAATTTGCAGCTTCAGAGAATTGAGCTAAGCCACCAAATGGCTGGGTGCTTTATATGAAGCAAACCTCTTAAGGCTTTGCATTTATGCATTATTAGTAGTTTCATTTTATATCTAAGTTACTTATATGGCTCCTAATTACCGCTGTATCTTAATACCTCATCTTAATGTATTTATCCCTACTGCAGCCCAGTGGAGCAAGACTGTCTAGAGACTCCTGCTCCACGGACAATTTTTTATGCTACAGAAAACTCCAGAAAATGCATCCTCACAGAGATCATGAGCTCAGCCTTCCTCTGCTTCCCATCCTAAAAGCAGACTTCAGGGAGGCAGTACCAGGTAGAGCCTGAGCTTGGTCTTCTGGGCTCTGCGGCCACATCCAGGCTCTCTGAGGTCACTAAGAAATCTGTGGCTGAGAGAATTTCACTGCAGCCCCACGATTGCTCCCCTGGTTTGGTAATGCTGACAAGTTCTGGCTAAAATTAGAATGAAACACGTGCGAGAGATGAAAACAGCACCAGGACTTCATTTCAGGGCCATAACACAGGAAGACTTAAAACAACAGTTGTAAGACCCATGTTTTTTTTCCATCAGCCTGAGAAAGGCTTCTCTGCCCTCCATCTCCTAACACCAGCTTAATGACTGCAATGGATATATGAGAAATTGGGTTCAGAACTGATTGCTCATACAAGCAGGCCATTTCATTGCAAGGCTACGGATTGCACCCTTGTGCCAAGAAGTGTCCTCCAGGGCTTCTGGATATCTGAAACGTTGCTAAAAACTTCACCTAGCCCTTCTGCCCAAGGGCAAATTCTACCTGTAATTATTAGGACCAGCAATGCTCACCTAGTCCAGGAGTCTGACTACTTGAACATTTATCTCCATAAGCTTTACACTTTAATAAATAATTTACCCCCAAAATGCACTTAAATTAGATCTATAATTCCAGCATGAGGCTCTGGTGGTGTGAAGAGACCTCCTGACTTCGCTCCGATCATTTATAATGCCACCATAAGCCATCAATGGAATTGCAGCATTATTATTTATAGCACTGCTTATATTGTTCCTTATGTCATTTGTTATACTCAATTGGAATGGCCCCAGCTAGTCTGTATGAAAAGATGCTGCACAGTTACCAGCTCAGGTTATCTCCTAGCAATGAAATGTTACCATCTTAAAGGAGCTGCAATATTAGCAGCATGAGGATGATACAAATCGCCTGGATCTGCTGTCCTCATTTCTCAGAGTCCTTCTGTTCCATGTGGGCAGTATTAAGGGGGATGACATCTTCTGGTGGCTGCTTCCACTTTCAGCTTGAAGAGGAGAGAAATGCAGCCCTGACACAGCGCAAAGCTGTACCAGTACAGGTTGGTGACATGAAGTGACCCACATTCATTGCAGGGGAATCAGACCACATCCAACCCAACCTTTAGAGGCCCCTTCCAACCCAAACAATTCTATCACTCTATGCACAGCTCACATATCTGTGCACCTTTCCCCACAACCCCTGCACCAGCCCACGCTATTCAGAACAGAACCAGACCTCTGCAAAACAAATCATGCCCTCATTACTGTATAGAAGCAGGTTACAATTACTAAATCTGGGATTCAAAAAAAAGTCTCAGATTTAAGATCACCCAGTATCCCCAATGGTTTTTCTTTCCAGATGCATTATGATAATTTTAAATGACATCACCTCATGCTATTTTTATCATAGGTGATTTTCTCATTACAATGCATAGAACATGAGAGTGATCTCTGTGGTGGCAGGGGTGTGCAACTCTGCTTCACTTTATCTGAAACTGCTCTTGCAAAATCTAACCTGCAGCAGACTTTCAGAAGGACAACACAGGCCCAGATCATTAAAAGCAGTTTTGCAATGGGAAATGCTGCAAGCATAACCCATAACAAGCTGTTGCATAGTCAGTCTCCCACCTTGCCCTTGCTCCTACTTCTACAGGATAGGACAAACTATCCGAACTGCTTACAAAAGGCTTCCTCTTTTGTTGTAACAGGAGAAACAAGCCTGGAAGAACGGTGCTACCCAGAGAAGGATCAGTGCCTGTAAGTGGCACTGACAGCCTCAGCTGTCCCACTGGCTGCCAAGCTAGGGATGAGATGCTGATAGCATGGACTGTGGGTCCCACCAGTTTTAACAGAGCAAAAACCTTTCTGGGCTAGTGGTGCACCACCAGAAATGACTGAGCCATCAGCTGTGCCAGATACACGTCAGTACAAGTCAGACCGAGCTCAGGGCTGCTTTTTGAGCAGGACAATTAGGAAGGGACAAAAAGGGGCTCTGCTTTTGCCATTACAGAGACACAATGCCTGAGTAGCTGAGGAAACTGGGCCAAAGAGAACTTTGAATAGTGCATTCTTCTTGGGTTGGGGTTTTACTTCCCCCTCCCCCCCAACTAAGTTGCCTTGCTGAATACTATAAATTTGGTGGACTGTGCAGGTGGCCATCTGGGATTTATATGTAAAGATACCTGTCATTAAAGAGTTATTCATCTCGGTCCTAAAATTAGCTGTGTCATACTTCTGATGTCCTCTGCTCTGTCAGGAGCAAGTAGTTACATAAAGAAGTTTCTGAAACTGAAGAAAAATTCAGAATAGTAAAAAAAAAAAAATAACCCTCTTCAGTCCCCTCTATAACAAAGGGTTTGTTTGGGGCACTTTGCTTCCTGTCATTGTTATTTGCTTTGTCTGGTTTGCAGGGTGGCAGACAGAGACAAATGTGCAAATTCCACTAGCTGCCATTGAAGTCTGTGAAATCGGGCAATTGGTTATGCAGACATCCCTTAGAAGTATTTGTAGCACTTTTGGATCCTGGTTGAGGACTGAAAATGGGGATGGAAGAAAAAAGAAATCCCTATATGTACCAGAGCTTTGAAAAAAAAAAAAAAAAAAAAAAAAGGGGGGGGGAAAAAGAGACATTGAATGTGGGACATGGAAACATGAAAATTTTGGTTCTTGACAGACTGTAAGCAAGTCCTTACATTTACTCTTCTTCTCACAATTCAGAAACACAAGCACTTTTCCAGGTGTGGTCACACAACACCCCTCAGCACACACACCATCTGAAACAGGGCCACCATGCTGCTAAGGAGCAGTCAGCCCCCTACAACAGGCATCCACCCCCTGTAGCCCTACGTTCTTCCACCCTGACTACCACTAATTAAACAAGCTCCTAGGGAAGTTTCACATCATTCACCTCACAGTTTTTAGATAGAACTGTAAGAAATAAAATAACGTTTCCACACATTGCTCTTTCCTTAAAGCTGAGAAGGCCTGTTCCATTTTATGAGCAATCTCTGCTTGCAAAGACAAGCAAGGAAATGCACTGATTGCTCTGCTCCTGTGCTGAAACTTCCATGAATTTCAGCCTATTGCTCCCGTGATACAGTGCTTCTCATGAGATTTTAAGCCAGCCCAGGAAGGTCTGTTTGTGCAGTCCCTGTCATCAATACAGAACAGGAACTCACCAGATCCATCAGCACTTTGGTGTTCTTACTCCACAGCCCCACTCCCATCAGTGCTTTTCAAATTATGCTGTAGCTGTTTAGACTCTGCCCTTGCTTCGCAGGTGAACTTTGCTGTCAGGTAGATAGAAATGATTGAGAAGTCCCAGTTATTTTTCAAGCATTGCAGGGTCTTTTTGTCTGTTCATCTGTCGATAGGTACATTTCCTCTCTTGCTAACATGGTGTATTCAGACAGGATGACATTTTTTTCCCTGAAACATTACCCAGCCAAGCGCTGCAATGAATGGTTATATCTTCAGAAGGCTTTGAGATACTGATTGTAGGACTCTTGAAAATCTCCCTGGAAGGAGCAAAGGGTTTGAAATCACCACTGCAATTAAGCAACCAACATTCCGCTCTCCAATTTGAGGTACAAAAGTACATGGAAAAAAAAAAAAGCACTGCATCTTGCAACAAGAGCCATTCAGTGATCAGACGTGTCTGAATTTATACGACCTGAATTTATATGCAAATGCACTGAGCTTTGCTCACAAGACCAGGCAGCAAAACAGAGGGTGCAGTACACACAGTGGGCAGAGAGAACTACAGCTGTGGGATGTGCTGGTCTGGCCACCACAATGAGGTTGGGAGGAAGGCTACAATGCTTTCTAGCAGAGTCCTAATGAAGTGGCTCAGAAGACTTCACTGTGAGCACCAAGCCACAGCACAGATCCCTCCCAACAAGAGATGCCTGATCACAAACTTATCTGCCCGTGGGAAATACACTCCCAGTCTCATTTCCTCATTCTGCAAGCCTTGAAAATAACATTCACCATCCCTTCCCTCCCCAGTTCTCTGTTTTCTCCTATCACTAATCTTTGATTGAAGTAGGGTCTGATTTCACTCAAACTATCGCCACCTCCAAGCAGCAAGAGGCTCCATTGCCCCTGGAACATCTGTATTACTCTGTACTCAGCAGGAATGAAACTGTGCGACTCTGACCCGCCCTTGGGGACTGCAGTGAAAATGAGATGTCTCTCTCATGAGGACCCCCCAGCAAGCACAACTGAAATATCTTTGTGACTGCAGCAGTTCTGTAATGAATGAATGAATGAATTGATTTCACCCTCAGCTTCTTCTTCATCGACCCCACTGCCCCGCAGTGCAGAAGGAGCTCCGTTCCAGTTCCAGTCTCCCTCCAAGTCCTGTTCTATTTAAAGGCAGATGAGGTGGATTCAGGTTGAGGGTGGGAATCCCAGCTCTCAGCTCTGGATAGCGGCCAGATGGGTCATGGTGCTGCATGCAAAGCTAGGGGGAAAGGATGGGAACCAGCACCTTCCAGCACCTCCAGGGCATCTCCAGATGGAAAGTGGAGCTGGGAAGACTGGTGCCCTATTGGTGCTTCTGCCAGGATCCACACAGTGCCTGCTTGTGGACACCACGGGGTCTCCAGACAGCCCTGTTCTTCCCTCACTTCTTAATCTGAGTTACCTTCTGAGATAACAGAAGATGATGCCCCACAAATGGGGCAGATTTGCACACCTAACTTGGCACGTGCCCAGACCATGAATACTGAAGCTGAAGTCATCCATCAGCATCTAAAAAGAACGGGTCCTGCTCTCATTTACAGGGAAACAGCTCCTCCTTGAGTCAATGCATCTCAGGGCACTTTGTGCAGGCTCCCAGGCTGGGATAGGCAAGCAATTAAATAGCTAAGGAAAAAGCCTGTGGGACTGGGGTCACCGCTGAGTTATCACAAATAATCACCATAGAGATTATTCCCATACCCTGAAGGACTCATACAGAGTATAAGGAACAAAAGCTTCTGTGTGGGGTGTTCCAGGAATTACACTCTCATAAATTTTAACCACAGGTCCAAATTCTGTGCCTTTGAGCAAGTAGCGTGGCTTCTGCCTTCCTCAGTTTCCCTAAAGTGTTCTTCAGCTCAAAGCAAGTTCCCTACTCCTGGCTAAAATACATATTTTCAAGTATTCCTCCTCTTCCAGAGGACATTTATCTATTTGAAATAATGGTATAATAAAAGCGAAGAATAGAATGTTTTACATTATTTTCTCAAGGGAAAGCTTTGAACACCTGAAGATTCAAAATGCTGTTCCACCTTTATTGAGGGGTTTAAGATCCTTTATCTTGATTAGCGGGAACAGACATTTCATAGAGTTTCATATGTTGTGGAAGTTGAAATATTTTATCTCAATTTGGAGATAAAATCAGATGATAAAATACAGGAGCAGGACACAGGAGGAAGGGGCTTTGATTGAAGCAGCTGTTCCACGGTGTAAAGACAGAAGGCAGCAGATATTAGACTACTTTTGGATCACTCAAGAAAAGCAGCAATCACATCCTGGTAACAAAGAAGGAACCACTTACCCCTTTCTGAAGATCAAACCTCATCGAGCACTCCAAAGAAGGCAGTCTCCAAATAGAGATGCTACTCTTACAGCTGCCAGCCCTGAAATGAGGTTGGGGAAGGGTGCACCTTGGGTCCTCCCCTTCCAATGGGTGAATTGATCCCACCTGTGCTCCCAGGGCTGGCTACAGCCCTTCACCAGGTGTTCAATCACTGCTTCAGGCTCTGACCTAATGATTCTTATACACACATACAGCTGTATTCTAGGCACAGAACAGGAATCAAGCCCAAGACATCAGGTATCAATTGTTGAGAGAGAGATGGATGAGCCTTCCATTGCAATGAAGCTTCCAATACCTTTGGACAATTGATTGCTACATCTCAGAGCTGGGCTTTCCACACTCACATTTTGCCCTTGTCCTATTCCTGCTCTAAGCCACATGGATGGGTTATAGTGGAAGGAGCCCTACTGTAGCTCCTGCAGATGAAGAAATTTTTGCTCCAATGTACAGCAGGAAGTATGAAAACAGTAGGTGGGATTTCCTTGAGAAGGAGCGAAAGCAGATGCCAGAACCACCACTAGCCTGCAAACAGAGCCTCTGAAATGTGCTTCCTGATCCCATTCCAGCTATGCCATCCTCAGAAGGGCGTGAGTTCAGCATCCTGAGCAGAACCAGCAGTAAAGGCTGCCCTGAGCAGTCTTCACTCCAGCTCAGGAGGAGCACAGTGCTCAGCTGAGCACTGCCAGCCTGCTCTCACTCCTCCTCGCTCCTTTTTCTGCTGTGTTTCACTTTGGTGAAAGAGAATTGTTTTGACTGTATCTTCCTTGTAGACATTAAATACCTTTCAGAGCAAGGTCAGAGTCCCTCGAGCTACAACAGCATGCACAGAGATAACAGTTCAGGCTGCGTTTGCTTCCCTTGTAGCAGGCGGGAGAGGAGAGAAACCCATGTCACAGGGGCGGCTCTCCAGACATCACAACTCAGCACATCTCAGGCTTTCAAGGGAAGAAGCAGATCTTGTGAGCCCCCATACTCACATCTGCACACCTGTGGTAAGAGATGTCCAAAGTAAGGCCAGGAACCAGGCATTTGCTTGAATCATATTTGAGATTCTTCATACGTACTCGCACATTTCCAAGGAAAAATAATGCATCCACAGCATCAAGACAGCACAAAGAGGAGCAGCCTTGGAACAAGAGCAGCTAATGATGTGTGGCAGACAGACAGAGTCAGACAAACAGCAGAGCAGAGCAGCACCATGCACACTGAGCAGGTTCCTGGTAGCTGGTTCATCTCTCCGTGTCACATTTGATGTCTGAATGGACAGAAAACACATGGGTTTGTTTCCAGTGCCACTCCCTGTTAGGTGGGCGACATTTTCAAAGCTCTGGCGAGCAAGGGAGAAAGCAGCCCACAAAATGTTGCAACAGTTCCTGACAAAAGAAGACATGTAAACGAGGTGAGGGACAGCGGCAGTGCTGGGAAGCTTGTCTCCTTAGTGGGAAGGGTTTGCTTTGCCTCCTGCGTTGAGGCACAGCATGGGATCCGAGCGCTCAGGTGCAGATGGGGCATTGGGATGGCTTGTCCCTTTATCCTGGGGAAAGGAAGCCAGGCTGGCAGCTCTCCTCACTGGCCCCTTCAATCATCACAAAAGGCTTTTAAGCCTGGAAGGGCATTGGGATGGTTCCCAGTGACATCACTCAGTGCCCATTCTGAATCAGTAGATGTGATGGATGCCATCATTTCTGCTTCAGAGCATCCCAGTCTCCACCTACCGTGCCCACAGCAAGCAGAAGATCCCAGCTGGCTCCTTTCAGGCTTCACCCATTGGCTTCTGGAAGGCACCAGCTCCCAGCCAGCCTCTGGCTTGTTCCCACTGCTTCTTGTTAATGCTGATATGGGAATCTGGGCTAGAAAAAGGCTTTCTAAAGCCAATGATAACAGCATAACCCATGACCAACTCCAAGTAGGAGCCACTCAGATCTGGAGGTCATCTCCTCTGATCCACCAGAAAGCAGAGGGAGTCTGTAATCCAACTGATTCCAGCCATTCCCCTCAGCAAGGCCTGAATGTGACAGATGCAAACAGGACTTTCTGCCGGGTGAGCTAAAAGAGCTGGAAGCAATGACTGCCTGGATTATGGCATACAGCAGCTCTGTGATTTGTACGCAATGAGAAAATTGGACTGGGCTTGCATTCACATCTATAGGTAGCTCAGATTCTTCTGCATCACTCACTTCTGGGAATGGTCAGACAAGATGAGTTTTGCTTGAGCAGCTTATGTTTCCTGAAAGTTTTCTCGATAGAAAATGTGATTCATCAGTTGTGGCTTTTCTGATGAGATAAAAAGTTTACAAACAGAGCTGCTCTCCTAGAAATCTCTTCCCAGCTTGCACTTGTTCTAAAGTCAAAATCAATTCAATGTCCAGCCTAAGCTGCCAGGCACTTTGATTTGGGTAGCTCCCCATTTTTCAATCCCCCAAATGATCTTCACGACAAATTTTTGGATTTTTTTCTTTTACTTGAAACTAACAGAAAAAAAAAAAAGCAGTTTGTATGTTTTCCATGGACGATGGGAAACCAACAAGGCTTTTTTTCCAGTGGGTCTAAGTAAAATGTCTCTTAATTAACACACAGTAGCAAGGTGAGCGGATATCCCTTGCACACCTTCTCAACATCAGATCCAACCTTGAGGACCACAGATTCTTTTTTCAAGAGTGGAAAAACTTAGCTGCTTTCCTACTCCTATCCCTCTCGTTGCCTCTCTGCCTTTTGGGGTGCAGCCAGCACCAGAAGGAGAATGAAATAGAAAAAAGCTACCCTGTGTCTTGCCAGTGCAGCTGGAAGCAGGAAGCACTGGAGATCTCCCAGTGAAGCCTGGCTTTGGAATGCCCCCAGCACACACTGCCAAGGCCTGGGGCTCCAGGGGTTCTGCAAAGAGCTGAACTTCAGGGAAATGCTGCTCAACCTGAAGAGTTCAACTGTGCAAGTAAAGAGGGCCTGATAGGGAGCTGAGGGAAAACTTGACTTGAGCAAAATTCGGTGTGGAAGGTGGATATTGCATGTTCCCACAGCATTCACATCAATAAGCATTAATCTCAGACATCTATTTAACTTGAATAACGAATAATTTTAGGGAAGCCATGGTTATATCTCTGTTCTGAGTTTACAGATTCTGGGGAAGGTGAAGATGAACAGAATGCAGAAGGACAAGTAGATTGAGCTGCGTACCATTGCAGAAACACACTGAATTGCACTCTGATGCATTCTCAATCTAGATATCCACTAACTTTCAGAGCCAGACCTGCAACCAACCCAAGAAAACAGACCACTAAGGCTTCAGCAGACACGAGGCTCTGAGCCCTGGCACTGCTGTGGTTCCATGCACCAAGCCACTTGCTGACACAGAGTTCTGGGCAACCACAAACTGAGTGCTGGTGCCAGGTGCACAGTCACAGCACACAAACCCTACAGAGACCGAAGAGGCTGCAGCTAGTTTTATTCCCTGGCACTGTTAGCTAGATCAGGGAGTTAGCAGAAGTTTGGGTTTTGGCATTTGTTGCTGCTGGCAGCTCCCTCTGCATTTCTAATCGTGGTCCATCTGAGTCTTTGCCCAGCCCAGCTCTGAAGCCGCCTCCAGCTTGGAGTCAGCTGGGACTCGAGCACACCGCGATGCAGAGCCCAATGTGTGTCCTGATGGTGTATCTCCTGCCTTGTGTCATCACAGTGATGGCTGCACACGGCCTTACCTCAGGATGACAAACGCAGCCGTGCGTGCAATGCCTCCACAGCCCCGATGTGGTCACAGCCACCCCTTGCTCAGGACAGCCCAGCAGATGCCTGGCTGCCAGCTGCTGCCCTCCCTGCACTCGGATGCTCGCTTGCAGCCCCTACCTGTGGCCATGGCAACAAACAGAAGGCCTCCTCACCAGGCACACTCCATCCTATTGATTCCTTGGGAGATTTATGGCAGAGACCTGATCTCAGTGAAGGAGCTAAATCCAATTCACTATGGAATTACAAGCCTGTCCGATCAATAATCTATTTATCTCCTTCACTTTGCCATCTTTAAACACTCCAGTCCTGTCAAAAGAAATTGAAAGCTTTTTAAAAATGAAATTATCGAACTCTGGAATGGCTCTGCTAGGGGTTCTGGAAAGGATCTGGAAACCAGGATGGGACCAGCTCAGGATCCAGCATTTAGGATAGATATGTCACAGCTCCACAACTCAGCATGTGGACAGGGCAGGGGATGCTGGCACTCAACATAGTGAGAAAGGCTCTTATACCTACATGCAGATATACAGAGCTAAGGGGAAACCGGGGTGTGAAGCATTAACCCCAATGGGAAATGCACTGCTGAGGTCCCTGTGAGTTGTAAACTGCATTTGTTCATGACTTGAGCAGATCATGAAGTTTTATTTAACCAGCACAGGGCTCCTCAGCAGCAGTCATTATATTTCCCTAGGGCAGAGGTGTGTTGCATCCCAGAAATAATGTTATTTTTCAGCTCTCATGCAGCACTTCTAATTAATAGATGGTAAAGCAGCTCGCATGGAAGAAAACGTAGACATGGAGTGGGAGCAGGGTTAGCTGATAGCAAACCAGCAGCAGGAGCAGAACCTCCACCCCACTAAAGAAGAGCAGCTGCCATCCTTTTTCAATCCTCATGGCTGTTTTTGTCTCCCAGATGCAAGCTTTGACAAACACAGGGGGACTACGGGGTCAATTTCACACACGTGAACTGCTTTTGTAACATTCTTTGTCAAAGGAATATTCACATACACATTTAAATCTATGTTTCTCCAGTAGGTCATTCCAACTCTTATCTGCAATCCCAGTGGGATTTAGCCACATATTCTGTTGGTCAAAAGACAAGATATTTTCTTGGTTGCACAAAATTGGGGAATCTCAATTACAATTTTTCTGCAAGAACAACTGTGCTGCAAGAGTGATGTGCAGACCTATCTGTTTGGGGAGGTTAAAATCCCGCTAGCACCAATGATGTTGCACTGGAGCCTGTGTGGGATTTCAGCCCCATGTATGATTTTGCCTGCAGGATATTTGCCCCCCACGTTGCCCCATTTTTAACAGCGTCGTATACCTGAACTAGTTTTCTGCACCCGAAACTCCAGAGCTGAAGCTGGAAGGGGCTAAATTTCTCTGGAGATGGAGAGGGGCCAGTTCCTCTCCCTTCAGAGGTTAATGAATGGAGTCATTAGGATAATTAATGTTTTGCTGATGAATTAATCACCCTTGCAAGCAGTTTCTCTCTGCAGAGAGCCAGGGCCCTCTCGAGATGCAGCACATCCCTCACTAAGGTAGCTCCCTCGCTCTGATAGCTGCCCATTTCAGAGCACTTTCCCTGCATCTGCCTTTCCGCAGGGGCCGCTGTGTGGGAGGAACATCCTCAAGGTCGCAGGCTGCCAGGGTAAAGATTCTCTATAAGATGAACTAATAACAGCCCCTGTCCTCAACCCACTGCTACCCAGCAAACCCACACAGTCCCTGCAGTGAGCCCTCTTATCTTCTGAAGAACCTGCAGTGAGCCCTCTTATCTTCTGAAGAACCATCTCCCCACGCCTTTCAATCCCTTCTCCTTGATGCCTTCTCCATCCCCCAGTGTTACCCCAGCCCTGACCCCAGCTCTGTGTATTGATCCCAAGCACAATCTTTTCCAGGTCCTCTTTCTAAAAAGCATTACTGGAGCACTTCACTAAAGAGCAAATGCCCTTGTTGTTTCCTTGTTATTGCCAATGTGAGAAAGAGTGTGGTGACCATGCCAAGAAAATCACTAACCTTTCTGTGGCAGTTTATCCAGCGCAGTGAAACACTGAAAAGAGCTGCTGTCACACCACAACGTTCTCCCTTGACTGCAGGCACATTTGAACTGTGATTTCCAGGGGACGGGAAGCTGAGAGTGGTTTCACAACATTGTTCCTTAAAATAATCCCTGTAAAGTCAACAGGGCTCCTTGAGCAGAGCTCAGAGTCACAGCAGTGGCTGCGGGCAGGGGACATGGAGGGGGGAAGGTTAAGAAATGCACCTCTCCTCGTTAGGGTAAATTTAGCACCCTTTAAGATCACAGATTGTCGTTATGTTTTAACAGGAGGAAACAGGAGGTAAGGAACTTATCACTGAGCATTTTTGGCAAAGGATTTTGTATAGATACCTCAGATCCGATGAAGATATCCTGTAGGAAGTATGTAAGGTCTTGGGTTTTCTGACTAGCTCTTATCAGAAGGAGAAAGCAGAATCGAAAACTTGACCTTTTTAGTGGAAAATGAATACTACAACATTTTGCTGTTTCTCAGGGGTGAAAAAAAGGCAAAGTAATTTAGAAATCTTGAAGCGTGGGAAAATAGGATTGCCATCCCACGGCCCACACATCTCAGAATGGTGCCTCTTCAGGTCAGCTTCCCCTATGTCTGACCCCGAGCGTCCGGCCCTGCCTGCAGAGCCCAGGCTGCAGTCTCACATCCCATTCGCCCTCCTGCTGCCACATCCCCTGACTTGTTTATGACGGCCCCTCGGACGGCCATCCGTCGGACAGCCATCCATCTCCAGGTGCCCTTTCTTCTTGTCGGCTTAAATGCTCCCTGTGATTTATGGCCCAGCTGCCCCCCAAACACATCTCCGGCATGTTATATGGTGCTGGCGTAATGCTAACTCTTCAACCACAGAGGAAGCAAACACTGCTAATTTATGCCTGGCTTTTTTCTTTTTCTTTTTCTTTTTTTCTTTTTTTTTATTCCCCAGCATAATTCTGATTTTAATGTTCCATCTACACCACATCAATATCCTTTCACCACCAGCGAGTAAAAACAAAAAATAAATATTTCATTTCCCATTCTTTCCCTCTTAAAAGGTTTCGCTTACACCAGCTCACCCGGCATGCCCCGAGGTTAGACAAATAGGAAGTGACTGTGTGGTCTGCCACAGGGGTGCTTTATGGGAAGGGCACTGCCCACACGTGTCAGCTTGCTGGGATAGCTGCTGTCTGTTGGTGCATGAATATAATGAATGCAAACATCTCCTGCATCAGGCTAAATTACTAGCCTGAGCTAATACAAGGGTCTAATACATCGCTCATTTATCAGTCTGGTATTACTATTTACTTCATGTAGCTATATTCAGAAAGCACATCAAAGTGCTCCGGGAAAGGAGGAAAAAAAAAAAAAGAGAGAGGGAGGGAGGAAGAAGGGTAACAAACCATTAAGCAGAAATATTAAAAGGCTAAGACAAATCTCTGGGCAGGGCACTGACAAAATGACTTGGCAGCTGGAGGGACACGCATCCTGCTGTCTCTAGGACATCTGCACAAGCTTCATCTCACTGAAGGGCATCTGGATTCTTCCTTGGGTTCTGGAAGCCCAGCACCATTCCTCACCAGAGCACAAACCCTGGGTGGCCTTCACATCTCCCCAGAACTGTGGGTAAGGTAAAAACACTTCCCCCGCCCCATGTTTTAAGATGAGAGGACAGGAAGACAGCAACCCTGCTAAAATCTCAGCTGAACCCAGGCCTCCAGAGCACTCTGGCTCCTCGTCTGAAAACACAAGAAAAGCAATTCGTGATCCAGGCCAGGGGCTGCACAGGTTCTCAGTCTGGGAAAAGATGTGAGGTCACCAGGCAGACCCTATACAGACCCTATATAGGCCCTACACAGACGAGCCCTTCATGCACACATAACCTCTTGATTTCAAAGCTTCAGCAACTGTACAGGAGGTATCTGTAAGGGCCATGCATTTCTAGCCTGCTGCTGCCTGTTTGCTCCCTAGCAGCCTGTCTTCTTAATGACCTCCACGCAGACCAAGCAGAATGCCATCCCATGCAGTTTGTCCAGCTGAGGGGACACACAAAGGAGAAGGCATGCAGAGAGCCTTCCCTGCAGCACTGCCTGACTACAGTCACATCTACCACATGCATGCAGAGCACACCTCGCTGCCCAGCATCCTGCTGACCTTCGCCTCACTTGGCTTCCACTGTCCCAGTGTGTGTCACCCAGCGCTGAGCAATGCTGAAGGGAGGACATTGGTACAAGGATTTCAGGTTCCTCCCTTCCCAGGTAAGCAAAGAGCAGCAGCCAGAGCCTCTGCTGAAAGTCAGGTTTCTGTCCTGCAGCTACTTGAAATCAGTTTGTTTTACTCCAAAAAGATCTGTTGAAGACAAATAGCTCTCTCAAGATGATTGAAGTAGGTCACATTAGACAGAGTTCTGGAGAACCTGACACTTTCCCATCAACATTAAGCACTGCTATGCCTTTCTTTACTCCTCTTCCTCCCTCTCTGCCACGTCCCTCCTCTCCTTTCACTGCAAAAAGCCTGTGAAAAGGGAGCTCTGTGAAGGGGAAACAGCTCAAGCAAAATCTGTTCTCTGCTTTGGCAAGTGGAAGAATCAATGCTAACACAGCCTATGCGTGCAGACAACGGCTTACGCTGGTTGAGAAGTATCAGATGGGCTAAATCATGATGGGGTTGAACAGAGGAAGGCTGTGCTGTGCGAGGAGGAAGCCCTGCCAAGAGTCAACAATAATAGAAGGACTACAGCAAAAGGTCAGGCATCATTTAAATGACAGGCATCTGCAGCAACCTGAGGGATTGCATTTGCTGGTCTCCAGGCAGATACAGCAGGTCCTCTGCTTCCTGTGCCCTGGGGACATCCCAGCTGCTGTCCCTCATGGAGGGGTTGCCTCATCTTCCCAAAGTGCCCAATGAACCCCGTGCACATGCAACCCAGCACCCTGACCCTACATTGTTTTTCCATTGCACAGCAGCACCTCTGAGCAGCACTGCAGGGATGTGGCTCCACCAGCTAGCTGCAGAGACAAGATGGATGTTAGGGAACTCCAGTGACTTGTTTTAGCTTGTAAATTAGCAGCAGGCAGCCCTCGGCTCATATGATCTGATAATAAACTCTAAATATCAGACACTAAACTGGCCCAGACATCAAGTTATAATGAGTAAAGCCTTTTGCCTGGTAAGAGGCAACAGGAGATATATATATCTTTGGCTCTTTGCTCTTCATTGGGTGCTCTGCAGAGCAGATGAGAGGGATCTGCCTTCTCCTCCCTGCCAGAACTCTGCGGCTGTAGCTCAGTGCAGTCCTAGAGCTGTCCCTCCATCCTGATACACAGGGGGTCATTGCTACTACATTTAAAAGCTTAAGCAGAGAGACAGAAAAAAGCAATGCCAGAGCCAGCAGCAGCCAGCAAATGCCCTCATCTTCACAGCCAGACCGGTAGCAAAACAAGATGAGGATCCCATGGTCACACGCCTGCAGCAAGGAGAGCAGCCACAGTGCAGCTCCTGTTTACAGCACCCAGCTGAGCCCACCTGCAGGCTGCATGAGCACCTGAGCAAAAGCAACTGGAATTATCCTAATGAGGAACAAAACGAATTCAGTAGTTAAAGGCTGTCTGTGTTTTGGAGGAATTTTGGGCTGGATGTTTAGGGAGCTTCTGTCTCTCGCAGATGAGCTGCATGGATTGCCAAATGTATGTCCTCTCAGAGGAAAAAATTGTTTCTGTTACAAACCTACAGGAGTTTCTTCAGTTTTACAAATTCCCTTTCTAAATGGAAGTACTTTAGAGGAAAAGAAATTGCTTCCAAAAATCCTAAAAAAATAATAAAAATAAAATAAAAAAAAAAAACCACAGAAAATGTTTTGATTTGATTGATTCATCCAGCAGTGGCTCAGGGTAAAGAAAAGATGATGGATGCTCCTTTTGCAGCGTGCTGCTCTGATAAGCTTCAAACAAGGCACTCCTTGTCACCCACAGCCCTCCGCGCTGTGAATCCATAGAGCCCTGTGGAGGCAGCCGAAGGGCCCTGATGTTGGCCTCCTACTATAGAAGGAAAAGATTTTCTTGCCCACGATTGTTTTCATAAGCATGTTTGGATTTAGATTCAAAATAGCAATAATAAGATGTAGAGAAGATTTAAGGAGTCCTTCCAACAGTGTTCAGCGTTACTCTGTGGCTGTTACCAACACCAGTTCTTGTGGGAGCAGATCAGGAGCAGCCACACAAAGAGGAACCGTAGAGATTCAGGTTTCCCAGCATCCAGGCTCCCCTGACCATCTGAAGTGACCCACTGAGCCTGCTGCTGTTTCTGAAGGTACTACTTGCATTCCTTTCCCATGTGAAAGAGCTCTGCCCCAGCAGAACCACAACCCCCCAAACCCAGCAGCATCCTCCCTTGACTTGACGCTGCAGAGCAGACTCTGGAAAAGGGAAGAGTTGGTCCTCAAAGCAAACTAAGAATAAGCTGATGCACACATCTGATGTCACTATAAGTACAAACTGTAGATTCACCGAAGTTTTAGGATTCTTACTGGGTGCTTGGAAGGATTTTTCTGTCACTGCAGGAACAAAAGCTTCTTCCAGCTGTATTCAGGCAGTGCAAACTTTCTTTCTGAATTCCCCTTCTAGGAGGATGTGGGCACTGATGGGTATTACAGGTTGCTTTTTGGCTCTGTGGGGTTGAACAAAGGCCAGGAGATGGAAAAAATACTCAGTCACATCCCCAAATGAGAAATATGCTTGGCTCCAGCTGGAGGCTCTGCCACTCAGGCCCATCCGTGTCACCGAGGATAAGTAGCTTGTTGGAATCCTAATCCAGAAAAACCGAGAGCCTGAGCTAATGGCTAAATAATCCCCACATTAAAACCTTCCACAAAGCTAAACGAGAGAACTCCGTTTCCAAATGCCTCCAATTAACTGAAACATTAAGGTCAGCACCCGGGGTGAAGGCAGTGAGGAGAGCAGGCTGAGATGAGCTGCATTTCCGAGGCAGCATCGCTGATCCTCTCTCGTCCCTGGCAGTGTTAAGCACTGTCACAGCATTACTGAAATGTGGTCCTTATTGGTTCATTTTTATCTCTGTGCATCTGTTTTCATTAGGACAGCGATGACTATTTGATGGCAGCTTGCAATGGATGGGAAGGGGTGGGTTTTTTGCTTCTTTTCCCTTTTTTGCACGCCTCCTTCCCCCACCTAAGACCAGAGGGTAATTTGAATACTGGCTGAAATAAAACCCACTTAACGATGAAGTCCATGGCTAAAGCCTGTGGACATCAGTGCAGCTTTAATGAAATTTCTGTGCCTGAAACACATTAGTAGGCAAGAGCTGAGACTGGAAAAAGATGAGGCTGCGCAATAGCTGGCAGAGCTGCAGCCAGAATGGCAGAGCACAAGTCACACAAGAGAACAGTGGGGATAAGGACAGGCTGAGCTCAATCAGCCTGCCCCACAAGCCCATCCCATGCCCTGCTGCTCCCCAAGCCACCACCAATTCCTGGTGCTCCCATGGAACTGGCGAGCATCTCCCAAAAGCCCACAGCCTTCTGTCTGTGCACCCACAGCTGGCAGCAAGGCTGAGCTCCTGTGCTCATGGTTATTTTGTCAGTCAAACCATCTGAGCTCTGCCAAATCAGGCTCAATCCAAGCTTACTTTTCCTTGATTCCCATTCGGATTTCATTCTGTTTCTTTGGTCCATTTCACACTTAGTACCCAGAGGGTATTTGTGCCCCTGTGTGTAGTGGTCAGATTGGGGGAAGCCTTCGGGCTGCTTGAATTTCTCCCTGTAGACAGCTCTGCTTAGACCTCGGTGCCTAGGAACGTGCTCAGCAGTGGGTGACCCTGCACCAGTCAGCAGGTGACTGCTTTCAGGTCATCTCTCACATGCAGATGGGTGCTGAGCAGACAGGGGAGGGCAGGGTGTGGGGAAACCACTGTGCTGCAAAGACAGCTTCATCAACTGGGGCCCAGTTGGAAGCTTTTGCCTGAAAAAAGCTTTATTTTGCCTTTATTTTCCCATATTTGCACGGTGTCTCTGGACATTTGCCTCTTAAAACCCAACGAAACACAGCACTAACCTTCACATCTACTGCATTTTTTTAAAAGTGGGATGAATAATCATCAATACTATGGCAAGACTGGCTCTATCTCCCTCCTACCTCCACTAGGATTTCAATCTGACTCCCAGAAGATGAGCGTCTGACTTTTCTGCTGCGCCCTTTCCATTACATTACAGTCTGTGATCATGTCTGCCTTCTTAACAGCTTTGTCAGGAGATCATTTCTCCTCAAACCTTGTTAGCAATAATAAACATAAAATAAGTTATAAATATATCTGTGGTTTCCTTTTTGCTGAGTTGTAATTTGACTAATAAATTAAATTAATTTAATTTGAAAACTAATTATTATTTGGTTAGAAGTAAATTGAAAGAAGTTTAGTTGAAAATGGACTTTTCATGGAAAGAAAAGAGATACCAATTCTTGGAAATAAACGAAATGAGGGAAATGAGATGAGTGACATTTCGAAAATCCTTTCTCATTAACCAGCTTTGGCTTTCAGTGTGTGTCACTTTTATCCTGATTTGTAAAGCTAATATTTCTGTCCTTCACATATGTTGGGTCGACAAATCCATGAAGCTGCAAAACGTTGGTGATCGAGCTACGAAAGCAGGCAGATCTCACTATAAAGGTAATGGTCCCTTTTCAAGGTTGGCATTTCAGCTTTAGCACTTTCTCCTATGTGTTCCAAAACCACATCCAGGAAAAGCTCCTGCTGCTATTGCACGGTTCTACTGACATCCTGTGATCTCAACAGAGAGTGTGCTTTGGTTGCGTTTCCATTTGTTAATTGACTTCCCTCTCACTTAAGATAGGAACTGGGAGCAGTCCATGATAAATGGGTTGCACAGTTTGCTTTGTTGCAGTGCAGCTTCTGTGGAATAACTGCAGATTCCTCACGACTCCCAACAACAGTATTGCCCTAGGTAAAAGGGAGTTGGACTTTGGGACTCCTTTTCTCTCCATCAGCGGAATGATATGGCTTTTAACTCGGTATCTAAAGTAATATGAACGAATGGCTCGTGGAGCACAGATCAGAAGGCACAGCTCCCTTTCCCCGCATGGCTCACAGAAGTTTGGTCTTTGTGAGGGCAGAGCGATTCCCCAGCTCCTGCACTGTGCAGCAGGGCTGGTGTCTTCACCCTGCTTTTTGCCTTGTACATCCCTGCCCAGTCTGACAGATGGGATTGCAGCTCTTCCTTCCCTGGGGAACCCTTCTCCACAGCTGGAACACCTGCAAACGAGAGGATGGAACCTTGTGTAGGTGTTCAAAGAAAAACCCTTCAGGAGTGGTCTTTGGACTTTCTACAACCTTAATTGGGAATACATGGTTTTTAGCATTCAGCACGTTTCCTGTTTCAGCACTGAGATTTTAGATCCACCTTCTAAAGCATGCAACTCATTTCAGGCACTTAAAAAGAAGGCAAAACTGTGCCTAACTATGTCCTTTATTGGATCTGGCCCTCAAAAAAGCAGAAGGTGTTGGCAAACTCTGCTGCAAATCCATATGGTTGCTCTGTGGCTCCCTTTGCTCTTTAAAGGGGAAGGAAGACATGCTCTCACTCTCATCCAGACAGGCTTTGCTGCCAGGCTCTGATCTTCCAAATTATCACCTCTACAAAGAGGCAGAGACCTTTAACAAGAGCTGGCTTGTCCCCTCTGCTGCTTCTCCAACCAGTGTTTCTTCATTGTCAGAGCAGTATCTCTGCATCTTTCCGTTTCTGAGTAAAATCTGCATCTTGCTCAGTCCCCATCTTCCCCAACCCCTCTCCTGTCTCTCCACCAAGCCTGTTCCATCCAACATCCTTTCAGAAAGGAGGATTTCTTCTGTACAGTCCATGCCAACCCACACAGTCCCTACACAGAAAGGTAACTAAGAAGGAAGACAACTGTTTCTTCAGTGGGAACTAAAGACCACAGCTCTCAGCTTTATTTGGGATGGGGACGGGGGTCAGCAGTGCAAAGGCACAAAGCTCTGCTCTCACAGCTCCAGTCCCAAAGGCCATGGCACTGCCATTTTGCTCCATTCTATCTCACCAATTCACTCCTTACATATCCTAAAGCTTCAGACACATTCGGCTTTTTATTTTACTACACACTGTTCTAATTCCACCAAATTCACAGGCATATTGCATGGGAAATTAAGTTTTCCTCTATGCTGTGCATGTTTCTAACTCCAGTGTCCTTTCTTCTGCAGGTCTTTAAAAAAAAAGTCATAATAATACCAAAAAATCCCCCGCCAAAATATTTTGCGGAAACAAAGAAAGAAAATCCTTTTTATTTCCACCAACAACTGCATTGCACTGGATTGATGGGGAGAGGATGCAGTGCTTAAGGCACCCTTTAGGGATGCTTGATATGGCCAGTGTATGCAAGGCAGAAGCACTGTAAGTGGTGCTGGGAACAGGACAGAGGCTCCGGCATGCAGGAGGTCGCCTCAAGTCACTGTTATGGCTTTCTGTCACCAACAGGAAAGGAGCTCAGATCATGCTCAGCATATATCACTCTGCTCTGAACTTACACCAGTGTAAATCTGCAGGCAGTGAAGAAAAAAGAAAGAGACACTTGCCTGCAAACACCTTCACTGCATCGCTTGAAGCTCAGATGAAGGTGGAAGAGCTTCAGAAAGTGCCATCTGGCTGGTGAGTGATCTGGCACTGTGCAGAGAACTGGCTCCTGCATGAGTTGGCATTTAAATTCAGAAGAAACTTGGGCAAAGGCTCAGGCACTGCCTCCTCCATCCTCCAGCCCAGGGAAGAGGTTTGGCCCTGGAATGGGTTCTCCCTCAGAGCTCCAGCAGCAGGAGAGGCTGTGTTTTATCAGTGATCACAGCTGCTGGCTGCAGACACATGAACCACCCCAGCAGCTCATCCTGGGCTGAGAACCTTCTCCCCTTCTTGCTGTCCCTTTGCTCTCTCTAGGAAGGACCAAAGGACCAAAGCAGGAGGATCAAACATAGGGAGACCTTTCTTTTGTCATATTGATATGTTTTATTTTTAAGTCAGTCTTCAGAATTTTCTTTCATTTTTTTACCATTCCTTTTGGTTTTGACCATAATCAAGTTACAATCTGAAACAAGTCAAAATAAAAAACAGGACTTTACTGGGCTCCTCTTAAAGCTGCCGCAATATTTAGAGCTGCTAAAATGAGGGAAAATTGTCCCATTCTTTTTTTTTCCCCCTCACAGAAAGCCTCTGAAAGAATCAGCATTTTGTGACGAGAAATGGTTTGATGAATATTTCCTGATCAGTGCCATTACTGAGCACACACAGCATCGTCCCTCTACTGCCTCACTTCTGGGGAGCTGCAAGTCACTCCTGCCCAGAAACAGGCACCGACTGAGGCTTCAGGCTGGAGCTGTTCCTCCCTCATGTCACACAGAACAAGGCTCCGAAAAACTAAATTATCCTCTATCCTAAATTAAAGATCAGAAGTCATATATGTGCCGTCACGATGAGGTCTAAATAATACAGACAGATGTGTACTGTCAGAGTACTAAGCAGTATTATAAAAAATTCTATTTTCCCTTGCCTCAAACATTATTTTAATATATATGCTTTATGAATGGGGGCAGTGCTGTGCCTGAAAGCCCAGCGGCAATGGGGCTCTGCTGGCAAGAGCATGGACATGATGAGGCTTCTCTGAAACAAAGGACAGTCAGGTTCTGATGACATGAGACCCATCCCACCACCTGGCAGACAGGAACGGCAGCAAAGTACAGATATGCCATAGAAATTTCTAGCTTAAGCTTTAATTCTCCTCTTTTGGGGTCTCAGTTAACTGCGTGAGCTCAGAGTGCCTCAAAGCACATGCTTCCTGAAGGAGAATCAGATCTTGCTGTCCATTTTAAAGCATTGTTGTGTTAAAAGGAACAGCATCAAAGCCTGGAAGCAGCCTCACTCCCCTGCCCAGGCCCTGCCTTTGCAAGAGGCAGCGGCTGGCAGAAGATGGAGCCAAGCTGCAAAATGAGCATCTCCATGGAGATAAGCTGAGAGCACAAGAAGGTCAGAGCAGAAGCATCAGGAGCAGCAAAGGAGTTCTTCAAACTTCATTTCCTTCCACAGCAATCACTTGATGGAGATTTGTTGAACGTGACACCTGGCTGCCTCGCATTGCAGACTCAGATGAGGAGACAAAAGAGGAAGCTAATTGTTTCCAATGTATTTGAGTTTAATACATTAAGTGCATTTTTAATTAGGGCTCTAAAGGGGAAGGGAATCAATTACCTCTTGCAGAGGCAGATGCCAGTGGCAGGTGATGCCGTGCGGAGAAGAGGAATTGCAGCAGGATGCTGAGGACAGGGCCTGTGCCCTTGTGCAGCCCACACCTCAGCACTCCTGGTGGCTCCAAAAGGCACAGGGAACTCATCCAAGAGGACACGGGTAGGAGAAGATGCTGCTGAACCACCCCACTGTGGACATGCCCTTGTGCCTGAGTGTCTCCATGAAGGCAGCGTCTGCTCTGCAGGCCCTGAGGTGGGGATGAAGAGCTCCAACAGAAGACACCGGGAGCATCCTTCCCCACCGCTGTGGTGAGAACTAAGCCACTCTTTTCTTCTTTGAACAATATTGGGAAAGTCCAAAATGTATTGCTTGACTGGTGCTCGGTGGCCTGTTCTGGGGGAGAGGAACCAGAGGACGGCAGCTGATCCTGATCTCCAGAGAATTTTGTGCTCCCATCCCAGGGAGCTGGCACTGAGGGGACACCAGGGAGTAAGCGCAGAGCCCCACGGCTCACTAGGAAGCAAGTCCCTGTTGCATACTGCTGAAACACAGGCATATATGGCGTGAAGTTGGTCTTGCTAAAAAGTCATATTCGAATTGTTCTGCAGACTGAAGCTCGGGTCTCCAAGGAGCTCAATTTCATGCCTTTAATGAGAATTGTATTTCCTAAAGGAAGAAGCCAAAATCCTTCAGTTCAGTGTAATGTATTGCAACAGCAGGCAGGTTTCAGGATCCTGCTTTCTCAGTGAATGTGAATGAATCCCCACATTCAGTTCTTGCTAGGCAAAAATCCCATTTCACGTCTTTCAGTAGGACACTCTGGGATGTGTTGAATTAATTCCCTGGGGTTATGAGTGACTTCAGGCCTATGGCTGAAGTCCATCCCACAGAGATTTCTTTGCAGGACCCGAGGAGACCAATTCAGCCGGCTAAAAGGAAAATTAACAGCACCACCCGAGAGACCCCAGAGCATCCAAAACATCTGCGTGGGGCTGGCAGGAGCAGCAGAAGACAACAGGAGGCTGGAATCCTGGCAGCTAGCTGGGATGCTTGATGTTTTCTCTGTACATATCGGATACCTCTTTGTCAACTACAGAAAGCAGGTAGCGCTTGGCAAGTTTGACATGTGTTTGATGCAAAGTCTACCTCAGCTGTAACACAAGACAAGGCCTTCAAGCTGCACAGTGCTATGCTTCAGCAAGTCTGAGGACAGAAATTAGCTCCTAAAAATAATTCAGAATGTTTTGATAGTGAGGCTGGAGTTTAACTTAGTATGAGGCACTGTGAAGCCAGGGAGACTAAAACACAAACAGTAACCATTAAAATGAAATGGTGTGTACAGACTGAGTGCTACAGAAATTAATCCAATGGTTAAAACCACCTTACATGTGTAAGACTGAGAGCAGGACTTTATTGCCTGGAAGAATGCATTTTTTCTCTTTGCCCTTCTTTCTCTTTCTGTCTATTCTATTTCTTCATATTTTCTCAGTGAATCTCTGGAAGATGCTGTTTATGGACAAAATGGAGCATGCTTCATGAAAGATTTATTAATCAGAACTGCCAAATTCATAATTACTTTCTGGGCACTGAAATTGTTTGGCCTTATCAAATAAATGAGAATAACCAGTGATTATTGTTTTTGGAGAAAGCAGTGGCTGGTAATAAGGAAGAAACATGCACATATGAGAAAGAGAAAGATAATATAAATGGACAGAGATGTGTCCATATAGTTGTCTGAGTGGTCAAATGACTCATCTGTCCTAAAAAAGAAACATAATTTCCATATTATGAGGCAGTGAAGCAAGACAGTAGTGCTTTCACCCTAACAGATAGATGGACCTCATTTGTTCCCCTGATCCTCTGCTGCTGCTGCACAGATTTATGCCTCAGAAGCATCTGGCTTCTCCCTTTATTTTTTTAACTATATAAATAAGAACACTCTACCTCCATAGAAATTAGTGACATTTAATGCCACCAAACTTGGAAAAAAACACCCTTTAACTTGCAAAGTTTTTCTACCTCCAGCCACAGACTGAATGGCCACATCTGATGCTTACGTACAACCCTGCAGCAATTTCTGTCCTGTGCAGAGGCTTATTAAACAGATGGGTCCTGAGGTTTCTGGTATATTATAGAACATATCAGCTTGCCATTAGAAAAAATCCACCATATGCAGGTGCTTTTGAAAATACAACCAGCTGCCCAGAAACTGGGAAAACTTGGCACACCCAGCTAGGAGTGAAAAAAGCATCACGGCCTTCAAAAAACAAAGCTGTTTGTGCCCACCTGCTCTCAAAGCATGGAAAAGCACATCTTTCTTTATGGACGGGACTTCAGGTGCTCTTCAAAACGTTTCCTGGCCTTGCCCAAAGTTGCTCAGTGCGTAATGAGCCGCTGCCCTCAGCCCTGCAGCTCTCTCCCAGCCTGATAACTTGGGGACTCCTCTCTTGTCCTCTTCCCAACTCTTACAGATTTTCTCCTCCTCTCCTCCTGTGATGATTTATGGGGGGAAAAAATAATTCTAAAATGAATAATTGATATTCTCTCAAAGCTATCTCCTTTACTCTACTTGTTCTCTTAATTTACTTGGTTTATACCAACTGATGACAGAAGCCTATTGTTTTGCTGAAACATTAACTTCGCAAAGTCATTCCGCTCCCATCTGCAGCACTAAAATTAATGATTCCCTCTGCAACATCTGTTTAATTAACTATCGGCACCATAGAAGAGGCATCCAAATACCCCAGCGACTAAATCAGCCTCAAATTAGGGAAATACGATGTTAAATTGTATCAGAGAGAAGCAGAGATTATCCTTTTGAGCACTGACATTCATTAGCTACCAGCCACCCCATGTATCTTCATAATGAAAAAGTGTCAGCAGCTCTTCACCGTAAAGTTTTCATTTAAGGGCTGCTGCTCCTTTAGCCACAGTGATTGGAAAGAGAAGGAAGTGGAGGGACGTGAACAAGCTTCAGCTAGCCTTCCATCATCCTTGCTGATGGATCTGCTGCTGGGAAGAGAAGTAAAATAAAATAGTGCTGCTGTTGGGTGCTCCCTGCATTGCCATCATGCCTGCTTTCCAAACAACCCAACTTTTTTGGCAAAGAGAGCAAGACTCACTGCAAAAGCTGCCACTGAGGTAGGGTACAGCTGGGGGCACCTCCACAGGGCTCCCAGTTGCTCTGTAAGAAAGGGATGGGAGGAGGTGGCTTCAAGAAGGGAGGGAAGGTTTGGATCTCCGGGAGGTCTCTGGGAGTACTGAAAAGCTCCCTTACAGTCTCCAGTGTTGCACAAGCAACAAACAAAACAAGGGGTCCATTTTAAGGGTTTTTAAACTTTTTTCCTCTACTTCAAACTCCTCTTTTTTTGTTGCTGTGACAACAAACGCGGTGTGAAATTGCAAGTTTGCAGAATGCAGGAAGGCAGCAAGCATCCCAAAAGCACGGCTGGGCAAAGGAAAGGAAGCAGCAGAACAGGGTGGGGAGACAGGCAGGGCTGAGGACATCAGGAAAGCAAAGGTGAAGCAGCTTGGGTTCCCATCACACAGTTCTACTCATGAAAACACACTCTGCTATCCAGGCGGTCTGCTAGCTATCTGGACACACTACCTGATATGAACTTTCTCCAATAAGGGAAATCTCTGGGAATTTTAGTTCAGCCACTTCGTATACAGCTAGGAAAGCATTAGGTTGTTCGCTTTGAGGAATGAGCTTGAACTCCTGCAAGTACTGAAATAACTCTAATGCATGAGCTTAGGTCAGGAAAGTGCATCCCCCGAGTCCTCAGGAGTGAGATTTTTCAAAAGCATTTCCAGCCTGAGGCTCAGTGCCCGCAAGGGCCGGGCTTTCACTGGAGTTCAGTTCCTATTTAGGCTGCTAATTAATCTCTGCAAACACCTCAAAGCATCTAAACCGCATCTGCAGCTGTGATGTCGCCCTGAAGAATGGATATCGTTAAATGAAAACTTCAGTTTAAAAATCCATTTCCTCTCTCTTTGGAATCATATTTGCTGGCTTTCTTGGCAAATCAGATCTGGCTGTTGTTTCTGGGTTTAAAGAACCAATGCACATATGAGAGACTGCTCAGCAATCTAACTTTACCTTGCCTCCAGATTGAACATACACTTAGGTACAAGGGAGGAGCTGAATTTGGCCTCCTTCACATCTGTTCAACCAAGATAATAGACAATTAGAGACAGCATGTTGACACACTGGGAGCATTTATAAATGGTGAACATGCTTGGGAATACAGAGACTGACTGAGACTGCAGTTAGACAGCAGTCAGAAGTAGTGCACTTTTTTTAGGAGGAGGTAAAGGTCAATAAACATAATTACTTTTCTACCAGGTCTGTATTGCCCTCAACTTTCACTTCATTAAGCACTTTTTAGTCCTTTCCTTCCCACCTTCTCCTAGAGATCCCAGCTGTCAACTACAACTCATCATTAATTCAGGTATTTCAAAGTCTGTGCCACGATGAAGTCTCCTATTTTCCAGCAAAAATACAACTGTTAAAATTAGCCTTGGTTTAAGGAGAGCAAAGCTTTTTGCGTCTCTATGGAAAACATTCCTGAACATTTCACGGAATGAACTTTCAAAGTCAAACTTCATTCAAGTTCAAGATAATTTTAGTTAACTCACGGTGAGGATGTTTAAGACCACTGCAAGTAACTTTGATTATTTTGCTTTACAGCTTAATTCAGCACAATACACTCAAGCATCCTTTTGTAGCATTTCCTACTGTTATTTATTTCTCAAGTCAGCGCTGCAGGTAAATACCCCAGTTAATAAAAATCCTGCCTTGTTGATAAGAGGGGCTGGCACAGCTGCAGCAGCAGGAAGACAGCTTCTTCCCATGCAGAACACATCTACAGTTGTGACATCCACACTCTGCACACAAGGCAGCAGAGCCGGTGGTTGCTTTCCCAGCGCTGCGTGCGCTGAGATTATTGGCAGAACTGCACTGACAGAGCATGTAGAGCATGTACCCAACCACGTTTAAAAGTGTGATGTGAAATTCAAAAGCAGCCAGGGGAATTACAACGCTCTGTAGCAGGATAAGATGCTAAACGAGCATGAAACACATGCCATGCTTAATGTGATTTTTTTTTCTTTTTTAAAGACTATTTTCTTTCCAAACTTGCCAAAGAATACATTGCACTGTCAGAGCACAGCTTCAGACGTGAGCAGCTGTGGCAACAGTGATGAGCTGGATACAGAGCTGGGGACAGCACGGTTTGTGCTTCTGCATAGCTAAAGGGGTCCTATGAATACCACTATAGCAGAATGCACAGAAAACACTCAACACGTGCAACAACGATGAAGAAGGAAAGCACTCTTCCAGGTCTTAAGCTCTGGATATCACTGATAATGTAAGAAGAGGGAAGATAAGAAGATTGAAGGCATAAGATAAGGCCCCTGAATAGCCAGAAGCAGGAAATGAGGTATCAGTATTTACTGGGCAGAATGGCACGTGGCTCTGGAATCCAGTAGGTGGGGAACTGGAGATTACTTGGGTTGTGCCCAAAGAAGCCAGCTGGGACTGCACTGCAAGTACGGCAGGAACTGCAGGAGATAAGGAAGTCACTGCCAAACTGAGCTGCTAATTTTAAAGATATGATGAAAAGATAGTGGGAGAAGATGTGAGCGGAAAAGGTGGCCCGGACTGCGCAGAAGATCAGTGCCAGAGCTGCAAATTGATTTCTGAGATTCCCAGTCCTTAGCCCATTATAACAAAAAATACTGAGCTAAAAGGAACAGCGATGAGTCTCTGTCTTTGCTATTATCCTCAAGGTTTAGATTTATGTACTTATTTATTTATCAAGCGCTGAGATATGACAAACAGAATGAGAAACACAAAATGCGTAAGAAGGCCCATAAAATCCTTTTCATATCTTTAATCAATCATGACTAGTCTATCTCACATACGCTTTTCCAGTTTAAAATAGAATAAAGATGTCCCCTCACATACTGATCTTTCTCCAGGCAGCTCTGCTCCTTACATCAGCACAATGACCCAAACGGGATGGCTGTATTAACAGATACCATCTAGTCTTTAATGGAGCTCAGCAACTGGGATTAGCTGCCTGTAATGCAGTTTGGGCTGTCAGGCACTATATGAAACTGCTAAGCCATTCCAAGTTACAGGCAACAATTCTTTCTAAGTAAAAAGACATTTCAAATTCAAAACACTTCAAACCTAATAACAGGAAATTACCTCGATGAATTCCCTTCAACGTGTAAAAAAAATAAAGAGATGAGGAGAGAGGGACAGGCGTCCGATCAAAACAAAACCGTATCAGTTCTATTTTCTTTCTTTAGTTCATAGCAAAGCAGAAATATGGATATGGATGTCAGGGAGGCAGAGCTGTGGAAATACGAGGCTGGTTGAGAAAGAAAGTTTGCAAACTGTGTTACAAAGGAAGAGAACAAATGTCTTCCTGTCTGTTTGGATCAGTGCATGAACCAGAAGCATTGGTCTGACCCAGGAGGGATTTCTCTCCTAAGAAGTCTGCTTGAAAGGTCCCATGCAGCTCCTTAGGGTATTTCTCCTGAGATGCAGATGACAAAACAGAGAGAGAGAAATAACAATTCATAACACCAAAGGAATTTCAATCAGGAGTTCAGGTTTTTTACATAGCTTGCTTTTCTTGAAGATGCTCAAGCTGGACATCCATAGCAAGAGCTGATGGCTCCAATCAGAAGATGCTCAATGCTTCCTGAAAAGCAAGTCCTTTTTAAAAGCATCTTTGCTCAAGTTGGGCCTCCAAAAGCATGCTCAATATCTGAAAATAATGTCAATTTGCCCATTTAATCCTTGGCAAAGATCGAGGGCACCCTGTTGACAGCTAGAAAATCTTTGGCAGTCGTGGGAGGGGAGAAGGAAGGGTCAGAGTCCAAGTGATGAACACTGACAAGCTGAGTCACTGATGAGCTACATGCTATCATCTATCATTTTTAAACTTCGCCTGTCTGAAAGCTTTCTGTGTTGCCAAGCTGAGTCATTTCTGCCCATGAAAGAGAAGACTGGGGAGGGACCTCATTTCATCTCTCAGCGCCGTGGCTGTGCGCTAATCCTACTGCTGTCCCATTTTCAGCACATCTGTCTGTCTGTCTCTTTACTGTCATGTGAATTGGCCGAGCCACCATCTGACATCCCAGAAAGAACAAAGCTTCCCTGAGCTGGAGAAAGAGTCCCCTAAGGAAATGAAAAGGGACTGAAAACAAATTGAAAGCAAGACAGACAAACCTAAGGGCAGATTTTCCTTTTAGCACATTTTTGGAAGAGGAGGGGAGAGAAGTCCCTGATGGCCGGGAACCTGCGCTGCTGTTGGATTTCCAGCTCCAGTCAGAAGCCCAGGGGAAAGATAGCTCTTCACCACCTGTCAGGAGGGATTGCAAACACAACACAGTACCTTGTAGGAAAACAGCGCGGGATCGTCACTTGAGACTGCCTCATTAGTCATACAGCATTTGCACATGTTGATGGCTGAAGGCGAAATATGACCTTAAGTTACATTATCACACCAAACAAAATGTCTCTTTTTGCAAGGGGAGAACAAAAGCAAGCCAATGTGCTACTGCACGAGATGTGAGGCTGTGCTCTGATGGTGACAAGATGCCATAGCAGCAGCGAAGGTGACATCCCTGATTCTCGCTCCTTTTGGGGTGTCAGCTCCAGTGTGGGGCTGCACCGGGTTCTGGATAAAGGCACATGGGAACAAATGTGATCTGCTCCAATGGGCTATCACCCTAAATAGCTGATGCCTCCCACTGGGTGAATGCTATCAAAAGATAAGACAGTCCAAGGTATCAGCAAGATGACATTAAAGTAGTTGGGAACATAATTCTTCCCCAAAAAAGTCAAAGTAGAAACTAGTGCTGACTGTTAGAATGAAGAGGGAGGGAAGTGTTCTGCTAAGCGCTAAGCATCCAACCAACTAGAACTGAGAGTGCTCTCCAAATCCCCGAAAACACTGTCCCCATATTCATGGAAGGTGACACTTGTCTTCATGCAGAGCGTGAGCCCTGCAAAATGTTTTATTCAAAAAAGAGTGTGATTTCAGTGGTGTGAAAGGCTGTGTGCCGGCAAGCTGCAGGAAGATCAGCTTTGCGTGCAGCTCTGTTTTTCTCCTGCCTTCACACCCCACTCGGGTGGGTTTGGGTTTCTTCCAGCAGCCAGAAAGAAATTAAAATACTACACTTGCCTATCAGCTGACCCAAGGCTTGTTTTCTTTTTGACTGAAGAAAACAAGGCCACTTTTACTATTAAAAATAGACTTACAGTTAGATTTTTTGAGGTACTCTGTGACTTGATCAGATCAGTGTTTGGTCTGCTACCAAGATTAGCAGAGCTACCAGGGATGCAGTGCTGCTCTCCGACTTCCATACATTCCCTCTGTTTTCCTACTGAAGACTAAATGGATCATAAATAACAGAAACGTAAAGGAGATACACCTTTAATGTAACAAAGTGAATGCCAAAGTGCTGAGGAGGGACTGGTAAAGAAAGCTTCTGAGTTCTTTCATCAGCAACATCTGTGCCTTTCTTGTTCTGCTTCTAGACGTATTTTGTCTATTTTTTAAGCTTGGCACATAGGAAGAATGGGTTTTAATGGGAACAATGAGCCCCCTGATTCTGGGAAGATGTAGATCTCATAGCTTGTTTGCACTGGAAGGCACCTTTCAGACAGTCTGGTTCCAACTCCCAACACTACTGTTGTGTGTTCCAATGAAGAAGGATCGTCAGCATGTTCTCGAGGTTTCTTGCTTTGGCACTGAGGAAGATTTAGCACATTCCAATATCTATTTCCACTACAGCTCTAATCTTAACACCCACCTACTGCATGCTAAATGAACATCCCAGCACTTCATAATGGAGACAGGAAATTAATTCCTCATAAAGGTTTTTTTTTTAACCCCTCTTATTAAGACTCCTCAGCCCCGTCAACAGCCAACTGAGCCGCTCACAAGTCATAATGGTGCATTTCTGCAGTCTCATTTCCTCAAGTCTCCTACTTGATGGATTATGCCATTAATTACCTTCATGTTGGAGAAGAGCAGCTGCTGGGTATTAACGCACCTTGTTGGGCAACGTAACCATGAACCTTTGAGCAAAGCACCCAGGAAAATGGAGACAAGAAGCGGCGTGCCTGCTGATGTGCCTGCTCTGCTCAGCCCCTCTTAGAGGCAACAGCTGTATGCCATGCTGGATTCCCATGGGGAGCAGCAGATCTGGTCCACTGAGGGCAACATCTGAACCCAAACCATCAGTCCTTGAGACTGACACACCTTGAGGACACCCATCTCTCCAGCACCCACAAAGTGCAGGTGCTAGATTTTCAGGATATGGGTCTTGTCCACAACCACTTTTTAACGGGATGTACTCCACAGGGGGTATTTAAGATTATCCCCTTCCTTCATATATAGTTTATCCAGGAAGAAATAAATCCCTATATTTAGTATTACATCTTTTCCTTTCCAGCTCATAGAATTGCTCAGGTTGGGAAAGACCTTAAAGATCATCAAGTCCAACCACAACCCAACCATACTGCCCTAACTCTAACAACCCTCTGCTAACTCATGTCACTGAGCAGCTCATAGGTTCTCAGAGAATATCTTTTCTCTGGTGGATATGACTAATCCTAAATCTTGCCAAGAAAAAAAAAGAAAAAAAAAAAACCCACAAGTTTTATGCAAACATTAAAATAGACTAAAGTGCATCAGAATGACAGATCTGGTTTAAAATTGTGCCACTTCACCCAGACTTCAGCTCAGCAACATCATACAGAGACGATGTTCGGAGAGACGGTTCTTAAAACAGCAAGCAAAATTCTTGTGAAAAGAAAATTGCTTGTATCCACATGACATGGATTTGGAAGCAGCAGAGTGAGGATTTCGAACGGGTATCGAAAGCTGGAGGGCAGTATAGAATAAACACACAGACTGCATCCCCAATTTTCGTACAAACCTTTTCAAAAAATTGTCATGCACTATCAAAACTAAAAGCACCAAATCAATTCCGTGCTCACAAAAGTAGAGAATATCTCCTGTAACACGATGCTTGGAACTCTCCGCAGTTTTGCTCCACATTTTCTAAATGTTATGTAACATTTAATTTTGATTTTTCGCATACCTACGCCATGGGAACTGTGGAACAGCAGAATAATGTAACTCTTCACAGGATTTCAAAGTTTTTCTACCAGGCCTAGCACAAATGTTCTGTGGAAAAGTACAGTGTTGTTGCCTAGCAAATGTCTACAAAAAAAGAGTTTCTGTTTAAGTAGAGAAACAAATTAAATATAAACCTTCTGCAAGGGCATGCTCCCCTGGGACAGCAGGTTCCTGAAGATTCAGAGGGTAAAACTGTCAGAAGCTTTTGTTACAATATAGGCAGCACATCACAGCCACAGAGACTGAAGATATTAAAGAGAAAAACCCTTTTAGTTTGGGCTCGGTCAGAACTAGCTGTGTGCTCCCAGATCCTTTGACCCCAGGGAGTTATTAGTGACGTTTTTTTAAGTAATCTTTAACATTTTCTGTCTTTTGTTCTTAATACACTAAGAAATTGCACCCTGAGGGGAATGGACTCCCAGGTGCCGCATCACTCCCTGGAGCAGCCAGCTGGCAGCTCCATCTCCCCAGCCAGGCCTGGTGTCCATGCCAGGAAATACACTCTACATTTACCTCCTAATTGGTATCAGATTGTCTTTAGAACAGATTAATGGGCTGCTTTGGCTTTTTAAGTTCTCAGTGCTTCTATTGACAAATTCCTTCAAAATCCTTTGTGTCTCCCTGCTGCTCAGTATCTTTCCCAAATCTCACTTTGCAAGATGGAGACCTGGTGATGATGTGGCTTCAGTCTGTCACTCACAGGAACCAGCTTAGGGCCATGAAAGTCTACGAGGGAATGCATCTTATGAAAGGAACAAAGAACAACTTTTAGACAGATGGTCAAAAGGGTGACCCTCACAGCAGCAAGGAGCCAGAGAAGAGTACTGGAAGCAGGGCAGAATGAATGCACCGCAGGGCCATGGTGCACCTCTGCTTTCTATGATGATTAGGTATGGAGTCTCTAATTAACTTATGGTTAAACACGGCCACCCACCCAATAGCAATATATTACTTACACAATTTTGCCAGCAACCCAAATAAATATTCTTGATTACTCAGTGAGAGGCTGTGCCCTGTCTGCTGACCAAAGTTCCTATACTGCAGATTAAGTTCAAGGAATGTTTATCATTCACCAAGGGATTGATTTATCTAGTTGGGAATTCAGGTCTGAGCTCAAATCCTGCCCGTGTTGCCTGTTAAGAGCTGTGGTGCACATTTCATCCATGCTTTAAGAAGCAGTGGACAATTTTTTGAGCTGGGTTTCCAAGACATGGAGATGAGACCTCTTCTGGAGAAGAGGAGGCTCAGGGGAGACCTCATTGCACTGTGGGAGGCTGTGGTGCAAAAGGGTCTGGCCTCTTCTCCCAGGCAAATAGTAGGACCCGAGGAAACGGCCAGAAGTTATACCAGAGGAGGTTTAGGTTGGACATCAGGAGAAACTTTTTCTCTCAAAGGGTGGTCAGGCACTGCAATGGCTGCCCAGGGAGGTGGTGGAGTCGCCGTCCCTGGTAGTGTTCAAGAGGCGCCTGGATGAGGAGCTACGAGAGATGGTTTAGTAGCTTGTGGCACTGATAGGAATGGGAGGGTGGTTGGACTGGATGATCTTGCAGGTCCAACCTTGTGATTCTGTGATTCTGTGGCATTGAAACAAGAGTGAAAAAAAATATTTTCATTACTAATCATTAGTTCCAATTCTAGTTGCACTGGACGCAGCAGAGAGTCTCTCTAATTTACATGAAGTTTAGTGGAAGATAAGTGTATCACCTTCAGCTGGGAGAGCCAGGACTGCAGGCTGCTTTCTAGGAAAGACCCTCCATATGCCCTCCCCTATGAGCCACGAACAGCATTATTAGCAGAACATCCGGAATACGTGAAAGAGAGAAAATAGCACTGACATCCCACCATCAAACCACTTTCATGCACGCTCCAAGATAGCTATAGACAAATTAAAAGGCTGAAAGGCTGTGTGGAGCAGAAGCTTGCTGTTGCTCCCTTGTTGCAACCCCTTCCTTGCGCTTCCCTGGCCCCAATATTCCTGCAGACAAGACATGTGGCCGAGATGAAACCCAGCTTCACTTTCACCACCACAGCAACCATGAAAAGGGCTCTGCATGCAGATTATAGGACAGAGACCAGACTGTGCTGCCTCCATCCCCAAGGCTGAGCAAGATGGTCTTGGTGGGCCTCAGGGGGTGCAGTCAGCAAATGGCTCATACACACTGGCCTCCTTGTTTGGGTGACATGCTGAATGCTCCATGCATAAAAAAAAGAGTAGTAAGTGAAGGAACAGTCTTGTTGTAAATAGCTGTTTTAAGTCTGGAAAGTTGTTCATCACTCTAGTCTGAAGTTTCTGATCCCAATCCTCAAGCTATTTTGGCTTCCAGTGGAGGCAAGATGGAGCACTCAGCACGTAGTAAAAGAGACTGCACGTCTGTCTCCTTTGCAGCTATTTGCAGAAATGTTTAGATGTAGGGTGAGTTCGATTTATGTGCCTTATCTTCCTCAAACCAGATAGAATACTTCCCTTCCGTTACAAACACTGCTTAATGGATCTCTAACAGCTTTGCTTTCTCAACATCAAACATGCAAAAAATAAGGGGGAGAAGGATAACCAAACAAACGAGTCTTTATTGTTTCCAGGTGTCCCTGATTATGGTTGGAGGAGGAGGTGGAGAAGAAAGAGAAGAGAGATTGGGAAAAAAAAAATCATAATTGGGTCCTTGGCACCATCTCATCACATAGAAACTAGCAGACAAAAAACTGAGTGTTAAAAGTAGTTCTTAACTCCTGAAGATCCTAACTATTCAAAGCACCTCTGCAAACAGCAGCTTGCAACAGTTTGGTTTTTTTAATCAAGACAACCATAAATAAGGCTCAAGGCCCAGAGTGGGCTCTGAAGGACTGTTAACTTTCACAGGGCTGGGCAGTGACTCCTCAGAAACACCCTTTGATAGGCAAATACCACTGAATGGGATGTGATCACAGCCAATGATATTTTGAAAAGAAAAGTCCGTGTGTTTTTGTTCAAAACCTTTATACTTCTCCTCAAATATAGAGGCAATGAAGGGAAAAAAATAGAAAATGCTACAAAAAGGTGCAAAGACTTTTCTGCACATTTCCCTCACACTTCAGTTAATTTATTTTTAACTTTACCTGTTATCTTGATTCTGGATAACAGAACACACTGACAGGCCCGGGGCTGTAAAGGAGGGAAAAGATGGGAAGGTTTGAAAGCAGATGACATGGTCCAGGCCCACTTCCCATAGAATATAAATGAGAATTAAATGCTTAATTCCTGTTGGTGGTGCTTGGCTTCCTGCTCAAAGGCAGGGAAGGAAAGATTGCCATGAGCCTGAGCTGTACCAGGATCTCCTGAGTGCAGAAGTGGAGATTATTTGAATGTCTCCTTAATGGGCATCCTTAGCTCTCTGCACTTCAGGGAAAGCATGTCGTGCAAGCAGTCCCACAACAGTGGATGTGATGACAACTGGCTTTTCCTCTCCTTCCAATGGCTTCTCTGAATCTGAGCTAAGATTTAGCCTTTCCATCAATAGATTACTTCTGTTGTTTAGATCTCTCTCTGCTGCCCATTTGTTTCTTTATAGAAAATATGTAAAAATCAATAGCTTTTAGGACTCCATTTTTCTGTGATTTTGTTTTCAAATGGATCGCATTCAAATGATAATCAGGAAAAGCACAAAGCCAGGCAATGCTCTCAAGTAAGCTTCATTTTCTTAGAGAAACAAGCTTTACAAAGTCCTTTCTTAATCTTTTTCTAAAACATAGGAGTTAAAATCACATTTTGCTCCTCCTGGCCAAAAGCTGTTCTCACTAAGGACACCAGTTTTATGTCCCTTATTAATGATTGTAATAGGAATTTAGTGTCAGAGATGTTGATCTACAACCTTTTCTTAAATGTAGCCTTCAGTGCCACCCTCATCATTCGTCTTTGATCTATTCTGCATCCACCATTCAGCACCAACTTTGCTACTTGTCCCATGACTTCTCTGCATCACATTCACTGCTTCACGCAAGCAACACTCTAAAATGCTCCTGAATGAGATCAGAGAGACACAATAACCAAAAGCAATCAGAAAACCCCTTCTAACAAGTGCTTCAAGGTATTGTGGATGTGTGCTGGAAAGCAGCATCAGGCAAACAGCTTTCTACTTGGCAGCTGAGATGCTCAGCTGCAGGACAGGTCAGGAGTCACCTGTGTGCATACTTGGGTTCTCGTTGCTACTTCTAAGGATTCCCTTCCTATGTATCACAAAGTACGGGTTAGAGTGCAGGAGGTGCTATGCAACGTACTGCACCGTGCAGTGTTAAGGATCTGACTGCTGTCACTTTCCTTGGGAGATACCAAACGTGGCCTTGAGTTCTTCCTTTCCTCTGTCAGCAAGTCCTCCAGATGACACAAAATTTCACAACAGATGTGCTGATATCAATGCAGTGACAGAGCAGAGGGGAGTTTTCTGAAGGACGCAGGACGTGCTGCTGCCAGTAGCAGGTTGCTGTGCTAGCAGCATCATGGGGTAGCAGAGCTCCTGGCCTGAACCTTCCCTGAGACGTGCACCTACGTGATTCTCCATTCACACATACAAAGAAGAGAACCACGTATCCATTCATTTGGCCCTCATGGCTTAACAAACACTGGAGCCATTCAACATCCATCACATTACACCTGATCTTTTCATTTGTCCTTTTCACCTCCTCAGCAGGGAGGGAAAAGGAGAGAAATTTTCAAATGAAAGAATCCTCCCTTGTCTCTGTTATTTACCAATCCCTTGGAACAACACCTGCCTGTCAGCCAGCGGGAGGGGAAAGAACAACCACAACTTCAGGTTCAGAAAGGGTGAAGGAGAGAAAGATGGGACATAGCAGAGGAAGTGAGCACCTGCGTGAGGTGCAGCATACATGTGTGGAATCCAGCACAACGTGAGACCTTGGGATCCTGGGAGACTTTTACTAATGGTCTCTGCGAGTCTTATACATATTCTCATGTCTTTGACAAAGTTCCTGTATAAATCACTTCCCCTTGTCCCAGGCTGGCCTCTTAACCTCTCAGAGATAACGAAGCATGGTAACGAAGCATCTTCTAATTTTGCCAAGATCTGTATCAAAGAACATTAATTCTCCATGATAACATCTCTATTTATTAATGCAAATGCTAGTTTAATCCTTCTCCAGTCTCTGCTCAGCAAGCCATCTTTACTTTTATTACTGAAATTTCACTGGAATTAGGTGAATGGGCTTCGTGCCCCTACAAGGTGGATGTCTCTTAGGACCTCAAATCTAACATGTTCCTATTGGCACAGCCACAATCCTCTTGGTCAGGTTCACTTCAGGCTCATTGCAGCCAGCAGCAGCTACACGTTGGGGCCTATCAGTCCATGATGGAGTTATCACACAAGACAGGAAATAATTGAAAATTAATAGTTTGGACTTTTGCCCTTTCATTGATATTATTTGTCAGCTACTTACGAGCAGACCGTGTTCTTGTTTCCCTTCAAGTCATGCATGGTTCAAAGTTATCCATCAGGCTGTTTCTGGGAAAAAGCCCTGCAGTGCAGGTCAGCTCTTCCTGCCAGATCTCAGATGTGATGGGAGAACTACTTTTCTCAGGACCAGATCAGGGAACTACGATAACTTACGCTAAATAACATTATTTTCCGATCACAGGCTCCCAGTGAAACAGGAAAGAAGCTGTAAGGTCCCACCAATCGCTCAACAGAGAAGGAGAAGCAAATCTCCCTCTCAAAGGAAAATACAGTGGAAGAATTCATGGATCTGAAATTCTGCCACCGCAGGACCAGGATCTGGTAGTTCAGCTTCAGATATTGAGGAGAGGAGCTATGACTTTCTGGATCAGTCCTAGTCAACGGTTCTTTCCTAAATTACATCAAGAAACCAGCCTTTAATTAGCACAACTAGAATGCTGTGGGGCAAGCTGTTTCTGAAGGTCTACTTCTGCCACAATCCAAGACTCAGCATGGAAAGAAGCCGTTTTTCTTCCCCATCTCCTATTTGTAAGGAAAACTTCTAAAACGTTCCTTCTTTCACTCTTTGTCCTACCTGTGGCTGGTCCATTTAGGACCATTTAGGTGCTGGCAGGCACCCTTTCCTATTATGTTTCTGTACAGAGTGCAGCGCTGCAGGGTTCAGATCTCCAATTTAGTCCCTGTATGCAACATCAGTATTACTTACTAATAAGAATTAGACATCAGCCTATAAGCAGAAAAGAAATGCTTCCTCCTTATAACAGGCATTATTGTCCCATAAGGCAATGACAGACAAAAGTGGAAAATCGATGTAAGAAACTGAATATCTGGACTGAACTCCAATTTGTCCTATGGTCCGATCTGGCACCTATTGTCCTCTGCTATTCAAGCAGAAGTCCTCTCCACATCAATGGAAGTTCTTTGCAATTAGGGAAGGAGTAAAAAATAACACGCTGTAAGGCTACAGTTCTGTCACCTTTTCCTTTCTTGCCCATCAAATGCTGGGAGAGTGACCTTGTTTTCATTAAGAGGAACACCTTGTGAATGAATACAGGATGTCAGATGGAAACAGAGGCAGACAAGGCAAAGAATTCATTAGACAAAGTTTCAATATGGCAGAGCGAGACATTCGTTATTTTACAGCTAGTCCTTGTGAGTTTTAATTAAAGAGACCAAGCAGTTTGTATATAAACTACCTCATCTTAAGCATTAAAATTGCACTCAATATGAACCCGAAGTTTTCTCCCTTTAAACATTCTTGTTCCATTGTTGCACTCTGTCACAGAGCCAGCTCCATCTGGAAACAGGAGGGAACAGCAGGCCCAGGGGGTGTCATACAGGACCTGTGTCATACAGGACCTGCTCCTGGGAGACTTCTGGCCCCAGTTTGCAGCCCCCAGAGCCGTACGTAACTCAGAACATCCCTGAATTTTTCAGGGTGCGGATGTACAGAAATAAAACCGCAAACGCTCTGGGCTCCCTAATATTGTGAGATGAGAAAATTGCAATGAACAATGCAGCGCTATGGAGCACTGAACTAAACTGTGATATCCTCCTAGAGCAGCACAAAGAAGCTCCAGGGAAAAGCTCATTGATTAGCTTGAGCTCCTCTGAAGCCAGGACACTTGAATCTGATAGGCACTGGGATTGTTTTATTGACCTGTGACTACATACGGTACAATTTGGAGATCTTGTGATGGGATCTGCCAACTTTGGCCTCCATTGCTTTTCCCACAGACCCAGCACACAGCATTGTTTCTGCAGGGGCACGGGGAGCCTCATCTGCTGGAACAGGCTAGGGTCCATGCTAAGGTTGGACACAACGTTCACAAATCCATGCTGCACATGGGAGAAACCAGAAAGCTCCAGGTATGCAGCAGGTGCTAAGGAAACTGCACAGAGCAACCGGCAGGACTTGCAGATTGAACAATATGAAATCCTATAACCTGAATTAACCAAAGAAGCATCTCATTAATCTCACACGTGTGGGCCTTAGGCACTGGTCAGGGCTGTCCACGGTGAGCAAAGATCATCTGTCCTGTGACAGATGTCCCACAGCCCTGCAGCAATGGGGCCTTACTCATGGGTGGCTGCTTTGCGAGGAGGGGACACATAAGCAAGGGATCCAGGAACATTTCTGCATGAAGTGAGGACTGCTTTAGGCTGATTCACCTCTGTGTATGCATGTGGCTGGGTATCTGAATCACTGTGTGCGTATGTGTCTGTGTGTTTGTCTTGACTGAATGAATCACCCTACCTGTTATAGTGTAAAACAGCAAACATTAGTAAAACTGATAATAAGCCTAGTGGTGGTGATTCAACCAAAGCTAGCACATCTGTCACTGAGCAACAGACTGCCAGGCTTTTCATCAAGGGAAATACAATTGAATAATAATGTAGTAAAGGTAAAGCAGCTTCAACAGAGCTTTCTGCCAAATTAAATACAAGGTATGCTAAAAAAAAAAAAAGAAAGAGAGAGCAATACAAATCCAACCCCTCTTGAATACAAATCCCTTAGTAACAGGTACTCAGTGTCTGAAGACAAAACACATCTGCAGCCTGAGCAGTTTACCCAGGGCATGGGGGTGGGTGGGAGCGTGGTGAGGACACTGACAAGCATCCAATGCTGGGAACACAAACTCTTCCCTGTGCCAGCAGCTGAATAAGGAACTGAAGGGGAGAAGGAGATGGGCTTTCTGACTGATATTTTAAAAACCTGATTCTCTAGTGCCATCTGGTCACTTGGCAATGCTCTTGGCAATGCAGAGGAGCAGTAACCCCATCCAAAGTGGTCCCAGAGGGATTCCCCTTTGGTGGAAAAGCCTCTGATGGCAGAGGGCATCTGCAGCATTTGTAGGACACAACCAGGAGAGAAAAGCCCACCAGTCAGCACTGAACACCTGTTGCCTCTTTGACAACACCACTATGGCAAAACTGCCCCCAGCTCTTCAACTCCATGCCTTCTCCGGGACACAATGCTTATTCGTGTTTGTAACAGATAAGCTCAAGAAGTGCAATGGCTTTTTGAAGCAGCAGCACAAAGCCATGGGAATGAGCCACAGAAGCAGCCTTCCAGACACCTCAGGGGTGTGTTAGTGGCAGCGCCACATGCGGCGCTAACCAGCTCTGCATATCAGCATGTTCTTTGTACGCTGCTCCAGCTGTGCAGACAGCTTTTCATGGGAGTATCATTTTAAGTGACCCTGATGCACCTTGCCACGCTGAACTACGTACAACTGGCCATCGATCTGCTAGCTATGAAGTAAGCATCTCCAAAAGAAAATGAAAGAAAGAAAAAAATCCAAGAAAAGGGAGCTACAGTTTGGACGTTCTTCTGTCTGCAGGGGGGATGTTTGGGGGCATTTCATTTTCAACATCTTATTTCACTGCATTTTCTCTTTCCCTTCCACGTGGAACCACTTTCTTCTACTCTGTTTTGTTCTCGTTTACCTTTTTCTTTGTAAAACCAAAGGAGCAATTAAAAAAAAAAACAAAAAACAAAAAACTGAACACCTTTTAAGCATTCTCAGCTTTTGAAATTACTGCAGGGCTGGAGATAAAAACACATACAAATATCCAGACCCTTTCTGGCAGGTACAGGAGGTGAAACTGAACCTTTTGGACTATTTTGAGACAGATTTGCAAAAGCTACAATGCAAAACCCACTACAATCAACACAGCGACAGTTCTGCCAAGCTGAAAGGAAGCCTTCCTACAAATTGCATTTCCAAACGTGCTTTGCAATTGCCTCTCCTGAGGCACGTAACAGCCCCAGCACGCAGCCCCCGCTGAGTCACTGCTACCAGCTGACCAATGCGGCTCCTTCTTCCCACCTTTTGTTGGCAGAGAGCCGCACAATCAATGCGCTGTACCCAGGTTACCAAGCACAAATATTCAGGCTAATATACAGTACAGACAATACAGCTCACAACATCAGCACAGAGCTTTTTCCCTCCATTCCTTACTGGAGCAGACAATAAATTGCAAGTGGCTGTGCAGAGGCAAAGGAACAGTGGCTACTTGCTGGGGTGGGCAGAATGGGGAAAGATCCCTTCTCCCTCCATGACCACAGCCCTGAGATCAGTGTCTCTTAACACACCTACCTCACGTTCATTTAAACCAATAACAATAAAGGAGAAGGTTAGGAGCTTTCAGTGCAACTCCAAGGCAGAGAACAGCTGTGCATTCAACTTGCGCAGGAGGCGGCTGTTGGTACGCAGTGCTTGGCTTCCTGCCTCAGGCAATGGCCTGTCCCTGCCTCTTCAGAGGAAAGTGAGAATAAACCCGTAACACACCTAATTCAGCTGTGGGATGTTGTGCTGTGGTTGGGAAGGTTATGCCTTGGTAACATCTCTCCAAGAATCACAGCCGGAGGAAAGCAGACCTGAGGCAAAGCAGCCAGCATGGCCTCCCAAGGCAGCCAGCGCTGCACGTCATAACACCCAGTGGCATAAGTTCACAGACAACGACAGTTTTTCCTCACCACAGAGACTGAAAATCGTTTAAGCAATGTTTTCAGGATTTTTTTTCTGACATTTTTTGGTTTATCGGCGCTTAAACAGGGTTTACAAGGAAAATGTCATTGCTACGGCTTTATTTTTTTGCCCAACAATCCTGTACAGCGGATGATCTTCCAAAGAAAGTATTTAAATATTGAAATAGATCTTTGAAGGGAAGTTTAAAATAGGTGCTGGAACAGGCTGCCAAGAGAGGTTGTGGATGCCCCATCCACCCCTGGAGGTGTTCAAGGCCAGTTTGGATGGGGCCTGGGGCAACTTGGTCTGGCATTAAACATGGAGGTTGATGGCTCTGCCTGCAGCAGGGTGGTTGGAGATTCATGAGCCTTAAGGTCCCTTCCAACCCAGGCCATTCTGTGATGGTTTCAGAAGCAGCTGGAAAAGTATTTTTGTTATAAAAGGGGAAATTTTGAAGAGGTTGTATGGAATGATGAAGAAAATGAAAGAACTGACGATAACGGTTCCCTTCTCCATCCCAAACTGAGTTGCTCTCAGGAAAGTCTGAGTTTGCAATGGATTGTCTTTGCTCCCTGTGTGAATTTTCATACACCAGTCAATCTCTAGGTTACTTGAGATCTAAAAGTGTCTGCCATTCTCCTGCATAAGTGACTTTCCATTCAGCAAGCAGACTGTAACTCACCAGCTTATTCATCCAAGGCTAAAACCCCCTTCCCAACCCAGCTCAGCACAGCCACCAACTCCTGGGTTGGATTTGAGCAAGGTTTCCAAAAAAGAAAAGAAAAACAAAGAGATGCAGTTAGGTGAAAAATGCCATCTTCTTGTCTCCGTTTCAGGGCAGATTATTTGCCGTGAAATATTGCTGCTTAAAACACATCATTGCTTCACTCAGCACTGCTTTCAGGCTAGTGGCCTGCAAGCATTCATTTTCACACAGAGACGAGACTGTAAGGCTCTTGGGGGAAATAAGAAACCTACCAGGAACCTGTTTGCCTAGCAATTTTTGCAGATAGATTTGTGCCTCCTTTTTCCTCCCCTCAACGTCTGATTAAGCAGATCCCTTAACTTGTACAAATACACTGGGGTATATCTACAGGCAAAGGACAACGCTGAAATCTTATCACACCACAGCACTGGTGATAACTTGAAAATATCAAGTCAAAGTTTTTAGGGATTCAAGGATTTTCTGAGCATCTGCAACGCAAAAATAATTAGGAGTGAATTTCTAACTCTCCTTTGCTTCAGCAAAAGAGGGAAAGAAAGCTTCAGAATTTAGCTCCAAGTTTTTTAAAAGCAAAGTTGTAAATAAAAGGACTCTTCTGCATGTCACTGCTTCCCTTAGTGCATGTCATGATCTTGATGTCTCTCAGGACAGCAGTGCTGAGGAAGGATGCAGCACCCTCAGCCCAAGGAGAAGAGTGGCTTTGAGCCACCTGCCGGCCCCTTCCTGATGGATCCAAAGCTCCACCATCATACCAAGCTCCCAGGTTACTGCAGAGCAGCCACAACAGCTCAGGGATCCGACCTTGCTGCCAACAGCTGCTGGTGTTTTTCCACAGTGTCACAGCACAGGGCTTGAGCAGCACAAGGCGCTGCTTCTGCACCTTCCATGCCCTTAGCGCGTTTTAAATATTAAGTAATAAAAATATGTATAAGTAAAGAGAACATCCATAAATAAAGCAAATGTATAAACCAGTGAATTAATTATTATTTCATTACTAGCAGCTACATTCTCTAACAGAATAACTAAGAGCAGAATTTTCTCCTGGCTTTGCTTCTCATTATTATAATAGCACTGACAATTACTTGCAGGACAGATGCATACTTCAGCTAATCATTTGAGGATTAATTTTACGTATGCATAAATAACTCATGTTTTGATTCAGGGTCTTTCAAGCAACATACTTGACAAAATAGACTTGTGTCGAAATAGCATTGGCTCAGATAGCAGATACAGAATGGGAGCTCCACTGTCCTTCCCTAGCAAACGTTTGTACCCTGCCATGCGCTGGGGTTACTCCTTGAAAGGAGCTTGCGACTCGCTTTACTGCTATCCTACCATATAAAATAACCAGAACATTTCAATAAGTGCAGCCCTCAGTAGTTTCTGAAAGCAGCGCACAGAGCAGGTTTTGTTTCCAGGAGCAGCAGCAGCAGCTCCAGCTGCATGGCCTCAGTGCAGAATAAGGACACAGGTGACACGAGGACAACTTCTGTTCCATCACAAGGCTGATGGGACCCCGGCACCACTGCTGCCTGCTGGAAGGGCTGAGGACTCACCCAGCCACCCCCTCTGTGAAGCTCCTCGTTTTGATGCCAGCACATTTTTCCAATGCCAGATTTCCTTCTTGCTGCTCCCTGTGACTACAAGCACAGGTTAGCAAACGTACTGCAGAGCAGGTCGCAAACACAACTGCTGTGCCTCTGCATCTGTACCTTTCACCTACCTCGTCCACCAAGATTCTAAGTTGTGGGAACGTGCCATGTTTAGCACAGAAGGGGGCAGACCTCAGTGTCAAACGCTAAGTGATAATACACACATTCATTCCCATATTCACACACACATACGTGGCCTTATCCTAACACTTAATTTTGCAGAAGGACAAGTTCCATCAGTTTCTAATCTGCTGAATAAGTTATTTCAGAATTGTCAAGTAGGTTATTTCTCACCTTTCTCCAACACCAAATTACTTGGATGGGAGGATACTGAATACAGTCTTTCTGTGTCTCATGAAATGTTGAGATTTTACATTTCTCGCTGAATTAAAATTTCAGAGACGATTAGTTATTTGAAATATTTGATTTCAGTTGTGTTGCAACATCACATTTTAATGGGGAAATGGCCCCTTTTGGTTACCTCAAAGCAGAATATATTACAAAACGTTGTCCACAGACATTTGTATCTATTATAGTGTGAACTGTCATAATAAATGCAGCTGGCACTTTTTAATTTATCAAAACAGTGAAGTGATATCAAAACAAAATCTAAATGATTTGTTTCAATTATTCCCAGCTGGAACTATCACTGAAACAGACTCTATCCAGAAAAATATTTTGCTTTTGAAAAAAAGTTTGCTTTCTGGAATGCATACCATTTTCTCAAGATGTTTTTTGGTGCCTTCTACTCTGTATCTCTAATACTGGGCACAGTTTGAGCTGTGATTAAATGTTATTAGGGTCAAGTCTAGCCTTGTTATTTACAATGAGACCGCAGTAAAGCATGGCTGCTATATTGATACCTCCACGAGAGGATGGCTGTGGATCCTGGGGGAACTTGCCATGAGTTAATCCTTGCTGTGGGAATGGTTTCACCACCAGGCAGCAAGCAGGCACACTGCCCACACCTACTGGAGCCACAGTGTAGGCAACAGGCTGAGCTCAGGACTCACCAGCACACGAGGAGCTGGACAGGACAGGGCTGTTGTGCACCTCAGACCTGTACACCTGCTGCAGCATCCCCAGCTGGAGCCTTCCCTGTCCTCTCACACTGCACAGAGCTTCTCACTCACTGCTACCTGCGTGCTGCCCCACGGATCCTGCTCAACACAAATACACAGCAAACTCGATAGAAACGTTGTGTGTGGATGAGGGCAGCTGGACACCAAGGAGAAATAGCAAGAAGTGAGGCAGAGGAGCGAGGAGAAAAAAAAAAGAGAAGACTGGAAATGAATGCTTCTCTTGTCTCAGTATCCCCATGGTGATGTGAAAAGTCATTAAACACCTCAACAGACTTGCACAGCAGAGTAAACAGGAGCAGCTAATAGGAGAAAGGCACTGGCACTCCATCTATTGCCTCTCTTTGGATTTGGAGCAATGAAGGTTACACATCCTCGTGGCATCCTCCTGTGTTTTTAATATTCTTCTATCAAAGAAGATAAAGCAGCCCTCACCTTTTTCCTTGAAATTTTCTTAGTTAAGTAGAGAAAAAATGCCTCGCTGTTACTGCATGGGAAATTTCAAAACTAGAGGTGTATTCTTGTCCTGCCACCCCCAATTTGTGAAAACTACATGCAAAACAAAACAAATGGTTTCTCTGGGAGTCCTTGGCCTGCACTCACTGCTATAAAACAGCAGAAGAGGAGCAGGGCTCAACAGGAGGAAAACTGTGAAAACATACAAAGTGACCACACTGTGAGCTGCAGTGGGCACAGGACAGGAGGAGCAGGGAGCAGAGGCAGGAGGTTTCCCTGTTGCTGTAAACAATGACAGTCACGATGATATTTGTTATTAGAAGTGACTAAAAGCAATCACATGTGAACATCCACTGTGCTGCATCCTGTGCAAAGCCCACTCAGCATATAAATGGAGATAAAAACATTCAAACAAGGCAATACCCATGGAGAGGAACAAGAGTCCTGGTGGGAGTGCTGATTGCTCGTCAGAAAGGCTGAGGGGCTCGAGACCCAAGTCCAGCAGCAACACCCTCCACCTTTCAGGACCTACATGCCCCTATCTGTGACCAAAAATGGGAATAAACCTTCCCCAAATCCTTCTGAAAGGATATAACATCATTTGTCCCTACAATACTCCAGAGAAGAGACACACTCAGATAAACACCAAATAAAGTGCATCTTTACTTTTTTTCCCCTCACAAAAATAAGTTCTCTCCTACTATTCAAGTTGCAGTTTTCTTTTCATGTTGGCTTTTGGACAATTACTTGTTTTTTCCCATTTGTACTGATAGAAAGCTGGAACTCCTGGTGAGCAGAACCTTGAATAATTGAGAAATAGTTTTTCATTGCTGTACCACATGAACCAGGCTAGCCACGACATGAAAGACTTCTTAGCAGATGATGGAAGGTGCTGGCATTGCTTTTATAACAAGTTACTCCTGCCTTGAAAGCAGAGTTAAAAACCACAAAAGTGTAAATCCATGCAGATTTACCCCAAAGTGCAGATGCTGCTGAAAGCACTCGGGTTTTCATTTCTCTCCCTGTCCTTGAGCATGGAAACGATGGTCCAGCTAGCATGGCCAGGCAGCGAGCAAACTGAGGACAACCTTGCTCAAGAGCTGCCACCTGCCCATCTGCTTATTCTGCAACACCTGAGCACAGCTGCTGTCTTCAGGGAATAGCAGAGAGCCACACAGCAGGTACTTCGACCATCTACTTGTTTTAATGCTGTTTTTAAAGACTTTTTTTTCTGTAAAAAAAACCAATTTCATCTCCAAGGATGTTTATTTCTTCTGCCTTCAACGCATCCATCCCTCAGCTGCCCAGAAAGCTGACTCCGAGCAGGTTCTGCTTCCATTCCCTACCAAGGACAACGGAGGTTTAGAAGACGTTGATGGTCCTTGACCAGCAGTATTAAGACACTAAATTATGCTGACATGGCCCATAAATCGCTAAATGAGGGACTCCCAGACTGAGATGTGGCGTGAGCCGAATGCGCTCAGAACGACTGCAAGGGCTGCCCACTCACTGGGACACACAGCCGAGGGATGCACCAAGCTGGGAGCTGGATGTGCTCTGAACAACCCCACCGGGACTTGGTCATCACTGCAGACACGTCCCACTTGTGCAGGACTTCGGAAGCTTTAGTCTGTTTCCCCAGCAAGGCTGGCTGTTATTTACATACACTGAGTAAAGGCCAACCCTCTGGGTGGGTATAGACAGAGACGGTCTCCATCTCTAAAAATAGAATGAAACGACTATTTCTGAAGAGAGGAGAAAGCCTTTAAGCTCCTTAAGATTGTGCCACCTGTCCACCAGCAGGCAGAAAAGCTTTATTTGACTATTTCTATTTTATTTAGATTTATACATAAAAGATCTGAGGCAGTGCGAGTAACATTTGCCAAAGTGAAATGGAATGGGACCATGGTCTTAATTTCCAGGAGGATGCCATCTGGATCTTGCACCTGAAGGTGAAATGGAACCCACCTTGGCTAAAATCCCAGGGCCTGAACTAATAGTAGTAGAGTTCAAAACTCAAACAGCTTTAACACCAGCAAGGAAACAAGCTGTTCTGTCTGGGAGTTACCCATAATTTCTGGGGTTGTGTGAATAATAGGCCACTAACTGACCTTTATGAATTTGCTCCTTAATTGATATCAGCAAGTAAAAACTAAATGTTAAGGTGACACGGACAAACGGGCTCCGCTCGCTATGAAAGCACGCTGTGCTCAGAGGATGGCACACTCAACAACCTTTTCCCTTCAAGGAAACTGACTTTTTCCAAAGTTATTTCCAAAGGAAGGGAAGCACAGATCTTCTCTCTGTTCAGCAGAACATCGGGGTCTCACCTTTTGAAGCTGCAGTGTGGTAATGCAGAGGGTTGCTGCTAGCCCAGGGTCTCAAGCACTTACAGGGCTTTAGGGATGGGGTGGCAGTGGGTGACCGTAACTCACAGTTAGTGACACCCAGCAGCTCAGCAATACTTCACATGATGCACTTCACCCTCTACTTCTCTGTGCTGAGAAATCAACTGACTGCAAAAAAAATTTCTTTTTTTAGGACCTCTTCTTTGCTCTCTGTCATGGCAAGAGAATACTCTTGAGACAACAGGAGACAAATTTGGCTTCAGGTGACCTAGCTGGCATATTGTTACTACCTATAATACAGCCGTACCTCCCAGGCTCTGATTAGGCTTATTTTGACAGTTGGAAAAATAAAAATAGATGCCACAAACAATCCTGTTGTCCAGATATCACAATGAAAGGAAAGATAGCAGGAAGAGGAGTGTGAAAAGACCTGAATACAAGAACGAAACCAAGCTTGCTCTCTCCCTGCCCAGCTTCCAGATTAAGGCTCTATGCTCTACCTGCATTTTGGGCTGTTACATGATCCTCTGACAGCATCAGCATAAGCACAAGGGGAGAATTTTGCAGGGGGTCTCAATGGCAAAGTTATGCATTCCCTGTCCCACATACGTGAAATTGAAATGATCTCTACAGCTTTCTTGTAGGGAATTGCTTCAACACCTAAAATGAAGCAGACAGCTTCCCTCTCATCTCCACCCCAGTCAAGATTGAAAATGGTGTGGGAAAGATGTCCAGAAACTGATAGAGTCTGGCATCATTTACTGTGGATATAGAGCGTGAGGAGGAATAAAAATGCAGACTCAACAGTTTCAGAAAAGTACCAGCACAGCAAGAAAGGCAGGCAGACAGATTGCTTGGATAGACTCCTTTTTAGTAACAAGATCTATAGCAGCACAGGTTTTCTGTTTGTTGTGTGGTTTTAAGAGGGATGTATTTTTTGCTACAGGATTAAATAAAAAGGAATATTTTGCTTTCCCTAATACTCCATTCCTCTCTATCTGAGGTATTTGTTAGGCGAGAGGGGAGGAAGAAAGCTTATTTTTATGCTCCAATTTCTGAAAGCAGCTTTCAGTTTGGAAACAGCTGCTAATAACTTCAGGACCTGCGTGGGAAGATTTTTGCTGTGGGAGCAGGAAGCTGATATGGGTCTCAACTGCTGCCTCCATTTCATTCTGCTGTGCATTCACTATGCAACCTTGTATAAGCCTTAATTTAAGCACTAACATTTCTCCACCGGTGAAACCTTGGTGATGATTAAGTCACCTATTTTCACTGCTCTTTGTGGATAAAGACACAAACTGCCATACAGGAAGACAGCAGCATCCTGCCCAACCTGGCTTTGCACTTCCTGGCAGTGATAACCCAGCTTCTGCAATGCCAACATCCACACCCAGAGCAAGGGGCATGGCCACGTCCTCCTGCTTCCCACAGGTAACCCTGCATCCCATGTCAGCTCATACTCCCCACAACCTTAATCTTTCAGCCCGAAAATGTCCCAATCCTTTTCTTTATTCATGTCAATACCTGGGCTTACCCATAAGTCCAAACCACTTGGAGCTTGTCTCAGATCCCGAGTTCATGTCTTTTTCATTCCTGCCCATGTGTTGAAGTAACCCAGGATTTTAAATGGAAACAAGGAGACTGGAACCATCTCTAATATTTGCAGTAAATCCTCAGCTTTAATAACACTGACAACAGCACCTAGCTCCACTCCCACTATTAAAAACACAGAATTCTTTCCTCTCGCATTCCAGTTGCGCTCTACAATACAGCATGGCAAGTAATTAGTGTTGCTTGTTGATGTGATGGTAGGAAGGAACAAAAGAGGGAAAGAAAGATGACAGTGTAATCAGTTATGTGTCGGTGTGCATGACTGGGTGTGAAGTGGAAAGTAGTTTTTCTGTGTTGTTATCAAGAATGCCTGCAATCATAGCATTCTGTCTGCCCTTCAAGTTCCATGCACCAGAGCGGAATATTTCATCTTTCAAGACCAGGGACTACATCTGTGATCTCAAATAGGAACTGTCCTTCCTTTTACACATCCCTCATAATAATCTGATTTATCCCAGACAGCTCCTTCCATAGGACGTATCTCACACTGACTCTCACATTCTCTTTTGAAGGCAAAAAATCATATTGTAGCTATTTTGAAATATGCCTTTGATCTAAGGAAAATCATGAGCAATTTGTGCGTGACATTTACTAACTAATGTGCTGAGGGAATATTACTCCTAGAAAAACACCATTTTCTGGTAGTTTCAATATACTGAATAATGCTATGCCAGCGATGATTCATCTAGAAAAGGTAACTATTTCAGCATGATGAGCGATATTAATAACAACACATTATACACAGTGCCTCTCAACCAGACAGCTCCTAAAGCCCACTGCAAACCTTTATATATAACGACCACTTCAGTCACTGAGTGAATTGCAGGCACCTGTGAGTAGAACAGGAACCCCATTTCCAAACCAGCCACAGTAGATAGCATACTGGAAAAGGCAAAGGAAAAGGTGATTGGAGTTGAAATAATAGCAGAAGTGGGAGAAATGAATAAAACAAATAGCCTGAGCTGAAATCTGACATCGAGTATGACACTCTCACAGCCTTAAAAAAAGTGTATTGGATCATCAATCATCCAAAGTGGTCAGTGTAGGGTCTGTCAAGGTAGAGAAGGAGTGCTGAGCAGTGATTAATGCAAAGGGAATTCTCTCTTGCTGGATACAGACGGTCCTTGCTGTCCCAGCTCCCAAGAAAGCTATCAGCCTGCTGCACGAGTCGCTCTGGCTCCCTAAGCCTTAGCACCAGGCAGAAGGTCTGAGAACCACCTAACACCAGTCAGCACCTGCCCTGCAAGGACACACTGACCTCTGCCATAATCAGGCAGTCAAACAGCTCCCCCCCAAGGGAAAAAAGCAGCGATTTCCCCCTCCACCTGCCTGCAGTCCCCTTTGGGTCCCACTTCCAAACACAGACCCAGCTCACCCTTCACCTGAGAGCTGACAACAGCCTATGGGGACAGAGCTGCAGGGCCATAAACGTACCTTTAGTCTTTAACTGTCACTGTCTATTTTTGAGTTAAATATTTAGAACAGATACACATATATACACACTCTATAATGACATCACTGCTGGCATACAAGACCTTTCAAGATACATAGCAACATTCATAAAACAATACCAAGAAAACAACAATAAAAATCTGTTGAAATGGATTTGAGAGAAAACGTGAATGTGTTAATCTGTTGTGTGGAGATATAAATACAGACACAATCCTTGCCTGTGCTGATGACTTAAGCTCTGATTCAGCAAAGTGCTCTATGACATGCTTAGCATTCAGACATGCACTGCTGCACTTTCTTTGAGGCTTGGCAGCACAACAGAGAACTTTTCCCCATTTTCTTTTCCCCACAAGAACTTGCAAAGCCAAACATCCTGTACTCCCATGCTCATAACCCTTCTGAATTCAGCTGCTGCATTTTCACTAATTGGATGAGCCACCCCAGTAGTAGATCAGTTCATTATGGAAAAAGATCGTACAGCACGCAGTCCAAGAGGACAACAGGCAACCCATATTAAGACATCACCTAAAGTCCTTCCCACTTCCCAAGACGCCCTGTGCAGCCCTGGGCTGTGTCAGGGGGATGTCACCTCTATGGCACGGGTGGTCACAGCCAGCACCCCCATATTTGCTGAAGGAATATACCTGCAACAAGGGACCGTTCTGTCTGCTCACAGGGTTGCAGAAGCAGGCAATATTTATGCTTTGCGCACCATAGTAAGGCACAGGTTTAGATGAGTGACAGCTTCTAGGTCAGGGCCTGGGAATGTGAGACAAAGTCTGCGCTGCAGGAAAGTCACTTCTTTGTTCAGTGGGGCAAGTGTAACATCTCCTTTCTGATGTCAGCTTTCAGAAAATACATAGCAAAGACTACACAAGTCCATTAGTTGATCAGTGCAATAATCACATATTTGGAGACATACAACACCGAGCACAATGGGATCTGCACTCAGGCTACAATATCCAGCTGCTAACATAATGCTAATCCCCCATAACAACCCCAGTTGCCCCACACCACTTTCTGTTCATCCAGTGCTTATGCTACAGTGATTGAAAAACAACCTGTTTTTCCTGGAGCGATGTCTTTCTTGCAGTGAGGGGCCCAAAACTGAACACAGTACTCAAGGTGCAGCCTCACCAAAGCTGAGTACAGGGGAGGTGATCATCCCTGCTCCTTCTGGCCACACCATTTCTAATGCAGGCCAGGATGCCGTTGGCCCTCTTGGCCACCTGGGCACACTGTCAGCTCATGTTCAGCCAAGCACCAACCAACACCCCCAGGTCCCTTTCCTCTTCACAGTCATCCAGCCATTCATCCCCAAGCCTATAGCACTGCATGGGGTTATTCTAGCCAAAATGCATGACCTGGCACTTGGCCTTGTTGAACCCCATCCCATTCACCTCAGCCCAGCGATCCAGCTTATCTAGATCCCTCTCTAGGGCCTCCCTACCCTCAGGCAGATCAACACTACTTCTCAACTTGGTGTCATCTGCAAACTCACTGAGGGTGCACTCAATCTCTTCATCGAGGTCATCAGTAAAGAATTAAACAAGACGGGCCCCAGTACCGACCCCTGGGGGGCAGCACTTGTAACAGGTCACCAGCTGGACTTAGCTCCATTCACCACTACCCGCTGGGCACAGCCCTCTAGCCAGTTCATTACCTAAAGAAGGGTACACCTGCCCAGGCCATGGGCAGCCAATTTCCCCAGGAGAACACTGAGAGAGACCATGCCAAAGGCTTTGCTGAAGTCTAGGTAGTCTACATCAACAGCTTTCCCTTGTCTACCAGTCAATAGGAACCCTGAGTTTATTTTCCCATTCCTTACCCCCCTAGGAGCCGTTCACTTAGCATGCTTAGCATTGTTTCCCTTCCATGGGCTGCTGTACCCTCCAAGGAGTTGTTAAGCTGAACGTGTGTTGTAGTTCTACTTTTGTATGTTAATTGATACACTTTTTAATTTTACTTTTGCATATTATTTGAATTTGTTTCATTGTAAATTAGATTCTAAAGAGCCCCTGTAAACAATTACTGCTTGCCAGAAGATCTCTCAAACAAGCAAAACCTCCTTCAGAGGAAATGCTGATGAAATTCAGCCTTGCTCCTGAATCACTGATGCAATGCAAAAATCCCACCTTTAAGAATCAGGAGGGGAGGGGGAGAGCTCCATTAATATAAATGCCTAATTTCCACTGACATTTACAGGGATGATGATAGTTTCATGGAAGCAAAACACAACCCAAAGGATTACACTTACAGTATCTGTACAACTCCACCTGATGGTTTCCAGTGCTAAAACAGATATAAAGGGCAATTTTTTAATACTAAAAACTGAACTCAGGGGAAAGTGGGAAACAATTCAAAAAGATCAGCTTTCAAAATTATTTCTTGACACTATTTCATAAGAGGAATATTTAAATACACAAGATTAATTACTCTCTCCAAATTAGTATCTTACCCCACTGCCTGCCAACCTTGATCTTTCCAAACATGTTAAACTTGGAAGCTGTAAAACTAAATACGGGATGGGTTGAAATTGAGATTCTACATTTGATTAATCGTAATTTCAACAAAAGAAAAGGTAAAACTAAGTGTTTCAAGAGCCATTGCTCCCACAAATGCCTTGAAGTGAAGCAGACTCTACCAGATCTGTGGTATGAGGCAGGCTGTGTGCCAGCTTAGAATACAAAGCCTTTCTTCTGAGGTGGCCTAAAGCCACACAGCCACAGTTCAGCTCCACTAAGAACTCCTCAAACCATGATGCACACACACCTGATATTTGGTGAAGTCACATGTGACAGCGTGTCACATTCTGGATGACAGATTAATTTAATCAGAGTAAAGGAAGGGGGAGAAGATTGCTGGGAAAAGACAAAAGCCCTAGAAACAAGATTTCCAATTCAGCTGTCCTTCTTCTCAGACCCACAATGATATTAAACATGTAAAAAGATTAAGCTTCCCTCAAAACATGCCCTTCACTTCCTTTATATGCCCCACATGCTCAGTAGAGGCAGGCTCCAGCCAACAGGGCTGCCCTCCAGCAAGGCTTGTGCAGGCACCGAATCAGGCTGACTAGCACTAAAATACAGAAAGAACAATCTTCTGGATAAACAGTTGTTTTCCTTTCCTTCCCTACTGTAACTTTCTCTTATGCTGCTGTATTTGAGCTCTCAGACAAATGACTGGCAGTATCAGTCCTATATGCTTGCGTTTCTTTTACTGCCTTTAATTTTAAGTTCTGCAGGAATCAAAGTGGAGCTTGAAGATGAATTTAAACTGGGAAGTTTTGAAATCTAAGAAATAGAGGAACACATCTGTACCAGTGTTTTCTCAGCACCACATAAATCCTCCAAGAAACCAGCTGCAGGGTGGCACTTGTTTCATTCTGTCTTAAGATCTACCATACAGTCCAACACTTTGACTTCCAACAAGACAGATAGTGGAAAGAAACTCTTAAAATACTCTATATGTGCAGTAGATGTAGCAAGTTCAAGAAAAACACAGTTGGCTGAGCAATTATTGAACTCAATTTGTGTCTGAATGAAGATTCTCCAATAAAACAGCGGGTTTGGCTTAGTTCTCTACAGCCAGTCACAGTAAATCTGAGCCCTGGAGCAGCTCTGCAGTGGCAGGTCAGGCTGGGCATCAGTTTGGGAGTGAAGAACTTGGGTCTTCTTGGTGCTCATTGATGGGCTACATTATTTGCAGATGCAATTAGACTTTAACCCATGACAGTTGGCTGGCAACCAGCTAAGCCCCGTAAATCCAATCTAAGTCTTTAGCTCCAAGTACCATTTTCAGATCCTGTTCTATGAGGTGGAAGAGTAATTTGAACAGTTTCCAGCACCAAAGTCATTAAGAGATAACTGGCTTTTCCTCCTTCATTTTTAGTTCCCCTTTTTTCCTTTACTCCATTTGTAAAAATATTATGGCAGGGCAGATGCATATTTGCAGTGACTCAAAACTAGCTGCAAAGGATGAAGATCTTATGTACAAGACTGTTTCTTCTTTATAAATACTGGATTATCATGGTAAAAACATCCCCTGGGGTTCAGCAAACTGCCTAGAGCTGAGAATAGAAAAAGAAGTGACAAAGCCAACGTAAGTGAAATCTTTCTAAAACCACGCCATACTAGCCAAACTTCCTTTCCCTCAGAAGCAGTTGATCTATAGATTATTTGCTTTGCTTTTCACCTCCAAGACTGATAGACAGGCTTTAACTAGGTCACAAATTAGATAGCTGGGAAAGAGAATGCTTTCTAAGGAATATTTTCTACTCAGCAAATAATTAGCTATTTCTTTACCAAAGAACTTAAAGAGAAGCAGCAGCAGTGCTGCTGGTTGATCAATCATTTTGACTGGGTAAGGAATGGAAAGCTGGCTTTTTTTTCTTTTCATTTCATTATGCTTTTCCCTAATCCATTTTTAAATGACAATTGGAGACAAATCCCAAATAATTCTTTTCATCCAGATGAACATGTCCTCTCCAACAGACTTGTGGCAGCCACAGAAGTGTTCCTCTGAAGCCTCAAGACAAGGGCTGTTGCCAGGATCATTAGGCTGTCCAGGGCACATGGTCTTTTTCACACTCCTTTTCTGCTTTTATTACTCATAGGAGACAGACTACTGGACTTTCTCCAGGTGTTCAGACATAAATAGAGCAAGAAGCTTCTATCAGGCCAAGATAGCTGAACATGTGGAGGGATAAGAGCTTCTCTCCTTATGCGAGCACATTCAGTTCTACTTTTTCCCTCTGTTCATAAAACAGAGAACTTGCTGCAGTGTCTGAAACTTGGTATACACTTCCCCTAGCATCATATTCCACATCCATGCCTATTTATATGATCAATACATCACAAATCCATTTTTCCCCATGGATGACACAAACACCTCAATTAATCTATCAGCTTCATTAATTTCTCAAATGTCTCTAGTCAAAACTACTGAAATTGCAGACATCACAAACTTCTCATTAATGTGATGAGTACAACAAAATGACTTAAAATCTTTACCTTTTGCTCCACTATGTACAATGACTTGGCTCAACACGGTAACACAAGTTCCAGACACCAGAGGTTAACCTTGAAGGCCACTCATCTCGTGACAGATCTGAGCACGCTGCTGCATGCTGGAATCTCACCTCTTTCTCCCACCCATGCTGTGTTGCAGGCTACTTCAGGCTGGATTGGGCAGTAAGTAGAAGCCCTTCCATTAATTTTGAATGATGCATTTCTATCTTCAGCTATGAATAAAACAGATCAATGACACAAGCATGTTTTATTAGGCCTCCTGTGCAATGAATTGGTAGTGAGACAGCCAAGGAGATGGAGTCGACATGCAGATGAGATTTGTAAGTGAGGACATATTGATTATTTCCATCTCAGTTCAGGCAGTAATTCCACACGACACCTCTTCTCCTGTTTCAGCTCATTATTTATGCCATAAAAACACTATCTCAATGATAATAACAGGCTTCATTTACAAGCCTGAGCATAAAGCATCGATGCTTAAGATTTCAGGAAGTGGGTTAAAGGAAGTGAGAGAGATTTAACAAGTTCTGGAGATGCACAAAACTGCTGAGGCTGATCTTGTGGCTTTTTACGCCCTTAGAAAGGAAGATTGAGAGCAGGTGTTAGATTACCAGGCTTTTTATTAATAACTCAAAGCTTGTATGAGAGTTGATTGATAGCACAGTCAGCACTTCCCAGCTCCCTCCTCACTTTGTGCCATCTTTCTCACAAAAAGCATCAGGCATGTTCCTGATCTCCCCAAGGTGGAAGATGGATCCAGTGCCAAGAGAAGATTCCCCAGGAGACTTTTCACTGGAGAAGATACCATGTGATGCGCGCATCAGCTGTGGCTTATGACTTTCTTTTATCCCTAGCATTTTTTTTACATCTATTAGAAGCATCATCAGTGAGTTAGCAGGCAGGCCAGCACAGACAGATTCCTCTTGTGTCCAAAACTAGAGGCAATATTTCACCTCCAGGAACTTTGGTACTTAGAAGTAGCACTCATCGCTTTCACCTTTCTTGTTTTTCTGTATCCCACCCTACTACATTCACATTTTCAGAAGCTAGATGAGGTCTTCTGAAGTCCCACAAAACATAATTTCTCCTCAAATAATTATTCTGCTGATTAATTTTGCAGATGAACAAGATCGTTGCATCTGAACAGCAAAGAGAATATTCACCTTTCAATCTTCAGATAAGTCTTGTTCACAACAATACCTCAATCTATTGCAGCTTAGGTTAAGTTCTCCAAAAACTCTGTCACCTTAAGAGACCACGTGCTCTACAGTATTGCCATTGTTAGCGATACACCATCTTGTCAAAAAGTCCTGATGTTTAAATACTTAACATCCCTGCAGTGATATCTAGTCCCATAATTACAGACCCCCAGACTGTCAATACATTAGAAATGCCAGAAAAGTCAAGAAATAAATATTCAGAGAACTGCAAAAATCTCTACAATGAACATTTTGTTCTACCTTCTCCATATCACCTTCTTCTCATATGGAAGCCAAGACCCTTTTGGCAGGAGGATTACTCTTTCCCCTTTGTGCATCAGTATAGCAGTGAGCATTCAGAAGTACCATCTTCCTGAAATGAGATAATCTTACTGCAACACAATGAAAAGCACAGCAATGACAGCAGAGCAGCAAAGTCTCAGGCTGTAGCAAGCGAGGACTTGCTCAAATGTAATAGCCATCAGCACAAAAACAAAAAAAAGAAGCTGCTTACCTTCAGAAGGCCTCAGGTACACAGGAATCTCCAGCAAGATCCCCTTGCCTCCATTGCTAGCTTTTAAATGAGGTCTGGGAAGGGCTGGATCCTGGCTCCATCCCTTCTGGTCACTCAGCTCCATTGCACACACCTGAGCTCCCCTGGGTTGGCCCTGCCTTCCCACCAGGTGCTCAATCACTGCTTCAAGCCGTGTCTGTGCATTTCTGCTACACTTACAAAAACAAGTAACCAGAATGACTTCACCAGCCGCTTCTCATCCTCTAAGCCATCCACCAGCAGGACGGATCCATCCTAATTAAACTTCAGCCTACATAAGAGAACATCATTCCATACTTCCAAACACGAAGTACAGACATTCTAGGAGATAAAAGCATTTATTCCAATAGTTTTAACAGGTCTGTTCTTTGCAACTGTGTTAAAATAGCAATAACATCAACCTCAGCTTGCTTCCTAAAGTGCTGAAGGGCAGCTGTGGTTAACAGCCTGGAGGAAAAGTCTTATGCCATCACTTCTCTCCCTTAATTGCTAAGAAACGGTCCTTGATCATTAGTATATGTCTGATACTTCTGTGTTTAAATCTCTATAGAGCTACCATGTGCAGAAAGAACAGAGCTAGGTACCCAGCCAGACAGCCCAAAAGCCTTTGTTAAGCTATAGTTAAGGTTGCACATGTGTCAGATAAGTCAAGAGAAAAGAAACAGAAGAAAATTCTCTTAGGGCAGTGAGAAACTGTTCACTAAAACAAGATCTATTAAAACACAAAAATAGAGCTAAGATGTCCCAAACAGCCCTCAACCACTGCCAGCTTCACACCCAGGCAAAGTGCTTTATCAATGCTGTGGTGCAGCACAGAAGTAAGTTCTGATGCTCTGTAGAGCATGGGGGCCTCTGTTTTCATCTCTGCTGCTTCAGTTACAAGCCTTTAAGTGCTTAATGAACCTAGGTAAGAGTAACAGGGCTAAAATATTTATAGATACAGGACTGGGTAAGCTGAATGCACATGAGCGATTATAACAATACTAGAAGACATTATTTGCAGAAAGTCACTGCCCAAGCTCTCCCATATTCCAAGACAAAGCTTAACATCTAGCAGCATCAGCACATCACTGGGCAGTACGTTCATGCATTCAACTAGCTAATGGATTTATGTTTCTCATGTGACTTTATGAAGTCTCATTCCATGACACATCAATGGACACCCTTTTAACCTAGCTGTCTCTAATTAGGAGAGCCAAAGGAGTCCTCAGATGCTCTAGGAGCTGCACAGCTGTCCTTGCACAGGACTAAGACTCTGCTTAAATGTTCTTCAAAGAAACTTTACCAGCCTCAGTAGTCTTATCGCTGCCCAGGAAGCCATATCAGGGAGGAAGACATTTCTTTAAAATATTTAGAGCAGTGTGGGAGAAAAACATCCCCTAACATATGCTGCTGGTATGCTCAGGGCAAACTGTCCAGCAGTAGAGGCCAAACACAGCGGAAGTGAAAGGGATGGATTTGACACTGAGTTCAGGCATGAATGACAGCTCTTGTAATGAAGCTGAGATAAAAGCTGTCCCAAAACTTGTATAGGAACCAGAGACGAGTCCAACTTCACAAGCATCCAAGAGGTAAATCTTACTTTCCCCCAAAGTCAGGCAAATGGGCAGGAATACACTGTTGATCAAGCCCTGCAGAAACTGGAACCAAGTTAATACATGCAGGTGGTCTTATTTTAAACCTTTGTGAAGATAAGGAATGCAAGGAAGGGAACTGAGAAGTGCTAGGTTTTGCTGTGTCTGTGTTAATCACCCAGAGACACAAGCCTGTCTCTGTTGAGCCCAGAGTTAATAGGAAGCAAAGGCTCAAAGCATCCTCACCTTTCCTGGGTCTCTAAAACATTTCAGGTCAGCGAGGCTCTTCAGGACATGTCAGCAAACATACTGCTAGGCAGGATGCTATAATTATTCTGCTTCTGTGAATTTTTAAGCATGAAACCTGCGTGCATATTGCTGGAGCACATCAGCTGGAAAGCTGCCTGCCACAAAGGCCAACACAGCTATGAGCTGAATGATTAGAGTAAGAGTAATAAAAGATCACCTCCCTGTCAGCTTCTTCATTTACTGCAGGCTTATGCAAATAGCCCAAATAAAAGCCCGAAGTGCTGACCCCAGTCACAGAATAAATCCATCCTCTAAGGAGGCAAGGGGAAGGTGAGAGAAGAATCTGGACTAGGAGGGAGGTGTACAGTCTACAGAGAAAAAATATAGCACAGTCTGAGAATCCTCTCTCTCTCTTCACACCAAGCTTTTCTGATTCATTAAACCTCCCAGTCTGCAACATGTTTGACTTCTGTGAACTTCACTGCAATCAGCAACAAGAAGGAAGACAACTCTGGGGGAAGGTGCAGAGTCAGCAGAAAGGAGGATGCTTTTCAGCTCCACCAACCGATCCTTTCCTCTCCAAGGGAGTGGGGCCAGGAGAGATGAGACTTGCAGTTCTTATTTACTGTTTCCTTTCTGCAATTTCTAATTCACATGACTAGAATTGAAGTTTCTGGTAATTGCTCACAGCCCCCTAATAGTTTGCAAGGATAAGGGCTGAAACACAGGATGCAGCGTGCCTTTGGGAACATCTCCCAGCTCAGGCACACACCATGAGTCTGGTGAATTTATTTCACTGACATTCAGTGAGAATGAGCAAAGCCAGACCACCTGGAAGTACTCATGGAAGGCAGGTTCTGAACCCCCAAAGTGTGCAGGGGAGAAAGAGTAAAGAGTAGCAGCACAACTACCTGACTTTCTAAGCCACAATGGTCCACCAGACCACACTGTCCTGGTTCCCTTCTCGCACACAAGGTCAGGGGTGCAACTTAAGGCACTTTGAGGTCCAACCGTTCACTCTGCCTGTGAGTGGATTTGGGGAATGAAAGACGTTCCTCAGTAGGGCTCAAGGGGAAAAATAAACTGTGGTTGTAATGTGATGGGGTTTATGACATCTTTGCTACCTTTCATTTGCCGCAAAGGTGCAACTTCTCCAGTAATTACTGGAATCTGCCTTTTTGATTAGGCTATATTTAACTGTTCATCAAGGACATGCAGGGCTTGGGATAGGTGTTTGTGTGCTGCTGTATACAACTGATTGTGATTAATGCACATCTACTAAATACACGAACAACTCAAGGAAAAGCAGGGGCCTTTTTTGGCTTTCTCTGTTGTGTATTATGGCAGTTGTCTCCTACTATAAGAAATATTTTTTTCTGTCTTTCTAAATACTTCTGTATAGAAGCACCTGCAACCTCCTCCCACCTCTAGTCTACCTTCTGGAAATAACAAGTAGTCTGTGGCTTTATACAGCGCTACAGAAGAGGCATTATTTGGCTCTCCTTTGACCTCTGATCTTAGCCAAGTCACTGAATGAAAGTCAAGCATCCCATTTGCAAAGCAGGTAGCCAAGCCACACTGCTCTACAATTTGTAAAGCAATTGCACAGAGTGACTGCGAGCACAATATTTGTGTAACCTGCTTTGTTGTTACCCACTGGCACATTCAGCCTCAATTAGACAAGCACAAGCCAGCACATTAGCTGCAACAGTGCTCCTTTTATTTCAGTTGCCTCTCATGTTTGCAATCACAGCACAACACCGCAAACTTCCAGGGGCAGATTTATCCTGCAGCAGCCCTGCCGGATTCAGTCAATTTGGGCCTGCTCTAATTAACCTGTGTGCAATCATCATCATTTCCACACCATCTAGAACAAGAAGCAGAGGTCACTCTGCACTGGGCATTGCTTCCCTGCATTTTAAGCAGGGGAAGTTTAACTTTTTCACTGCTGCTTTAAAGCATCCTGCAAAGCAAAGAGGAATTCTTGGGGAATACACCCGCATGCAGCACACTGCAGGTGAGAACGGTAGAACTGCCGTGCCTGGGCACAGGAGCTGCTTCTCCACATGTGCTTTGCTGTGTGTTTTTTGGGGGTGGGGGTTTTCTGTTGCTTTGTTTTTTAAAGGAATGACACCTCCTGGTCCACATAACTCCTCATACAGATGCCACCAAGGTGCCAGAAGCTAACAGCCATCCAGGATGCAGGTTTGGCTCTCGTGTATCGACTCAGGACTCTGGTATACACCAGCTGAGTTTCACTCCCTAGTCCTCACACTCACTCTCCAATTTTATCTTTCCTGCATTAAATACTCCTGTCTACAAACTGCCGCTTTCTGGCCCTTATCACTGCAGAAGAGAAGGAAGCCTCTGCTCTGCCCCTGCCAGGCTCCATACACCACTGCTCCTGGAAGCGGAGCAAACTTTTCTTCACCTTATTTCTATGCAGAGATGGCACAGGGTCTCCTGCTCAGAATGACAAACTAGTCCACAAATCACTTGGGAATCTTCTACACTCAATTTGCTTCAGCTCTGCCCAGCAAACAAGAGACATATACATTACTACTGATTAGCCCATGTCTCCAGTATCAGCAGCCATGCACACAGGCTGACCGTAACTTTAAATATTGATAACCAAACTCATATATCATAGGCCTGAGAGAGTGACAGTTTCAGTGCATAACGGCACAGGCTTTCTACAATAATCAAACACTCAATAATTCATGAAAATATAACCCCCCAAATCAAATTGGAAGCTATTTTGTGTAATATATTATTTAAAATTCAATATTATAATGCACACAACTTCTGCTCCTACCACAGAGGACCCTTTCAAAATGTGATTATGTGCAGACTCTATTTAAGAGTGACAATTTTGCTTTTCATTTGTTTAACAGCTTAAATAGAAGAGCTCAACTGGAACTAAGTCATCTGACAATGAAACCAAAGCCGACATAAGCAACTTTGCAAACTTCATGACAACTCAAAAAAAGGCATAAATCTCCCTCATTGCTAACACAGATGAATTCCCCACTCCAATGCTCACCTTTACAGATTCTTCAATGCTAAGTGAAAGGAAATATTCTGCAAAAAACATCTGACAAATGTTTTCAGTTTCCCCAGTCTGTCACCCTGGTCTGAGCAAACAGCACGGAAATATTTACTTGCATTCCAGGGACTCTCGCATAGAGAAAACAACTTTGACTTTGCATCTGTTTATTCCTGTTGGAAAACCCATTTGTGTAAGGGAAGGTTGCCTGATGTAAAGTGCCAAGAGAAGAGGTTTTTGCCCTTGTAAACAGAAGGCGCTGGAGCATAAAATACAATCAAGATTTGTGACAAAATCCAGCCCAGGCAGACGTCACTCCTCAGTGGCAGTGGGGCATGGGGTGAAGTGGCACCGTGTGATTGAGGGGAGCAATCTCACAAAGCGATGGCAGGGAGAGGCTCGGCAGCCAGGAGCCCGGGCAGCCGTGGCTGAAGCACATGGATTGGCTTTGAAGGAGAAAACAACTGTGAAGAGAAAAGTCTCAGCCTGTTTACAGACTGTTTGCAAGCAGAGCCTTCCAAAGGTTTGCACCAGGCAGTTGCCAGCACTTCAGTCAGTACTAACAGCAATTTTTTATTGTTCATCTACAAGAAATTAAATGATATTTTCTCACAAACAAGAGAAAAGTTCCTAAGAGAAAAACATTGGAGAAACAAATGCTCATCTATCTGGAGATATTACCCTGTAGCCAAGAGATGCTGCCCTGAATAGTCTCTTCCTGTCTGCTGCCTTTTCCTACCTACCTTCCACTCCTTTGATCACCTTGATGTTAGCCTTTTGCCTGTTTTTCCCTTCCTCTCTGCTGTCTCACATCAGAACAAGCTCAGGAGCCCAAATACTGCCTCCTTTCCAGAACTGCAATAGGGCAGCTAAGCAGGGCTGTGCCTCCTACAGGTGAGGAAACAAATGCAAACATGGCAAGGTCCCCATCCTGGGTTGAATGTGTGTCCATGAGTCTGGAAGCTGCTGTTCCAGATGGCATATGTATTGGTTCAGGCACTGCTCCCATCCCTCATTTTCAAAATACTCAAGTTTGATCTATATCAGTGTCAACTGATGGCACTGGTCTCACACACAGCACAGCAAGACTCATACTGGTGTCCTAGGACCAGTCTAACCAGATACTACAGAAATAGCGTTTGCACCAAGAATGCTTGATTCTGTTTCCTTCTAGCTTTCTCCTATACTCCATGGATCATTGGAAACCAAGAACATGAAATGTTTTGTTTGGTCCTTTGTGTTCACTCTTGTCTTCATTGGAGGTTTTCAGCCTCGTATCACAGGCGCATGGTGCTTCGCATGGACAGATGCTGGCACCATTCATGCCCAGAAGCAACCAGAGAAATCACAGAGAGTTCACAGCACTCATTTAAAGGATTATTTTCAGGGCAACTAAAGACTCTTAATACATTAAGCTGAAAGACTAAGCAGTGATGCCATGACAGTGAATGAAGAATCAGAATAGAAAAATCTCAGGTATGAAAGAGTACACTTGGCAGAGAAAGGCAAAACAGAAATAGTGACTTGAAGCTAAAGCATCACATTCCAACAAAAAAAATCTTTTTTTTTAAAGAAGGTGTGAATCACCATCTTGTTCAGAAAAGAGCTGCTCAGTGCTCTCATCTCTGAGGACGGCTTGACAGCAACAGTGACTTAATACGCAGGAAGAAGAGGAGATAAAATATCAGGAAAAAGCTCCCATGAAGTGATATTACAGGGCAGAGTCACGCTTTGGAAGTCAATGCAGTTCACATGAACATGTGGGCAGGAAGAATTTTTAATGAATGAGCCTGCAGAATTACTGTGCTCTGCCGCCTCTGTGTCTGCCACACAAACTAATAGCTGAATTCCCTGTCATCACACCTTATATGACCTGAAGTAGGACAACAAAACTACAGTAGAACTGGTTTCATGCAGTCACCCATTGGAACAGGACTCCACAGCAGCATGAGTGACATTAAACATCAGAGAATGTGTGCCTTACCCTCTTCTGCAAAGCTCCTAGCACTGAGGAAATGGTACTTAATTATGAAAAGAATATAAAGAAAAGGTTGCAGACATTGCAGCAGACCTGCACATCTCTAGTGTCCAAGTTGAATCGACTTGGGAGAGACAGTTGATTTAGGCACCCAAACCTACCTCAGTGATGCAACCAGTGTGGCTGAGTGCCAAGCTCAATTCTGAAGCAGGCTCCACTAGGAAAAATGGAATAAGGACCAATTGCTCTGCAGCAGTCACCATGTAGAGTGTTGAAAGTGTTCAGTGTGATGCAGCACTTTGGTACGTATGCAGGCATTCACACATGTCTGCATCTCACTTTTAAATGCCTCTTAAAAGTTGTATTTAAACAGAAGAAGGATTTTTCCAGGAACTAACACAGTTGGCAGCCTTTTGTCTCTATTTTTTAAAGCAATTTATGAAAGAAGAAAAGGAGCAGAGTCAATTTACAAAAGGCTGCAGTCTGGGCTTTGATAGATGAACAGATACACTAACAAAACCTCTCACATTTCACTGAGAACTCCACCTTCTTATCTCTTCATCCTGGTGAGGAAAGAATAAGGAAGGCAGGCAGATGAGCAGCTGAAAGAGCTAGGCAATGTTTAAACTAGCAAATAACCAACCAAGAGGTTATCCTCCTTACATTTTTCCAGATCCAACCAGATAATCAGCTAAGTGCTTCCTCTTGCATTTTGCCTCCCTCTTGGGAGGGAATGAGTAAGATGACAGTGATTTACACTACAACCTGTTGTAAAGAAGTCCTATGTAATTTTTTTTGAGGCACAGCCTGGCAGCTCTGAAGGAGTAGCGCCCCTTCTACAATCTAGGACATTGCACTGGGGAGTAATAACAGTGTCAGAGGTAGCATCAAGGAGATGATAGCGAACAACAGCACTTTTCCCAGCTGGTTATGCAGACCTGCTCCCAGGCAACATGTGGACTCCCTTCTGAGGATGTTACATGAGTTACACCTGCATTGATTTCCAGTGAAAGCATCTCAGCCATTAACATACTGCAATCTAGAACTCAAATACTCAATAAGGGAAAAAATGCCTTTTCATTTCCAGAAATGTACGGAAAAGGGCCAGGCACTTCCACTGAAAACTACATTTCAACTGCAGGCCAGGATTTCTGAGATGGAATGGCACCTATTGGGATGTCCTCTCAGTGTGCATATTCACCTGCTAATCTAGAACTGGTGCTCACAGTCCCACCTCCATCAGCAGTTCTCATCTTCCTGCATTCTCAGAGCTCCTACCTTCTGCACAGCCAGACATCCTTACACTCATCTCAAATGCAATGTTTTTAAAACACTGTTCTCATTTCTCTTCTAAATTTAAAATGAAAAATAACTTCCAAGCCTCAGCATATTTTTTTTTTTTTTTTTTTTTTACTCCACAGTGAATTTCTGGATCTGCAACAAATTCCATAGGAAGAAGCTTCTGTGCTTCATCTGCTTCTGTCCCTCAAAGTACAGCCTTCCTCTTCTAAACTGGAATTTATAATCCATTAGATTTTAATGTAGAAAAAAAAAAACATTAAGAGACTTGAAAAGAAAGAGAAACCAGATGAAAAATATTAATCTCTCCTCACTTCAGCTAGGCTTACTGCAGCTTCTGCTGAAGTTCCTCACAAGCACTATAAACAACAACATACACATAACAAGAAACATAGGCTTAACTGGAAAAACTATCTACTTGATTAGAAGGGCCTCATGTGTTTCTGTAATAAAACTACAAATATTTCTTTGCACAGTAAATCCATTATGTCACCATACTATGACAGAAGAAACTCATGCAAGAGTGGGAGAAGGTAAACACAAGTAAAAAAAAAAAAAAAAAGAGGTTGCTTGAGCAAAACTCGCAACACAAGTGAAAAATATTAAAGATGGCAGTGACTGCTGCATGAACTCAGACCTGCAGATCCCATGTTGGTTTTTCTTCCTCAAACCCCAGCTGGAGTCATAATGAGGAGAGAACCTTCTCAAGTCAAACACCTTGTTCTCAGTCAGAAAGAGCTTGAAGAGAGCTCCCATTAAGAGATTACATATGTATATTTTAGAAAGATGAGTTTACAAAAGGATTTTTGAGCCTATCTTAAAAAATATTGCCTCCCTCTTGCTGGAGTGGTGGAAGAGAATGAATGCCCGCATCTGCTGTGCTGCTGCACTACAGTCCTTACTCCTTCCCCAAATCTTACCTGAGCTCTAGGATCTGCAGCCCAGCTTTCCCTCTCCCTTGCTCTGCACTGCATCATTACATGAAGCTCCTGCATTCCCTCCCCCGTCTCTGCACAGCTCCTCTGCAGTGCAGCACTACTAGAAATCAGCAATACCAGAAACCCATTTTTCCAGCTCTTTTCCCACTCTCCCCCATGCTTCAGCATTGCAGCCTGCACTGCTCCACCTCCCAGCCCTGCAGTGCAGCAGCTTGCTAGCTTCCCCCGTCTCTGCTCACAAGTTCTGTTTTTGCACTGCAGCACAGCAGAAAGCTTTGAGCACCACTACCTCTCTCCAGAGCTCTGTGGCACAGCCCAGCCCTGAAGCACCAATCCCACATCCTGCTGCTCTCCTCTTTCCATTCAATACCAGGCTGCAATATTGCTGAAGCATTCAACATCTTTCACGCTCCTCCTTCCCTACCTTTGGTGTTGCAAAGATCCCCCTCATCCCACTACATTCTCAGCCAAATTCTTGTTTGGAGTCCCATAAGATTCACCCTTCCCTCTATTGCCACTGCTCAAGCACAGTTTTATATTCTCTGTATTTGTGCAGGAGTCTGCAGTCACTGCTCAGAGACAATATTGAAGCACACTTGGCAAGTACAGATTGTTTAGAGAGTCATCCTGGATTTACTAAGGGGAGGTCATGCCTAACAAACTTGAGTAATTTCTGTAAGGAGGTGACAATGACAAGGGAAAGGGTGAAGAAGTAAACCATAATTTAGCTGGACTTCAAGAGCCTTTTGATACAGTACCACATAAAAGGCTAATTTATAAGGTTAATATGTATGATGTTAATGGCGAAATACTCAGCCAAGTAAGCAGCTTTTTTTAATTGCCCTAACACAAAACCAGGGGAGGCAGGAGAAACCAGTGACTGATCACAGGAAGGGGAAAAGGAGACTAATACAGGAAATTCAGAATTTGTGCTCTCACACCCTCCCTGTCTTGCAGAGAGTTTTCTTCTCATACTTTCTAAGAAGCTGTACAGAACTCACTGTAGAAATTATTAGTTTTGGTCATCAAACAGGCTACACTTGGAGAAAGGTCAAAGTTATATCCTTATTGTGCCTCTATAGAACATCAAACATAATAAAAGTATAGATTCATGGTGCTTAATACAACGTACCACGTGAGATGAACTGGTGAAGTTACAAGCATATGAGGTTAGACAGATATTCAGACAACATTAAAAGGAAGACCAAGAAGAAATGAAAAGAAAGATTCATAAGTCTGAACACAGCCTTAGGTCTCTAAGGCAAACATACCTTTCTTGCCACTCCAGAGTCGGGTCACTGCTATCATTGGTTGTCTTGCTCCAAGTGATATCGGGGTCGATGACGACAACGACAGAGCAGGTTCCCTGCCTTCACATACAGTCCATATTCTTCTCCGACATCAAAATTCATCTGGCAAGAGATTAACAATCAGATTTAAAAACTACCAAAGGACAGGAAGGCACCTAGTTTCACTAGTGCAAGAGCTGCAATTACAAGACCCATGGAAGGTCCCTGGAGCCACCTCCAGCCTCCTCACAAATCAGGGACTGCAACCTGACCACTGCTCTCTAACACCAGTGAGCTCAGCATCTTTTTTTTCTCCAGGAAAAAAAAAAAAAAAGCACATCTGTTTTCAGTAAATGCTGTAAATTAGTTAATGTTTGTAAAGTGCTCTGATCATGTGAAGTGCTATATAATTACTACATATTATCAATATAATTTGGCTAGATTGTGCCTCAGCCGCCTCCTCTCTTCATTACAGTTTTGAGAGAGTTTTCTCAAACATCAGCTCTTTGGGGCAGGGACTTTGTGTGGCATGCATCTCAAAACAATCTTAACCTTTCTTGAAAGGCCCCAGAAAGTAATTAACAAGATACAGCACTGAGATCTGCATTTGGAGCCGGGTACCCGCCCACAGTGCTGCCTGGCAGCAAACTGCCAGATGCCTCTCACAGAAGAGGATCAGCTCTGGAGGGAAGTTATTACCTCTCCATGTGTTGTGTGCCCCCCCCAACTCAACCATCCAAATAAAGCAAAGCCAATGGTAATGTATACCAGACTTGGGCAAGGCCTCTGCATGCCATGACTGGCCTCAATGTAGTGATGACTAGAGTCCCTCATTTAGCTGAATTGAGGAAGGAGACGCCCACTAATTAATATGTCTGCTCATCTTCGTGTATTTGTATTACACCATGCAGAGCATGGAACATGAAGACAGACATCCTGCTTCAGGAAGCAGTGAGGAGAACCATCCTCATGTTAACAGCCATGCATGCAGCCCTCAGGGGCACAGTGCCACTGTCAGGCATCCCTCGCTCCCTCCTTGCCACCGCTAAGGACTATGATCCTAAGGACTATGCCTGCTGCTTGGGTAAGCTTCTCAGCCAGACCTCTCAGGTCTCAGCTAGCAAATAGCTCTCACCACACACCGCTGTTCCAAACAGCCTGCTTCTTTGTGCCTTCTTCTAGAGAATCCCAGATTCCTGAGGGTTTCAGAAGCAGAAGCTTTATGAAACTCCTCTCAGCTGCAGGCTAAAAGCTGATCAAAAAACCCACAGCTCTTTAATGTAAAAGAAGTGAACTTAAAAATACCTGGCTTAACTCTTCTTAAAAGGCACAGAAAGAACATCAAGAAAAATCTTTAAGTCCGGCTTACAGAAAGGACAAAATCCCAAATGCTTTTTTTTTTTTTTAAAAAAAAGGACGTAAAATAATAATAAAAAAAAAACTGAGGCCCACACCCAGCACTGCAGCCCGAAGGCTGCACATCATACCCTATTCCTGCTCACCACACCATTGCTAATCCAAGCCAGGATGCCATTGGCCTTTTTGGCCACCTGGGCACACTGCTGGCTCATATTCAGCCCACTGTCCATCAGTACATCAAGGTCCCTTTCCATCAGGCAGCTTTCCAGGCACTCTTCCCCAAGCCTGTAGGGTTGCCACAGGTTGTTGTGACCAAAATGCAGAACCTGACACTTGGCCCTGTTGAAACTCATACAGTTTACTCAGCATATCAATCCAGTCTATCCAGATCCTTCTGTAATGCCTTTCTCCCCTCCAGCAGATCAACACTCCCTCCCAACTCAGTGTCATCTGCAAACTTATGAGGATGCACTCAATCGCTTCATCACAATCACTGATGAAGATGCTAAATATGAGTGGCCCTAGCACTAAGCCCTGGGGGACACTGCTTGTGACTTGCCACATCTGAATTTAACTCCATTGACCACAACTCTTTGTGGCCAGCCACCCAGTTTCATCCAGCAGACCATCCATCCATGCAAGCCATGGGCAGCCAGCTTCTCCATGAGGATGCTTGTGGAACAGTGTCAAAGGCTCTAGTGAGATTTAGGTAGACCACATTGACAGTCTTACCTTGGACAACAGCTCCAAGTAGGAAGAACCATCATCCTCACTGTTGTCCAGTTCTCCTTGCAGAGCACTGCACCTTGTTCTGCAGGAGCAGCTGAGGCAGTATTTGCTGGGCAGGTGCACCTGCATCGCTGAGCAGGGACCTTTTGCCACTGCCTCCTGCCCCTCAATTCATCACTGCTGTTGTTGGGGGAGTAGTGGACAAGGGGTTCACTGTAGCAGGAACTCTGCCTGCCGGTCCCTTCCTATTACCTGTTTGCAAGGTAGTGAGGGTGATATATTCTCCTTGTGGACCTAAAACTGCTCCTAAAGTAACTGCCTAAAACCCAATGCTGGTAGAGATGGGCACCGCTAATCTATCTCCTGCTCCCTGATGCTCCTCAGCCTCTCCACTTCCTCCTTCAAATCAGCCATAAGGAAGAATAAGCCATCCAGCTGGTCACATCTAACACAAGGTCATCTCCGCCAACCAGCACTGCAAGGGCCAGGCTCTAGCAGTCACTGCAGCCAGAGACACGCACACTGCATGTTTGTACATAACTCAGCTACTGTTTTTCCTGGTAGACTCTATGTTTTTCCTGGTAATAGCCTTCCACCACCATGCATCCATGGCAAAGCAGCAGCTCACTACCACTACCTGGGGTGGCCTTAAGGGCTGATCTGCTCCGCCCTGTAGCCAGCAGTGAGGGCTCTGCTCCACATTACCAGCCCGCCTACAGGGGCTCCGGCTGCCCGCTGCGTGGTCACGTGACCGCACGGCCAACGGTTTCTCCCCGTTTAAATAACCCGCGGTAGCTCCAGAACGCCTCCCCCACCCCCGCCTCTGTAAAACAGACCCAGCCTAGCCCGCTGCCGCACACTTACCGAGCTGCCGCCTCGCTACATTGCCACGCGAATGGACGGCGTACGGCTTCCCCACGTTTAAACAACCCGCGCCATGCGCACACACCGACTCCTCCTCCCCACCGCAGCCCTGAGGCTTTTTATACGTGCGGGGGTGCGGCCGTCGTTACCTTGGCAACGCCCACGCCACGCCAGCCTGTCTCGCGAGATCTGGCGTGATTTCCCCCGGGAAAGCGAAGCTGTCACTTGTGGCGCTCTCTATCATTCGCATCAATCAGAAAGACTCAAACTTGAGGATGAAATTCCACAGAGATCTGTCGAATTACTAGGAAGCTAGAACAGAGAAAATATTTGTTCTGTGACAAGATGTGTTTGAAACTGCTGAAGAGAGGCAAAAAAAAAAAAAAAAAAGATGAACAAATGTTACTAGAACATCAGATCGTCTTAAAAGTGAAAGCTGTCAGGCTGTGCGACTGGGAAGCTGGGAGAGTAGCTCTGGGACGTGCAAAATGCTTTACAAAGCACTGACCCTGCTTGTGTTCAACTGGCACTGCTGCCCAGAGCGGTGGGTGCCATCCCTGGAGGTGCCCAAGGCTGTGGATGGGTCCCAGGCAGCCTGAGCTGGGGGCAGCCAGCCCACGGCAGGGCTTGGAACGTGATCATCTTTGAGGTCCCTTCCAACCCGGCTGCTCCATGACTCTTTCCTGGAAGAATTATCTGAGAAAAATCAGGAAAATAAATCTGTGAAATGAACCATTCAACATATGCAGAACTTTATTTCCGCTCCACGATTCATGCACTGTAGCTTTGTTAAAAGAGTTGTTTGTTTCAGAGGTTTCTAGCTTTGGACTTTTTTTCTGAGGGCCTCTCTGAGCTCCGTTGGGATGGAGGGAAGCCTGGAATTGCTCCTGTGCAACAGAGTGAACCAGAGGAGCCTCATAGTCTGTTCTGATGATCAAAGCCACAGCTTCCTGCTCCCAGCCCAACGCTAAGAGGCTCAGCAAGTCCAAACACAATATTCAACCAATTTCTCAAAGAAGCTCCTTGATGTGAGAACTGGTGTTTATGAACATGTGCCACTAGGGCTTGGGAAGTTGCTCTTGAATTACCTCATTAATGTTTGTAAGTGTGTAAAGCGTGAGCGTCAGGAAGATGGAGCAGGCTCTTCTCGGTGACATCCAAGGACAGGACATGGGGCAGTGGGTGCAAGCTGGAACATAGAAGGTTCCACATAAATACGAGAAAAAACAGCTTCACATTCAGGGTAACAGAGCACTGGAACAGGCTGCCCAGGGAGGTTGTGGGATCTCCTTCTGTGGAGGCATTCAAAACCCTCCTGGACGTGTTCCTGGGTGACTAATCTGGGTGTTCCTGCTCCAGCAGGCGGATTGGATGAGATGATCTTTCAAGGTGCCTTCCAGTCCCTGACAGTCTGTGATTCTGTGATGCTGTAATTGCCACGAACACTTTGTGTAACCCACCCGGATCTCTCCAGTTTCTGTCCCTGTTCGTAGTCATAAGGGAGGATTGTTACTCTCCAATCATTTAGAGACAGACCAGGAAGCTTCAATATTTTTTGGCATGGGTGAGACTAAGAAAGCAATGGAGAGGAAAAAAATAGGTATATAAAACAGCAGATCAGATCATCTGCTCTTGCAAATGGTTTTAATGCTGCTGAAGTCAATGGAGCAATGGCAATTTACAGCTTTGGAGGCTCTTGCTCAGTCTGCAAACCTGGGCCAGAAATCAAAGCACTAGTTGAAACACCTGGCTAGCAAATCCTGAAGGAATAGCTTTCTTTGTAAGTTCTTGACTGTTAGGGCTGACAGAAGGAAGGACGTGTTCTTGGCCAGGCTTTACATGGTTGGAAGGAGAAAGTGAGATTCAGTTTTTATTTTAAAAAATGGGTGCTTTGTGCAGAGGCAGACTGTGAGACCCCCTGCCTCAGACTCATATTTTGATCAGCAGCAGCTGTAGACTTTTAGTCAAGCTTTGTCCCTCTTTGGAATGCAATCATTACTTTCCATTTTGCAGTGTGGGGGGGATTGCTTTAAGAAAAAAAGAAAACAAGAAGTTCCAGTACTGAAGATTATAAATATATCCTATTAGGGTTTCTTTTTCTTCCCTTCCAGACAAAAGCATTTCTGCTTCCAAGCTTGGTAGACCTCCTGACCCTGCTGATGTGGGTGGATGGCTCTGCATGTTCTGAATCATTTGCTTCCTTTTCAAGTGTTGCTTTCTCCTTATTTCAATTACCCTTCCTTTATAATTACATGGGCCGCTCCAGTGAGCGGGAGTGCTCTGGAGCTGACAGACCGTCTAACAGCAGGGCATGCTGGAGGCAAAATCTACATCCTTATCTGCCTTGGGCACCGGGGAAGCTGTGTGTTTAATAGCACAGGAGAAACTGTTCAAGGATATTCAGACACAAGCGATTGGTGGAGGGTTCACTGCCCAGGCTTGTACCAGGTTGGGCCGTGTGTAATTGCTCTCTCCCTCAGAGAGTTGTAAACTGCGTGTACAAGGATCACCTCCCTTCATTCCTGCTGAGTGATTGCCTCTGTGGCACCAGGAGTCAAGAAAGTTTGGTCTGATACCTATTTGAGCTCAATGGGAGTCTTGTAACTAAACTTGAAAGAGATTAGTTCAGTCCCCAGTAGGTGCAGCCGGCTAGGACAGGAAAGAAGGTGGGAAACAGTGACTGATGCCTGGCCCTGCAGCTGCAGATGGCTTATGGATGTACAGCGTGGTGATTCCTGCGGCCAGAGATGACTGCATAAAATTCAGAGTTTTGCACTATGCAATTTCTCAAGAAACTGATTTTTTTTTTTTTTTTTTTTTTTTGTCCTGATTTTCATCTTATTTGCAACAAAAACGAAGTGGTTGGTTTTGTATAGAAGTCTTACAAAGAGGCAGACTTTAAATTGTGAAAGATTAAGCTTTAGAGGTGTGGAGGCTTAGCTTTATGTTGCTAGTTCTTTCCAATGAAGCTGTGCACTGTCTATTTTAAGAAAATGCTTTATTAAATAGTTTCCCAAAAGTTTAGATGGATTTCTGAGGCCACTTCCTGATTTCTTCTCCCTGTAGAAGCCAGGCTCACTGAATATCCCATCCAGACAGTGCACTATAATGTGGTGCCGTTTAGTAACCCATAGGATACTGGAAAATTACCTATTTAATCAGACCTTAAAAGCCTATCTCCAGTTGCAGAAGAGCTAGTGGAGCTGTTGCAAAAAAAAAAACCAAAAAACAAAAAACAAAGAAGGTGCATCCTGTGAATGCTTGAGCCCAAGGGTGTTTATTGTAAAGGAAGGGATTTTTTTAGCCAATTAATTACACATTTCAAACTTAATCTCATATTGAAATTCTAAGAGGAATGCGTGTGGGAACAGAATGGGAGAGGGTGTCAAAAGGTTTTTCTTTAGCAGCAGTTCCTGCAGTGAGTCATGAAGAAAGGGCCATAATTGCTCCTATTGTCTTGTGTGCTTTGGTACAGCCACCTGTTGGTTATTTGTGAGCTCATCATTATCACTTGCATTATTTTGGCTCTGTATGAAAGAGATTAAGCTGCTGGAATTGTGTGGCTGAGCAGTACCATGGTACCAGAGGTAAGAACATAGAACTGTTTTTCTCTTGATTCATCCAGGATTTAAAGGTGTATAAAATAACTTGGAGAGCCGGTAGGTCTTACCACAAAGAGAGCAGTTGAGCATCTTGCATGCACAGCTTTCCTTCCACTCAGTGTGCTTCCCTGCTTCTGCTTGTTCTGTGCTCAGCCAACAGGTAAAAGAGAGGCATGGATGCTTGCTGTCTACAAAGTGAGTCCAGGCTACTGCTTCGTTACTGGGAACAGGAAGCAAGAGGAAGGCAGTCTTCCCTTAAATTCAGTGGGGATCAGAAAGACATTACTGCATACAAGCATGTCAGTGCTGTTACAGAGCTGATAAGTAGTAGTCTGCAACCACACTTACCTCTGCAGTCGCACTTACCTCCACAGTGCTTTTAGCTGAAGCTGCAGCCTTACTGCAACCCGAAGTTGAGAAGGTGAACAAGCACCTGGTCCTGCTCAGCTCGCACAGCAGGCTGCCTCCTAAATCTCACTTGGTTTGCAGCCTCAGACTGCAGAAGGAAGAGGGCAGGGCAGAGAAGAAGCAAAAAGGTCAGGACAGCTAAGAAGAAAGTGTGGCCAGAGATCAGGCTGTCTTCCTACAAAGACTTGAGCATTAAGTAAAACAAGGAGAGGTGAGGAAGAACATTCTGCTATGGAGTGGTTAGGACTGACTTATTTTTTTTGCTTTATTGGAGTTGCCTTAAGGTCAGCACTAGACCTCTTACCCGTCAGAGCTTCTCCATCAGAGCAGGAAAGCTATGGCTTCTCCATCCCTTGTAAAGAGCACAGTGTGCTCTGTGCGTTGCCTTTGGGACGTGACTTGGTATCTTTACCTGGGGAGTGTTTCTTTTTATTCTTTTATCTTATATTTGGATGCAGCAACAGAGGCAGGGGACTGCTTAAAATTCCCTTTGACTTTTCAAAATGTTTCTGGGAGCCTAAGGTATTTGTAGGAGTAAAATATAGAATTACAACCTAGGTGCTTGGTCTGGCAGTGATGGGGAGCAATGGCAGACAATACCCAGGCCTCTCAGAAGTTACTGTGGATCACAGAACCTCTCTGAAATCAAAACTCTTTCCTTTCCTTTTAATTCACTATGAACTTGTTAAATCAAGGAAGTCTACAGTGAACATGTGCTAGTCTATGGAATCCAGGAGTGAAAGACTTTCTTAAAATGCTCCCACCTTCCTCAATCATCTTTCAAAACTTTTAAGTTTCAGGTATATTGACAGCGCGTCGCACCTGCAAAGGCATCGAGTAATACATCAGATGAAGAGGAAAATAAACTAGTGTTTCTCTTATTCAGGGAAACCTCAAGTTATGACAGGAGCAAAGTCTTTTGTTACGCAGGTTCTATAAATAACAGAGTTTAGTTCTCTCCTGAGATGTGATGAGAACAAAGGATCATTTCTCATCTGGGATGCCTTGAGGGAGGGTAAGAGCTTGTGGAAAAGGGTTAGAGGACAGAGGTCTGGAAAATTTGGGGCTCACTCAAGGGATTTCAGAGAAATCCAACTCCTTGGCTCTCTTACTGAACGACTCGGACAAGGGCTTAACAACTTTCAGTTTTCCTGCCGTAGAGAAAATGCTTGTGTAAAAGCATGTTTCTTCTCTTATCACCTGTGTCCACGCAGAGGGTTAGTATTACAAGCACAACATAATGAAACAATTTAGAGTTGTCTCTATATCTTAGTTTCTAGTAAAGACTCTTCTGCCACATGCTTTTTATCAGAACAGCTGTATTCTGCCCTGAGTCAGTTCCACCCCAAGTAGCTCTCAGCTTCACCTCACCCTGGGGAAATGAGAAAACAGGCTGTGGGATAAATGTGGTTTTTCTCTCTTGGTCTTCAGTGATTCTTCCTGCTTCATTCTGCCCTTCTGTGCCTTTTTAGCCTTATTCTTCAGCTTTCTCTTTTTTTTTTCTTTTTTTTCTTTTTTTCTTTTTTTTGCAGTTGCCATTCATCAAAATCTAGGATAGAACTGAACCTATAACCCAGAGCTAACACTGAAGTGCCAGGCTAGCATAAGCTTTCCTTCCAATTAGAATGAATGAAAAGCTCAGAGAGTATTCGTTGATTCCATATCTTATATTTACACCATGAAGTCTCTTTGTAGATCTTTGCCCTGAGAATTGCCTTGGCTTTGGTTCACCTTTGCTCAAACATCAAGAAGCTCATGCAATACAAAGTCAGATAGCTTTGAACACCAAACCATTTGACATATTTGTTCCTCAACTGGACACAACTTCTTTTATAGTCAGGATTTGGATGCAGGTGTTTGCTAGATTACATTCTCCTTACACATACTGTGTTCTCTACTTCTAGGGCCCAGGAGATCAAAGAGCCTGGTAGCTGGAAAAGTCACAGAAAGCAGCCTAAAACAAATGAGAATGAAGGAGAAACAAATTGCTTTACTAATATCAAGGTGTAGTTGCAAATTGCCTTTACAGCATTCTGCTTGCTCTTTTCCCGGCCTCACTGAGTATTTGGAAGAGGGCAGTGGATGTGTGGTTCTATAATTTTTATGTCCTTGAGGCTTGACACCTTTCCCTTATTTCCATAAAGTGGGAACAATGCCAATGCTTAAATGCTTAGAACATGTCTTTCATCATAACAATATCAACGTTTTTTCTAGAAGTAAAAATGTTCCTGAAGTGTCCTCGTTCTCACAGCTCTTAGCAGATCCTGTGTTCTGGGGACATCAGCTCCTTTTTCTTCCTACCCCAAGGCTGGGTCCTTCTGTGTAACAGGAAAAAGAGGGCACCGATTTGAATCTTCACTGGCAAGTGTGTGGTACACCTATAACACATTCTCATGCATGAGATATAGAAAAGTAATAAAATAACCCTTAGAGCTGCCAAAAGGTGGTTTTTTTCATTCTAGAAGTCTTTGCCCCAGCAAATCAATTCACTATGTACTAAAGATAATTAGGGCATCTTATTTAAAACTTATGATCTAATTAGTGGCTTTAATGGTAGTTAATTACACAGAGAGCAACAAAGCAGTTATATTTCCTCTCAGACTTCTTCTAAGTCAAGGTGCAGGTATTTATCCAGGGCCATAAAGGAGAGTGGATACCACACTTAACATCTAATTACACAAAATTGTCCATAGTAATTATGAGCAATGTGGTTTTATTTATCTGGTTTAATTACAGGGGCTCTGCAGTCTCTGAGCTGGCGTGGTGACAGGGAGGACAGAGGGGAGATGAAGCGCCATCCCTTACGTGAACACCATGGTGGAACTGCAGGCTTTGTCCTGAGCATGGAGCCAGATCCCAGCCAATGGAGACCCTGAGGACTTGAGTCCCATCAGTGTAGCAGGCTGCAATGCAACACATCAGATGCTGGAGACTCAGAGAAGCCATGTAGGCACATGGGATGGACAAAAGCTTGCAATTACAGGCCTGCGTGAGCTATTTCAATGGATGTCTTGTAGCATAAGTAACCCAATGTTAACAGGAGATCTAACAAGGACATCTCATCTGTTTCGTTGTGAAAAGATACGCTTAGCCCCATGTCCCCTCACGTCATAATACCAGACTTTTCCTAGATACCATCCACTGCTGAAACGTTATAGAAGCTGTCACAGCATCTCCAGAAAATCAGTATAGCACATGACCTCAAGACTCAGCTGTTGCCCAGCCTTTTCTCTCCCATAAATCAGTTATCCCCTTATGAGCAGGGTGCCATTGAGTTGTAAAGTTTAGAAAGATGTATCATTTACCTGCCAGAAAAATTGTTGGCCTTATTCCTGCAGCCTCTAAAGACAGTGTTTCCAACTGCTTTGACTTAGTAAAATTGCAGGAAGCGGCATGCATAGCTCTACTTCTTCACTCATACCCTCAGGACATTTCCGTGTTACAGCAAATCACTTGTTCAGTGGCTCACTAAGATTTTGAATTAGTGGTAAATACATTTTGACCTTATTTTTCTCCTGATAATTGCTCTATTTATAGAGAAGTCACTGACAGTCATGCTAATTTCTTCCATCTGAGGATTAGGCTAGCTCCATCAGAAGTAATCTATGGTATATCCCATTTAAAATACAGTAAAATGGAAGCTTTCTTCTTTAAGAATAAATCTGCTACTGTGTTTTGTTTTGTTTTGTTTTTCATACAAGCTAGAATGAAATACTCAGTGGAGGAAAAGACAGTGATAACTTCCACTGCTGAGTTAAGTCATCCTCCTCCTTTGGGTATCAGCTGTATTTGATGCCTCTGTTTTCTTGGAAGTATTTGATCATCATCTAAGAGGCTATTCTACGATGTTTTAGAGCCTTCACATAACCTAACAAAGTATCTACGGCCAGATATCCAAAAATACCAGTGTCTGATTTCTCAGTATTGGGGGCCAGCGTTCAGATCAGCTTTTTCAGGGAGTAGACCTTATTTCTTCTAACAAACACAGTCACCACTGCTACTGTAATTCATTACATCCCTGACCTTGTACAAACTCTGTGATTTTTAAGATGCCAGAGCAAGGAGTTCTCAAGGCATCCGACCCTGCTGTGTGCACAAAGGATGCCTGCAATGCTCTCCTTTCTAATCACGCAGAACTGCAAGTACACCCTGAGCACGGGGCACCTTTGCTCTTTGCCACAATGAATCACAGCATGGAGTGACTGCTTGCTGGGAGGTCCATCTCTGACAGCGACAGCTTGGTGGCCATAGCTTCTAGTTCCTATTGACACAGCATCTGTGCTGGTCGTAAATTTGGGAGGTTTTTATTCTGAGTGCAATCAACTGGCCCACAGTCCAGAGAGTGATGGAGGGACCTTGATCTCAGTACGCTTGGTCCCCACCGCTTGCATTGCTGGGTGCTTGCTCATTCTTGAGTCACTACAGGTTTTATGGTTCAGTACCACAAAGCAATTAACAGCAAGTGAGTGAGCGTTCCCAACCTTTGCTAAAAATCGTGGCTGTTTATCAATGTGTCAGGCTGCTGGCAGATTCAAGAAATCTAAATTTAACAGGTGACTGGTTCCTCCATGCCTGGCTGCAGTCAATGGATCTTCTGGAAACAGCATCCCAACCGGGCAGCCAGCACCAGCAGAGGAAGCTGGGGAGAAGTGAATGAATGGGGCCGGCTCCAGAGTTCAGTGTAGGAAAGGCTTTTTTACACCGCAGCTGCTTAATGACTTTTTCAATTGATTTCAGCAGTGCTGCTTTTCGATTACTGATTCCATCCCAACCACTGGGCAGAGAAATGGGCTTAGGGAAATAATAGGAAAAGGGAAGAAAAAAAAAAAAAGTACACAAAAACTCAACACCAGCGATAACACAGTGACATTTGTCCAGACACTTTATGCTGAACTGGAGAAAAAGAGAGAAATTGCAGTTTATCCCATTGCTCAGCCAGTGTCATGGAGACAAGTACACATGTCCTTGCTTGCTTGCAAGCCCCAGTTCATCCATGCACGTTGACCTGCTCCTTGGTTTGGAACCAGCTGCAGAAAGCAGCTGTCATCCTCTGTTACTCTGCCAGCTCTATTCTTAAGGCATCCATCAAAGTCTGGCACTGACTGAAGGCAATTCAATTAACTGTGACGGTCAAACAGAAACTGAGGGTCAATTGAAGTCTTTTTTGTTGTTGTTGTTTTTTCCCTTCTTGCTCTTTATTTTCATCCTGAAACCTAAAGGCAAAAATTCAACCCTATCTTTGGAAGGTTTTAGCGGGTAAGAATGAGAGAAGGATGCTGCCTATGGAGGAAAGCCTGCATTGGTGCCTCCCGAAGAAAGGATGAAAGGGGAATGCACATCTGGGAGCAGGGTGAATCTTTTCTCAGTCCTGACAGCCCTCGTGCTGCCTCCTTAAGATTCACAGCGCCTGGGCAGTGGCTCCTTATTGGATGACTTGAGACGTGCTTTGGCTGAATCCAGTAGTAATAATTAAATGTCCCTTAGCTTTCCTGCTGCCATCTGCTCTGTGCCCACCACACTGGCCATTTCAGGCTTTTATCAGGCCTGTGGGCTTATTCCCAGTGCCTGCAGAAGAAAGAGGGAAGGTGAGAGGAGGAGGAGGATGGGAAGGTATGAAATGAGTGCCAGGATGTAGTGCCAGGCACAGCTGTTCCTCCAGCTCCTGCTTTGCAGCCAGCCTCCGCAGTTCCTTGCTAGCATGCAAATAGTTGTAAAAATAAAGGTCAAACAGATAATCTCGATAAATATTTAATAGTTACCGTTTTTACATCTCCCTTATTTTTATGGATTGAATGTCTAACACTTGTGACATCTGGTGCACACGGAGCTGGAAGGAAGCACATCCAGCTTCACCTGCCACCAGCATGGCCAGCTCCAGCAACCCTGCACAGCCTGCCTGGTGCTGGCTCTGAACAACTGCTTCCACCAGCAGCGCAAACTCATCTTTATTCTTCAGTGAGGTTTCATGAGGAATCTGGTAAATCACAGCATCGGGGCTCTGGGTTCCCTCAGGTAATTCTCATTAAGGACCATCTGCACAGAGGTGCTTTACGTGTGCCGTGGTTCACAGCTTAGGGTCGCTGTGGGCGCTCACTCCCTAGAGGTGGAGTTCTTTGATTCAGAGTGTTTGTCATGGGATTACAGACAGATTTCTGCCTCAGTGGGTCCTTGCTGGACTTTTTCCAGGTTAAAACCAGTCATGAGGAGATAAAATGAAACTTGTGGTGATAACACTGTTGACTTCAGGGTCCTATCAACCAGCCAAGTAGTTACAGCAGAGCAAATGCAAGCTGTGCTTTTAGGGGATTGCTCGGCAATTAAGCGAACTGTGTACTTCCTCCTGGTAGCTGGTAAGAAATCATCTGTCTTTGCACAGCAGATGAATACTTAATATACTGTGGGAGTTTTTCAGTTTGTCCGTGCATTAATTCATTGTGATCAATGGAAAACTCAGTGTGCCCTGCAAACGGCGTGTTGAGAAAAAGGAAATACATCTTACCCACTGTAACTCTGTAAGACTGTGCACACGAGGTCTCAGTATCATCTTTACAGTATGGTGATCCTGTATGAATCATTTGACTGGGCTTTGGAAATCCCTGGCAGTAATGGATCTCCACACGGAGGAACTAATGACCCTAGATACAAAATGAGTCAATGTGACAAAAGGAAGGGAATCCAACTCCACACATCTGCTTTACATGCCCTGAGTCTTCGGACAGCAGATGAGAAATGCCAGCAGAGTGGCCTGGCTATGCATCACCCGTTTTGCATGGGAGCAATCAGTCCTCGTTTGGACAGGACAGCTCAGGGATTTAGATCCCTGCTCCAGAGCCTAAAGACCCTTCAGGATGCTATTTCTGTCCTAAACAGAAACTGGTCTTGGCACAAATAACCTTCCTGTATTCTTTCAGCTGGAACATAGCTTTTTTTTCCCACTCTTTTCATTTCAACCTTTGCCTTTAAAATCTTAGCCACGCTCCTCCCTCCCTGCCCCAACCCAATCATCATCTCATTTTCATTGCAAGGAACATGTCATTAACATTTGATACTGACTCCTTTCCCTCTCCTTGGCTACATTACTTCTTTTTTTTTCCTCCCTTTTGTTGAAGCTTTATCACCCTGTTTTAGAGGCTTCACAATGTGAAAACTGGCAGAAATTCAGGTTCAGATAGAATCCAGAACTGGCTCTACATATGCATTTAAGAGGTGTCGGTATTGGGGTAGCATATCAAGCTCCCAAATAGCCTGACACAAATAGGGTAAGCATCAATGGCAGTTGAAGAGTCACTCAAATACTGCTTAAAGTCCTTAACAAAAAAGAAAGACTTGGTTTTGACTGTGATGGGAAATAGTCTTCTGGCAATATTTCAACTGGCTGCTGAGACGTGTTAGTACTGCAAACTTGCATTATGCCAGGAAGGCAGCACAGCCCCTGCTCAGCAGCTAATGGTCGCATATGGTATCAGGGCTGTGACCTCAGAGTGGTTCAAGGTAGGTGTTAACGTCATCAAAGCAGTGTCAGAAAACCTAGATCTGGAGCTTATGCATGAAATCATGACCTTTTTCTTTTCCTCTTTTTTTTTGTGGGAGTTGGCAGGAACCCTTTGGAAGTGACCATTAATTGTTGTCAGCAGGATCTCTCATAAAAAAATTGTTCACTAAACACTTCAGGAGCATAAGTCTGAACAACAGCTCCTAGGTAAGCAAAGAAATCTAATTTCCTAGCCTGTTTGCAAGCATCCCTCTATACTGAGCTATGCAAGTCACTTCTGACAGAGCATCACTGGCCATTTCAGTTGTCAAGTGGATTGTTTGGGGATTTTTGCTGATTGGATACCCAAAGTTTTAGAAATAGGAGAAAATCAATTAAAAGCTAAGGTATCCCTATAAATAAAGAAGGAAAACAAGCAAACAAGCAAGCAACTTTTGCCTGTGAACCCTTGCAAAATAGTCATTTAAGTGCTTGCCCTGTCTTCACTTTCTTGAAATGTTCTTTAAGCAGGGTTTTTACTATCTCACTCAGTAACTGTTCACAGAAAAAGAAAGAAAAAAAAAAGATAAAATAGGTCAGAAATGTAACTGGAACAAATGTGTTTGAATAAAAGAGAGCCAGGCAAACATTGCAGGTACCAGAACTGTGCAAACACAGCAAATAACGCAAAGCTTCCCCTCAGGAGAAGAACAATATGCAGAAGTCTTGATAGTTTAGTTCACTTAGCAGCAGTCTGAAAATGGTTGCATCCTGCAGTTATGCACCCCTCAACTCCTGAGGGAATCAGTCGCTGTGTTGTGTGCAGGTAGAGGGGACACGTGAGAGTCAGTCGGTTGTGACATTTGACTTCTATGAGATAGAGCAGCCTTGTGGCAGCTCTGAATTGGGCTGTAATAAGAATTTCATCGAAGAGCCAGGGATCACTACAGTGTACTGTAAGATAGCTGGGGCTCCAGCCTCCTCATGTACTGAAAACCCAGAAAATCCCATGCACTGTTATTACAAGGGAGTGACTTCCAACACACATGCCTGTCTTCTGTCCTTGATGCTGTTCCAAGGACACCCAAGTCGGTCTTCTGCAATAGCCGAGCCAGCCTTGTGTGAACAAAAATATGCATGTTAATGTAAAGTGTGCCTGCTGCCTCTGGAGCTGTGTGCTTTTGTGTGTGACAGTATTTCCTCGTGCAGGTAGGATTGCTGCTGTTGTCCAGGTGGAGATATCAGCTGCCCTTTCCGTGCCCCATTCTCACCATTGCTTCTGTTTAAGAGTTGGGAAGGCCACATCATCACACTGATGTACATCTGCACATCCACTGAGAACGTTTTCTAAAAGCCTATCCAAACTGTATTTCCTTCTCCTTTTGTCCCCATGACTTCCTCCAGAGCAGCTGAGGGACTTGCACTGAATCCTTGTCTCTGGCTCCCTCTGAGCTTGCTGTCTTTCACTTATTGAATTAGGATAAATTGGAACTTTCATAAAGGGTGATATAAATCATTATCTCAAGTTAGCAGATGTGGACTCACCAGGGTAGAGCCGTGTTAATAACTCCTTCAGATTAGGGCTGATTGGTACAATTTGAAACTTGTTTCTCTCAGCTTGATCAGCCTAGTTGTAACTGTGGCAATTATCCCATTTCATTTTCAATAGCTCAGCACAGAGGAGCTGCTGCCTCCAATCCATCCCTCTGTAATGAATCCAGCGTGATATTCTTGGTCCCATGGACAGAGATACCCTGTCACCCCCAGCTCCAAAAGAAGCATTAAAGAAAATAAACCCTGTATCCAGATGACACGTAGGAATGTGTCTTTTAGGGAGTGAGATGCTAAGTGTCCATGTAAACATCATTTAGGTATTTGGCCGTTGAAAAGACTCTCTTCATTCTTACAGCATCACTTGCACTTCTTGGCAGTCTTCCTGCCTGGGAAATTAGATGAAAAAACGGGGTTTTGTCCAAGCATTGAAGCTGCTTGAATAGATTCTGATGGATGTGTTACATGCAGGATTTGTGGGGTTTTGTTAAATAACTTGTCTAGTGATTTTTTTTTTATTATTTTTTTTCCCCAGGAGTCATTAGTAAATGATTTAATAAGTGAACACAGAATTCTGAGTATAATGTATTTAAGTATTTTCTTTCACTCCTCTATTTGACTCCTGCTCTGTGACTCAATTTAGCAGACCCTTGCAGAACACACCTTTGACAATAGGTTTAAATCCATCTCTGTTTAGGAAGACACTTGAACAAGTGTTTGCTTTAAGCCTATGTTTAGATCTTACCTCAGATATTGTGCTGGATCATGGGCTTTAGCAGGAAGGTTAACCTTGTGCTTAAATCAATGCACTCGTGGTTTACTTGCGGTCACCAGTTTTGCTCTTGACTCTTTATGACCTTTCCAATAGCACATATATATATTAGAGGCACAAGTTGCATTTGATTTCCATGTTTCCTGCAGTTAGGAGCCACTCAAGTGTCTCTGAAGCATCCCCAGCCAGTCTTAGCTCCCAAGCTATAAAATGAGAAGTATTCCCTTCTCTTCCAACTGTTGTCTTATCTTTTGGGTTGTAAATTCTTTAAGCCAAGGCTGCTGCTCACTTCTTGTTCATACAGCACCTCATACCATGTTTTATGGAGCCAATAAAATGTTAGAGATTAAAATACATGGACTGATTTGTCTCCCACTTACAGCACCAAAGCTGTACATCTAAAGGAACGTTGATGATGCCCACAGAAATGTGCCAGTGGAAGCAATAGTGTGATCCCACGCAAGCTTTGATTTCTAACAGTGGGAAATTCAGAGCTTTCCCAGTTTGAATTCAGATCTCATGCACATTCATTGCTGGAAATTCTCTGGGGGTGCAGAATAAATAAATAATGGTGCCCCAAAGTCTCGGAGGAGCAGCCATTGCCTTCGCCCTGCTCTGGCTAACTGCCTCCAGCTCAGCTCTGAGCACTCAGCCTCTTGCAGGGGCTTGGACAGCTCTGAGTCACGCTGCTTGCAATATGGTTCTGCTAAAAATAATAGTAGTAATTAATGCTCTTAGTTTCAGTACTGCCATCTGCCTTGGTGACAGCCACAATGGGCGTTTTCCTTTGTGTTCCCCATAGCAGGAAGGAGGACAGAGAGCTGCTTCTGACTTCATCTGCACCTCTGCTTCGGTTGCAAGTATCTTCACCTGCCCAGGGATGGGCACTTGGTGCAGGAACAGCAAGAGGCACTGAACTTCCTCAGGGTTAAAGGGAGTAGGGCTTAAAAAGAGACACCCATGGAAGAAAATACACAGAGCTATAACTTCTGAACGCAACACAGCTTAGTAGCCTAAGACTGAAAGGTGAAGGTCTCTCGAGAAAGGAGAGGATCTGCATAGCACAGTTTTGGAAATCTTTAGCTGTGGACCACATGAGATAATGAGGAGGGAGGGAGGAGTGCTGGGAGTTTGGTGAGGGATGAGCCCAGGGATTTATGACTCCCCTGCAGCTCCACAAAGAGGCTGCCCAGCCAGGCCATGGTGTCGGTTGGAGAATTGAACCAAGGGAAACAGCAGAGTGTTTAACAAACAGCATCACAAAAGGCATCTGCCTCAATAGTTGCCTTCTGTTTGTATGAGGAGCCTTACCTTTGTCTTGCCTCCTTCCCCTAATTACTGAATTTACTTCCTTTCCCACTGGAGAACAAAAGGGCCACTTCAGGCTGGCAGGAGAGGAAGATGTACAGAAGCAGAAGCACTCACCTGCATGCAGACAGAAACAGCCTCAGTATAAGTAATCCTTACCCACAGCTGGAAGATCTGGGGGACAGGGAAGGCAGCAGCGTAGAAGGCAGCCAGGACCCCTTTAAATCTCAAGATAGGGAGTTTTTAAGGTGTAGTGCTTTACAAAACCACTTCTGCCTGATCCTTGCAGAGCAAGCCAGCAAAGTCTTTTTCTTCTATCACAGAAGAGGAATCAAACATCAGCCAGCTGCATCTCTCCTCCATGGTGAATGACACTTCAGAAAGCAACCTGTTGGTCTTGTCCTGTCTGCCTGCATCTGCTCTGAGACGCGTATTTTGACTAAGGCAAGGAGAACACAGTTGTTCGGGGGGGGGAGGGGAAGGAAATGCAAGGTGTTGCTGCAGCCTGCATTTTGGTACAGCTTGTCTAGAAAGAATATTTTTGGTAAACCCAAAGCTGCATCACTCCACCATGGTCCCAAACCTTCACAGCCCGAGTGGCTGAGATCTGTTCCTTCTGCAGGCCAGGAGTTATAGCTGACTCGTGTTACTGGTAAGTATCTGGCAAACCACAGGGTTTTGAGGAGTTTGTGTACATCAGGCTTACATTACTGGCTTACCCTCATTCTTGGATCTAACCTTGGCGTCTTAAATGGGAAAACACATCCCCAGTTTCCTTCTTCCTCCACACAAGGTTCTGAAGGGATGGAAGAGGAGAGTTTCAGCCCGAGGGTTTCTCTCCTTTTTAGGGAAAGAACAGAAGTTTTCAAGGTGACACAGTAATGTTCATGGTCTGCCAGTCCTTCAGCCTGCCCATCCCATGTTCTGGGGGGCTTTTTGGGTTGCTTCTGTGCGTTTCGCAAGGGTGCCTGTGCCAAAAGCGGGGCAGATGGTTCTATCTCAAAGGGATTTTGAGCCTGACAGGCAGCACCAGGATGGACAGGCTGTGGCTATGTAGAATGCAATGAGTATTCATGTGAGGAGAGATCCCAGAAGGTCAATATTGACTATTCATTACTTACTTAAAATATTTGCCATGCGTTTGCCAATATTTGGGACTGAGACAAATTCTCATGACAGAGGTGACCAGCCACAGTGTTTGAGTAAAAAACATGATGCTGTCATAAACAAGGACTGAGCCTGTTTCAGAAAAAATACAGGAGATAGAATTATTCATTGCTCATTTTTAGACTTCTTAAAAAAAAAAGTGTGAAAATCTGGATGGGATAAATTTCTGCTTCTTAATCACAAAAAGGACAAAAAGTTGCAAGAAATGTCAATTGTGATCAATACTTCAAGCAGGGGAAATGGCATTAGCGTGAGTGTTGTGTGGGATGGAACAGACATCACCTGGCATTTGATGCTGTGGCATGGCAGTTATCCAGACAGGTAGCTGCTTATCTGCAATGGTAGGAAAGATGTTTTAGTTTCAAACTTTCTCCTTTCTTTTTCCACTTTGAAAAAAGTAAATTATCAAAGTCAGACTTTGCAGTCCAAAATTAAAAAAAAAATAATAATGTATGGTGGTTTTTTACCTGGTATCTGTAATGCAGAAGAACGTGACTTTCTTGCTTAAATCCTCCAGAAAGTGCAGTGTGACCCAACCACCACCCAGTGCCCAGCTGGGAGCCTCTTGACCCAAACCTTTCTCATGCTGTAACTGATTCACAGCAAAGGGAACTGCAATTCCCCACTGAAAATAAAACACACAGAAGGACGCAAGTGTTGTGCTAGGACAGCCTTGAAGGAAATCTGTCAACTAGTAACATCTTCAAGAAGGCTGGTGAGGATGCACTTCCTCGCTGTCTGTCACAGAAGGTGGTTGAGCAGAGAAGGTGGATGAGCAGAGGATTCAGGGGCACTTCAGCCCCTGAAGTGCAGGACCTGTGCCTCCATCTCTCGCATTGCCTGGTGCTGCTGCACTGCCCAGCGTGCTCTGCTCCCCTACCCATATTATGCCAGGGTTGTTAGACAACATTTGTCACATGAATGAGAAAAGAAAGGTGATTGTAACTTAAATATTCTAACTTGCTGGTCCCTGCAGCTTCCCAGAGTCTCTTCTTAGAAACAAAAGGTAAAGATCATGGCAATCTTGAACTGGCCCAAATACCATCTTCAAATCTAGTTTCATCTCTGTCCCTCTGCCTTATTCCTGGAAACCAGAAGTGTAAACAAACATAAGAACTGCTGAAGTACTTAAATAGCAAAATAACCAAAGCAGTTCTCCTAGGGGCTCGTAAATAGCAGGCAAGCAATCAGAGCCCAGAGGGGTAAAGTTTAGCTGAAACTAGTTACAAAATCTCAAGATGCAGTGTGACAAACTGCAGCTTGCTCCTGCTCTTGCACGGCGTTGCCATTTTCCTGCAGAATGACAGTTTTCAATTATTGGACTGTAGCTAAGAGCAAATTGTGCACTTCAGCAGCTGGAGTTCTCTCGCCTGATTTTCAGACATGGATGGTAAAATGCACAGAGGCAATGAGAACGGCTTTCTCTGCACAGCTAACTGAGCAAGGACAAGCCCAGGGATGTCAGGAGAAAGGGGAAGTGAAAAGGAACAGCATGGGGGGGGGGAGGGGGGGAGGTGGCTGCAGGGTTCATTTACCTCCCTCTCCCCCCACCTTGAGACTTCAGCTGTACGTGCTACAGGAATGAAGCTGTCTCAGCCTAAGTTTTGAGCACAGCTTGGATCTGTTTCCTCTGCCCCCGCCTCCCCTAATTCTCCAAACAATCTGAGATCTAGATCTGATTGTCCTCATTCTTATAGATTCTCCTCCTCTTTCCCCCATCAGAGTTAGATGAAAACCTGGACTTTTGAATGTAAGGATGTACTTGAGCTAGAATACATCTGTGAAATTGCATATGCCAGGCAAAGGAAGGAGACAAACCCAGTCTAGTGGTGTACTGTACAGATGTTGGATCCAGTACCATTCAACTGAAAGGAGGAAGAGCCTGTTGGTTTTGTGTTATTAAGATGAAAAAAAAAGCAAATCTGGAGACACTTTGTCACCCTTTTCTCCTTATCCTGTGCAAGGTAGATTCATCCGGATGGAGACAAGAATCACTGAAGTCTGAGGCAGATGTTTCCTGTTTCCTCTGGGAGAGCTGGGATCTGTAAGTAGCTGCAAATCACACAGCAAGAAGGAACAAATGGGGCTGGGAGGTCCAGGCTGGCAGCACCCTGTGCTTGTTGATGGCTGTTGATGGCTGCCTGGGCGCTGTGCCTTTCAGCAGGAAGAGGACTCGATGAAACCTTTCCTGTTGGGCACCTTGGGATCAGTCATTTTCTTTCTTTCTTTTTCTTTTTCTTTTACAGTAAATTAATGTTTTAACATGACTGCAGTATTTTTCCTTCAGAAACCTTTGCCCTGTGAAAGGGGACTCCTATGCCCAGGGCTGCCATGACTGTACTTGCTGCAGAAGACAGTAAGTCCCACTGCAGGGCTCAGCCAGAGGCTAAAAGGCTGCTCTGTGCCTCCCTGGCATCACCTTCTTTCCTCCCCCATCAGCATAAGTGACATCACTTGGAAAAATAAAATGTTACAAGTGCTCTGCTGTTTCAGGTACTGTAAGGAGATCAGTTCTTGCACATTAATGCTACATCACATTACATGGGAGGGGCTGAGCCCGGTGCCATCCCCGATTTCCACTCTCCAACATGCCACATTCGTGCTTCAGACAGCCTCCTCCTTCCTGTGCACGGACCCCAGATGCAGTGCAGGGCGATGGAGAGCCCTGAGTGAGAAGCTGCTGCCTCCCCATGCCCTGCAAGTCAAGCTCGTGCTCTGACCAAACAGCATTAAGCCTCTCTGACAAAGCCAGAGAACCTGGAGAAATTTCCAGTCACGTATGACAACGTCTAGCAACGGGAAGGAGGAAAGCAGAGGGTAGGGCTAGATGAGCACACTTAGTGGTGACATGCCATTTTTAGACGTAATTATGTAAATTACATAATTCATCTTGAAATATTGAGGATTTTTTTTCTGTATTTACTGCAATTACGTCAATTGACCTATTTATGTTATCTGACGTGCTTATCATTAAAATGGGACAATATATCCCATTAGATCCTCTTACTACGTTGAATGGAATGATGATTAATTATATCATAAAAAGGAGCTGTGCTGCACATCTCTGAGCATGGGATTTGAAACTTAAAATAAAACAACAACCTACCATCATAATTTCCTGCCTTAAAACTTCATCCGTTCCAGTTGGGAAATATGTTCAGGGTTCCTCATCTGGGATTATTCCAGTCCACGTTTATATGAGCAAGATATTTAGGAAGCCGAGCAGTCTTGGTTTTTATAGTACCTGCTGCTGTATATTATGAAGATGCAACATCCCAAGAGAAAAATCTAGCAAACTTGACTTTTGATTTCATTACCTGAGTATCTCCTTTCAGAATGGAGCAAAGGGAGATTTCCCAACTACACTGGCTGCAACTTCCTGGAAACCACCTTCTGCTTTTCTTGCACATGTGAAAAGACAAAGCAGAAGTAGGGTCCCAGGGACTGTAAACTCCCTCAACTTCAGCCTAACAGTTCATCCAGCACTAACGCAGGGCCCTACATTAGGCAAAGCACTTGGGCACTCAGTTTAAATGTGCATAAATGTTGAGTGTCTCAATGTGGAACTGCCTGAACTCAGCTTCATGGATTTCCCACAGGCCCTCCAGCAGATGGTGATTACACTGCGTTGTACACAGCAGGGAACTGCACCTGCATTTCTTTCTCAAGTTCCTGTTCTGAGTTTCCTTCATCAAATCCTTGTCCGAGGAACTGGACCATCATCCAAGCTGCCGTGGAGATGCTATCCTCCCTGGCCCACCAACTAACAAGTTTTACAGTCTACTCAACTTAATAATTCATAGTCTTTGAGAGATCTAACTCATTTTCTTCTGGGTGTTTCTCCCAGTGCATGGAATATATATTTTTGCCTGTTGGCCTCGATGCTTTTCGCTTTTTATCTGACTTTGAAGGAGTTTGAGTCTTCCAGGCCATGTTATGACTAGTAACGTGGTTGCTCTGGGAATGCAGAATGACATTGAGGGATGTAATTTTAATTTCTGTTTTAAATATCATCTTGAAAGTGCAGAACAGAGCAGACTTGGTAAAGTTGTTTGTAAGGGCTTCATCCCCATCCTCACTTGAGCCAAGCTCTGTCTGTCTCTCCTCTCACCTAAACCTTGTCCTCCTATAGCCTTTACAACTCTTCAGCAATTTCTTCTTCTCCGAAGTCTCCTTTGTCAGCAAATACCTGCAGGCATGGTTTCTTTTAGGTCCCCTTTCTAAAGGGGACAATGGGGACAATTTGAGTTCAAGATGCCTACAAATCTCAGACCAACCTGTGGCAAAACAAATAGTCCTGGAGAAAGGGACTCAAAGGTTCTCCATCCACAATGTGGACTTCCTTCACACCCTCCCCTCTTTGTCCCCTCCATACCTTGTTTCAGGTCGATGTGCGAATGCCTGCTTATAACCTCAGCATGGGCATGAACGTTTGGACCTGAGCATAATCTGGGCCAGAGAAACGTGATGTGTTGGGTTTGCACAGGGATCCACGCTGAACATTCGAAGGCACAAGAGGACCTCATTGTCCCTGTTACCCTGAGTCCCCAAATCTCAGAGTCTCAGAGGGGGACAAGGACTCTCATAGGGTGTGAAAGGGATTCAGCCTGTCCTTGCACCAGAGCTTATTGCCCATGAGGACTGTTTCCTCAGAGATGTCTGTTACGTTTATTGGTTCTGTTTAGATGTTGTACTGAGGGACGTGGTTTACTGGGGACGCATTGGTGGTAGGTGAAGGTTGGACTGGATGATCTTGGAGATCTTTTCCCACCTTGCTGGTTCTACGATTCTATAATCTCTAAGCATCTGCTGCTTCTCTGAACAGGCAGAGGTGATGAGAGAGAAGGAGGATTATTGCAGTTTGCTCCCACATAGCTGCTGTCACCCTCACATGTTAACCAGCACGTGGTCCCAAAGGTTTCATCTTGTTTTAATCCAATGGAAAAGGCTCAAGTGCATCTAAAGAGGGTTTCATTGTCGTTTGTTTCACTCAATTAAAAACCTGCAGACACAGATTAGCTCCCTGCTGCTCAGCGGAGGAATTCTTTTAACACTACAGTGATTTACGATCTACCAGCCAGTGTTTAACAAATGTCATCCAGAACCCAGAGATGCTTAACATAGGGACTGGTCACTCGTGTTAATGAAAAATGGATTTGAGGCAACAGTCACTTGCGTGGCTGCATTTTTATAACAAATGACATAGCAGGCCCGGAGCAGAGGGAGGCTTTGTAATTAATATTACAGTAGAATCAGGTATGTAACAGAGAGCTTGACTTAGAATTAAAATCAATACAACAACTGTTGGGACATGTCACTCCTGGTCCCCAGGCCCTGAGATATTATGCCAGACAGAGGAAGGGCTGATGAGGAGGTGATGACATGCACTGAATATCCATCTTGTGTTAACTTCAGGCAAGAAACTGTGCTTAGTGGAATGTGTTGGCAGTTTGGGGACATTTTATTGGTTTTGGTTACGTTGTTTTTTTTTTTTCTCTCTTTTTAGTGGATGACTGAACAGGAGGAACAAGGGACAGCTTCCTCCTCTCTGCTGCTATTGCTGATTTTCTTTCCAAGCAGTGTTTTACACTAAGCAGTTTCTTTGTTGCTGTATGGCAGCTTTCTGGTTTGGTTTTGTTTTCCAGTCTGCCTGCAAGTCAATAGAAACCAAGTCCAGTATCTATAAATGCTGTGGCTCTTATGAAAATATAATAAAATATATTTCTAATAAAGCACAGCAGTCCGTACTCCTCTTCTGTTACTTTTCTCCCCCAGCCATTCAGATGGCCATCTTCATCTCCACAGCAGCAACTGTTGTTCTGGCAGAATTCTACTTCAAGACTTCAGGATGTGAGGATGAGATGTCAAGCAATATCTGTATTAGGATAGCATGGAAATTCCATTGCTATTTCCAGGAAATTCTTTTAAAGAAAAATTACTGCAAATGAAAATTTCAGAACTTCAACCATTATCGCGAGCAAAAAAATCCAAAGTGGATGGGGAGATAGCTTAGAGTTGATCAAGATGTATGATATTTTGCATTTCACATCAATACTGAGCTTTATCCTCTTTTGCTTTTTGTTTGTTGTTTTATATATATATATTATTATTATTATTATGGTGTTATAAGCTACAATTTCAGAACTCAAAGTGTAAATCCACTTTTGTTCAGAAATGCCAGTGGGAATGCTATGACAATGATGGAGCTTTTTCGGTACTTTCTTAAATTCAGTTATATTTTAATGAGGTTGTTCAGGAAGCCAGGCAAGTTTTACTACTGGTTTTTGCTCCAGCCAAACAAAATAAAGCCTACAGATCATAGCCACACTACAAACAGCCTAGACAAGGACTTTTTGGTCATGTTCAGCACCAGCTGCAATCTGTAAACATTATGGTTGGACACTGCAGCAACCAAATACCACAGCAGCTACTAAATGAGCAGCAATATCTATATATCAGATGAAGGGAAATCCATTATCTGTATGCATCACCCTGAGGCTGGAGTTCAAAGCTCAAGCCAATCTCAGAACAAAAAATCGGCTCAGAAATGATGCCCAAAATTCTGTTAGTGCCTGTGAGTGACAGAAGTGCTTGTTAACATCCACCACTGAGATCAAGGGCTGTAATTGTATCCCTGCAGCTCAGTGCCTAAATTAGGGCCTCCTCCAAAGTCCACCAAAGCCAGTAAAAAGGTTTCTGACTGATCTCATTAGGTTCTGAAGCTCCTCTTAATGAAAAGTCCATCTGTTACTCAACTCACAGGCTCCTGAATCTCACCTTCTCCATGCAAAAGAAAACCATACCTCTCATGTGACACCAGCGAACTTCTCAGCTTATTTTTGACGAAGAATAGAGGGAACAAAAGCAGCACAGTGAGGCTCATTTGAATGGCTTCGTGGATCTCCTGCTGCAGGCAGAAATCTGGACAGATGCACTCAGTTTGGCTCCTGCTCCACTAAGTCTAAGCCTTCCTCCAGTGCTTCGCAAATGGTTTAACCCAGAAAGCTGAGACATCCCCTGTGTAATGGTTATGGATTCATGGAATGAAACCTGCGTGAATTTCAACTACGGGACCCTATTGTGAGGATGTGAGCAGGCAGTGTGCTTTGCAGCAGGATCTCTCTGAACACAATGAGTGTCATTCTTCAGCACCATCTCAGAGCATCTCCTGCTGCTCGCATTCTTGTGGCCTTGGTTTGGCAGGTCCCAGCTGAAGGCAAGCAGAGGCACTCACCGGGGAGTACAGCTATGGAAAGGGAAGCAGAAGTTGGCTGTCATCATGTGAGATGATCTGTGAGACCTCATGGACCTAGGATGCAGGCAGCCAGAAAAAAAAAAAGGAAAGGGTAGGGTTGTTCTGCTCTGTACTTTGGGCATATGCAGTCTTGTGGAATATTTCCCCACAGGGCTAATGCAATTGATGCTCAGCAACCCCCATAAAGATGGGCTTGGAAAGCAATTGCCCATGATGCAGAAAAAAAAAGGGAAATACTTCCGTAAGTGCTAATTTAGTGAACACTGTGAAATTGAAACATTGCAAGGAGGGCAAAAAGGCAGGGGAGAAGGATTCTGTGAGAAATACATCTCCAATTACTGATGTGACTTTTATATATATATATATTTAGTCCCACCAGGTGTCTCCAGAGCAGTGATTGAGGGGCTAATCCACTAGGGATAATTACCTCTGCCCCATAGGAGGTGAAGTGTGCTCACTTGGTGAAAAGCACTGATGAAGAACCATGCAGTGAAGGCCCCAAACAGATCAGTGGAAGCAAATTGGTTCTTAATAGTTTTCAGTCTGTGACCTGTATGTCTCCAACTCGCTGGAGCTGCACCAGCCAGGAAGGCAGCTCAGATGGCCGTCAGCTGCGGATGTCATTTGCTTATTTATGGAGCAACAAAAGCAGGGAATGCAAAGGGTGCAGTGCATCACTTGCAGGCCAGACCTGAGCCATATGTGAATCTGTATCCAGGTCCAAGACTTTTCCTAAGGGTTCAGGCCTATTATTGCTGTTCCAATCCTTTCTCTTTAATAAAATGCCTTCATTTTCATTACAAGAAGACATTGTTACGCCTAAGCTGTCTGGACTGCTTACTGGACAACTGGCCTGATCATCAGAGCAGAGCTCCCGGCTCCTCAGCTCTTGGAAGTGTGGGAGAGGCATATGTTCATCAGCTCTGAATGGTTGCCCTGATGCCACACTGGCTTCATCAGGTTGGCTAAGAACCATGAAGAATCAACACGCATTAGCACAGCTCGCTCCTGCCTGCTCCTTGCTATCTCCTGATGCACGCTTACGCTTGTGCCATCTTTAATCATCCATGACACATTCTGTCCAAATCCTTGGCTAGATGTGGGATGTAGATGGATGAAAAGGGAGTAGCTCTGTTCATTCCTGTAGGATCAACAGACAGGGGCCAGTGGCTTGATAAGCATGTCAGCAAGTAAATGCATGTACTCCCATAGAGCTCAGATTCTTCACCTCTGGAAGAGCAAAAAAAGCAAGAGTGCCTGTAAGACACTCATGGCTGTACAGCAGCATCACTTAAATGGTTATTGAATAATGATTTGTTTTTGAAGGCTTTGTAAATAAACAAAAGAAAATCAGTCTGTGCCTGGAATCACAGAACATTCCAAGTTGGAAGGGACCAATAAGGATCATCAAGTCCAACTCCTGTTTTGTATCAAATGGGAAAACAACACACATCACAGAGCAGTTATACCACGGGGTGTAAGCACTGATGATTGTTTCCTTTCACGGGTTTAGCCATAACCTGTCCGCAAGCAAAGAATTGTCAGCAGGAGGAATTGGCAAATAGATCTGAATAACGTTAGGAAATCTGGAGAACTTTGTGATCTTCTCAGGCAATATGTGAATATGCATCAGTGTGCCACGTTCTCTGAATAAATTATTCCCTTTAAATTATTCGCTTAGTTCCAGTGATTGTTAAGCGGAGGGGATTTTGGCATTAAGTGCTAACCAGTCAGGAAAAGAAGGCTGTATACTTTTCTTGTTCAGAGTTCTCTACCTGTCAGCATCACTTTCCTCTTTTCAGGTAACTCTTTCTTTAAACTTGTCTCGCATTCTCTTTTCCTTCCATCCATCCCTTTCTGCCTCTTTCTTTTCAGCACCGCCTGAAGACAAAACAATTCCTCTGAAGGAGAACCTTTCAGGCTATAATGGGATTAGGCCTTGGAACGGAGATCTTGTTTGGATCAGCTGTTGAACTCACAGGAGTCCTGTTAAAGGCCTATTAAAATTCCATGTAATACCTCAGTAAGTAACATGCGAATCCCCAGCTCATCTTTGGGAATTAAAGTGTGCAGAGCTTACTTGGCTGCTGTCAGGAAGGTTACACAGACCTAGGACTCATTTGTTTGAAGAATGAAAGGACATCACCTGCCTGTTTTCCTGCAGCTGCAAGAAAATTCTGGAGTTAAAGATTGCAGAAGCAAATTGTTCTTGAACTGACAGGGCTGGAGCTCCTAAGGCTGGAGGTGAGCCCAAGGGAGCCCACTGACCCAAGCAGCACGGCCTCTCCAGGGAGGACATCCAGATACGGCGTTGTGCACCTCAAAGAGAGGTTTGGAAGATTAAGTTTAATTCAGATTATTTTATCAGAATCCACCCGTGCTATAAATTCAGCAGAGTAACTCAGAATGAATTGAAATTGCTCTCAGCAGGATGGTATCTCCCCTGGCATCTCCTAATTCTGCTCAGACAAGAAACACCGTAAGAATTAGGTTTTTTATTCCTTCTGCACACGAGCTCTTTTCTGCTTAGATTTGGGATCTGAAAGTGCTTCCGTTTATTTCAGTTCCCTGTTATTTTCAAAGTTAAAAAGTTAGGAATAGCTCTCAGAATATGCTTGGGTAATCATAATATTAATACATTCTTATGTACCTTGTATTATATTGATCACCCGGTGCTCCATCAAGCTTTGATGGTTTATAATAATGCCAAAGAAATAATTCTTTCCGCCCTACTAAACAGCAGCGAATTGCTACAGCTTGAGGGGGCAGAGGCGAGGAAAGAAGGGGTGAAACGTGCACTCAGAAATAAACACTCTTTGCTATTTCTGAAATTAGATGCAGCTGATCCCAAACCTGTCAGAAGCACTTGGACAGCCAGTTCCACCCCAGACCTTTGCAGCCCAGGCTGGTCCTGTCCCATAACGTGACTGTGGCTCTCCTCACAGTGTGCTGCAGCCCCCAGCCTCACATCAGCACGGATGTCTCAGCAGGGCACCTTGTACTGCTCTCAGCTGCCAGCCTTGGCCACTGCCGAAACATTTTGGGGGCATCTCTTTTATTTCGACGATCTCGAAGCTTTTTACAAATCTTTATTGATTAAGCATCAAAACCTTCATCCGATGTAGATAAGTTTAATGCTATTACCTTGGTTTTACAAGACAAATTTGATTGAAAGCACGGGGAAGTTAAGCAACTCGCTCAAGGTCAGGCATCAACATGTAGCAGGACGGGCAGCACAGCTGGAAGCACACATAGGCACTTTGTGCTCTTCCTATACATCACCTCTCATAACATTAAATTGCTCGTTACTGTGCCTTTGGATCATTTCAGGCAACATTATGGATTTTACTAACAGGTAAATGTTGTGACAAGGGAAATACATTTGTGTGCACAGGGAAAGAATTGTCCAGCAGTGCATTACTGCAATTGGAGGTGGGCACCGACTGCCAGGATTTCGGAGATCTGTTCCTCCTTTGCTGTGATTTATGTGGCTCAGCTGCCTGTCTTGGCTCCCATTCCATGGAGGGTGGTGGTGGTTACTGCTGGTGTTTAGGAGGGCAGGATCTGCTGATACCTTCTCAGATGGGGATTCTCAGATGTCTACAGCTTTTGCATGGATTAAAATCCGTGTTTTGCCCCAAATCTTTTTTGAATGACTGTTGCTCTCTACGCCACAGCTTTCTGCCTGTAAAACAGGGATATTTGTGACTTTTACCTGTGCTGCAGAGGTGATTAGGTCCAAGAATGGCTGTGGAGACGCTGCTGCGATGGATGCCTTTGAACTGGGAACCAGAATTTGCTGTCAGCCTGGCTGCGGAGCCGATTGCTTCTGTGTCAGGTCCAGATCCTGCAAGGAGGAGGGAAGATGCCTGCAGCTCCTCTCTCAGCTGTCCCATTGTCACTTGGCTGCATCACCCTGCCGTCCCTCTGCCACTCATGGACACACCGTAGACCCGACCTGCACTGCTTCCCCGGGCAGCTGGGATGGATGCTCAGCCAAGGCAAGGAATTGAACCAGCAGCAAAGGGACACAAGCTGCAGGGGTAATTTATTGCAGCTGTTTGCGAGCCATGAGGAACTTTGGAAGGGCTGGGCTACAAACGTGAGAGTTTGCAGGTATCCACAGAGGGGAATTTGTCTCCGTTTACCCTCGGGTAGAGCACTGCCCAGGGGATGAATTCGGTTCGGCGCTGGCAGGAGCTGCAGGCAGACAGGAGCCGGGCGGTCACCATCGGCAGAGCCGCTGCCTGCAGAGCTGCTGTAGATCACAAATGCCCCCTTGAGCCCAGGAAAGGGATTGTTCCTACTGCTCATCCTCTGACCTTCCCCTGGCATCGAAAGGGCCTTTGGTAGCGGTGTTTTCACCATCCCTGTTTCGGGTTTTAGGACGCACTTCTGTCCTCTCCGTCCTCCCGTCTCGCTGGGCAGGTTTGGGTGCAGAGCTGGATTGAAGGCTCAGTGGTGTCTGTGCCTATCCAGGACATGCACAGGATGATTTTCCCTTTCCTGACCTTTTCCCTTTTGCTCCCGTGCACAGTGCCACCTAGGCAGCACTTTTGTGGGAGCTTAAATGCAGCTCATGTTCAGAAAATGTTGTGGAATCCCGTGTAACACTCAGGAAATAGTGTGCAATTCTTTACAAAAGCTCAGCAACAATTTGGGGCATGAAGGCACTCAGCATCATGCAACAACTCTCACCTCGGCCTCCTCAGTTTCTCTGGCTGCTGTGGGCGCCTGGCCATGGCATACATCCAACTTTTAAATCTTTGTCATGTGTTCATTTTTACTCCATCAAACATCCATCCAAAGTTCTGAGCAGCTCCCCCTCCCTTCCCACTTAGTGCCTTTGCTGATGCTCAGCTATCACTGAGGGAGCTGGGCTCCTTCAGCTTGGAGAAAAGAAGGCTGCAGGGTGAGCTCATTGCAGCCTTTCAATACCTAAAGGGAGCCTACAGAGGGGAGGGGAATCAACTCTTTGAAAGGGTTGATACGTGTAGGACGAGGGGAAATGGTTTTAAGCTGAGGGAGGGGAGATTTAGGTCGGACATCAGGGGGAAATTCTTTACCCAGAGAGTGGTGAGGTGCTGGAACAGCTGCCCAGAGAGGTTGTGGATGCCCCGTCCTTGGAGGTGTTCAAGGCCAGGTTGGATGGGGCCCTGGGCAGCCTGGTTTAGCATTAAATGTGGAGGTTGGTGGCCCTGCATGAGGCAGGGGGGTTGGAGATTCGTGGTCCTTGAGGTCCCTTCCAACCCTGGCCATTCTGTGATTCTGTGATCACTGAGAGACACTCCAATATGTTGTCTCCCAGGCACTCAACAGCCAAGTGTTTGCAGGTCTTGCATCCTCCAGCAGGCAGCCATGGAGCCCAGCACCTCTCTGCTGGCTGCATTGCTGTGTGCCACGTTGTGCATTTAGATGAGGCAAACGATGCAGAGCTCTGCCCCGACAGATCATCAGATCTAGAGGAAAACTGAATGGGCATGATAAAACCAGTGATTTAATACAACGTCTGCCCTGTTGTTCTCCAGTTTGGGGATTCATGGAAGTGAGGAGCAGATGGGATCTCCAGGGGGAAATTCTAGGCTTGCATTACTGAAACCAATGTAAATTTAGTACAGTATTTCTAAAGTGCTGTTGGAAAGTAGCCAGGAGTCTGAAATCTATCCAAGGTTTTCACCTCTCTGATTCATATATACATGTATATTGAATATATATACATCCTTATTTATTCATCTATTTCTCATGGATAGCAGTATGAGGTTGCACTGTTATGTATCTGTAGCTCCTCTAAGTGTCACCTCATTCTCCTTTCTCCCCTTTCGGAATGAGAAAGAAAACCAAAGTCCTGACCAGTTCTAATACTAAAGAAACTCTACACCGTTCCAAGATCAGGCACTGGTAATGTTGTTGCAGCAGCCAAATTTAAACTTCTGTAATAACATTCCGGGACCCCAAACCACTCATGCAATCTGCAGTGGATAAAGACACTTGTCACTCTTCCTGTTGTGCCCAAGCTCCTGATGCAGTGTCCCTGTCAGCTCTCCGTTCCCTTTCTGCCCTTGGAGATGGCTGCACATGAAGAACTCCACATTCCCTCACTGTCTGTATTTTGCAAAGCCCCTAGAGGAAGATGGGTATGCTAGAAGTACCGAATCCTTTCTGTAGGGATCACTTGGGTTGCATCCAGCCCATGGGACATGGCTTTTCATTAAAGCCATCTGAGGCCATTCTAGAGACAACAGCTTTCATTTGGCACCCTCTGCATCCTATCTCCTTACGTTGCCTTCCCCAGCGGTGTGCTGAATGATTTGGAAGTACTACAGCCAAGAGAAATCTTGGCCCTATCCTATATAATCTGATCAGTTCAGCTGAGCAGGAGTGATAGAATTCCACGAACCCTGCCAATAAAAAGGTTTCCTTTGGCTCAAGCTGACATTTGGTGTGATCTTTATCTGTATTTGAAAGTGATTAAAAAATTACCAACAAGAGTTCCCTCTGAAAAATCAAAGCTAAGATCGGATGGTAGGAAAACAGAAGGCAGCATGAAGCAGCCTTCCTTAGCAGGGCATCAGATCAGCTGAGACACTGTGTGAAAAGATGGGAAGGCTCTGTGTCTTAAGGATCCTGCACAGCACCATCACCTCCAAAGCACCTCCAAAGCCTTCCAGCCAGCCCTGGCTATCAGCAATGATGCTGTCCTGCACGGACCCCTTGATTTGCATGTGCCTCACCAGGAACCTCATAAAGCAGTGGGAAGTACTGAAGAGATATAGGAAGGCAGAACAGCATTTGGGACGGGCAGTTGGCTAAGCAGGACAGGATGTGCGTTGAAGATGATTAAGACTAAAATTAACGAGTGAGAAGCTGCTGAAGGAAGAGCAGTGAGGTTACAGGGGCTTCTCAGAGGTGCAGCAAATCTGCAGAGGTTTTCCACTGAGCAGATTGGCATGGAGGATTGCTGTGTTCTTTTTTTCCTGGGCGAAGAAGCCTGGCAGGTCTTCAGCAGAAGACACTGCAGAAGTGCTAAAAGTTGCTGTGATCGCAGGTTTGCCAGTGTGTGAGTACGACGGAGTCATTGGGTTTGGAAATGAACAACCAGCATTTTCATGCTATAATTTAGATATTATTCAAGATCAGCTTCAACAGGACTAAGGAGTTAAATTTGGCTTCTTGTTTTGTCCTGTATTCCATCTTGTAACTTTTAGTGAAAGTCCTCTTTTTTTTTAGGGATCAATATATCCCTATTAAACAGTTTGGTTTCAATAAATCAGCATTTTCCAATAGAAAACCCGTCTGCCTATTCTTATTTTATTTTTGATCAGCATTATATTTCAGAGGAATGTATTTTTGCTGGGCAGCCTCACAAACAGGTGAATTACTATGCTGGCTGAGATCCATACTTCGATTAGATTCGTATTTTGCATTTGACAGTACGGCACAGAGGTCATTCCAGAATCCATCACTGTAAGCACGGGGATGGAGTCACTGCTCCGGGTAAATTCCATCCCCAGCCCATGGTGGGCAGCACTGGAGCTGTCTGAATCATCTCATAAATGCAATATTCTTGCTCCCCATATAGGAAAGCTCTTCATCCTTCTTCATTTCTTCATTTCGGTCTCATTCTCACAACAGCCTCAGAGGTGACATTGATCCGCAAACACACACAGCAAGAGGTGCACGCAGGGCTCCCTGCAAATGACCCCTGGCTGCCAAGGGGCTCTGGCTCCTCAGATAACCTTTTTTTCCTGACGTAAGCCCTACTTCCCTGGGACTGCCATGACCTTTCCTTTCCTACAAGGAGGAGACAAGGCGGCAGCCGCCTGCCCTTGGATCAAGCTGCTGGATCGTTCAGCAGATGTCTGGTTGTGTGCCACTTGGAAAATGTCACTGCCTGCTGGCAGCTCCAAGCAGGTGATTAATGCCAGATTGAGGAATTTTCCGAGTTACGTTCAGGTCCTTCTGTTCGCTGCCGCTTAGCGAAGTGACAGCCTGGCCCTGGTGTGACTGGAGGCGAGCGGAAAGCCTGGCACAAGGTGGAAGCAGAGGATCTTCCATGTCTCGCCTGGGAGGATGAAGAGCCTGAAGATGGCTGGTGAACCAGGGATGTGCAGGAAATCCAGCTGGGGGCAAAGCCTGCAGCCACAGCTCCACTGCGGGCTTGGGAACACCATTCCTTCTCTGTTTGCTTTGCCTCATCAGCTACAAATTGCTCATTAGAAAAGTGGTGCTAATTCTTTGGCTGTTCTCCCCAGCAGTGGCTGCATTTAAGAAGGTGCTATTGAGTTTCAAAAACCTTTAAGATACAGGCATTTTGCAGAATTGGAGAGACAGCTGGAGTATCAGTGGTGTGCAAGAAAGCCTTCAAGGGGTGGAATGAGAGCGCTATGTGAGAGATTAGATTTTTATCCTGTTAGAAGCAAGAAATGAAGAAGGAAAGGTGAGAGGAGGGAGGAGTGAGCATGAGAAAGCGATGCCTTCTTGAACCAGAAGATATCATAGGAAGCAGCTGCATGTGATCGCAAGGCAGCCTTGGACTTGTGCAGAGCTCTGCAATAGGAAGATTGCCCAGCAGACTCAAACAGGGCTTTGGCCCATCTAGGGGTTGTTTCTCAGTCTTAAAGGATCATATGTGCATACAGATCATATGTGCAAACAGAGTTCTATCCTCCGTTCCTTCGTCGGCCTTAAAGAACAACATTTGCTCTAAAATACAAGCAAGGAAACAAAAGCTGCAGTACCATGACCGTTGCCCCAAGCACCAGGCACTGGCATTGAAAAAAGGGGAAAAAAGAAGCACTTGGTTTTCTGTCCTGCCTCTTCCCAGCTCCTCAAGATACACATATTTTCTCCATTTCCTGCACATCCTCTGATCAGTTGCCTGTGCTGCCATGCAAGGAGATGCTGCTCCAAGCTGACAGCTCCTTTTTGCGAGCTGAAGAGTTCCTGAGTCGCTGGTGCTGCTGGTTTCTATATTTTAAATCTTTGATCTCATGACTGAAACGAGAGAGAGAAAATCAAGGCTTTGGCGAGGCTCCCAGCCCTGTCACTTTCTGACCTTGAGCCAATCACATGAACTTCTAATGTCAATATTCCCATCTGTTAAGCCTCGCAAAGATGCTGTAAAGCAAAATTAACGAATTGTATCGGGATATCTGCACTTATGGTTGATAGCATTTCTTTCATGAGTAATCCCATTGACTTGAGTGCAATCACGTTGAATAAAGTATTACTCATCATGACTAGGCTAGGAATCCAATGCTTAATATTTGCAAAAAGCTTCGGGATTTTTGTGGAAGTAGTTGAAGAGAGAGGAATTTCTCTGATCCAGGCTACAGATGTGCCATCCACCGTTCATCCACCATTCATCAATAAAGGCAGGTAACTGTGTGCTGATGACTCTCTTGCCCACTATCCCTGCTGGAAGGGTGATTAGGAGCCGGGTGGTGCCCAGGGAACGATGTTGAGCTACAGCAGAAATAGAGATGGAGAATAAAGACAGAAAGTTTGAGAGGAGAGAATTAAAGAAACTGCCCCGTCAAAGGGAAGGAATATCCAATATTGAATCCTAACGTAAAACCACACGGGGACCAAATTTAACAGCACTTCTGAGCTCCTGCTCGTGATGTGATGTACCCTGAGAAGGATGCTGCCCTTGGGAAGCAGAAAGCAATGTGCCAAACTGACAGCAGTGAGCTCACGGGAGAGGGAGCTGTGGGATTGACACAAGGACGCTAACTTTGAAAATGAGAGGTTTTTTACCCCTAGCCCACCTGCTTATCATAGCGAGATAACAGCTCACATAAGCAAAGCTGGACATGGTTGCTGACATTTCCTTGCTGATCCTTTCCCCTCTCCCTACTCTCAAGAAAATACAAGGGAAGTCTGACCTTGATAGCAGCTGTCAGGCACAGTCACCCTGCTACACAGAGCTCTGGAGACTTTCCCTACAGCAGACTGAGACTGGGGGAGACGAGGAGGTGGTGGAACCAGGAACCCCACGGAGAAGGGCTGTGTGATATGACCAGCCCCCAGGTACTGAGCTGTGCTGAGCCATTCGGTTTTATCTCTTTCCCATGGCATCCCTGTCCAAACTGCTTCCCAGAGAGCTGCTCCGCCTGTGCCAGATCAGGTGCCAGCAGTGCCTTGCTCTGGGCCTTTGGGGTGAGTCTTTGTGCTGGCAGGCTGCAGCTAAGAGGAGATGCCCACTGACCCATCTCTGTGTCCAGCCCACGCCTGGTTTGTATTCAGAGAGAACTTCATGGAATGGCATCATTCGGGGATTTGTACCTGCTTTATTGTGACTCCTGCTATAGTCCCAAATTTTGGCTAAGATTTTCATGATCTCTGGCGTGTGATGCTGGAGAGAACAGGCTGTCACCTGGAATTCAACTGACAGCAGTTGAGATTACTCAAACGCATTCCTGCTGCAGCAAACTCAGGGAACAGTCCCCTGGGCCAGGTTTTGATGCAAGCCATAAAGCTGCACCCATATCTCTGAGCATCCCAGCAGTCCTGTGCATGTAGGATTCACATGCTTGTGTTTTCCTCCCATAAAGAGAAAAAAGAAATCGGCCCTCTTGTGTGTTTATAATTTTAGCAAGCGTATTACACCAGTATCTACAATCAATATACTATGCCCTGGCAGAGCATGTGATAAACAGGAGCAGCTTCGCCATGGTAACTGATTTGTATTTCATATATTGGGCCTGATTCTGATAGCTTTGTGTTCGTGTAATCCTCTCCTCATACCTGCATGAGTCGATGTGAGATCAGCATCAGGTTAATTGATTTGTGCTTTCTCCAGCATCAGCTTGAAAGCCTTCAGCAAACAAAGATGTTAAAAATAACATAAAATAAAATAAAATAAAATAAAATAAAATAAAATAAAATAAAATAAAATAAAATAAAATTATCTGCTAGATCTATTTTCTGACTGCGTTGGGCATCTGGCACACTGGGGTCTCCTACAGCCTCTGAAACAAGCCCTTAAATCACTTGGCTGGTAACTTAATTCTAATAGCTCACTTAACAAGTACTCTGTCATGGATATATATATTCCTCGTGACAATATCTCATGTTAAATTGATGTTCTGAGGTGTATAGGGGAGGTTTTGATCATCATTAGCAGCAGTGGATCTGTGTGGGTCTCAGCCCTGCATGGCTCAGAGGCTTGTCCTGGGTCCAGGCAGACAAATTTGGGGTAATTAGAGGGTAGCTGAGGCTTCTACAACTGAAGGTCTGCGGCCATGAGGCTGGTAGCCTCACCCTACATTGGCCCAGCACCACCACTGAGAGCCCTTTGGGCAGGGATCAGCTGTTTGTCAGTCCTTGGGCAGCCTCAGCTCATCCGCACCCAGGCAGTGCAAAATGTTGGACTTGGTTGTGTCCCATCTAAGGGAAATATTGCTCCATTTCCGTGCTGTGCTTACAGGGTCAACACTACAAGAAATGACCTTATTTACCACTCATCTGAGGTTTGCGTTTGTCATTGCTGCCCATGCTTCCTTCCCCTGAGAAACTCAGGAGACTGTTGTTGTTATTTGCCTCCAAGCAAACAAGCAGCTGGAAATGGCACAGGTTAGTTATGTTTAAAGAGAGAAATTTTCCTTTCATTTGCTCTGTTTTTTTCCTAATTTCCTGAGGTGACCTTTTCTCCATTTAGTGCTGCAAAGAGCAAACAGAGCAGCTGACTGACCCAGAGATCCTTTATTCTGTTGAACTCCAAGCGCTCACACGCAGTTCAGTGGATTTCAGCATACATAAAATAAAAGCATAAACAAACAACGTTAAATAAAAACAAGAGCACTGCTCTCTGCTTTGCCTTCCCTGCCTCTCTGATGGCTACCAGCTGGATGTGCCATGGACACTCTTCCTATGTGTGACAAGCAAGCCTCCCTCATCCTCAACATTCTGCTCCTCTTTGCTTTCCTCCTTTGCCCGCTTTCTGTTCCTGCAGCACTTTCCTTAAGTTGCTGCTCCAAATGATCCTGTTTTCCCGAGCAAAACAAGGCAGGAAATATACTCTCTCTCAAAACAGCTTTACATTTCATTCAGGTCTTTGATGACCACCGTGCTTTGTATCTTACACTGAGCTCTTCGCAGCAGCCTACATCTTTTTTTTGTCCCCTGGAGGACACGATTCATTTGTGTATGAATAGTTCCAATTGTTCTTCCCACAGCATCTGATGCTCGCTGTGGCCTCAGCAGGATTTTATCTGCCATCGTTATATTCTTCTCCGAGGTTTGTCTTAATTTCTTGTTGTCTCCTCCAGATCCAAGTGACCAAAGGGAAATGGAGGAGGGGGGGGAGAGGAAATTTTGTTCTTTGAACAAATGTTGCCCTTCTTCACTGCACCACCCCATCCTCAGGCTCTGGATGTATCTGTAACAATGCTTGTCCTAGGAGCAGTCCCTGGAGCACCTCCCACTATTAACCTCTATCCATGCTGAGAGTTGGACTTTTTATTACAGCTCTTTGATTTTTATGTCATAGCTTGTTTTCAATCCATGAAAGAACTTTTACCTCTCACCTCAAGGTAACCCACTAAGCTTTCCTTAATAGCTCCTTTTGAGGGCTTTTCTAAAAAAAAAATTCTTTTGAAAACCTAAATAAATCGCCTCTGCTCGTTCAGAGGTATCTATTATTTTTGTTAACATTTGGAAATGCATTAAAATAGATTGAGAAGAAGCACAGTGATTTACCCTGACAGCCACCATGCTGGTTTGTCCCAAGCATCTGGAGGCATTGTAACTCTGTCTTCAATGGTTTTTCTCTTATCTTTTCTGCAATTGAAGTAAGCTTGCCAGCCTGTAATTCCTTCATCTCCTTTCACACCTTTATTTAAAGATGGATACAGCACTGGCCACTTTTCAGCCCTCTGGCATCAGTTCTGATTTTAATGAAAAAAGTGACAGGCTTTGTGCCAATAGCTCTACTTGGAGCTCTCATTCCTTCTGAATTTGTGTCTGGTCCCAGTGACCTACAGAAAATTGATGGTTTCATCCAGTAGCCTTAACTTGTGTGAGCAGGTCCATTAAGTTCAGTAGCCCACTCTTTAACTTCAAAGAGTGCATCTGTAGCAATGAGTGCTCTTCGATCAGGGCTCGATCCTCTGCCTGCCATACTAAGTACGGGTGTTGCTGTGCCATCCTATGCTTCATGATTTGTTTGATTTTATGTTTTTTTTCCTCACTGCTTCTCTTTTGCTCAGCACTGCAGGATGAGCTCTGGGCACGGAAAGTTTTTATCTCTACGTGTGCGTGGTCTGCACTGAGCCCTCCTATGAACCACAGACGTCCGGCACACGTCCTTCTCTCTCCCTGGCAGTGCATCACCTTCATTATCTTGAAAGGAGCACTGCGAAGTGGAGACTTTTCAGCCTCCCTCATGGAGCCATGCATGTTTTTTATAAAAATAAAAATTACTTTCTCGTTTACGCCCGCTATGTTTCCTCCTAGGGATTGAGGATTGAGAGAATGCAGTGAACCAGAAAGTAAATGCGATTGCATTCTCAGAATAAAATGGGAAAGGTATAAAAATACAGGAGAGTGAAAAGCTATTTAGGTTAAGCAACGTTACTAGCTCAGGAGTTCTTGGATATAAAATGTCACAGGAGGACCAAGCACTATAAGAAGTATTATAAGAGCAAGCAGAGTAACTTCAAATAATGGAAAGGGGACAGAAATCAGTCTGCCTATAAGTTGGTGTTTGATGTGTTTCAGATCAGGGTTATGTGTGCGATTGCCTGAGATGGCAGAGAACTGGATTTGACAACACGAGAGATTTCTTTCACCCTTTTGTCCCAGTGTTTCTCAGAATTAAATAAGGATGGTGCCCTTGGTGGCAGCTGATTTAGACCACGGTTAAAGAAGCGTAGCTGGAAGACAGAGAGTGTCATTAGCTCTCAGGCATTACTGCTGCCTTCTGTGTTAAAGCCTTGTTCAGTTGGACTGAACGATTAACCAAGAATGTGGATAATCCTCTCCAGATTGCAATTTAGGATGGATGCAGACAACCCAAAGCCCTGAGCATCTTTGTGTCAAGACAAGTTCAAGGTCTTCAAGACAGTGGGAAGTATCCCCTGGAACCAGTGCAAGCAGTAATCGTGTTACAGAGAAATCGAGTGGCTGAAAGGTGTCACCAGAAGAGAAGCATGAATCACATTTCTTCTCCTCCTGGTCTTTATTCTTTCTTCTTGACAGAATGTCAGGATCTGCTTTTCTCTTTTCCTCTCCACTTCCTCACACGGTGTTTTCACAGTCAGCCCTTGGCAAAGGCGTTTTGGTGGCCATTTATTAATTCTGCTGTGGCCTTTAGTAATGTCATTGTGGCTCAAATGCTTTCTTGAAATACAGTGCTGCAGATTCCTCCAAATACACTTGGCATGTTATACGGTGCCGGAGCAATGCTAACTCCCTTAAAACATAGATGAAGCAAACAGTGCTAATTTATGCCTTGCTTTTTTATTCCCAACATAATTTTGATTTTAATGTCCTATCCTCACCACATCAATATCTTTCTCACTGCTGGCATGTTAGAACAAAAAGTAAATATTTCATCTTCTTTTCCTTCACTAAGATGCTCACCCACAGCATCTGGGACAATGCAAATGAGACACGACTGAGAAATGCTGCTTGGGTGCTTTATGGGACACTGGGACATGAGGAGATTGCCCACGAGTGTCAATGTGAATAGAAAATTAGCTACGCAGGGTAGTGATGGATGATTTAATATAACAAAGGATATTTACAGTAAACCAACAGCTCACAAGAATACATTGCAGAACTGTAGATTCTGCCTGAAGGATCAGAAAGGTTTATTTATTTAAGATATAAAACTCGAGCCGTCCTCTCGCTCTGCTCTGCTGGATATACTGAGCAGGGCAGTGGCCTATTGCTTTAACTCTGCTGCATTCCCTTTCTCCAAAAAACCCCGCATGCACTTTGAATAATAGGCTTTCAGAACAGCACATTTCTGATATCTCTCCTCAGGTGGTGTCCAGAAATCCCACACGAGTGACCGGTCACCATGAACAAAGCACTTTGCCTCAAAGGGTCATCGAACCCGACTTTGGCTGCAGATACGCAGCTCCTGCGAGCATCAGTTCCTTCATCATCCTTTTGACTGGCTGCACTGAAATAGTTGTGTTTGTGAGATCCAGCAAAGACTTCTTCCACTATGCTCTGCCTGTAAGGAGTCCCAGAGCAAATCTTAGAAGCAGGCCTAGAGCTAGACTTAGTCCCCTGGAAATGGTTTTTTGAAAGACTTTCAGCTTGCAGCCAAGATTTGTAAGGAAAAAAAAATAGAGAAGGGAAGGGAAGGGAAGGGAAGGGAAGGGAAGGGAAGGGAAGGGAAGGGAAGGGAAGGGAAGGGAAGGGAAGGGAAGGGAAGGGAAGGGAAGGGAAGGGAAGGGAAGGGAAGGGAAGGGAAGGGAAGGGAAGGGAAGGGAAGGGAAGGGAAGGGAAGGGAAGGGAAGGGAAGGGAAGGGAAGGGAAGGGAAGGGAAGGGAAGGAGAAACGGGAAAGGGGGAAGGGGGAAGGGGGAAGGGAAGGGAAGGGAAGGGAAGGGAAGGGAAGGGAAGGGAAGGGAAGGGAAGGGAAGGGAAGGGAAGGGAAGGGAAGGGAAGGGAAGGGAAGGGAAGGGAAGGGAAGGGAAGGGAAGGGAAGGGAAGGGAAGGGAAGGGAAGGGAAGGGAAGGGAAGGGAAGGGAAGGGAAGGGAAGGGAAGGGAAGGGAAGGGAAGGGAAGGGAAGGGAAGGGAAGGGAAGGGAAGGGAAGGAAGGAGAAACGGGAAAGGGGGAAGGGGGAAGGGGGAAGGGGGAAGGGGGAAGGGAAAGGGGGAAGGGAAAGGGGGAAGGGGGAAGGGGAAAAGAGAGCAAGATGAATATAACCTTCAGATTTGCACTACTTGTGGAGAAATAGATGACTTTAAACAGCAGGACGTTCTCTCTCTTCTCCCAGACCATTGCAGCAGGAGCAGAACAGCTGGAGGAGCCTGGTGCCATCCCTAGGGGCACTGCCTGGCTCCAACCCCCCAGCACTGCTGCGTGTATTGCTTGCCAGAGGTGTGCATGGTGAAATCAAACCTGACACAGCTCAGTGCACACCATAGACCATTTGCTGGGGATCTGGTACTCCATTTGTCTCCACACTTGCCTTGTGCGACAGGTAATTTAGTGGCAGCACTGGGATATTGAGGTGATAGATGCCTTGTAAATACAGCAGATAGATTAAGTTATTAGTGTAAATGTGGAAAAAAAATCACAGATATGGCAGGCATTGGGCTCGTTTATACTTTTCGTGGAAGATGTCATGAAACGCTCAGGAGTTGGTGCTTAAAGTTGCAAATGAGTCCAATAAACTTTTATATGACCGTGCAATGTAGGGAAAAGAAGGCAGCCTGTGTTCTCTCTTTTACCATTCCTGTTGAGTTGTGTCTCATCATACAGAATCATAACAGTATCACAGAATGGCTTGGGTCAGAAGGGACTTCAAAGTTCATCCAGTTCCAACCCCCGTGCCATGGGCAGGGTTGCCAACGGGGTTGACATATCCATGTGTTGTTGCACCTGGCATAAGCTGAAGCAACCCAGTGGTCTTCAGGTGTGCCAGCTGCCACCTCCCCAGCTTCCTTCCATTCCCAGGACTGTCCAGATCCCTTGGCAGGTCCTGATGTGCATGGAACCTGCAGAGAGCTGAGACACCTCAGTATTGCTGTGTCACAGCAAGAGGGCAGCCAGAAAGGTCTTTCTACAGTCCTGAATGTGAAAGAGAAGGAGATGTAAGATAAACCTGGCCCCAGTCTGAAGCATTTGGGAGGAACTGGCTCTGCACGGTATTCTCTGCTCTACAAAAGTGCAGCTGCAGCCCTGCAGTGCATGGCTGGGCCCCCTGCAGTGCCTTTCAGCTCTTCTCAGTGCCACGGCAAGGGATGGAGCACAGGGAAGGTACGAGCCCTGCCGCACACCGCAGGGGTGAGCCCCAGCCTGGTGAAGGGGAGGATTTCTGCCATCCCACCAAGGAGGGAGTCAGCCTTGTTTCTTAGAAAAAAATCTAGAGGCCAGGATCTGCAAACAAAGCAAGTTTAGCTTCTGTAACAGAGCATCAGTCTGCTGTGGAGCTTGCTGGCTGAGATTTCTGTTGGGAAGGAAGGCTTGGAGCTGTCAGGGCTGGGAAGGAAGAGGCACATGGAGTATTCGTGGCAGAACAGAGCCCTGCTCATGCCAGGACATTGCAGCATCCTTCCTCCAGACTGCACACCTCAACCAGGGTCCTTGGCAGCAGGAGGCAGTAGCCAGGCCTCAGAGCCATCCCAGGGAGGGATGCTATGAGATGGGGGAAGAGCTCCCAGTTGGTGAGAATTGGGTTTGTGCCCTTGAAAGGATCTCTTTGAAGTCTGTGGGGAAGGCTGGCTGCTGAAGAGCTTTTTCTGTTCTCACAGATCTCTGTTTCTTATCCAAATCTTGCTCGCTCACATCCTTGGCACTGAGTTCTGTGTGCCTTTGTATATATGCAAATCGGAACAGTTTTAAATTTGCCACCCTTCTGTTTCATTGATGATTCTCTTGTTGTTCCCTGCTAATTTGGAGGCCATTCTGGTGGGACTTGAAGCCTTGAAAAGCTTTGATTCTCTTGAAAAATAATAAATATCTTCAGGATGTATCTGTATTTCCCTTTTTGTGGCACAAAAGAACAGAGGAGACTGCAGAGATGTCAAACAGTAATCTCTCTTCAGCATTAGGAATGAGCAGGAAGCTACTCTTCCTGTTTGCATACAATATATTCTTCTTTCATGCAACCTCTTTAATCAGGTTTTGTGATCACATTCCGGCCTGCATTGTGTAATTCACAGGGCTGGTTTGCATATGCTTTGCAGCTAGTAAATGTGTAGATAACACATGGAGATGCTTGTGTTTGCAAAGTACTTTCCAGTGGTGCAGTGAGCACGGCAGTCTCGGAGCTGGGCAGAGTTGGGGCATAGCAGCAGCTGCTCAGATGGTTTCATGCTCCAACACATCTCTGGGTGTAGGGATTGTGCTGAATGTGAGCAAACACAGCAAACGTAATAGCTGGAGTGTAGGGCTGTGAAGTGTGAGGTTATAGGGTGTGAAGCTGCAGCTAAACTAGCGGATGAACTTGAACAGGGGAGAAAACTCAGATGTGCTCACATACGACTTTGTTTTACACCTTGCAATCAACTGAAGTGCTCCACAGTGTGGGTTCACATCAGCACGGCTGAAATCGCACGCAGGCAGTGCTGTAGCATCCACACTCACCCACGGGTTGTGCAGAGCTTCTGTCAAAAACTACACTTCTCAGAGTGACCCCACCTCAGCCCTTTAGCAAGAGTGAATTCTTCAGGCTTCTACAGATTCTGCCCAGGACTTGGAAGCAAATAAAGAAGACTGAAGCTGGCCAGAAAGTGATGATACCTCGGGGAGGGAATGTGCAGAGGAAAAACACAGACACTCTGCAAAATGTCTGTGAGAACTTTCCAGGCAAATACCTGTAGATTAAGACTGCTTGGCACAACATAAAAATGGCTCTGGTGAACCTTCATCACATCTTTAGGGTCCCTTCCAACTTAAGCTGTTGTATGATTCTATGAGTGTGAATGGCAGGGATTATAAGGAATATACATACATATTTTCCTTAAATGTATCTATATTATAAATATCAAAAGCAAGAACTTCCACCATTAATAAACAACAAAAGGAGGAAAAAAGGGAATTGAGTTGTGCAGAGCAATGCAGGCTGAACGTGTTGTGCAAGGGAGTTGTGGCAGCTCTTCCTACTAGTGGGCATCCTGGGTCTGATCCTGTTCAACCATGCAACGTTTATACCTGTGAATCTGGAGGGGAAATATGCTGAGGAGGCAGAGCCATGGGAAGAAAGAAACAAAACCAGCAACAATAACAACAAAAATGCGACGATGCGTTTTTGCATTGCAGAACAAGCTTGGTTATCCCTGAGCAGGATTGGTCCCTCCTTGAGGTGTGTGAGTCAAATGCACAGTTCAATGTCAGCTCAAAGCAAATGCTCACCATGGATTTATCATGCACAAATCATTTGAAAGTCAATCTCATTTCCCTCTGTGGTGGGACAACAGGGCTTGAGGATAAAGAATACCCAGCAGGTGGGGTATGGCCTTGATGTCAGTAAGGTTTTTGGTAATTTTTGCACCCAGTGTCCTTGGAAGCAAACTGGGAAGCATGGAAATCAGTTAATTTTAGTGGGGAGGCTGTGGGATCCCTGTTACCCACCCACCAACGTGGGAAATCAGCCACAAGTGTGACTACTGCTGCCTTGCACAGGGACAGAGATGTGAAAACTCAGCAGTACCTACGAGTCAGGGACTACAGAATTAATGTTGTTGCTTCTTGTGGTTGTTGGGGTTGTTTGGCTTGGCTAGATATTTATTAGGAGGCATTAACTCGAAGTAAAATGCCAATAACCATCCCACAGTATTAGGAGAAATTTGCCACCTTGAAGAATTTCCTATCAAAAGCATCTATAAGTAGGACACTAAATGCAGTTTATGAGGATAAGAAAAGCCATCTAGGGAGCCAGTACAGGGAAGCTGCTCCTGTGGCTGGGATGCTGGCTAGGAAGCAGGAGTGCTGCAGTTGGTTTGTGTGTTCTGCCACGCGTTTTGCTTTTGATCAGGTCTGTTTGCTCAATCAGTAAATTGTAACTAACAGCACTTTCTGTTTTGGGTGTTACACCTAAAGCCTCTCTGCAGCCTGCTGGGGACTCAGATGCTGTAAAGCGAGAGTTTGTATAAAATATCTAAGACAGATAAATTCAGATATAAGACTGTAAGCATTTTTACAAGGAGAAGACAAACACCTAGCCTGCCTGTCTGCCTTTGAACAGCTGCTAAGTAAAATGGTTTATTTGCAATGATTGATTATAGGAACCCCATTCCTATATCCCAAACATATTTTACAATCACATCTTCTTTTCATTTGCAAGGGCTGAAAAGAATTTTCATATCTCTTCTCCCCCTCGTGATTTATCATTTCTGAGGCTGAGCCTGTTATCAACATGGGTTCACACTGGAGCTCCCAGAAGTCATAACACATTAGCATGTCTTATTAAAGCTAGGCTGTGGTTAGAGCTGCAGAAATAGCAGCATTCTTTCTGAAGAAAAAGATATAATAAAGGATCAAATTCTGCATTTATTAGTTCTTCTCCTGGCAAAGATCTCTATGGATATCGATCGCTTTCTGCTGTACTGTCAAGGGCCACATGAAACAATTTAGGTGGGATTGAACTAATCGTATTCAGCTCATCTAAAAGTTAGGTACTTAGTTTAAGAAGGCAGTTGGACTCTTCCTGTAGCCAGTGGAGAGTTAGCTGGCTCATCCCACCACGCACACCAAACAGGGCATGTTCAATGCAGATCAGAATGCTCCCAGAAGTGCCCCCTCCTTTGCAGCTGCTTTGCCACGAGTCCAGCTGCTCAGCCTGCATCTGAGCTGCCCAGATTGTGAGCAGCTCGTGTCGAGTCTGATTAAATTCTGTCTTAGAGTTTGACTCAGAGCACGTTGGCACAAACAGGAATTGACCAAAGTGAGCCCTGAAACAGCTTGTGATGTTTTGGAAATAGGCAAATCCAGCCCCTTCCCTGCTGAGCTGATCAGGGCGCCGAGGTCTTCTCATGTACCTGCACTGACTTTGGAAATGACAAAAAGGCCCAATGACCTGAATGGGACGCTCCTCTGAGGAAGAGCAGCAGGACTGATCCCAAAGAGGACAATTTCTGAGTTAATACAATGCTAAGTGGCAGAACCCCATCAAAAGCATCGGAAAGATTCCCAATGGGAGTTAGTCCAGATATTGCATTAGGTAATGGAGGTGTTCCTTTTGCTTTTGCAGATGAATCATGGTTCCTGTGGGTCTAATTTTACAAACTCCCTACAGAGATCAAAACCAACCCGTCTGCAATGTGATCCTCTGCATGCTACTAACTGTGTCAGTTTGCCCCGATGGGATATAGCTTCCTGTTCATTATAAGGGTCCTTCTTCTAATCCATCTCTACAGAGGTGTCTTAAAGAGCTCAAATGAGTGATTAGAGGCATTCCTGCTGTCACTTTAACACACTTCTAACAGAAAAACTCAGTCCCAGGCCCCATCTTCTAACACAGACCCTTGGTGCCATGGCAGTGGGCAGGCTCCAAAGCACCCTGGGAGGTGGCACGTACCTGTGCTCTCCTTGGTTTTCTTTTGATTTTATTTTTTCTCCTTTTTTTTTTCTCTCTAAGTGAGATAGATCAATTGCAAGTCAGCTTGGCCTTCTGGCTGCATCTAGAAAGTGCCTGCATGTCCAGGAAGGTGTTGGAGCCAGGGGGGGGCAAAAAATGTGAACAGTCTGCAGTGACTGCAGTGGTGCTCTGCTGCACAATAGCGTGGTGTTATCGCTTGGTGTTATCATGATGTGGTTGCTTGCCTGGAAGTGAGCCTACTTCATGATTTCAAGACAGTGGAAAAGACAGCAGTTGAGAATCTCACAAACACCTTGGTCTTGTAAGAACAGCTTCTCACACACCAGAAATCTGTGGTCTCCGGTGTGACCTCTCCCATCCTAATGGTGGTTATTAAGAGGAGGTTCTTTGTGCCAGGAAATCAAAGCAGATGTGGAAAGGATGTGCTTCAATGACTATTCCATCAGAGTGAGGAGATGGAAAGAGAAAACAACTGGGCAAAAGGCTGGGCTCTCATGGGAGGATCCAGCAGTGCTCCATCACTTGTGAAGTTTAAGGTGGCTGATGTGGAAACATTTATCACCATCATCACATGGAGGAAGATGAAAGGCTGGAAGAGATCCTGGCTTATTTGTCTTTCATTTCTCAGAATGGAAAAATACAGGGGGGAAGGAAAAAAAAAAGTGGAGAAGGTGGGTGTGCAACATGTAAACAGAGCTGGTCGTCCCTGGGTGCTCTATGTGCTTGCTGGAGCCAGAGCTTAGCCTGCAGAAGGGCACCAGCTTATTTTCCTGGGTGAAGTGGGGACATCAATGTCAAGACGCTGCTGACTTCAGGAGCAAGCGAACTCCAGAGCTGGAGTGCGTGAGCACGTGAGATCTCATGCACACAGCTGGGCTCCAAATGCCTCAGTTCTCTTAAATCTGCTTAAATCTCTGCAGAGCAGTAGCACGTCCTCCTGCCTCCTGCTCAGCCAAAGAACATGGGAAGCTTGAAAAATTGAACCAGGTCGTATAAATCTCGAGGCAAACAAGCCTAGCAGTTATTGGTTTCTAACTTTGTCTCTGGTCAAGGGCATTAAGATGTGCCCCTTTTGTGCAGCATCTCCTTCCCCCTGTGTAGATGGAGTGCTGGCGGCTGCCAGGGGTCCTACAGCCGATCAGAGCCTGGAAGCTGCTGACGTTCTTTGTTATTGTAATTTCTCGTTCATTGTTTCCTGCTGAGCACAACCATGCTGTCCAATTGCCTGTGGCAGCAAGCAGGTGAAATGAGACATCAAGGTGAGAGAGAATAGAACATCTACAGAAAATCCCAACAGCCGAAAATGCATTAGAACTTCTATGCCCCTCCTTTCCCATACTCTCTATTTATGTCCATCTTCCCCCTACTGCTGTCTGGGCTTTTTGTAAATGTGATATGAATAGCAAACAGCCCCACAGATAGCTGTGCTCTTCTGGACACAACTGTTTAGATGCCACAGCTAATCCTCCGTGATTAAGTACTACCTCCTCCATCTCAGAAAATCAGGGGATCCATTAGAAACCAGGAAAAACTTGGGACCTGGAATAATAAGTGTTTAAATGTCTGGGCTTCCTAGGCACTAGCTTCTCGGGTTTGGAAACCAACGTAGAGGCTCTGATGACTAATGAGAGTAGCAATTGCTCCCATCCCTCAGCAACCAATTGTTCTTCTAATTGTTCTTCCAACTCAATGTAAATCTCAGCTTCCTTTTGACTCTTCAGTCCTTGCTCATGCTGAGGTGAAATTGTAGATCTGAGCTGCTTCTTGAAAACTGAGGGTAGTTTTTCCATCCTGTTGGGCATGGAAGTCCCCCAACAACCCCCATGAGGACTGACACCTCCTGCGGCACCCCATGAAGGTGCCCATGTCTTACCTGAAGCACTGGGGAGGAAGAGGGAGTGGAGAAAGAAGGGGCAAGCGCATCCAAAGTTTAATCTGCCACAAACAGCTCAGGTGCAAAATCTAAACATATACCACTGAAACGAATGCTATAAAGATCCCTAAAGTATTTGTTTAATGTTTCTCCAGTTCTGAATCCTTTCCTTGGCAGCCTGTTCTCCCTGTGAAGTGAAAGGGCTGGGACTGCCTGCCAAGCATTTGAAGGCTTCAGAACAGTACATGGGAGATTGCATGTCAAGGATGGAAGCAGTGCAAAAGCCTTCTCCCTGCATCCCACGTCACAGGTGAAAGATGTTCCTGTTCAGCAAATGAAAAATAGTGGTTTCTGCATGTGCTTTCATGTGAGTGCGTCATGCATCTGTTCTTTTCTTCCTGGGAACTGTCTGCAAGGTCCCTGCTGTTCTGCACCTTGACATCTTTTATTTCTGTATTACTATTATTATTATCATTTGTTCCCTGTAGAGTCGCTGCTAAAGTGCTGGCTCTGAGAATTGAAGTCCTCATTTCTTGGATGGAAAACTCTTTGTGGTTTTGAGCCAAGAGTCATCAACTGGGATTTATTTAACAGATAAGTTCTTTTGTACTTTATTAAGAAACAGAGGCACTGGGTATTTGGATTTAAGAATGTTATAACTTGTTTAATAAAAAACACCCTGTGTATACCTGTATTCTGCAGATATATGTACTTTAATACATAGTGATGTATCTGTGAGGGCTGGTCTTACTGCAAAGAACTCTCTAAAATAAAAAACAAGAGAAGAAAAACATTTTAAGAAGAAAGAAATAGTTCTCACTTTCCTGAGAGTTGGTTTGGGAGAAGTTAACAGAGGCAATTGTCTCAGGCTAGGATCCTTTGCACTTGAATATGTAAAGAAAAATTAACTTCTGCAAGGCAAGAACTGAAGAGAATGGAGCAGGTGGGAAAGGGAACAGAGTGTAGCAATGGGAGGAGGCAAAGCACACAGCCTTAGGAGAGACACCCAGAGGTTCCAGGGTCTGGTGATGACATACAAAATCTTTTACCTCCAGGTCAGTGGATCTAAAAGTGGTTGAGACTGTCCATGAGGGAAGCTGGCAGTCTCAGGCCAGTTTTGGCTGGAAGAGGCACCCATGTTCAGCCAGCTCCTTCAATGGCAAATTTGGCGTGGCAGAGAGGTGTCAAAGCCACGGAAAGCACAATCCTTGCCCAGCCCTGACACAGAGCAACCAGAGGTCAGGTCTAAGACCTGCTGGTCCCAGCTGCTCTGCACAGGGGCTGCTCCAGCTCTTGGGCACTGCAGACCTTCTGAGAAGTTGCTTTTCAGAGTAGAGCGTAGGTCACTTTTGTTTTTTATGGTAAACTTCTATTTTTGTTGAGCCCTGTGAAGTTGAGTTCATGGCATTCAATTCTCAGTGTTGCTGAGCTGCTTCCACTGCCAAATATTCCAGTTATTTTTGTACATGCAGTGTACATCCCGCTGATGGGAGAATTGTATTTAATAGCTATCCATGACACCAAGGCACCTGAGCCACGAGCAGGGGTTGGGCAACTACCTGTAAGTTTCTTCTTTCCCCTGCAGGCTGATGTTTTTCCAAGCAGTGTGGCTGCAAACACCACCAGCTTTAATACAGGCTGTGACCCTTCCCTTAAAACCCCTTGGAGTCCTCCACAAACAGCAAGAAGCTCCATTAGCAGTGTCAAGGCTCTTCAGCATCCTCTGTGATGTCTCCTTTGCCTTCCATCCCCCCTTTCTCCTTCCCCAGAGCTCCTAATTAGGTCATTAACTCCTAAATCAGGCACAGCAAAGCGTTCCTCCGTGGGGGATAAGCAGGCCCAGCACAGGGAACCAGGACCGGCCGCATCTCAACCACCACCGTGCACAAACGTAGCGGCGCTTCATGGAACCTCCAGGCTGGGGAATGGAAATCCAGCATTTGCCACTTGTTGAGAATATTTTTGCTCTCCATAAGCCACCTGGGTTCTGTATATACGTGTATATATTTATTTCTGTTTTCCCCTCGCTTTCCTCCCCCTGCTAACTCGCGCGCTGCAATTATTTTAAGTGAGCCGTCTGCAGTGCGCGGAGCGGGAGGGCTGCCTGCAGGGGTGAGGCTGGGCCTGTGATTGGAGATGTGGAGCTGATAGCCCTCTTCTTGGCACTCAACCATTTCTTTTGACTTCAAAGCAAGAAACAAAAGATGTTTCAAGGGCTTCTTTGGAAAATCACCATTAGATATGATGAGGCTTAGGGCCGTTTCCATGGAGATGGAGCCTTTTTACATTGTGATCATTGCTGCAGAATGGAAATGTTCTTTTGTCTCTGCGAGTCTGCTCACTTATTTATATGTGTGTGTGTGTGTGTGTGTGTGTATTTCATTCAGCAACAAAAAATAATTGAAGGAATTAGATCTCATGGCAGGTTCCCTAAACTGAGTCACCTTCTCGCCTTGGGAAGTTTCTTAATTCTTCAGACTCCTGCATCAAAGCGAAGGCTTCACAAGGGTTTGATTTAAGTGAATACTGGTTATGTAGGCCATCAAATTAACAGCCTTTTAACAGAGGGGACTAACACGCTCTTGTCCCAGTAGACTGGGCACATGACGAACAGCAACTGATCTGGTGACCCAAAAGAGCAAATCAAAGTCTCCCTGTGACTGTATCACCTTTCCTGTCCTGCTGTTTGTGATAACTTTGCATCTGTTGCTTCATCCTATTACTGTCTCACCACAGATCATAAGAGGTTTGGAAATCAATCATGTAATCAAAACCCTAGGCTCCCCCAAAAATGCATTGTATTCCTGGAGAGTAAATGTCTTTGTTCAGACATGGGGAGGCCATTTGAACACACTGCAAGTGGACCTTACCCTTTTGCTCAAAGTATCTCAATTTCCTCTTTCTGATGAGCAAATTACTGTTGAGCACGGTAAAAGTACAGCTGTAGGTAGGTGAGAAGTATGGCTTGGAGTCTAAAGAGTATTCAGTTCTCATTTTTACAGTATTCATTCTGCTTCCAGTGCGACCAAATGCCACATCAGGCAATTTAGAAAACCTGAGATAGTATTTGTATATACTTCTCCATCTCAAAATGGCCCGATCCATTCTGCATCTTGCCCAGGTCATTACTGAGAGCTCTGCATGAATGGCACTGTCCCATGGTGCTGGCAGCCATCTCTGTGATCCCAGGGATCCATACAGCATGGGATGCAGATCTGCAGTGTGCCATGGGCACATCCATCCCAGAGCCTTTGCACTCTCACAGCATCACCGCCCATAAGTGTGCTCAATGGCCTTCCACTCATGATAGCAGCTGAGGAAGCTGCCCATAAAAACGAAGGTTTATCTCCTGCCAGTTTCCCCATTTGTTGTTTTATTGTCATTTCACTGCCAGTTAAACGGGGTTTTCTTCCACTCTCGCCTCACGCTCCTTTTGCTTGCATAAAACATGATGCTGTATTGTGAACAATGCAGGAATACATTACATAAATTTCTCTTTGATATCCAGCGTGTTTCCTGCTGTAATGGAATCGGAACAGAGCAACCTCTCCTCCCCGACATGTCAGATAACTCTCTATCCTCTCTCCATTAGGACAAATGTCTGCAAGCCTTTGAAGAGCTAAAGCACCATAAAGGAAAAAGAAAATGTTAAGGGTGCTCCAGTGGGTATCACTGGAAATAATTGGGTTGAATTAAGTGAGGGGAAGATTTAGGCCAACTAACAGAAATAAAAGAGCAAAGTCTGTTAGGCTGAGAAGTTGTCTCCAAAGCTATTAGCCTCGGGAATAGGCTCAAAGGGAGATGGTGTAAACTTTAAAGAGCAAAATGTATGATTTAGGGAGACAGTCTCTGAAGACAGTTGGTGAAAAATGTATGGCTTTGAGTCATTTCAAGCTAGACTGAAATGAAGCACTTCAGACCATAATAGAGTAAAGAACACCTTGTTAGGCTGCACAGAAGATGCTGACCTGCTGAAACTCTTCCACATTGACTCCGTGTGCCTTGATAATTTGGAGAATAATTCCACGTGCTCTTGCACAGTATATACTGGCTGTTAGCTGAGATGTGCCAAAGCAGCCTACAAATCCTGCCGGGTACACAATATGAGCCCAGAGAAACTATGTGTGTCACTGCTTCCCTGGTCTGGTTGCTTATTCCTAGATGGAAAGCACACACCCTGTCAAGTTGTTTGTCGGCAGAAACCTGAAGGCAGAATTCTGCTCTTTGACTTATGTTCCCTCAGCGCTCTCTCCCACGCTGCTCTGGGCGATGGCACGAAGCAGCCTGCTAGATGTCATTGAGATATGCCTGAGCGGGTTGGCATCCCACATGGTCTAATCCACGAAGATTCAATGAGAGACTGGAAGAAAAATGCTCAAGTGCCACCCACACTTTCTGATTCTGACTAGCAACTGATATTGGAAATGCTACAGATACCTTTGGAAAGTGATGGGAGCAAGATTCCTCCTTTCATTTAAAGGTTTCTTCTTTGATTCTTCTTACTATTTCTTGCGATATAACATTTAATTGAATTTTTACGTTAAAAAGCCTTCAATTTTTTTCTTTCAAACTAGAAAACTAATTCTTCCCCCTACATTGCTACACTTACTGATGCTGTCTCCACAGATCCAGTGTCTAATTTCTCATCTCCATCTGGTGAAGTTCCAGTTCACAGTTCTTACCTCCGTATCTTTGTCCTTCACTGCCAACCTCTCCTTATGTTTTTCTTACATTTCTTATTCTGAAGACACTTCCAAAATCACAGCTGCAGATCGAGACCAGAAAATGAAAGGCAGGCTGGGGTCATTCTGGATCATGTATTGCCCATGACCAGACCTGGCTGATGGACGTAACTCTCAGCTCTGCACTTCTCTCTAATCACGTCCATCCATGATGCCATTCCCAGCTATTCATATGAGTGAGTTACATCCAGGCTTTGCTATCTGGGACTCTTGTGTCTGGATATTTTTGGCTGTTAACTGCATTCGTTCATTTGCAGTGTCATACATCTAAAGCTATTAGTAGACATGCTCTTTCAAAACTCCCATGTTCTGGGACTCTCTGTCCCCTTTGCCATAATAAGCACTCAAAAATTCTTCCAGTTTACTGCTTTCATCCTGTCTCCTGGGTGCTTGCTGATCAGATCTTCTCAATGACATGCTAAGTTGTTTTACTGACGTTGATGCATTGTGCTGGACTCCATCAGCCTTGCAACCTTTGGGACCAGTCCTAGGAGTCAGGCAGGCAGACAGCTCAACTTGTCTCCATCAATCAGGAAGTGAGACTTTATTGGCCAGAATGAGGGCTACAGGTGTATGCCACTGTCACAGTTTTAAATAAACACGATCAGTTTGCCCAGTGCTAAGCAACTCTTTTTGAGAACGTGTTGGTAAATGTGTTTATAAAGCATGAGAGTCCAATCCATCAGCCCTCAAAGAGCCTAATCAATATATTCCAATTTGATCTTAGAGAAGTTTCGCCTCTGGGAAGTTTAATTTATTTCAACTCATGACCATGAAAAAATGAACAGCCACGGCACTTTGACAAAATAGAAAAAGCGGATGATGTTGTATCCAGCACCCGTTCCATTTCAATTTTCCATTTTACCTGAACAAATCACCCCTACGACTTGAACGACCATGAAAACTGATCGAGCGATGGAGAGAGACTGCGGGCCAAAGGGGAGGCTGAAGGAATAAAATATGGGCAGGAAACATGAGATGCAGGACTTCTAAGGAGCTTGGCTGTGTGAGCTTGCTGTGTGCAGAGTAGCCAAAGCAGAATAACTTAAAGTACAAGGTCAAATCATTTGCAGTTGCAGTCGCACAAGGCTGCTTATCTAGATTCTGTGAGTAGGCTAGTCTATAGACACCCTTTCCCTGGAATTGATATGAAACCATTCTTGCATGTTCTTTTAACATTTCCAGTTATGACCCTACTGCCCATTTCTCACAATCCCACATTTAGGAACCAACTCTAAATCCTCCTTTAGAACATAAGTGCAGTGGCTAAATGAACGACCATCTGGAGTTCCTCCCCTGAGCCATATCCAAGTGCTGCAGTGTCTGAGCAAATGAGTGCCAGCAATGGGCAGCTGAGGGGCACCTCTCCTGGGAGCCTGCCTGAGCACTGCAGCTGTGAATCCTGTGCTTATGCCTCCCTCCATAAGAAAACATTTGGATAGGACCTGGTTTTCATGTTTTCTGTTCCAACGAGTTGACTATCCTATTAGCGGAAATGCCAGGTAAAACCTTGCTCACATGAATGGGCATTTCAGGTAATCCAGTTTTTATTGACAGTCGGTCACCTCTGTTCCAGAGGTTAAGATCACAGTGCTCTAGTTAGATCAATGTACAAGACACTTCAGAGAGCATTTAAGAAAAATACCATGTAAAACAAATGAAACATTCGCTTCACCAACCCTCTAAGGAGATACACCAAACAAGATGCTTGACAAGCTTGTTATTTTACAGTATGCTTGGTTTTATTTTCAACCCAAGCTGGGTTCCAGCAAGGATTTTGTCCAGAGCAGTCCACAGGACTGCATTAGAAAGGCACCTTTCTGCATCTCAGTCAAGATGGAGGCTGGAGGAGGAAAACAGGTGCCATCTCAATGCGCTCTTTCCTTCCTGGGAATGACTATGGTGTAAGGAACAAATATTTTCCTGGCCTTGCCTTATGCTGTTGAAAAGGATTTGGGGGAGGAGGCTCTGCTTAATGCTAATTTGTTAAGAATTGAATCCAGTGTCCTCAGCAAATGTAAATCAGTTGTTTATACCAATGCCAGAAAATGTAAAATCAGAAATGAGTGTGTTGATTTTCTTTTCTCCAACTGCATTTCATCCTAATGCTTTCTGCTTTGATGCTTCTTCCCCAATCTTATTTGATATAGCATCAGACCATCTTTTTTATGTCAAACATTTGCTTCAAAGCTTCCCGTAGCCTGTGCTAGTTGTCAAAAGTTGGAAGCAATACGTTTTAAGCATTCAGCAAGCATTCTTCCGAAAAGAAAACCACTATTTCTAATGAGCATTTGAGAGTGTAGTGCATTGCAGAAACTGTTTTCTAAGATCTGTCACAAATGATTTACTTTTATTAGTTTTAATGGCCCTTAGCTACAGGCATGGAATATAAGTGAAAATTAAGATATTCTTCACAAGGCGAAAATAGATTTAAATCAGAGACGGTGGGCATTTCCCTCCCCTAAATGATCCCCACTGTATTTTTGTCTCTGAACAGATAGCCCTGCTCCAAGGAGGTGACTTCAGAGTGTTGTGGCAGACACATATCCCCCTCCTAAGCACGAGCTCTGTTGACATCAGACTGCTCATCAACAGCACTTGTCTCATCCCCACTGAAACAACTTACACATGCTTTACCAGGATTCTGTTGTATGCTGGACCATAGCAAGATGTTTCTACTAAGAACCACAGGTTTGTCTTTTCTGCTATTGAACTGAAGAACTCACTTGAAACCAACATTTATTAATTCCCATTCATAATCTCTCTGTCTCCTTTCATTTCTCCCCATTGCTCACAAGCACTGTCTCAGATATGTTCTTCCTGTTTGCATTCTGGCCATGTTCTTTATCGATTTCCTTTTTTTTTATTACAGTTTTTAAGAATGTACTTTTATAATGTCTCATTCTGTCTCATTTTCAGTGGAGAACCAATGTTATAGATATCCTCAGACTCTTACATTGTGAGGGCTGCACCTACATGAGCCTGCCTGCACGAGCAAGGCTCTGCCAGGCTGGTTGCAAACAGCAGTGAAGCTCCAAAAGTGGTTCTGCAAGAGCATCTCTCCCTTCCATTCCAGAACCCCTGCTTCATTTCCATAACATTACAGTACACTATAGCTTTTTATGCCTTTTGCAACCCATGAAAGCAAAGCAGAGGTCTGTGTTTCCTAGTACAGCTCCACTGTATCAAAGGTGTCTTATTATGGATGTCACTGTGTGCAATTCTTTCTATGGCTTCAGCAGTACAGAAACTCACTGTTTTAGCCTTAATAATCCCAGATTCAAACCTTCCTAAAACACCTGAAAGAATCCCCTTCATCTCTCTTTCTAATCTTTAGCAGTTTAAGATCTCCCCTCTGGATGAGTTACAATCTCCTTTAGTAAAGACCTGTGATATCCAAGGAAAGCCACTGAATGCACTTGATTCCAGGAGCTCTCTCTAATTAGTCTTTGGACACAATTTCCAAGCTAAAAGTATCACTGCTTTTTTTTTTTTCCCTTAGGTCCAGAACTGCACTCTCCATCTGGAATGTGCACTCTTTCATCATTCTCAGTAATTAAGCTTTTACAGCTACAATCTAATTGATAACATTGTTGTTGATTAAAAAGATAAACTGTCTCCAACTCTGCACACAAATCCATCGGCCACGTGGTACTAAGAGAACAAGCTCTTGTTTTCATTGGAGAGGCAAGCATTTGGGATCTGAAGGCATGGAAGTGGCCAGAGTGGGTTACCCCAAGGAACAAGTAGACTAATTTCACCAAGTCAGAGTAATTACTCTGGATTTACTCAACAGGCTTGGAAACACAGTTTGGTCAAGACTGCAGATCAGTGCAATAAAACTGAACTAATTTAGCAAGGTTTCTCCTCTGAGTGCAGCCACAATTTAATGGTCACCTATAATTAGTTAATTCGTTTACTACTTTAATAAGTGCTCTGCAGCCCCTGTAAGCGTCCATTAAATGTGTCAAATCCCTTCCTCCTTTCATCCACATGCATGCAATTTCCTTGGCAAGTGAGAAAATGGAACCAAATCAAAAGATGAAAAGAGAGATGTTGTACGAAGAGGGCATGCTTTCCCCCGTCATTCAAATTCTCATGCTTGAATGAGGAAGGTGTACTCAGTAATGATGTTTTAAACACAGTGGATTCTGTCCCCAGAAGAGGAAGCCAAATCTTCTCCCTCTTTTGCAGTTACCAGATCCAGTGAAGCTGCACTGACTTAATCTCATGGAGGATCCCATTCTTATTTTTTTGACTGGAAATACCTCTGTAGCAAAAGAATGACGACATGAAGAAGATTTGAATTGCATCTACAGAGATACCTCATACTTCAGGGCTTAGGAGATCAACAACACCTGGAGCCCAGAGGAACACCTAACAGCACAGGGTGGTTATCTGCTATTCACTTCTGATCATTTTGCAGCTTCTCCAGCACACGGCTCTCCCTATTGCTAAAGAACTGCTACTAAACACACAACTGGTGACTTTGCCAAAGCTTTCAAAATTATTTCTCTTTGCATCCCAACCCCATTTTACAAATGCTTAGGAAGTGCTCTGAATCTGGGCACTGGAAGGGGCAAGCCAGAGCAGCCCGTGGATTGCCTACCATTCACCGGTGGAGCGCAGCAGCATGAGGTATGGCACCTCTGCCCCAGTAACATCAAATCCTCTCTGGTTTAACTGGGTATTGAGAGGAGAACTTCTGCTGGAGCCACAGTGTAACCCGTGGTGTGCAACACGATCTGCTCTGAACTCCATGGCTCGCCAAACATCCACACCATAATGGAGCAAGCCTTAATCTGTCACTTGCATAAATCTCCTAAATCCTACCTTAATCCAAAGTGTGTGCTTAGAGCACACTAGATTCATTGACTTGCTTGCTTTTTCTATTTAAATACACAGAAAAGACAGATCAGTGGCAAACAGGCAGAATCTCAAGTGGTGGGTTGGAAAATGCAACTTAGTCAGGGTTTGGAGCTCTTCATCTCAATGTTGCACACAGACAACTGACAGTGCTGTGTCCCCTGGGATTCTGTTCACAAAAGGGGCTCATTTCCCCAGCTGCTGCCTTCAGCATCCAAGTCTTTCTCTTTTTGCCTCGCCCAAAGGAAGTCAGAATGGAGGGATGACAGGAGAGTAATACAACAAACTATAACACATTGTGTAATTGAAATGGACCATAATCACTAATATTAAAGATAGTGAATCATTCTAATCGAGCCATGCTCAGCAAACAATGAAAAATTATGTGCCAGAAAAGCTAATGCTGGTTTTAAAACGAACAGAAATGAGACGAAATGGAACCTCACTCTTTATTCATGAAGGTCAATTTAACATGATTATTTTTTTCCTGGCATCACAGCTTCATGATTACTGTTGTATACCTCAGTGATATTTTCTAACCTAATAACAGTAAAAAATAACCAGCTGGTGATGATTCTGTTTGAAATAGAGACTACACGCTCACAAAAACCTGCCACTGAACAGTTGCACACGCTAATCAGACAAGCTCCGCCAGATTCCCAGTAGAGTCCATATTTTGCAAATTTCAACTGGTTGACTACATTGAGAAATTAGATTATGCCTCGGACATTGAAAACTCGGAGTGATCTGCATTCGTTCATTCCTCCTGGGTGAAATCAAACCCTCCGTAGATCCAGCCAGGCGCTTTTAATTCATCCCACTCCATATCTTCCCATAATGTTTACCATTGCGCCGTGCAATCGCTTTAGGGACTCAGCGTTGTAGCGGAGGCGACGGGGCCTGATTCTCCCTGGGCTTGTTCTCACTTTGTCAGGAGCAACAGCTTTGAGTTCATGCGGTTACTCCTGGTGTCATCCGGGAACGGTGGGGAAAGCATCCGTCCTTCTCAGTGTGATGCCAAAGGAGGGCTCTGCTGATGACACCAGAAGGAAAGCTGATACTGGTAATAATTGATCCTCCCCAGGCTTGCCAGTGAGTGCTGTGAGATTCGAGGAGATGGACAGAAGGAGGGGGTAAAAAAAAAAAAGTTAATTAAAAAAAAAAAAAAAAAGCCCAAATGTTTCTCTCTGCTTGGAGGAAAGCGTTGTTTGTACTGGAACAAAGCAGTGCCTTTTGTTTGGTTTGTTTCTCAGCTCTCTGTAGATCTTAGCAGAAATATCACTGAGGTTTATACTGTACAAACACAGATATTTTTAATAGATAAGTAAATACTTTTTTAACACTTAGCTCCTTTTTTTAATTTTGCTAAAATCCCAGAGAGACAAATTAGTAAAGAGGCAGAGCTTTGCCAGGGAGCCTTCATTAGATCAGCACTAATAACTTCTTTCAGCAGCCATGGATAGCTTCTGACATCACAGCTCAAGCTTGTCCGAAAGCTAATTATTTTCCCTGTTATAAAACAAAGGTTCTGTATCAAAGGCCCATAATGTGACACGGCACACGCTCCAGATGCACTGATTTGCAAAATAAATCAACTGTGTCAGGGAGGAATTTGGGGGAGAAATTACAACAAATTGCAATTATACTTGCAGTGGTACGCCATTTAAATGCAATTTGTTAAATGCAAGATACACCATGTTTATCTTTTTCCATGTTGCTTGTGAAGGACCAGAGGAGGAAAAATTCTTAGCCATCAAAAAGAGAAAAATCTTCTTCTCCTCCCCTTCACCCCCATGCAGCTCCTTGCAGCCTACCGATGCTATCATGGCAGGCTTTATAAAAATGCTAAGTGGTGTCACAAGAAGGCAGATGCAACTAGCTGGAGCACATCGCTGGAGCTCATCCCTGGCAGAACAAATGAAGAGATGTGCTTAATAACAGAAACATTCCAAAGCCTCTCTGATTCTGTTGTCTTGTTCAGATTGCTATTGAACCATAGCACCAAATTACACAGCAGTGAGACGTGTTCTGCTCTGCATTCCTCTCCAATGGGGAGATTTTCTTTCCTTGTTCCCTTTTCAGCTCCTAAGAGTCTCCCACAGACCTACACATCCCACAGACCTCAGGCACTACCAGAGGCACCTCATCTACATGGCTCCAACACCTGCAGCCACAGCAGCATTGACTACACAGCTCTCTCCTTCTCCTCTGTGGATGCATTTGCTATTTATTTACACATTTCCCCTTCCTATCCACTCCTTAATTTATTTTCTCAGTTCCATCTGCTTTTATCTCCTTCAGCCCGTGTGTCTCCAGCTTCTAATTTCTGCCACATTTCCTGTTTGAACTTCTCCTGTTCAATCTCCTTTCCCACCTTAATGTTGTCTGCTTACTTTGCTCTTTGCAAACACTTTTCCTTTCATTTCCAGGGCTTGTTTCCCACAGATTTGTGTCTCCTGCGTGGAGATACACACATACATATCCATGCATATACACATACATAAATCTTGAAGCCTCAGCCCTTTGTGTGTCAAAACCAGTCTGTGCCAGGAGTCAGTTTGTTATTCTGGTCTCATTCACGTTATTGAGTTATTTTCTTTGCTGCTATCAGTCTCTAAATACAAGCCAGTAAAGATACAGCAATGATTTTTGACAACCTGACCTTTCTCTGCTTTCTTACACTTGTTTAATTAGGTACCGCATGCAGCTGTGACTTGATCTTTACAGTTTTCCAACCTCCCCACCCCCTACCTGGAGGTGGGGAATAAAAAAGAGAGAGATGTTATAGAAAGAAGGTCATTTTTGACAGCTCTGCCAGTTATTTTGGGCGTCAGAAGGCCAGCAAGTTCTGCAGGAACGGGAGGCCGCGCTGTCTGTGTTATGCTTAACAAGTTACAGAAAACTTCTGGCAGGAGGAGGAGGGGAATTAGGGGAATGTGCCCATTTGAGGAAGGCCTGCAGTGGTTTAACCTTCAGACATCCAGATCAAACCCAAATCTGGCAAGCAAGGATGGCAACGAGATGAAGATCAGCCGTGTAAGTTGGTAAGTTGGGCTCCCCATCTCGGGGACAGGACAGTTCCCCACTGATCCTCGGGTATGGGGAATTTCCTGGGGGGAAATTCAGGGGGTGGCCCTGTCAGCAGGTCCCAGCCATGAGAGCCAAAAGCCAAGGCAGCCGTCCTCCCACAAGCAGCTTCTTGGGCAGTAGGAAGGTAGGGAGAGATGACTGCTGGTCCCCATGCTTGCGCATTCACGCACAACCAAAATCCCTATCTCCATCAGAAGAGTTGCACTCCATGACAGTGCAATGCCTGCAGGCTGTGGTCTCATCTTCCAGTGAGCTTATTTATGGGTTTATTGTCCACAACTTTCTCCTTGTTGTCCATAAAGTTCCTTTGTCAATGGTGGTGGTCGGTAGGTTCACCTGTTCTGATACACACGCTCAGTCTGCTGCAGTACCCATTCACATCCCACGGAGGACAGCTGGAGTCCTTCAGCTTTCCTGTGCCCTCCAGTACTGATCCTTCTGTCCTGACACAGGCAGATCTCCCGCTGTCTTCCAGGTGCATACATTACTTGTATTTTGGTATGGATATTATTTAAGCAAAAGGACATGACAAACTGCCTAGTAACGCTGATTAATGGGTGCCCCTGGGGAACAGTGAGGCATGAGATGAAGTTAAATATCTCCAGTGTGCATTACTCAACACTGCCACACCACCTGAAGTGTCTCATTGTGCCTAAAAAATGGATTTCCTTTTAAAAAGGAACATTTTTAATGTTTCACATTAATTTTCTCAAAAGTCCTTACTCTGTGAAAAATATTCCCTATGGAAAGCCACCTCTCCCCCACCTCTCCCATCACCACCTCCCACCAAGCCTTGCCCTACAGGTGTCCAATGCATCTTTGACAAGGTGAAATACCTCAGCACATGTCCTGATAACCCACCTGCCTACCCTGATTTATACTGCACACGTATGTGGTGTTGCTTTGAAAGCCAATGGATTTCTCTTTGGTGCAGAGCAGACTGCAATACTGCTCTCTGTATGGATCAGAACAGTCCTAAGCTCTCGAGCTGCATCCCCAATGGTCCTGAAACACTGTAGACATCAACTCACATCAGCAGAAGCTCTGACCATCCAAAGTTCACATTCACCATTTGTTTGCTAAGCTGGTCCTCAGGGACACAAAATCTGCACTCAGTTTGGAGTGAGCATGCATGCATGAATGGACAACTCCCCGTGTCCTTGGGTTTCACAGGAGCTCGTGGCAGAAGGACTTTTGCCATTTATTTTCCAGTGGGTTGGAGTGCTGATCGCAATGCCACTACCTGCAAGTTTTAAGTTATGCGTGTGCCTTTCCCAGATCTAGCAGAGAATTTAATTCTGTGTACCACAAAATCTTCCTGATGCTTAGTTAAACATACCATATGCAACTAGTAGGAGATGGTTCTTTTCCTTCTGATTTTATTTTTATGAAAATTTATGGATACCAAAGATCAGAGATTTAATACATGGATATAAAACAGCATTCTCTGATTGTATGCACAGCAGATAGTAGATACTGTTATCACAGTTCATTCTTCCAACCAAAAGTTCCATGCACAGATAAGAAACACTTGGTCATTCATCACGCACTGGGGCTCAATAGAACACATAGATAAATAGAGAAAACATTTTCTGTAAGAAAAAGCTCTTCCTTGAAATATATTCACCTAAAATATGAATACACGTGGCATAATAAGGACTGATAATGTGTCCTCTTAAAAAATGAAGGCGTTGAGTTATAGGGGCACTAACATCATTGTCTGAGTGTAGGAGGGAGCACCAGGAACAGAGAGGTTTGATACCTGAGGTTGAGTTTCAAGATGGCTGATCTTTGGCTCCTTCAGTCATGGGAAAAACGTGTCACATCAGTGCAGGGACTCACAGTCTCTCAGACTGAAAATTGGGAGTTATTCACCCCAAGTCCATGCAGTTTTTTCGGTTTAAATGTGATGCTATGAAAGAATGGTGGTTCATTTGTTTTCACTGACTTGGCTTTTAACCTCTGTCAACTTGCTGGGGAAAAAAAAAGAATGTTTAAATAACCATCGTTCAGTGGCAGAGACCACAGTGCAGGTGTGAATTCTACACCAGCAAACTGAGCCTTCCGAGGGAGATTGGCCTTCTCCTGCAATGCCCTTGGGCAGTCTGTGAACTGCTGCAGATAACCAAATCCCCAGTCTTGTCCTAAGGCTAATTGCTGGGTGATGAATTTCAAGATAGAGCAAATTTCGACAGTCCCGTAATGAGAAACTGGAATTTGCACTGCAAATTGTGGTGCAGGTGTGAGGTGTGCGTGCATGCAGGCGGTGGGGATGGCTCGTGGGCAGCTCTCACTGCTCCCAGAGATGAGGTCAGCTTCACAGCAACCTCACTGGGTCCCTGGGTTAAAGGATGCGATGGCTGTGTTTCCTAATGCCCAGAGTCCTGCACAGCACACTGCTCCCTTGGATTTGATTTACAGAGTCCTCAAGATGCTCTATTTTATTCTAGGGCAGGAAGAGCTCTGAAAAGACTGTGCTTAGGGTCTAATTATCCACTTTGCTGGCTCATCCTAAAGTCAGCTCGCTAACTGAGTGGAAGGTTCCCCAGGTGCTGAATGGACTGCCCACCCGGGCCAGCAAGGATGCTCTGGTGGGCTCTGAATGTTGCTCATCTTAAAGACAGGGCAAAAAAAAAAAATAATCACTGAATCTTGCTTTGCTTCTGCAAATGCTGTAGCTCAGCACAACCTTGTTAAAAACAAACATAAGGATGCAAACTGGAGGAGAACTATTTCCAGTGCCCATCAAGAGATACTGTGGACCTTGAAACATCTGGGAGCTAGGCTGTGTAGTTGCTGGTATTAGTGGGGGTTTTAAATGAATTATTTATCAGAACACAGCAGCAGACTTTTCTCATAACTGGCCAGAGGGGAGGGCTACAAAGACGGGAAAGTGCAGATGCATGGCCTTTGTGCATGCTTGTCCACATGCAGGTTGACACAAACACTCCAAAGTTGAACAAACTCTTTGAAAAGTTTTTAGACATGCCTGAACTGTCTGCAGCCTGGGAAGAATGGGTTCAGCAACTGAGCAGTAAAAAATGCTGTTTGCCCAATGCTCCCATCAGGTCCTCAAAGTCTGCAGACACTGAGACCACGTATCTGAAAATGATTGAGTTACTCAAGTAATTATTAAATTGGATACCAGTCAAATCTGTTCTGCTCTTTATTATACACAATGATTCACCATTTATAGGGCCATAAATTCGTTTGAAAGAAGCATATCAAACCCAGGCTGGAACGTACTGCAGAGGTCTGGAAGTGAAACTGAAGCTCCAGAGAGTGGCTCCTCTCCAGGGGTGAGGAGGAAAACCCTCTGACCTGGGGATGGCAGCAGGTGATGTACAGCCTGTCCTGCTGCTCTGCCAGCCTGGGCTCAAAGACAAATACACAGGGAAATATGGACCCTGCCATGTGCCAGAGGTCTCTTTTGCTTTTTGTAGAATCATAGAATGACCTGGGTTGAAAAAGACCGCAATGATCATCTAGTTTCAACCTCCTGCTGTGTGCAGGGTCGCCAACCACCAGACCAGGCTGCCCAGAATGTTGCTCTCTTATCCGCCAACTTTCAGCTGTCTTATTGACTGTGCACCCACCAAGCCAGCTGCCCAAATGACAATGTATTTCACTTTCTTAAAGCAGTTCTTTACCAAGGATTCACATGAGCAGTTGTTCGCTTGTTTTGCCCTCTGGGAAATGGTTTAAATTACCGTGCTTTGATCACCTGTTTTCCCTGCACGCACACACGCAGGCGAGAAAAGTAAAAACAGTTCCACAGAAAACAGGGTCTGTTTTGCAAACAAACAATTTTTTGGAGGGGGAAAAAAAAAAAAAAAAAAAGTTGTGGGGAAAAATGCTTTACTGCAAACAATTTGTTCATCCTCTTGTTTCCTCCTGCTCTTGTTCCCTTGGCAGCTGGTAGAAGCAGATTTCACAGCATTGCTGTCCAACATTCTGAGGCACCAATGGGGTTTGTTAGACTCAGGAGTTTCACAGGACATGAGTTGTCCAGGGGAAACTTCTTGCTGCTGTAGTTATTTTGGACTAAAATCTTCACCTCCATAAGCACCTTCCCTTGTCCTTATGGAAGCCTAAATGAAAAGCTTTGCTGTTCTTGAGGCCTGGGTTGGTCAGGTAGCAGCCAGCTGGTAACAAGGAAGTGAAGTTGCTTCACACCTGCTAATGCTGATGCATCTTCTCCATATCTCAGTAAAGACTCTTGTAATTTTTGTCTGCTTCTGGATGTTCTTTCAGGACTCAGATTCTTCTCCCTGAACAAAGGATTCCCATGTTTTGGAGCAGATGATTTGTCAGGAGAAAAAGCGTGTTTCTGCACTGCTCCCTGCCCCTGAGCAAGATAAGACAGTTGGAGAAAAACCCACTGAAATCCAATGGATTACTTTGTCTTTGTAATTGTGAAGTCTTTGTTTCTCCATCTGTTGGTGACACGGGCTCAGATTTGCAAAACTGTTGAAAAAAAGAATTGGGCATTTTTTTGCCAATCTAAAAGTGAAAAGCATTAGTGAGTCTGCAAACTTGGATGAAATTCAGTTTCATTTTGCACTGTGAACTTGAAAACCTCAGTTTGGCTGAGAAAATATGTTAGGAAGTGAAAAAGCAGATGCTGCTTTCCAGGTCTGTCATTCAATTTTTAAATGTATTGCTCAATAATCAGGAAAACACAGCTTTCTCAGGTGTTAAAACATCTGGGATTCGACATCTCTCTTAACCCAGATCACTGGGAATTCGGAGCTGACTCACCAAGCTGTAGGGGACACAAGAGGTAACTTGGCTGAATTGAATCCCGTTAGCGGAATGTCCACATCTCATGAGCCTTAACTCATAGATCCAAGCTGTCAGCAAGCATCTCGGCTGTGAGCAAGTCAGTGTTTTTTAGGAACATACCACAAAACAGACGGGATATCCAAACAAGCTGTGGTCGCACGCTCGTCTATGGCAGTGCAAGGAAAATCTGTGTGGGCAATTAAGGAATTGGCACTCCCTGGTGGTCGCCTGTACCAGCTGTGCCTGTGTGCCAAACAAAAGCTGCACCAAAGTTTGACCCATGGGAGTGCATCTCTGAGACACATGGTGGTCTAGCAGCAGGGAGGATTTTCTTTACAGCTCATTTTACTGCAGCTCTCCCAAGATGCTTGCCAGGAAATTATATATCGTCAGAGATATCCACGATATCTTCCAAGATTCCAATATATCCTTCCAGGAAATGCTGGGTATTGATGCTTGCAGCAGACCTGCAGGGGCACTGCAGCAATCACCAGCCTGACTGCAGAAGGACCTTGCCCATCTCTTCTATCTCCTCCTTGCTATTCCTCTTAAACACTGCCAGCACTCTTGCAGCTCATCCAGAAGCAGGTAGGGATATTGTACAAAATAAGGATTAGACTTTAAAAACAAGTAATTTGCTGGTCACTGATTGCGCCTTAATTAGTATGTTTCTGTCCCTGCTTCAAGTAAAATGGTCCACAGATGGCTTCAGCCTGAGAAAAAAATGCAGTTTTTGTTTTAGCAATCCTGTTTGTTTCCTCCACCGCCCCTCCAGCTACCCTCTAATTGAACAAAGTGGACTTAATTTGAATTAAACTGTCAAAAATCTTCCACTTAAATTGATTTATCAGCTTTCCTGGCTGAAATGGATTCATTTCTGCACAATATATATGAAGTGTGTGTTGATGGATTGCATTTCAGAGAATGGAAACATTTTTTATGCATCTTCATTAGATTCAGCTCAGGTATGCAAGAGAATGGGGGAGATAAAGCAGGGAGGAGAGAGGAGGAAGAATGAGTGTGCAAGAGCAAGGGAGGAAGGGACTGTGTGAGAGAGAGCTCCCACCTGAGATTTACAATTATTACTTTCCATGCATGACTTCATGCATGCAGAGCCAGTGCAGCATTCCATTGCTCCATATACCTGCAGGTGTCCTGAGTGGCACTTCTAACAGATGTCACAGAATCATACAGTCATTACAGTTGGAAAAGACTTCTAAGACAACCAAGTCCAACAGCTGACCCATCCCCGCCAGCAGAGCACTAATGGAGCAGAAACCTTCAACCTTTTTCATAGCCTTCCAGTTCTCCTTCTAGTTTTCATCAGCTTAGAAGCTCTCCAATGTTGCAGATCTGGACTTGTCTGTGATTCCATCCACACTGATTTTCTGGATCTTTTGGGACTCCAGCTGTACCATGGGAAGGGCTGTTGTCCCAGCTGCCTGCTGGTTGTACCCAACAGAGTGTCCTGGAGTAAGCTGGTGGCTGAGCTCTACGAATGCTCTATGACCAGTTTCAGCCTATCTGAACAGTTTAGATTGTCAGATGATTTAATTAAAGAATTCAAGAGATGATTCTTGCTAACCTGGAAAGCAACAGGGACACCTGACCTGAAGAACATCTCACAAGGTTCATGACCAGCACTGCAGGATGGGTTGGAAGATCGTTATCCTTTCATTTGGAGAAACACAGACCTCTGCCTTCAGGAGGAGAAACTCACTTGGCAGCCAAGTGGCAGTCTGCTGGGCTGGCTGAGCTGGACCTGCAGCCCACTGCAGCTGTCTGTCTGTGCACCTGGGACAGGCAAATCAATGCTGTCTCCAGCGAGGTGCATTTCGAATGGAGGCTTATACAGAACAGCATTAGAAAAAGGAAAATCAAAAGCTTCAGCCAGCTTCGCTAAAAGCCTTTCAATTATAAAAGATTGTTATTGTCTTTATTTCTGTTCTTTTCCTTACCTAGAGTGTGTTTAATGCAGTAGGAAGCATTTGACAAACTCAATTAATTTCCACTTAGAATAAGGTATTTAATCTGAAGAGTTGCAGATGAACTGGGGCAGGTGCAGTTTGACTCTGATTGATTGAATTAAACTTCTATTCATTTCCAGCCAGTACCAGATCCAAAATGTTTTCAACAGTTTGTGTCTTCTCTTCCTGCTCTGACATTTTCCTTCCCTCCTTCTGGACAAAAGAACGGCCTCAGAAGGGGTCTGGTGTGGAGAAGGCAAAGGAAGAATTGCATTATGTCTGGGGAAAGGAGGAAATGACAGGGAGACTGTTGCTCGAAAGCCTGATGATCGTGGGAAGTGAATCTGTCAGCGAATGGAGGATGGCAAAAATGTTTTTTTCTGAATGATTCAGCATACAGTGCTGAGCACCAAGGCCTTCTACAGGTAACAAACTGCTGATAAGTAGACCTGTACTTCTACTGAAAATCCATCTCCATTGGCCTTGTGCAAACTCGATCGAAATCACTGGGAATGTTTCCTGTGGTTTCTAGGGGCTTTGAAAGGGTCTTATGTCAGCAGGTGAGGGATTTTTGTATTGTGAAACCTGCCTGCAGGAGATCAGAGCTCTGCCTGATGACTGCAGCAGTAACATTCAGTCCCGTATCTGGAACCCACATCTTTCCTGTTGAAGGTTGCCACAAGGAGATGCTAAAAGTTTGCTCCTTTTATACCCTCTCCCTCATGCTCTTGGACCAGCAAGAATATGAATCAAGCCCTGAAGAGAGCTGTCAGTGAAGGATGATTTTCCTGTGATTATTGCCTGGGTGAGAGATTATGCCTTGTTTTTTTGCAAACTGCCTTATTTGCAGAGCAGAACACATTGGGCTCATGTCCAATTGATACATTCCTCTTCAAACAGCAGATCCAACTACAGAGTGAGATGCAAATTTAATTATTCCACATGTAGGAAACAGAAACGGAATCTCATTGTTAAATTTGTTCTCTTACGTTGGAAAGATAAAAAACAAAAAAAGATGCTGAAGTGGCCTGTGTGAGCAGAATACATTTCACTCCCCAGGGCTGAAGAGAAATGAACTCTGTTCCTGCTACTGAAGCTTCAGTAGATAGAATTTTTTTCTCTTCCATATTCAGCATTATGATGAGCTGCTGAAACTTTTCTTCCTTATACGCATGCATATGAACAATTCCCTCCTCGTTTCCAGGGACTGATTTGGGACCACATTGCTTCCTTTTGATAGGGGTCTACTGGGATGGGAACCAAGCTGTTTGGACCAAGGTAGGTGAAATTTAGATCAGAGCAAAGACACCTGGCTTAGGCTTATCTCAGTTAAAACTGCTTTGGGGGCTACTATGATCTAGCATCTCCTTTTGCTTCTTTGCAATGGGATGGGGGAGATTTCCCATGGTTCCATTTCTGTGATGATGCCTACAGTCTCTGAGAGAGAAAGGCACCTCTTTGGAAGGTCTTGTCCTCCTTTATTGTCTCGTACTTTTTGCTAATTATTGCATATTTCTTCATACCCGATTTAGACACTTCTAGTTGTAATGCAGCACAGATGTACTATGGATGTTCCAGAGAGGTGGTTCATGGTAAGAAACAATATCCCCTCGGTACTGAATTGCTTAGTCAGTCTGAGTATATATTTATTTGGACAGTAATGACTCCAAGGTCTACTCTGAGGACAAGATGTCCCTCCCTCCCTCCCTCCCTTCCTTCCTTCCTGCCTTCCTTCCTGCCCTCCTGCCTTCCTGCCTTCCTTCCTGCCTGCCTGCCTTCCTTCCTGCCTTCCTTCCTGCCTTCCTTCCTGCCTTCCTCCTGCCTTCCTGCCTCCCTCTCTCCCTCCCTCCCAGCCAGCCAGCCAGCCAGCCATCTCATAGCATCTGATTCCAGAAACTGGTGCTTAATGAAGAGGAGAATGCAGAAGGTCCCAAGCATCACCTGCTACAATCAGTGATGTGATTTCAGAGCAGTCCAAGCTCAGAGTCTGGTCTGCTTAGAAAAAGGGCAGCCTGACATTCAGACCTGTCCCCTTGAACTTGCAATTTGAGGACCGTGGCTCCTGTCACATGGACAGTTTGGCCTCAGCTGTGGACAGCACTGGCAATCTCCCATTCCCAAGCTGAACATAACTGATGAGGGCTGTCCCAGTGGGCAGCAGCAGGGCCCAGAGCCACACAGGCTCCCCTGCATCAGACTGAGTGCTGCCCCAGAGCTAGTGTCACACTCTGCCCAGTGATGGATCAGCCATGCCAAACCCATCCATTATAGCTCCTATCTTATGATAGGAGGAATAGATCCTGTACACCATCACCTGGAGGAAAACTCCATCTTTTATCAGCCAGTGCATTCCTCGTAGCCATAAGCTATTGAGTAACATCAACACTGTATGTGGATGGGGAAAAGGTCCATGAAAGAAGCCTGTGTAATGGATTACATATCAGCCCACAAAGCGGAGGCACTCCTGGGGCATTCATCTCCTGCTGTTCATTTGCAGATGCCTGCAGGAACTTCTTTTTGCATGAGCAGTCTGAAATTTACTTCTAGAGGCACACTGCCTATCTGCACACAAATATCAAGAAGATCTGCTTTATCTGGGCACATTTCCCAACCAGGAACAGAACAAGGGGCAAGCAGAACTCCAGACAAGAGCATTTAGATCCATGCTGTGCATTGGCAATGTCCTTTTCACAAAGGGTTTCTTTCCTGAAACGACCAGGCAGAGTGTGATTGACAGAGGTTTGGTAGTTTTTAAGCAGGGATCGTTTCTGTGAAAAGGTTTGCAGTGTAACCCCCAGATAAACGCACACGTGAAGGGGTGAAGAGCTGCAACCAGAGGGCAGCCAGAGGCAAGAATTTTTTAATTCGCTTTTACACAGGAGAAAGTGTTTGTGTGGCCACACTTTTGGCTCAGGGGAATCCTTAACTCAGCCTTGCATAGCCCAAGCCTGCTTAGAGGTAAAAAGGAAAGGAGGGGAACAGACATTGGGTCACAGCTAAAAGAACATCATTTTCTACCAAACTCTTTCTGTGTTTACCATATTAAATGATCAACACATTTGCACTGCATCAAACTGTGCAGACGTAGCATTAAAAGGTCAGCTGTTAACCTGCAGGAGCAGAGGGGTTCCACAGTGCTCTTTTAAGATGATACTCTGATCTGAACGGGTCCCCCTGGTATTCCAATAACAACATTAAGGCTCCGAGTGGCTGTATAGTGGCTCTCATTTACAGAGTGTGGAACCTCTTCATTAAGGCTCAGACTCCCACTGCGAAGATGGGAGATGATCTTCAGATGGCACTTGAACAGTTGGGAAACTGAGACACATGGAGATTGAACTCCTTCTGTAAGAGAAATCCATCTCATGTTCCTTATCCTCAGCCTCTTGTTTAAATTTCAGTCAGGTTTCCCCGCAGTGGAGTTTGTGGGATTAAACCTTCTAAAAAAACCAACCAAACAAAAAAAAAACCCCAAAGAATTGGGAAACTTTAAAGAACTTGGATCTCTTTCAGCCAAATTGTTAATCTGTATGGCCAATAATTTTAGAACAAATAAAATGAAAATATCTTCTGATGCAATGATATTTGGAGGTGCAGGAAAATCAGAGGCAATGAAAGAGCAAGGCATTGCTCATGTCTTGAATTCATGTAATATCAGCTGGCCTACCCTTGGGAGCAGCTTATAATATGAGAGCTGTATTATTACTTAGACCATTTGGGACAGATAAGATCTAATCTCCCTCGAACCTCTCTGCCAGACCTGATCCTTAGAGCCTGGAGGTCCATGCATTTGTTTACGTTTTAGTTCAGCAAAGGATTTAAGGTTCTGTTTATCTTTAAGGCTCCTGGTAGATGTGCTAACTTTCAGGTATTTTTCATTGGAGAATGAGCCCTTCAGTGAATCAAAGCCTTGTTACATCCCTGTAGCAGATGGGAGAGGGTGAAACCCTGGCCCCACCTGCCCAACTTGCTAATGGAAGCAGCTGAGCCAGAATACAGATGTTGCCATGCTTACCTTTATTTCACAAAGGAAACCTGGAGGAGAAGGAGGTTTGAGATTTAGAGCAGATCTACACTCACAAGACTATGCAAATTACTTATTACTCTGGCTCCAAGCCTGTGCTTAGAGGTACAATATAGGTTAATTAAAGACACAAGAGAGTAGGTGGAAGATGCACAGATTGGATGAAGCAATAGTGGTGTGGCAAAAGCTGAGGAAAGATGTCCCAGGTGGATGTGGAGAGAGAAAACTGACACCACAGACCAGCTTGGCTGTTTTTTTTCCAAGAGGAAAAGCACAGCATCCAAGTATTGAACAGAGCAAGTTGATGTGGGGGAGTGTGTCCCTGCCCATGGTGGGTCCTCCTTCAAGGTCCCTTCCAGCCCAAACCTCTCTGTGATTCTATGATCCTGTGAAATTGGAATGGGCACTGTTGATTCTGTGCTGTGTGATGATCCCACAGCTTCCTCATCATGGGAAAAGTGGCAGAAATCTGACAAACTTTGTGTGTGTGCTTTCCCAAAAAGTGTGTCTTCCTATGTAGGGTGCTGAAGAGTCATAGGGGGCAAACAGCCTCGTTGTCCACAAATGGTGTGGCAGATTTTCAGGTCTTTGGGCATACTGAAATCATGAAGGATGTGTTTTGGGAAGAGAGGTTTTGGTCACATACTTTCTGTTTCTAGGGTCAGAGCAGAGAGGGTCACAAGTAATTTGGCAATGATGTGTATTCTGAAGTGGCTAAAAGACCCAGTAACCTCTCCCTGCCTTGCATCCAGTAAGGGTCTCTGTGTGCCAGGGCTGTTATGCTTGTTTTATCAGCACATTAGGGACTCAGTAAAGAAATTGATAACAAATCGTCATTTCTGCAACTCCCAATGCACTCAATCTTGCTTTGCATTTCCTATTTTCTTCTCTTCATGTTGTTTTTTGTTGTATTGTTTTTTAATGGCTTTCCAAGCTTCTTTACTGGAGCCATAAAAATACAAATTTTATAAATTTTATATTTTTATAAAAAGCCAAAGGAAAGGATTCTTTATAGGCAGAGGAATGTGTCTTTGTATATGCTTGTGTACCAAGTAGCACAAGAGGGGACCTGATCCTCAATATGTTTGTAGGATGTGTCACACACTGAGGACCTGAATCTGATTGAGCCCTCCAGGCACAACGGTAATGTAAATATTAATTAACATTAATGGTCTGTGGCCTTGCCTGTCAGCTGGAAGCCAGCAAGGAAGTGCACAGCAGAGTGGTATTCATTTGTTGGAGTCCCAAAAGCTGTATGAGCGGTGGTATGGGAGCCCAGCAGCTTCACTCCCTCATGCTTATTCCTCCAGTATCATTCACAGGAAGGGGAATCATGGCAGGAAGGAGGTGCCAGGGCTGAGAACACAGGAGGAGATGGGCAGATCATGGAGCTCTGCCCCGCTGTGAGCTCCTCACGTCGCAAGCTCCAGGCATGGTGCCATATATTCCACAGGCTGAGAGCACTGCAACTTTTGGGTCACACTTCCCCAAGCCTGTCTCATTCTCCTGGCCTGGTCTTTGCTAACTGCTCCCCAGTTTTCTTGCAAGCAAGCACACAGCAATCACTCGGGGAACTGCAACTAGAATATCTCCGCTTCTCACTTGCTTCCAGGCCCAACTCTCAGCAACAGCATCTCCCCCATTTTCCCTCCCTCCTTTCCTCTACAAGCACCTCCAATAAATTATTAATTGCAGCTCATCCAATTAAAGGGCTCCTCCATGTTAATAATTCATGGCTGCTCGTCAGAGCTGTTGGCGGGCAGGCGAGGCAGCACCAGGGTTGGGGCTTTGGTGAACTGAGAGGAGTGAAGTGCAATAAAGAAAAGAAGAAATCAATAGCGTAGCACAGGCTGTACGCATCCAGGAGACTCTTTATTATATCTGAAAATTGCTTTCTGTGATTGCTACCATCATTACTTCTGTATTTATTTTTTAACGACTCGTCCATCATGGAGGCTGTATACATAACGAAAAAGGCCAATTGCACTAAAACAGTTAAATTCTTTTAATACCTGGCACTGGTGAAAGCAGTAATGAGTTCATTTTGTCTCTGCTCCCTCTTACGGTGAAACCTGCCTCATCCAGAAGCCATTGCTATCTCTGTAAGTTAGAATAGACCTACTGCTTTTCCCTCTGGAAATGGACACATCAATGATGTTCACAAGTGTAACTTGGAGCTTAGCAGGTTTTATATTAGTATATAAAGGCAGATTCCATATCATGAGAGTGCCAGCAGGGTATCTGGTGGAAGAGAGAGTGTGGTGCTATCGCAGAACCAGGGAAGAAAGGAAATGGGCAACCTTTCCCAATGTTTGAGATGAGTTGGCATTAGAGGAAAGGTAGACAAATAGCCTGGGATGAGGGCCATGAAACCTGTGCACATTAGAGGGGATTTGGCCTCCTATGAGGATGATCTGAAACATGAAGGAAGTGGAACTGTAGATTTTAGTGTGTGAGCGTTGTCATAGGGAGCAAATCCAGACCAGTGTAACTGGCCAACCTCCTTGTTGTCTCAGAAAAAGGTACACAGAGAACAAAGGGTTAGGAGACAGAGCCAGAGAAACTCAAAGTAGAAATAAGATCCACTTTTCTTGCAGGTGATGTCAGCCCACTGAAAGGAAATACTCAGTGGCTTTCAAGGAAGCTGCAGGTGGAAATCACAGCAGGACTCAGAGCCTCGTGGAAGATAGGCGTCAAACACTGGGTGATGGTTTACTGCCAGTAAATAACCCAGGAAAATGATGAGGACTGCAGTGAACAGGAAGCAACCTTAAATCAAATCGCCTTGTCCTCCAAAGCCTTTTGTCTCTGGAATGATGTGTCTTTAATAGGGGTCATTCCCTCCTTTTATAAGCTTGGGGACTACAAGGAGGAGGTCAGATGTACTGGAAGCTACGGAACTCTTTTTGTGGCCTTGCACACTGGGAGCATTTTTGCTTTAAACCAAATCTGATGGAAACAATGAAAAATAAAAAAGAAGCACTGCTGATGCGTGGTGCAGTTGTTATACGCGTGGGCTGGGAGCTTATTTTGAAAGAAATGATGACTTCGTACAGCACCTACTTCAGTGAGACTTCAGGCTGGGGCTTTCCACCACACTGCAAATGCATAATATTGATGAAACACCATTCCCTGCATGGGGGTGTGATATGACTGACTTGCAGATTTTAAAATACGTAAGAACTTGGAGAGGAGAGTTATTCTCTTTTTAATGTAAGTTATTTTAGTGCTGATTTGAGAGCCCTGAGGAGAACGTGGAGTACAGTCTTCATGCCCCATTCAGTCTTTGGTCTCTCAGCTGCAATTTACAATTAGTGCTAATTTGATTGTGGTTTCTGTGGTATGGATCATGATGGCCTTTCATACCCCACTGATCCTGCACTGCAATTTGGTGGATCTTCCCCAGTAGGCAGTGGCACCACCAAATTCCCCCTGTTTAAATGTTTTGTTTGGACCCAGCTCCTGGATAGCCTAGTTCTGAAGGTGCTCAGGTTGACGTCTGTTCCCCCTTTGTTTCCATTTCCAGACTCTGAAATCACATTGTTCTTCCTGGTGTTGTAAACTGACCAAAGCTCCTGCCATGGGAACCAGCCCCTCTGCTCAGAGCCACAGAAGGAGAAGTCTGCAAGGAGCAAGAGATGGGAATTTCCCTAAACGTTTGTTAGTGTGGGAGATTATCTCCTAGCCCTCATGACGCTTTTGTTTGATATAAGAAGCACTGGAGGGGTGGATGAGAAAAGAACATGGGCAGCCTAACACATGGCTGGCACTGCGATGCTGTCAGCTTTCCTGAGCCACGGCTGTACTTCCAAACTGCCTTCTTCAAAAAGGGAAGAGCAGTGGATGGACATTTTCCCAAGGTTTTTGCAATATCTCTATTTGTCCACTGTGCACGCACAGATCAATTCCAGAGAATGAAACCAACATGAACTTGTAACATTGCCGTGCTTTTAAACAAACAACAAGACCACAATCAACAGCAAATCTGAGCAGAACACCAAATTTCTGATAGTTTTTTATTGACATTTTCATGAAGGAGGAATTGATCATATCTCAGCTCTGGAGCTGAGGTCTTTGAAAAATCTAGCCGTTAGTTTGCAATAAAAAGGTGGGGATGTGGGCACAGATGATGCCCCGCTTGCAAACACATCCCTGGAAGCTCCTGCCCAAATGCAGTTCTCCTCCAGCATTGCTTTGGATAAAATGATTTTTCACTTGGTTCTCTCTCTGCTGTTTGCGTTATGTTTCTGTTAGTACATAATCCTGCTCTTTTCATCTGGCTTGTATTTTTGGCTTTTTTTCTTTCCCTGCTTAGTACTAGACTGCAGCACACAGATCGTGCTTTCAGCTGCCTGTGATCTGTCAGTGGGCCCAGGAGCTTAGTCTTAACAGTCTATGTAAATATTGCCTCAAAATTACAAATATTCAGAATGGCAGCAATATATGGGGCTTTTGTTAAAGCATCTTGTTTTATGGGTTTAACTACAAGCTGGGAAGCATGGAGATGTTGACGTGTTATTTGTACAAGGGACACACACTCACGTGTACACAGAAGCTGACACTGTACAAATAGCAGTTCAGGCCATAAATATCACAGCAAAATTGCTCCCAGATCAAAACAACCCCCAAAAGAGACATGATCGAAATGAAGTCAGACTGTATTACTTTTGGGGCACACACCCTATTATTTTTTTCTCTGAAGGTGGGTGGAAAACTTCAGTGCTGAGGAGCCTGTTTTGGATGAAATCGTTTAGAAACAAAATGTACCTTATATCTAAAAATCTGAGTGCCATGAATATTTAACGCAGGGAGGAAAGAATGATTTTGTCAGTGTGTAAAGCAGTCCCAGAGAGGCTCGAATTCTGCCTGGTTTCTATTAGCTTTCCTGCTCTGTAAACAGAACGAGTCGCTTGCTGCAGGAGAGGTGTGCAGGAGCAGGGAGGAAAAGAGGCTCGGGTGAAAGGGGAAAAGCCCAGTGCCATGGGAATGAGTGGCGATGGATTTGCTGGCCAAAGCACTGCCTCCATCCCCACATGTCACAAGGCATTGCCTGCTGGGGTACATGGGCAGGAATATCAGACTGGGCAGAGGCTGCAGCCATCCCCTCCCCGCTGCACCAGCATAGTTTTCAATAGCATTTTGCTCCTTCTATCTTTCCATTACTCCAGTTTTCACGTGAGAAAGACCATAGGACTGATACAGCCTACCTGGACACAGTCCTACTGTTCTGCAAATGGAGCTAGTTTAGCATCAGCAAGCAGCAAAGATTTCTATCTCTTCCTTTCTGAGTTGCTTTATCCCCTCCTGCCTTTACCAAGCAGGTGCTCAGCACAGCCATGAGTCAGAGCCTTTGCAATGGGCTGCTGGTACCAGGCTGCCATCCAGAGGGGAAAGATGAGGAGCTGGGAGCACCAGGTGCTTGCTGGACGGGCAAGGCACACAGAAGGGATAGTTCAGGTCAGGAGATCAGAGCAGGGATTTGCAGCTAGGGCAAGAAGAGGTTCTGAGGGGAGTCAGATGTTTACAGTTGTTTCTCAGGCCCCGCCAAACCCCTCCTTCCAGAATCCTCTCTGATCAAATTCTGGATCACAAGCAGCAGCAAAATTTGCAAATGAAAAGGAATAATCATAATTTTTGTACATGACATTTGTCACGGGAAGATTTCAAGCACCTCACCCTCTGAATCTCTGCAGCTCTGCTCTCCCTGCCTCTGGGCTCACAGCAGCCTCTGACCATGAATGAAAGCCTCCCTCTCTGCAGGACCGCAGCCCTAAGCCCACATTGAGCCACTCGGTCTTTCTGGGAGGCAGAGACGGCTGAAACTGCAAAGAGGACAGAAAGCAGTAGAAACCTGTTGATTTCCAGGCTGTCTGGTGCCTGCAGGTACCTTCGATCCTCAGATTATCAGCCCGTGTTATCAATTGCTGACAGTGAATAAGATGAATATATCCCTATAGGACAGACACATCTATATAATCGATACCTATTAGCTTTTTCCAACCATGGTGTGTGTGTATATATGTGCATACAGAGGTAGGTAAATCTGTGCACACGTTCAGGTCATTTCCAGTGACTATGTATAAATACACACTGGTATACCTGTCATCTATATAGAGAGTATGCTTCTGTCTCTGTAATTTTTCACTAGGTCTTCCATTTGCAACGTGATCAATAACAGTTCTATTGCAGAAGGTGAGCAAAGTGCCTTGTTAAACTAATAATCGCACAGGAACCAAATCCTTTCTAATAAAATCTTTTAAAACCTTTATGAAATTTCCACTCTCAGGCCAGTTTTCCTGGGAGACCTATAATTACTGACAGCAGAAAGAGAGGAGCATAACTAGCCTCTCTTACCAGCTGCCCGATTGAGAAACTAAAATGGGGCTGCACCGAGAAGGTGGCCCCTGTGGAGTCTCTTGATTGAGACACAAACCTGTATGCTTGTGCTGCCCATCTCCTGGCAGGGTTTATAATTAAAGTTGTATTGCTGTTGATATTCCAGCAGCACCTGTAAGACCCGCTGCACAAGGTGCTGTGCAAACAGAGAGACAGCGGGGCTGGCTGCAAAGGATTTACAGCCGTAATAGATAAGGTGTGCTGGGGGAGAGGAGGGTGGGCTGTGAGAGGGGTGAAGAGGAGGAGGAAGGACAGTGAGTCCTTCAAGGTTGGATGTTAACAGAAAACAGAAGTCAGGGGCCTGCTTGCCAAGCAGCTGCCACTCTGCCAAGCTGCTGCTTCTCTCAGATTTAGTCCCCAAGATATGCACACTCAGCTCAACCTGAGCGCATCCATGTTGTATTTGTACACGTGATCGCATTGTATGGCAAAGTGATGCTTCTTACCTGCAGATGAGGTTTTCATTATCCAATCAGGTCCCACGTGGCTGTAGGAATCCCCAGACCGATGCCTTTCTAGGATGAACTCTGCAACCAAAAACACACCATGCACAGCTCCAAGGAAGGTCTGTCTGCAGGGTGCTGGAGCTGGGGATGCCAACTGCTCTGCATGGTGGTTGTATGCCAGGATGGACTTGTTCCTTGCCAGTAGGCCAAAAGGGAAGGAGAGCACTGCAGGATGCTGATGGAAGCTGAGAGTGGTGGGGAGGAGGAATGCAGGCTTGAAGTGAGGGTTGGGCACCTTGTACAGCAATTCCCATTGCAGTGGGTGCAGAGAGGGCTGCCACAAGCTGGAGCAGCCAGGATAGTATGCTGTGTCTTGTCCTCTGCAGCCTGGTGCCTGCACTCTGGGGGTAGGCTGATCACTTGTCTATGAGGAGTATCTTCCCAGGAGAGGCTGCTGTTTCTGTGAGCTTTTCACTAGCTTCATCCCATTCATCTATGAGCACTAGTAACACGGGGAAGAGAGGGAGGAAACAAGAAAGTTAGTAAGTCATGGGCTGTGTTTGGTTAAACAGTGTCTCCAGGCTTCAAAACTAATGCATATGGAAGGGGGTGTTATGTAGGGACACTCAGCTTCCTTTCTCTGAGTTAATTAACCTCCTTCACCTCTGTGCTGTTATAGACACAAGCAGTTCTGCTGCATATGTCAAGGGCGTAATTAGCACAGACTGAGCAAACCACACATCCGGCATGGAATCGTGCCTGCAAGGTGGACTAAAGCAAATGCCAGGCATAGGCAGGGCCGGTGAGTCTCAGCACTGATGGCTGAATGTGGCAGGAGGGAATCTGAGCTCCTGCAGGGGGAGATAAGGGATGCCCCTTTCCATTCCCCCATCTACTGTCCGTGGTTACAGGACTCTGATGGGAGATGCAGCCACCTAAGAGTGAAATCACCACCTCTGTGGCCCTGCCCAGCACTGAGCACCCAGTACCTCTGCAGCCTGCACACAGATCCTGTCTGCCCCCAGTAAACATGTTTCCAATTTCCACAATTTCCATCCCTCAGGATGATGCCATTACATCTCTGCTCTCCTAGGAGAATGAAAACCCTTGGCAGGGAAGGCTGAGGTGGAACCCAGCAGTGTTTCAGTCATAGAGGAAAACTTAAGGGCAAGCCTGCATGGATGAGTTATATGTCCATTATTGTTGACCCAACTAATTTCATGGGACCTTATCCCTCACTTCACAGACATGATGGACCCTTCCATGATTGTTGACCAACTCCATTCATATTAGAGCTTCCTATTCTTCTTTCTAGTTCATCTATTAAATTCTCCTGTTGTATTTCACCTTCACGCAGACTGCAAACAGCCTGGGCTCACCCTGTTCCACGGCCAAAGATTCCCAGTGCTACCGTAGTGAAATTCACAGTGAATTGAGCCTGTGAGAGGAGCAAAACAGTGAAGGCTAATGGTTTCCTGCAAGGCCTCACCTCTTGCGCAGCCCACAGCTTCAGACATCACCTCCTCCCTTCTCCACAGAATCACAAAACACACATGCAGAACATTCCCAATTTTTAAATGCTGCTGTTTTAGAGAAACATAGTGCTTGTTCCAGCTGCAGGCACTAAATCATTCCTCTCCCCTGGACATGTGCTGAGGAAGTAAGGCCAGTGATGAATGGGGCTGTCCGTATTTACATTGGGAGCAGAACAGCTGTGTGCATCTCACTGTGCAATGAGTACTCTGTGCAAACTCGGCATCCCCCTTGCTTCCTCCCACACCGCTTGCTGACAGTGACGGATTGTCCACTTTTGCAGAGCACTGCCTGGCAGTGTGCGTGACTCCCAACACCTCTTGAAAGCGAGGAAGGGGGGAGAAGCTAACCCTCAAGTCATCAGAGTTGCTGTATTTCTTTGGCAAGTCTTATTTCCTGTGGTGACTTTGCAAACAAGCAGGCCACAGAAATAAAAGAGATGAAATGGTAAATTGGAGGTAGGAAGGGGAGGAGAAAGAACAGCCTGGCTGTTTCTTGCAAGGGATTGCATCATAATGTAAAGTGTCTGTAGCACTTTTCATCCTCCAGGTAAATATTGATATATATATGCTCTGCGTAATCAGATTACAATGCCCTGCATGGGGATCTTGGGCTTTGGGATTTAAGAAGAGCTTAAAACATTGGCAAGAGCTAAGCAGTGTATGGACAACCAGTAGAGCATTCTCACCCTTATAGCCACTGATCCATCCCCCCTTGATCTATGTTGTGTGCTGCTTCCTTCTCCTGGTGGCCCCATCCCAAAGCTACCTGGAACTTCACACCTCCCTCACTTATGGGTCTGTGCGTTTTCCTCATAACCAGTGTCCCTGTAACCTTGCAGGAAAGTTTCCTGAAACGATAATGATCTGTGAAGGGCTTCATCACAATTAATATGTCTCAGCAGAATGCTTTGCTTTCCCCAAATCAGCATATCTGAGAGGAAAAATGTATTCCCTAAATCTGGCCAAACATTTCAGCTTTCCATTATACTCCTCAGCTGATGGAGGTATGCTGAGTACAAGCAAGAGACTGTGGAGTAGAGAATAAGCTGCAGGGCTGTCAACATCCTACGTAACTGGGCACAAAACAAGAAGAGATTTGAGTGATACCCTCATCCAGCACTCTACATGAGAAAGACTTAGCCTGTAATGGTAGGCTGGATGGCTCTACTGCATAGAGAAGAGAGACCCTGGCACTGTGCTTTGGGGCAGTGATAACATGTGAGGCTCTTATCACCCCAGGTGATAAGAATTGGCTCCTTCTGTGCAGCCTTCCACCACAGCAGACTATGGACAACAGAAGGCCAACCTTGAGATCCAAAACATGACTGAGGTCTCCTTGAGGCAAAGTTTAGCCCCTAGCTTCCGTCCAGACCTGGAACCAATCCAGCCCCACACAAACTGGAGGTGATGTGAGATTCCTGGCTCCTGAGCCCATGGCTGCAATGCGTCTCCTCCCCACACCATGGAAGTGTTAATCTCTAAAGGGGGGAAAGAATGAACTGCAAATGGAAAAATGCATTTTCAATTTGCTGGAGTGTCAGGGGAGGGGGAACAAAGCTGGATTCGGGGAAAGGCAAAGAGAAGAATGGCAGGGAGCTGGAAAATGCTCCTTGCCTTATTCCTATGCTGCTCCACTCCGCACTCAGATAAAGTGGTCCCTTTTCTCCAGCCTTCTCCTTTCTAGTCACACACTCTGTTGGTTAATTCTCTCCTCGTCGAGATCAGAGATTAGATAGAGCCTGGATTTATAGCTAGTGAAAATAAAAAGAGCTGCTCCTATCAAGGATTCAAATGATTAAATATCCCACCATAGAAATACTTTTAACTTCACTTACAGTACAATTTCACTTACACGCTGATGCAGTTGACAGCACTAACAAAAGCTGCTTGAGTAATAAGGGACCTGAAGAGAGAGAGAAAGAAGCTGGAGGAGAGAAAGAGAACAAGGGATAGGGACAGAAATGGAGAGAGAAAGAGAAATGGGATTAGATCGTGTGATGCAAAGAGAGGAAAGGAAAATGACAAAAAGGGGAGGAAAAGAGGAGGTTGGCTCTTTCTGGCGGCAGCATTAAAAGTACAAGAGCTAAACCAATTAAACAATGACAGGAAAGCAAAGGATTAAATGAAGGGCTATGTAAAACAGCTCCTCTAATCCAGCTCATTTACCGCTCTTTATTCTCCATTTCCCTCTCATGTTGATCCTCAGATTCAACAATGCCAGAGCCCAGCGCTTCATGCACATGGGGCTTTGCTGGCACTGTGCTGTGCTGGCCCTCCCCTCCTGCCCTTGCCCTGGGCCTGGTGCCATGGTGGGGACAGCAGAGTGAGATCCAGGCAGTGGATCCTCACCCAGGGGATGCTCCAGAGCAGACCCAGCTCCAGTGAATGCAGGAGATAGGCACCTCTCCCCATGTGCCCATCATGCTGAGAGCTGACAGAGTGGGAAGGGGCATTTCCAGCCCCTATGTCCTGTCTCCTCAGGGGTCCATTGAAGCATCCTAATCTTCTGTGTGGGTCAGGGACTCCTGCAGAAATTTCTCAGTTATGAGGACACAGAAGGAGACTGATGTGATTAATGTCACCTATCCACCTTCTGCTTTTCCTCTTCCTCCATTTGCCCCGTGTCCAAGAATCAGTTTCCTTTCTGGTTCAATCATGCAGTTTTGATCTTAGCCCCAGGGACAGCAGAAGGAAAGCAAAGCAAGTCATTTGAGGAAGGACTTAGACACTGGGGGATGTAGTGCCCTGGAGGAGTTTATTTGTGCCTGGTCACTGTCTGCAGGGATGCAGTGCTGTTTGGAAACGACTTTTTTTCCCCTTCAGCACTCCAGAGCTGAAGATCATTTGAATTCACCCTCTCCTTCTCTTTCAGGAGACAGAAAGGCCCCAGCCGTACTTAAAATGAGACAGATGCTTATGGAATTGTGGTTTTAAAAGCATTTTTCAGTTGAGTTCTTTCCTTTTCTACACAGAACAGTCCAATGTGAGCTGACTAATAAATGCACTATCTTTTTTTTTTCTTTTCCTTTCCTAGGAGGGTTTGATATGGCAGCTTCATAGATCAGCCTGGTCTCCAGGGATATTTCTGCCCTAAACAAAATGGAAATTGTCTGCCCCCTCACAAGCCCTCAGTGACTCATACAATAAAGAGAACCCATAAATATTTGGGTAATTACAGTCCGTTCACCTAAATTCCATAAGTGGCAGAGCACTTTCTCACTTCCTGTCCTTAAACAGCTGCTGTGCAGCTCCGCACGCACCTGCTTCCCCCCTTCAGGGTCAGGTAGCGTGGTTCCACTTTGAGTGTAGCTAGCAACAGTTGGGGATGCTTCATAACAAAAGCATGAGGTGTGCAATGTATAGCAAGTTAAACATTGTATTTCCTTCTATACGGTCTGCATAGAGCAAGTTCTTCTTGCCGGGGGAGGAGGGGGTCCTTAATGTCCCAACCCCGCTGCAGCCCGCTCCCCAGCCATCTCCTTCACATGAAGGCCAGTGGCTGCTGAGGGCTGCTCAGGGCAGGCTCTCCAGCTCAGTGAAAGCCCCAGAGATGAATGCGTTCTATAATGTTATTACTACCATGTTGTTGTTAATGTTTTACTGCTTGTTGTCACCGCTCTGTGAGGCAGATCCACTTATCCACCTGCGTGATCAGGGCGGTCGGCAGCCCTTTGTACATTGCCTGGAATGGTTACAATGGGCCCACGTTACAGCTATTCGATGCTGCATAAAATTGCCAGAAAGACTGAAGTGCAGAAAACGTATTTTAAAAAGACAGCTCCAAGTGAAGGCTTGGTGTGCGTTATTTGCTTCCTTGCTCATCAGCTCAGGGTGCGCAAGAACAAAAAGACCCCTGGAAATGAACATGTCTGCAGCAGTGCGCCCGCCCTGCAGCCTGCTTGCCCAAAGCTCGCTGCTCTCTGGTGGCCTCTTGCACGCAGCTGGTGGCCACAGCAGCAGGTGGGTTTCCTTCCACCCACTCTGAAGGCGGGTGGATTTGCACAAAGCACGTTTCATTGCAGCTCTCCAAGAGTACTTCCAAAGAGCGCTGGGCAGCGCAGGCTCACTGGAAGCCTCAAGCACTGGAGGCCTCCTCCCCCAGCAAGAGGAGAAGCCACATGGCTTCTAACCAAGGGGAAACAGACACATCTCTAGGAGCTTGGGTTGACAGAGGGCAGCTCTCCAAGGCACTGCTGACAGGCAGCCCAAAGCAGGGATGAAAAGCTGCTAAATTCAAGCAGCCCACCAAAGGCATCCTGCAGCCTAAGGGAGGTCGCCAGGCCTGGCTGCCACCAGAGGCCACCAGGTCTACCTGCTTCCATGGGTCACCAAGCCTAGCTGCCTCCTGAGAGCCTGGAAGGCCTGCAGTCTGACATCAGACCTTGTCACTCACAAAAGTTTTTATTAGAACCTGCTGCTTTATCGAACATTTCATCTATTTTTCACTCCCTCCCCCACTTCCCATTTCCTCCTGCTACTTAAAATTTGTTTCTTGCCTTGCTATGGGTGACAGTGCTTCTAATCAGCACTTTCCTCGTCTAATTGCCTCATTGCAAGTTTCTCCCTGAACCTGTCATATACAAACTCACACTTTTTGCCTTACTTGTCACAAGAAAAATTGTTCTTTTCAATGTATGTGGGTAGAGGCACAAGGACACCGAATACTCTGGGGAGAGAGAGATGGAGGAGCAACTGGCTGCAGGTACTCATTACATGATGTTTCTAAAGGCTTCCCCAGCTTACCAGGGGACACACAAACATGGAAAGAAGAAAATTCTCCATCTCAAAAACATCACAGTCCTAAATATGTTGACAATGAAAATTCCCTGTGGAAGTAATACCTGCTGTGACTGAAGCAGAGAATGAGTGAATTACTTAGGGAAACAGAGCACCCATGGCAGCAGAGATTATTTAGCATGCTAAAGATCTGGTGAGTTAGAATACTAATGCCCAATTTTTATAAAAGTATCTGTTGCATAGTTACCTGCTTGCTGACCTAGTCCCTTCCTGTTTCTACCACATCAGATGTGCTTATGAAGAAGCAGGCTGTATGCTTTTTCCGTCCTCGCACTGCATTCATGTAAGAAATTTGTCCTGTTCACACCTGAGCAGAGCGTTGGGTTTTCCTCCCACATTCAAATCCTGTTATTCACCTAAATTAGATTATTTGTGAATCACATTGATGCTCACCCCTGGTGATAGCGGAGCATTTCAGGCCAAGGTATTTGTGGTTGTCATCTTATCTCCTGATAAGAAGATAACAGTGTTCTTCCACACCACTGACATGTTAGTTTTAGAGCTGGGAGATTTGCCTATCAAAGGCTGGCAGGAAGACAGAGTGGGGTTGGACAATTTCGCAGCTCAGCTTAGCATTTCCTTGCTGAGATAAATGAAGACCTTGGGCTTTCCTCCACCTGCTTTGCCTTGGATCAAGCAGGGGACAAAGTTGATGTCACAACTTCAGAACTTGCTTGAAGTAATTTGGAATATTCCAACCTCATGGCTGCTGTATTATGCTGATGACATACTGATCTAGTCCCTCATCTTTCATCCCACAAGAGCAGATTCCTTCTGTGGCCCAGGACAAGCTACTTCTGACCAGTGTCCCTTTCACCTCAAGCATTATTCAGAGAGCAAAGTTTTATTTGCCTGTTGGATAGGAAGCGCAGAGAGATAGCAGGGCATAATTAGAAGGTGGAACTGGAAGAGATTGACCGTGGGCCGCTGCAAAGTATTTTACTTGTAAAAAGATTACTTTAACCTGCACATTTAGGTTATAAAAATATTTCTTCAATCAAGAAAAGATCTGCTGTTCACAAGGACAAATTGAAGGCAGCACCTTCTTCTTGTCTCCGAAAATTAATTTAAAATAAAAAATGTGGGGATTCCATGGCAGAAGAGAGAACGCACGTGCCTGAGCACAGTCCTTAGCCCCTGCCCCACATGCCACTGCATGGCAATGGGGATATGGTAGTTCTTCTTGCTCTATACCCAAATCAAAGCATAGAAGATGTCTGCTGGTGAGTGGAGTTTCTATGCTGCTTCTCATCCAGCTAACTCCAGGATAATGATGTGGGATACTAGGATGTTTGGTTGCCCAGCCACCATTACCCTCAGCCACTTCCATCCCCATTGCTGCTTCACAGGGTTATTTATTGAGCTACCACATGGTTCATTCAGATTCAGGCCAAGTAACACAGAACTCATCTTGGTCCTTCTTATTATTAGGCTAATAACTTTTTTTCTGCACTTTACAAATCCCTCTTTGTCTGAATATAGGATACCAATGACTACAATTCTGTGATTCTGTGACTAAACATACGCATTTCACATCATTTGTGAATCATTAAGCCTCACTTAAGAGGGTCTGAATCACTCCATTCTCATCTTCACCATCCTCACCTGATTCTGGGCTTTGGCCAAATAGCATTCAGGCTTCACTTCTTTTCCGTCACCTTCAGTTCTTGTGTTATTGAGTTATTTAGGTGCTTTTCTTCGGGATGATTTGGAAATAGACAATGGAAAATGCCACTTTTTCCAGGGAAATTTCACATTTGTTAAAAATTTGTTTGTTTATTTTAAAAATCAGTATGAAATACATCATGTTTGCCAGAATAAGAATGATTAAAAATGCAACACAGCTTAAATATTGTAATTTTCTAAATGAGTTGCTTGAAAACAGTGCAACAAGCTATTAAACATATTTTACTTATGACACAGTGAATTCCTTCTCCTTGAACAACTAGGCTCTCTAGCGAAGAATTCCACTTGCACTTTTGATTCATGATGCATCAGGCTCGTTACAGGACTGCAAGACATTTTAGGATATGCTCCTTGGAATTCTGTTACCCATGTTTTTGCCACATGCTGGCTCTACTGGAAAACCAGCAAGCAATGTAGCACTAAAGACAAATGGGTGTTTAACACTAGAAAAAAAAAAATATATATATATATATATAAATATATTATATTTTATATACATATATATATTATATATATATATACACACACACACATATAAATATATATACATATATATACACACACACATATAAATATATATATTTATATATATATATATTTCCCTGATATATATATATATCAGGGAAATTCAGTAAATACAAGTAAAATATTTAGACTCCCCCCTCCCCCCCTTTGCAATCACTGCAATGGAAATGCCCAGAATAAAGCTTTCTTTCACTTTGGAGCATTTTTATTTTACAAATGCCTGATTAAAGTTCTTGTTGCAAGCTGAAGTAAAGACCTGGGGTAGGAATTCCAATTTTAACTCTGCTTTTCCTTTTATGGTGTCAGAAAGTTAAGAGCTGACAAAACTCGGAATTAGAGTGAGACTCTTTTCCCACATATTGATCTCAGTGGGCTCATAGCAGTGAGCAATTTTGGGCAGGTACAGAGAAGGGATCATCACTGCTTTGTTTGAAAACTAAGCACAGAGACACTTCTACTAATGAAAACCAGCAGGAAATTCTAGCTGTGCCCAGGCTCTGCCTTTGCACAGCTTTTGGCATCTCCTCTCTATCAGAAGTTATGGGTAAAGAATCTGACCCATTCTGATATTGCTATCAGCTGCAGAGCTGCTCTGTTTTTTTGGATATGCCTACTATAATGCTTCTCATTCTCTTTGCCATTTTTGATTAATCCCATGTCATTAAAATGAATTGTTTGGCATCTTTTAAACAGATCTGGTAAAATCATTTTTGCAGGCCTGCATTTACAAACAGTTTCAGTTTTGCAGCTGTCACTAAAAAAGTGAAAAACAAACTAGACATGCCTAGATGGGCTGGCAAATACCTGTCGAACCTGATGCTTCCAGCAGGAAATAAAATCCCCCCCTGCTCTGCTGATCCTACCTCTGAGAACAGATAGGCTTTGTGATAGGGCTGGCAGGGAAGAAACCCAGGCTCTGTGAGGGCAGATAACAGGTGCTGCCCAGCACACGTTGTGATGCCAGAGCCTGTGGTAATCACACCACGTGGTCCTGGTGCCTCTGCTCTGCATCCTCACCGCTCTCATCACCTGAGCTGGGCTTCAAGGAGGCTGGGTGTGGTGCTGACAAAATGCAGTGCAAGGAAAGGGGAGGCAGAGAAATAAAATGCTAAAAAAAATAGAACAACGAAAATAATAAAAACAACAGAAAATGAAGGCATAAAGTAATAGAATGTAAAGTAAACTAATTTAACAATGTAAAATGGTTTGAAGTGATATAAAATGATATACCAAAAGCAAAAACAATGATATGACATATATACATGACATTACATGATATGATACAATATGATACAATATGATGCGAAATACAGGAAACAGCGAGACCAGAAGAAAACAAGCTGTGGAAATCACAGAACCATAGTATCACAGAATGGCTTAGGATGCAGGGGACTTTAAAGATCATGTAGTTTCCACCCGCCTGCCATGGGCTGCTCACCAACCACAAGACGAGACTCCCCAGGGCCCATCCAACCTTGCCCTGAATGCCTCCAGAGATGGGGCATCCACAGCCTCTCAGGGCAGCTGGGCCAGAGCCTCACCAACCTCTAAGTAAAATATTTCTTCTGATATATAAACCAAATTTCATCTCTCCATTCAAAGACGTTCCCCCTTGTCCTTTCCCTATCAGACGGTGTAAAGTCCCCTGACTTTTTAATGACAGAAGAAATAAGGTGGTGGGGAAAAAGCAGCACGAGAACAGTAGGGCTGCATTTAGTGCATACCTGAATGCCTCCCCAGGTAACAGGACTGAGCTGGCCCCAGTGCTTGCTTTGGCTCCACAAGCTGCAGAGCAGCACCTGAGACATCTGAGCAGCTCTGTGAGAAGCCCAAGGTAGAGTTCACCCAGCTGGATGCACCCAATCAGCACGCTGCCATAACCCAGCACACGTTGCAAGGAATTTCATAGCCATTGCCCGTTTCTTTAAGTCTCGAGATCACAGCTGGCAACCAATTATAGAAATAGAATTATAGAAATAACGAGCTGTTGGCCAGAGCCATCTGCTCTTTGTTTGGCAGTGCCTTTCTGCTCCAGGAGCTGAGCACATCTGCACCCTGGGATGGCTGAGTGCTGACAGTCCCTGGAGGAGCTGCTCCTCCTCTTCACCCCTTGGAGGGAAAATAATTAATAACCTCCATTTAATTTCATTGGTTATTTGTGTTGAGAAGAAACAGAGACAAGGAGATACAGCAATAATAAACAGCTATTAACAACAACATTTTGAGCTGCATGATGGGCATGGGATGGAGGGCTTGGCTCTGCAGTGTCAGAGTGCCATGTGGCAAAACCCGTGTTTCTCTCCCCTTGTTCCCTTCTCTCACAATCTCCTTGTTTTAATCTTTTGCACTGAGGTGTTCTGTACAGAAACGATCATGGGAATGAATTTTAAAAGGATTATTAATTTTACCTTTTTTTTTTTTTTTTTTTTTTTTTTGGAGTTTGACTTTTAGCTTAAGTCGAAAATATTTCAGGTCTTTAGAGCCATAATTAGACATATTGTCCTTAGCCAAATGCCAGATAATTTGTACGCACTTGAGGTAAATCTTTTGCTGGAAAGGTAGGCAAATATTGAAACATGTAATGAAAACAGAAAAAGGCATGAATAAAATAACCACACAACTGTTTTAAATCTTTTAAATTACTTTCTCTTCTGCCTCTCATTAGTAAATATTTTAGTTATTCTTTCATTGAACAAATCTTCTTTCCAGGGCCTCTGTCATTCTCTCTCATTAATGTTCTTTTTTCTTTTATTTTTAACAAGTTGTAAAGGTCTCATTATTTCTTTAACTCACCTTCTACCTAAGATCCAGATGCAGGACCAGAGAGAGAGAGAGAAATGCCAGCATGTTAATTCATTCCAGGCGAGCATTTTTTTTTTCCTACTTTGGGCTGAAAACATTCAAAGTAAGTGCAGCACTTTGGGAAATGGCACATGAAGAGACTTTTGTGGGAGAGGAGAATGAAAAAGGATGGAAAAGTCGAACAGTGACAGAGGTAATCAGAGAATTTACAAATTATGTTTTTTGACAAGGTAGACAGCTCTAGAAGGCTGCCTTCCCTTTCAAGATAAAGTCACTTGTCATTCAGTTAGAAAAAGACAAGGGATGTGTCAAGAGCTATTTGAAATGTAAAGTATTGTTTTTAGCTTCTTTTTCTCTCATTATTGTAGTAGCAAAGTACTTGCTGTGCTGATGAAGAGACTGAAACTGCAGCAGGACCCACGGGCTGGGAAATTCCCAGGGCTGGGAAAGACTGATGGGGGAAACAGCAATGTGGGGACCCACAGCATGGATGATGTGGGGCAAAGGAATGGGTCTGTAGCAGACAGGAGGGGAAAGAGGAACAGTGACCTTTTCAGAGGAGCCCCAATGTCAGAAAACAAATCCGAAACTTCTTTCTCTGGGCACCTCAGATATCCAACCCACACTCCCAATGCAAAGTTTCACATCAGCGTTCAGTGCCAGCTGCTGCAAGCCCCAGCATTCTAGAGATGCTCCCAAGCCCAATGGGACACAGCACAAGGAATCCCAGTCCCTGGTAAAATTGGTTTCCAGTTCTCCCTGTGGAAAGCAGTCCCAGCCATTACGTTTTCCAGCAAGGGTTACCCAAGCAGGCAGCTCTGATGGGCACAGATCCCATCCTTTCACCTCTCCCTGTGTCGGCTGCAGTTAGCAAAACTGCACCGGTGGCTGATAAGCATCCAGTAACCCGTGGCAACCAAGTTCTGTTCTAGACTGTTTTTCTGGTAATTTCATAAATGAGGGGGCATTTTTGTTTGTATTCGGTTGCAAACGGGAGAAAAAGAAAAAAAGAAAAAAAGAGAACAAGACTAAAGAAAGGCACAGGTGTGTGGATAGGCACGTGCCATGAGTGTCTGCATCGCGCCAGGTGCCATGGGCACCTGTGTGCCTCAGGGATGAACTCTCAGGTCAGGCAGCATGGATGTACACATCTCTCTTCCCCCCCCTACTCCTCCTCCAGGATCTGGGGAGTGGGCTATCCAACAGCCATTTCTCCCAAATGTCACCCTAGCAATGCAGTTGGCTGCTAAATGCCGCTTACAGCACGAGGCTGGCAGATGAGATTAGATAGACGTACAGACAGGCTGGCAGACAGGGAGACAGATATTTGTGCAAGTTGCTGTTACAAGATGAGGCTGATTATATTCCATTCTAGATTTGATTAGATTGCATAAGTAGACAGGCCAGCAGAAATGAGCTGCCTGGTAGAGCAGGACATTTAACTAAAGGTCAGACAAAATTGCCCTGGAAACTGGTACATACAGCAAAGTGTGGAGGTGGAGCTCTCAGGGCCTGTTTCTTTTAGAGAGACAGAAGAAATTTTAATTGCTAGCATTTCTGAGAGCTTTGCATGCCTGTAAGCACGTCCATACTGCAGCACGTGTACTGCCTTACAGCGCACACATCCCACGCCAGCACCCCGAATCCTCATCACCAACACCCCAAATCCTCCCAGCGTGGGCTCAGCCATTCCTTGCTGTCCTCCAGCACTGGAATGGAGAGCAGAGCATCGGGGAAATGCTTTCCATGGTTGTAACCGAAAGCCACAAAACCAGCACTGCAGGAAGCTGCCACTCACAGCCTGTGTTGACGGCATCTGTATTATTTTTTCATATATACTTCTTCCTCTCTAAATTAACTTTTCCTTTAAATACTTTTTTTTTTTTTTTTTTTTTTTTTTTTTTTTTTTTCCAGCAGGCCAAATAATTGGATTTTTCATTTTTAAAAGAAGGGAACATAAATTACTCCTGTTGGGTGCAGATTAGGTTACGGGATTTCTTTTCTTCTGTCACCGTCAATGCCCCCGTGTCAGAGAGCTTTAATATTTAATGCATTCCTAATTAGTCTCCATTGGCCCAGGGCACTTAACAAAACCTGACACCAACCATAGAGTCAAGTTCATTTAGAGAACACAATTACCCAACCATCAGTTCCATGCAGCAGCTGGATTACCCATAAAATTCCCTTCCCAACCCCCATCCCTACTCCCACCTTCCCACAGTCACAAGTTAATTACAAAAAGAAAAAATAGCATTTGATTCCAGTGACAGAAGATACAAATTATCTCATTTGGTCAGGGCAATGACATTTGCAAGACTCCTTTAATCGCTCGGAAGCTCTGCTGCATTGAGCGGCATTTACCGAAGGATATTGCTGCTTGTGTCACTGCTGCCTTGATGCCTTGTTGCTTTGCATGCTCAGAAGATCTGAAGTTCATGCTTTCCCAAAGCATTGGCTGATCATGTGGGAAAGAAGGAAGAAAAGGATCTGGAAAGGAAAATAAAACACAACTTTATATAACAAGCGTTTGTTTAGGGGGCCTCCAATCAGCCGGCATGGTAGGGAAGAGGGAATGGGTTGTTAGGTGGTAGAGCAGTGATGGGAGGGGATGTGCTAAGCAATTAAACCAGGGCTGAAGGGAGAACATGTCTTCTCTGGGCTGGAAGCTGAGACCCTGCGTGGGGTGTCCTCATGCTCAGCTTTTGGGACCTAACCCCGGTGCTATCCAGGTGCACTTCTTGATAAATCCAAGAGAAGCAAGCTCTGAGCTGCTGTCTGGAAGCACTGACCTTTTGCTGTCGGCTCTAGGGACACTAGCAATGCAAAGCTCAGCCTCATGCGTTCCCATCTAGAGAAAGACTTTGGCTCTCTGCCCCAAAGAGCTCTGGGTATAACTGAGCCTGACAAAAAACAGACACAGAGCAGTGTGTCAGGACATCACTATTCGAGTTCAGCAACTCCAACTTAACAGCCAAACTCCAACATCCTCCAGTATCAGCTTTTGTTGCCACTGCTAATGACTCTAAGTGATCTAATGATCATTTCAGTGCACAAACAACCAGAACATTGCAGCAAGACAAGTCTCCTTTGATTTGAGGAACCCCCTCAAGGCCTGGTGCTGCTCTTGGCCATCCCCTCTGATAGCCTGCTGGGCACAAGGCAGATTGAAGCACTGTGATCCAAACCTTTTTTTGGATGGAATAATTCACTGGAACCAAACAAACTGCTTTGAAGGAGTGCACTGGATTGACTTCCATTTTCAAAGAGTAACTACAGAGCCTTGTGATGGATGATATCAACAAGTGCAGATAATAGAAAAGATAATAGCAGTAACATCTCCTTGCCCCGTGTCTAATCTTAGTGATAACAACAAATGCAAAATGTACGTAGCAAGCTGAGAAATAATTTAATTTGAAACCTGAAAAAATTGTTTGCTATAAAAGAAAGGAATGAATTAAAAAGCTGAATCCACTGACTTCAATGGAAACTTCTTACTGATGCTATACAAATCTTTTGTTTTCTCCCAGAAGGAATCAAAGAACGGTCCGACTCCACAATCCAGCTGTGGATGTTCAGTGTTCAGGGAGTAATTTTCTCCTCAGCTCCAAAAACTTCTCAAATCAAGCACTAGGAAAACCCATTCCAAGGAATGGTGGCGTTTCAGTGAGTGAGGAATCACCACTTTCCTCATTATCAGTGCTGTGCATGCAGCTTCGTCCTCTGCGTGTTAGGAGGCAGCAGCTGAGGGGTTAATGGGGAATATTAACTTGTTAAGACTGTTGATCTGCCCCGGGGCCATCGGGAGCTTAAATAGGCAACAGTTAATTAAAAATAAACTGACACTTTACTTTAAGGATAGTTTTAATAACCATTTATAAATGTTACATTAAAAATTCATGCACTGTTATCAACTCCTGCTAAGGATTTACAGCACAATGGAGGTGTTATGAATGTTTTATAGCTTCTGTGGAAAACCTCTTTCTGCACAGATATTTTGAGAGGTCTGTGTGTCTTTCCTGGGCTGCATCATGCATACCCACAACAACAGCAGCATTGCAAATACCAGCAGCTTCCCAGGATGTTCAGGCCTAAATTTAGACTTAAGAGATGGATTGTCTGTAAGCCGAGCTATCAGAAGCCTCAAATATCTCAGGAAAGTGTTAAAACAAAACAAAAAACAACACATTTCTGGATTTCTGGCCAAAATTCAGCCCTGGTGTTTAGGACAGCCCCATCAGTTCGACGTGCACCGTGCAGCGGATTGGATTTCTGCATTGGTACATCGCAGCCCCAGGAGGGTCACAGTAAACAGCTGGGGGCCTCCGAAAGTGCAGCAAATATGATTACAATCTAGAGCAGAGAAAACAACCTAATGCTCCAGAGTAATCTTCATCAGCCTCTCCAAATGTATACACACACAAGCAAACACACTCACAAACACATCCGCCTGAACACAAACACCTCCTCCCTGTGCATCTCTGTAAGCTTAGCACGCCGTGTTTTTGCTCCTGCTTGCAGCAAAACCGTTGTGCTTCGGCTAAGCAGAGCTTGTCCTGGAAGGCAGCGAGGAGCTCTAAGCTCAACACTCAATAACAGCGTTCCTGGAGCTGCTCCCCTGCCCCGTGCTGCTCCCTGCCCTGCTCCCAGCTGGGAGCTGCATGCTGGTCTCTCCGTGTCACGGATAGATCCACGCACGGGCGGGAGGTGGCAGGAAGATGCGATGAGTGCTGCCAGAGAGACGGTACATAAATGGAACGTCTGATCATCGTCATTAGCCATTTGGAAACGCGCTCCCTCTGACAATGGCGCTGCCCCTTTTGTTTCAGCTCTCTGCAAACACAGTGTGATTGAAGCTGGCTGCACGCTTAGAGAAAACAGATTGAAGCTTATGCTTACCTGCTTGCAGCTCACACGGCAATGGTACCTCGGGGGGATGCTGCATGCTGGGGCTGGGCTGCCAGGACCTCAATGACACCCATTCACAGGAGTGATTAAATGTGCGAGGTGAGGCCTGAGCACTTCCTTTGTGCTTCGTGCTGCCCATGCAAACACGGGTGCTTGCTGTGCAGGCTCTGATGGAGAACAGCCTTCAGAATCTGCAGCCTGCCACCAATCAAGCTGGCATTCACCTTGCTTGCTTTTTCTTTCTTTCTGTCTTTCTTTCTTTTTTTTTTTTTTTTTGCTTTGCTTTAAAGGAAAGGCTCTGAGTGTAGGCTGTGGAGCCTGGCAAGAAAAAGTTAAAAATGAGTGAAAAATAGATGGTGCCAGGCAGGTTCAGAACTCTAATTAGGGTAATTGATAATACAGTGCTCCAAGGTAACAGGAGCCCTAAGGCTTCTGTGCAAGCATCCCTGAAGAGGTGATAAAGATGGAGGAGGTATTTGCCCAGGTTCACCTCATCAAATGTGCACCCTTCAAAGCAGCCAGACCCAGCTGGTCTCAGCCGCCTGCCAGCAGCCTGCTTGGGGCTGGCTGTCCTGGCACTCCATCCAGCAGGGTTGGGTCTAACACCCCACCAAGGGCTGAGACGGGTCAGTGAGATCTGTGGCAGCACAGAGTAAAACATTGTCTTCTCCGTCATCCTGTATTCTCACTCTTCCTCTGCGCTATTCCCTGAATTATTCTCATTCAGGGCAACTTCTCTGTTCCCTCCAGTGGCGACAGATTTGTTCTGATGGAGTCATGAAGGGCTGCTTCTGCAAGGACTTCAAAACACTTGTTTCATGCGCTTGGTTTCTTTCATCCTTTATTGGCCCTGGGTTCTGTTGGACTCCCAACTGCTCCCCAGCCTTATCTGCTCGCATTTCTGCTGAGAATTTGGAGGCAACACAGTCAAAATCCACATGTGATACCCAGGCTGAGAGCTGCTACTTCCCAGCTCACAGAAGCTCAAAGAGACCCAACACACACACAGACATACATATAGCCGTGAATGCCACCATCGCACGCCCTGAACCAGCATCACTTGAACAAGCAGACGATGTGCATGGATGTACTGATGCACACCCCAGGTGTGTGGGCTTCCAGCTGCTGATGGCCACCCTCAGCGACGCTCTGAGATGGCCCTTTCGGGCACACGGCCCATCCACAATCACAGAGCTCTTAGGCATGCTGCAAAGCACTTCCCTCTGCAAGACCCAGAGCCTGGAGATATGGGACTCACTGCTTTGAGCACTGCCGGGGGATCTGGGCATCCCACCCTTCTGCATTCACATACATGCAGCAAACCCTCATGTATCCTCTCTGGCACATCCCAGCCCACAAATAAGTAGTGGTCACCCAGATCCTGGCATGCTTACTGGAAGTGCCTCTCCCCAGCACCCCCTCCTTCCTCCATCTGTGCTGCATCCACGTGAAAACCTGGAATCTTATGGATCTAATCTGCACTTTTGCACCAGATCTGGAGAATCCTGAGGTATGCCCAGTGAGCCCAGACTATAGGCAAGGCCACACATGGATGCAAACAGTGATGGAGAGACTGTCAGACAGGGAATGTGTGCTATGCAGTGCTCACAGCCCCTACCTGGGCCCAATTTGCTGCTTGCGTTACTGTCACCAGAGGATTGTTGCCATGTGTTCACTCACCCAAATCTCCCTGCAGCATTTTTAATCTAATCTCCTTTGTAACTGCAAGGTGAGGGTCATTTATAGCTATTTTTCATAAAAACAATATTTCAAACCAAATAACAATAATGCAGTGGGGGGGGGGAAAGACCCTGAAAACATAAGGAGAGCAGTGAGCAGGCAGCAATGAAGCTCAGAGGCTTGTCTCCCTCTGCTGGCTCCCAGGCACAGCAGGGAAGAGTCAAATTGCTTTTTAAGAGGAAAAATACAACAAAACCACCAAATACGACCACCAGCTCGCTGCTGGGATTTGAGTCTGAGTCTGTTTGTTTGTTTTTTGCTACAAGGAGAGGAAAGGAAAGGGAAAGAGCAGCCACACGTGTGGGTCTGTTTGCAGGACGAGGTCTCAGAGGCACAATCCCTCCGTAATATCTCATTCCCAAACCACTTCTGTTCTGTGTCTTGAATGCATGTGCTCAAGGTAGAGGGAAGAATGGTCATTTTTAACTGAAAACTTTCATGAGAAGGCTTTAAAAGCCCAGCTATGCCACTCCCCCAAGCTGATCTGCAGTTGCTTTCCCTACCTTTAGGATTTTTTTTGAGAACCTGAGGTTGCATTGTGTTGTTAATATGTTTACCTACAGCACAGTGGTGGGTTTGGGGTTCTGTGACACGAGCTTTGCTAAACTGTGCAGATCTGAAGCGCCTTCTAAATGTCTGTGATGGTTCTTTTCTGCTTGATAATCTGCTGCTTGAAATCTTCCAGAATGGGCATTTATCATGCAATGAAATCTGTAAGAACGTTCCCTGAGTCCTGTGATCATCCATATTGCAGACAATTAAGGGCTTTCACTGCCTTGATTCTCCAGAAATTACTCTTCTTTTGGGGATGAAATGTTAAAGGAAATCAATGCTGTTAAGAAAAAGACATCATAATTCGCCAGGGGGAAGGGCAAACGTGGTCATTTTTAGCCATCATGAAAACAAAAATTGCTATCCCTGGCTTAAATATCATTGTGATGAAGTTGTTTTTCCAATCAGATTCTCATTTGTGCTGGATACTTTACCAGAATATTGGGTCTGACCACAAATAAGATCTCACTGGCATTTATACTAATACGCCTTGAGGAAAAGCTGTATAAAGTCATCGTATTATCTCTATAACACTGCAGAAACAGCAGAGAGATTTGCCATTTATGTTGCTTTTGCTTTTCAGACACTTTTCTGTTTGCACGCTCTCCAAAAGGAGCCACCCTGCAAAGTTCTCAGCCACTGGAACAGGCTGCCCAAGGAGGCTGTGGATGCCCCATCCATGGAGACATTCAAAGCCAGGCTGGATGTGGCTCTGGGCAGCCTGGTCTGCTGGTTGGCGACCCTGCACACAGCAGGGTTGAAACTACATGATCATTGTGGTCACTTTCAACCCAGGCCATTCTACGATTTGATCCTATGATTGCACTGGGAAGAATCAGGAGCAGCGCCAGCCCCACCTGAACCCAGTGGGCAGAGCGAGGAGGGGACACAGAGCACCCCCAGGAAACAGTAGAGCAGCAGCAAGCTTCTCCACAGCCACGTGGGACGGAGTGGATGACCACACACTGAATGCTGATGGATGGTCTGTTTTAGAGCTGAGATTTTCAGCCTGGATCGTGAAAGCTCGGAGCTTTTGCTGAGAGGACTGAGAAAGTTGGCGGAAGAAAGCGAGCCAGCAGAGAAAGCCGGCCAACTGTGAGGGCTTATGTCAGCCTTCCGCCTCCAGCAGGCAAAGCTTTAGGAGACCTCAGACCAAAGTAGGGCGGAAATCAGTGTTTTCTTCCCAAACAGCCCCATCAGCACCACCAGGTGGGGTTAGTCCAGCATCAATGCTCTGCCGACGAGAGCCAGGTAGTGAATAATAATTGCGGCCCCATTCCTGCAGCGATCTCTCTATAGAGGTTGCTCATTGACCCGGTGCAGTTTAGCTTGTGAGGTGTGATGAAATCGCAGCCGGAGGGCTTCTGGCAGTGGCTGCAGGCTATTAAAGCTCAGGTGCCATCCTCAGCTTCTGCTGTGGGCTCTTCTTTATTCATGACGTGACAGGCAGAGGATGAGGTGTCAGGCTTAACGCTAATGTTTCTGGGCACCCATTGGTTTGTATTGCTCACAAAACTTTGCCTTATTTAGGAGACTATTTGTGTATTTATAATTAATATGGATTAGATATTATTATCTATGCAATATGGCAGGCAAGCAGTTGAGAGAGGCTAACAGCTGTTCAATAATGCAAATGATGCTCACATGAATTACAGTTTAGTAATGGGATATTATTACCAACGCACACAAAAGTTCAGAACCCAGGGGTGGCAAATATAAATAACCATGGCATGGAAACATTCCCAAACTTTCCCTAGGCTTGCAGCTGAGGTGCAGGGAACAGACCCAGGCACCGGTTCCTCCTACATTCACCAACTGGCCTCACTGTTTGCAGCAGTTATGAATGAATGGGAAAATAGCACAGCTGGCCTCCAAACAACCATCTAAGCTTTGTGTGCTTGCTCTCAGCCAAAAAAAAAATAATAAAATGCTCCCAGCACTTTTGTTGGCACCCGGAGTTTCTGAAGAAAGGCAAGCTTTGACAAACATTTTGTTGGGAAGGCAGGTCTGCTCTGAAAATGAGCCTCCCCAGGGAAGGATGTGTCTGTGTGGCCTCTTTGATTTTTTTTCCAGCCCATGCTATGGTTTCTTTTCCTTTCCAACACAGGCTTTCTTCTTTTCCTTCCCTTGCCTGCAGAGTTGGGGCAGCTGGAAATCCTGATGTGCTCAACAAGAGTGGGCAGACTTCTCTTGGAAGCAGAGGCAGTTGGACCTGGACTGATGTGCTTGTCCTTTTATGTGAGCTACAAATCCAAGGTGCTCTATGAGCTGCACAAAACATAGTGTGTATTTCTCTCTGGTAAACTCCAGATGAAAATCCTGGCTCTATTTTTCATAGAAATACCTGCTTCTAGACCTAGAACTCTGCCAGCAGAGTGCCCCAAAGTAAGGCTTCTCCCCACATTTCTGACTCAAGGATTCCTTCTTAGCAGTATCCTTTTAAGACTCCTTGAAGCTTCACCTGGAGCTTGAGCTTTGTTGGACAGTGAAGCCCTGCAATCCCCCTAAAACCAGGGCACAGTGGTTCTTGAATCTTCAGGACTCCCCATCCCACAGACATTGGGCTTTCTGCACTCCCAGCACCCATCCCAGCAGGGATAAGGAATGCAGCAAACATCTTTCCTTAACCCAGACCCAAATGAAAAAAAGCACGAGGAGGGGATGGTTGTGGAAGCAACACATCCACCTTCTCACTTGAGAGCAGCAAAGAGGCACAGAAAGCACTGCATTCCAGCACTACCTCCACCCTACAGGTGAGGAATGCAGTGGGACTTGTCACCAGCTCTTCATGATCTTGTTAAGCCTGTCTAGCTATGTAAAATATACTGACAAGAGTCCTGTTAACACAGTGAATCCAAATCAGCTCCTCTGCCAATATCCCCGTAAGGAGCATAGGAACAAGGGAGAAGCAAGGCAGCAAGAAAAGATTTGACATCGCGCTCCCAAGTCAGCTGTCACATAGAAAGGGATAGCCGGAGGTACAGAAATGTGGTGGGAGAGAAAAGGGGAGCAAGAGGGATGTAAAAGCAGAAAAAAGTGAGTAAAAATTGCACTTATCTTCAGGACTGCACAGGACACATCTATGTCAGAAATCTCAGTGACTCAGAAGAACCATTTCCTTCACCACATCATCCTGCAGTGTGGTGCACCTAAGCCACAGCACCTGCTCACTCCTGCTCTGAGCAGCAGCTGAAATCCACAGGTCTCTTCTCCATCCCAGCTTGTCATTCTGCCTGCAACAGCAACACGTGACAGAGGGAAAAGCACGGCATTTCCCCAGTGTTGTAAATAAGGCTGAGATTACTGACGGCTAGAATAGGACTGACTATTGCAATATTTAATTTGCTGGGTGGGCAATTCATTAAAACAGATATCTAGGGCTTTAATCACTCTGCCAGGCTGCCATCTGCTTCCCTCACTCTCCCTCCTGGCTTAGGCCGGGTCTCGATATAGGAGGGGACAGCTTGTGAGAGGCTCTTTGGGGCCTGTGTCATAATTCATCTTGTGCACACAGCAGAGCAAGCTGGTGCAATGAATCCTGCCACGTGCATGCAACAGCACTGCTCCTGCTCTGACAGGGACTGCGAGAGCCAGGGGTGTCCCAGGCTTTGGGAACAGGGCTGGGAACAGAAGTTTGGGAACAGGTCAGGGAATTGGATCCCCTCACCTCCCTGCCATGTCAGTGGGGTTTACAGAAAGCATCTGGCAGTATTTATTAAGATGTTATTCACAGATATGAAATCAATTCATCTCATCAGCTTGCTTGCTGTGGGTCTCAGTGGCACAGGGCTTTTCCTCCAAAACCTGCACTCTTTCTGTCTTGTATACAACCTTAGAAACAACATTTCCACCCTCCAGGCCACTTCTACCAACCACCAAAAGCCAGAACCTCAGAGTGCTTCCAGGGAGCCTGACAGCAACCTTGTCTTCTTCATGTCACCCACTCAGACCCCTGTGCCCACCCTGATAGCATCTAGGTGGGATTTGGCTTTGAGACTTCCTCTTACCATGAGCCTTGTTCTTTCTCAGGGCATCCCTGGCCAGCAAGTCAAGAAGGAAAGAGCATCATAGGCTGCTTCTTACCTGGCCATGACTCAGCAGGAGAGTACTGTGCTGTGTGCTTATAAACCATGTAGGAATGAGAAACAATATCTCAAACATTCACACTAGGGTTTCAATGAGGAGAAATATCATCTCTACTTATCTTTCATCTGTTGGTTTCTTGTGACACACCCGATACTTAAATTCCCTTGAAAGTCTTCAGGAGGCTCACAGAGCCATATGCCAGCAGAATGGAAAATGCAAAATCTCCTATTGAGATGAGGGACTTGGGTCTCAGGAAGATTAAGAGGGAAATGAAGAGGAAAGAGTGGATGGCAGTGGGGCAGATGGGGAAGAGGAAGTATTTCTGAGGTACTTCTGCCATTAGGACCAAAGAATCCCACAGATGACAAATTAAATATGTTGCTATTCCTAGACAAGACGTTATCATTTTTGCTAAGGCTCCCAGTTCTCAGTCCACTTTTCTCCAATAGCTGGCCTACACGAGGAGCAATTTTGGCTAGGTTAAACTTTGGGAGGAAAAGATTCTCAAGCGGTTTCACATATAGCATGCAAGGAATTGGGGTAGACAACTGAAAATGGGCAGATGGCCCTGGAGTCCGATGGAGACAAGAAGGATAAATGAGATACCACTCTTCCCTCAAAGAGAGGCTCTACAAATCATGCAAAGAGTTGTGGGGCACTGCTTAAGGCGCTGGCAGACAAAGCTCTTGTATCATGGTCAGCAGGGCAGGGTGATAATGGGGCAAAGCACAGGATTCTGCCTTATTTGAAGAGAATGGTTCCTGCTGGCTGAAAATTGTGACGTTTTGAGTTACAGGACTGCTGGCACCCACCTGGTGCCAAGGAGCAGCACCTGAAGAAACTCCACAGCCATGCAGATTAAGGAAGCATTTAGCCAGCCAGGCAGGAGCCTGTCCCAGTCAGAAGTCCATCTTAACCTGATAGGGGTTCAAAACTAATTTGTCTGTTTGATTTCCAAGAAGTTGATGCCTTCAGTGCGGTAAATGAGTCTTGTAAATGGAGGTCACAGCAGGGCCTGTTGTTTGCTTTTGCTCCTGTCAGGAGCCAAGCAGAAGGGCTTTCACATACCACTCTGAATTTCAAACCAGCAGCAGCAGCAGCAGCCTGGGAGCCTTTAAGTAGGCCCTAATTAGCACTGATAGATTTCAGGGTGCTCTGAGGCCAGATGCAGAACTGGGAGGCAGTCTCCTTCATTGCCTGAATGACAAAAAGGTTTTTGCTGGGACTTCTTTAAAAAAGCTCAATAAAAGTGGTTATTCCAGGCCACGGGCCTGGAATTAACAGCCAATCCAGCAATGAAAAGAGCTAAAGCAGTAACCAATTAATGCTGCTTCCTGAGCATCCTCCCAAAGACAAACTTCCAGAGGGCTGCAGGTTTGGGCTTCAGCTGCTTACCTGCGTGTTCTCCAGTCCTTTGGGTCGGCAAAGTTGGAGATAAGTTCTTATGAAGAAATGCGTCAAGTCATAAATTCCTGGTACTTTTAAACTCCCTTTTGTATGTGTTTGATAGTTTATGAACTGTTGCAGAATTATGATGATTAGGTTAAGCTTCAGCAGCTTGTGCTTTTAATTTGGCATGCCTCCAGCTGTGACAAGCACACGTGTGTCGAAAGGCTCTGCCCTATACGTCTTTGACTCATAGAACTATAATTCTGCACTGGTTCTTTTCCAGCAAGAGGAGGGGAAAATAATCCTGAAGTGGTCAGAAGAGAAAAATTATTCCATGAGACTTAATAAATCCTAGTTTCTATGTGTTTGTGTTGCTGTTTCACCCCCAACATTTCCCCCTTGAAGTCACCTTGCTAGAGACATTTACCATCTTAATCACCCACTCCGTTATCCCTGGCATTTCTCCACCCCCCCCCCACCAGCTCTGTGCTGAGCTGGATCTCTAAGCTGGGATGCGCTGTGGTAGAGCTGCAGTGCAATGTCTGTCTGGCCCAGGCATGCTGACAAAGAGCTGCCCACTACAGTGGATCATTTTATCTTGCTCAGAGAGCTACATCCCTCATTATGGTTCTATGTAAAGAGAGGAATAATTTTGACTACACTAATGCAGTGGCAATTGAAAGAACACTGGAGATACCTTTGTTTTTCTGTCATCTTCACATACCCTCTAGTTGTAGCCACTGGAACCCAGAGTATACATGAAGTGCCATGTGAAAACATTTCAGTAAGCTCGTGTGTTGCCATTCTGGGAGTTCAAAACTCTGCTCCAGCACAGTGGCCTTGGGGAAATCCGTACTCTGGTTTCTCTATATGAGGAATCAGTGCTGTTCTGTGGTTATTTTTGCCTTTTTGCACACTGTTCAACCTACAGGTGTCTGTAGGTGACTTAAAGCCATGGGTCCCAGACTCATTGGTTGGCCAGTGCTATTCTGCTGCTGACTGAGCATCACTTACCCCACCATACTGGAGAACCTCTCTCATACACAACAATATGCCAATGTCTACGCAAGATCCAAGAGGATGCACTGACACTCAGTGATATAAGCTGAAATCCTGTGCTCTTTTTGGACCATTGCAGTGGTGTTACACTAAAACAAACAAACAACAACAAAAAACCAACACCAGCAGAAAAGTTTCATGTTTGCAAAGTTAATGCAGAAGGGCAAAGGGCTTTGTCTACAAGGGAAGGGTATGCAGAAAGGAAGAAGAGGAAAAAAACAAAAACTTATATAGCTGAGGGGAAAAAAAAGGTCAGTTAAGAAGGGATTTAATTGATAATGGTTTAGATAATGTCAAGTGAAGTTTCTATTCTCAGCCCAAGTGCAGATGATGAGGCGAAAGGACTAAATGTAGAAATTAAAGAAATACCCATTCAAAGCTAAACTGAGAAACCTTTTGTCACACAGAGAATCATAAGCGAGTGAGAAGTCCCAGCAGGAGAGGTTCTCAAGGCAAAATAACGCTAGGGGTATTCAGGAAATAATTAGCTGGCTTCCTGGAGGGAGCAAGTAGATGTGTGTGAGGGAAGGAGGAGTGTAGAGGAGGGGGGATGACTGGAATGATATAAGATTCTAATAGAAAGAATGGATGAGGAATGAGGGGCCTTTAACTCATTCTGTGTGTGTGTGGTGGGGGGGGGGGAGAGAGTAATCAAGTCAATAAAGGAAGAAGATCTCATATGCTCAATGTAAGGAGCTCCTCAGGAGTGACAGTCTAGATCAGACGGGTGAAATGAGGCTCCTGGCTCTGCCTGAGATACACCATCCCATCATGAGATACCCATCCACACAGCATCAGCTCTGCAGGAGGCCATGTGTTGCAGAACAGAGTGACCCATGGGCTGCTCCTGGTCCCTGCATGCATGCTTGTGGGTGCTTGGTCTCCTCACGTCTCACACTGATCCCCATTTTGGTCTGGGATAGATTCATTTGTTGACAATGTTATTACTCTTGTTGTTGATGTTGTGGCAAGTCAAAGCATTTTTGTAGGAACAACCCTTCCAGCTTTCACAGGAGGATTTCCTCATCTCTCTCAGACACCACAAGCCAATGTAGAGTTGCCCCTAAACTTCTCTGCTGACAACAGAAGTAGGGCAGGTAACCTCTGTAGCCTCAGTGCCTGACTTTTGGGTGGTTCAGGCTAAGAGAGACAAATCCCACACTGAAAGCAACACTCTGTGCAGCGGATTTGCAGCAGGGCCTTGGTATATGTGTCTGGAATTGTTATCACTTTGATATTGTTACCTCTTTGCATGAACCTTCTGGTAATTCTTGTGCAGGAAGTTTCTGCCACAATTGCTCTCATCTCGGTAGTTTCTCATTTTTTTTACTCTAAAGTGATAAATGATGATGCGTTTAGAATTAATTTCCATTCTAGCAGCTTGTGACAGCCTCTTTGTCTGTGTTACTTGGGACAAAGCAAAAAAATTAAGAAAAGGATTTCATGGGTTTTATCCTCAGTGCTAACATGGAAAAAAAAATCTAAAGCCGCACCAAAAGGTGCAAGAGCCACATAAAGACATTTGTCTGTATCAAATACATCTTCTGATTTTCTCCCTTCACAAACTGAAAGATATTCCCAAACTGAAAGAGGTTCCTTCTTAGCGAATGTAGGCTCAAACCTTCCAATTTCTACATATTCTTTGGGAAGGCAGCAAGTGATTCCCTACACCTGCCTGCCAACCCCTAATTGAAGCACTCACCTTCAAGGAGAAGAGTTCAAACTTTGGGCCTATTCAACAAGTGGCTTTTCAGCAGGAACTGCTAACGAGGGCACCAATTAGCACTCACTGTACTAGTGGCTTTTGCTATATGAGTAGGAGTCCGCTAGGAACCAAGTGAGACCGCCTTAGGATCTGACCTGACCGTTGAGCTCCAGCCATTGAACAGCTGCCAGAGGGTAATTGCTGCAAACCACTGCCAACCTCTGCTGGAGATGAACCACTGACTGACACCCATGTGCCCCCGTGGCAGACTTTCCTCATCCTCAGAAAGCTTCCCTGTCATTAACAGTCCCTCTTCCACAGTCTCACTCCGGCCTCAGTCTAAAAGAGGCAATCTGTGCCAGTCTCTGCCCCTACTTTGATGCAGTGTCATGTTCATAGCATGTTCCAATAAAAAGTGGTTTGCAGACTGCAAGCAACCTCTAGTCTGGAGTGTTTCAGAGCTGCCAGCTACGTAGCATGGGTGGGAGCAGTGCATAAGTGTACGTGTCAAGCCACTCAGAAGGGGCTGAAGAGCCTTGCCTCATCTATGAGGACTGATGCTATGTAATAGAAGATTAGTTACAGTCAGAGCTCAGACATCACTGCTAGAATCCCTCCTCCAGTTCATATCTCAACAGCTCAGTATACTGACTGTCACCGTGGGTGTCTTCTAGCGGAGTCTGAAACACCATCTCAGTCTCAAAACAACCCCAAGCTCAGGCCTGTCCCCAACAAAGTGTCCCCAACCTGCACAGCTGTAGGAATACAGAGTAGACTCCCAAGGAGCAGTTCTTCTTTCCTTCTTCCCCCAAATGACTGTGGCTCTCTGCAGGAACCCCTTCTCCACACAGTTCCCTCAAAGCAAGGGCATCCTTAACCATCCCCGCAGAAAATCGCTGCCTGAACAGAGAGCAGTTTCCTCCCTTGCTGTTCCTTTGCAGTCTGTTTTTATTCCTTTCTATCACAGCCTGCCAAAGCAAACAGCAAACACACAGCCCAGCACCAGTTAACATTAGGAAAAGGTCACTGAAGCCTAAATCACGCTCCCAGGCTCTCCCTAAGGAGATGGAGGGGAATTGGGCACTGTGGCTGCAAGCTACAGTTTAAAAGGGACAGACAGGGAAAAAGCTTCCATCTTTCCCCAAGGCTGCTGACAAGGGGCAAATTAATAGGGAGATACAAAGCCTGGAGATTAGTATTTGAGCGAATTGAAGGAGCAGAGATTGTAGGAGGTCTGAGAGGGGACAACAGAGAGTTTGCAAACCCTTTAATCTGGCAGATAGCGGCTGTCGGGGATGCATGTTCCAACCTGCTCCATGACACTGCAGATCATGTTAGCCTTTGTGCTGGTTTAATTGGAGCTTTGCAGTTGCCCTTGGTCACTGCTAATTGCCTTAATTGAAATGGCTCGCATCTGCGTGAGTGGGGAATACAGGCTCGTGTGGGTTTAAGAGGAAAATACATCCTCAGCATTCCTTGCCATTGTCCAATGAGCTTGGGCTGAGTGATGTGATTGCATCAGCTGCCTGCTGTGCTTTAGAAAAGCTGGCTGGATTTATTGCAAGCTTATAAAAACCCAGCTTTAGGCTGCATTGGTTGCACTTGGTTACTTAAAGGAATAGAAGGGAAAAGGAATAGCTGTTTGTGTAACATTCACCCTGACGCAGAGGGATTTCTATCTGCACCCCTTCTCCCTACACTCTGCATCTCCTCTGTCCAACTAAGGCTTGTGTGTACAGCAAACCAAATTAGATCAGGAGCCCCCATTTTCTGCATGGATTTTCTGAAGGCAACGAAGCAGGTTAGTTCTAAGAGCCTTAGAAATAGCTCAAGGCTCCTTTGAATAGAGAAGGCATAAAGTCATCTATTTCCTTATCTCTAAACATGGGAGAAAACATTAGGAAATCAAGCAGACATCCCAGTGCATCCCTGTGCCATGTTGCTCAGCCCCTGTCCAAGCAGGAGTTGTAATATGGTAATAGACCTTAGGATAGTGGCAGGTATCTCTTCTCTCTAGCAAGTGCCTCTTACTTAACTTAAGTTACTTAACCAATGCCTTTAATGGTGTGAATTCCCCCAGAAAGCAGAGTCAGTCACTCCACCACCCTGCTGAAGGCTCTCATCTCCAAACAGTTATGTGAAAGCTGTGATTGGAGTTCAGGAAATCCTACACTTGACTGTGAGAAGCCCAAGAACAGGGCTGGGTTTCAGAAACACCTCCATGCGCTTCATTCCCATTCTGGCAGCCAACTGCCTGGCATCTTCCAGGGTCTTCTGTTCTCCCTCAATTAAATACTAAACTCAGGGCCATGTACTCCACTCCAGCCAGTAACCTCAGAGCTGGGTGCCACAACACCAGGGCCAAATCCTTTAATTATATCTGGGCCTACAACACCAAATTGTTGAGAGAACCTGGAAGCTTGCACAGGTTTTGGTGTAAGAAAGCTTTGGCAGCCTACAAAGATGCATCACTTTGAGTTAATTTATAAGAACTTGGATAGGGAGAGAGTTCATTAATTGAAAGATGTAATTATCAGGTGTTGAAGGCAAAGAGGCTCATTAATTTCTGAGACATGCTGTTGACTGAACTGTTCTCATTTTCATTTTTCACTCCATATCAAGGCTGAATCCACGTGCCAGGGCAGGCTGGAAGAAACCAGATCACTGATAGCCTTTTGCTTGTCTTATTTTCCACAGGACAGAGATTCCTCTGTTGCCCAATTGTGGCCACAGGCTGTGTTGACCCTTGTATGACAGCTCCCAGGGGGAGACCTTGCCCATGTTTTATTAGAACCTGGACTCAGGTGACTCCTAAAGCTTCTTGTAGCAGGGTAGACTGGGACAAAGTGAAAGGTGATGGATTGCATGGGCCCCATCTGCTGATGAAAAAGAAGCTGTGAACTCCCTTCACACCTTTTCTCCTTCCTCCAGCATTAATGCCTATATCCAGCCTTGAAGCAAAGAGGACACAGGATGCTTGGAGGACACAGGAGGGAAGGAACCCCATGGGGAACACTGAGAAGTTGTGGCTGAAGGCTACCCGTGTCCTTTGCCCACAAATCCAGGTCACAAACCTCTCCATCTGGATTTGCACAGCCATCCCACTTCTACTACTTCCTCACTTCTGCCCCCAACAGAAACTGAGGCTACCTTGCCACCTCCCTCCTTGCATTGGTATTCCCTCTGGCTTGCCAGTCTGCACTCAGATTTATGATTTATTTAGAATTGGATTACACTGAGGCTCAAGGCCAGCACTCCCTAATCTGTCACCGTCCCTGCCATGGCCGTACACAAACATTTGTTTTAGCTGCATCAGCATCTCTGGCTCCTGAAGAAGGACGCCCATTGTTAATTGCTATAGCAACCACAATTCAGGGTTTGGGCATGTTTTTATTATTTTTTTAATACTCCTATCCCTGCCGGGAAGCATTGGCATTGTCAAGTAATAGATATTTATAACAATATAACAGTGGCACGTTGAAGTTACGCGGCTGAAATGCATCACAGCCAGAGTTGTTCTGTTATTTGTTTTTGTGCTGAATAGTAGCAAGCACTTTAAGTTATTGTCCTCACTCCCCCATAAAAAGGGAAAAGAAGGGCTGTATAATTGTTGCTCGTATTTATAGCAATTGGATGCAAAGTGCTAGGGTGCAAGGAAGTCTGCTTTCAGCAGTGTCACTCAAGATGAGATTGAGGGCTATGTTCCTTCCAAAAAACGCTGATCGTGAATGTCTGCGTGCATTGGGAAATGAGGTTTTTGGGTTTGGATGAACAAACTGATTGTGCCAGGGATATTTTTGGCCCCAGCTGGCTAAAGTTTGATGAGCTAAGATGTGGAACCAACATAAAATAATGAGTAAGCCCTCTGAAATTACTGAGCATGAGTGCAAACCGGGAAACAGCAACCCATCTTTAATGCAGCATGACACGAGTGCAAAGAGTTTGCACTCAGCCTTTATCCTACTGCTGTCTGCTGCTGGCCCTGTGGAGATTCGTTCTTCTCAAACCCATGAAGGGATGCATGGCCAGCTGACCATACACTTATTGTACTTTGGGATTGCTTGGAGAGGATGGGCCAGGAACCCAAAGCTGAAGTGTGAGGTGTGCCACCGGGTCGTGGGTTCACCTTGAAAGGGCTCAGGGGTGCGCCAGAGGGGAAGCTGTGGTGTAGGGTCAAGTGGGCTGGAGAAAAGACCAAGCAAAAAGCTGCTGTTGTGCAGAAGAAAAGCAGGAAAGCCAGTACGTAAGAAATAATCTGTAGGAAAAAAAAAAAAAAAAAAGAAAAAAAAAAAAGCTGAAGGCCCCAGGGGTCAGCTGCTTTGAGAGGAAAGAGGCTTAGAAGAGTGGCCACCGCAGCGAGGCCTCCAAACTATGGCCTTTGCATGCTAAGGGAACCTCTGTGCATGGATGAACAGCTTCATGCCAAAAGGAAAGCTAGAAATCAGCGAGGGCCCCTTCTTCCCCAGGTCTCAAAGTTCAGTTCCCATTGTGCTGCTAATGCTCACATGGTCCTGAGTTCTGGGTCTTGCCCAGACTCTTGTGAGTTGGGATAATGCTTGAAGACCAGGTCACTGTCCCTGTGTTGGAGGGGAAAGCCCCAGGCTCAGCTGCTCCAGTGTGAGGCTTCTGATGCTATTTCCCAGCAGCTGTTAGGTTAACATGGAACTGCAGAAGAAGCTGCTTATGGGGCTGGGATGGAAGGAGTAGGGCATTTCCTCAAACAGCTTTAAAACTCATCAATGATTTGATTTGCTTTCTGAGAATGCTTTAGCTCAACAAACAATTGCAAGCTACACAGTCGCAAGGTAAAATGAGAAGCCCATGGGCATTAATTATATATATAGATATTAAAAAAGAAGCTACTGCTTAATTATTGTTTGCAAATCTCAGTATTTAAATTGACTTATTTGCAAATGTCTGTTTAGAAATTGACTTTGTAATTATAAAGTCAGTGCAGGCATATCACAGGCCCTGGAGGGGTCTCTAACGAGGAATGATAATGTACTAGGCAAAGTGAACTATCCTGAGCTGCATGTTAATAACCAAGAGGTGCTTGGAAGGGGGAGAGGAGGGTCTGCAAGAAATCCCAAAGCCAACAAATGTAGAAGCAAGAGACGGAGGATAGAGAGAGATGGCTCCACAAAGCAAGGGGCTAACATGTTTGAGAAGGGGCTTCGGGGAAGCAGGCAGCTCTTTCTGAAGCCCCAGCAATCTCAGTGAGTTGGTAGCAACCTCTGTTTCAGCTCTTGAATGAGAATGAGGCAGGCTGTTGGCAGCCAGGCACCGGCTGCTGCAGAGCTGGAGCTCCCCACCGGTGGAAATGACACAGCTGGGCTTGCATCCAGCCATCCCCTCACCACACTCCCCTGTAGCAGATGGGATGGACTCACACTGATAGCCATAAGCCCCTTAGTGGGCATGTCTACAGGCAGTGTGAGGGCAGCTCACACTGCTTGCTCACCAGGCTGTCCGAAAATAAGGTGGTTCCCAGATCTGATGTCCCGTTCTTGCTGTTAACCAATCTCTGTGGTGGAGGGTGATCTCCATGACTGGACAGCCTGTATCTCCAGGTACCCGTGTCTGTGGTCTGCCATGTGAAGCAGGTGACCTCTGATGGGTTGCAAGGTCTTCTGGGTGAAGAGTGGTATATTTTCCAGACCACAAATCTTTGTCAGTCCCACAGCATGTGCAATAACTCTTAAGATTTAACTTCTGCACATGTCCAAGTTGTATAACTACATCAAAGGAGGAACAGGAGTGTTCTATCACCTTTTCCTCTCCATCATCCTTGACAAAAGCACTTTCATTCTCCCAATCTAGTGGTCTAGGGTATTTCTTCTTTACGGACCATCACCATTAGTTTTATAGCCAGCCACTGGCCAATGGTTCCTTGCATAGTTCATTAACCAAGGGGGAGCAAAGCTTGGCTGCTGAGCTGCACATTAGCAAGATCAACAGCTGGCAGGGTGCAAAAATAATAACTAAAAAAATTACCATAAGCAAAAGCTCTGGGTTTTTGACTCGTCTGCTATGCATAGTCATGTTATCCCTTATTCGTGAGCATTCAGATGGTGCCAGTATATTCATGAAAATGTGGCAGCTTAAGACAAGGTCTGAAAGTTAAATAGGATCCAGGATCCTGCTGGAACAGAATAATATTACACTTCTGAGTGAAACCATGAGTGAAAGTGTGGTCCTTGTGAAATTAAAGGCAAACACCCAACACCTTTTGACATCGCTGGGAAGGCAAAGGAACGATGTGAATCAGAAAACAACTGTTTCCCTGACCAAAATAGCTGTGTCGGTATAAAGCACAACTGATGGACTCGACATCCTCCTGGTATGTGTATTCTAAACGCTAAGCATTGCTCAGTGTTTGCCGTTCGTTCCACTGTGCAGCTTGTACCTATTAAATACAGAATAAATTCTGCTTGGAGCAGCAGTAAATGCCTTGCTAGAGGGAGATAAGAAGCCCCACCCATTATAGCCAGTGACACGGAAGACCCAAATTCCTTTACATCTGCTTGAGCTGGCCAGAAATAAGCTATCTCCCATCCAAAGGCCAGGTAGCTGTACTAAGGCTGAGCTGAGCATATAGAACAGCCACTGAGAGCTGTCGGTAGGCACACGGCCCTGGACAGTTTCTTCAGCCTCTATGAGGGAGATTTTTCCAGTTGTTCTGCTCACTGGTCCAACACATTTGGTTTTCAGTTATGTCAATGAAGCATTAAAAGAAGGAAAGAAAGGAATTAAGAAAAGCAGCAGCTTGCATTGAATTAAAAGGTGGGGAAAAAGACACCTCCAAACATCCCAATTAGATCTGAAATCAAAATGTACCTCAGTATCAGCTCATCTAGCAGAGAGATGAACCTTGTTCAATTGCAATTCCATGTTGTGAAGGACGTGTGCAGTCCTAGCAGCTTTCCCAGACTCAGGATGCAGAATTGGATCAGAGCAGCCCTCACCAACCCTCATATTCCTCCCCACGTGGGTTGTGCTCAGAGGTCCTCAGCCTCCCATTTATTTTTACTTTTCCCACAATCCTTCAACCCAAGGGTTGTGCTAGGACAATAACTGTTCAAACAAGAAGCATATAACATCTCCTATTTGTGCATTAATTAAAGCCATCCAAGATCTCACCAAGTTTGTCGTTGATTCAGAGTGAATGGGACCTGCAGGTAATTAATGACTCTCAATGACAGTTCTTGAAAAATTGGTTTCTAGCAGCAATCAGCATATGTTGGATAGGATTCTATTTTATAAGCCTGTTCTCTTCTTAAAGACACAAGAAGCAGGGAAAGCAGGCTGTTATTTTCAATATTAATTAGATCATCATTTATTTGGAAAAGAGAGGTTTTTGTTTTAGATACTTACGTGTTAGCTGCTGAGAATGCTACCCTAAGTCACTTAATAGCCCATTAAGAAATTGTTGTGATGACTAATTATTTATTACAAATTCAGGAACTGTTCACTAGATAACTCTGATTTTATTAATTAATAAGATCACCGCTTACATCCATAACCCTCAATGACAGTTCTGGCATTGTCTTCAAATACAACATATGTGAAATATGATACATCTTGCATTTTCCTATTAGTGTGTTTTAAATTCTGTCTGTGGAATATGACTGTTCTGTGCTTCACTGCGGACATATCATTATGTCAGATTACAGCTAACTACTTAAAACAAATACTAATCAAGGGCTTGATTTTACCTTTAGGAGCAATGGAGCTGTAGACATCCGTGCTTTTGCATATATCTGTGCTACCAGCCAAAATAAATGGTGAGAAGCCACGATGCAGCATGGCTAGCCTGAGTTAGCCAACTGCTAAGATGAAGGCAGCCTAGGTCTCAACTCAGGTGAGCTATTAGTGCTCAGATCCACCAATGGACCTGAACTAAAGTCAAACCAAGGCTGATTAGAAGTGTACTTCCATTGCAGACCTCTAGAGATCCTCCTGGACAAAAAGTCCCATCCTTCTGCCCTTTGCTAAGGAGAACAGGTATTGCTTGTCTAATTCCACTAAATACGAGCTTCAGATTGGCTGTTCACTACGCACAGTTTCCTAGGAGTGTATTCACAAGTCCAAATCCAAATCCTCCTCCATCAACACAGCCATCGTAAGGCTCTTTCCAACTTGCACGCCCAGGCTGCATAATAGGGCAGTGCTCTGCCCAGCTGCCACAGCAGCCCGGATCCTCCACCAAGGAACGCGCCTGCAGCACCGCGACACCTGAGGTCTGTGCCCAAAGCAGCCCGCAGTCTATATAGCATCCATCAGTTTCAGTGGGCTGACCTTGAGGAGAGCACCTTGGACTCTCTCCGTGTGGAAACAGCACCGCGTGTAATGAAAATCCATACTGAGAAGGTATGCAAAGATCAGACTCGATTAATTCTTTCCAGAGGTGCCCCCACAATGTCAACATTGATCTGCTTCCTAGTTGCACAGTTTTCTCTCAGCTGACAACCATATGCCAGTCAGAGCTGTGCTGTGTTGTAAATTGTAACAGATATGGAGATGGGATCATTAAAATACCTTGAGAATACACAGCAAGTCATTGTTTTGCTGCTTTTGCTGAGAAAATCTCACAGTTGTGCTGAAAAAAGTAAAAGTTATAGGCCAATCTTATGGCAAAGAAGTTAATCCTACAATGAAATTGGATGGAATGTCTGAGGATGGGGATCAGTACATGGATCTCTGTGTTGCCTGTGCTAAGAAGTTGCTGTTTTATGAAGAAGGCTTGTATGGCACTCACTGAAATACACAGGGATTTCATTTCCAGCCATACCTATGGGAAACTATAGCAGCCTGCTCTGTAAGTGGTCACTCTCAGTGCCTATGTCCCCGGTGCCCGTGGATGGTATTACATTAGACATGGGTTAGGGCTCAATCACAATACTGAAGGCAAACTCAGTATCATCTGTCTTCTTCCATATGCAGCAGGACCTCATGGAATCATTTTGGATATCCATGAAACCATGCAACCACTGGATTTGGGCTCAGACCCACAGCATGTAACTGAGGCATGCAGCAGCCACTCAAATCCACTTCTCATGAACTCGGCCTGAATCTGAGGATGTGGGTTAACTCTGTCACCATTCAGCTGTTACATGCTTGATTGAGTCCAGGGATAACCACTCCTAATGGCCTATGCTAATAGGCAGGAACCTTTTTCACTGTAAATACAGACTTTGGAGGGTTCTGCTCCGGGAAAGCCTACTTAGCATCTCCAAGTAATGATGACCTATTTTAAGAATGACCATTATTATTAATAAAATCCACCAGTCATGACTCTGTCATTTTGCTGTACTTTTTTAAGGACAACTTCACTGCTACCCAGAGATCCACTTTGTTTGCTCATCTTTCATCCCTTTCGGAATAAATTTAAGTCAAATTGAAATAACATATGGGGAAAAAAAAAAAAAAAGAAGAAAAAACCAAACAACACAAACTTCCCAATAAAAGAGTTAGAAGAAGGAAAATCGGAGAAGCCGCCAATTCTTTTTCCTTAGGGCCAAAACTTTGAAAAGAAAGCTTTGCAAATAACCACCACATGGCAAAGACAACAGATGCACTGAAGATATATGGAGGCTCCTGCTGTCCTAAAGGTCACAGGCACACATGAAGGATCTCCTTGCCAGGGTAAGTGGAGCCCAAGAAAAATGCAGCGAGGATTACTCACCTTTCAAAGGAGTTGCAGACAAATGAGCACAGCCTTTCAAAGGGGCGGCGTGATTACGACCGTGTGCCTTCCTTAAAATGCCTCTGAAGGCAACAGGGAAAAAAAAAAAAGTCACATTAAATCATCAATTCAGCACCATCTTCGCTACTTATCAAGCTGGCATTTCTGGAAGAATAGGGGTTGAAAACAATCCAGAAAGAGATGTCTGTGCCGAACTCCAAGTGCTCCCCACGTGCCAATCTGCTCTCTCCAGTTCTCTCGTCTCACCTGCACCTCCCACCTGCACTTTTCCAGCACTGCATTCAACAGCGTGTGCACCTTGCTGAGCCTGCTGCTCCAGCACCGATGGTCTTGACTTCCACAAACACAGCGGCCAAGAAGACAGCAGAGAAATACCTAACCTCATCTCGAGAGCAGGAGAGGGAGAATGATGAGAACGAGCTTTAAGGAACAGAAAGGGAGAGAGACAGATTTTATTGCGCAAGGGGGAAAAAAAAAAGATTATAATTGAACTGCAGAAGATTCTCCACATCACAGGTAATGGTGCCTGGGTTACCTCTCTTTATCTGTGCAATAGAGATTAGCAAACGAGGTCATAAAAGGAAATTAAAGTCAAATAAATTCCGGGCCGGCACTTGGTAAGTACTGATTTCCTACCATTTAGAAAAGGGAACATTAGGGCAAATGGAGTGGTGCAGCAAAAGGCAGCAGCCAAGGGACAGCCACGCTGCTGTGAATGCTGCTCCTGCACTGCAGAGTGCCTGGGGGGGTCTGGGAGCTCTCTGCAGAAATGACAAGAAGCTTTGGAGGCTCCTACCCCAAGATTTCCCAACCCATTCAAGATTCTCCAAAAGTTGCGGGGAAAAAAAAAAAAAAGATCTCTGGAAATTAGGTTTCTGTAGGTGTCTGATATAGAGAATAAATAAAATACATGGGGAGAAGGCAGAAAACAGCAAACAAAAGGCAGCCCAAAGCAGGCAATACCACAAATCACTTTGGATCTGCTGAAAGCTCCTTTCTGCTCTTCTTAGAAGTGACAGTTGCCTGTTGTGAATGTTTTTCCTTGGATTTCTTAAGTGATTTTTACTGACCTTCACAAAAGTTTTACAGCATTGCTAGCCAGTAAAATATTCAGGGAGCTTTCTGAAGAGAAGATGATGTCTATATTGAAGCATCTCCATTCTTTTCTTACAGTGTCAAATTAAATCAGAACTCACCTTCCTCCCCTGGCCTGGACGTGCTGTACGTGGCCAAGAGGACAACCAGGATGTGTTGGGCTGTCAGAGGCTGTCAGCAGGCAAAGAGCTGGGCAGCACCCCCAGCCTGCCCACTGCCCGTTGTGTTGATGGAGAACGCACTGCACATCTCCTTGCCAAGTCCTGTTTCTTACAGTACTGTGGGCAATTGAGCTCAAAGCTGGCCCAGCAGCTGGTAATGCAGCAAGCTTTGCAAGCAGCAGCATCCTTATCCCTCAGGATGGGGATGGTCGCATGCCCCAGGGTTATTAGATTGTCTTTGGAATGCAGAGAGCCTGCTTTGGTTTAAGTGGGAGAAGAAAATCAGTCTTGCAGGAGAGAACTGGGACGGAGAACTGGAGGAATACAGTGAGTGGGTGTGGGTAGCAAAGATGGACAGAGATCAGAGGGAGAAATAAGCCCATCTGCGCTCTTCTCCACTCACTCCTTTCAAGGGAATGTGTTCCCAACCATCCATTCCTTCACTCCCTCCCTCCTCCCCCGCCACATATTCTCTTGACTTATTTGATGCTGTTTGAAATCAAGTACTTGGTTTACCCTTCTCAAGCAGAGCTGATCTCTCCCAGCATGACTCTGACTGCAGCGGGAGGCACAGCGGGATGCTGGATATGGAAACCTGGCATTAGTATCACTTTCAGATGACAGCAGATCAGAGAGCTGGACCTGGGAGCGAATTAATATAGGGCTAGGATTCACTCGGTGGGTTTGCTGCTGTCACACTCCTCTCAAGATGTGAGAGAGAATTAATGTGAGGGGCTGAGATTCACTGCAAGTACTGCAGCAGATGCCTGTCATTGCAGGGAGTGTGGGACCAGGGCGAGGGAGTATGGGGAGCGGGTTTGCTCCAGGGCTTGCAGGTGTCCCAGAGGGCAGATGGAGGCCACTTTACTTCTGGGGCTGTGGGTTAATGATTTGATCCAAAATCCACCAGTGAGGATGACTGAGGTTGGGTTAACTCTAACACACAACCAGTTGGTATGAGGTCTTCTTACTGCTGTGTGATCCCAAGGGATTCATACTCTTCACTCACGGATGATGCAGATAAGAATGTCACGGAAAATGGTAACAATGCCCCCATGTCTCCAGTCAACCCATCACCCAGTGGACAAGGCACTCCTGGAGGCACTGGAACCCATCTGTAAGTGTCCCTGGACAGAGGACAGAGCATTGAACCCAATGAGCACCCTAATCACTGACTCTGAGTGCAGGGAGGAAGCTTGCTTCTCCCAGTGGAAGAAGAACAACTGCATCACCCACACCTGGGAAATAGAATTTGGCTCCATGTACAGCAGATCCTGGCTGTCCAACAGCATGACCCTTTCCACACATCATCCTTAAAAAGCAGCATTGGATGTCCTGGAATTTATCTCACTGTTGATGTCTTGTTTTATCTCACTCTTTGAATCACAAGGGACAACCCACAGCTTGTGGTCGTGGACCTCCATCCTATCCTGTTTCAATGAGGTTCTCAAGGACTTGGGCTGGGAGCAACATGTTGCTCTAAATAACTGCTGGTGGCCACCACGAGCCTGGCTTTATTTGCTGTGCTCCACAGAGCAACTCACTGTGCTCAGTAGCAATGTGCCCTGCAGGGACACATGCACCATCACTGATGGTGCAGGCAGGATGGGGAAAAACATGGCAACTGGCTGATCGACATTTGGGGGAGGTTGGTTACTTAGAACAAGGTGTCCCTGAGCCAGTGGCTCTGTTGGGCAGGATGCAAAAGGGAATCTGCTCCCTCTTTACAAAGGGAGAAAGGTTTGGAGCCTGCAGCATAAACACAACCAAGGATTCTGAAAATAGACAATATCCTTCAAACGCAGCCTAGGGGTGAGATCAAATGATCACACACACCCGATTTCTTGAGAAGAGAAAACAAAACAAAACAAGAAAGGGAGGAAGTGGACCCTTAGAAGCAAAATAAAGAGAACAATGGGAAACTAAGCACCAGAGGAGATAGCTTCAAATAATTATCCAGTGCCAGCCTCCCACTGGAAAGCAGCATATGCTAGAGGAGCCCCCGGGTGGGGATGTAGGATGCACAGGCAGGAGGAGGGCGAGGAGAGGAAGATTCAAAGCAGCTCGTGCCACGCCAAGCTCGGAGCCACTCCAGCTCCGGGGAGGTCAGCAAAGCAATGCCAGGGATGAAAATATCCGCCTGCTTAAAACAAATCCCTTCCTTCCATTGCTGAGAGCACCTGGTAATAAGCAGCAGGAGAGGGACTAATGTTGTAGCAGGTATTTGGGTCACGGGCTGTCACTCAGTGTGGGCAAGCAGTGCGGGTGCACATCACTCAGTGCTCCTGCTCAGAGCGGCACGGAGCCCCTTGGGGAGCTGGGAAATGGCATTTAAGTGTTGGAGATCAGAGGTCAGGCTCAGTGCATGCAGCACAGGGCACAGGAGGGTTGGCCACTTGGGTTAGGGATCAACAGCACTGCATTGAGGCTGTAATTTCCCAGCGATGATGAGAAGTTAGGAGACAGTGAATGGGGAGAGAGCTGCAAAGAGCTGAGACAGAAGCACTGCCTGGCACTGCACTCAGTTTGGGAAGCAAGGCTGAAGCAGGCCAGAATTCTAGTGGTGGCCAGGTCTCTGCTGTTTGCCTGAAAGATACTGTTGTGCCTTTATTTCTGACACATCTGTACCTTTTACTTTTAATGTTTAATTTAAAAACGATTTTAAATGATGCTTTTAAATGGAAATGTCTCACTCTTGACCCATAAAGATAATTAAATATCTCATCATAGAATCACAGAATCACTGAATCATAGAACCATAGAATAGCTTAGGTTGGAAGGGGCCTCTAAGATAAGCCAGTTCCAATCCCCCAGCCACAAGCAGGCACTAACCACCAGATCAGGCATGAGATCCATTTGCCCAGGGCCCCATCCAAGCTGGCCTTGGACACCTCCAGGGATGGGGCATCCACAGCTCTCTTTGTAGAGGAAAAGAAATTCCATCTCTCTCTTGAAAATGTCCCACACACGTTTCACTTCCCTTTGAGGGGGGCATGTATAGGAAGCATCTGTTTGTAGTTCTGTGGTTTAATTCATGCCAAACTATGGGGCCGCTGCTATAGGGCCAGCCCTGTGAGGCAGGGCTTTGCTTAGGAGCTGCCCTCAGCCCAATGGTTTCCCCCATTCAACCTCTGTTATTTTGCTGATGGATCTGTGAATGGGAACCACTGGGAGTGACAGTGCTGACATCTGCTGTGTGGGATCTATGCCTCTCCTGGGGAAAAATGCAGGGAGTCAACACACTGCAAGATGTGAAACCCGCTGCTGTAGGCAGGCATTGTGCCTTCACCATTTACGCAATAAAAATACAATTAAACTGCACGAGCACAAATGCACCTTTAGTACTCGTGTTTACTAACTCAACCCAATCCTACCTAACCTATCCACACATCTTCATCTGCCCTGGCTGTTGTGGCAGCTCTTAGAATCTGAGAAAGCAGCGGGCCCCACTGGAGGGCTTTCGAGATGCTCTGTAAGCAGAAAAAATCATCTCCCCAAGCACATCAGTGATACATAGGGTAACTTGTTAAGGCTGGATGTTCTGTAAAGTTTTCTGAAGTGGCAAATGCCTGAGCATGCACCTCTCCTCCACCTTCCCCTGCCTCCTATTCATCCTCCATGCCCACAAAATGAGAAAAATGTCATCCCATCAGAAGGCTCCTCAGCAATTCTGTTATTGATCCCTCGGCAGTTTCATTTAAATATCGACCAGCTCCATGATGATAATTGATGAGAGATGCAAGTGATGGAAGTGTGAAGACAGAATGCTGAGCAGGTCCTCCTGCACCAGTGGTGGGCATCTCCTCTCCGTGCTTCATCCCCATCTCCTCTGGAATTTCAAAAGGAAAAAAAAGAAAAACATTTATTACGTTGTAGGGCTTTTTGGTTGTTCTTTTAAAACTATTTTTAAGAACATCATGCTAGAACTTGCAAGAATGGTCCAAGTCAACGGGCACATTTGAATGGATGAGTTGAAATGTCTGTCCGTGAGGGAGAAGGAAGAAGAAGATGAGACGAAAGGTGAAACGTTAAATCTAAATCCACCGGCTCAGAAAGCAACAGGCTGGAGGAAGCATAAGTGTCCAGAAGAAATAAACAGCCCTGGAATTGTACTTCCATTAACTGCTCCATCAAAAGGGGATTGCTGCAGCACAGTCCGTACTCCCATGCCCACCCAGACATACTCCAGCAAGGGAGCTGGGGGGTTGTATCCTAACATTGTTATTACCTCAGTGATGGACTTTCAATATCACCATCCTAAGACAGCCTAAGAGGTACAGCCTTGCCCCATGGTGCTACAGGGGTCATAGGGCACAACAGAGATGTACAAATGGAGACCAAGTCATGGAGGTCACTGGATGCACCAGGTTTCTCTTGCCTGTTCTGCTGTGCAATTAAGACCATAAAAAAGGGAGAACATCTGTATCTAAAATGATAAAGAAGGGAAAATAAGAGCTCAAAGAAAACCTAATTATCTTGTCAGAGAGAGCAGCGAGATGCTTTGCATCTCCTGGTGGTACGGATGGGCCATGGGTGGAAAGCTGTCAGCTTGCAGCCCCACAGTGGTGGCAGTGCAGTGTGGTGATGTCTCTCTTTGTCCTCCTGGGGGAGGGCTTCAGAATGAAAGCTTGGCTGCACTGAACGCTCACAGATGTCAAAATGAGATGGTGATGTACTCCCCCTCACGCTGTCCTGGATCTCCTGCCTCTGTCTTTGTTGTGCAGAGCTCTGGAGCTCAACAAGCTCAGCTCTAACCCAGCAAAACCAACCCAGGCTCTCAAAAATGCAAACAGATGTCATCAGGTTAGAGAGCAGACAATCAGCCACCAGCACCAGGTGCTCCTAGGGAAGTGCCTGCAGCCAGAGCTGGGATGCAAGCTGGGTTCTTCCATTAGTTCACCACATTTCATGTGCTATCACAGTTACTCATGATTTTCACCACCTAGGAAGTTTCTCTTCCAACAACCTTCTCCTCTCTTCCCTTGCTCCCTGTAGACCAGGGGTTCCATTTCACCTTGATTTCTTTCTCATGCTGTTGTTCATGCAGGGGAAAACAGCTCGCTTGGTTGAATTTCACACTCGGTTAGCAGCAGTGAGGATGACATTTGCAGGAGCCCCCAGATGGTGCTGGCACTGGCAGTGGTACAGGCTCCCTTCCTTGTCCACGTGCAGGGCTGAAGCCCCTGGTGGATGGAACAAGAGTTTCCAGGACAGTTTCTGCAAGGAGTGGTTCTCTGCCAGACTCTGCTGCTGCAAGGATGGTGCTGCTTGAGATGCAGGTCATGGTGGACTTTCTTGAAGATCCTGAAGATGAGGGATATCAGATACCATGCTCTGCATTTGCTTCATATGTATAATGGGATGTCCTGTGTGTACATCCAGAAAACAAGTCAGTAGGCTTTTCCTATTGCTATGCTCTAAAAAATGCCATCTCTGGTTGAAGAGGTTACATATAAAACAGACTTTTGTTAATGCAGCCCCACACAGTGCAATGCAGCTGAATTTACACAGATCTCCATCTCTCCCTCCCCCCAGTTGTCTGCTTGGTTCAGAAAGCAGAGATGTATAATGCCAGATTTCATTGATCCCTGCATCCAGCTCCAGCTCTACCTGACAACATCTCCCATCCCTTCCCACCCACCACCTTCCAGTCTTTTCAGATATGAACACAAGTTTAGGCCATGCCCACACTGGGCCACGTCTTTGAGGTGGACCTCAAGGATCACAGAACCCAGCTTCCAACATGGATACCCCTCAAAGCCAAAAATCACTCTGGGAAAGGAGTAACAAGTGAAGAGTGAGGCTTCATTTAGTAGGTTTTACACAAATGTGCAGGTTGAGCTCCTAGTGGCTGCACTCAGAAACTGCTCTTAAACGACCCACAGATAGGAGCAAGGCAATTGCAATGTATATTCTAATAACTGCAGCTATAATAACACCCCCTCCTGCCCACTTTCCTCTTTAGGGGTGATCTGCCAAAATGAGAAACAAAATTACTGTGTCTGTTCAGCAAATTCTTACTGACAAAATCTTTAAGAGTTGACAAGAGTAATATACTGAAAATTAGTTCAGAAGTGTTTCAAGTTTCAAAAAATCAATCAAAATCAAATTAAGTTCTGAAGACGCTGTCTGTAGAGTTTAGGGAAAATAGAGATCAGCTGCAGCAACATGGGATCGTTGGGCTCAACTTCTGAGCAGGAGTTACGCCTGCTGTGCCCCCTCCTCTGGCTCAGGGCAGGGGCTGCAGTTGATTCTCCAACTCATGTGGGGGCCAACAAGAAAAACCCAGTCAGAGCAATCTGCAGTGGGGTTCTCAGCATGGCACTCGTCCATCCTAAGGCTATGCTGTAATCATGTGGTCATAAATCAGAGGTTAGAGATTAAAAGAATCATAGAATCAATAAGGCCGGTAAAGTCCTCTCAGATCCCTAAGTGCCACCCAACCCAGCCCACCATGCCCACTGACCACATCCCACATCTCCACGGTTCCCAAACACGTCCAGGGATGGTGACCCCACCACTAATGGCAGCTGTGCCACTGCATCACTGTTCTTTCGGAGAAGACATTTCTCCTAATGCCCAACCTAAACCTCTCCTGGCACAACTCATCCCATCACTGTTACCTGAGAGCAGAGGCCAACCCCCAGCTCACCGTAATCTCCTTTCAAGGAGCTGTGGAGAGCAATGACATCTCTCCTGAGCCTCTTTTTTTCCAGACTGACCCATCCCAGCTCCTTCAGCTGCTCCCCATCAGACTTCTGCTCCAGATCTTTCACGGGTTGCTTCCTTCTTGGTTGTGTGATCTCAGCTATCCCAGTCCTACCCCGGCCCCGATGTCACCAAAGCAGCCTGGGTGAGAACATGAGAAAAACTGCTCAAGAGTTCGTGCTGCCTCTGAGAGATCTTGGGGCGAGCAGAGAGCAGAGCTTGCTCAGACATTCTGTCTTTTTTGCCCTCCATCCATATGGCACTCTGACCCCATCCTGGCCCCGTCGATCCAAGAGCTACTGACCTACAAATCCTCAGCCATCTGCTTTGCAGTTCAGGCTCAGCCCAGCTATTTCTCCTTGCTGTTTCAGCACTCACTCCGTGTGGATGCGGTTGCTTTAGGTTTCCAATTATGTCTTTCTTAATTATATTCCTCCTTGGGATCCTGGAGACCCTGGAATTTTTCGCCCACTCTGTCTTTCCCCAAAGCTGTGAGTCAACAGTTCAATTACAGTCTCTTTATACAGGCATGAGAATTTGTTTCTTGGGCAAAGTTCCTTGATAAGATGATATGCTACATAAATGTCTCTAGCAAAACACATTTCACAGTGAATTTATCTCTGCACAACTTCCCTGCCTTATAGCACCTTATCATTCCAAGACGTCTCAAGGCACTTTCCAAAAGGTGTGCAATAATAATACTTCACAGTTATACACAGCCTTTCATGGGAATATCTTAGAGTGCTGTATGGAAAGAAGCACTCAGCTCCATCAAACAGCTGGGACTGCTGAGGCAAGGGAGGAGGAAGTCAACTGCCAGATGAACTGGGAAAACACAGGGCTTGTGATGGAGCCCAGGACCCACAGAAACCCCCTTCTTTGTGGGGTCTCCTCTAAATCTCGGGACATAAATATACTTTTAACCACATTTCTCCTCCTGAGATTCTGTCTCCAGCTCTCGTGCTCCAGCTGGTTATCAATCCACCTTCCTCCACCTGCCTGCAGGAAGTTCTTCATTCCTCTGGTGCTTTTCCCTCTTTATTTGAGATCAAGCTACAATTGAAAACACAACATGAAAGACAGCCATTGTCTTTGTCTTTGGGACTTCGTGCAACTGGATTCCTGGTGGGCTGCTGGGTTTGGTGGCGAGCCACATTGCTTGAGCCTGCTGCCTTCCGCCACTCGGCTCACCATGCCTATAGACACAAATGCTGCCATGTGTATTCAGACCCCACCAGAAGCTATTCCTCCTATAGCCTCCAACTCCTGAAGTTGGGGCTGAAGGGATATCAGAGCTGTTTCTTTTGTGCAGAGAAGCATCTACCACAGTGCCCATGGGGTGCAGGCACTGCTGATGCTCTCCTCCACTGCTGTGAGCAATTGGCCAAGCACCTTGTGCTGCAGTTCCTTGCCTGGCTGGATGACGAGCAGGAGAGCCATGAATAACGATGAGTATTTGCCTCCTCAGGGGTGAACTTCCAGCCAAATAATCAGTTTTCTTCCAATACTCGATGGGCATCAGGCCAAGAGCAATGCACTGGGGTCCTGGTTATTTTTAAGGATATCTGATGACTGCTCGTGAAGCTCCTAAATAACACAATTCAGAGGCACAGCATCCTGGATGCCTAACCTCTATTTCATCCAGTTCCAGCCCCTGGCATTGACCATTCCCCTCCCAGCCCCAGTGCTGAGCTGCCATGTACCCGTCAACCTGGTGCCCTTGGCTCCAGCTCTGCTTGTCACCTTCCTCCCTGTTTCATCATGTTCAGCAACCCCTCCTCTCCTTTCTCCCTCCCAGCTCAGCTTGTATCATCAAAAAATCACTTTGGCACCTTCACTGTCAGCAAGCGGCTGTTTATCTGCTATATCATTGGAAAGATCTCTAAATCCAGGCTTGGAAAACAGCCCTTCATTTTTTGGTTGGCTTTTTTTTTTTTTTTTTTTTTTTTTTTGATCAGGATCATCTGAAAGGAGGATGAGAAGCAAAAAAAAAAAAATGTTTTCCTTGTACAGATCAATATGACTTTTGCCTTCCTGCCTTCCTGCTGCCTTTGCTCACTTTCTTTTTTCCCCCTTCTCGCACTTTTGTACTTCCAGCCTTCCTGAAACGTGGCCTTCCTGGTCCTGGGTGCGTCAGTGCACATTCCTGCCTGGCCAAAGCAAGTCCATTCAGCCCAGGGACAGACAATTCATCAAAGAGATTTCAGATCCTTTTCATCTCTTCACCCCACTCTCTTTCGCAGCACCACAGACAACTCTGCTTCCAGTCGCTCAGAAACATGAAGTCAATTTTCCATCTCTTCTCTTTTCCCTTTAGGGGCAGAAACAATCACGTCCTTCTCTTGTGCACCCCTCACCTCTGCCACTGGCAGATTTACTCCTGCCCAGTTTCCTGGCAGCTGCTGCAGCTGCAGCATTGAATGGGACCACACTGTGCTGTTTGCCTGGGGGCCAGCAGGAAAGCAGCAGTTGTTTGGGTCCTGTGGTGCAGCTCTGAAGACACAAGGTCAAGCCAAGATGGGCAGACTCGTTCCTGAGCCCTTTTGCCTCAGGAGAGCTTGGTAATAGATCGCTGTTATCATGATATACTCAGGGAAACCGAGGCACCGCTTGGTGGAAGGACCGTGGTGGCACAGGGAGGGAGCAGGAAGTCCCTCAGGGCACCCAGCTCAACCATTAGGGATGCTTTTACTAAAGGAGAGGCTGAGATACAGGGGGCAGACTACTCTCCAACCTCCAGTCCACCTTTGGGCACCAGTGCCAAGCTCATTTTCAAAGGAAAAAGACAGAGCCCTTTCTCTGATCAAAACCCAGCAGCATGCCCCATCTTGTTAATCATACCCAGAGACAGGGAAGCACTTCTCTTCTCAGATGGAGATAGGAGGGGGAGACAGGTTGTTACTGTAATAGCAGTAAAGACGCCCACCACTGTGCTAAATGATATATTTATATGCACGTCTGTAATGAGACTGTTCTTGTTCCCAAAGCACCGACAGCCTGAAGGAGAAAGGAAAGCGCTTTCTCCAAGGTCACTGAGCAGCAGTGACTGTGTCCTGGTTTCAGAAAGTGCAGGGAAGGCTTTACCCACAGCCCTTCTCCCTTCAGATACAATGTGCTGCCAGCCAGCTCTGAGCACCTTGGTCAGCCAACCCAGGCTCTGAGGGCTGACATGTCCACACAGACAGATGGGGAGTGGGAGCTTATCCTGCAGGAACGGAGCTGCCAAAGCACCTCGCTTCAGAATGAAGCAAACAGGATCCTGAGAGGTGAAAGGCAGTTTGAAACTTCATCTAAAAAAAAAAAAACCCAAAAACTAACAAAACCCATAATACTAAAAAAACAACACAGAGCTGCTGTGTTCTAGCCACATCCAGTCAAGCACCAGGTGCTGTCAGAGATTAGACGCCTTAGCAGATAAAAGCAGGTAATAGGGCCCTACCAGATAAGGACAATAGAAGGAGAATAAAAAGGAGGGGAAAAGAATGCAGAGGTGAAAAAGAGGTGAAAGGACAGACAACAGCAGGGATAGCAGCAGATCAGGGACAGAGGGACAGATCCACCGCTGGGCAGGGGAAAAGCAGGGCTCTGGAGCCAGAAGGGGAGCATAGGGACTTGGAACCAGCAGGGAAGTGCCCTGGGCACTGGGGACTGTGCCTCTGTGCCCCTCATGGCATCCCCAGCAAAGCCAGGGTTGCTGCTGTCCTGACAAATAGCTGTGTCACTGTTTCTACAAGGTCACCTGGGCAGTGTCCCAGCACTCTGGCCAGGCTGGAGCTGCTGTGTGCTATGGCTGCTGAGAGCATCCAAAGAGACATGTCTGGGCTGAAGTTGCCTGGCTGGGAGAGATCCATCTTGCCACTGAGATACAGCTATCACTGAACAGTATTAATCTGAACCAAATGCAGCAAAGGTTCATCACAAATGACTCTGGCCCTGTAAGTCAAGCGTGGTCTGAAGAGTTCCCAGCTCCTCTTCAGCTCCTCTTCTCGCCTCCTATTTCCTCTTTTCCTCCTTGTGCCCCACATTCAGAAAGAACACGGGTGCTCAGCCACACCACAGGGAGCACTGTGCTGTTTGCAGCATCCGAGTGCACTGCATCACTGCTGCTCTCCTGCCCCAGTATGAATGGGAAGGAAAGAAGAGCAATCATACAGCATCACCCTCCCTCTCCTCTCACCATCAAACCTTCCCCAGTGCTAACCGGGACCACTGAGCTCCTTTGAGGCTCAGAGTCTCTTACAAATGGGCTCAGCCTCCTCGCTCAGAGCACAGGTAGCTCATTTCAGTGTCATTAATTATGCTTTGTGAGAAGAAGAGTCATGTTCAGGCCAGCCGTTTTTCTCCCTGTGTCATGTCCCAGCCACCTACCTGGGATGCAGAGGTGCATCCTGCATACTGGTATCAGATCCCAGGCCTTAGGCAGGGACCTGAAAAATCCCACAGGAAGAGCTCAACCCCTCAATGAATCCACCTCACTGTTCCTTCTGCAATAGGCTCTTTGGAACCCCCACTGAAGGATTTGGTGGCTTAAACTATTCATGGATGCCTTCTGCGTTCTCCCTGAAAGAGGAATACCTGCTGCTTTCTGTGATTTATCTTCTGTTTGAGAAGCCTGGTAATTCCCAAATCTGCTATTCTTCCTCATAAATGTGGAATCCTCCTCACTTAGTGGCTTCCTTGTTGACAACTTAATACAAGGAGCTCTGAAATAGATAGTGAATACCTGGAAAGGTCTTGAAAATCTGGAGTCCTGCAGCAATCCGGGCTGTATCAGTGGAGAAAACCACATTCAGAGGGAGCTTACAAGTCAGCCCTGGTCATTTGTGGCCAATAAATCTTCCTTTGATGTTTTAAAGGAGCTGACGCTGATGCCTGTGCCCCAGCAAACTTTCTTTCCTACCTTTCTGGCTCACACACATCTCTCAGGCTGGGAAGGACGGAGACCAGCAGCACGTGCAGCATTTGACAGGAGACTCGGGCTTTGATTCACAGCTCCACTTCCCTCAACTTTTCTGGTGGAAAACGGGGCTGTTTTGCATAAGGCAGGCATATGTTGCAGCTTTGGCACGAGGAGAGCCAGTTGCTTTTCCTTGCCAGACTTTTCCCACCCTCCTCTGATACCATCTGCCTCTGTGAAACGCTGAAATTCCCATCTGTCAATTTTACTGTAAACACACAATTACCCAGGCTGCTGGGAAGGACTGTGGCTCAGCCAGACCTTGGCCATTGAGGAAGGGGCTGAGCTGGGACATGAGGACCTCTGGCTGTGGACCCTGGCCACAGACAGCACACAGCCCATCGCAGCAAAGTTCTGATGTTTCCACTTTCTTTCCTTGTGGCCATTGTCCCAGCAGGAGGAGAGACCACCTCAGCCACCCTGTACAAAACCTCAGCCCTGCAAACTGCCCTGGGGCAGAATTCACACCAAAACATTGTCAGCACTGGAGAAAAAGCCTTCCCGTGCTTATTCACACCAGCAGCGTATTTGCTGTCAAGCTGGTCCCTTGCCTGCAGCTTTTATCACACCAATGCCCAGATCCTGTGAGTTTGGATAACCCCCTCCAGGGGCTGTGAAGCTGAGAGTGTGAACCCAGCAGGATGAATGCAAGGGCTGCAGGAAACGGTGGGCTGGGAGCTGACTTTGGGGCTGGGAGGCAGCTCTGTGCTGTTAGATGGGCTCTCAGTCCCCACGTGGTGCCTCCAGCCCTGGAGCCAGCTCCACCACCTGTTTCATTCAGATGAATGAGGAGAGAGGGGGCCGTGGGGCGGTGGAGGAGCTGGCAGATGGCATGTGTTCCCAGTGATAACATGGGGCTAGTTCAGAGGTCACTAATTGGGTTCCTGTTTGCCTTTCATATTCAATGTGAATCAAAATGAGAACATGCTGTTCAGTGCACGGTGGGCTCCTTCCCCAAGGATGCTCCTGCATCCCGTGCCCTGCGCATCCTCCTCCAGAAATCCAATGTGTGCTATTCATTGACAAACCAAAGTGAAAGGGAGAGGGAGAAAATAGCCAGGAGGAGAGCAAAGAAGCAACGAACACCTTTCTCAGACCCTCAGGCCTGCAACCAGCCCTTCTGCACATCACAGAATCACTGAGGTTGGAAAAGACCACTAAGATGAAGTCCAACCATGCCCACAAAATATGGTATACAAAATATGGTTGCAAAGTCCCTATGCATGATGTTGGTCCATGCAGCCAGCACAGCAGTGCCACATCACATGCAAGTGAGGCAGCAGCAAGGCCTCCTTGAAGCACAAGGCAGAGTGTCTGCAGTTGGTCAAATCAATGGAGACCACTGGCTTCCTCTCCATGCCTCACATAGTAGGGCACGCATTTCCCTGAGGTGGCTGCTCATACTCTCACTGCTTGGGTCCCCTTCCCACCACAGCCTGTAACAGAATAATCTAGGCTGGAAAAGACCCTCAAAATCACCCTGTCTAAAACTTTCAGCATCTAATGCTGGTGGTGGAGCTGCATAGGGGAGTCTAACCACAACTCTCTTGAGCAAAGAGCACGAGTTATTACAAGTGCCCATCCCCAGCCCTAATTTCTGGTGCAAAGACACCTCTGACAGCCTGGTTTGAGGAAAACCTCAAAGTTTCGAAGGTAGCAGCACATTACTAAGTCTTAAGATGAATTTCAACCCTAAACTATGGAGAATGGCTCCCACCCAAAGAGGTCAACTGGTACCTGGTACCCTAGTGAGGGGAACACAGCTCCTCTGGGGAAGTTCTCAAGTTCTGCAGCCTCCACAGCTCTTGGGGTGCATTCTGTGGTGAGATGCAATCTCACAGGGAGAGACTGAGGAACAGAATGCAGGAAGAGTGCACACAGGCTGTGAGCGTGGAAGAGGGCAGAAGTCAACTGAGAAAAACAGAAAGTGCTTTGGAAAGGAAAAGAAAACAGGAAAAGAAAAAAAAAAAAGCAACCTCCTTTTCAAAGCTTTTTGCAAATATTGCTTTTTCTCCCATTCCTCATTTTCCAACAAGCTGCAATCAGCATTCAATATTGTCACTCAGCACCCGATTTCACGGGGGCTAGGTATCCATGCATGCTGGAAGAAATACATAAATACATCTGGCCACGTAGCACCGGGGCTTAGCTGGGAGCCGAGCTCCTCTGAAAATCCGGTCAATCACGGTGACATTGATTTCAGGACAATTACTCCTGATTTACACTGGTGTAAATGAATGGAGTGGCATTAAAGTGCTGACTGGGGAGCCCATGCACAGGCAGAGCTCATCAGGAAGCCGAGTTCCCGTTCTGTGAAAGATTGAGATTAGCTTCCCCATCCAAATCAGGACCAAAATGGTCTATTTTTCTTAAAATGGAACTAAAAATGGGTGAGAAAAGGCACTCGGGTTCAATAAAAACTTTGTTTTTGAATGTGTGACATTTATCAGTTTGACGCTTTGAAATGTTATTCATGTCTAATAAACATAGCTAAGCCAACTTCCCCAGTGCCATAATGAAGCAGTTGGCTTCAAGTTTTCTTTTTGCCCAACTAAAACCTAAATGGGTCTGGGGAGGATGCTGTGTGTCACTGACCCCCACCCCCTTCACCTCCTGCATTTTCCACTCCAACATGCAGCACCTGTAGCAGCACATGGGATGGAGAGATGGGAAGAGGAAAGGAGAGATGTCAGGAGCCCTGAAAAGCAAGAAGAGGAGGGGAAGAAGCTAAAGCTCTGTGAGGGCCCCTCCTCCAGTTTTTAGAATACTTTTTACCTGGATGTATGCCCTGCACATAAATCACTGTTGCTCAGGATGAATGGAAGCCCGTAAGTGCCACACACACTAATGACAACATCCATCAAACACTGAGCTGCTCCATATTGCGGCCGTCTCTGGGATGCCTGTGGACATACGGACCCAGAGTGCTCCAGCAGCGCCATCCCAGCCCTGCAGAGGCAGCCCTCTGGTGCTCCTGGAAAAACACAGAGTGCACAGAATAACCCCACAGCTTTTCGCCGTGCTTTCCCATTCTCCTGAGAACGTTTTAATCTGGATTCCCAAAATCATGCCTTTGTTAAGGTTGGAAAAGATCAACTCAGATCATCTAGTCCAACCACCAACCCATCACCACCATGCCCACTAAACCATAAAATACAGGTCTTGAAAAAAGCAACCCTCCATTACAGGTCTTTGCAGCAATGGGATGCATCCCATGAGGCAACCGAGTTCCTGAGCCTCCACCAACCAGTGGCTTACTGCTGATCCTGCTCTCTTGCAAAGTGCAGTACATCAGCTTCATTGGTGAGGAAAGTGGGGCAGAGCCCTGGGAAGGGTTTGGGCCAACAGGAGCTGCTCCATAGTGCTACTGCAGCTCTGGTGATGGATGGGTGCATGGTGCATTTACCCTTCTGGTCCCCAAGTGCTTCCCTTGAGACAGCGTCTCCTTCTGAGGGACACTTCTGAGTCTTATAGGTCCAATTCAGGGCAAAATCCCAACCGTAAAAGGAAGGATTTAAAACCAGAAGGGAAGATAAGGACATGAAAGGGGGTTCTCATATGCAAAATGCATTCAGTGGATGGGAACACTAAGTCTGCGTGTCCAACATTTCATAGCACAGCCTGAGCCATCACACAGGTTACTCTGTAATTATAGTTAGCAAGCAACATATTCAAAAAGAGGTCTTTTTTTCTGCAGATGTGTTTCAAGCTGAAGAGTACCTGTTCTCAAGGTGAAACAAGCAGGAAGCAGAGGAGCAGAAACCTTGCAGGATCTGGAGCGAGGTATCACTGTGTGATTCTCAGCATGAATCTAAATCTGGGTCTGTCTCACACCCCCAGCTGAGCTGATTTCTTGCCAGACCAAACTCTTTCCATCTAAAAAGAAATATATATCTGAAAGAACAAATCCTTATGTCAGCAATGAATAAAAAAAAATAAATAAAGAGCAGGGTAACCTTCTCATTTCCTGGCTTTGAGCTTTAAGAACAAGGTAAGCAAAGCAATTTCCTCCATTTCCTAATTTAGTTAAGTAAGCTGCAAAACTTGGGTTCAATTTAAAAACAGAAGGTACAGCTATAGCCACAAATGACACAGTTTTCATTAGGAAAAAAGAAAAAAAAAAAAGGAAATAAATGTACTACTCAGATAATGAGAGGTTAGAGATTTTGTTTGCTTGCTAGCTTGTTTTCTTAAAACCTATCAGAAAGTTAATTTTGTGTTTGAGCTAAAGCAATTGTTTATGAAGATGTTGATTATAGTCATCTCGCTGCCTTCCCATGGGCACTGCGGGAGGAACATCAGTGCAGACTGAAGGAGAACGTGGCATTACCCAAGTGAAAATCAGCATTAGTTTTGGACTGTGTTCTGAATTGCTCAAAATATTCATGAGCAGGAACATTCGCTCAAATGGAAATAAATAAAAGTTTATTGAAATATGAAACTGCAAATAGAAACGGCTGTTTTAGGCCCTTCTCAGCAATTATGTGGGAGACATTCATTTCCTAGCTTTTATATGCAACTAAAAAGATGCTTTAAAGTAATTTTATAATTTATTTACTCAGGGAAAGCCCAGCTCAGATGCAGCATCTGCTTTGTTTCAACTCCTCTCCCCAAACCCCAGTGCAGAATGCATTTGCCCCTCAATGCTTGTTCCTTATCCAGCTTCTAGCTACGACCCAGAAGAAAGGCAGATAGAGCTCCTGAGGTCACCATGGTGGCCAAAACCAGCCCGAGCCCCCTTTGCCAAGGCTACTTCATGTTTCATTGTCTGCAGTATCGTCAGACGAAGAAATACATCAGAAAGGAGTGGTGCTGGAGGGAGAAGCGTGAGGAAACAGAAGGAAAAGGCACAGCTCAAGGCTGGTCCAGGATGATGATGCTCACTGTTGGTCCTTTGGACATCTCCCAGCCAAGGGAGCAGACACCAAAATCCAGTTTCCAGAGCAGTCAGTAGGAAACTCTGGTCCTGTTCTCTTACGCCAATGCCCAGGCCATGCTGCTGTTTGAAGGCAAAGATCTGGCTTCCAGAAAAGGAGTCAGAGTGATACATGTCATATTTCATCAAAGCTGCTGCTCAGGGAGGGTTTGGAGAAGTGAGAGTGCAACAGAAGTGTTCCCCAGGTCTGAGCCCAGCTGCACTGCACAGAGAGGTCTTAAAAATAGAGTGCCTACCATGTGCCTTCATCTTGTCAGACTGAGCCAAGTGGAGTTCTCAAGACACTTAATTTCATCATTCCCTTATTTCATGGGTGAATTTCATGCGTAGAGAGGCAAAGAATTAATGGTATGAAGTGCTCTGCGGGTATAGGACCGAATGAGATCAGGACGGAAGACACTTTCTTCCATGAAGAATTTCAAGTTATTTCTTAAATTCTTTTGAGGGGGGGGGAAATAAACCTTCATTCCTTCATCCTGAAAGGTCAAATATTTTATTAAAAAGTTGGGAAAATAATTTCTTGGATGAAGAATGCTTTTACTTTCTACTTCAGGAAAAGTTTAACAACTTCTCAGCCACTCTCCTGTCCCTCCGAGGCAGCTGTTCAGGACGAGTCAACCAGAAGCCAGAAGTGAACTGGGATGAGCAGCAAACACTGCTCTTTCTCCTTGAATGGCACGAGCTGCATGGTTGGTTCAGGGCAGAGTAGAGAGCTCTGTAACACCCATGTGCCCTTCTGGCCACCAAAGCACCCATATCTCCCATCCCCTCCTGCCCCAATGGATGGGGCTGGCAGCAACCTGAGCACCCATCGCTCCTTTCTCCACTCTCAAAGCTCTTTGCATAAAAAAGGAGATACCTTCTGCACACTGAGGCTTCTTTCTGTACCTTCACAGGGGTTCCACATGACTTGGTTTGTGTTTCTCAGCCTGACCACGATCCCCTCTCCCCAGCCAAAGAATCACAGAGTAGAACTATAGAATAATTTAAGTCAGAAAAAGACCTCTCAGATCCCCAGCTCCAACCCATCCCACCATCCATGTCCCTATCTCCATGGTTCTGGAACACCTCCAGGGATGGTGATTCCATCACTCCCAGGGCACCCTGTGCCAATGCATTACCACTCTTTCTGAGCAGAAATTATTCCTGATACCCAACCTGGCCCTCCCTGGTACAACTTAAAGCCATTACCTCTCGTCCTACCCAGAGGTTCTCCTTCCAACATTTAGCACCCCTGAGCTGCATCCAGCTGAGTGGAATGTCCTGTACTCCTCGCAGCCACCCTGTCCTTCACTCAGCTGCCACATGCTTTCACATTAATTCCATTTTGAGCTGCTCGTTGTCTTATTTCACGTTTATAAGGAACAGCTTCACTGGGATTTTCTCCCTGGAGGTGTACAAGGCCAGGTTGGATGGGATCCTGAGCAACAATGATGCTGTGCCTGACCTAGTGGTTGGCAATCTTGCCCATGGTCAGGGGGCTTGGAACTGAATAATCTTTGAGGTCCTTTTCAACTCAAGCCATTCTATGGTTCTATGATTTTCAGTGGGAATGCCTGGGAGGAGCAGGGGGAAAAGCAAACACTACAGGGACGGCACTGCCAGCATCTCAGCTTGCATTTGTTCCATAGAGCACTGAGGAAGACAGGAACACAGAGGATGGTAAAACATATCAGTGGAAAAAAAAAAAATAAGCAGATAATAAAAAAATACGCGTGCATGAGTGAGGGAGAGGTGGCACATATGAACAGCATGGGTCCTAATCTCATTACGCCTTCAGTTCGAGAGGCTGATATACCCCTGAGGACAGGTTGACATTTTGATGCTCCTAGTTAGGGAAAACATGAACTGGGGGAAGCTGCATTAACAAGCAAATAAATTTATGGTCGGCTGGCACCAAAATGAATCTCGCTGTTGGTCGGCAGCGTTCTCTCAGTGATGAATGAGGAGGGCAAGCTGCAGGCACAGCATCCCTGCTGCCCCTCGGAGCCAGCACTCAGTGCTGGAGGAAGGTCATGGGATTCCCAGTACTGGAGAATGGAATGGACAAACCAGCCCAGGTGGGAGCCCAGCCCAGGGGCTGAGTGTTCTGCACCTACAGTGGGGTGATGCTGGGGGTTCCTTTGGAACAGCCCCCTGGCCTCATCCCATCTCTGCCTTTGGGATTTGCAGATCCACAGAGGGCTGGGGAGGGGTCGAGTGCTTGGGGGTCCCTCAAGGAGAGGCTTCCCATCATGGAGATGGAGCCCAGCACTGGAAAGAACAGCTCTGTCCTTAAATCCTCATCTTTCTGCAGCCTGCTGGAAAATAAAACATCACAGAGTCTTGCATCTTCACACAGCGGAGAGGGAAAATACCTCAGAAAGCTGTGAAACGTGGATTTTCTCCAGTCCCCCTCCAGCAAAGGAAACCTTTTGCTCTGAAAGTTCCCTCCAAGGCACCTTGTGCAGAACAGGGGCGTCAATCACAGGGCTTTGTCTTGCACTTTCAGGATCCACATCAAAACTCACCGAAGACAAAACTCTTCTCACTGACATCCGTGCATTCCTCACTGCACTTTTATTTTCCATTGAAGGATATGATTGAATTAAACCTTCCAACCCAACATGGGAGAACGGGAGGAACAGTGCATCCCAACCTGCCTCCTGCACACTCTGGGGGCAGCCCAGCAGCAATTCAGCATCATCCATTAGAGCAGGGAAAAGCCATCACGGGCTCCCATTCCCATCCCACACATTGATGCTGAGTGGGCACAACCCCATGGCCCCAACCCATGAGCAAAGGGCCACAATTCTGCCCTTTCTACCCTCTCCCCCCTCAGGTAGGCATTGCTAATAACCTGTTTTCCAAGGAATCAGACATGGGAATTTACAGAAGTAATAACAATATTAATCATGATGTGTACTTCTTGAGCATATGTAACCTTGGGAACCCAAAGCTCTTTCAAAACCGAGTTAATTATGCTTCTTGTCCCACTCTGGAGGTAGATCAAGGATAGTGGGGGGTTCCCACCTCCCCTGGGAGCAGAGGGGAGCACTGAGCAGCTCAGAGGCCACTGAGGGACAGCAAAGTGTCACCATCCAAGGTGGGACAGCCTGGGATCCCAGCATCACTCCTGCAAGAAGCAGCCTTGGACGAGCTGGGAGCAGGTTGCTTCTGTATACTACACGTACTATATGTACTGTAATACTATCAATATTAACAATATTCTTTTGTTTCTGGCATGACTAATAATGAAATAGTTTTACTTTTCTCGTAACATTCGAGGGAGAGTTGTCAATGCTACTGGTCCACTGCACGGATACTGCATCAGTCACATCTCCACTGGTGATAGAGGGGGACGGGCTGAGCTGTGAAAATTTCAGGTTCATTTCCCCTCCTCTCCTAATTAAGGCCAAGGATTTGGAGCAGGTTCTCTTTTGTACCATATGAACACCTCCCTCCAAAGCTTCTCAGCCACTTCACTCCCTCTTTCTTTCTTCTCATTTAACAGAAGTTAAAATCCAGACCCAAAAAAGCTTTTCCAGTAAAAAGCTATGAAAGCAGACAGAGTCCCTTAAGAGCTCTGAGCCTAGGAACCTCACATTTTTCACCATCCTGTTGGCTGGGCAGGAGCTCAGCACAGCAATACAGACCTGGGCACACAGTTGACGGTGGCTGTTTGGTGTGGGGAACCTTCATGCCAAAGAAGACTCCCAACCCCAACCTCTGCTCTCAGCCCTCCCTCTCTCTCCTCATCTGGTACAGTTTAATTCAGTTTGGGTTCCTTTCCCCACTCACTGAAAACTCTGGGATGGGTGAGGTGGTGCATTCTTAATATCAAAGCCCTGGTTCAGAGGGGTCACAGTGATTCCAAGCAGAAGTACTGCAGAAAAAGCAAAGAACTGAGGAGAGGAGGGAGCTGCAATCCCAGGAAATCCCCATTCAGTCACAGAATTACAGAATCATTAAGGCTAGAAAAGACCTCCAAGATCATCAAGTCCAACCATCAATCCATCCCCGCCATGGTGGGGCTGCTGCTGGTGTCAGCAATAGGGTCTCCACCAGCCCACCCTGGGGACCTCCCTATAAATTAACAGCACTGTAAGGGAAAAAGTGGAGCATTCAGAGAAAAGGCAACCCTCTCAGCCATCTCAAAGCATTCCCAGGGGTTCTCCACACAAGCACACAGAACCTTACAGCCCCACTGATGGCTTGGCACAGCCTCGGGTGCACAAAGGCTGAGCCCACACAGACTCAGTACAACTAACACAGAGCCACAGAATGGTCTGAGTTGGAAGTGAGCTTTGAGGGTCACCTGGTCCACCTCCCTGCAACAAACAGGGACACCTACAAGTAGCTCAGGATGCTCAGAACCCCTGACCTCATCACACCAAACCTCACTGCCAGGTGTGCAAAACAAGATCCCCAAACACCAGCACAGACAGCAGCATACTGGTGTGCTCATCAGCCTCGCTCCACTCCCATGCACCACTCAGGGTCGGGTGCTCGCAGTGTGAACCCCCAAAGGATGATGATGTCTGGATCATCCAGATGAGGAGCTACAAGATGTGGTTCAGTAGCTCAGGGGTAGTAATGGCGACAGGAGGACAGCTGGACTAGATGATCTTATCGGTCCTTTCCAACCTTGTGATTCTATGATTCTAAGGAAGTCAACACGAACGCAGCGTTGTAAAGCAGAGCTCAGCGCTGGGCAGCCCCGGCCCCATCCACCTGCACCCTGCAGCGAGTGGTTATTGCAGTCCTCAGGCACAAAAACTTCCCCAATAAAACGTACCTTATGGATATTAGGGACAGGCTGGCTCATTTTCCAGGTCCTTCCTATCTCCTGCCAGCAGCATCAACACCTCACAACTCCTTCAAAGCACAACACCCCAGGAAGGCTCGCAGCCCCTGGCCTTATCAGCACAGCTCAGCACAGCTGATTTGCCTAATGGCATCTGAGCACCGACACACCGTGCACCTGCAGGCAGCAGCTCAGCGAGGGCTTCCCCAGCAAAGCAGCCCTGCACCCCTTCTGCTGCCCCTTCCCTCCTCTGCTGCTGCCTTCCAAAGGTAAAGGAGCTGGGCAGCAGGGTGGCCGCAGCCATCGGAGCTGGAAAACAAACCTATAAATCCATATAAAAATATACGAGTGTCTATGTGCAAATGCTCACGTATAAATATAGCTCAATTTATAAGTAAAATTATAAATTACAATGCAGCCTGACCTGTGGATTGCATATGCACGCTGCTCTTTACTTTGCAAATGGAAATCTGAGCACAGCTGGGTCAAAAGTTTCTCTGCAGCAGATTTTTTCAGGCAGCGGATGCTATTCAATGAATGCAAAGTGGTTAGCAGGAGGATGACAATTCCACTTACATTTTATTGCTATTTAAAATACATATATATCAAAATGATACGGTTCTTCTTTGCCATTTTTTGGCCTTTTTTTTTCTCTCAGTTTTTTTTTCCTTTTCCTTCTCTTACCACATCATCCCTTGGAAAAGACTCCAAAAGTCAAAATGGAAATCTCAGGGTGAGCCACCAACCGTCAGAGCCCAAACATTTCAGCGTTGATGGCGTTTTTATTCTAAATGCAAATACTTCTTTCCAGATTGTTCTGGCATGGGTATTTTGCTTGGGAGATGGGGGAGAAGGGGGGGGGGGGGTTGTGTTTTTTCTCCAGGAAAAATAACTTTTATTCTCCTTTGGAATGAAATAAGCCCTGGGAATATCACAGAACATAAAGTCTGAGCTCTGTTCTTCGCTGCTCCCCACACAGCGATGCAATCCCACCCTCTGTTTCGTAACGCCGGCCCCAAGTGCCATCCGTGTCTATTCCTGGGACTACTTGAATCCACGCAGAGCCAACGCTGCGAGGAGAGCATCGAGCCTTCTGCCAAAACGGACCCGAGCCTGTATTTCATCCAGAATTTCATTTCTATATTTAGTTGGAGCGCGATTCCTGCTGCAGCGGTTCTGGCAGCGTCCCCGCAGCCCTTCTGAAGTCGAAAATTGAACAGCGCTTAAAAGCACGGCGAAAATAAATAACAAGGAAGCCGAACGCGCCGCATCCTGCGCTGCCCCCGCCAATCACAGCGCGAAAATGCCGCACAGCCAGGGCGCAAACAGGGCCAGCGCCAAGGGAAGGGGGTACATCTGGGAAGCCTCAATGCTTTAGCAGCTAAAACACACTAACGGCGGTGATTTTGCAGAATACGGATGGATTTAACTGAAGCATCCCCAAATAACTCAGCTCTCCGCGCGGATCGGCCCCTCGGGCACCGGGAGCGCGCAACTGGGAGCGCGCCTTCGGCCGCCGGCGGTGGAGCGGTGGCGCCCCCTAGCGGAAGATCGCCTCCTCTGCACCCACCCGGCTGGCAGCGGGCGCGCTGCGCTGCACGCCTTGTGCTTCGTGTCGGCGTGGCTGTACCTGGAGATACGCACCGATATATCCGTGTGCGTACCTAAATCCGCACCCATCTGTCTCTCTGTGCACCGATAGGTAGAGACAACGTTGTTCCGAAAGTAATGCCTCCTAGTTGTTTCCGCGGGAACTGCAACAAAGAGCACAATGACGCGGCTTGATGGAGCAAATTGTCGGCTAAAAAAAAGTAGTATTTTTCAACATGAATGTCAATGGGTGCAATATCTTCTGCATGGAAGAATTCAGTTCCACACCTTTGCTTCATACGCATTTCCATGCCAGGCACCGTTTCCTCAGACCGCCCCTCTGCTGCCATCTGTAGCACAGCAACAAAATGCAACGGATTTTTTTTTTTTTTTTTTTTTTTTTTTTTTTTTTTTTTTAAAGATTCAGTGTCTGTGTTCATTCCACCTCTGATGCTGCGGGCCAATATCATAAAATAGGAGGCATTACTTTCGGAGCAGCCCTCGAGTGTATCTCAATATCGTAGAATGCTTTGGCTTGGAAGGGACTTTAAGGCTCACACAGTTCCAAGCCCGCAGGTTGCACCAGTATCAGCACTGCTGTCCTCTGTTTGTGCCCATGTTGAAAATGGAGCCACCAGGAGCCTGGCAAGGGCCAGCCTTCGACGTGAGTAAGGATGAAGCAGAGAAGCAGGCACGACTTGTCCCCACCTCACAATATTATGGAGTCACCTGCACCCCAGGCTGGCTGAGGAACTTGGTGCTGGCTTTAAGCAAAGCTCCAAAGACAGCCAGGGAAAAGCCCTGAGATGGGGGTGGTCTGGGGGACAGCGGCTCATCCTCTCACAGCGCAGCTCCGGGGAGCCCTTCAGTTCTTATTGGTACAGCACTGAGAAGTGGCTGGGCACCTCCAAAGGCAGATTCTGCTCTTCTTGGGACGCAGCTGCTTCCAAGGGGCTTTGAGAAGTCTTCGTTTGCTCGGTTTGCATGAAGAAAATCTCCAGAGTTAAAAGGTAAATTTCAACCCCCAAAGTTTCTTTGTGATTTCTTTGGGAAGCCGAGGGAAAATAAGCAAAACATCGCATTCAGAACACACCTCCCTGGGAATATTCCTTCATTAAGACAAGACAGTTTGTGTTCTATGATCAGTGTTGAGGGTAAAAGCAACCCTAACCCAACACACACAGTCACCCCACCAGCCTTCTGCATAACCTCTGCAAAACAGGGGACAATAAACACTCCTTTATCCGGCAGGCATGTTAGTGAGGCTTCATTAACTCTGAGTTTCAATTAAAGTCTATAAAAGGCTTTGAGCTGCTTGTCCAAAAGGCTCTTAGGAAAATTAATTTAGTGCTTTTGTGGATGCTCAGCACTGCAGTGGGATGCTCTGTCCCACAAATGGGGGCACTGTGCTGGCAGCAGGCAGGGATGCAGTGAGAAGGGATGCAATGGGCAGGGATGAAGTGGGAAGGAATGCAGTGGGCAGGGATGCAGCGGACAAGCCGTTCCCTGGGTTTAAGCAGTGCTCTTCCTTGGGTAGCTGGCTCACAGCTGCAGGCTGAAAGCAGCATGCTCGTGTCTTCACAGCTGTGATGTTTGCAGTGCTTGGGATCCTGATGAGATGAATCAGAGTAGGAGGGGGGCTAATGGCACAGCAGCATCCTCCCAGGTAGCCAGGAGCAGAGACAAGCCTGGGGCCTGAAAAACCAAATACTCTGAGTGTGGCCATTTCCTCAGTTTCCCTCTCTATAAACACTCTTAGAGTGCATCCAGGAGCTGGGCAGCCTGGTACCCTGAGTACAAGCAGGGAGTTTGCCAAAGAAGAGGAAAAGTGAAAGGGAATGAGGGAAAGGAAAGAACAAGGGAAATAAAAAAAAAGAAGAAAGATGAGCACAGGTGAGACGCTCCATTCCGAATTTAAATAAAACCAATCTCTTTTCTCCTGCTCCCTGACAGTTCTGTCTGGGGCTTTGTGTTCAGCATAGACTCCTCAGTAAACAAATACGAGAGTTTTATGCAACAGAATAATTGTTTAGTATCAAACAGCTCTCTCCATTTGTACACTTCAAGCTGCAGACGCCTGGCAGAGCCGACACTCCCTGTTCAGTCAGAAAGGGAATAAAGCACACAGCTATGGGCAAAGCAGCCGTGGCCCCAAAATGGACCCACTGTGGGGACTGTCCTCTTTGCTGTCACCCGTGGGACATCACTGTGCCCGTCCCCAAGAAACCAGGAAGCCCTGCCTGTAACTCTGCACTTAGAGCAGCAGACAGACAGCAACTCTCAGGACTCCAGCACTGCCTTAAGACAAGACACTGCAGTAAGGGAAATATTATATTAAATCTCTATATTTATATGTGTAACAAAAGTGGTATCAGCAAAATCCTACAGCATCAAAGCAAATCACTTACCTATTTTTAGCTGTGTGATTTAGTCACACACTGAGGAAATAAGGTCAGGTTCTTTGCAATGTATCCCTTTTCTCTCTGTCTCTCACTGTTTTTTTTTTTTCCCACTCCTTATTAAAATTCTTCACCCTGCAGCAGAGCTTTACGACATGGAGAGTCTGTGAGATCCTCACCATCTGCAGGGTCAAGCTGCAGCCCTGTCCCAGTAGGAGTCTGTCCTGCTGTCAACATCTCCAGATTAGAGGCAGCAGAGGCAGAACCAGGATCTGCATCCCAGCATCTCCACCAACCTCCGCTCAACAGGCCGGAGAACCCTGGGCTTTTTCCAGCCCAGTAGGGTGAAATAGGAACCCTGGTGAACAAGAGTGCTGGAGCCATGAGGGACGTGGCCCTGGAGTGCCAGTGCTGCCTCCTCATGTGGCTCCCTGCCTCAGTTTCCCCAGTTGCTGCTTCATGGCTTTGGTCTTGTTCAATAGCAAAAGGGGAAGGGAAGAGAGGAAGGGAAGGGGAAGGAAGGGGAGGGAAATAATTTTTTATATTTAAAACAGAAACTCCCTCACAAATCTCCCATAAAATAGTTTTCTCTATTTGCTCTGCATCTGTTTTCTACCCCTGTGCAGCACCTCCACATTGTTAGCAATGGCAAACAGGTAAGGGAAGCTACTTAAAAGAAAACAGAAAATGGCTCCTGTCACTTCTCTTGAAGGACTCTAAGTGAGATTTGTTCTGCCTTCAGTTGCCAGGAAGAGGTCTGGGCTGGTGAGCAGTGATACATTCATCTCATGATGCTGCTGAACTTTGAACTCTTTTGCACGGCACCAGATAACCTTATTACTTCTTCTTTTTCAGTTTGATAATTCACAGTTATTTATAACTGGAACATTAACCACTGCCTAATACACTGTGATATTTTACCTGTTGAGCAATGCTCATGATTTATAGCCTTACTGTCCTGCGAGTACAGTTACTGACCCCTGAAAATTCCTTTTTGCTTTGCAAGTTGCAGTAATACACATGAAAAAGCTAAAATTGGCTCAAACTCAATTTCTGTACCACGTGAAACCAAGCTTTCTCATAAGGAGATATAAAAAAAAAACCCTTCAAACAATTATGTGTTTTGTTGCCATAAGTTATGAAGGTTTTGGTACCGGGGCAGAGTTAAAGTTATTGCTGAAACTTTAATCAATACCTTTGTTGCTTTTTGGCCTGTGTGTTTTTTGACCTGCTGAATCTACATTTGTTTTAAATCTTTCCATTGAGTAATGACAAAAGAAGTCCTGCTTTTTTTCACAAATAACTGCAAGGTACTAATTACGTTCCTGTAAATTAATGGTCTATTTACTGCCTTAACCTATCTTAACAAAGATTTTGTTTGGGAATATATTACTAATGAAAAAGCCTTGACATCTTAACACTCTCCTGAGTAAATCGTTAGAATAGATTCCAAATGCAATTAAAGAGAGACTTTTTTTAACCACTGTATCAGCAGATAAATGGGCACATTCTCCCCTCTGAATGAGTGTTTGTAAATTCACAGAACTCCCATTAACTTGTGCTTCTTGCGAATAAAAAAAATGCAAAAATGGTTTGCTGAAGATGGGCCACAATGGAGAAAAGTCTGGGTAAGAAGGACAAGAACAGTCCCCTCCTGCATGGCTTGCACCAGGCACAAGGTGTCCAAGGCCAAGAACGGCTCCCTTCCAAGAGTTCCAAAACATATTTGCAGCCACTCCCGCCAATCCCGATTCTCTTTATGAAAATCTTGTGAGTTTTTAAGCACTCAAACCATTTCTTTACGCTTCTTAAAAAAAAAAAGGATTCTTTTTTAACCTTTAGAATCTCTAAAGCCAACCCGAAAATTTCCTACAACAAATTGAGAGAAGCTGTGGTTTATTATTTAATCATTCTTCCAATTTTTTTCCGTCACAGCTCAGGGAGGACCTGACCCTCGGTTCTGCCATGATGGGAAATTGCTGTTTTTCTCTGGGAGCATCCAAACCCTTTCCTGGCAGTTTTCAAACCTGCAGCTCTCAGAACTTAACATTTTCTTTTTCCTGTCACTGTAGTTTTGGAGGATCTATTCAGGGAGGAAAGCGGCAAGGGAAGGGAGGATGATGCTCCTGCAAGCACACCGAGGCCATCACTTCCTCTGGTCCTTGTGCCCCTTTCCATCAGCAAGACCAGTTTCCCAGCCACAGCCATGTAGAAAAGCCAAGCAAGGATTACAGTTGAGGCAGGAGGAAGGAGAAGGCCATCGCTGCCTCTCTGCTGTGGATCAGCATCCGAGCGGCTCAGCTGATCCCCAGCTTCATGCCTGGTGGTCCCTCTGGTTGGGCTTTTATAATCAGAACAATATTTCCCCCCCAAGTATGTATGCAAGGGCTTCAGTGCAAGCCCCCAGCTTTTCATTGCAGATGAATGTAAGGTGTTTATTCAGCTTATCACTACCACTCCCCCACCAAGATGGGCTTTGTTCTGTGTGGGGGATTGGAGGGACATGAGATTAGTGCCCTCCTTCTCTCCTCGTCCCAGATCTGTCTCTCTGGTGTGTGCTGGCCCCATTGGATTATGGCATTGTGTCACTCTGCAGCTCACCTCCTGCACTGCAGTGATGTCCCCTTCCCACATCCCACTTTGCTCTATGAGAACAAACAGCTTCAGATATGCCAGAGCTGCTTGTGTCACCGCTGAGATTTACTGTGCCATGCAGAACAAAAGCATGTACGTGTGGCCAGAGAGTGAGAGTGACAGCAGGAGATGGATACTGGGTCTGAGAAAAGGGGAGGAAAGGAATTACAGGGGAAGGCTCCATGCCAGGGCTTGGAAATGAGGCAGTGCAAGGCCCAGCACACCTCACTCCTGCTACCAGGACTGGGAAAAATGGGATGCTTTCTATTAGGAGGGCAGATGCCCAGTGCCAGGCTCAGAGAACTCCTTCCTACAGTGCCTTCTCTACAGAGTGAGATGCCAGCAGTCCTCAGCCTGCCCAAATTTTCACTGTTACTCAAATCCTGCACCAAACACACGCTGCCTTGCTGCGTTTCAGTTCTGCCCCTCTGTGGGCTTTGAGCAGGGGTGAAAGTTGCTTTGTGTTTATTTTTTTTCTTTAAAAGGACACTTTCAGCCCTGAAGAGGGCATTAGAAATCTCCATGTTCAGTCTCTCACTTTCTTCTTCCCAGTTTGGTTTTGGTTTTGTAGATACATTTTCCCCCAGTGATTTTCCTGCGATTTAAATATGCACTAGCAGTTTACAAGCCTTTCTAGACGCTGCCGTAGGCAGTGCTGTACGTCTTCACCTGCCACCAAGATTGAGCTGGAGGGTCCAACTCCAGTGGTAAATACCTGGCCCTTAAAATTCCAGCCTACTGCCATTGATTGCAGAGGGTTGTCGGGTTTAACAACTCAAACTGCACAAAGCACAAAGCACTTTAAAGCACAAAGTACCCAGCCTATGGATGTGGGGTTTGGAGAGTGGAGGGGGGGAACTGGAGGCACAGCCAGGGGTGCTCACCTGGCCCCATGTGCACCCAGCACCCCACACCCAGTCCAGCACACTGCTGTCGCCCCAAGCAGTAGATGCAGCAAGCTATTTCCAGCAGGTAGGCCATAAATCCCCCATTTATTGCCTTTTATTATGTTGTTTCAACAGCTCTTAAAGCTGGAACAGCCACCGATTGATAGCTGCTTTAAATCTCTTTCATTTTCTGCCCATATTTCTTTATTTTTCGGGGAGGGGGCATCCACTTTTTTCACCTTTCCACCACTGCCTTCTCTTCGTGAGTTAAACCCCATCTCTTTCCCTTTATGAGCCAAGTTTCACAGATTCCCCCCTTTGTCAGAAGACTGTACTGAAAGAGAAACGGTGGCAGTGCTGGGGGACCAGGGCCAGGGAGCATGGGATGAGGATGCAGTGTTTGTGTTCTGCACAGAGTAGGGGAGAAGACTCAATGGAGAAGGATTAACTGCTGTGCAATGGGGAAAGAGAGACCTGCAATTAAAATAATATGAGATGATTGTAGCTTGGATCAATGTTCAGGTGTTCACTTGCAATTGCATTCACTCCTTTTGAACGACCGTCTCATTCCGCAGGGGACAGGACAGCAAGCACAGCCCTGTCTCTACGGCTCTAAGGATGCCAGCAGGTCTTTATGAAGACATGGGAGGAAAGTTATGGATTAAATCTCAGTTTCTCAGGCAGCCCTGAGCATGAACCCTCAGCTGAAGGTCACCAGGGTCCTGTGAGTCACAGCAGCAGCAGCCGTGCTCCCAGGGCTTGCTGAGGCAACCAGCCTGCAGGCGGGGATGTGATTGATGGCAGCGCTGGGGATCTCGAGCATCGCCCTCCCAAAGCCTGTATTTTTCCAAGAGTTGATCAAAATCTTATTATTTCGGTCAGGGTAGCTATCTACTAGCAAAATAGAGTTTTCCCATGAAAACATTTCATAAGGATATGTCCACAGCGCTGAAATTTATCGTAGGGGAAAAAAAAAAAATCAGAGTGAATTATTTCAATAGTGTTTGCTCCAGTACTCATTTTGATTACCTTCATTTTGACACGTATTTTAATATATTCATATTTTCATGCTTTGACCTTATCAGAGCGAAACGCTTCATTCCATCTAAATGAAGGGATTACAAATGGGCTGGATGAAACTCTTGGCTGTTCTGAGTCTGCAAGTGTGACAATTTCTGTTCCGCAGGAAAGTTCCAAATTTCAACGTCTCATGCATTCAAAGCAAACTCTCCAAAGAATGAGAAGGTCTTGAACAAGCACCAATTAAAAGTCTGGGTCCTCTCACCAACCAGGAGCCTTTTTAGGCAGGTTTCCAGTTTTCGTTAAGGCTCCTGAACTAACAGCTGATTTTCATGCTGGATTCAACCTGGTCACCGCCTAGAACTCCTTGCTTTAAGGGTGGTTTTTAAGCACCTGGAATTGCAGCCCCAGGTTCCTTGGACACTCTGATCCCACAGCCCTTCACACATCTCTAATGCTCTTTTCTCTGGCTGGAGCTGAAGACTTTTAGCAGTCCATTAGCTGTAAGCAGCCCTTTCTCTAGGGGTTAAGAAAAACACTGAACACACACATACACAAAATGGTGCTTAAAAACAAAAAGTAAAGAGTCACAGGAATTAGCATCCTTCCTAGTAAGACTCTCTTAGGGCTGTGGCTGCATGCTGTGAAAGATGCCATCCACCCAGCAGGACTGCTCATGTACCATCTGGGAGGCCAGCAAAACGTGTCTTCAGGCTTCCAGGGTTATGTTTTTCCACAGAGTGCATAGGGATTTATTGGTAGAAATCCCAAAGGCCAAGCGTGACAAAACTAAATCATGTACACACAACAAAGAGGGGGGAAAAAAAATCTCCAGTCACTTCAACGCACTCAGCAGGTTTCCTCCCCAAAATGAGAATTAACTGTCTTCTTTTCTCTTTAAATTAACATGAAGTGCAGAAACCAGAAATTTTCAACACAAGACTTGTAGTTTTACAGTGAGTGCGTCTGGATCCCACGTCTTGACTGGCTCCACCTTTCCTGATTTATGTGACAATTTGCTCCACTGGGAACTGTGACAAAACCTCGACGTCTCTGATGGATGGGATGTCACCACTGAATAAATTCTTACCTGGGCACTTTTCAAGCAAGCAGGGCACCTCTTGTCCAACATCTTCATTTCAACACTCTGCTATTACATTTTTAAAGCTTCCCCAGATAAAGGCCAAGTGTACACTTAAAAGTTTGGCCAGCCTGAGCTCTATCAGTATAAAGGGTGAATCGCTTTTTACATTTTTTGTTATTTAATTTTATTTTTTATGACTTAAAAGTGCCAATAAAACTCTTGGCTAGTTTTCCACAGTTTGCTGGCTGAATGGAGAGCAAATTAAACTGAGAAAGCAATTATTTTTTCCAGGAGCAGGAGCTGGTAGCAGAACTGCTTTCTAGGACGACCATCCAGGCAAACCTTGGAGCATTACCCAGAGGCAGAGCTGGGATCTGCAGGACTTCAGAGACAACAACTAAGTTTCTCTTTTTTATACAGCTCTAAGGAAAAGTGGGATCTAAGCTGCAATAAATCTTTATCCAAACAGGATTAAGAGTGGCTTGGGAGTTTCAGGACTATGGGTGCCACAGTGCAAAAAAAGATGTAAAACTATTAGAGAATGCCCAAAGGAGGGCTACAAAAATGGTGATGGGTCTGGAGGGCACAGTGTGTGAAGAGCAGCTGAAGTCCCTTTTGCTTTGTTTGGCAAGAAGAAGAGGGGGCTGAGGGGAGGCCTCATGGCAGCCTGCAGCCCCTCATGGCAGCCTGCAGCTCCTTCGTAAGAGAGCTCAGCGAGGACCACTCCACCTAGGAGCCCTGCACACCTATCCATATTGATTTACTGAGTGCTCTTAGGGCAGTGCTGGTGTCACAGCCCGCATCTTCCCACCTCATCATCTGTGCAATGGTTTCCCCACACTGGGATGGCAGGCGGCCGTATTCCCTTATTGCCCCTGTCTTGCTGTGTTTGGGAGGTCACACAGATAACACCAGCACATTGCAAAGCCCAGACTTCTGCTTCTCGTTAGCAAACTGTTTATTAATAGCCACTGTCACAGCAACCAAACATTGTCCTCATTGGCTCCTCACAAACGAGGACGACTGCTCACAAAACTTCTCCCTTTGCCCAAGTGCCAGACTGCTGGCTCTGGTGACTGGCGTTCTGATTATTTCTGCCTTTAATAGCTGCAGCACTGATTAGATTGCTCAGAGTAGCCCATGTTCAGCAGTTTAATGGGTACCAGCCCAGACAGACTAATGGATCTGGAGACCAGGAAAGAGCAGGAAGGTGAGCTGAGTGGGGAATATTGAGGCTTTTAAGACAGAAAAGTAGCAGCTAGACATGGGGTAGCTGACTTGCAGAGCCTCAGTGGAGACAGATATCCTCGCAGAGCGTCCTCAGCCATTCATCACAGCGCGACATGCCCGTGAAAAGCGGTCATTTCTAGAAACAATTGGCAAAATGCAAAGTAGAGCTGGGAAGGGTTCCTGGCGCTCAGGGCCAGGTGAGTTATTGTAGTCTGCACTCACAGGCTTTTCCCTATGCTAACAAAATGCATTTCTATTCCCAACATCTCGTGTTGCCATCCAAGAGGTGTCACAGCTCACTCAGTGTCCTTGCTGCATCCAGTATGGGTCACTGTTCTGGCCTTGAGAGGTGCAGAGAAGAGATATCTACTGTTCCTCCTTGCAACAAACCCCCCAGAAAACCCCACCAACACTTTGAGCCTTCTCTCATAGAAGAAAGAGAATGAACAGGGAAGGATTTGCTAGAATTATTTCTCGTATTCAGTGACTTCCCTTTGTTTTGCATTTTCATTAAAAAAAAGATTCTGATTGCATATGGAAGGAAGAAGATGAAAATCAGAGATGGTGTATGTCCCTTGGAAAAAGTATTTGTAGAATAATACTTATAATTCCCAAACTGACTATGATGAACCTCCCCCAAACATTAAGAACTCTGAGTAAAGAAGAAGGATTTGCACCAACAGGAATATGAAGACCTGGAAGCCATCTGAGCTCATGTAAACCACCACTCTCCAGAGGAGAGAAAAAAGCTCATAGCCTTCTCACTGATGCAATTTAAAGGAAGGCTCAGAGGGCCTGGAGAGAACCTGGGTGATCCCATAATTAAACCAAAGGCTTTCTTTAAAGTCCCCACTGACGGTTATCCTCCTGTGGGCTGGGAACCAGCTTGTGTCATTCAGTTTTGTTCCACCAGCCATAAATAACAGCTCTTTTGGGAGCTGTGAAGAGGGTAGAAGTAGCATTTGGCAGAAAAATTCCAACAAGGACAAGGATGCAATGGAGACCTCAAGCGAGGGATGTAGAAGGCAAGGTGGAGAAAAATTGCCAATTTATCCCAACCTTCCCTTGGGGCATCCCTCCCCCCTTCCCCAATCTTATAAAATGAGCCAGGCAGAAATCAATAGCTGAGTGCAGTCACAGAGACAGAGATGGAGAGGAGAGCAGCAGATGGACAGGACATCAGGACACTCAAGGATGTTGTCCTTGTGAGAACACCTGGATTTATGTGCCCTGGTGATGCTGAACCTCCTTCTTCACACTATTCAGTGAGACAATTTTAAGAGCCCTGCATCAGCCCTGGCCATTCAGGGCACAGGGCCAGTGACCTTGGTACCAAAGAAGTCCTAAGAGCACCAGGATTCCCCATCCCCATCAGCAGAATGCAGGTTTGCTGCCTATGTGTTTAAAGGAGGACAGGCCAGTTTAGTGGGAATGTTTGTGGATTTGTGCCCAATTACATAGATTGCATGGAAGGTTTTGGTCTCCGGTGGTTTCTCATGCTGCAGCTCCATGGCAAAGTCCTCAGTACAAGAGATCCAGCCTGCAGCTTCTCACTCCTTTTTCTCATTTACCTCCCTCCTCAATTTTGCCAGCATCCTTAAGTTGTGGGGCCATGCAACAGGGCAAGGATTGGCCTAAACTGTCACCTGGATTAAAAACCTTCATCTGAATCTAGATTAAAAACCTCCCTAAACACAGCTTCCCCCTGCAGCACCACCACAAACAGGGGTGAGAACACGGGCAGCGATATATCAGACATGGGGGAATTGCAGCAGACTTTGCTGTCACTTTGATATCTAGTAAAGGGTGGGCTCTGCAGCAAATATGTCCCTTGGGGTTTCAATATTAAGCACACATATTCAAATGTGAACACAGACTTGCTGATTGCATTCATCTGCATTTCTGGGTAGCACTGTGAACACAGCAATGCTCCTTCTCCTACAGACCTGACCCTTGGCAGCTAATGCTCTACAACAATGCTGTGCACATTTTCAGTTTAGTTACTTAAGCTGAATTGCATCTCAGCCCTGGCAAATTTAAAAGGTAGACAGCAAACACGCCAAAGAGCCATGATAGAATTCAATTTGTGTTGACTCCAACGTGGCAAGGATTTACAGCCATGCTCAATCCAACACAATGCACTTCAGTCTTTTTATAGTGCAGCCTGAATGCAATAGTGTAACAGTCACGTTAGAGGGAGTCAAGTAGAAGCAAAAGAATAGAAAGGAATTTTATGGATACAATAAGATTTATGAAGGGAGACATTTCTCTGGAGCAGGAAGTGGGGGAATTTCCAAAGTACCAGAATAATTCTGTTCTTTCCCCAGATGCTTTCAGTGGTGCAAGGAGTCTGCTGTATCCTTCAGGTATTTTTAAAATCATAAAATAGAAAGGAGCACAAAGTAAGATTGTGTTCCAGATAGGATGAGAGGCAATAGCCTTAAGATGTGCCAGGGGAGGATCAGGTTGGATACTAGGAAAAAAAAATATTCTCAGAAAGAGTGGTTGGGCACTGGGCTGTCCAGGGAGTGGTGGAGTCACCAGCCCCAGAAGCGTTCAAGGACCGTGGAGGTGCAGCACTGAGGGACATGGTCAGTGGGCACGGTGGGTGGGTTGGGGATCTCGGAGGTCTTTTCTAACTTTAATGATCCTATGACTCTATGAACCAATGGTACAGAAGGAGTCCAGGCACCTTCACACACCGTAGCGAGATCTATGAAGCATTTGGAGGCTCTCAGATGTTATCATATTAACATATGTGAGGCAGTGGACCTCTGCTAACAACGTGCATTAGAGCGGTTCTTCCCCTTCATTGCAGCAGGTCCCAGTGGCAGAGGACACCAGGCTCCTGCTCATCCCTAACTGCCATCCTCCTTCCCCTGCTGCCAGCACTGCAGCTCCGCCAGCTCCAGCCGCGATTAATTGGAAGATCTCCCACTGATTCCTGATTAGCTGCTTTTGATTAGGGTTTAATGACTTCACTCGGCCCCTAATTCACAAGGATGAGCTTTGAAATGCCTGTGAACTGCTCAAACAGAATTACATTTTCTCCCACCCTGGAGCCACCACTTAAGCTCTGTACACACAAGCCCTGCTCCTCCAACCCTGCATAACCTTCCTCCTCCTCCTCCTCCTCTTTGCAGCGTCAGGCAGCCAGGGATGCTGACTGTGTCTCTGGATGGCTGCGAGGAAGCTGGAAGAAAACTTTCTCCAGAAGTGCAAATGCAAGGATGGATATTTTGAAGCCATCTTGGGATTCATGAGATATATAAAATTTAGTTTTTGAATAAATTTTGCACTTTCCACCAATTTATTATTTTGAACTAATGTTGGCTAAGGCTCCCAGATAAGTGTGCTTGCAACACTAGTGGTAGTCAGAATCACAAGGCCCTTGTTGTTGTCCTAATGCACAAAAAGTCCAGGGGTGGCCAAACAGGACAGACTTATATTGGACTTTCAATCTTCTTGGAGTGCAAGAACTGGAGTGCAAGAACAGTGTGGCTCTCCATAGCACTGCACATTGTAGACATTTCTTTCCTAACTGATGGGTCCAGGTTCTGGACTTCGGGCTGAGCCAAGGTCTCTGTGTACAGTGCTGAATCCTGGAGAGTTTGCTTCCCTCCTCCACCTCACAATTCTCATTTGGTGCCCAAAGGAGTGCAGAGGTAACCCACATGGAAGGTGGGTGACAAGTCTCTGGTCCTTGAGCAGCCCCTGGGTCCCAGCACCTTCACCCCAGCCTGATCTTGGTGCTGCTGAAGGTTGTGCATCTCTGCCTGCCTGCCTTGTTGCCAGCCACAAGCGGTTGTAAGCACAGGTTTCAGAAGCTGCCTTGCTTTTTGAAGATCTGAAAGTACATTTATCTTCTTGAGACATGCATTAATCTATCGACTACAGGTGACGATAAGGGGGATCAGAAGAGGCTTGGAGGGGAGAGAGAAAAAATAAAATAAAATATAAAACGGGAGTAATTTTCATCAGGAAGAGGAGATTCATGGGCTCTTTCTTGCTGCCTGAGGCAAATCTCCCACAGAGCAGCTGCCTTATCACAGCTCCCTGCACACCCGGCTTCTCCCAGCGCTGTGTGATGACAGCTCACAATGTGACCAGGTCCCTCACTGTGCCCCAAGCCATGCAGTGGATCTCTATAATCGCCACATCTCTGTGACTGGGCAAGAAAGCAGCTCAGTTCCCAGCAAGGTAAACCCAAGGCAGGCAGGCTGAGCCTGGCAAGAGCCTCCATTCCCCTGGCTGGGAGACGAGCAGAGCTGGCTCCTGTCCTTCTCCACAAAGGAAGATGATGACAAATGACCTTTTTTTGTTGGTTGCAGTCTGTTCTGCTGGTGGCCTCCCAGCTGCAATGCCTGCCCTGTGTGGCAGAAGTCCTCTGGGTGCAGGCACTGCCAGCCAGAGAAAAAACATCCCTTCCTGAAGGGCACCCAGTGAGGAAGGTGCAATACGTGACAGGAGGGGGAGAGAAACCAGAATGCTCCCAGCCCAGGGAAGGCACTCTCCCAAAACTTTTTTAAGGGGAAGGAGGGCTCACCACCATGCACTGTGCTGGTGATTTCACCAGCAGCACAATCTGGGCAGAGCCACTGTGGGGACATTTTTTTGGGAGGGAACCTCAGCTGCATCCCAATAGGCTCAGGGTGATGCTACCTCCTCTGCTCATACAGCCCAGGTGTCCCTGGGTGTCCCTGGGCTGTTGGGCTCTACTGCAGCTGACAGCTGAGGAGAAATTAGGTAAGGGAAAGGTGGGGGGAAGTGCCACAGAACTAATAAACAGCTTTAAAAAGGATGGGGAATTGACTCTGGTCTACATTAAAGGGCAAGGAAATGAATGCCGAGATGAAGGCGCCTGCAATTTCAAATGTATCAAGCTGATAAATAAATAAAGTTAAAAGAATGACTTTCAATTACATTTGAAAGGGGGGAAAAAAAAAGAAAAAAAAAAAAAGAGAAAGGGAGAGCTGTCGGGGGACTGGGGGGGAGGCTGCAAAAAAAAATACACAAAAAACAACCCACCACTGGCAGACCCAGCTGCTGGGGAGCTGTGCTCCTGTCTCCGGAGCGCTCCTGCAGAGCAGCCGCAGCCAGCAGGTCCCAGCAAGATGAGCGAAGGCGCCCTTAATGCCTCAATTAAGGTTCACGCCGTTCAGCTTTAAAAAGCGATTTAGCCCTGCTAAGCTGCACCGGGGTCAGAAGCAGGGATAGATGGCAAGTCTCGTTTGAAAGCCAAACACATACGTTCCCATCATTAGCAGTCCCTTCCCATTAATGAGAATAATATTGTCGGCTTATAATGTTGCTTCCATTTAACAACTGAAGAAGAATGAAATGCTTTCCTCCATGCTTGGTCTGGTGCCAGGAGGCACCTGTAAAATCCAGATAAGCGTTCTTAGCACAAACTTCTGATAAGGGAATTACCAGGTAAATCTTCAACTTTGGTGAAGGAGGAGGTGAGGAGAGGGGAAGTGCTTAAGGTCCCTCATAGGTGTCAGCCCAATGGGCTGAACGTCACCATATAGAACCAGCTTCCATGCTCCCTGGTTCCTCCTCCCTACTATCCATCCATCCAGGGAAATAGCCTTTTCCATGGCTTATGCTAAGGTTTCGTTCTTTAAGAGTCTTCTTTTTTCCTTTCCTTTCTATTTTCTTGTCTCTCCATGCACCACCATGCTTGCTATTCCTAACATAACACTTCCCTTAAGAGGAAACTAATTCTCCATCATATTTTTGGGGTTCTTTCATCCCATTTTTCAAAATAACTTTGCCTAGATCACCTGCATCATCCACAATTTCAACCAAAGCTAAAAATTCCTGCACTGACTGCAGATCCAACTCCTCTTGAAGATGCTGTTGAGAAGAACGTGTCATGCATGGTCAAGAGACCTGGGAGCCCAGTTGGATGTCCACTTGCCTGGGCTCAGACTTGTGAAAGCTGAAGTGATGCACAGGAGCTAAGAAACCCTTGGAAACCTGACACTTGAAAAAGGAGCACAACGAAGAAATGAGTCAGTTCCTACTAGAAGTTCAAGCTGTACACCCAAAGGGCACTTGGTTTAGGTGTGATAAATCTCCTCCATCTTTGCTACTGTTTGGCCAGATAGGTTAACTGCAGGGATATTTCTTCCAGCTCTCCCCTGCAACTGAATGTTGTTCTCATTGCATTTCCAAAGAGCCTGTGCCCAACGGAGACTGCATGAGCAGCTCATGATCGTGGAGCAAATTAAGGTCAGAAGAAAAGCAAAGATTAGAGCATCAAGTCAACTCTCTGTCTAGCGCTGAATGCTTGGGTGGCTCCTGGCCAAGACACTCCATGCTAGAGACATTTGGAAATCTAGCAGGGATACCATCAGCTGGTGGGAAGCACACGTCTATGATCCTCCAACCACCAAACACATCTTGCCTGCACATCCCTGTTACCCTCTGGCATTGCAGAAGGAAGGCAAGAAGCAGAGACGTGACTACTTACAGCAGCACTGAGGTTCAGCAAGGTGCTTCTTCCTGCCTTCAGATCCTGGCTCCTTGAGCCAAGCCTCCAGCAAGGGCAACATACAGACAGCTGTCAAGGAATAACAGAGATATTCAGAGTCTAAAGAGAACTTGAAAATTTTCCACAACATTGTTGTTTCTTGACTTAATTCATGCCAAGAGTGAGAACCAAAATAACATTCCACAGGCCATACACAGCCAATTTCCTACGGAGCAAGCAAGCTGGGAATTCCAGAGCTTTGGTCTCATGAACACCACTAATGCATCAGTCTCAGTTTTAGGGACGATTAGGACCTCCAAGTTCTCAAATTTTAGGAAAACTGAAATCATAGAATCACTAAGGATGGAAAGACCAATGAGATGATCTAGTTCAACCACCAACCCAACACCACCATACCACCAAACCGCATCTCTCCATGTGACATCTCCCCTTATCTCAAGCATCTGGGTCTGTTCAGCCTTGAGAAGAGAAGACTGAGAGAGGACCTGATCCAGGTCTATAAATATCTAAGGTGTGGGGGGCAGAATGGCGAGGCCAGACTGTTTTCAGTGGTGAATGGAGACAGGACAAGGGGAAACAGCTGGAAACTGCAGCATAGGAAGTTCTGCACAAACATGCGCAAGAACTTCTTTACAGTGAGGTGACGGAGCACTGGAACAGGCTGCCCAGGGAGGTGGTGGAGTCTCCTTCTCTGGAGATGTTCAAGACCTGCCTGGATGCCGACCTGTGCGACCTGCTGTAGAGAACCTGCTTTGGCAGGGGGGTTGGACTCGATGATCTCTGGAGGTCCCTTCCAACCCCTACAATTCTGTGATTCTGTGATTCTGTGATCTCCAGGCCAGTGACTCCACCACTCCCAGGGCAGCTGTGCCAATGCATCCCTACTCCCTGGAAACACATTTTTCCCAATCACTGTCATTATCCTTGTTAGATCCATCTTGGGTCTAACTCCCACAGATGTGCATTCTGTTTTGAACCCCAGCCTCACATTACCCAAAACTTCTGTCCTCTGTGCTGCCCATCATCATTTAGGCTTGTACAAGAAAATTCACCATTTCTGGAACAGCAAAAGGCAGGCAGCAATATCTTGTTAAGACATTTATTTCAGTTTGAAAAAGGCTGATTCATCTCAATTGAAATGCTTCACAGAAAGAGCCGGTTTGATGAATTTCTTCTGTCGGGAAAAAAAATTGAGATGAAGACAACCTGTTTTAACTTTTTATTCAAAGTGACTTTGTTTTGAAATTTAAGCTGATTATAATAAAAACATTTTTTTAAATGAAAAAGAGGTCACACATGAAACACTTTGATATCATCAAAATGAGGTATTGCAGGCAATTTTTTTTCTTTGTCAGTTCACAAAAGTCTCAGAGATTTTGACTTTTCTTCCAGGACGAGGAATTTTAAGCCTCCATGTTTCTTTCTGAGATGAGAAAACATTTATTGCTCATTTCTAATAGAAAAACAGAACCAGCTTTGCAGTTTCTAGTTGTGCTTTGAACTGAGGCTGAGAGTTAACTAGAGTGATCCAAAGTTGTTAAAAACCCAGAGAAAAGCTTTCATATTTCAGACTTCAATCTTACTCTGCTCCCAGCGGCCAAAGAAAATGCCATTAGCCTTGGAGGTACTTTCGGTAAATAAAGAAAAGGGGAAAAAGGAAGAAAGAAAAAAAAAAAAAGGAAGACAGCCAAGAGAATTCCCTATCCTGTATTTCTTCTCTTGTATATGTATAATAAACCATTTTTTCAAGGGTGTGAAAGTGTCTCTCTTCAGTCCGCGGCGTCGGGGGAGACGGAGGTTTGAAAGCCGCCTTTTGAAAGGGGCTGTTGGCTTTAAAGCCCATCTCAGACATCGTTTGCTAATCTGGGGCCCTTCGCAAGGGTCTGCTGACGTGCTGCTGCCCGCAGGGACCCCTCTAAGTGCAGCTGAGAGTCTGCAGGAAGCAGCTCGGCGCTGCTTTCCTCCGCTATTTGTACAGCAGCGCCCAGAAGCAGGGGACGCGCTGCTCTGTCACATCTCCTGGCTGTGAGCTTCTCCCTGCTTCACCGTTCGAGAATGCGTGCGATGGGAGTCGCTGTCGGGGGGCAGAGGGATGCAGGGGCATCACTGCTGTCCTTCTCCAAAGGGATTCGAGGCTCTCAGCGGTGGCTTTGGCTTTTGTAAAACAGTCGCTGCTTCTGCCTTTCCTTAGAGTTGTGCTGTCGAAAGAGAGAGAAGCAGAGCTGTGCAGCAGCTCTGTTGTATGGAAGCCGATTTGGAAAGGGGCTACTTTGAGAAGTTTTGTCTGTGAACAAAGTCGGGAGTCCTTGTTTGACTTTCTAAGTTACTTGCATACAGAGGAGGTCACTTTGCACTTTGCCATCTCCCTGCCCCAAGGTGCGCGGAAAAAAAGAAATAAACACCAACAAAACCAAGGCATGAGACAGAAGCAGCAGACCTGGGCTGCTAGACAGTGTCACTTTGATTTCAGGACGTTCCCCCAGGACCAGCCTCAGCAGAGCAGTGGCAGTGATGACACACTTGTCCTGCCCCACGCAACCCAGGGCTGTCTGTGCTGACAGTGACAGCTTCAGCACCATCACACACAGCTTCTGGGCTTCCTGCAAGAAAACTCTCCGATTCCACCTACTCCATGGGACTGATTTGGTGTGTCCATGTCTCAGATCTCCTCAGGACTGCGCACCTGATAAACTTCTGATGCTGGTATATATTTTTAAATGGGTCTTAAATTTCTGCCCATCACGCTATTCCACTGAGCATCACTCTGAGAAGTGCATTCCCCTTGGGGAAGTACATCCTCCATGCCTGTTCTGCTGAACCATCTGCTGCCTAATGTCTGCCTTGATATGTAATGAAATGCAGCTCCGGGAGGGACAGAGTGCATTTGGGACCAAAGGCATCTTGAATATGGGGAGTGCACTGCTGACAAATAGCACACAAACATTTACACCTTGAAGATTTCTGACAGTGTTTTTGCACTGTGCCCTTTGGAAAGTCATCGGCCTGCCAAAATTAGAAACTTTGTCTCCATGCTGAAGGCACTTCAATTACACAGGGTGGGCTTGGGAATTGAGAGAAAGGCAGGAAGAGGAAAGGGAAAGGAAGAAGGGGAAAGAAAGAAGGAAAGAGGGAAAGAAAAAATGGAAAAAGGAAAAGGGGGAGAAGGGAAAGGGAAAAAGAAAGAGGAAAAAAAAAGATAGGGAAAAGAGCAAAGAGAAAGGAGAAAGGGAAAATGAAATGGGAAAAGGAAAAGGGAAAAAAGGAAAAGAGGAAAGGGAAAAGGGAAAAGGGGGGGAAGAGGAAAGTATTCCTTCTACCAGAAATAATCTGTTCTTTGAATAATTATGAAGCATGTCAACCTTGTTTCCCAGTGTGCAGAAAGAAAAAGGAAAGTACTGATTCTGAGCAGTTCCATCTATTCGTTCTTATTAAAGGAAAAGTTTCAATAACAAGTAAAGCTCCAGGTAGAGGAGACGTAGACTCACATCCAGTAGCCACGTCTGGGGTCCCACCTGGTTGCAGGTACATAAAGTGCCTTTAGGTGGTAGCAATCTGGGGACAAGACAAGTGAGTGTTGGTTCTTCTGGAAAGCAACACGTGCTACGAAGGCTGCTTGCACTTCCAGCCTGGGAGAAGCCATCAAGGGAAGGACACACTCACCCCATTCTGTGCCACAATGCACGAAGGGCAGGGGAGGGACTGGGGTTGCATGCTATGTGGGAAGTGTTCAGCGAGAGAGCACTGTGAGAGAAACATAACAAGATAGTTTAAATGCTTCCAAATAAATGGCTCCCAGAGCGAGGCATCTGCTCCTGGCTCTCCCTGCTGAGTTCTTTAAATGCTGGTGGCAGTGTTTAGATTTGAAGTCACTGGGAGTTTTGCAACCACGTTGAGTACAGCCTGAGATTTCACCCTTTCTGAGAAGGGACCTGCAATCGCCAGCCAGAGGAAAGCATGAAGGAGGAGGGAAACCACAGGGCATGCTGGTGGGGTGCAGGAAGTCAGCTAATGGGGCTGGCTGCAAACTAGGTTTGTCATGCAGTAATTGCATCCACTTATTTGCTTCCCCCATGAGTCTTGATAACAGAGCTGCTGCAAAGCAGTGCTAATGTTGAGCCCATGGGAGGTGCAGCTCTTTTCATGAGCAAAGATGACTGTGCAGAGGGAAGGCAGCTCCGGTGCTCGTGATGCTCCCACACTGCTGTGCTCCGTGGCATTTCTGCAGATATTTACAGTTGCACTCCTAGGGAGTCTAATAGTCCCATCTGGAAACATCAGAGCTCAGAGGGGGCTGGAAGTGGTTGTGGTAATTCCGAGCAGCAGGAGATGGGTGTGAAGGGCTTCATAAAAGCCATGGCAAGGATGTGACACAGGCAGCCTCCATCCCCCGTAGCATCAGAAATGGGGAAAGGACACAGCGTGGCTGTGGGAAGAGCACGGAGTGCTGCACTGTGCCTTAGGGCAGAGCTGTGTGCTCACCTGCCCTGGTCTATGCAGAACACTCCAGGTAGAGCATTTCCAGCCAACCTTCTCGAGCCCCTCCAGGGCTCCTAGACTGGTAATAGCCTGGAAGTCTCCTAGTTAGCAGGTTTGGGTGTAGGAAACAGGATTGGAGACCCTCAGTGAAGCAGTGCATCAGTGGGGCTCACTGCCTGCTGCTGCAGGAAGGGCAATGCCAGAGCCTCTCCGTGCTTCTTCCTAAGCTCATGCTGCCCCATTGCTTGAGCTCAGGGTGACCCTTGCTACATCGATCAAGTATTTAACATCCCAGTCAAGCAAAAACAGCTCTGTCAGCAGCATCTCCCATCATTTCCAGGAGTCCTTGCGTAAGCATACAGCTCTGCGTCCTCGTTATGCACAAGTGGGTGCCTCCAGGCACGTTTAGCAGTCTCAACTGCTTAACATCCATTGAGAGCAGCTGCCTGATTCCGCTCACACCACAACTGGAGCACACTGTAGCCACCACAAACCACAGACACACACCACAGCACGGCCAGGGACGTTTTGGGCAGGCCAGATCCCTCCCTGCTTACAGCATCCAGAGCAGATCAGCCTCGCAGCCCTTCTCCAAGGAGATAGGGTGATCTCATGCAAGATTTGCAAAGTTTCGCTGGTAAATGAGACTGTGCTCCAGGGCTGGTGGTCATCACAGCTCCCTGTTCTAAGAATCACATTTAGGGTTTGGTATTTTGGGAGTGCTGCAAAACAGAGCTGAGCTGACACATTCCGCTGCCTCCCTCCCTCTGTATTTTGCTTTGCAATCAGTCTAATCCAGAGGCAAATTATAATTAATAAAAGGAAGGGAGATGAAGGTGGCTTTTGGTTTTAGGCAAAATAAGTGATAGGGAGCACCCCGGTGAGCACGCTTGAGAGAAAGATGAAGGTTTGCTTCCTGGAGAGAAAACTGCAAGTGTTCATTCAGGATAAGGGAGCCAAGCAAAGGGCAGACTTTGCTACTCCATCACACTGCCCACTAAGCCTGCTCCTTGTGGGGCCCTTGCCACGTACTTTCAGACCAGAAATGAGGCAGGACCCCCAACAGAGGCTGGGGGCCAGGGCTGTGCTCTCTGCAGTGCTTCAGTTTCCACAGTCAACCAAGGGTACTGTGAAGGTGAGTGCAATAGCAGCTGAGAAAGGTTCCTTAGAGGGAAGGACTAAGGACAAACATAATACAAAAAAAAAAAAAAAGAAAAAGAAAAAGCAGAAATAGCATTATTATGAGCAAAGCAAAGCAGGCCATGCTATTCTGGGCTGCACATGCCAAAGTCCTGCATTGCTGAGCTGGACAGGAGCTGGCATTGCGTTTCTGTGCTTGGGAAGGGAGCCAGCAGTATCCTTCATAGCAAGAAGGATGGAGCTCCCCAGGTGGGAAGTCACAGGGATTCGTGACTGAGAGCTGGGAAACAGCCTGGTGCTGTGGCTTGCATGAGTTGAAGTGCTGCTTCTCACCTTCCCCATCCAGTGCCAACAGAGCTGATGCCAAGTAGGGGCAGTGCCCCAGGGAGCAGCCTACAGAAAGCACCCAGGGTTTGTGGCATGTGTTGTGCTGCTCCATGCAAAATAAAATGAAAGGGAAAAAAAAAAAGTGTCAGCAAATTGGAGGGTCTCCAGGAAAAGGAGATAAAGATGATTAAGGGTTTAGAAGGATTGACCTATGAGGAAAGATTAAAGGAACTAATTATGTACAGCTCAGATAAAGGATGAGTAAAGAGGTGATTTAATAACGGCCTGCAAACACTCAGAAAAGTGTCAACAGTAAGGAAGGGGGAGGAATTATTTAGAGTCCTTCACTGATGAACAACATGAGATGGAATGAAAGAGGAAGGTTACTGGGACATCAGCACAACACAGAAAGAGATTCCTTGAGGGAGCTGCAGGTGAGTCAGGAGTACAAATCCTCTGGAAGTGTTTTGGCCTTCCATCCCTGAGTCACCTAAGAAAACATTTTCAAATGCATTTAGGTGCTTAAAGGTGCAAGGTAGTTCTTTAATAGGATTTCCAGATGCATCTAAGCAGGTTAGGCACCAGATTTCAATGGGAGTCAGACTTCATTTTCATCAGATGCTTACTTATATCTCTCCACAAAGTAACTTGAAGGTCTGGCTCGAGGACTCATCAGAAACTCCAGGGTTGGAGGAGATTACAGCTGAATCCCACAGTGCTGGAGCAGCATTGAAGAGGGCTGGCTGATGTGCAAGAGGACGTTCTGCTGGAAACCATCTTGCCTCGTCAGGGCATTGTGCATTGATCTGCACAGTCAATTTGAAAGTCAATGAGATTTAGACTCCCAGGCCCATTAAAATAAAAATTTAAAAATGCCTTTGGCACTTCAGCACCTTGGTCTGTTAGGTAAGTCTGCGATGCAGAGGGGCTGTGGGGTTTCAGAATCCAAGGTGAACACAGACACGGGGAGGGAGGCTCTGAAAACAGCATGTTCTCCCCTGTACGTCACTTGGATGGGTCACCAGGATCGGAGGAAACGTATCCCATATTTCCACGTGCCACAGTTGAGTCACCCACTGTTTTCCTGAGGACAGGGACACCCTTCCCCTTTTGAGTGGTGAGATCACTCAACTGTCCTTGTGGATGGAGGAAGAACGCGAAGACTTTAATTACCAAAGAAAAGGGGTGGGAGGACATTGGAGACCAAGTAGCACTGGCAGTGAAAACTGAAAGTTGCCAAGATGAAACCCCCACCAGAGATTCCAACCATTAAACCTATGGAAATGGCACTTGTGGGCTTTGAAGAGGATTTCTGCTGCAGTGCCCCATGCAGACATTACCAAGGTTTCGTGACCAAGCTGGTCTCCAAGTTGCTCAGCCAAGAACATCTGGGGCTCTGCTGTCAACAGCATGACCAATGCACTTTGCCCATGCTATGCCAAATCCACTTGGGCTTACTGCACTAAAAGCAGGTAGCATGACCTCCCACCACCACCCTCCAGCTACTTGAGGGGAACTCTAACCCTGCACCATGCACACACTGAGCTCTACGTCTCTGCCCCCAAGCCCTGAAGCACAGGAAGCTATAAAATGCACTTGGTTTCCCACGGTCCCCAGATACACATGCAAATTTTTAAAACAAGAAAAAAAAAAAAGGAAGCCAAAGTGGAAGCCCAACCAATACCCAGCAATTGGACTGTCACAGCTATCACAGCGAGTCCAGGTGACATATGAAAACTTTGAACGTGGTAATAATAGAAGGCAGAGTGAGAGGAGAGAGGTTGTTACTTGTTCATGTTATCACCCTGAGGGATTCTTCAGGGCAAATATTCCAGAGACGGTTTTCATTATACCACAAACTTGGCAATTTAGCCTAAAATATATATTATTTTTTTTTTCCAAGTAATTGCTTAAAAAAGGAGAGATATTTCCAGAGGCCGGTTAACCCTTTCACAGCACTTGAGTCCTCTTGAAATGCTATGAAAGAGGAAAGTTAAATACAAAGATGAATGCATAAATGGCCAGAGTTGCTATGGAAATGTAAGAGGATGGAAATTGAAAGTCAATAGAGGACTAACTTACTGTTCAATTTTAAAAATAGTCTTTCTATACAGAAGTGGAACATTTTTCAAATCTCTGTTGGCCTGTATTATACAAAATGGGAAGTGGTTTTGTAGCTGGGTACATCTATTTACTGCTGCATGTTCAATCTGCAAACTGCACAGTCAATGGAATATACTAAGTGAGACCTGTTCTCTGCTAATCTCCATCATGGCTACAGAGCCCTGCGGACAAATGCCAGCCATGAAAAGCACAGGTATGAGAGTCAAAGGCTGTGGGATATAAAGACAAATAATTTGCAGAGATTCCAGGTCAGCTCTGTTTATTTTTTTCCATTTTCCAGGGGAACTTGTGTGATTGGGCCAGCTGGCCCCCAGGCATTGCATGTCAGCTTTCTAAACCTGCTGGTCTGCAATCAGGGCTGGCAGAAGAATACAGGTCTCAAAGGAATGAAGTTCTAACAGACTTTATAAGGAAAGATGTACCCAAACAGACACTGCTTCCTGTTATCATTCTACTTCCCACCCCACTCCCAGGCTGTGATATGGGCTCAGCCACTCTGGCTGACACCAATGGTCACACATGGGAGCCCACCATAGGAAGCCAGGCTTCCTGTCCCACTGCTTGCAAGACAACCTGCTTTATTAAAACAAATGTAATCCACTTCTCTAGTTGCACTCAGAAAAGGAGAGAATTATGTTTGAACAGCAGAAGGCTCTGTCCATGAGCAGCATATCAAAAGGAAAGCAGCTTTGAATCTGACTACATGCACACGTCTTCTCTCCATTGCCAGGTGCTGCCAAGGCTTGGTGATAGACTTCATTCACCCACAAAATGCCCCAAATTCAAGATCACCACATCTCACAGCCCCAGGGCACAGCTCTTTGAGCCTCGCTGCCTCCTGTGCCTGCTTGCTGTGGCATCCTTCTTCTTTCTGCACATGAGTTTCCTACAGCTGGAGGCATCTCACTGACTTTAGCACAGCGAACCCAAAAAAAGACACACAAGTTGTTGAAATTCAGCTCTGCAGGCGGAGAGCTGGCACGAGATTCAGCCTTGGCACAACAATCCTGACGCTTCCTTTTTAAGCCACATTCCCCAAGTCTAGCTCCATTCCTACATGGGGTTTGAAAGCAATCCGTGGCACCAGCAGGATTCTCACCAGCTCTATCTCCCAGCCCGACAGAAACAGGCCTTTAAAAATAGTTCCGTGCCGCTGGGTGGGATTTTCCTCTGCAGGTGCTGCGCAATACGGAGCGAGATGAGATTCTAATCATAGCTCCCTCGCAGAGGGAAGGGTTCAGAGTTGAGCCTCATTTTCACAGCAATATCGCTATGTTCTCTGGGTGTCAGGGGAGCGCATATTGCTGTCATTTCCTCGTGCTGTGTTTGGGTATCGGATGCAAAGAGTGGCAATGATGCATGCAGCTTCCCCTCTTCCCAATGATACACCACAGCCCCACCCGAGTCTGCTAAAAATCCCCCATGCTGTAAAATAAAAGGTTTTTCCCCAAAATTAGTCAGAATCAGCACACTTCTCTGCACATCCAGTTGCCACCAGCTTGCTGGAGGTGTGCATCCTTCTTGGCTCCTCTTGCTGGCTCCATCACTGCCATGCCAGCAGCTGAACGCAGCTCCTGCCAGGTCCCTTCACTGCAGAGCCAAGAGCCCCTGGGAGGAGGAGAGCTCAGCATCTGCATCCCCTCGGCAGAGCAGCCGGGGCACCTCGAGGCATGGGGGAATTCTGACAAGGTCTCTCAATCTGATCCAGCCAACGCCATCTGCTGAGTGCAGTGCAAGTGGGAATTGCATCACCAGCACAGCACAGACAATGGCATCTTCTCCTTTTGTTTTCCTCTTTATCTGGCACTGTCTCTGCTGAGCTGTGCTCACTGTCTGCTCACACAACTTGGGCTATGGTAACTCTGCCTTCCCTATTTCTCCATTGCTGTGCTTTCATAAGTTTGAGTCTGGCCACACACAGTAGCCTCAAGGTGTATGTGGCATAGCCTAAGCATTCAAGGCCAGGCTGAATGTGGCTCTGAGTGTCCTGGTCTAGTGGTTGGTAACCCTGCCCAGAGCAGGGGGGCTGAAACTGGATGATCTTTAAGGTGCTTCTCAATCCAAACCATTGTATGATTCTGTGATTCATGGTTGAAGAATATTTCCTAATGGAGGTCCAAGCCAGAACCCCACTCCACAAACCGTACCTGCCACAAACCTTTGGGGAGTTGTGAGAAAGGATGTACTTCTGGCACAGCATCCACCCCCCATTGGCTGCTCTGCCTGTTGTTCCTTCCTCTCTGATGTACAGACATTTTCTATGCCCCACACTTTATGAGGATGTTTCATTTTTGGCCTTTTCCAGCATTATTAAAGCAACTCGACTTTTTGCTTCGCTTTAAGGACATGGAAGATGACATGTGGAACCAGCTTGGATTAGAGCATGCTTGCACTGATCCTGCAGCCTGGAGTCACCTGGGTAGAGAGGCACTGGCACGGGTTGCTCAGAGAGGTGGTGGATGTCCCAACCTTGCAGAAAGCCAAGGTCAGGCTGTTGGGACTCTGAGCACTGAGCATCCCTGTTCACTGCAGGGAGTGGGACCAGGGGTCCCTTCCAATGCAGACAATTCTATGATTCTGTGATCAAACAGGGAATGATGTGTGTATCTCAGGCCTGACCTAGAGAAGGATGGGAGCATTTGGGATCCATGCCCATCCATCTGGGTACCCAACCTGGAGCATCCCCCCAGTCAGCACTCGCCCTGGCAAACCTGCCTGAGTGCATCTGTGCCTGCAGGACCCTGCAGACCAACATCATGGGAGAATAAATAATATTCATCACATGGAGTGAGGCAGACACAGCTTCATCACAGCACACACAGTTTACTGCTGCCCTCCATCTCATGTCACCCACACTTTACCCACAACCAGCAAACCACAGACAACAGCAAAGTCACAGCAGTGTGACAACGGAGCTGTGACCTACTCTTAGATCCACACCTCCGCAAACACAGATGTTTAATCAGATGCATAACAGGGCTGGCAAATCCTGTCTCATAGCTGTTCTGTGGTTACCAGCAGTGAAGCTATTAAGCCCCTTTTGCAGCCCCATATGCATTCACTTCATGCATTTAATCCTGACAGCCCTAGTAAATTCTTCCTGAAAATAAAAGCAAGCCCTTGTTTCCCCCCTCCCTGAGCTACCACTTCTTGTTAAGAGTCATTAAAAGCAGAACCCACAGTAACACCAGCCCTGCTGAAGGTTGAAACCACCTTGACTGCAATCCTGGCGTGGCACGGGATACAGAAACATAAAGCAGAAAAGCAGATACTTCCTTCCACTTCTCTGTCAGCTCCACTTTGCATCAAAATCTCCTTTGTATGTCACACAGTTATTAAAGTTGTGGATTGTGGCTCACAGTGTACGCGTGTGAATGCGAGTGTGCCTTGGAAACTGGGTCACCCAGAGAGCTCTGTGAAAACTCGGCCCTGACAAACCAGGCTGGCGAGGCTCAAAGATACCCCTTGTAATGCTTTCCTGCCTCCCATCATGCTTTGAAAGGAGCAAATAATACTACTTTCTGCTGTATTCTTGTATCTTTTATTCAGCAGTTTCCTGAAGGTAAATAACCTCCGGCAGGCAAATCTAAGAGGATGCTCCTATCTCGTTTGCTGTCTCCTCGCACCAAAATCACGATCTGTTTTGCTTTCATGAGGCTTTTTATAAAACATTCCCTTTTTCCATGAGAAGCAGCTATCACAGAGGGCAATCAGCTCCCCAGGCGTGGCTACAGCTCCATCCCAGCATCTCATCCTTCCATATCCCAGAGCCCCAGGAGGGCACCAACCTGGAGGGATGGGGAAAAGCATGGAGCAGGGGAACACAACCAAGAGGCAGCTGCAGGAAGGGTGTTTGTCAGGAGAACCAGAGGTCAGAAAGTGGTTGGAAGGGTCTGGCTTCAGGCATAGGGGAGAGAGCTGTAGAGGACTCTAAGCTACACCCAGCCCTCCATGCTTCAGTTCATCCCAACATGCAGTAATGAACTCGTGAGCCCAACAAGCAGGGGAAGCAAGGCAGGGGTCAGTAGGGTTGCTTGCTCCAGCGGTGAGCAATAGGACCTCCAAGCAATGAGCTGGCAGAGGAAATGACAGTAGGGGAATTACTGCTCATCCTCCATGCTGCCTGGACACTCCAAAGGATTTAAAGACTGTTTAAAAGATGCTAGAAAAGGACACCCTTTTTCCAGCCTTCCTTCTTCCATGTGTTTTGGGATGTGTCGGTCACAAAGAGGGGAGGAAAAGGATGAGAGAAAGGGACAAGAAAGGATAAAGGTTGGAGAGTAGATCTGGACAAAAGTCAATCTTGGCTCTGCTCTCCAGGAGCATCGGCTGCAATTAGATCTCTTTTGCCATATTAATATCATTGCTAAATCTGGAGGTGTCTGCAGATGTGATTTGGGCAGCTGGTATGTGCAGACACTTTCAGGTTCACATCTCATTTGCAAAAAATAAAGGTTAAGTGCAAGAAAACTGGTTAAAGGAGCAGGTCATGCTCGTCTGAAATCACATGCAGTGATGGCAACTGCTAAAATCTTCAACTAAATTCAAATCTTTTGCAGACTGAAGGCGTGGAGAGCACTGCAGAACAGGTTTAAAGTTCCCCTAATGAACACACAAAGGTACATATATTACAGACTTCAAGGCCAGAGTTCCAGCTACTTTAAAATGTATGGTGAATGAGTCCTTCTCCTCCAGCTGGTGGGAGCAGGATTAGTGCAGGAGGTGCATGCTGGCCCCCCTGGGAGCCACCTGTACAGGGCAGACAAGGGGAGGAACAGTCCAACCCCATTTTCATGCAGGATGGCTCAGGATGACTTTTCCAACCTTGATTTAAACCCATCTTCTCAGAAATACTGATTTCAAACCATTTTCCTTCTGCTATTACTCATGAAGAAAGCACTTAAAACAGACTCATCACAAAACCTCTGCCTTTATATACAGAATCACAGGTGTTGGAAGGGAGCTCTGGAGATCATCGAGTCCAGCATGCTGCTAAAACATGTTCCCCACCTGCCTTGTCAGGACTGGAAGCCCTGGGACCAAACCACCTCCAGCACTGAGCTACAGCCACATTCCTTGGGATGCTGCACCATTCCCTTTCCTATCCTTTCAATTCCTTTTCCATGATTTTCACAGCTTTTAAGAGACATCCCTGATTACTGCAATGTTTCTGTCTCTGCATGGGGAGGCCAAGGCTGGCTGATAACATTGTGGCTTCACCCTCTATGCAACCTTGGAGCTGAGGGTCAGTACCAGAGGTAGATGGGCTCTTTTTCAAACCACGATTAGCTGTCATTTGTCACAATTCCCAACACGAGCTCAGACAACTGGAGAAGGAATTGCTTTCCTGCCACCCTGCTCCATCCTTCCCAGGCTCAGGCAGTGAGCGTGTATTGACATCACTTACTTGAGTTATTTTGCAAAAGGCACTGAGTGAAATTCATTCTGTGGATCTGTCAGTGCTTTTTCACAACCCCCCTCTCCTTCCCCCCCCCCACACACATACGGTACAGCCAGGTGATGGTTTAACATTCAAAGAGTTGGGGTGAGCTCTGTCATGGAAATGGGATTTCCATTTGGTTAAAAGTTCCCAGCATGGCACAAAACAGCAAAAAAATAAAATAAAATAAAATCACAAGTCTTTCTACAAAAGCAAATAGATGCTCTTTAATTTGGGTAGGCGGAAGCATTTGTATTTCTTGCTTTTGTTATGAAAGGCTGGGCAGGTTATATTAACTGAAAGAAATCTCAGAATGAAAAGCTCTGGTGAAAAACATCAGCCTGAGACTGAAAGAGTGATGTTGTGGAGCAACGTCAACATTTTTTACCATTCTCTCCAGAACACATTTGAAACTGTTGTTTCCATAGGAAGTATCTGCTCCAAGATGACACCCCCATCCAATATGGAGCCAGAAACCCCACTATGGCTATTTCAGTTCTGTAGATTCTCTGCCCTACCTCATTAAATTACATAAGCCACCTACAAAATAGCATCTCCCAAAGGGCAAACACTCCTCTTGAAAAGTTTCAACCCATTCCTGTCAAGCACCGTTCAGCTCAGAGAGAGCAGCTGCTTTTCCTCGTCGCGTCGTTACTTCTGACGTCAGAAGCCTGTGCTAATATCTGGGGGGGCTGAGGGAGTCCTCACACAGCGCTGCTCCCACAGCCACCCAGATCCAGGCAGCAGAAACACCAGTGGCCCTTTTCCCTTCTTACAGAAGGCCTGTGCTGCAGCGTAGAGACCACAAACACAGCTGTGTTAACGAGGGCTTGCTCTGTTCGGAGCCCTCGTTGCAAACTACATCTTCGTGGTGATGCTGGCAATGCCACGGTGGCCTTCCTCAGAGACACTGATCTCTGCAATGCAAGTAAAACCAGAGCTACGTCTATTCTGGTGCTTGGCATGTGTCAGATTAAGCACACAGTGAAAACAGAGCACATCCCTGTTACAGATTAGATGAAATTATCTTGGCTGCAGCTGCCCTTTGGAACTTCATCTCCATCTGTTTTTATGACCTAGGCCACATTTGCTTTAATAATTGGAACATGCTTGGCTCCTTACATGAGAGATGAATACAGATCTGTTCACATATTCACCCACAAGAGTAAATAATAATAGCAAAGCTACCTGCTGTACACTGAGCAACAAAAACTCATGTGAACTGTAACACAATGGAAAGCACAGCAACGGCAGCAGAGCAGCAAGGTGCTAGACTGCAGCAAGCAAGGACTTGCTCTAAAGCAACAGCCATGGGCACAGAAATAAAGGAAAAAAGCCACTAACCTTTGGAAGGCCTTAGGTATACAGGGACCTCCAGCAGAATACTATTGCCTCCACTGCCAGCACTTAAATGAGGTCTGGGAAGAGGTGGATCCTGGCTCCAACTCTTCTGGTTGTACACCTGAGCTCCCTTGGGTTGGCCCTGCCTTCCCAGGTGATCAATCACTGCTTCAAGCTATGACAGCATTTCCACTACATCAGTACATCTGAAGACATGAGAATGTCCAGTTTTCCTTTGGAGATTTGCTTCCAGTAACAAGGGCAAATGCATGTGAGTGTGAGCCACAGTATTTTTTTGTATAATATTGTTTTGGTTTGAGAGAAGGATTTGCCTTTATTTTATTGGGGAAAGAAAATTGTTCTGGGAAAGGAGGGGTTGGCCTTTTTTTCCAGGTAACAGTGGTAGAACAAGAGGTGATGGCCTTAAGTTGTGCCAGGGGAAGTTCAGGTTGGGTATTAGGAAACACTTCTCAGAAGAGTGGTAATGCATTGGCACAGGCTGCCCAGGGAGTAGTGGATGTGGTCAATGGACATGGTGGGGTGGGCTGAGGTTGGACTTGGGGATCTTAGAGGTCATTTCCAAGCTTAATGATTCTAGGAAAGCCAAATCTATTCTTTCCCTGCCAGGTAAATAGTGAAAATACAACTGTTCTCAGCCTTTCTCTCCTCTGCTCATAAACCACAAAGTACTTTTTGGTGGCAGGTCGGGTTGGGAAGAGAGGACAGCTGGGAGCATCTCACCCAGCAGAGCCTGTGGTGCACAGGTGGACACCTACAGCACACAGCAGCACTGCACTGCACCCCAACATGGGCTGTTCTTGTCTTCTGCCATGCTGTTCTGCTGAGCATCATGCCTTGCAGGAAAGTATATCCTGCTTCTGATGCTGAAGATTTGGCAATAAAATAAATCAGTTGTGTCTTCTAAGCACTGACTATTAATGAGGCCAAGGGAAATATCTAAATGTATCAAGGGAAACAGGTACGGTGTCGCCAGAGGATAAGCCTCATCTGTTTCCCTACTTTTCTGAACAAGGGTCTCTGCTCCAGTCTCTGCCTTGCAATCTCTCCCCTCTCACCCTTTCCTGAAGCTGTGTTGGCTTTTGTTCTTTCTCTTGGGCAGCAAGAAAGCCCAGGGCAATTCACGTATCTGCCTCTGCTGTGGAGACCCCAAGCGTGTTTGAAGAGGACAAGGATGCCACATGACTGCCTTCTGCTTACTTTGTACAGGTGGGAGCCTCCTCTCTGCATCACCCCTGCTCTCCTCCTAAAGTTGTTTTGATATTCAACAAACCATTCTTTTTTAAACAACACTGGCCTAAACCCTTATTGTGATGCTCAGAACCACTTGCAGGGTTTCTGAAGCCCATTATTACAATTACAATCAAGAATCATAGGATGCTGTAAAGATGTGTAGAAATATGTATGCACTGAACTGCTTGCAGAAGAGACACAAAGAAGGATGGAGAAGTGCTCAACTCAGGAGCAGTAACTCTCACCCCATTTCATTTTACCTCATTCTTTTTCTGACATACCTGATGATATCCAAGCTAATATTTGCTTTTCCTCCATAACTCTTGATGCAAGGAACCTAGAGCTGGGCCTGTGTCCCAGCTCTACTTCCCATAGCCCACCCCATCCCCTACCCTGGGTGAGGTCCTGGTGGTGCTGTGAGGTGCAGAGCTCAGGGCACATTGGTCAAGGCAGAGGTGAGCAGCACTGCACTTTGGAACTGACTGCAGCAATGCTCAACAGGTGCAAAACAAACTGTCCAGGCAAGCAAACGCAGCATCCAGCTTGGTTTTATTAAAGCTTTGTCTCGTGGGTCACAGAAGACCTTAGAGAGGGCTGTGAGGCTTTCGTTAGTGTTATCCCAATACACTACTGAAGAACACACAGAGAGGGGACTGTGGTGCAGCTTTTTCCAGCACAAGCCCTGAAATTAGCTTTCCCTCTTTTGCAAATAATGTCTGAAGTCAATCTCACCTATTGCTGGCTCGCACAGAGATGTTGCTATCTGGTGCTTAGAAAAGTGAGATGGATCAGGCCCTTTCTTCTGAGAAAATATCAAGTCTGATTCACCCCTCAATTGCTTCTGTTTTACCTCTGTAGAACGGCATTGATTACAGAGGGATTTGCAAGTTTAAGACTAGACTAATTCAGTGATTAATCCCAACCAAAGCCTGCTGTAAATAGAGAGCAATACTCCAACAGTATTCAATATCCACCACATCAATAAATTGCTCTGCACTATGATTCAATGGCATTAAACTTTCCCTCCTTTTAGTCACGGTAGTGATGTGGTACTTTTAGTTTTGCTAACCCAGACCTAAAGACCTAAATCTTGTTTCTTTTCCTATCGTGTTTAGAGTTTAGAAGCAATAGTTCTGTACCTTCACTCTCCCCTGGAAACCCCAGGGTCCACTCAAAGTGGCAGACTGAAATCCCCCTAAGCAAACGGCCCCTGGGCCCATGCTGAGTTTCAGAGGTAAGAACAGCCCATCCGTTCTCAAATCTGTTCACTGACCCCTGCGTGGATTGCTGGACCAGCTTCAGCTGACTGCTACAGACAACCACAGAGCTCAGGCATCTGCAGTTTTTCGAGCTGTTGCCACTCCTTATCTTGATAGCTGCCTGGAGGAAGGGCAATCATGAAAGTAGGTGTTTCTGTAGTGATTTTATACTGCCTCTCTTCACTTTGTCCAATGCTGAACAGCCACAGAAGATACAGCTTCTGCATAAAGCATCAGCCAAGGCCAGGGTGGGAGACAGGACAGAAGTGATGTTTCTTTCTCTTTACATGAGTTTAATCTCCTCGTGATTCCATGTTTTGCCTTCTAGCAGGACTGACGTCAGCTGCCTCCAGAAGATATGCCTGCTTATTTCCTTGTCTTTCCACTCCAGATAAGTGTTCCTCCTCAGATATCGGGACAGTCCCAGCCTCTGCCTCAGCAAGGTCTTATCCACTTCCCCTAGTATGATCATGATGATTCCACTCTTCCCTTCAACAAGCTGCCAGGACTGAGCAATGTTAAACTCAAAGCTACACCACTTGCTTTTCAGAAAGTCAGCTGAGATGACTGCAATGACATTTCTGCTACTCAGAAAACCTTCTTGGATTATATTAGTGACAATGGGTACCCCTGGTAAAAAATCCCTGTAGTAAAGACAAAGCTGGAAGGGAGGTTTTCCTTCTTCTAAGGGTTCCACCAGCTCTTTCATCACCCATTCTTGGTCTTTGCTGGAATGGATAACAAAGGCATCATAGGTATCTCCCCTTTCTGCAGAGTGTTTACACCCACTGAGCAGCACCAATGAGTAGTATATTTGGAAGTAGTACTTGTAAATGAGGAACAGAAATACTCCTGCAGCAAGCAACACAGTCACTGAGCACGCTACTGTGGTTGGGTTGGGATGGCAAGAGGACATATCAAAGTTTAACAGGCTCACATTCTTCACGTAGGCAGGTGTGTGGCATATCATTGAATGCTTGTTGTGCAGAAGATCCTGCTTTTCCTTGACCCATTTCAGGAAGTTCAAGTGTATGCAGGAGCATTCAAACAAGTTATGAGAAATATCTAGCAAGACCAGACTGTCAGGCAGGATTTCCAGGGCTGAGTCCGACAGGAAACTCAGCTGGTTGTTGCTGAAATCCAGAGCTGTGAGGGCTTGGAGCGGCCTGTATGCTACAGGATCAAAAGTCAATAGCTTGTTGTTGCTGATGATTAGCTCTTTTAGTTCAGAGAGAGCACTAAATGCACTTTGGTCCACCCATACTAATTTGCAACTTGAAATATCCAGGATGCGGAGGCGTCTTACGTTTTCAAAGTGGTTGGCCAATGTATTGTTCTCAAAGGAGTTGCCTGCCATCTTGAGCACTTGCAAAGAGTTCAAGCCATGAAAGATATGATGGGATATAACATGAGTTTTGGTGTGGGAGATATCAAGGTAAATGAGTTTCTGAAGGAGTAGAAAGACAGGGTAGGTGCCATGATGAATTAACTTTGTGTGTTGAAGGTCCAAGTATAGCAGATTTCTCAGATAAGCGAAATCTCCAGTCAAACTGATGTCAGAATTGAAGCTTAGGTTCAAGTGTTTCAAATTGGGAGACCTGGGAAATTTAGGGGAACAGCAAGTAAGGAAGGAGAGACGATTCTCACTCAGATCTACAACCTCCAGGTAAGTCAGACTCCCAAATTTTTGCTCGAAGATATTTAGGTCTTTGCTTTTGGTAATACGAAGCACTCTCAACTCCTTAAAAAGAGAGAGCTTCTCAGCAGGCAATTCCTGAAACTTACATTTCTTCCATTCCAGATGTTTCACTTGAGAAAACATAGGAACCTCTGACAAGGTTTCAAGATTAAGGTCTACCAACCTAATAGTGGAGACATTGCCTATGCAGTCAAAAAGAGTGTCTGTGTCATTCTTAAACTCTCTGAAACACATTAAAACAAACTCCTGCATCTGTACCTGACACAGCCCGCTCAAGAGTCCGTTCTGAAATGCTTTCATTTTCAGAATGTCAGTGAATTCTCCAACTATTAGTCTGTTGACCTGTAAACCTGCCAGGCCCTGAAGAGAAGAGTGCATCACATTGAGGTTCTCAAAAGAGGATCTCAGAACCAGTTCACCAAGGTGAATCTTTGCAAAGGATCCTGACTGGATGTATTTTATATTGTTCAGAGAAAGTACCAACGTGAGGTTGAGCCTGTTTGTTTCCCTCAGGGCATCAAGGTCCCCTTTGGAGATATATGTAATATTATTGGAGGAAAAGCTCAGGTGCCTGAGAGAGGTCAGGTTGGCAAAATACTTAGGAAGCTTCAGTGAAGCAATGTTGTTATGGGCCAGATTCAGCTCCTGCAGGGTATTCAAGTGTCCGATGGGTAGGTCAGGCAGAGAGGATATGCTGGTTTCCACCAATACTAGTTTTTTCAGTGATGTTAAGCCATAGAAAGCTGCAAGACCCAGGTGCTGGAGGGAATTGGCAGTTAAAATTAAGGTGGAAAGGTTATGAAGATCCACAAAAGCGTTATCTTCAACTGTATGGATGTGGCACCTGTTGAGTAGGAAAAGAGGATAAATGTGGATGAAATACTGCCCCTTTTGCCCCACGTTCACTAACACTACCGCACTAAGTACGAATGCAATGTTATCAGGCTCAGCATCACTCTGAGGTTTGGTTTGGCTTTACAGCACTGACCAGTACCCCTGAACCCAACCCCTCAAACTACAGGTGAACTCACATTTCCCAGTAAGGGGCACCATTAACAAAACATGATTATGTAATAGCAAGAGACCTTCTCTCGCCCCTTCCTCTTTCCCTAAATCTGAAACTCAATTGCAAAGCAAGAGACCTAGAGCCATGGCAAAGGCCAGAACTCATGCAGACAGAAGACGACCTGAAATTCGAGGCCCAAATCCATTCTGCAATGAACTCATGAGCCTTATAGCCAACGTGCTCTGCCACTCAGTCACTTCAGAGCTGTAATTTTCATGGGATGGAGTGAAACAATTTACCCAGAGGAACTGTTGTCTCAAGCAAATGAAAAATACATATCAGTTCAAATCTGTTCATAGGCCTCTCCCACCTCCTCCCCCAGACGTGTGAGTAGAAAGGAAAAGAGGATACGTTGATATTTTAAAGCAATCTTTTAAAAAATTAATGCACCTTCATTTTTATTTTTTATTTTACTTGTGATTAGAAAAACAGTCCACCCAACGTGTTCCACTTTGGAGTTTTTGTAACAGCGAAAAGTCTGGCATTTTTCTTGTTTAGAGAGAAGTGGAACATCTTCTTTCCTCCACCTCACATCCCATTCTACAAGATCAGACTGACAGGCTCAGCTATGGGCATTCAGTATCTGGACTGAAAGCTGCACGTCATTGCCATGGCATGGGCAGAGAGACAGAGGGATGGAGGCAAGAGTGAAACAGGAAACAGGCAAGAGCCACGAGACTCCAAAATAAGGAACTGCTGAGACTGAGATGGTGAAGACAAAGCAATAACCAGATAAAAAGGCTAATTACCTTGAAAGATCCAGAAGCTGCAATTCAGGTACTGATGAAAAATAATTTGAGCTCAGCGATTTCAGATTGTTGAAACTGAGGTCCAAGTCTAGGGTGGTGTTTGGGATTTCAACAGGAACTCCAGAGATGTTCTGTCCTGTGCATCTGAAAGCTTTGCTGGGGATGACCTGTGGCAGATCTCAGTCAGCACCAAATGTCAGAAATCATACAGCTATACTGGAAAGCAGAACCTTGTAGCTCATTTCTAAATGAGCTGCCCTGAGCTTCAGGAAATAAGCTCATACATCTGAGCACCTGTCCTGTTTCTAATAGGATCAATCCTACTCCCCAGTGAGAGCTGCATTTATTGTTGATTGAACAGGACGGTGTTCCCTTGGGCTAAAGGTGACCCAGCAGCAACCTCTGAGAGAGCAAAACAAGCACACAGGGATGTGTGCTGTGCCCAGGACCAGCTCTCAGCTGGGTGACATTGCAGACAAGCCAGCAGAGAGAACAGAAATTTCTGAAAGTAGTAAGTAAAGTTTGTAACTGATTGGGGCCTGTTTGGGGTTTGGGGTAGTGGTGAAGTCAGTGTACAGTGTGAATCAGGCAAAAATGGCATGATTTGCAGATGTTTTAGGCAGGGCTTGGATCTCTTCCTGAAGGGAATAGAACCATAGAATAGTTTGAGTTGGAAGGGACACTTAAAGGCCATCTGGTCCCACTCCCTGCAATGAACAGGGACACCCACAGCTCCATCAGTGCTCAGAGCCCCAACAGCCTGACCTTGGCTGTCTGCAGGGATGGGGCAGCACAACCTCTCTGTGCAACCTGTGCCAGTACCTCACCGTCCTTATGGCAATATAAGCTAACAATAAGGAACAGTTAAAGCTGCTTGTTCTGGTTCTCAGGTGCTTCTGAGACCAGTGTTTACTTCAAATATTTCAATTGCCTTGGTAACAGCCTTGGAAGAAAGAAGAGCTTTCCTGGGAAAACCAACACACGACAGTTTTGATGCGCAAACGTCAAGCAGAAGAGAAAGTTGCACGGGAGAAGCGAAAGGATTTTGTGCTGGTTCAGAGATCACATACCTCCAGGCAGGGACTGGGGATGCATCCTGACAGCAGGGACAGCACGAGCAGCAGCCGCAGCAGCACCCTGAGCGTCTGTGCAATGGGAGCCGTTCTGCTGGGCATCTCTGTGAGAAAGCACCATGGGTGGCAGTCAGGGATGTGGAGCAGAGGATCCCTCCCCCAAGCACTGCATGCTTCACCACTGCACGTCACTGCGGGCTGCACAGGGCAGGAAGGGAAGTGAAAGCGGTCGCTGCCCAGTTTCTAGACATGCTTGCACTGAATTGCTCTTCTAGCAGTGCTGTGCATTAAAAAAAAAAAAAAAGGAGAAAAAGGAAATAATGAAATGCACTGTGTTGCACCAGTGTGATGTCCTTGATTGCCTCAGATTAATCAGGCTACATTAGTGAAAAAAGGCAAACTTTTGTGAAACTCTGAGCCCTGTTTCCAGAAGACCAGATTTCACAGCCATAACAAGGGCACAGCACTGCCCCAGGACCGGGATGCCCACGGCTGGCTGGGCTCTGTATTCAAAGCCTTGCTACAAAATTGAGTTTGTTGAGCGCTGTCTCAATGCCATCCTTAACTCAAAGCACAGACACAGCTATTGTTTCTGGGGGAGACGTTTGTAGTATTAATTTAATTCAGCTGTGAGCTTTCTAACAAAGCTCCTTGCCTTCATTTACCTTGATAAATGGTGGTGCTTTATTGTATCTACTCGTGTGTTTCTGTAGATAACTGAGAGTTGTTACTGAGGATGTAGCTGTAGGGTTGGTGGATATTACTGACACAGGCAAGAATGGGAAATGAGGGCAGGATATGAGTCTAGAAGAAGATAGAATAGGGAGTGGCTAATCGTGAAACTGTGAAAGCTGATAGTAAATAATGTAAGCTGCTACACCAGGTGAGCAGCAGTACCCTTATAAAGATAACATCTCAAGGAGAGGGGATGGACATGGGACGTCTTTGGCAAGGTCAGCAGAGCGCCACTGAGGGATGAAGAAATCCTAAAATAACTGATGATCCCTGTGATAAAAAACACAGGCAGCACAATGGGAGCTAAACGGGACACCCTGATATGCAGCCAGATAGAGCCCATTAAGCCAGCAGACAAAAAGTTTGTTGAAATTGGGCAAGTTCAACAAAATCCCTGTTCTGAAAAGCCTCTTGTGATTGCAGGTATTTCCTTTTGCAGATGGAATCAAAAGTGAATGGAAACAATCGCTGACTGCTTCTGTGCTTGGATTAAGGAAATTGGCAGGGCATCATGAGTCTGCAGAGAGGACAAATGAGCGTGTCTTTTAGTATTCAACATGCAGAATGAAGCAATCCACTTTTAATTTTTATCTAAAGCCAAGATGAGCCTGAAGTATGCTCCAGACATTAACATTTCAATGGAGACTCGCTGAAGATGTTGGAGAGTTTGGGAGCATCACAAAATCCATCCAGCAGCCACGCTTAGGGGTCAAGTGGAAAGCAGGATGTGAAGGACATGCAAGAAATGAGCCACTCCTGTCACAGGGGACAGTTTCACAATGCATACCATCAATGGTTCAAGAGCAAACTGTACAGAAATTGCAAGGAATGGGCACAAGCAGGAAACGCACCAGCTAGCAAATCAAACCCAGCCACCAGTTTAGAAAAAGTCAGTGCCAGTTAACTTCACATTCTTCAGCTTGCATACAATGTGCAGTGACTGTAGAAAGCATAATGCCTCTGTAATTTCCTCTTTCAGCTCACAAGAAACAAAAGTATTATTTTGAATCCTTTAAAGTGACAAGAATAACATCTAAAATAAAACACGACTCACTGCGCTGGCAATTTTCTGGTAGGATCATCAAAGATCTCTTAGGAAGGAGGTGTTAACGGAAAATCTCAGTGTTTCTAAAAACACTTGCCAGGGTAAACTCTGTTCCCCTGATTATTATAATATCTGTAACGCAGCAGCACACGGCATACGTGCAATCTCTGTCATCTGAAGGAAGATATTACCCAGCACAAGATGGCCACAACCAGCAAAACACATTGCACACTGTTAGTTAGACAGTTACTGAGTCACTGAGGTTCAGCTGAGGCATGGTCCCTCCTTATGCACAGCCACTGAGTCATCTGCCTGCAACGGAAGGCTGTCTGAGTGGATAGAAAAAGCAAAAGGAAACATCTCAAATCCAAAATGTTGAATTTCACTGGCTATTTGCTGGGAAAAGAAAACAAATCGACAACAATTTATCTAAATCACGATGGAAAAATAAAAAATAAATCCAAAAATGGCTCTATAAGATCCTCTTGCTGAGAATATCTTGCTTCCTGGAAACGGTGAGTCAGTGCCTCCTGCAGCCAGCCCTGGGCAGCCATGGGTAAAGGCAGCACGGAGCCGTGCCCTGTGCCAAGGCTGGAGAAGGGGCTGAGGAGGGGTGTTACTGAAAGGGTCCTCACAGCTTGGGCGCCTGCAGCTTGGGATGCTTTCCCACGTGGAATGGGTGCGATGGAAGTTCAGCCTGAAAGACCTCTTACCTTTGCTTCTGCATCTTGTGCCTCTGAAGAACTACGTTCACACTGAGAGAAAATCTGCTTTTAGTTTGGGGGTTTAGAAAAATTGGCCTCTCTCCGTCTGAGCAATGATTGATTCCAGTTACAGGTGATTTAACTGCTGGGATCAAAGCAAGGGGCATCAGTGGTGCAGACTGCGTGCCTGTAGGTGTCAGGTAAGGACGTGAAGGTGGGATCAGAGATGGTCTGCATGTGCTGTGTGGCACAGACCAAGCCAACTGCAAATGGGGCCACCCAAAATAAAGCATGATCCAGTAGAGCTAAGGTCTTTCCCACTGGGAAGAGGACAGGTCTGGGTGTACAGAGAGGAAAGATACAAAACCAAAAACTACTGTCCAACTTAGTTTGATTGAAAGCAGCTGAGCCTACATTGAAGTAGGTAATGTGTGTCATCAGATGGGCTATTCCCCAAAGCCAAGGTCATATGAATACCCCAGATCTATTCAAAAGCTATTAGGGAAGAACTGTGTCAGGTAACCAGGGACAAATATACAACTAAAGAAAGTGATTAATCAGTGTCAAGGCAGTCACTATCTGTGGCAGGTACTCCATATGGACTATGTCAGGTCATTTAGGAGCCCTACATTTTACACAAGTCAATGTTCAGTTGAAATGGTTGGAAGGATTTCACACAGATGGTGGAGGCATGCAGACTCACCTGCCAAGTGCTGCCAGGCAGCCATGACAGAGGCTGGGAGCTCCCCTGTTCCTTAAGGACGGGCAGGCAGGCACCTCACAGCCCAGCAGCTCCCAGCCCTTCTGCCGTGGTCACCCCTTGACTGCAGAGCTGGGGACTCGCTGTCACTGTCCATACAGGGCTGTTTGCAATGCCTGGCATGAATGCACTGTGCTGGGAGGGAGTACAGGTGCCCTCCTGCAGCCCTGAGAAGGATGCTAGCTTTTGCTACTTGAGTAATAATAGGACCCATTTTCCTTTTCTTTCCCCCTCCATTACATCCTTATGGTACCTGGTAGCCTCATTCACATATGTTCTGTATTACCATGGCTCTGATTTATCCTACTTATTCCACCTCCTTTCCCTCAGTTCTCTTGATAATAACAAGCAAGCTGTAGGGCAGGGATCTAAATAGACTACCAGGCATGGAGGACTGCAGCTCTCAGCTTTGATGACTGTGACGAGCGCTAAGAATCCTGAGCCTGGTGTTTATGGTTTTGCTCCCATGACTTGTCACTACACAACAGGAAAATGTTGCAATGACTGCAGCATAAAGTGCAAACGCAGCTCCTACGAAGCACTGTGAGGTTCTTGTGTGTGTTACCTAGAGAGAAAACGTAGCCGTCTCCTGGGGTTGGCTGGTAGCACGCTTTATACGCCAGCTTTTAGACACTCAAACTTCTATGCCCTTTTACCAAGAGAAGAACACAGAGTAGCAATTTTCCATACAGTTGAGAGCCCACTGCCGCTGCATACAGAGCAATAACTTCTGGAACAGTTTGAGCCAGAGCCAAATGCATATCTGTAAACATTCAGGAACACCATATTTTTGGAACCCAGCAGAATCTGTATGGTTATTGTGTGCTAGGTAGAGAGTAAAGATTTATTTGTTTTCAGAACATAACCCGAAGCCAATGTTTAGACAGTAAAGAGAAACTTATTGAAACAGCTTTTTTTTCTCCCAAGCTCAGTTCCGTTCTGTTTGCATGTGCAAGATTAGGTCATCTCCTTTTAGCCTTCAAGTGCCTTTTCTCAAACTGAGCTGCAGTGAGGCCTCGGTTCTTCCACAAAGCAAGGCAGCTCTGGGAGATATTTGTCAGCATTTCTTTGGCCATAATTGCATGCAGGTCCAGGGCAAAACCATTTCAGCTTTAGAGGAGGAACCGGTCTGAGCAAAAGGGAAAAGCAGCCAGAGCAACATGAAGGGAATCAACTCTTCATGAGATCATGAGAAGGTGTTAGAGAAAGCCTTCAGGAAACACTGAAAATGAGACACTGGAAGTTACCCAGGAATTGAATGGCATGGAAAGTACCCTGAAAGCCTGACCACAGCAGAGAGGGGAAGGAAGGAAGTGGGAGGGAAAACAGAAGCTTTGCCTGATGTAGGAAGTGTCAGCAGTTATATGGGTAGTGTAGTAATGCTGAAAACTCAGCATAAGACACATGCAGCCTGGTACAAGTTAAGCCAATTCCGCCCTTAGAGCTTGTTCTTAAAAGCTGTGCAGGAGAAGCTGCCTTTCAGTGTGGACCTGGCTGAAATGGCTGCAACAAAGGGGTTATACCAATATCACCATCAGCTCAACTTCACGCTGTAGGCTGTTTCTCCAAGTAACATTCTGGGGAGCCACCACCTGAGGTGAATCCCTGATGATAAAAGGTCAGGAAGAAAGCAGTAAAGAAAGGACGATATGGTGTAGCATCATCCTGGAAGAAAGCTGTAGTGAGAAGATGTGGACACAGAGGTAGGATGTGGATACGAGCCAGCTGCAGATAGGTGCAGCTTTTAATGAGGTTTCTTATATGTGGAAGACCTTCAGCACACAAAGCAGACCTGGCAGGGTGGCTGTATTCTCTGAATGATCAGCAGGAGGCACGCAAAGCTCTGTGCAGTGTGCTGGCAGGAAGATAAAGGGGGCTACATGGGTCCACAAACCCATAACATCTCAGAGGGGATTTTAAGGTAACTAAGGTAACTTACCTGTCCCTATGAGGAATCCCCCTCCCACAAGACAGTGCCAACTCCTTGAAAACAGAAGTGCATTTATTCTCTAACAGAACAATAAAAGAAACAATTTTTTTGGTGTTTACTGCAGACATTAACATTTCCCAACAATTAGTGAGACACTAAAACTCTCTGTTTTCAACCTAGTCCTTTTCCAAAGCCATGGGTGTAACTTCATTCTCCACTTTGTGCATGAAGGAGTCTGAAATCTCAGGGTAAGCACTGCACCTTCGCTCCTGAGTTTCTCAGGGCCTGCAGACCAGCTTGGCATCTAAGTCTTGTGCTTTTCACAAACAGCTCAGTGAGTACAGGATGGCTGATCACAAAGCAGGAGGAGATTACCCAAGGAAGAAGTGTTGTGCAACACTCCTCATCCTCCACTATAGCAGGCAGTGGTGGAAGCTAGAAGCAAATGAAGGATGAAGAAAGTGCTCTGAATCTCAGGGTTTAACCTCCCTTTCCACCTGGGAAAGAGTGTACTATGACATGCTCAAAACAACCTGGAACAAGGATGGAACAAGGGCAAAGCCCAAGTGAGGTGTCTGGATGGGGACAGCAAGCAGCATGGCCTCCTCTCAGTCGTTCTGGGTCTGGAAGGTATGGCTGGTTAAGTCAGCAATCACTCCCCACTCAATCATTTTCAGAAGCCAGTTCCTCTCAGCTGTGAGATTATGCTGAAAGAGCTGCAGGGACGAGAGAGCCAAAGTTACAGGTTAATCCTTACAATGCCTCTCATTCTCCCTGAAATGCACTGATCCTGCCTGACCCAACTTGCAGCCCCACTGCACAGGACACTAGTCAGCAAACTAGGACAGATGAAAGGCACCATGAGGGAGCCAGCATCTGTTTTCAAGCAGTTTTGGGAAGAAAACGTACCCCAGCACTTACAGAGGAGTTGGTCTAGATGACCTTTAAAAAGATCCCTTCCAACTCTAAGGATTCTATGATTCTAATTTCCATAACATTGGTGATAACTACCAAAGCTCACAGCTCCTTTAGCCCAGCTTTTTCCAGTGGGTTCCCCTATGGAGAACACCTTAGACTGAAGAGAAAGCATTTTCTACCTCATTTTTCCGTGAGAGACCAGTATTGTAATAATGTATTGGTGTAGTAGTGTCATGGTTGCCAGGGTAACCAAAGCCTGCAATGTTGACCTCTTGGCACAGATGGAGGGCTAAGTTCAAAGCAATGATTCCCGTGGTGGCATATCTCTGGGAAGGGAAAAGAGAGAACATCTGTTTAGCATTTCAAACTCATACTTTTACAAAACTGACATCAGCAACACCTTTGCAGCTGGGACCAGTAGCTTCCTTCACACTCCACACAGGAAAAAAATACATAAATAAAACAGAACAGGTGCCTGGATAGCACTCCCAGAACTCAAACAAGGAGCATCATACGAGGAGATGCTGCAGAAGATGGGGACTCAGGAGTGTACAGCCTCTGAGGTTATAAAACGTAGAGCTCCATGGAAATGAAAAAGCTTTTGGATGGAAGCACGCTTTTTAAGAAGACCACATCTATAATTAAGCCTGCACTAAGTCCCCACATCTCTTTCATTTCTGTGTGCCACTTTGTGTGTGTTCCCTGCTGGGGGCCTCCGTGTGAAACCTCACTTCTCATCCATGCATTAAATTCCTGTCACTGGCCTACGTGTTACAAAACTTCCCTCTGCTCACATAAAACTAACATGGCCATGTACCAGCTGAGACCTTGCCTTAACAATCTTGTGACGGTGCAGAACAGCCACCAAACTGTGAGTGGCTGAGCTGGTCCCTCAAGCTTAGCTGAGCACTTAGCACTCCTCCTCTGGATTTCTCCACTTCACACTTTCCAAGCAGTTTAGCAGGGAAATGTACTTTTTTACAGCACTGCTTCAGCAGTCAAGAGACTTGGCACCTAATTGCAGCCCCAGCCAAGTTAGTGAGTGACCTTGGACAAGGTTATTTCACCACACCAGGCCTTCAAGCTTCTCCTGCTTTTGTTGCAGATTATAAACATCCTGGTGGTGCCCAGCAGGCTTAAAGTTAATTAAAGATTGCACAGCACCATCACAAAGATCGTCGGGACTGAAGACAAAGTAGATTCATTAATGAAGTAATCCTCCATTGTGCAGTGAAGGGGAAATTTGCATTCCCAAAGTAGTGGGCATAACAGCCAGCCTCAGGCCAGAGATCTGCAAGACCTGAATGTTTTGAGGAATGCCGACCAAAATTCCTCTCAATATGCTAGCTAATTATCAGTAATGGTCTAGAGACAGGAAAATCACAGGAATATGTATGAAAGAGCTTTATGACAAAGCTGCTAATCGCTAGAGAAGCAGGTGTCCTGAGGTCTAGAATTACGGCCAGAAACTCAACTCTGAAAAGTTACTTGAATTCAAAGTGGCAAAGGATTACAGGGCAGACTGGAATTAGAGTAACACTGTGCTGTTGTGACAAGCAGGAAAAGTGTTCTTTTCTTTGAAGAGACAGGGCTCAAAACCCAAAACACCATCCTGAAGTAAAAGATGGATACACATTTACTAGGGAAATGGACCGGCTGATCTAACGAATATGTTTTCCTTCCCCTTATGTGACACTGGAGCACTGAGATATTAGGCAAGACAACACTGATAGTTGATTGTCATCTGTTTGCTCTCCAGCACAACTGCATACCCCACTTGATGCATTCAGCTGCAGCAGCTTGAATGTTGCCTCATAGGTGACATATGGATTGAGAATACGTAGCTGAGAGATGTTCCAGTTCCACTCCTGGGGAGGCTGGCGCCAAAATCCCTCCTTTGTCTGTAGGAGAAAGGCAGAGAGGTACTCAAGACGTGTCCGTTATCACCAAACCCTGCCAGGAGAAAGAAGCCTGAGTTAATTGTGGCCTGTTGCCCTGGCTGGATGCTCAGAAGGACTGAGTTTGGAGGAATAAAGCATCTCCTGGTCTTTTCCACTCGTTCTCATGCACCCATCTGCAATCTAGGTGTGACTGGGTCTAATTGGTGACAAATAAGGTCTCAGGTGTGCCTTGTGTGAGTGCCTTGTGTGGCTCATTAAATATTTGAAAGACATGATTATGAGAGCTATTGAGTATGTGACTACAAATAACCTGGTTTCAACCATCCATCATTAAAGACACCTCACCTTGTTCTTTGTTTTCAGCAATACTTCCCTCAGCCATAAAAAATCCAAAGGCTTGAATGGGACAAAAACCATCAGTGTATTGTTGTCACTGTTTTCCAGAGGGTTGGACAGAGCTGATTCAGGGAAGAAGAGACGAATGCTGGTTCTTTCTCCCACATCCTTCTTGTACTCTTTTACTGGAGCATCATTTAATCTGAGAATCAAAGCCAGAAGGGCTGGATTTGTATCATTTCAGTATTACCTGTTCCCAACTATAGAGAGTTGCTGTCAGATGCAAGACTGACTACGTGAACTCACATGAGGAGTTCACTCACAGCCTAGTTCCACAGTATGGACCACCTCATCAGATATCCCAGTAGTTCCTCCTTTGCAATAAAAAGGCAGATGATAGTGGCAGGCAACCACTATTTTTCAGAGAGGGACATAAAGCACATGAGATGATTTGCTTAAGTCAGAGCAAAGCTGAATGTGAGGTTGCAGTGCAAAGATTCCCTGCCACTCCACTGAGCTGGAGATGGCTATCCAGTCCCAGGTACAACATTTGTGAATGAGGAGTACAGTTTGTAGCTTCTGCAATGCCTGTGCCTGACTACAAACTGCAAGAAAGTTATGTGATTACCTGGGTAGCTAGATCTTAGATGCTATGTTTCCCAAACAAGAACATCACATACACGTTATCATTCTTCAGTCTCTGATTAATCATTAATATTTTAGTCATGATTTAGTACCTTATGATAACATGATGAGAGTCAATCATTTTCCCAAAGTGCTGCCCATGGACAGAGTAGCCATTGCCAACCACAATGCACCTTTGGCACCATAAACTGGCAAAATAATAGACAGCAAGAGATAAAGTTCTCTGACAAATTTCTCCACCAGGTTAGTTCAGCATCCCCTGAGAGTCTCATCCCTGATACTAGAGGAGAGAAGCCCTGACTAGTACGACTCTGGGTTCTTCCTAGCCAGATGGTATTTGTCTTGGAAAGTACAGTGGAATGTGCTTACACATTCACAAAGGCAATGGGATATCATCAACATGCTAGAGGTGGGACCCCTAGTTGGCTGGAGTGAACAAAGCACCGAGGAAATAGAAAGTCAAGTGTGGATACCCAGCAGAACAATAATTATATGGGCAGACTTCTGCTGGAGGCACGGGGTGTATCAGGGAGAGGAAGGTCACAAAAAGGGTCTAAATAAAAGTGCTTGTAAGCATCTGCTGCAGACAGGACACTTCAGTTCCTGCTCCCCCTGAATGTGGGCAGGTGCACCTGAGGGATTCACCCAACTCCCAGCCTGTCATGCTTGGGATGGAGTTAGCAAGAGAAAATATATGGGACAGGGCAACACGGAGAAAAGAACTCAGGGTATGACAGAAGTTAAAGGGAGGGAGCTATGAGCTAGCAGCTTAAGTTCATCATTCAGTATGAGAGCTGCTTGAAAGGGTACATTTAAAAGGGACAGAAAGAGAAACCTACTGAGAGAGGAGATGAAGAGTGGCAGGAATAAGAGGCAGAAAGACTGTGAAGTTAAACACCAAGAGAGAGAACTTCCAATAGCTGCAGAGACCATGACTCTCAATGTAGCTATCACTTCCCTGACAAACGTGTCCCCCAGCTTCAATCTCCAGCCCAGACTTCATACCGGCCAAAGGATCCAGGCAAGTCCTGCTCTGGAAGAAGCTGCAATGTGCTAAAAGCAGAGAGAACTAGAAGACAAAAAGTTGAAGAATCGTCTTCAGGGAAAAATTGTGACCCACCCCCGACTACCAATAGACTAACCTCCTCTTTCTTCTGCTCTAAAGAGACAGGTTTCATCCGTATATACAATCCCAGGACAATTTACATGGGACAGCCTGTTCAAACACCACTCTTGCAACCTTCACTTACCCAACACTGCCCAAACTAGGCATTTTTTCCACATGAAAGGCATGCACTTTTCAGTGCTATTGAAGCTGGTATGTAGTACCTTGCACGGAAAAAGCCAACAGGTACCAACTCACCCAATATCTTCTCTCTATTAGCATTTGATAACTTCTGCAATGCCTCCTGCTCCATCCACAGTAACATTTGTCAGCCTTCCCCTTTCCATCTCTCCTGGCACAGCTACAGCCAGGAGTTAAAGCACTGTCCCCATTTCTCTAAGACCACTATTTCTCAAAGGCAACCCCATCCAGTCAGTCCAGATTTCCCTTGGTGTGTTTCTCAGCTGTATTTCCATCTCCCCTGCAGCACTGCAGGCTGTTCCATGCGTAAGAAGCTCTCCAGCTCCACTGAGTCCACACAGTGGTGCAACACCAAGGACAGAGTATTTCAATACCTGAGCTGTGCAGCCCAAAAGGAAGTTTATGGAGCCACAGAACTTCTTCAAGCTCCTGTTTAAAAGGCCTGTCCAGGAGTGAGTATATGGATTTGCTGGTCAGGAAAGGCTCCCAGTGAGATTTAAACCTAATGAGAGATACAGACAGACAGCAGTTTATGGACAAGTAGAGCTGTCAAAGCAGTATCAGACACAGGACTGGTACAGCTGAAGCAGGCTGAATAATGAAGAGCTTTGGAAATCTACCAAGCTACCCTGAAGTACTTCCCAGAAATGTCCCACATTTTTAAAATCTACCACTGTTTCTAAGTCATCTTTCAAGCAGCAGTGACAGCAAAAATCTCATTTCCCCTCCAGTTCTGCCCCACCTCCCAGTTCCTCTCCCTTCTCAGTCATTCCTCTTTCTGTACAGGTTCAGGGAATGCCTACTCGTTGTTTCATTGTTTATTTACAAGAGGTGAGAAGGGGAGAATTACATTTAGGTTTCCAATTTCATTTATTCATTCACTTTATGACAAAACTCGTAACACCCACGACAAACTCTTACAATACTCATGACAAAGCCTGACTGCACACAGCCATTTCAGTTGCACATCTCTTTCTCTTTGCTTGCCCTTTGGAGGACATTCTGCATACACATCTGCATTGCATCTTCCTGCTGGTCTTTTGACTCACTTGTTATGGTGCCAAGATGCAACTGTGCAAGAGTCAGCTCTGTTTCCCTTTCTGCATATCTGCCCATAAACCCCAACTGTTTCCACCAAACAGTAGCCACTCAAACACTGACTCATCATCTCACAGTAATTCCCCAAGCAAATGAGACAGCTCACAAACCTTCTAAGAAAAGGCTTTCTCCACACAAAGCGTCTTCGGCAAGCACCAACGTGCCTCCTGCAAAAGAAACAAGGTTCTTATTAGCAATTCCTGAAGGCTCTCAAGCCTTAGACCATAGCCTGAGAATCAGGGACAGTTCAGGAGGCCTCCTAAAGGTGTCTACAAAAGGAGGGTTTTGAGCTCCTGACCATGTTGTTCTGTCTCCCAGCTCCTGACCACTGGTGTCCATGAACAGGTCCCCTCCAAAGACCATGTAAAGGGTTCCATTTCTATTCAACAGAAACACAGATTAATTTAGATGAAAAAAAAAAAGATCTCTGGAGAGGTAATACCAAAGTTAGGTCAAGCTGCTTAGAGCCTTGAGGTTGAATTTTAGAACATCATTAGCGAGCATTGCTCTTTCCTCCATATAGAGGCAGACAAAGAACACCATGAGGCATCCACAAGACACCCTGCCAGTGACCATGAACACCAGGGAATCTCTGTGCTCTAGCTATGACATCTCCAGGCTCACTAATGATGTTTTATCCTGCTCTCCAGCCACTGCCAGGCAGAACACAGTCCTTCAAGTCCCCAACAGCTCAGACCTTACTGGGGAATTGTTTCTCATCCAGGTTTTACCCTGGGAGGAGAGGATAAATCTGCTTCCCAGCATACTGAATTGTGCCCCACCACAGACCACAAGTAGCACCAAAGTCAGAAAATGAAAGGAGAGGTAACTTACTCAGTATAACTGCCAAGTGTGTTCGTCACATTGTACAGGCTCTTCACACACAGACCTGCAGAAGGCAATGAAACCTGGCTTGCTCTGAATGCCCTGCTCCACATGCATGAATTTGGGACTGTGGATGCAGCAGGGAAAGGCTCCTCCATCATTTGCACCCTTCTGTTGATGTGACACAGAGCACAAAATGGGCAAGAATGAACACCACAGACACTGCTCTAAGACCTGGGGAAGGGGTAGGATTTCTCCATGACCCCTGTGGGTCTCTGATGTGGGACAGGCTCTGGGGTCTGACCCTTCTCCTAGCCCATTGTTGTGCCCAGCTCTTGCTGGCTTCACAAAGGTGCTGCTGTGCTCATGCTGGCACACAAGGATAAGGATTTTTCAGCATTTGTTTTTTCTTTTTTTCTTTTCACCATTAGTAAAGAATCCACTCTGATCGGAGATAAAAGACGTTTAATTTTACTTTCCTCAGCACTTCCCATATTGTACCACAAAACTGTCATTATATCACTGTGCACGGTGATAGCTCTTTCCTTTTTATGAAAATGACAATGGTCTCATCTTGGTCATTAAGCAGCAGTGATTTTTTTTTCTGTGACAAACAACTGGCCTCCCAACGATGGCATGAAATTAGAATTAGTTTTCCTTCTTCTGGAGGGAGAACACAAGCAGTGACATACACTCAATATAGACACTGCAACATGGTCTCTCCCAGACTTCCTACACTCACCACACAGAGACTTTCATCAGCCAGTTATTTGTGCACTGCTACACGCATACACACAACACAGGTAAACACCCACTACTGGACCATGATCTTGCTAAGATCACAGCAGCATTTATCAAAAGGTGACTGCCAGACTTTCCCCTCACCCCAGGAATTCAGTCTGAGTATCACAGAAGCACATTAACCTTGCCCCAGCCTCCACAGCCCTGTGCACACATAGCATACAGGAGGCAGGCCTTGTCCTGGAGTTTTAAATATTTATAAATATTAATGTAGGGGAGAATTCACTGAGTCAACACCTGGTTGTACTAGTGCAAAACAACAGAGGAACTTTCATACTTGGGGAAAAAAGTTCACCTTTCAGATGCTTTTCTGCTCTCTCCCCTCCCCTGAGACATCCAGAATGACTCAGTTTTCCAAAAATTCACCCCAAACAGGCACAGCTCATGCCTCTCTTGGAGGCGAGTGACAAATGTGAGTGCAAGGCCCACGCACAGGAGAGCAGAGCTGCTGCACACAGAGCTGCACATGGTGGGTCCAATTTGCAGGACAGGGCGCAGCATTTGGGAGCACAGCTGACAGATGTACATGAAGTGAAAGGGAGACACTGTGACTGTGCCCATGTCCCTGTTGCTGATCCCTGTGCCTTGGAATTTAAGTTCACAGATCTTCATCTCAGCCTGTGGTGATACCCATGGCTGTGTGGGGGGATTTATGGAATGATGTCCTTTCCCTCCCTCCCTTATGTCACACCCATGATTGGAGTCTCTCCAGCGAAGACATGCACGAGTAGCATCCCACTCCATACAGCCCCAACCCAGCAAGGCCATGGGGTTGAGAGACACAGCAATGAGTGCTGGTGGGAAACAGCAGGGCTTAGCACGTGTTGAGGTTTTCTTACCCACACAGAGCAAGAACAGCAGCTTTTTGCACTGGAAGAGGACAAGGAAGAGTCTTCTGACTACAGCTATGGCATTCATGCTTGCCTTCATGAACATCCTGCAAAACAGCAGATGACATCAGTCAAACAAGACTAATGAGCTTTCATTTAGCAGTACTTTTGCACAGGTAGGCAGGCTGTGTGCTTGTCTCACAAGCCTAGATTTCCCAATGCTATGCCTCTGTTCACATAGCATAGGTACCCCCATGCTCTGTCTGGTGACCCACAAGACCCACATCACATTGATCAGGATCAGTGCAGCTCCCACCGCCTGCACAGGGCCTGGCATCACAGCTGTGTGTCCAGTGAGGACTGGAAGCACCTCACCACCATCCCAAGGATGTTTCAGCCTCAAGCCCCACAGTTTGTTCCACTGACAAAAAAAGAGTCCACAAAGTGCCGCTTTGACTGCCATTAAAGTCCTGTGATCGATCCTCCTAAGCTGTGGAGTTTGTAGTGTTTAGATGTATGAGTCTGAATGACAGCCTTAATTGTATAGGGACAGCAGCACAGTTCACATAGACAATTACCGGCTCAGGCTGATGAAAAACAAGAATAATACACTTCTCTCTTGGAGGGATGGTGCAGAAAGTAAGTGCTGAGCTTCCTCATCTGGTGACCATCTAATTATCCTCAACGAGATGGATACAAATCTCAGCTGGGCAGCAGAGAAGTACTTGGGGATGTTCTCAGCCCATCCTCTGTCCCCCATTCTATGGCTTGGAAGGAGAACTTTGTAAGGCTGATTAATCCATCCAAGCAGACCCTTCTGCAGGTTGCCAGCTAGCTGGTGCAAGGCTGCCCTCCAAATTCCAGGGTTGGCATCTGCTGCTCCCCTACAACACATCAAGGATGTTCTGTGGTCCTCCTTGACGTGGGCAGCATCTGCAGGGCATCAGGGCTGGCCTTAAATGGGAAGCCCCAGCAGCACGCTGTGCTGAGACAGCAAGGTGTTTTTCTGGGTGGATGTACTTTCAGGGAAGGGAACTGGGAAGGTTTCCCATAAAGATATTAAGTATCTTTACGTAGAGAGAGCCAGCTCATCTGCTCTGGCTGCAGACCTGCTACGGATAAGGGAGTGGGCTGAATGCATGCCCTTCACAGGCTGCTGCTTACAAAGTCTAAGGAAAGCAAGAGGTCTCTTACCCCACTTCCCTACAGGCTCACATTGTGCTCTGAGTTATACACATGGTAGACTTTTCTCCTATTCACACAATCTTAAGGACTAAGAAACAACTTTGTATGTGTATCCCTCTCGTACATCCCTAGAGTTAATACCAGCCTGGTAAATATAGGCATTTCTTGCTGCTTTCTTCTGCTGTAATTTCCCCAAGGCTTGTAGAGGAGGGCCAGCATGTACAAGAAATCCCATAATGACTTGCAGAAACCATCAGGGATTAATGTAACCCTTCCCTTTTAAGTGAAGGAAAGAGGCATGGCCAAGGCAGGTACAACAGTGAAAGAAGATCCACTTTCCCCTTCATTCTCCCAACAGAATTACTGAAACCAAGCCACACATCTGCCCTGCAGACAGAGCAGGGGCTGTAGGAGGTCGAGCAGTTTGAGGACAGCTCTCATTGCCTGACAGAAACTCAGCACTACTCAGTGCAGCCAGGCTTCCACCTCTGCCTCCTTCCTTGCATTGAGCAAAGCAATCCCCACAGCTGGTGTGAGTGCACGCACTTGTTTGTGCAAGATGCCTCCTGCCTGCCAAGGGGCTTCATTTGCCCATTTCTACTTCTCTCAAGCTTTTCAGGTTTCTTTTCACAGAGCTGCTTTATTTTTCTGTATGATGTTCTTTTTCCTCCCTGCCATTCTAATTAAGGTGTTTGTCTCCACAGCAGGAAATATAAACTGCAGCAGACGATCTCGATTATGTATTTTGGAGGAAGAAAAAAAATATTTAGAAAAGCTATTCACTTCAGATATGCACAGAAACAATCACTAACCACGTCCCCAGAAACCAGGAGAAACAAGGAGGAAAAAAAGAAAAGGAGAGATGCTAATAAAAAAACTATTAAAAATATATGATGAAATCTTTAATTCCGTGCCTAGGAATGAAGGTCAGGTTTTTGGTAAAGGAAAAACAGCCGTTCCTGTTAGCAAAAGCAGGAGCTTGTCCTTAAGGCGCTCCAAGAGTGGAGGAGCTGCTGGATTCTTTTGAAAACTTGCTGCTCAGTGTTAACGCTGCTAAGCCTGAAAACCTCCTTTTGTCTAAGGAAAGAGCTGAGCGCTGCTGAAAATGCCGCCTGGATTATGTGTGCTGATTGAACCACTGTCCCACGATCTGAAGGGGAAGGAACCAATTGACGCCTGCCTCAGTTTCTCCTGATGATCACAATTCCCTACCTCTGAAAGAGGCTACAAACCTGAAATCGTTGGCACAGAGCAGCTACAATGAGTCACTGCAGCAGGCCAAGAATAACACAAAAATACCTAAAGAGACAAGGCGTTTTCTATTCTTCAGAGAGCAATTGATTAGTTGAGCTATACTGGGATTTTTGCCCATCAGAGATTGCAAACTTGAGAAAACGGCCTAGAAAACGAGAGTTCATTCTCGTTGATTCTCTTTCCTTCTTCCCACACCACTCCCAGCCTCTACCTCCCCTGCTCCATTTTTTTTTTTTTTGTATTTAAATCTACTTCTCTAAATGTTGTTTCTCTCACATCAGCCCAGCAGGAGAGGCAGAAATCAAATTATAACCACTGAAAAAAAAAACATCAACATTTAATTCCAGGGGGGTGGGTGGAGAGAGTGGAACATTTTGCTTTAAGTTCAAAAAAAAAAAATCTATTAAAATAAACAGGCAGAAAAGGAGAAAGTAAATCAATCAGCTGCATTTAAAGCAGGGAGATATCAAGCAAAGAGTGTTCCATCCAGAGAGCTGTAGAAACCAAACCTCTCCATCCCTCTCCTCTCATGGAAGAGCTTTCTTCTCTTCTGATGCCGACTTTGTGTTTTTCATTCTGGGTACACATCTTCTCCCTTATGGAAAAGTCCTGAGGATAACTTCTTTTCACAGAGGGATAACAGGAGGAGGAAAAGCAAAGCCATCCACCTGATAATTCAAGAAACCTAAAGGTGACCACAGTGTTTCACGTATTTATGTGATCTGGGCAGAACTTGCTGCATGTAAACTTCTTCAGTTCAGCAGGAAGGTCTTGCCTGCAAAGAACAGCTAAATATCAGAACTGTCACATGCAAGTATTTTTTTAAAGGACTATTTCAGGAAAAAGCACATGCTCTGTGGCAATACCATTACAGCCTTTCTGTTCCTCTCTACACCTCTCCCTACTTTTTGGCTGGAGGATTGGTAGCTTCAGGAACCAACGAACTAACACATGTGCTCACTCTCTTCCAAGCCTTAGGAGCCAGCCAGCAGGACATTATCATGCAAGACTTGCACCAGGGCTTGCTTCTGGCCATTGTGTATCTGAACATAGAAGATGTCTCTGAAGAAAGAACCACCTCTCCACCTGCACGAGCTCAAAAAGTCAAGGCAGCTATAGGCAAGCTATAGACTCAAGGCAAGGATAGAAACCCTCAGTACACCCAGGTGAGTAGACTTGGTGCATATTAGCTTTTAAATGCTATAGCCCAGATTAGCTCTGCACCTGTCTGGTCACCTAACTGAGCACAGCTGGTCTCTCTGGGGAAGGTTTGTTTGGGTCATCATCCACTGCATTTTGGAAGATGTCAGTCACACCCATTGCAGCACTGTGTACTCTTGTGGCTCCTCCTGCCCCATGGTGATGGAGTGATGATGTAGAGGCAGGCAGCAGCCTGGACTCCAAGTTTTGCCCTAGCAGGGGACAGCACTGGGCTGTCAAGTCCCCCAGAGCTCTCTCTGCACCTCGTCCCTGGAAAGTCTCTGCACCTGCCGGAGTTTTGCCTCCTCGGAGGGCTAAGAAAGCCAGTTGAGCTGCAGAGGAGGGCCGAGGCAGTTATGCGCTCCTGCAGTGCCATCGTGTGCTTTAAGTGTGCACTGCAGTATCTCCCGGCTGCCAAAACTCACAGAGGGTGAGGAAACGGTGAGCAAAACCCCAGCGCTCCTGGGTGTGCTCAGCTCCCAGCACTGATCACCCAGGAGTACCAAGTCCTGTGGCCGCTGCCGCATATGAACACCCGCACCCAGAGGTGTCTCAGGACAGTCCTGCGTCGCGATGCTCCCACCGATGTGCAGCTGCTCCCCCTGCTGCAGAAAGTCAGCTCGGTGGCTGTGCTGTAGATCAGACTGTGAGACCAGAGGGTGCCATGGCCAGTACAGCTTTATTACAGCTTGCTGTGGCTTAAAGTGAGGTTTTACTAAAGGAAAAGGGAGACTGGAAGGATCCACAGATGCATTCTTGGGGGATTTTGCAGGGAGCACCCCATCAGTGCAGTGCACCTGCCCTGAGCAGGTTCTCATTCTCAGCTGACACCCATGCACAGAACCAGGAAAGCAGCCACACCTACCCTACACTGACTTGGGTTTCACTCTTCTGCTGGCTTTGCATTATTAAAACATGAAACAGAAAACCTACAGAGAATTGCATAGGGCTGGGGAGAAGGAAGGCAGGCAGGATCTGTGCCCTGCTCCCTTCTGCAATGAGGCCCCTGAATCCCAGCATGTCATACTACAGAGCTGAGGTGTGATGGGAAAATGTGAGTAAAAGCTCCAAACAAAATGCTTCTGCAGTCTCAGCACCCTTCAGCTCTGGCCCCAAAATCAGCCCAACATCTCCTAAGACCATCAAAAGACTACCAAGATCTCAGAGGGGAATAACAAGGAGTTCACCAGAAAAGGACTCGAGGAGTGAAAAATGGGAATTTTGCCCTCCGATTCACCTGGAAAATTCCCCATCCTCCATATGTCCCAGCAGGGCTTCCTCTCTGCTGAAGAAGCCCTGTTCCAGCTGTGCCATGTCCTCAGCTCCTGTCAGCAGGCACTGTGCCACGCTGCTGAGCGCATCCATGGACGAGAGCACTCATTAACAATGTGAGCAAATGGCATAACGATGCCTTGACAGCACCTACGGTGACAGCTACAAAGTGCCCCAATCAGTGATGGCAGCAGAAAGCAGCATGCACAGCGTGGTCTATGGCCTCCGTAGGAGATCTGGGAAGGGGACATCCAGCTGTAAATCTAGGAACAGAGGAGCTCTACACTATGCACAGCATAGAGAGGACAGAACACATGGCTGGCAGCCCTTGGGGCCACTGGCATTGCTGTGTTTCTTTAGCTGGCTCCAGACTGGCTCCTTGCTGGGAAAAGGCACCTCAGGGTGCTGCAGCCTTGTCTCTCTGCAGCCAGACAAATTTGCTTTCCCTCAGCAGCCAGCATGACTCCTGTCTCCCCACACTGCTACTGCTGTCTTGCTCTTTCCCATTCCCCTACTCCCTTCAGGGCACAGCTCCAAAGGAGACCCTCCTTCAGAGCTGTTGTTTTCTCCCGTTGCTCTGATGTCAGCCTGCCAGCCTCACTGTGGCAATTCATCCTGCCCTCTGCGTCTCTGTCCTTTCTTACTCCCAAACCTTGGAAAAGCAGCAAGGCACACAGGCAGGCCCTGGAGCCTAACCTAGACACAACTTATTCAGAAAAGAAAAATACAAGCTGCTGCATAGGAAAAATGAGCTAACCCAAGGATTCAGGGCAGAAGCCCTGCAGGACAGGAGGAAGGATCCACACGCACTGTCAGACCCTGGGGCAGAAGCTGGCTCTTGAAGCCCTGGGCTGTGCACGTGCTTTCCCACATGTCCCTGCCTGCAGCCCAGGCTGACACAAACAGAGGGGACATTGTGCACATCCAAAAGTCCCCTCCTGGAGTTCCTGCCAGCCTGCTTGCCCTTACCACGTCCTGGGGCAGACTGTCCAGCTAAGCCCATGGGAAGATGAAGCAGGAGGAATGGACTGGAGAGTGATGTGAGGAAAAAAAATCTCATATGGCACCGTATGTTTTGAAGAACAGCTGAACCCAGGTCCAGCCCTGCGTGTTTGGGGCCGAAAAGTGGACGCTGTGAGCAGCTCCACTGCAGGGCCAGAGCCAGCAGCAGCACAGCGTGCTCCTGGTTTCACAACGATACAAGTAAAATAAATCTCCAGAGGAGAGGGAAATGAAGCTGTCTGATGGCAGGAAGGATAAGCAGTGGGGTACGTACCAGCGGGGTCTGGGTTACAGTGCTGTAATAACTGCGGCCTGGAATATCTCTCCTGTGGGGGAGGAAGTGAGGCCTGCAGTCACACGGCGCAGTGTGACATGGCCGTTGGTGCAGCCCTGCTCCTTGGCCAGGCATTGTGAGCCCCCCCGGGGGGCTGCACCACCCCCCTGCCAACCACAGCCCCAAAGAACGTTTGCTCACCTGTAACCCACCTGGCAGAGGCCCTCAGCCCCTGCTTCATCCTCCTTGCAGTCATGCGGCAGGCTGCCCTGCTGCCATTCCCCTCACAGCGTGCGGCCCTGCAGGCCATGGCTTCCCCTGGGAAGGCCTCACTTTGCTCCCCATCACCCCAGCACTGCAAGGGACTTTGGGGGCAGAAAGGTGACTTCTGACTCCTTGCCATCCCTACCTCCTTCCCCAGCCAGCTCCCATCCAGGCTGTGTTAGTCACAGAGGTTTGTGTGTCGCCAAAATGCCAACCTGCTCCAGGCCGGGCTCTGCAATCCCACGCCATGCTCCACCCTGTGCTTTGTGTGGCTCCCAGAGAGGAGCTTTATGATTCTTGATAAAATCCCTGGCAGTGATGAAGCTTGCACACAGAGGTGGATGAGGGAGAGAATTTACTTTCCTGGGAAGCTGCTTTTTCAGGCTGTGTATTTGTGTATCTTTCTATTTTCACTGCAATGCATGGCTTTGACTGGCCGTGTTTGGTTATTACTTTTAATGAAAAAAAAAAAAAAAGGTATTTGGGAGAAAGTAGCTTTTTTTGAATCAAATAATAAAATAAAGAATCTACCTCATCCAGATCCTGAAAGAAAATTCTACTGAGAAGAAATTTATGCAAATACAAATGAATGTAAAAAGTATTAGAGTGGAATCATATTTTCCTTACTTTTTTTTTTTCTGGTGGTTTAAATGACATCAAAAACATTAGCAAAATTAGAAATATCCATATGTTTTCATTTCTTTTCTCTTCGCATTTCCTTACCTCTCCTAGCCTGCTCCATCTGGAGGAAGGTTTCCAGCTAGGCAGCCTGGCAAGAAGTCAAGGGCAAGAGATGCCTTCAGGCCAGGGCTGAGTAGGGGGAACAAGAGGGAAAGAAAGGGAGGGTTTCTTTAACCTCTTGCTCTTTGCTAAAGCTTTATGGAAATGCACTGTGATAGAAAGGGTACTGAGACTGCCCACTGCAAGAACACCCTCAACGTGTCTTCTGCTGTGAGCCAAAAGCTTCCTACGACTAACCATTCTCTCGGTCCCTTCTCAACTTAAGCATATGCTTTGAAATCACATTGACAACAGTAGGATGCAAGCAGTTTTGCTTAGATGCTCTCCTGATGTGGGTGTCTAGCTACCCATCGGCCCTATCCCTCTTCCTTCCCCCGCTTTGAGTCACTCTTCCCAGTTTTTTTTTTGCTGGCGGTGCTGTCTATTTTAGTAGATGGGAAAGAGATCCCTCTTCAGACTACTGTGCTGCAGTGAGGTAGCTAAGAGTTGCTGGATTGCTGGTTTCTAATTCATGGAAACATATAATTATTTGAGTTGGAAGGGACCCTTAAAGGTCATCTAGTCCAACTCCCCTGCACTGAACAGGGACACCTACAGTTCAGTCTGGTGCTGAGAGCCCAATCCAGCCTGACCTTGGCTGTCTCCAGGGATGGGAAATTCACCACCTCTCAGGGCAACCTGTGCCAGTGCTTCACCACACTTATCATAAAAAGCTTTTTCCTTCTATTCAACCTAAATCTCCCCTCTTTTAGTTTGAAACTGTCTGCGCTTGTCCTGTCACAACAGGACCTGCTAAAGAGTCTGTCCCCTTCTTTTTTACAGCCCCTTGACAGGCTGCTCTCAGCTCATCCTTGAGCCACCTCTTCTCCAGGCTGCACAGCCCCAGTTCTCTCAGCCTGCCCTTGTAAAGGAGGTATTCCATCCCTTGGATCATTTTGGTGGCCCTTCTCTAAACATGCTACAACAGGTTTAAGTCTCTCCTATACTGAGTATTTCACCTGACTGCCATCAAACATCACTGAGAGGGGCCTGGAGACTACATCACCTAATTTCCTCAGAACTCTGGGATCCATCTCATCAGGACTCATAGACTTATAGATGTTCAGGGTCCTCAGATGGACATGAATCTGATCTTCGCTTACAGACATTGCTCCAACCTTCTACCCATCTGCTCGAGGGCTGTGAGAAAAGCAGTTGCCAATGAAGACTGAGGCAAAAAAGTTGTTAAGTACCTCTGCTTTCTCCATGTCCATTGTTACTACCTGCTTATATTGCTTACTGTGGAGGGCCTCCTGGATTTTATTTTTCTGGTTGATGTACCTGTAGAAGCCTTTGTTATTGTTCTTTGCACCCCTTGCCAAGTCCATTTCCAGTTGGTCCTTGGCCTTTCTGACCCCATCCCTACACAGCCTCACAGCATCCCTGTATTTCTCCCAGGTTACCTGTCCCTGCTTCCACTGCCTGTGCATTTCCTTCTTGCTCTCCAGTTTGACCAGCCAGTCCTGGTTCAGCCATGCCAGACTCATGCCTTCCTTTCCTGATTTGCTACACCTGGGGATGGAGAGCTCTTGTGCCCTAAGTAAAGCTTCCTTATTGATCTGCCAGCTCTGCTCTGCTCCCTTGTCCCTGAGGACAGTTTTCCAGTGGGGAAATTACCTTTTGCATACCCAAAAAGGTAGCAGGCAGCCCCACATCTGCTCAGAGTCAAGTTCTATGTAAGGACCAAGCCTGTTGCAGTGCTTTGGCCCAGAGGCAGATAAAAACACAGCTTTGATTAGAGATAAGCGGCATGTTTTCCATTCAAAACTTTCAAAGAGATATTAGGCAGGATCAATGGAGCAAACTTCTCTTTAAACACCATCTGTAGAAGACAGATCCAGAGTTAATGGGGAAAAGAGCTGTCTGACACAAAAGTGGAGGCCTTTGATTTCATCTTATCCCTGTGCCAAAGCAACCAGCCCTTAGGAGCACAGTGTGCTTTGGTGCATAGCGAAACATCCTTCTGTGGTTCAGAGACTCTGCACAGGAGCTGGGGGAAACCTCACTTTGCCCTAGAGCAGACCCACACTAACAGGGATGGGGGAGGTCTGGAGCAGCAGTTTGTCATCATGAACTCCTGGCAGTGATGGGTGCTGCTCTTAATTGCACTGACCCCTCTTGAAAGCAGGTTAAGCCCTTGCCTTACAAGTGGTAGCTTTTGTTCAGTGTATTTACACAGGATGTCTGCAGGAGGGCTGAAACAAATCATCAGAGCAGACAGAGCTTGAAGGCTCTGCCAGAAATCTGGTGAACTGAGCTTTTTTAGCTAAGACGTTTCATGCCACTCAGTATCTAACAGACACTGCTATCCCACCACAACTGGCTGATCCCACCGTGGATGTCTGTCAGAGCCCTCATTCCGCACCCACTGCAAGGAGAGGCAGAGGAGAAAGCACGAAGGCTCTCTGTGCAAGTTGCCAGCCACCCACTTGCGTCTGACAAACTTCCCAGCGTGCTCCCCCAGCCCAGATGAACAGTGTAGGTTCGGTCACGCCACTGCTTCGAATCATGAGACTGACTTAAAAATAATAAGCTTTGAGAAGTATGAATGTTCACATCCTCTTCATTTCCCCAGGTTTTTTGGAGGAACTCCTGCTTTCAACTTTTCTTCACTGCTATGATGGATAAAAGTTTGCGTTTGCTTTAGTGAAAGCTTATGTTTCTTGCAATTAAAAGGTTCCAAGAACAGGACTTAGAAGTTGACCAAACAAAGAAAACCACCAAAACAACACTGTGTTTGACATGAAGCCCACTAGAACAGGCTGCAGTGAAAGGAGGTCTTTGGGCAGGCAGTTTGCTTGCCTGTGTATTTAGAGGATTTATTGAGGTGCCATAGAAATGGGAATAAATTCATAAGGGGACAGGGATGTATTTTTTAAGTCCTGTAAGTAGTTCCTATAACTTCAGCCAAGGGACTTGGGTTTTGTGCCATCTCCTCTTCAGAGCAATTCTATCAGCTGAATGACTAACTGCCTCCAGCACCATCTCCCATATTCGCAAAGAGGCTGTAAAATGAGTATGGGCTCAGCATCTCCTCCAAGCTCACGATTGGAAATACAGAGACACAAGGTGTCCATGGGCACACTCCAGCTGACATTCCCTGTGAAATCAGGCCTAGTAATTCCAGACTCAAGCATACCTGTGCTGCTCCCTTTTTTGTGAGCCAAGCATGTCCAAAGGATGGGAGTTGAAGAGAGGATGATTTTTCACTGTCTCTTTAATGCAAGGACTGGGAGCATCAAGTAAAATTAGGAGGTGATATGCAGAAAACAAAATAAGACACACGGCTCCATTCAGAAGAACTGTGGGACTGAGTGAAGATTTTGTGGATGCTGAAAGTTTTCACGAGTTTAAAAAAGGACTAGGCAAGTTTGTGGAAGAAAATTCCAGTTGGAGGTAGAAACCATACAGATCTCCCTGGACTGCAGATTGCTGGAGGCTGCTAGAGAAATAGCACTCTATGATTGACCTATTCCTGTATGTTTCCTAAAGCATCCACTCTTGGCCATTGATGGAGACAGAATACCTGGCTAGATGGACCTGTGCTCTGACCCAGCCTGGTCACTTCTTTCCCTTATTTATACTGCTGCAACAGCTCCTGAGGAAGGAAAGCCATTAAGGAGCTGATTTCTGTTTTCTGAAAAAGAGATTCCTTTGAAGACTGAGTCTTGTCAGGAATCAGTGGTGGGACTTTGGGACAGCAAGTCAAGGGTTCAGTGACTGCCTGTATCAGCAGAAACGTCCCCAGAACAACCGGTAGAGCTTTATTAATAGACAGTAGTCTCAGGTAGCTTGGGTGTAAAAACACATTCCTGCTATCAGCTCCAAAGGCTCAGCCTGGCAGAGAGTGTGACTGCAGATTGTGAGTGTCTGCTTCCTTTTCTTTGTTTCCTTGTTGTCTTTTTTAAACAATCTGCCAATTCATCATTAAGAAATTAAATATTTTATAGCTGCTGTGATGCTGATGACAGGTGCCAGATTGATTGGTTCTGGCAGTGGAAATTTGTTGCTCTTTTCTTCCCTTTGCAGCAATAAGTTATGTGCACAGGGGTAAAAAGAGGGAAGAGCTGAAGTCTCCAAGCTGTCCAGATCTGACCCAATAAAGAGTTTAAAAATAGGTGCAATCTGGAAACATTTTGGTGCCAACAACAACAGCAACAAAAAAAGCGCAGCTAGAGGGGCTGCATTTGTTAGTGCTTTCTGCAATGGGTGGAAGGAGAGAGTCCTTGGCATGCCTGGCAGAGATGTCAAGGTTGCCCTGACTTACAGGACCCCTAAGAATAATCATGTAATTGAGCCAATAGCCCTACTGCCAGAGACTGACAAATCAGGGAGTCATCAGGCCAGCAAGCGTCCCCTTCCCACACACATCCTGCCTGCTCTCAGCCCCGACCTTATCAGCCCCCATCTTGCATCCTAGGAGCGAGGGGAGTCGGGAAGTCTGTGACCATCTTTGATCGCCTTCACCACCTCCTTCTCCGTTGCCTTTCCCATAAGCCCAGTTCCCCTGGGGCAACCTGGTTTATGCAGCACTCGGCTGCAGAGACAGACGAGACACGTTCCCAGAGATGACACTAACAAGATTTACTACGTGACTAAGGCTTGCAATCGGTGGTGATAACTAGAGAATTACCCTGATAAATATTTGATATGATTTGGAGAGTAATAATAGATTTTTCTTGCCCACGATTTCCATCAGGAAGAAGTAAGGGGAAAAAGCTGCTGGAAAGGGGAATGTAATTATGGCATCTGTCTTTCTGGCTGAGGTTACCTGTCCTCCTCAATAGATCAGTGGGGAGTAGGCAGGGGGACATGGAGGGGCAGAAAGTGACATTGCATCCCTCAGCCCCATTGCATGCAAGACCTGCTGGCAGGTCTGTAGCTGTGGGAGGCTTGATGGTGAGACAAGTGAATGAGGAGGAAAGGGAGAAAGGGAGGTCAGAGAAGGAAAACAGGTTGGAAAGATGCTGGGCAGCAGTGAAAAAAAAAAGGCTGGGGTGAAGAGGGAGAGCAGGGATAATGAAGGGAAGGGATGGTTGGGATGAATGGGCAGAGTCCTCCTTGCTGTTGGATGTGAAAGGACAGAAGGGCTGCAAAGGCAGTGAATCCTTTTGTAAATCATCTTGGGACGTGTGTCCACAGGGAGATGGAAGCAGTCTGCCTGTAACTCCAACCATTGCCAGGCCAGGGGAAAGGCTTGTGTCTGTGTTTATCAGCCCTGTTCCCAGGCTGCAGGGCTGCTTGTGAGCTGTGCATTTTCTTTAAACATTGCCACATCCAAATAGGAGTTCATTTTATCAGCACAAATATATTTTATTAATATATAGCAGCAAACATCTCTGTTGGAGGTTGGAGCAGCCAAAGACACACAGCACAGCCTCGATGAGTGTGAATGCAAATCTTCCCCTCTCCCTTGGCACAGGGTGGTCTCAGTTCTTTCTGTGTTTGGTGCCTTCATTTCTTTCCGGTGCTTCATCCACCTGTTCTAGCTGTCCCCTTTGGAGCAGAGGCTTGACAATGCCTAGCACAGCGGCAGGATATAAATCGATGTGTCCTGATTTCCAGAGAAGCTGTCACTGGTGGAAGCAGCAGGAGCTCTCTGCCTCTGGAACAGTGGGTCTCCTTTCATTTTGGTGCCCAATTTGAGGCCTCTGACAGTAAATATTCGTCTCATTCTTTATTTCCATCCTTATTTTCCACTCAAGCCATTACTCAGGTTGCATTCAGTGACACTGGCTAAAGGAGATTTTAAGCTAATGCAGAGAAAGCAAGTGAGAACAAAGATCACAGCAAGGAAAGTGGTACTTTGGCATGTTCACATAACAGCTACTCCGTCAGGTGGAACATGACAGTTATTGTAAGAATCTCTTCATAAACCCTAATACACACTCAATTATATACTGTTAGGATTCTCTTTTTTCTCCGTGTCATTCATCTAAAGAGGTGTCAGATAGAGAAAGGTAATAATCCGCAGAGACCCCAATTCATTTTATCCATATACTCAGAGATATTTATTAATAGCAAAGCTGCTGGTTAATTGCACGTGTCCTGTTACAGGAGATCAATCACATACAGAGGAGCTCAAAAACAGCTCAGTGTCACTTTACACAGAACTGTTTAGTCAGGGCTATAAGTCTCCTGTCCTTGCTGGGTTCAGACAACCTTTGGTGAGGGTTAAGATTTGCCACGCTTGAGCTGTCCTAGAAACGTCGCTTCCTTCCCTCAGCATGGAGCTAACCCTGATTGCACTGCCCAGGCCAGTGTTTTGACTTTGGGTGGTGGTGTAGGCACAATGCGTGGGGCCAGGGCTTGCAATATTGATATGCACAGCCTTGATGTCTTCCATTTTCAAAGATAACAGGAAGAAAAGGGCAAAGGGCTTTTCTGCTGCAAGAGCCTGTGGACAACCTGGTTGTCTCTTTCTCAAGACAGAAGGAAGAGGAGAAAAGGAAATGTGCAGCACATAACAAACAAAAGTAACCAACATGCTATTGATAAACACCCATGTTTTATTTAGGATCACATGAAGTTCCTAGACAGAGATAGTGATCTTTCTGCATGAGATGCTGCACACACATATAAATAAGACTTAAGACTCCTTCAAATCATTTCTTAAATTAATAATAGCACCACAGTGAAATCAGATGTGAAAAAAATGGATCAGAAGAGCCCAATCAAAGTCAAACTCTATTTTCTCCTCTCATCTCTGTCCCCAAATCTTAGTCCAGTTTTCATCACTTCCAGCTCCTGATAATATTCATGGGCTCTTGAAATGAACAACAACTTCCATCATCACATCGTAAAGGTTAATCTCCCCTTCAAGCAATCATCTTCATGAGAACGACGAGTTTAATTTTAAGGGATAGGACCTGGACAATAAAGCTACAACTTACACTTCTGGGCTGAAGTCAGATTCAGACAAACAAGGCCCTGTCTCCGATGATGGATTCATTCAAACCCAGAGAACTGGAGTTAAAAGAAAAATTCAATAATGCCTGCTTGATTTTTTCCTTTACTGTCCATTAACTTGTCGCCAGATGCCTTAATTAGATATTGTTATTAACAAGAACGTAACACAGAAATTAAACTTACTCCGCGCTTCATCTCATTTGGCCAGTAAGGCAATTTTACCCAACTGTGCTCTCTTGAGGGCACTGCATCTGCTTTGTCTATTTTCTCCATCTCTGGAATAGCTCCAGATTTGGGTCCCAGTTTAGCTGTGCATTTGGGCATGAACCTCTCCCTAAACATGTGAGGCAGTGAGATAACGAGGCAGTGAGATAGGTGTTTCATTGAGTTCAAATAGTGAGCAAAGAGTTTTGTGTCTCACCCTGCAACCAGGACCTCCAAAATCACACCAAAAATGTGGCTGACAGAACTCCATCTTTTGTCTTTATTAAATAGGACATGGGACAGTGGATGTGGATGGCCCAGAAGTCAGACGTGGCTCCATTCCTTATTCCCCCTGCATAACTCTCTGACCAGATGCTTGCAGCATGCTGGGTTGGATGATCTCATAGAGTGGGGAGGAACTAGAGGAGCATCTTATAGATAGGAGGATCAGTGCAGAAGAAGGAGGTTGACTTCATGCTGCTTCAAGCACTGCAGCACCTCTGAAGTTGCTGGCTGTAAACCAGCTGAGAACAGCTGAGGAGCTGGCTGCAAATGTGAGTGTGTTTGGGAGACTTTTATGTTCTGCCACTAAAACAGACTCCTGGAAAGGCTGCCAGCTGCCCTCCTGCCCTGGCCTTTCTCCACAGAGCCACTTCCATCTGTCTGTGCTTTGAAAAGGTCATGGTGCCACTGCCCAGAAGTGCTGGGCATTGACCTTTTCTGGAGAAAGCAAATACTGATACTTAGAGGTTCACTGTAAGCTTTCCAGCGTGGTGATCCTACAGGAAGGGGAGGGGGTTCAACACAGATGGGGAAATTGTATCTGACACACTACGTATGTAACAAAAGAGGACTTCAGCCTTAGCAGAGCTTGTCTTCCCCATACAGACTTGCTCTAGGGTGGTCTCCTGAGCTGCCAGGACAAGGAGAGGGGCAAGGGCAGGAGGGGATGACATGTAAGTCACTGAGCACATACCTGTGTGCTGGCTGGGCATGCATGGGTCAGGGCAGGGGAAGGATGCTCCCATTATTCAGGGCAGGGGAAGGATCCTCCCATCATTCAGGCTCAGCAGTTGAATCTTACATCACTTTGAATAAAGCACCAGATGCTTAAAACTCCTAAATATTTTTCATGCCTTTATGCCTTGAGTTTGGGGCAGCCGTTTTCACTCTCTTTGCCTCAGTTTCCTGTTCTCACAAATAGGGATTACAGCGTTTATTAGGGTTTATGGTGAGGGTGGATTGAGGACCACCACCTTTCAGGCCAGATCCTGCCCACCAGCTTCTCTCCTATGCTGTATGTGAAAATAATTTGGGTCCAAAGAGTCAGGAGCTTCAGACAACATACAAGTGATTGTGTACATGAGAAAGTTGAGCTGCTCCAGCATGCATGTCATAGTGATGGAGCAGTCAGGAATGCAGACATATAACCATAACTCCCTAGCACTTCCAGGTGTGGATCACCTTGATTCCTAGATCTGACTGTTCCCCAATCTTAATTCATCTCATATTCACCTCCCAGCATGGCAAGCAGCCATCAAAGCTGTGACATGTGTGGTAGCCCTGTGCCAGACAAGGCACTCATGGCTCCTTTAAATTTAAACCCAGCTCACACACACTGGTAAAGAGCCTTCCCAGCAAAGTCCTCAAATCCATAGTCAGATTGTCAGAAAGCACTTGTCCCAGTTTCACAAAAGACCTGAGAATGAAGCAAATATAAAGCAAAAGGGAAGAAGCAAGTGCTGGTTAACATGTCTCTGATACAGGAGCAACAGACAGGAGGGGAAAACATGCTCTGTGCAAATTGTATCACCAAGCCAGATTCCAAATGGCAGCTTAATCTCTTCAGGCATCTTTAGACAGCAAGATGGAGATGTGTTTATTTCATATTTTGATGTAAATTAGAAAGAAAGAAATGATAACCCAGAGGAATGAAAATACGATAGCACCAGGACCCCGGGGCAGATAGCTCAGGTTCTTACATTTGCTAACGTGTTTTCCCTGGCCACGTTAGAGCTATATGGCTGCAATCATAGCTTTACTTTCCAGCATAGATGTACTGACTTTCTGGCAGGATCCCAAAGGGATTTTCAGGAGCATCAGGAATGAGGAAGCTGGCCAGAATACAGGAAGGACTGAAGGGAGCAGTGCCCTGCCTGGGAGCACAGTGATGACAGGGTTAGGAAGGCCAGTCAGTGTCATTGCAAATGTGAGAGGAAGAGCTCAGACCTCAAAACTTTGCGTTCTGTTCCTGTAAGAGATTCCACCAGTAAGCAGGTGGAATCTCTTTTCCTAATTCTAATCTGACCGTGTTCCTGCCCTAAGTGCTTCAGGACCAAAATCCCATCAGCTCACATAGCTCTTTTCATAGGATCATAAAAATCATTGAGGTTTTACCACTCTGGAGCTTCTCCTACAGCAACCTGTGTTTGACCAAATCAAACATGCTGTTCCTGACACCTCTGCTCTTCTCTCTCTGATCTCTTTCCATCTTCTACACCACCTTCCAGCCTTTCTCTCCTTCTGAAAGGTTAAGCTTACCTTGACCTTGAAAAGTAAGGCCCACAGGCAGTGACGCCATTTGCTGAAATACCTCTTCAGATAAATCCAAGAATATCATTTGCCTTTCTGTGTCTGAAACCAGCTTTCACTTAGACCATGCAGGTCTTCTTGATCATTTGCAGCTCATAATCTCCTATACTACATCTGAGGCTGTTGCAAGTCCTCAGATTTGCGACCTGTCATCTGAGACTTTTTGTTTTCCATCTCATTTCTATTATTCTTATTCTCAAGGTCATTTCGTTCTTTCCGATTCACGTTCTCACTTTTCTCTGCATCAACAAAACTTCCAGTTCTGTGTCACTGGGGGATTTCAGCTTCAGGATTCTGCTTTCATTGCCAAGATCATACGCAAGAAGAAAAGAAGATCAGTTCCCAAACTGTTTTGTGAGAAACTCGTCTAGTAAATTCCCTCCAGAGAGTTGCACCTCACCTTACAGTTTACTAATCCTCATTTCCTCCAGCTTCACTAATACTTTCCCGCATGGCACCTATCAGATACCTTACTGAAGTCTAGATAAAGGAGATCAGCAGCATTTCCTTTGTCTAGAAAATCAGGTATCTTATCAAAACAAAGCTATCGTGTTCGTCTGACACAATCTACATTTTGTAAACCCATGTTGCATCTTATCTCATTTCCTCTTTATCTCTGGGTATTTAATTGTTCTTTCCTTCCAAATTCACTTTGAAATCTCAAGTCAAGGTTAGACTGAGAGGCGTGTAGTTAACAGGATAACTTTTTATCCACAACTTACTATTTCTGCTGTTCTCTGCCAATATGGCATAGCCCCTACAAGCTGTGACGAATCATCTTTTGTGGTGGACCGTCACAGCTCTGTGTTGTGGATCTGAGTGGTTTCAGGTGTGGTTTGGTGTCAAAGCCTTCTTGGGGATACATTGCAAGAGAAAGGATTTGCCCAGGTAACCCAGCAGAGCGCTGGATGTGATGGACAGAGGTTGGCAGGAGGAGCAATCTGGGACCTGTTTTCTGCTGAAAGCCAGCATTGAAGTGGGTAGAAAGGAGGTTGGCTCTGCTATTCATGAAAACAGGCAGCACAGGGTATTAACGAGGTGCGACCGGGCTGTTTTGTTTGTGAGCAGCTTTTCAAATGTTAGACTTATTAGCGATGGTTGTCAAAGTGCTGCTTGCAAAGTTGCAAGCGACTGCCAGAGCTTTAATGTTAATTGGACAGATTGTCTCTGGTTTTGAAGAGAAAGCTGTGATTAATGAAACAACTGTTAACGAGGCTGGAGGAAAGCAGACCCTTCACCTTCCTTCTTTTGAGAGGAGGTAAACAACAACTGGCTCTGGATGCCCTTATGAAGTAGCAGATTGAGGGACCACCTTAAGAGCAAGGCCAAAACCAGGCTGCAGAGATGAATTCAAGAAATGGAGAGAGAAGCAGCAGCTTCATGCCTTTGTGAAGGTGGAGGCTTTTGCTTCCAGCCTGCCTTCTGCAGGAGGAAGAAGCTGGAAGGTTTGGTGCCAAGCCCTACCAGGACCTTCCTGCTTCCCCAGGAATTGACTGAGGCATTTCTATGGAGCCTCCCAGCCTTGTTACGGACAAGTACATCTTAATGTTGTTCCTCCTGAAGACAGCAGCACAACTGCAGTCTGACTTCAAGGGGACAAAGATCAGACCTCCAGTGTCTGCTGTGAGCAGTGAGCTGTGAGTCCTCCCCCCTTCTCATGGTGTGCTCACACTCTGAGGTCTCTGGTCATTACTCTCTTTGCTGCCTCATTACCAGAATGTGCCATTAAAGTTTCGCTCACTTGAAAATGATCTCTTATTATCTCTCCATGGAAATTGCCCCGGCAACAAGCTTCCTTCAATATCTATCAAGCCAAAGAAAGCCATTAGAGAAATTACAGTGAGCTGCACGGATGCTCACGCCCTTTCCATGGCAGGTAGGGTCCCCTGGCACGCGGTGCCACCTCCTCACGCTGCTCTGGCTCCATCATGAGGCCGGCAGAAATGTGCCTGCCAAGGTGCCAGCAGGGATGGACTGACCTTTTCTGGAACCCAGGCCAAAATGGCACTGCTGGAGCTGTACCCAAACATGGGTAAGGGCTCCCGGATAATCCTTGCTGGTTGCCTTTATTTTGGGATGTTCTATTTGAGATGCCCTGAGAGCCTCCTCTCTTCTACTTGAGTGTCTGTTGTGCTGTTCATCTTCTTCTATCACACTTTCCAGCCCAAAGAACCAAGCAAGAGGTACATCCAGGGCATGATTCATTTCACCTGTTTTACACACCAGCACAGGATGAGTTGTACCCCAGAGCTGTCTGCTTCTCTCCCGTGCCTACAGAAGTCAAAACAGCTCACTTTGCTGTAGGTGCCTGCACTGCTGGATGAAGCAAACTCTGTGCATGGTATCCAGAAGTGCCAAAGCATTCAGATTAGAGGCTCTGAACAGTTGAGGAGCACCAGCTGATTACCCACTTCCAAAACATAACTCAGCACCGTGCAGGACTTTATCTTGTGTTATCTTGGCTGTTTGATAGGGGAAGTGTCAGACTACTTGAAGTTATATTTGATATTCAAAATGTTATGAAGTCCTTTGATATGGGATGGGTTGGTGGCAGGCCAGGTCCCAGGTCCCCCATTTAATCTGTACTCCCTCCCATGACTCTAAGCCAAAGTGAAGGCACATGGTTATTATTTTTATTTCTATTCCTCTCCTTTGGCAGAATAACAGCACTGACTTGTCTGCCACCTCCAGCAACAGTGTAAGAACAAAACACTCAAGGCATTTGCAGAGCAGCAAACCAAAAACAAACTGCTAGAAACACACTGCAGGAGCAGGGCCCTGCTCTGCCCTCTCCATCACCAAACTCTGCAGGCTGCCCTTCCACACTTCAGAAGAGGTTTGATTCACTAACTGCAGCCCTAAAAACGGTGAAAAGAAAAAGAAGGGTGTTTTCTTATTGCCAGCTGGATGCCTGTCTTCAATAATATTTTTGTACGAGGAGCTGCCACGCGGCATCTTTTTGCCAAGCACTGGGCAGCATAAGCACAACACGGCTGTACTACCAGGGTTACGTGTTGCCTTTAGCTAAAACATACTATAAGGGAGGATGGTAAGAGGTTATCTTCCAGGCTAGTGACAGGAGCACACGGTTTGAGTGATCATTATGCTAGAAGCATAGACTGATCCCTAAAGGACTGCATGTTGGATATCTGCTTTCTCTGAGTCGGTACTGTAGTGCCTTCTTGTGTTACACAGCCCTCCGCTGTGTGTGCTTTCTCCTACCTCTCTGCACATCTCTGTCAGGACAGTTTGTGTCTTCCATGAAATGCTGAGAGCTTTCTTCTCCCTTTTGCCACCTGCTTTTGCAAATATAGGCCACTGAGCTCCATATTAAGCAAGGGCTGACACGTTTGCGGGAGCAAGTGGCTCCAGGGAGACGTCCCATATCTGCTTGCTGTTTTCTGGATCTTATCTTCATTATATTGTCACCTATGTCAGATATTCACCGTGGTGCTTCCAACTTCTCCCTGAAATGGAGCAGCTGCTCTGCTTGGAGGTGGACCCTGACCCCCAGCCAAAGTTCTCCAAAGGCTGTAATTATGCTACTGATTAAAAACAGCTCAGTGTCCTTGTGTCTAACTTATTCCAACTGTCCAGTTTGCCAAACCGCCCAGGCAAAACAATGTTATGTCTTATCCCAGGAAAGGAGGGGAGAGTGAGAAAGGAAAAGGGGGATTGAAAAAGAAACGAGAAATCAATAAGAAAAAAAGTTAAAGTGATGCTGGTACTGAGAAGCAAGCAGGAGATACGGGCAAAAAGAAGCAAGCCATAGGCATCTGTTATGTTCATTGTTCTTAACTCCGAGGGAGCAATGGGTTTCACGGCAGTGCTTCTCAAAAGCCTGCCTAGATGTGTTGGCCTCTAGAAAGCCTCACAGTACAGAGGTGAAGGGTTAGAGAAACAGGGGAAGTGTTGAAGAAACACATTTGTATTTACCTTCACAGAAGGCTTGCGGCCTGAACAAATCTTATCTTCGTGGTTTCCCTTGCCAGTGCCACGAAGATGAGTTCATACCAGAAAGCAGAAAGGCTCATCTCACGCAAGGAGAGGCAGGTTTTTCTAAGCACAGAAAAGAAGAAAGGTTTCTGGAAGCTCAAGAAATGCTTATAGGACTTGGTTTGGACTTCACAGTCCACTGAGCTGCAGGAAGGAGATGTGGCCAGAGATTTTTGCTAGCTTACTTGGTCTTAAAACAGCCAATTAAGTCTGAAACTCCCATGAGAGGATTTCATTTATTTCAGCTGGGTCCTACGTGCCTCTCTTTCTCCAGCTGGCTGGCAGCCAGGTCTGCTGGAGCAGCCTGGGTGTTTCTTTTACCTAGAGAGCCTTGCAAGCACTCTGTTGGTTTCCACTTACGCTCCATAATGGACTCTGAGTTCCTTTTCTGAGCTTACCTCTTCCTTGAGGTACAACTTCAAATAAATCACTTCCTTTCCCTGTGCTTGCTCTGTGTAAAACATTGCTAGTGATACTCTGCCTCCTTTTAGATCACTTCTAGATTCTAGTATAGTATTATTGTAGCAACCCCTCTGGGCTTTCCTGATGCAGGAATGTTTGTCTGAGGTCTGGTTGTGCTTTTGATCTGAGGCAGAACGGTGGCCAAAGGGCAGAAGATCAAGAGATGGGATATGAGAGGCTGGAGACAGCAAAGATTGCAGCATCCCAAGAACACGGTGAGGAGCAAATGCAGACATCAGAGATGGTCTTTCCAACAGTCTTTCCAACAAAGGGATGGGGTCATTTTTTGCTTACTGAAACATGTTGGGTGTTCTGGTTTTGATTCTATGGAGCAGTGAAACATCCACAGTGGTACCTGAACTTTTGGCCTGTGACATCTTGCAAGGTATTCAATGTAAAGAAAACCTTTTCTGATTCCATGGCAATAGATTATCAATATTATGACAGAAAAGGCACTTCAAAATGTGTCTACAGACCTCGGCATGAGTGGACAGCCACAGTACAACGCTACCATTTCAGGGAAGAGAAAGACATTCGAGCTGTGGGAATTGGGATTTGAATTATTAGGTGAAGAGCCACTGCCCATGCTTCCCATCTGTACAGAAAGATCTGGCCAAATTTAGCCTGGATATACTTAGACTGTATCATTGTATGTTCTGGGTCATTTCACACCGGGGAAGATGTCAACGTTTAATTGAGATTGAAAAATTGAAGGGAAACAAAGGCTATTGAAGGCCTAAATGGGGTTTGTCTGTGACTACCCCATGTGGCCAGAATTCTCAGAGGATACTTAGCCTGGGGAGGAATGTTAATGGCAGGAGTATTTTAGAATTATAAGAGATAGAGTGAAAAGCAATTTCTCGCTCTCCTTGTCTTATCCCATAATATGAAAACTATGGTGTTATTCCATTAGATTAATGGTTAGGTAAATTTAATACAGGTTAAAAGGAAAAAAAAAACCCACACCTGATGTACTGTGTAGTCAGTTCATGTAATTCACTGCTGCGGGAGGTCAGAGAGTGATATGCTGTTGCTGGAGTTAAAAAAGAGCTCAGTAATTTTACAGCCATTAAGAGCATGTCATTATATCTGTGAATGGGGGAACAGAAATCTCAAACTTCAGAATGCAGAGAAAGAACAGGCTTGGGAAATAAATTTCCTCATCTTCTCCCATCACCTCTCACGCTACTGAGGAGCTGTACTGGACTGGGTTACTGCCGTTACCCTTGGAATTGCCAGCCAGCAGCCTCCATAACGTATGCAGCTGTGCACTGGTGCAGTGAGGCACATCAATGGTCTCGTTCAGTTTACTGAACAACACTGTGCTTCCTTGCAGGATCAGAGAGCCCACATATGTGCTTAAGGGAACACATTCTGCCCGCACCATGAAATGCATCAGCCACAGTGCTCCCCATCAGCAGATCCCCTTCATCTCTGGTGAGTCTGTCCAGGAGCATGTGAAAGGAAGGGAATGCAGTTTTTGTGGTACTTGGAAGCCAGAGGAAACTGTTTTTCTATGGTGGCAAACAGCATCAATAGCAGCCAGAGTTCCCTAGGTAAGTCAGTTTGTCCTCTAGATTTTCACAGATCCATGAGATCAGACTAGTTGTAAATCTGGAGTTTCCTTCACGATTTTCTTTTGCCCAAGAAGAACCATGACATTAGATAGCCAATGCCATGCCCCCACTCTCTATGCTAACAGCTTCTCCTATTTGGACAAGGAAAACTAACATGGAAAGGCCTCCTGGGTCCAGAAAGGTTGTCATGGATGCGGCAAGCACGCTGTGAGCCCATGGGACACTTTTTTGGGGGATGTTTCTCCATCTCCCTCACTTTGTGGTTCATCTGCACTTTCAGGTGCCAAGCTACGCCTTCCTCCCAGCAGCCAAATGGAGACAGTTGGGTTTGTTGCATTCCTACGGATTAGCCACACATGGGAAACCAGGGCTTTCTCCACCTGCCTTTATCTTCAAAAATTGAATTAATCTGAATTTAAATTGGCATTGTTTTGTGTGTGGTGTGTGGAACTGGGGAATAGATTCTTGTGTTAGTCAAGTTCTAATTTGGTGAAGAAATAAAGCCTAATAAATAAGGCACAGTATTTATTCTGCACATATGACGAAGGCATCCTTCCTATAGTGCCAATACAATCCTTTTTCTTTCTAGAAGCTGGAGACAAAGAAATGCAAACATTTTGTATGCCATCAGCACATAAAACTCGTGGCCAAAGCACTTAGCTGGTGCAAACTGGCACCGAGCAGTGGCTGGCAATGCAAAAGCACCCACCGACCCTGCATAAGGAAGTGCCAGAGCTAACCTTGCTTTGCTCTCACACGTCTCAGAAACACTGCTCCCAACCTGTGCAGTCACATATGCATCTCCTTCCAGCTTCCCTGTGCTTGGTGTGTGCTCTCAGTCTGCAGGAAGAAAGTACAGCCCTCTGCTCTGTGCCCACCTGCCTCACCAGCCTCCCAGGGTCCATGTGGCCTTTCTCCAGCTCAGCTAATCCGTCACTGCTGTATCTGTCGGCTGGCGGATAATGTATGTGCACCAGCTCAGAGGTGAGCAGGGAGGGATGGAGCAGACCCAGGATTTACACACAGAGGAGGAACAAAAGCTACAGGCATGATGCTTTTCTCCCCCTGTTCCCAGCAAACTCCCCATCCCCTTGCAGGGGGAGCAGCCAACTACTGATACCAAATTAATCCCAAATGTTCACTGTCTCCCTGCAAATAGCCCCTGGGTAACTTGCATGGCAGACATTTGCCAGAAAAAGAAAAGCAGGGTGCTTTCCAGGAGCACATTTCCTGCTCTCCTAGGTGAATTTGGACAGCACTTCCATGCAGCTCTCAGTGCGGATGAGCAGATCTGCAGTTATAGCATTCCCTTATCAGGTCAATCCGGTGCTCTAAGCCCACAAGCTCTATGCATTCCCCCCGGAGTCCCCAGCCAAACCCCATCTGCATCAGGCTTGGGCTGCACCCTGATGGCAGGAGCCCAGGTGGCACTGCTTCAGCTGGCCATCATCTTCCTGTGACAAGCCGTGCTAAGGCTGTGTTTCACAGCTTGTGAATCTCTGTCTGTTCCTGGCTATCTCCAGGCTCTGCATGGCAGCCAACACCTTGCTCAGCTCCCTCACCTCCCTGTTAAACAAAGCTCCTTATAATTAACCATAACCCAAAGTCCTGCTCCTTCCCACGAGGCCACCAGGCCCTCCCTGAAGGGCAAGCTGTCTGTTTCTAAAGGCATGGGTCGAACAGCAGGCAGAGCTTTCAAAAACACACATTGAAAAGAATGCTATGACAGGTAATTATGGTGATCCCTGTCGTGGAGATCAGAGCTAGACACACAAAGCAATACAGCTAATCTGTGTGGTAGGACAAACCCGAATTCTTGCATTCATGTCCAGTCCCACATTGCACTCATATCATGTACCACATTGAGATACGTGGACACACGCCTGCTCCTGGAAATTCCTGGAGCATTATAGGCTGTGTGCTGGAGCAGTTCTCAGTGCACTGGGCAGGAGAACTGCAAGGTTTCACAATGAGCTGATGAACCTAACAGCGCTCAGCATCGCTGCAAACACCGCATCACCCAGGAAGACAGAGCGTGCCTTTGTGAGGCTCACTCTAATTGCATGGAGCTGTGACAGCTCTTGTGGCACCATGTGAATTACTTTGTCAGCTGGACACTTATCACCAAGAAAATAATAAACACTTAGAAACAGGGTGCATCAATGATGTGCATGGCCTTTGAAGCACGCTCGGTTTCCCCACCTCCAAAGCAGGTGTCTCTACTTGATGCTCTTCTTGTGAAGCCAGAGAGGCAGAATCCCGCTGCATGTTTCAGTGAGGTGGAAAGTAAACAGTAATTTACCACCTGCTCTGCTCTCAAGTCCTTGCTGAGGAACTGGGACCTGACATTATCCCCCAAAGGCAGACAGAAGTCAGGAGTGACACCATGGCAGTCTGCTTGTAAAGGTGGCCAGAGGTGGCCCCAGAAGGGCCACATGTTCTTATCACAAGCTTCTTCATGCATCTGCTTTCTTCAGTTCCTGCTTTTCGGTGTATCTGTGTGTCTTCTGCAGAGTTTCATCTGTGTAGGGCTGGATGCTCAGTGTGGGAAGAACCAAAGCTCCACCGCTTAGTATAAACCGATGGTCTGGATGCTTTCTGTGGTCACTGGAAAAAGATTTGCATGTCCCAGAGCAAATTATAGCTGTTGGGCAGTGGGTATCTAGGGAACGAAGGGTTGGATTACCACCTCATTAGGGCTATGTAAAGCAGAAAGAGCATGCAGCTCACCTTGATTTGGCTAAAAAGCCTGATCTGCCCCTGGAGTCAGTTAGTAAAGCTCTTCTAAACCATGCCAACAGCACATTTGGTTTGATCAATAGCCCTGGCTCAGCTATCCTTGATATGCAGTCGCGTTCATCTACAGCAATTACCTAAAAGCCTGGGGAGGGGAGGAGTTCAAGTAATTTCGCAAGGGGACAGGGCCTTTGCATTGATTAAAAATATAATGGGATCTTTGCAATGGCTTTGGAGTTGCCCCTTAGCTACTTCATCTGCTCCAGGCAGGAGCTGCAGCGCTGCTGGGGCTTTGCACCTATCCTCCAGCCCAGCAAACTAAACGTGGTCAGGGGACCTCTTTTAGGCAGTGCCTGGCTGGGAGGGGCTGTGTCTCTATAGCCCCACTACAACAGCTGGGGATCGCAGACTGAAAGAGAGAGAGATGTGCCAGAGATTACAGAGCGTGGGGATGGAAAGAGGGACAGGGCCAGCATCTTTAAATCGATGGAACAATCAGGCGGAGGCTAAAGCAATTTTGAGATTAGACCTCCTTTATGGAAAGCAGTGATCTCTTTCTGATGAAAAAGCCATCCCAGCCTCTTGTCGTAATCTTAACTCTGCTCATGTACTTTCCATGTGTCTCCTGGCTGACCCACTTCCTTCATCTCCTTCGCTTGTTTCCTTCAAGTGCAGTTTTAGCTCCAAACCACATAAACACCTTGTTTAAATTGCTTTAATCTCCAAGTGCTCTTTCTATTGATTTGAAACAGTTAAGCTGTCAATCAGCCCTTTCTCTTCACACTGTAGACCAGGGAGGGAGATTAAAATAACAAACAAACAAGAGGCGGATGGGCAGGGACTTTAGTCTGAGTTTTGCAGTGGATGCTGGCTCCTAAGAGGTGGGATTAGGTGTAAACAAAGTCTGTCTAACCCCTGAAATCTGTAGAAAGGAATTCAGAATGGAAGGCAGCATGTGATGCTGTCCAGAGAGTGGTGGATATCCTTGCAGACAGCCAAGGTCAGGCTGTTGGGGCTCTGAGCATTGATGGAGCTGTGTGCGTCCCTGTGCATTGCATGGAGTGGGAGCAGATGGCCTTTAGGGATCCCTTGCAGCTCAAACGATTCTATGATTCTGTGTTTCTGTGTTTCTATCCTCTGAACACCTGTATCCTTCAGACAGTGCATTCAGTGCAGCACCTAGGTGTCTCTTCAGGCTCAGTGCTTCTAATAGGCAACCTCAGTGTAACAAAGTTTGCAGTTAATGATGATAAGACAATCAAAAATATACACACAGCCTCTGAAGCACAGCACAGACCGCTTGCATCTCTGCCCCCAGATCTCTGCAGAAATGCCATTGAGGAAGGGCATCCAAGCTGGACCACCGACACTGTGGATGCATCCCCTGGCACGTCCCCATGCCTGGATAGCACACCAGGCCATCTGCACTCAGGGCAATCCTGATGGCAGGCTGGAGGCAGCAAGCTGTTATTTCATCATTACAGCAGGGATAATGACAGGGCCAGGGAGGCTGATTGCTGCTGGAGAGGTGAACGGTCAAGGAACCACAAAGGAGAATGAAGATGAGGTATGGCCCATGTGGCTTTGCAAGAGGTGTGCAGCTGGCTTAGCCCTGCTCTGGTTGGAATATTGATCACTGAAATGAGGCTGAGATGAGGCTGAGGTTCTCTGGATAGAGTCCTCAAAGCGGTCATGCACTGAAGCCTGGTTCAGTGCTAGTCACACGCTCTAAAAACCCACACATTAATCACAGTATGCAAAGCCAATATTAGGCAGAGCAGCACTCAAATACTCCATGAGCTCGCATAGGCTGAGGAGAAGCCCTTCTGGTGTCCCACTTGTTTCCCCAACATCCCTCCAGAATGACAACCCCAGAGGGAGCAGAGGGACCCAAAGATGACCAAGCAGCAGCACCTGCTTGCCTCAGGACAAAGCTGCCACTCTGCAGCCGGGCACAGAATCATTCCCGAAAAGAGTTTGCAGAAGAAAGAGGCTTAGAATTGAGGTTGTTCATTTGAATGTGTAATATAATTATAATAAGTATAATAATAATAATAAAAACTGTTTGAGTGGGTTTCTTTGCCCTCCAGCAATTCAGGCAACTGCTGGATTTCCATTTGCCACCAAGATCCTTTTATTGATACGCTATAGAAATGTGCATGTGGTGCAAAGGTCACTGGAGAGCTGGCAGGTACAGGGGCACACCTTTTGCTGCAGGGACAGCAGAGCTTTCATTTTCTTCTTCTGACTTTTGGGAGAAGGAGTGGGAATAGACACTGGGGCATTGGGGTCATGGAGGAAGAGGCAGAGATTAAAAGTGAAAAGATCACCTTCTGAAATGAAGTGACAGTCCTCCAGATAACATCTCCTCCATTACAGCTCCTTCTCAGAAGGCATCAGTATTAGGCACAGACTAAGGCGAAGGTCCTAGGGAGAAATATGAGGTGATCAGAAGAATAAAGATGGCATAATGAATTTGAACAAGCAGCAGATTTAAGGCTAGATGGACTGGTCTCTTACTTCTAGCTGATAATTCCTTTTTACCATTATGAATAGTCTTTGGTCAAATGTGAGAAAGGGAAAAGGAGGAGGGAAAAGGGAAAAAGAAGGGAAAAAGGGAAGGGGAAGGAAAAGGATCTGTTTGATTTTTGGAATAATTTGCAAGGATGTTGTGGTCACGTTGCTTCTGCCTGGGAGAGCTTCAGGAAACCCTGGCACCTCAGAGAAACCCTTCTGGATGCCAGGAGAGGACAACTTCACACAGAGAGCAATGTCACATGAAGGAGGAGGGTTATATGTCAACGTTCCCTTTCTGATGACTGAGCAGTGCCAGTCCAGGAAAACCAAATTTCAAGAAGGCAAAGGAGAGGCTGTGAAACCAGCAGATTGTTTTTCATACACAAAAGACAAAGGCAGGATTGATTTCATGTGTTGAGAGAACTTCAATCAGATGAATAAAGAACACTTTCCCTTCCCTTTTCCCACTCGTTAACAGCTGGCAGTGATCACACACAGCACTGAGCAGAGCATCCAGAAGTGGCGGCGGTGAATGAGGACTCCGACAGCAGGACAGAAAGAGGGCTGGGGAGAGGTATAGAGCGAATAGAGCTCTATATAGCTCGAATAGAGAAGGACAGCAGCAGGGCCACAGCACAATTACTTGATTTGTGGGTTTGTTTTGAGGGCTGATGTGACACCCACGCGCTGAGCAACAGCTGGCAACATCTGCTGCAGCTCCTCCCCTTCTCCAGCTTCCAAACACTTGCTGTCCTCATCAGTTCTTCCTTCTTCTCCTCCCCTCGTGCTTCCTGATTGCTGCAGTTTGCTTTTTTTTTTTAATGAAGTCCCGTATTGGGGCTTCAAAGGGGAGGTGTACAGAAGTCAGGAAGAGAGGGGGGAGAGGGGCCCTCCAGCCTTTCAGGTTAGAGCTGCAAACACACACATATGCACGCACATTGAAAAAACAAAGCGAGAAGGGAAATCAATAGCCCTGGTCAAAACTCATTTTCAAATCTGAATGAAGCTTGTGATTAGTAGAACCTTGCAGAAGCCGTGGTTTCCAGACTTGATCTCATCCTTAAATGTCAACCTTGTGCAATCATGGGAGGTTAGGGACCGTCAGGACTCCCAGAGGTCACCTAATCCATCCCCGTGTCAGACAGCACCATGAGCACGAGGTTCACCAGCAGCAGGAAATGCCAGCTCCCTTCTCTGGTCCAACTCTGTGTTTGGACCAGCAAAATGCAGCAGGCAGAGCCTGCTTTCTTTACTAATGGTCCTCGTCATTGCCAGCTCCACAGATGGGCTTCAGCATCTTTGTATCGGGGTCAAGAGGGACGGGACGAGCTGAGTGGGATGATCATGTTTGATGAAGAGTATATTCACACAAATCCAATGCTGTCCCCAGAATTATGGTCATTTTTTTTAACCTTTATTTCATCAAATGGCACTTTTACCATCGCAGTCAATAAATAAGTGGAGATGGGTGGGAAGGTGGGGGACCAGGCAGGGACAGATGGGAGCATGAGAGAGAGGAAATGAGGAAAATAAGCTTTGGCCACCTGAGCTCATTTCTGAAGGTGGTCATAACTGCTGATTAGCGAAGCCTGGCTTTATTACTATTATTTCCGCCCCAGCCTGTGATGTAAATGTCAGCTTCCAGCAGCAAGGAGAGGACCACTAATGGCTGCAGCAAAGCAAGGAAGGGTGAGGAACTTCCAAATGAGCTTGACATTTTCTTAACCTGATACAAACGGAGGCTGCAAAGGGCAGGGAAGCAACCCATGGAGTGACTGAGAGGGCTATAAATGAAGAGCAAGACCTTGCTTAAACACAGCCATTTGTAATGGGCTGTTGAGCTGCGACAGAGGGTGAGCTGTGGGAGTTTGCATTGGGAGGGGGTGCCAAGAAGGTGGGTGGAGCAGCAGATGTGTTCACACTCCCTCTTGGCAAAGAGGATAATAACATTTGCCTTTTTTAAAGGGAATACTGATGAGGAGTTAGTTGGTAAGTGTGGGCTGGGCTGCTTTCTGTGCGCCCACTGTTTTCTCTTCGGGCTGATGGTACAGGATAGTTTGAGGAGCAGGACCTCCAAACTGAAAAAAGTAAAAATAAGAACAGAAGCTACACAGCAGGAATGATTCCCATGCTTGCAAAACTTAGAACTCCGAAAGAATCTCGAAAGAATTTTCCATCCCTCTGAGGGGAAAACCAATGAAATATCAAAAGTGTAGAAGTACGGGAAACACATTTCTTCAGATGAGTCAATATAATGATAATTAGCACAGCCACCTAAGACAAATTCAGTTCTTTGCATCGACCTGCTTCAGACCAAGACTGGTCTACATTGCAGCCCATGCTCTTGGTGGCAGTCCTGTGCACCCCACTGCTGTGGCTCAGCTCTGCATCTCCCTGTTGGGCTTCTCCAGTTGGGAATTCATCTCACCTGGCTCATTTCCCCCAGAAAGAACAGATGTCAGCCCATGGTTTTAATTTTGCAATTAAAACCCATTTCAGAGAAATGAGGGCTTAATAAAGGGTCTATGGTGCTGTGCAAGACCAAAAGTTCCTTGAACTCAGTGTTGGACAGCAGACTGCAAAGCTTCAGAGAGGGTTTAAGATCAGTGCACAAAGAGTGACACTTTCCAATGGCAAGTTTCCAAAAGTTACATGTCTTAATAAATGTAATTTGTGCCACTTGAAGAATACTTGGATTTGAGGTGCACCTCCACTTCAGGAAGGCCAAGGCACCAGAACTTTCCTTGAACCTACATGGAATCTCCACATTATTCTTGCTGCACATAGATACGTGCTTATCATAGTTCAGTGGAGAAGCATAGGACATATTTTACCACAGGTCCACTTGCAAGATTCATTACTGATTTAATGGACCTGTGCCAGGAGGGAACAGCGGGTCCAGTTTTTCAGAGAGAAGGAAGGCAAATTAAATATACTCAATCCTTGTCACCTTAGCAAACATTTATCCATCCGGTTCTGTGTGATGAGAAGTCTCTATTCCAAAGAAGGAATTAAATTTTAATGGGACGAAAAGTTGTTTGTAAGGTGTCATGGTCCAAGATTGGAACAGATTATTGCACTGCAGGGGAACACCGGAGGCTGCTGGTAGAAGAAAACGAGGTGATAACTTATTCCTGAAGTGACTGATGGTACAGGAATAGGTGATGCAGAGCAGAGTGGATGTGCTCTCTGATGACATCAGAGATATTCCTTTCTTGGAAAGAGGGCAAAGCAGCTCCTAGCATTACCCTGGTTGTAGTTGTTGCTCACAAACACGATGCTGAAGTTACAGAGAAGGCCAGTAAATCCCAGTAAGGACTACAGGGCTCCTCACTGGTGTATACTCAGTGCCATGGGCTTCCCCAGCAGCAGGAACATGTTCCCAAGTTAACACCTTCCCCTCTTTGCAGATAGACTCTGGTTAGGGAATGCTTAATCCCTCCAGACAGTGGCAGCCAAACTCAATGCAATTGAGAAGTTGGGCATCTTGTTTGGACAGAGAAAAGCTCCCATGGAGGTGAAATGTTTGCTGGTCTTCTGGACTAAAGTGGGTGATACAGTGCACATTCAGGAACTGCGCCAGCATGGGCTGGCCGATGGTTTGGGCAGCCAGCACCTTCTCTGCTGTGCTTGGCACTGCAGAGTGGGCACAGCAGAGGTTGTGCACTTCCACTGTCAATGCACGCACCGTGTTCCACTCCGTGAAGAACTCAGTTCACTTCCTGCCCTTTAGTGGCCTCCACAGCTTCTTACTTCCAGTCATTACTGGCCACGGTCTGGATTTAATGAGGCCAGAGTTCACCAGATTAAATAAATGCAGGTCCTCGCACCTCCTAAACCAAAGCTAATAAAAAATATATGCTCCCTCACTCCTGCTCTCATTTTCACATCCTGCAAATTATCTGTGCTAATGCACGCAACTCTCTGCTCCTCCGCGGCTTCAGATGCTGAACTTTGAGTCTTTGTCACATCAGCCGGCACCAAGTAATTCCGTACAGAAGTCTGACATTTCCAGTTGAAAAAAATAAATTGATTAAAATTCAACAGGCATGTAGTGTTCAGCTTTTAAAGGTCGGCGATTCTAAGGAACTATCAACTGTAAAATAATTCAGCATTTAGAGGGGAGGGGCAGCTGGGGGGGGATCCTGGGAAGAAGAAGGAAGCAAAGAACATCAGGATCATTTACCACCTTTATTTCACTGTCAAGAGCATAATTACAGGCAGTTTAATTACCTCGTAATGGAAGGGCTCCATCTTGCTGAGCATCGGGGCCAGATCCTGCTTTGTGGTGCAGTGCCAGTATGGGGGACCTCTGACAGCAACTGGGATGTTCCTGTGGGTGAGCATCTGCAGGGAGCTCAGAAAACAAAGATAGGTGATGCTGTTTGTAGGCTGCTACTCATGACAGAAATGGTTTGGGTTCATCTGAAGACTTTCTGTTGCCTAGTGGAAGGAAGAAGGACAAGAATAGTGGAGTTGTGGCAGAAAACCCTGCTGAGAGAACTGCTTTCATACGGGGAGGATGAATCCATCCAGGCAGGGGTCTTCCGTCGAGCTCACTGCTGTCTGTTCCTATATGTCTCCTGCGACTTCTCGATGAGGGCTCTGCTGAACCTGGGGGCCAAGATGGGCACACACAGCCCATATGTGAGCTGCAGAGATGAGTAACGGTCTCAAAGAAAACCAGGTCAGATTTTGAAGGGCTGCCTCATCCGTTTCACTTCACTGGGATGCTGCCTATATCCTAAAGTTCTTCAATCTGTGTCACCTGGATTTTGCTTTTTGAGGTTTGCACTGCCTGGTTTTGAGTTAGATCAGGTTAGACAAAGAGGAAACAAAGCCCATTTGGATCAACCTTAATGGATCACCACTATTTACATGAGCAAGAAGCTTGGGCACAAGTGGAAATCTTCAGCACGAGCATTTTGTGATAGGTCCCTGTCTCTGCCCTTGATTGCATTGTGTATGTATAAACCACATCATTATATAATTTCTTCTCTTCCTCCTCTTCCTTGATGGCACCGTCTCGATAAAATCTTTGTTTCTCACACCCTTTCTGTGCACTTCTGGCTTTTCCAGCCTGGAATACATTTGGATTCAGTGCACTGAAGTTATGAACTGCATCCTACAACAATCATCTGGATCTCAGTGGTAGAAAGAGGCAGAGGAGGGGTTGGAACCCACTTCTGAGTGGGGTTGGTGACCATGGGCTGTGGGCAGCTGGCATCCTACTGGCTTTCTGGATGTTGGTTTGGCAGGAGGTGGGCACTGCGTTCTCTGATTTCCTATCCCTAGGATGGGATCACAACCTGTTGTACAATCCAACTGTGACCCCTAGAGGTCTCTGAAAGGAGAATACTGATGTCAGACGCACAGGGAGAGAAAAAGCATGAGCAAGGGATCTCCTTGGCCCTTATCACTCAGTGCCCTTGAATATCAGGCCACACATGATACACTTGTGATTCATTATTCCTTGTAATATCATATTCTCCCCACACTCACACAGTTGCCATGACGTTGATATCAGTGGAAACCAGAGAACTGTGCCTGAAGGAAAAACATGATCCATAAGGTTGCTGGTGAACTGTGCTCTCCAGACCAGAGAGCACCAGAAGGACTCAACTCAGGGAACAAATACACACATCAAAGCAGAGCAGGATGACTCCTACCGCAAGGTGGCTGTAGGAAATCGTGGCTGAACAACAGGTCACATCAACCTGGAACATCATAACGAGGGAAAAGAGATACCAGCAGGCACACAGCTGCTGGGTATCAGCACAAAGGAGAGGCAAAGTAAAAGGAATGCTGTGTCTTCTTCACATGAAGTGCTGCTAATCTCATTTTGCCAACTCATCTTCATCCTTAGGCCTCTGTCTTGCCTTGCCTCGATAGGATTCCACTGAAATATACCATTGCAAACTCCTGGCAAGCTTTTGATCTCACTGCTATTCATATCACCAGATGAGTCCCCTGCTCTTTACCTTGGCTAGTGGGTCCACTTTGCAAGCAGCAGGACACCAATGCACCCATGTCTCCACCCACTACATTAGCCCAACGGAAGGATTCATCTACTCATAAGAGTAGACATCACGTTGTGTGGCATGGTCTAGACCACACAGGCACGGGTTAACACTTGGACTCAATGATCTTGTTGGTCTTTCCAACCTGATTCTGTGATTCTATGGTCTCCTTACAGATCAGGGCATTCTCCACTTGGCTTTCCTTCTCAGTGCCACAAACAGACAGCCACGGTCTCCAGTGCACTGTGTGCTTACCCTGGCTCATGATGGACCACAGGCTGCACAGTGGTCTTCCCACATGGTTGAGACACTGCAGATTTCAACTCTTCTGGCAAGAAAATCCATAGCCTGAAACATGAGTCAGAGAAATAGGAGGTCCCCTTGCAGCTCCACCAGTGGTCCTGGGGAAGGTGGGAACCACATCTCCCCTCTGAACAGGGTTTGCTGACTACCAGGCCAGGGCTCAGCTGTAAATCAACAGCAGTCAGCCAAGCTGCTCTGCCTCCTTCCTCCTCCCACTGCTACACAGCAGCCAAAAAGCACCATGTTGATTATTCAAGAGTGGACTCTTAACAGCTCTAATCAGCTGCTAATCCAATAACACACTCAGCTGAGCCGCACTCTCTGCTCCCAGGTTCCAGCTGCAGAGAGAACATTTACAGCTGCATGGCATCGATAATAACTGCCCAGCAGACAGGAGGAGAGCTCAGCAAACGGCTCAGTGCTGCTGAGCCAGGTGGTCCCCACCTTCCCCTGGCCCTCTCTGCCCCCCAGGAGCACAGACTGTTGCATGCGCTGTGGGGTGCTGCCTCCTCTTTGCATGCAGCCCAGCTCCTGGGATCCCCATGACAATAAGCTGCATCTTCTCTTGGGCTCCCCCCTGGCAAAGCTGCTTTAAATGTAATAAATAAAAGAGGAAGCATCAAATCCATCTTTCTGAAGGCATTTGAAATGCAAGATGCCAGGGACCAGCCAGCACAGCCTCGGGGCCTTTCAGTTCTTCAACACTTCAGTGCAAACTGTGAGTGTGCAGCCTGGGTGGCCTGGAGCCAGCATGCAGGGGAGAGGCATTAAACGCAGAACCATCCCTTCCTCTGCACCACCCCAGCTTTCCATCCCCAAGTTCTTCCTGAGGCAGGCAGGACAACATCACACCTGCTTCTCACTCCTTCACAGCCTGGTTCTCAAATAGAGATTCTGGCAGCATCTCCTGCTAAGTTCTCTCTCTTTGCCTTACCTTCCAGTTGGCAAAAGCCCTATCTGCTTTGTTTGTGCTCAGCCCTCTCCTATCCCCACTCTCTTCCTTAATCAATATCTCTCATTAACCATATGATTACAGATGACTTCTCATTTTCCTCTGGGTGCACCCTCAGAGCTGCACTAGCAAAAAGGTGTGGAAAGCTGTTTCTAGGCTCAAATAGCAACTTCCTGTCATGAGCCAAAGCCAATTTATCCTTGCATTGAAATAAGTCTACGCAGTCGTGTGTGCAGGGATTTGTGTGGTCAGGGCATCTCACACTTCTGTTCCTGATAGACTTACTAAGGAGTCCAAAGGGTGTGAAGAGAGGTCCGTGCCCCACTGAAACCCTTCTTTGGGTACAGCAAGAAAACAAGCAAAATAAAATAAGCCAAAGAAGGATCTGTGAGGGGTATTTCATTATCACCAGCTCTCATGGTGCCCAAATGAATCCAAATGGTTATTTTTCATGAGCAGTGCTGTGGGTGAGGGAAATTCTGATGTGGGACCAAAAGAACTCACAGCCCCTGCTTCTTCCCTGCTGGCACAGCACGTGCAGACAAGTTTGTGTAGCATTTTCCCCAGTGCTGTTTATTTTGGGTAGAGTGCAGATCCTAATAGGTTGGAATGGCTCCAGTGGAGCTCCTCTGCTCTACTGTGTGCGTAATCTCCTCCCTACGATGCAGCCCTGCCTGATTGTATGCTTAGGCAAGAGGCTGGAAAAGCCCCAGGGACACTGAGACTTTCTACATAGAAATATGAGGAGAGCTGAGTTTTTTGGAATGGACAACAAAGTGAAGATGTGCCACTGACCCATTTTTTTCCTGCCTACCAAAAATCTTCACAACAATAATGATGAGAAACAATAATGATCTGCGTAAGGATCTGAGGCTGCTGCGGGTGGGTCTGGAGCAATCCTCCATGTGTGGCATGGAGGGCTGCTTGTGTGGAGGCTGCACCCCAGTACTTGATCCAGATCCTGCTGTATTGCAAGGCGATGGCCCTTCTCTCTTTTCCAGTCCTCTCCAATTTCACATCAGTTAGGCCAGCACACAGCAACTGAGTGTGATCCCTCTGGGACATGGAGATCCTGACCTACCTCATTTCACACTCCAGGAACGGGTGAGCTTCACCTCTTCTCTCCCAGGGCCTTCTGGCACTTCTGGGATCCATCAGAGCAGGACCTGTGGGAGAGGGAAGGACCCTATGTATCAAGCTCAGCCCTGCCCAGGCGCCCACCATGGGCATTCCTGCTGGGAAGCGACGACAGTGCAACTCCTCCATGTTGGCTGCTGGATGGTGGCCAGTTTGGGGCAGCAAGTGTGCAAAAGGAGGATGGAGTTCACTCCTGGGCTGGGTTTGGCACAGCCCATCCTGCTGGCACCAATCCCTGCATCCAGTGTTCCCGGAGCCGCACGCTCTGCATCCCCGCACTGCTCTGCCCCTCCTTCCTGTCATTCGGTGACATAATGAAATCAAATTAAAGCCCCATTTACCAGTTTTATTGCCTATTATTTATAATACTCCAACTCCAAAGTGCTGTTTTATAGAGTGCTTAAGCTGCCATTGCTGGATAGAGTTTGCCATAAATGTCTCTGCATGCACAGAACATAATGTCCTCGCGTCGTGCAGGAAAAGGGAAGAGATTATTCTCAATTATTTCATATAGTCTGTTTTATTGTCTTATTGTAATAAACTGTCATACCCTACAACACTTTAAAATCAATAGTTTGCATTAAAAGTAATGAAAAGTAGTTATTAATCCCGCTCAGTGCTTCCGCTCTTCCGCTCACCGCGAGGCCCTGGAACAGGGACTGGGTGATAATTATTCATTTCCGATCGATAGGAACATTTCCCAGTGCTGCTGTGTGTATCGCTGCTCTCACAGCTGTGCCAGTTGGTGATGATGGAGGCTGGGGGGGGGGGTGGGGTGGGTGCTTGGCCATGCCTCAGTTTCCTCCGTATGATTTGCTCGTGAGACAGAACGATTTTGTTCAGGAGGTGTGCAGATAACGCAGGGGTTTGCTTTGGTTTGGATTTGTCTCTCCGAGACAAATCCAAGAGAGCTGCTGGATTTTTGGCATGCAAGGGATTTTTGCAAACACCGAAAATGAGAAATACGGTATTGTCCCACAGCGGGTTTTCCTCATTACTGGACTAATTCACACTGAGCTCCTCCTCGCCCAGGTTGTGTCCCTGGCACTCGACCCACGTTCAGCTCATCACCAGACGTTCCTGGGATGCCCATCAGTGCCTCCTGACTGCTGTGTCCCCGTGGCCCACATCACAGCACCTCAGCTTGAAGGTATGTGTCCAGGTGGAGTCCGGCACTGAGCGGTGTGGTGTCACTCATTGCTGTGTGAGTTGGGATATGACAGGAATCTGTCCATATGCACATTGACACGCACAGCCTAACACTTTGCAGAGATTTGTTGTGAGCCTGGACCCACTGCTGTCCAGGAACACAGGCAGTGCCACCCTAAGCAGACCCAGCATCTCTTCAGCGCAGTGAAGCATCCAGCAGCCACCCCCTGCTGTTCCCAAATCCAGGCTTTAGGTCTCCCTGGCATGTCAGACCTTGATAATCCCTAAAATCTTGGATTTATGCATAGCTTGGAGGCATAGATCTCATCTCCTGCAGAGACAATCCACATCTCCTGCCTGCAGGGCAAGCTGGACTTCCTGCTCCCACAACAGCACACTTGCTTCTCTGGGGGGGGGGCAGAGCCTAGCAGAAGCAAGGGCTGAGCACAGTGAGCACAGAAAAAAAGTAGAGCTGGATTCCAAGTCTCTCTGCAATCCTGCAGCAGGGTATGCAAATCTCACACCAGCTGGGCAGGATGAAATAGAGCTGAATCTCAGCTGAGAACGATGGAGAATGTGAACAAAGGGCTGAAGGGACACACTGAGCACCAGGCCCATCCTTTTATTTTTTATTATTTTTTAAATCACATTTCCAATATATATATATACATTTTCAATGGGAAAACCCAGCTGGTTGCTTGGATTGACTCTGTCTCTGATTCAATACAGTTGTAATGAAAAGAGCTCACTAGCACATTAATTGTCATGATAAACATCAGCATCACCCATCCGCACGCACACACACAGCATTGTGTCAGTATCAGAGCAGCATTTCTTCATCGCCGCCTTCTGCAATAACTGAGAAATAGAACAGAATCCTCGTTCTAGCGAGGAGTTATCAGTGCTTGATCAGATCTCAAGAGATTTCTTTATTTTTAATAAAGTCCACCTTCCCCCTTGTTTGTCAGAAGCACTTTGCTTTAAATGTTGGATGAGCAGAAGCAGGAACTACATGTGTCTGCATTCGCTTAGGGAAGAAGACAGACAGGCACTTCCACTCCTTATGCCCAGAGATCTCAGTGCATGTGAGAGCATCTTTTTGCAGCACAATGGCTCCACTTTGGTAGACTCCTTTAACAGGAAAAGAAACCAAAGCATTGACCTGCAAATGCTAGTTTCCTAATTTCTGTATGATTCCAGAAGAATCAAGTCAATAACCCTTTCTTACTCTGCAGACATCTCACAAGAGGGACTTGTGGACCAGGCACAGCAGTGCCCTCCATGTATGCTGTTCCCACCATCCCTCATCTCCCACGTATCCATGAATTACATCTGTCTGTGCCTCCCAGTCCTCTTCCTTGCCCATAGATGAAGCACAGTGGCACCATGTGAGCATCCTGGGAGTGGGTGACACGTGGAGGACAGGGGGGCTCTCTGCCCAGGGCCAGAACAGGGGGAATGTCCTATGTTGGGTGGGATGTCCTTCAGTTGATTGGGATGCCTTACCTTGGGAGGGCTATCCTACATTGGGCAGGATGTCCTTTGTTAGGTGGGTTGTCCTACATTGAGTGGGGGATTTCTTTCATTGGGTGGAAAGTCCTACACTGGGTGTGATGTCTTTCACTGGGTGGGATGTTCTTTGTTGGGTGGCAAGCCTTACATTGGTGGGATGTCCTGGGTTTGGTGGAATGTCCTACGCTCCCATGCAGAAGCCTTAGAATCACATAAATGCATGCAAAGGGAGAGGAGGGAGTTCTGAGAGTCACCATCCCGCTGGCTCAGTGAGATGGGTGAGAAGGATGGGTCTCTTTTCCCACCTGGATGATAGGGCTTTAATCTAACCTTGACATTATCTGAAATTAAAATCAAACCTGACATGCGGACAGTGGCAGAAATGAATTACACCTCTCCTGTTGGTAGATAATCCCCTTCTAATTCCCTCACTTTATTCAGATGAGAGATGATTTAGGGAAAGGGGAGGTAGGAAATATCCTCCCTTTTGCCTTCTCTCAGATAGCAGCTCCCCATGGCCACCCCATGTGGGATCACACAGCAAACCTCCACCCCGGGATAGCAGCACCCTGTTCTGCAGCCACCAAAGTACAGCTGATCTTGAGGCCAAGGCAGAGGAAGAGAGAGGTATTGCCTTTAGTGCAGAAGGGAGCTAAGGCAAAAACCCAAACCCTGCAACAAGGAACAGCAGAATGACGACACAAATGTTGATGCAAAGCATCTTTACACATCCTCATCTCACCTTGCCCATCCCTCAGCTGTGAGTGTGAAAGCCTCGTACCCCCAGCATGCCCTGGTCAGAGGAAAGTGAGGTATTGGTGGAGATGCCACAACTCTTTGGTCCATCACTGCAGCTCCAGAAGGACACCAGGACATGGAAGTGAGGAGATGAGCTGTCTGCTCCTCCCTCACAGCTTCAAGCCCATCTTGGAGCAGCACTGGCTGAAAGCAGGGGAGAGTCAGTGCTTCCAGCAGCTGTACAGCATCTCTCTCTTCCCAAACACTTGAGAAGTTTTTCCACCACAAATGGTGTGACTGAGGACAGCAAGATGGCCTCACTCTCCCCACAACTGGCCAGAGGTGCACTGAGTCAGTTTTGCTTAATAGTGTAGAGAATGGTTTTTAATGTGGTTTCCTAATCTGTCTGATTAAAGCTTTTGCATAGAAAGTAATTACTTACAGAGCCCCACATCACCAGCTGGTTCCCCTCCTCCATCCAGACTTCACTTTTCTCCAGTTCTAATTCAATCCCTGGCTATGAGTGGGTAAAATCAGCTTGGACTCTGCAGCACAATTCAGTCTCAAAGCCATTCCAGCCAACAATGGCTCTAAACAAAATATAATGAGTAATTCACATAGTAATATCACCTTAGATACATTCTTTTGAACAGGCTTTTCTCTCTTGGTGTCTCCACCCTCCCGTCCTAATAAGTATATCTAAAACTAGAGAAAGAAATTCATCTACCTCTTAAAATATCAATAGAACTGGGAGGGAAATTGCAGGAAGAATAGATAAAAATTGCTAGGAATTTTGCCCTTTTTGTGGAGCAGCGTTCTCAGCATCACCCTTGCATGCTGGGTAATTGATTTTCCATGAAACTCTTACCTGTTATTTTTTTCCAATTTAGTTTTTGAATTTTAAATGCGCTTCATGCCAGTTAGCTGGGCCTGCACATAGAAACCTCCTGTGCTATCCTCAGAACAAGCACAGAAAGGAGACAGCAGGGCTGAGCCATAATCCACATGTCCTACAGATATGACCTAAAACTACCGAGTTCTGTCTGAACACTGACCATAGGATCATAGAACCATTAAGGTTGGAAAGGCCACTAAGAGCATCAAGTCCAGCCATCAATCCATCACCACTGATGCTTATCCATCCTCATGCAGAGGATTCTGGAAATGGGGGGTCATGTTTAGCTCTCCCCATGGAAACATGGGTCCTAAGGCTGAAGGAGAGAGATAGTTTGCCTTCTGGTCTAAGGGGCCATGGGATTTCCCTGCATTCATACCTGTTTGAAGTAGAGTGAAAACAGCACTGTGCTCCTTCCCATTTAGTAGAGTATGAATTTCAGAGACAAAACTGTAGCTCCAGGTGGAACGCCAACACGTTGCAAGCATCTGCATTGCAGTTCTCCAGCATTTGAATACAGCTCAGTTACCAAAAACTGCCAAAGGTCCATCAGCAGCTCTGTGTGACCCAGAGAGCACAGTGAGAAGGTATGGATTACAAGCACACCTTCTGCTGGAACAGCTGATCCCATGCACGGCCGTAGGAGCACAGCTCCTAACACCTGTTGGGTGAGTGCTGGAAGGAGCAGCATTTAACAGCAGCTGCCACACACAGGCTATTTTCATAACACGGACACAAGACATTATCCTGACTGAGATTCCCAGCAAGAGGCTAACTGGGAGGCGATGGCTGACAATGCACACAGCTGCGACTCGCCAAGGCAGAGCTGAGCCTAGAGCAAGAAGCCATTAGAAGGTAATAGTGTGAAAACACCAATGGCCTAGAGCCAGATTTGAATTAACAGTCCGGGAGAGAAGGAGCCGTTCAACTCTTCTTGGTTTCCTCTCTGGTTTGTTATGGGACTGCAGTGCTGTCAGATTGCAGGGAGAAAAAGGTGGCACATCCCATCCAGGATTCTGCCCCCAGTGCTCTGCAGTGTGTAACTTCAGGCTGTAAGATCCTCTGCTCACTGCTTGTCCGGGCTGGGAGGTTAATGAGGGGAGGCACTGAATGGTGGACCTAAAAATTAAGAACCAGTGGGGCTTTCTGTAGGAATTAACGGGCAACTTTAAAGAGTGTCACATCACAAAGACATCCGAGTGACTCTGAAAGCAGATTCTACTTTATTCTCCCTGTTTGAGTTACCCGAACTGAAAGTAATTATCCACTGAGTATTCAAGGGAGCCTGTACAAACGTCAGTGATGGATGAACGTGCAATGGACTCCGTTCCCTGAGACCCCATCCAGCACGAATCTGAGACAGCATCTAACTCAACAGAAGTCTGATCCACTTTGCAAAGCTTTCCACCACCAGCCTGTCCCTGCTGGCCCTGCACACCCTGAGCCACACGCTGCCCTCAGCATTTCTGCTGCAGTGTCACAGGTGCTTTCCGGCTCGAAGCCCTCTGGATGTGACTCTCCAAGGCCACACACACTGGCCCATTGCCCTCCCACAGATGGTTTCTCCCCCTCTCTCACCTCCCCTCCCCGAAATAAAAATGAGGTCTCTTTGCAATTCTGCATTCTGCTGTGACCGACAGCACTGGGGTGAGACCACTTAGCACAGATGGCACATTATCCTTCCCAGCTGCTCCTGGGTAATGGGGACCTTTTCCAGCTTCATCACTCTTCATCCTTGGGCTCCTCTTCTTCTGTGCTGCCAGGGGATCTCCGTGCCATGAGGGGGATGGGTTCCATCCTCACTGAGTCCCAGTAACTCCCAGTAGCTCCCACTGATGTCAGCAGGAGCTACTGTCAGGTTGAGAGAACAGGTCCCAGGGATGAGGAAAGGGAGTTTCCACTCTCTGGGCTGTGCTCCCATCTTCCAGCTTCTCTCTCTTTTCAGAAGTTCTTCGTTTTCTTTCTTCAGTGGAGGGAGTTCACAGAGGTTGTCAAGGTGGACTGCAGTCTTGTAAATACACGTGTGACCTCTTACAGCTCGTCTTTGAAAAAAACTTTTTATTTTTTCTCCACTAAAACGCATCAGTAAAACACCCTTAGGGCCCCTTCTTCTGACTGCTGCGAACGTTTCATCTCTTGCTGATGCTCCATCCGCCTTCCTCTGTTCTCTGCCTACGATCAGTGGTTCCTCAGCTGTGGTCCCAACAGAAGAGCACACATACAAGAAAGCCTCCATTGGTTTTACTCACATTTAAAACAGCCCCTTCCACTCCAGCAGTGCTCCTCTGGTCATTGCTCTGGCTGGAGCAGGTGGCAAAATTCGGAGCTGAAGATGAGAGGGCTCCACGAAGAGCTCCATCTGCACCTCTGTTCCTCTTGTTGCCTTCCCCTTTGTGGGATGCATCCCAGTCTCACCTCACACCTTGGGGGTCAGAGCTCCACGTTTGCCCACACGAATGGAAACCTTGGAAAAACAAGAGATGCCACTCATTATGAGGGAGAACTGCAGAACAGGAGGAAATTACAGGCGAAGCGCCTTGAAAGCCCTCCCATTTTCTAAACATTTCTCTCTGGTTTCTTGCAGATTTCAAAGGTCACTGGGAGCTAATGAACCTCAGATAGCAAAGCTGTCTCTTGTTTGTTTGTCATTTTGAGTTTTTCTGGTTGATTAAGATCCACGCTGGCAGTAAGGTATAAAATAGCAGGTTTTGGTGCGTATAGTGAGTTTGCACTTCCTATCCCCAAAAATGCTGAACAGGAAGGACTGTTAGCCCCACAGACCAAAAAGGAGAGCAAAAGCACAGGTAGGAAAATGAAGATTTTCCTTCCATGCCAGTAGGCTTCTCCACCCTTCCCCTTGGTTTTTTCTATCATCATTTTCTGCTTTGTTTCACACACTTCCAGGAAAAAAAAAAACAACAACGAGTTTGTGGTTAAAAACAGAGAAATTGAATTCTTATTTACAGGCATTAACTGTGGAAGAAGCACGTTCAGAACAAGGCCCTACAAGCCAGGTCTCAGCAGACAATGCCTCAGCATGAGTCTGTTTGCACATTTCCCTATTTATCCCTGATTCCATAGGCTTTCATTGCCATCCCCCAGCTGAGAAGCGCACCAGGCAACCTGCACCCCAAGATGGGTTGGTTGTGGTGCTGACCTATGTTAGGAATGACAAGATCTGTCATCTGTTTCCACCTGAGGACTTCACCTGGGGTGTATGTGAGGACTGTGGCTGTTTTTCTGGCTGGTCACCCACTTGGGGTAACAACAACAGAGGTCTAAACGCACTCAGATCAGCTCCATAGGCACTGTTGGATGCCCACTGCAATGCAGAGTGCTCCCACACTGAGGTGAGTGGGCGATACTGGTGGCAGGTGGGTGGTTGCATAGGTGATCTCAGAGGTCTTTTCCAACCTCAGTGATTCTGTGATTCTATGACACATCCGCAGCCCCGTTATGAGCGCCTGTCACCCCCAGCTAAGAAACAATCCAAGCTGGAGTAATGCTCATTGCCTGTGAGTCAATTAGCTCTGCAAAATATTCTCCCAATGCATGCTGGATACGCTGCTCTGCAAATACCCTGTGCATAAGAAGAAGAAATCTGCCACATCAGAGCTCTCGAGTGATGCAGACTGGTAATGCATTGGAGCACAGGAGGCTTAATGACTCGTAGGTTTGTCAGACTCATTCTAGTTTGCATTCATTCTAGCACATGCTAGTCAGAAGTATGTTAATATCCCTATTCAGTGCTGTGGCTGATGACTCATCTTAGCCCTGCCCCACCGCAGAGTCCTCGAGGGCCAATCCTCCTGCTTTTATCAGCAGCATCTCATCTCTCCTCCAGAGCTCTGGACCCAAGTGACGATGGTAAAAATAAAAAGCAAACATCCAATTCCATTTCCCACCTACCTGCTCCCGCTCCCACTCCCAGCCTACTCAGAACTAAAGCACAAAAACAACACCGTTCTCCTCCCTGTTTGGGACCCGAGGGTTCGCAGCACAGCTCTGAGCAACACCCATGGTTTGTGCTGGAAAAGATCCCCCAGCACTCACAGAGCAGCAGCCGCCTCCCAGGAGCTGTCGACTGAAGTGGGGACGTGCTGCTTCCACTCAAACCACAAGTGGAACAACACCGGGGAGAGAAATCTTTCTCGAGGGAAGCTTTGCTGTCTGCTTTTCCACCTGCTGCCCTGGCTTGCAGGCACTTGAGGGCATCCCTTGGATGTGCTGCCGCTCCAAAAGTAACGCCTCCTACTTTGTGATGTTGTCCCATGATATCACAGGCAGATGTCGGTGGGATGGCAGTAGGGGTTGGATCTTCCCACCATTTTGCTGCTGTGTGACAGATGGCAGCAGAGGGGCTGTGTGACGGAATGGCGTCTGAAGTGGCAGTGCAGATGGAGATAAGATTCTGTCACTGAATTCCTCTGTGCAGAAAAAAATGGCACCTATTGATATTCACTTACTCTTGCTGAACACTGGTGGAGACCAAACAGTGGATGTTGGCGCAGGGAAAGGTCAGTGTTGTTTCAGAAACATTGCCATAGCAGCTGTGAAACAGTGGTCGCTTCTGCGGGTGCAGATTTTGATGGGCATGCCATGCAGGCTCTTGTTCATCTTGTTCTTGCTGGTGAAAATGCACAGTTAATGGCAGTGACTATGTTGAAAAAGAGTGTTTTGCAGCTGAGAATGAGCTCTCTGCATCTGTTGTAGTTTCCCTCCATAAATGGGAGGCACTACTTTCAGGGCAACCTACATACTGCCATCCCGCTGTTGACCTCATTGGGAAGGCTGGGAATCTTAAAGAGAAGCACAGAGAGGAGTCCGAGCTCCCTGGGTTCTCTCAGCCACACAGCTTCACAACTCTTCCCAGAGGGCAATCAGGCAACACGAGGCTGTGTGAGGGCATGCTAAATCCAGGGGCTCTTCTGAAACTCTTAGCTAGCTCTACACAGCACTAGGCTGTATTTCCAAAGCAGTGAGCACGCATAGAAAAGCAAATCCTTTCTCCATCAACTATGGCCTCACCTCTCTTGCTTTCCCTGCTGCAAGAACCTCTATCGAGTGGCATTACCTCACCAACTCTGACCTTTCCACTGAAATGCATCCCTGCTCCCAGCGGGAGTGAGGAGCAGATGTTTAATCACACACCACAGCACAGCAAACTGGTGCAGGCCAGGGAGCAGCGGAGATTCCACACTCCACTGAAGCTGCAGGATGGATTTTGCAAAGCAGAATGCAATTATCCAAATGGCAATTTGCTCAAGACATAAGTCTTTTGAAATAATAATAACACTTAGCACATATAAAGCATTATAAATGTTCAAAGCACAAGCGGTAATGTTTATGTCAAAGAGGTTTGAACTTCCAATAATTATTAACAAGCAGAGAAATTGCAGAGCTGGGAGATTTTCCCAGCCTTAATTCACAAGGAATAGCTTGTTTTGATTTTTTTTTATTCCAAGGAAACTTTGCTCAGACTTCTCCCTGCTTTCTGCAGATCCCAGCTTTCTTCCCAGCGCTGTGCTAAGAAATAATTAAAACAAAAACAAAAACAATTTCCCTGTGCAATTAAAAAAAAAAAAAAGGCTGCTGAATCTTAGAAAAAGAAAACAAAGAAAATGAGGGGGAGATGTGATTCTGTGAGTGGACCACTTTTTGTAGCTAAATGGACACGAGTGTGTTAGACACGTATATCTTATATACGTCTATAAGTGTCTGCATGTGTATAAAACACAAAAGTTGGCACTTTGGATGTGAACCTTTGGTCCAGTCCAGCTCCATCCATCTCAGATAATGGGGACACAGCTTGCAGTGACAGTTCCCATCTCCCCAGATGCTCCAAAGGGAACAGGCTTTATCACCTCGTACCTTCAGGAACAGATGGAGGTGGCCGTAACGCACGTCGGTGCCTTGGCTTCGCCTCCTGCTTGCAGCTACCACCCCTGTTTTCACACCACCTCAGTGTCCTTGAGGAACACATAGAATTACAGAGTCATTAAGGTTGGAAAAGACACCTAAGATCATCCAGTCCACCCCACCATGCCCACTGACCGCATCCCTTGGTGCCACATCCCCATGGTTCTTGAGCACCTCCAGGGACGGTGACCCCACCACTCCCTGTGCCACTGCTTCGCCACTCTTCCCGAGAAGAACATTTTCTTAATATCCAACCTGAGCTGTGGTTTCAAACCTTCAAAACCCAAGCACGCAATGAGCCAGTATTGGTTTTCTGGCTGAGACGGGGCATCCAGCTCTCTCTGGAGCAGCCGGGGGACTCTGGGATGTTTGTTCATGAGAACAGTGGGCACTGCATTGAAAAAAAAAAATGGAGCCATGTCTCTGGACAACTTGAGGAGACAGAATTTGTTTGTCTCATTCTGGTCTCCTGAAGCATCAGAACGGCCAACATTTCAACCACTGGTGGCACATTGGCGAACTCACCAGTGCTCCAGGGCCCATTTCTCATTTGTACATTAACATAAATTTCCATATGGCACAGAAAAAGGAATAAATAGAGGCAACACTGTAATTCTGTAATTTTCCACGTATTTGAGGTTGTTTTGTTTTGTTTTTTTTTGCCCTGCAATCCAAGGTGACAGCAAGAGCACTGTTAATTCTGAACATCCCAATGCTTCACCTTGTAGATGCTACAGGGATAGAGCCTTGGAAACAGGTGGGATGGAGAGAGAAACTGGTTGAGGATCAGACTGGACCATGGTGCAGAACACCTTGGTGTTCTATGTGTCAGGCTGGCTTCCTGGTCACTCCTTCATTAACAGGTGGAAAACCTGCAATCCAGCCCTCAGGTTAGGGAATGGGGAACGGGCTGCTCCTTGGCCTTCCCAGGCAGGGATGCAGGAGAGGGAAAGGCAACAAGAGGAAGGGGAAAGGGAAGGAGAAAGGGAAAGGGAAAGGGGAAGGGGAAGGGGAAGGGGAAAGGGAAGGAGAAAGGGAAAGGGGAAGGGGAAGGGGAAGGGGAAGGGGAAGGGGAAGGGGAAGGGAAAGGGAAAGGGAAAGGGAAAGGGAAAGGGAAAGGGAAAGGGAAAGGGAAAGGGAAAGGGAAAGGGAAAGGGAAAGGGAAAGGGAAAGGGAAAGGGAAAGGGAAAGGGAAAGGGAAAGGGAAAAGAAAGCAATGAGTGTCCTCAAATCTCTTCTTAAAAAAAAAAAAAAAAAATCCAGGGAAACAAACAAAAAATCCACCCAAGCACAGCAGTATCAAAGCAGCAACCTTGGTTTAAATACCTTTTCCAGACACAATTACACTGAGCAGGCTGTCTGAACTTTCCCTGCAGGAGGATCCCAGTGGGGTTAAGGCGTGCTGAACTCACACTGCCCGAGTTTCTCTCTCCCCTGCTCAGAGCTGGAGGGGAGACTGACTCATTTGCTTAAAAATAAAAACACTGCTATCTAAACTTTAATGTCTTTGTTTCTTATTGCTGCAGGCAGTGGTTCATATGCATTCCAAACAGCACTTTGACTGCAAATGTACCATTTTGGAAGCTATTCCACCTGAAAAACAATATCTTTCATCTCCCTGCCTCGCATTGTTGGGGGCTGGGAGCTCGGCTGTCCTGGCTCCACAGGCAGCAGTGGGGTGGAAAGGAAAGGAGTTGGCTCTGCTGCAGAGATGGCCCTCACTGTGTGCAGAGGGGATGCTGAAAGGCTGAGGTGTGCAGAGCAGGACTGCAGCCCACACTGGAAGAGAAGGGATTAGCCATGGTGGTGGGCAGTGAGGTGAAGGAAAAGCCTGCTGCACACAGGATGTACCTAGGAGCAATTATGCTCCCTTCACATCTCCACCCATGGGCTGCATGCTGAGAGCAAGCTTTTGATGTCAGCGTTCACCTATGTCTGTACTGGTTGCTCCCTCCTAGCCCAGGGACCGATTGCACAGCACAGGGGATGCTGGAGCTGCAGGATGCTCTACCAGATGCACGTGCACTCTGCACCAGACTTCTGAAACCCCTTCCATGATGTCCTCACCACTACCACCGCCTGTGTTAGCATGGATTTGTTATGCTACCACCTTGCTGCTCACAGAGCTGTGTCACACCTGTGCCACACATATGGATACTCACGTGCCTGTTCTGCCACTGCCTCCCCAAAGGGAAGGTGCACAGGGAGCTCTGCTCTGGCACGTTGTGCAGTGGTCAACTGCTGCAGCCCTGAGCTTTACAAGCCAGTATGGCTGTGCTGGACGCCCCACTTCTCACGCTGAGTTGCTCCATTTGTCAGAGTCTTTTTGTCAGACGTTTGGGTGACCATTCCCCTGTTGCTCCTGCTCACTGAGCAGCCTCTCACCAGCTTTAACACGGCGAGATCTGGTTGGAAAGGGCCAGCCAAAGGGATCGGGGCACACAGGGGTGGCCAAACGCCTGGTCCTCCGAGGGGGCTGCGCGTTTGTCTCACGCATGTAATGACTGTGTGGTGTTACCTTAGCAACTACATCTCAGAGATGATGCAATCAAATTTTGGAACGATGTGATTAGAAATGACAGGCAAGGGGAAACAAAGGGAAGCAAAGTTGCTGTGGCAGCTGGGATGCAGCGCTCAGCGCGTAATGCATGCAGCGGGGCTGCGAGACGTTCTTCCGAGCAATTACACTAAATATCATATTCTATTTGCCAGCTAATTACAGAATATCATTCAGTGCCTGCCGTCCAGCCTGTCCCTGCTCTCCCCACTTTGCAGAGGCCCAGGGAACGGCAACTCTCATTAACCCGCCTGTGTTTGATCTGCTCTTACATTTCCAATTGGCACCTGCCCAGCACAAAATGCTGCACTCTTTCCCCCATCCCTGCATTATTCCCTCCCCCACATCGCAGCCTCCTCTGTCCCAGGGTCCCTCTGCTCTCCTTGGGCAGCCCCACAGCCATTCAGGGCTCATTTGCTTGCCTGGGGTCTGCCCCTGCTCCTGAAAAGGAGGGAGAAACAGGTAGAAAAATCAGGAATGGGAGCTTGCACTGTAAATATTGCTGATGATTCATAACCCCCTCTTCTCAGAATTTCAGGTTCCTTAACTATTATCCCTCTCATAGAAAGCCCCAGCTGTTCTTTTGACAGGTTTATGTGACCCAGCAGGCACTTTTCAGTCATTTTCACTGTAAAAACAACAGGTTCAGTTCTCCACTGCTCGGTGCCTGGCAGTGTGGTTAGCTCAGCGCTGAGGATGAGGAGGGAAATGGCAAGCTATGACACCTCTTTGCAGCTCCCCACGCCAACTCTGGCCATCAGATGGATCTGACAGCAACTGGGGGTTGCCTCAGGGGCACTGGGGACACCAAGCTGAGGTCAGTTCTGTCCTAGCCCACCCACATGGCTTTCTTTCCACTGCCAGAAAAAGAAAGGATGGTTGGAACTGTGCGCCATCGGACCTCTGTTAGGATCCTGGTGGTGACAGGACACCTCGGTGGGTGGGCAGGATGAACCCTGACATTTCCCCTTGTGAGCAAACAGGTCCGGAACAGAGCAGCTTCTGAGTCAGATCTTCAACATGAAGTTAACCACTTGGGAATGTGATGAGCTGCCATAGTTCTGCTGTTGGCATCCCTCGAGGAAAAAGCAGGAACCGTTCCGAGCCCTTCTGTCTCACTCCGGATGGGAAAGGTGGAGGCCAGGTCTGGGGCTGGAGGTCTCCTTCCAAACCCCCCCTCCTCATTTCTCCAGAGACCCCACATCTTCCCTTCCATCCCCACTGCTGCAGGTACCACTCCAGCAGGAGAGTTGCAGCACCATCGCTCCCTGCTGCTGCAAACAGCCGCGGCGCAGAGCACTTGAATACCAATTTCCTTCTCCCCTGCCAACTTCCACCAAGTCCCCATTGTGCATCCAAGAACAAGCTGTGGAAAATGGCTGAGGCTGGGATGCAATGAGCCCCAGCAGGTGCCTGTGCAGCATCGTGGGCCTGCAAAATGCAGAGAGATCAGCCACCATCAGATGCGTGAGAGGGAGAGCAGCTGAGAAGGCAGCACATGGCAGTGGGGGATCTGCTGCTGCCAGATGGGGCACGGGGAGCAAACTTCATTTGAATTGCTTGCAGGCTTAGCAGCCAGGCAGAAAAAAATCATCACAAATCCATCTAATGCAAACTAATGCTGGTCATTAGGAAGCAGGCTGGAGCAGTGCTGCCTGCACTGGGGAGAAGGCATCAGGAAGAAAGTTTCTGAGCAGGTTGCTGAGCCAAAATATCTCTGAACAATTTATTCTTTGTTTACTGTTGTTCTCCAGCCCGGGGGTGGGAGGGTTGGTATTTTTCCCCCACAAGGATGAAGAACCCCAGGAGGATCTTGCTGTTCTTGGCCAGCTTTATATTAACATTAGCCAGAGAGCAATGCTTATGGGTGTCAGTGAGAGCCACGGTCACCCAGCGTCACTCAGAGCACAGCAGCCCTGCCCTCCATACATGCACCCAGGGTAATATCCCCAGATGGATTCCTGCAATTCTGGGATGGAACACTGAGCAGTGCTGCCCAGCCTGGCCCTGGCCCTGGCCCTGGCCCTGGCCCTGGCCCTGGCTTCATCCCCTCCCCACCAACCTGGCTGCCACAGCACTGCTTTAATGAGAACCAAAGGCTTCTTGATGGCTGTTTGTAGAAAATAAACAAATCAATAATGAATCTCAGCTGAAGACCTTGGAGGAGCTCTCTTAACTCTCCTGGATGCTATTGGAAGACAGCAGCACGGACATGGAGACATCAGAAAGTTAGGTCAGAAATAGCCTGTCTGCCCCAGGACAGCCTCTTTGGTTATTCAAATATCTCTGGCACTAAGGCTGTGTCCAAATGCTTTTCCATGTGTGCTGTCTTCACTTCGATATTTACTGTTGGTCCTAACAAAGTCCTGAAGCCAGGAGATAGCAAGAGGCAGCTTCCTATTTCAGTGACCTATGGAGGAGAAGAAGGAAGAATGGCACATCCTCAAGAAAGCAGTCACCATGGAAATTTGCAAAGACCAGCGAGAAAAAGGAAGGAGTTGTGGGGAATGGCTGGACTAGAGCTGCAGTGAGATGGCTTCTGGGGACATGACCTCTTGTTTCGAGATCTCTCCAGGAGGAAGAAGGATTTGGGAAAAGAGGACAGGATGGGAGGTTTGGGAGCAAGAGCCCTTGTGAGGCTCTGTAATTCCCTTCGGGATTGTCAGAAAATCACCCCTTGCTGTTCCACTCTATGGGCTTTGGAATGAGATTCATTGAGCTCTGTTAATTTTCTCTGAAACTCCATCAACTCTATTCCCATTAAATCCTATAGCACTTTTGCAGACAGCTTCAGGGAACGATCGCTTGGTGTTTTGCCAAAAAAGAAACTCGGCATGTGAGACTTTCAGCTGGAGCTGTTCGTGGACTGTCAAGCTGCATGAGACCATTCTTCCACCATCCAGCCTCTCCAAAGACATTCATTCATTTTCCCTACCAAGGCTCACCTGGCGTCTCATCAGCTAGCGCGCATTGCACAGCTTGCTTTGGCCATGCTTAAGCTGGGTGAGCAGTTCTTCCCTACAGACCTGGCAGGTTGACTCTTGCTCACTCGCCACCCAAGGACAGAGGAATCCACGTGGTGCTGATAGACCTTCATTCCCTACATTAACTCCCAACACCTTTGCAGAGCACCAGGCAGCAGCCATAGAACTGTAGCATCATTAAGGTTGCAAAAGACCTCCAAGATCCTCCAGTCCAGCTGTCCTCCTACCACCGACCACATCCCTCAGTGCCACATCTCCACCATTCTTGAATACCTCCAGGGATGGAGACGCCATCACTTCCCTGGGCAGCCCATTCCAGTCATTGCTGCTCCAGTGTCCCAGCTGGCATTCCATATCTGGAGCCAAGAGCAACCAGCCAGCCAGAGGACGGTGAGCACGGAGAAGCATGATCCATGGCATCCATCCAGCAGCAGGCTGTGCTGCAGTCCTTGGGAGGACCTCAGGTGATGTAGGTGGAGTGGAGTTAGTGCCACACCACCCAGATGGGCATCGGTGCAGCTGGAGCAGGAGTATTTCTCTTAGCAACTTGAGCTTATGTTGCAGCAGCCTGTGGATTATAGGAGTTGGAACAGCAGAAGCCCAATCGTTTCTTGTTTTTGATACAAAGTGCCTTGAGCCCACCTCAGCAACTGCAGCACCAACCACAGCCCTTGACCTGCTCTTTGGGAGGGCTGGGCTGGGTTCCTGGTGGGGAAGGAGTTAAAACGCTCATCTGGCACGAGGGAGATTGAAGCTAGACTGGGCTCAGCTGGAGAGGTTCACTTTATTAGAGGAGGTTATGAGCAAAAGAAACTCTTAAAAGACTCTCCAGCACACCGTGCAGCTGGGGAGAAAAGTCGTGTTGTTTGGAGCTGGGAGCATTGCATGTAGAGAGAGCCTCTGCTGATCTCTTCCAGGGGCAGATTTTGGTGCAAGGAGCTCATTGCTTTGAGCCCAGCTTCTGAGGATGGGGGCATGGAGAGGTGATACTGCAACCCTGTGAACCTCATAGGGATGCACTGACAGAGAGCTGAGAAAACTCCATTTGCTTCGCAGAGCGGCGTTCCCAAATTAGAAATGATCTTTTCTTATTTCTTTGATAAAACATGGATTTTTCAGAGAGGTAATTAAATGCTTGTGTTGCAGGTCAATGAGCAGGTTAGCTTCAAGAAAAAAAAAACACAAAAAGGGACATTTTGGGCTGTATAAATACTGTTTCACTACTATTTCTTACTGGTGTGACATGCTTCAGCAACAGTTCTGCTAAACGTAGGGTTCTTTTCCTTTCTAATTTAGAAAAAGCAGGAGTTTGAATATAGATTAAAAAACAAATTACTTCCAAAGTAAATCACTTGATATTTCATTCTGGCCCAGAGAGGGTCGGGTTGGATATTGGGAAACACTTCTCCAGAAGAGCAGTCGGGCACTGGCACGGCTGCCCAGGTGTGGTGGGGTCAGCATCCATGGAGGCGTTTGAGAGCTGTGGAGACGTGGCCCTGAGGGATGCGGTCAGTGGGCACGGCGCGATGGGTTGGGGCCGGAGAAGACCTCAGAAGTTTTATGCAGCCTCTCAGAGCCTCCCTGCAGCTCCTGCTAAGCCACACGGCAGCGATTCTCTATCTTATCTCCTGCCGCACAGCACGGAGGTCCCAGCACTTGAAGGCCACCATCGCCTCTCTCCATCTCCCGCCCTCCAGGCTCACGCAGGCCGATGTTCGGGTTGATTTCAGGTTTGTTTTCCTGATCGCTGTGCTGCGACTGTTTTGCCACCGCTCCGCCTCCCCGTCCTCCTCCTGTCTGACACGCAAAAAGAAAGAAAGAAAAAAAGCAGCTTAAACATATTTTGCGGTTAAACCACTTTTTTTCATGTCGACCGGTTCCCACTGGGCTGAAAAGCAATAAAAAGTCAGGAAGAAGTATGGGCTCCCCTCTCAGCTTTGTCATGTGGATGAATAGCACAGTAAAAAGCGCTGAATGCTATCGGTTAAAACGCACTCACCACTCTTCCAAGTACGTTCCGCAACGCTCTGATGCAAAGGGGTGGGAGATCAGATGGTGAAAAACCTCTCCCAGAGATGGATCCTTTGTCGGGCTAAAGATTTTTGCATTAAAAAGAAATTCTGGTTATAATCACTCTACCCACAGCAACATTTCCAGCTCCCCCTCCCCCTGCCCTCATCCCTCTCACTTTTCCGTGGCACCAAAATAAATCTCAAGGTAATGTAACTTGCAGCAAGGCTATCTTTGAGTATCTTGGAGGCTCTGTCAATAAGAGGCCAGGCAAGCAATGCTGGAGTGCAGAGATCCTCCTATTATCTCTCCCTGCAGCCCTTCGTGGGCATTTCTCTCGCTTGTGTTCCTCATCAGGTCCCTGATCAGACTGATAAAAGGGGAAAAAAAAGCAAATTTTATGCATGGGGCGGGGGGAAGCAGCAAAGCGAGATGACAAGACCTTGACATGTTTTACAGTTTCACCTGGAAAATACTCTGGTTTGGAATTTTAATATCTAATTGCAGATAAAATAGCCAAGCAATTGCTAGAGAATTTCCCATTAAGATGCTCCGATACTTAGAAATCATTTCTTACATGGGTTTTGATCTTCTATTGTTGAGCAAGCTGAGCGCAGTTCACACGAGGAGAAGGCAGGCTCCATTGTGAGACGGAGCTCTTCTCCAGCAACGAAAGCCAGGCTGCAGTTTTTCAAACAAATGTTCTTTTCTTTTCTTTTCTTTTCTCTCTTGCTTTCTCTCTCCCTCTCCCCACTCTCCCCCCTCTTTCTTTTTTCCTTTTTTCTTTCTTTCTTACTTTTTTTTTTATTAGAACAAAGCCAATTGCTGAAAAAACAAACCTCCCTGAAGAGCATCGAGCCCTGATGGAGTGGTGTAGCAGCTCCAAGAGTGGTTAAGGGGTTAAACCCTTCTGTGGGTTGGAGAGCAGCAGGTCATCCAGTTGCTGAGTGCCTGGTGCTCACAGCAAAGCACAGTGTGGGTGTTTGCTCAAGAGCAGGCATTGGGCCCTCTGTGTGACCCAGAGACCCAGCAATGGGGTGCTTGGAGAGGACAAGATGTCATGAACTCTCTCAGTTATCTCAGTGGGAGATGATGACACTGAGGTTGTAACTACTTGGTTGGATGAACGAGCCATACCCAGCCCAGACCCATCCAGAGCCTCACCCTTATCTTGGTCCATTTTTCTTTGGTTCTTAAAGATGAAAGGAACGTGGGCACTTGTTTCTAAGGCAAAGACATCTCAGACAAGGGCAGAACTGGTGGTTTTGTGGGCGTACCCCTGGGGTGCTGGAAAGGAGCTGCTACAGACGTGCTCCAGCCTGCACGGAGGCTCTTGCAGCATGGACAGCTGTGATATTCCTCTGTGGCTGGGTTTGGTTATGCTTCACAAGGGAAATGCTGAGGAAAAACTAAAGAACGAGGCTTTATCCTTTGGTATCCTCGTGGGATATTTTTGTGCCCATCCCATCCCACTTATCCCTGCTCTGTGCGGCCAGAAAGAGTCCTGGGATGTGCATATCTTGCCTAAATTTCTCCTCACTCCTCGTGACCATTGCTGCTCATCCTTTGCTGTGAGAGGAGCCTGGCTCTGATTACACTGAAGTCTGAATGGGCAGAAGGGGCTGACTGGTGGAACTCAGTGCTACAAACCAACCACGGAGGGCAAGGGCTCCAGAGGATTCAGAGAGTGATAGACAGATAACGAACATCCATAGATAAGAGGATAAAATGCTTACAGGGGATATAATCCCTTCTGTTCCTGGTGATAAGCCAGCTGCTGACTGACAGAAGCAAGGAGGAAAACCCTTCTGGGAAGATTATTCCAGACCTGGTGAATTGAAGCCATGGATACTTGCAGAACTGGCTGTGGCAGTCTGAGTCATTAGGGGTTATCTCTGGGAGAGTCAGAAGACTGAAAAAGGACAAAAAATGCATAATTTAGAAAAGTATTGGGAAAGTGAGCAGGGGTGGGGAGCTAGAGACCCACCAATTCAACCTGAATCCCCCCAGATCTTGAAAAAAGACACCTATATGCTATTTGCAGGTATCTAGAAGGTGTCAAGGAGAGGAGTGTCTCACTATGGATTTATCAAGGACACCCTTTTTCAAACACCTCCATGACAGATTGGAGAAATGAACTGAAAATAAGAGGTTGAGATTCAGCTGGAGCAGCCTGGGGATGATAGACTGTGTAAGCAAGCTGGGCTTTAGTTCAACAGAATGAAAACTGGGGCTTATTCTGTTCCACAAAAAGAATGTAAGCCAGTGATATCTGCTACAGAAATAGCAAACATCATCCAGGTTGTAAAAAATGGCAAAGGATTCAGGACGTGCAGTTCTTGGGGATGCTGAACTGGAGCTCTGTGGCTAGAGGGGTTATCACACGGGAAGGAAGAGGTGGGACAACTGGACAGAGATCAAGGGAAGTAACAGGAGTAATGAATCATAGAACGGCTTAGGTTGGAAGGGACATTAAAGATCGTATAGCTCCTGCCATGGGTCAGGCTGTCCATCCAACCTGGCCTTGGATGCCTCCAGGGATGAGAGATGGGAGAAACTGTCTGCAAGCTAAAAAAGCAGTCTAGAAGATGGAGCACCTGTTTGGATAGGACAAGGCTTGCCGTGGAGCCATAGAACCAGTTTTGCAATTTCCTTTCTGCCTGAAACTTGGATTGGAGTGAAGGCTCTAGCCAAAGCCCAAGCCTGGGAAGAGCAGCTCAGGGAACCCTAGAAGAAGAAATTTCCAGATTTATTTGAGGACTGAGTGGGTGTAAACAAAACGAGCCATTCTTAGGATACACCCTAGTTCTGCATCAATGGAAAGTGCCCTGCATGGCCCCCAGCTGCCGCGCTGCGAGGGGACAGCAGAGAGGCTGGGGAAATGCTGAACTGGGCTTTCTTCATTCTGTAAAGTGCCTCCTGCTGCTTGCTGGGGTGTGGGGATGGAGGAGTGTCGGAGGAGGCACTCGGTCACAGTGCCACTCAGTGCCACACAGCGTCAGCAGGGGGTGACGTGCAGCGCTGTGCTGAGGTGCTGTGGCACTGAGGGATGCAGTCAGTGGGCATGGAGGGGGATGGGTTGGGATTGAGCTTGTGGATCTTAGAGGTCTTGTGATTCTATGTGAGGTGAAGCAGCACAAGAGATGCCAATCCTGCAGAAAGCCCCAAAGCAACACTTGCACCAGCACAGGGACAGCAGCCAGCAGGGAAAATCCTTTTTTCCCACCCCAAATGGGTCCATGGTCTCCATAGAGAAGCCTTCAGCAGCAAGCAGCCTGCAGAGCCAGCCCAGCTGGGATGCCCTCCTTGATCAGTGTCTTGGGGGAGAGAAACTATCTTTCCTCTCCTTTACAGAATCCCAGTTTGATCGAGCAATAGGAGCCTGCAACAGCTATTCTGAGTGGGCAGGAGCCCAGAAGAGGAGCAGAGAGGCTCTCAGTGCTCTGCAGGCCTCGTGCCAGCCCTGTGCTGCTTCCAAGAGCCGTCCCAGGGAAATGGTTTATGTCATGGGAGCACAAAACAGCACACGGTGCTGCTCCATGGAGGGTGGTGGAGGAGCCCATGGGAAGCACAGCCCAGCATGAGGGAGAGAAGGGCATGGAGGACACTGCAAGAAGAGCACCATGTCTGTATTGATGGAAAGAATGGCTTTTGGCACCTTATGTTTCCTTAAAAAAAAAAACAAAACACACTATTTTAAAAATCTCCTGCACTCACATGGTATGTATGTGCTTTACCAAAGACTTTTGGCCTCATTTATAGAAATCCAGGAAAGACTCTGCTTTCTGCCACCCAAGGGCAAGCCAGAGTATCAAAAGAGATAACATTCCCAGCTATAAAGCACAGTGTGCATTTACCCAGACTCTAAAGGCCGTTTTTACAACTTCAATCTTTGTTTCATTTCCAGTACTCTTATCTTTTTCGCTGTGTTTTGGAAAATATATAAGGATTGGCTATTGGAACAAGCAGCTTTGTGCAAAATATTTAATCAAAGCCCTTAATTGCAAGCTGTAAATGTAGAACCAGTGACAGATTGTAAAGCCAGAAACCATTTGGTCAACACACAACAGCAAACAAGAGCGTTTCATCAAAGAGAAAAAAAATACTGTGTAGGGTGGTAGTGTAGAACAGACACGAGTTTTAATGCAAAAAAAATAAACCTCTCGTGCAATTTAGGAGAAAGAGAAATGTGTTGGGAGATTCATAAGGCTTTTGGTAAAAATCAGGCTTTTTTTTTCATTATTGTTTCCCAGTAGGATAAAATATCTGCTTTAAATCAACCCGGAGAGGCCATGCATTATTCTTACCGAAAGTGATTTTTTTCTACAAGCACTTTCAAGACCTCAAACAAAAACAAAGGATGGGAACGTGGGAAGGTGCTCGCCGCTGCTGTTCAACCCATGTTTCCTCTTGTTGCTGCAAAGCATGGTTGGCTCTCTGAGTGTTGGCAATGACAAGCTTCTCCTGAGGTGCACAGTGCAAGGATTGTGCATCTGTGCAAAACAACTTCCCTGTTGCATTTGCTACGTGCTGAGCGAGATGCTTTGTGTGCAACACGGCAAGGTCAGACGATGCTGCAGTTGGTTACTGCTTTAGTGGGAGCTGAAGCATTGAATATTTATATTAATTGGAGAATGAGCTGTCTGTCGAGAGGCACCTCACGAAAGGTTGTTAAGAAAAAAAAGAAAAGGACAATAACGTCTTTAATGACTGCTCGAGTTTTAAAGGCAATCTTTAAGAATTAATTAAATTAAGAAGGCTATTTTGAGAACCGGGAGGCTGCTGTACATAAAAGTAAGGCTCTTTGGAATTATTGGAAGCGGAATTTCAGCCTTGAGGAAACGAAAAGAGTGACTCAGAAATCTGAGTGAACAAAAGAGAAACTCATCGGATGCTCTGAGAGTTTCCCACTGCGGAACAAAGGCAATAAGAAGTGCGTTCTGGAGATGACAAACTCCTGAGCTGCAGACTTCAGCAGGTCCGTCTGCCAGGTGAAGGAATGGCAGCCATCAGCTGGCCCTTCATAGGGCAGAGGGGTGAGGTGGGCTCAGCTCTGCGTCCTTCACCCCCTGCTTTGCCCAATGGTGGGCCAGAGAAGACAGAGCCATGAGATACCACCACAATGTTTTATTCGCATTTTTGAGCTGATTCAAGCAGTCCCGAAATGCCTCCGTAACTCGCAGTGTTGTCAGCTTCTCCACCAGGCACCACATCAGTTCGAATGCAACTTCCAGAAATTGGGAGCCTGTCTGAATTTGGGTCACAGAGCGCGATGGTGTGATTGTGTTCAGCTGTAAGAACCTCCGCACCCTTTGATCTGTCTTTCTTAAGGCAGATCTTGCTATGGCTCCCTCTGAATAAGTGACTTAAATATTTGCACTGGCTTCACAGGGTTTACTCAAGATTATTCCTGTTTCTTATTACCAGCTGTTTAGATTATCCCTGATATACCAAATAGGATTTAACAGACTCCCCCCACGCACGCACAGACGAGCCCTCTCTGCACCTTGTTTTTTATCTACCATTAAAACAAGATTCCAGCCTGTTGCAGGAAAAATGCACTTAGATCCCCTCCAAGCGTAAATCCACTCTTACCATATAATCTCTGTTATAAAGTCTCCTCAGAGAGACATACGAAGGAGACTGTAACTGGAATAATCGTCATTTATTGCTTATGATCTCCTTTGGTTCAGAGTTTTCTTTGCTTCCTCTGGCAATAAAACAACCACAAGTCAATCACACGCACGGCTGTGCTTGCTCTCTATTGAGGAAAGTTTTGAGAATGGGGTGAATAGTAGCACTGCCCCTATGAACTGCTGCAAAAGGCAATTTTGAAGATGAGACCTTCCTTGCACAGCTTACTTTCAGCTCTTTCTGACACAGAGCCCAGCAACAGGAGACATCGCTTCTAGTCCCACCTACCGACAGGTTCCTCCCCCCACACCTGGGAAAGGCTGTTAGGCCAGGAGAGCCCTAATGAGCCCTAACAAGCCCTAATTAGTGCCACCTGTCTCAGCCTTGATGGGTTGTATTTAAGCCTAGATGAGTTGCTATGCTCTTTTGGGCATGTGTATGGGGGCTGCCTTCAACTCATTTGTGGTGTGCTGTCCTTTGGGGTCAGCTTCTCCTGGCTGGACCTGAGGCCTGCTTTGTTCCTATAGATCTCCTTGGTGCCTGGGCCTTTCAGCAGCCAGCCCTGCTCCGATGTGGTGGGATCACCAGCCCTGGGGCTCCTGGTGGCATCTCTGTGAGGTACAGGTCAGTGCTGCGAGGTGGTGTGAGCTCTGCAAACCATCTCTGTATGCAGTCCTTCTCCATGCACTGTGGTACCTACCATAGTGATCTCCTGGATGTTGATAAAAAGCAGACTGGTGCCATGGCCAGGCTCCCTGAACTATGCTCATCCTCAGGTCTGCCAGGCGACACGAGCTGACCTTGCTTTATGACCCCAGGGGGTTCCATGCTCCATGCATGGAGCAGCTCCCAAGGAAGCAGCTTCTCAACTTGTTGGTCTATGCTTAAGAGCAAACTCTGGCTGCAGTAGATATATAAAGTAATTAGTACGTTTTTTTTTTTCCTAACACATGTTCTTCTGTAACTCAGAGGTTCCTCCTGGGCTGCAGGCAGAGCTGCTCACTGTGGGAAGCTGCTGCATCCATCAGTGGGGCACACATCTGCAGACAGTGAGCCACGAGCTCCCAGCCACAGCAGGAACACAGGAAGAGTCCCGTGGACAACATTTGCATTGCTGTGCTGCAAAGGGTGTGCAAATATTCCCACCTGTACTCAGGGTGTGGGCTCACCAGAGCAGGGGCTGCCATTATTTACTTCATGCTCACAGCTCAGGGCCCTGCACTGGTGGCTGTTCCGCATGGCCCAGGACAAACAAAGAGCAAAATGACAGCGATTGGGAGCAGCCAGCTTTCGGTGCTAATCATATTGCTGCAAGATGCCAACAGAGGGCATCCGCTGCCAGGCACGCAGCCTGCTAGCTCCTGCTGCAGCCCCTCTGCCTGCCTTCACATCAAGAGCAGCTGAGTTTAACCCTCTCCCACTACAGCTCAGGTTCAGCTCTGCCAATGTTTTTTTTTTAAGCAAACAGGCTGGGGTTTTCTTTGTTTGTTTGTGGTGATTTTCACTTTCTTTTGGAGAAAGGAGAAGGAAGAAGGGAAGAATAATCCCCAGCTGCAGTCCCTTGGCCAAGGCAGCACTTTGATAATTGGTGTCAGAGCCGGATCTGTGCTGAGCAGCAGCCAGGTTCAAAGGGAGGTGGATGCTCTGATGTTGTCCTGTGCAGCAGTAAACAAAATCAGAGACACTTCTGTGCTGGGGTTGGAGGCGAGCGGGAGCCTTTGTGACTGATGTCCTGGCTTTTGTGGGCTTAAATAGTCAGTTTTATTTATAGGTGTTTATTCCGGGTGTTTAATCTCCTTGTTTCATGTCTCTTGTGGACAGTCAAAAAGAAATCGAACTTCTGAAGTCTGCTGCTCCCTCTGGTAGACACGCATTGATGTTTAGGCTCACTCTGAGCGTGCTGCTGCTCTTATTTTTGGACCTCATACTGAAGCAGCAGAGACCTTCCCAGGCCATGTAGCTGGTACAAAGGCACACTCGTTAATGCAGGCTTGATTGGGGCAGCAGAGATCCCGAGGCAAGGACTGCTGGTAGAGACAGGGCTTGTGTGAGGGTTAGGAATGACAGAAGCCCCATCAGAGATTTCCTTCCTGCATGTAAAACCAGCACAAGTTTAATGGGTGCAGAGAGTAGGGAATTGTGCTGGGAACAGGTGGGCTGACAGCAAGGCTCAGTCTGAGCTGAGTTGGTGTAAAGGGCTGATTCCAAGCTCCTAGTGAAATGATGATAGGGTGTGAGGTTCTGCTCCCCTTGTGATGTGTTTCCCTTCCATCAGCGTGGATGGAGCATGGCTGCAGGTCCTACAGAACCTCAGCAGGGCAGCGAGTGCCAATTGCTGCAGTCCCAGCACTATGTTCTGCTGCAAGGCTCCCAAATGCTATAAACACAAAAAATGGGGTAAAAATCTAAAAATTCAGGATGGCTGTTAGGCTGCCCTGGGGTAGTTCCCTATACTTCAAGCCCTGTCTCAGTGAGCTGCAGCTGATCAAAGCTCTGCTGTGTCTACTCTGGGTCTGGTTTAACCCTTGGTGCAAGAACATATACTCTTTACCTTCCCAAAAGCACGTTTGCAATGGTGTAACTTGAAATATGTGGATGTGACATTTTTAGAAATGGTTTTCTCTCTGTTTTACCCAGGGTGCGTCCAACTGAGCACCTAAAAATCCCCGCACATGTAGGTCATCTGCACTTCACATTATACATTGAATGAGGGCCAGAAACAGAGAGCCCAAACTGATTTACGGACTGCCATAGGGACTTAAGAAATTTATGATTTGATTAATCCATCCCATACATCTTTTTCTTTAGTACCGGTAATTCATCCCATACATCATTGCCTTCTGAGCAGTGATTTGGCTGGCGGATGCACGCCAACGTTTCCAAAGGGTTAAATTACGTGGTGCACCAACCAGACAATAATCTGTTGTGATCTGCTGGTTAAATATGCATTCAGCTCTGCTGGAGTCTGACTTACCAGATAGATTTGTTCTAGTTTATGAAGTGGCTGTGTATTTAGGACACATTATGTGCAGATGTACTGGGCTTGAGGGGGGAGCTGATGTGCCAGAGTGGCCAAACTTTGGAAGAGGAGCAGAAATGAAGGAAGTGCTTTGCCAGGATGACTATTAGCAGTGAGGTCCTCAGCGCTGCTTCCATGCAGGGGGAGGTAAAGGCTTTGGCATAGGGCAGGGAAAGCAAATCAGCCAATTAACTCAGTGAGGAAACAAAGAACATGCCTCAGATTGAACGAGGATGTGACCTGAGATTGCGTGGTTCTGCTGCTGGTAAACATGTTTTCTGTTTTTGCTGTAACACTATTGACATTTTGGAATGATCAGAATATTTCAGCGTGCGTTTAACGAGACAGAAGTACCGGATTTCGATACTGTCAGCTCCAGAAAGCAGGAGGCAGGCCCTAAATTACCTCCACAATCACAATTGAAAAGTGCCATTACTTCTTCATTCGCCTTCTACTTTTCCAGCCCTCTCTGCAGCCTCTCCTGGGAGCAGAGCGCAGCAGGAGGAGGCAGGGGCAGGTGTGATGCTGGGATGCTGGGGAGGCAGTGAGCACACACACCTGGCAGCCCCAGGGCGCATTCCTGGAGCAGCTGTGTGAGCTTCCCCTGCACTACCCCGCAGTGCCTGGGGGATGCCTTGCCCTCACCCTGCAGCCCCTGCTCTTTGCTGTGGGTGCTGGGATGCCAATTAACGCAGCGCTGGGGCCGTGTGGCAGTGAGGGCTTGTAGCTGGCAGGGACAGGTGAGCCGAGCGTGGTTTCACCCACAGATTGTCATAATGGCACAGCACTGTAAAGCTGCCTGCATTCAGCCAGCCGCCTCTTTCAGAAAAGCCCCGTGTCTTCATTACCTTCCCCTCCAGCCATCTGGTCCCCCAGCCTGACCTTTTTTAAAAAGATTGGTTCAAAAAAAAAAAAAACTAGAGCAGTCCCTGTACAGCAGACCTTGTGTGTCGTGTCTGAGCCCAGAGCAAGATTTTATGTCCAAGCTGTAAAACCTTGAAAATAAAGATTTATAATTGAGATTCTGGCTGAAGCGGAGTGAACAGAGATGGTCTAATTAAATTCTGTGGTGGATATAATTAACCCATTTATTCATTTATTACCCTTTATACAGCTAATGCAGGCTGCACCATCACCATTTGTTTGTGGAGAAACTGCTGTGTAGTGTTGGGCTGGGGCTGCCCAGCAGCTGGCTCTGTTGGGTTGCCCATTGGGTTGTCCATTGGTATCACAGAATCATAGGCTCGTTTGAGTTGGAAGGGGCCCATAAAGGCCATCTGGTCCCACTCCCGGCAATGAACAGGGACACCCATCTGTGCTCTGAGCCCCATCCCCTGATCTGTTTGCAGGGATGGGGCAACCAACACCTCCCTGGGCAACCTGTGCCAGTGCCTCACTGCCGTTATTGTAAAAAACTTCTTTCTAACATCCAGTCTAAATCTCCCCTCTTTTAATTTGAAACCACTTCTGCTTGTCCTACCAAACACTCATTGGGATTTTACTCTGGACTTCTGGGCAGAGCTGCCAGGTGGCTGACAGCGTGGTGCTTTGGGATCAAAAGGCTTTTGTTGGTGTTCTTTAAGAGCGGAGTGTCTCTGCCGTACACCAGCGCTGTGGCAGTGAGTTCTCACTGTGCCCTGTCAAGGGCTGCTGAGATATCCACACTGACGTGTGCAGATTTCTGCTTTCTTTCCTCCACAGCTCAGTGTGGGAATGGCACTTGCCAACCAGTAACACAGATAACTACTCACGCATCCTTGGGGAGAGCCTCATCTGACTAAAAGCCACGCCGGCTCTTCCGGAACAGAGCTGTCTTTTTATTTTTATTTTTTTCCCAAAGAAACATTTCACTTCGCTCTCTCACAGCCATCACGAGATAAAAAACAATGAATCAACCAGAGATTATTTTTCATGAAAGTTTAATGAGGCGCTGTCCCCTTCCAGCGCCTGTGTGAGCCAACCTGGATGAGCACACAGGGCTGGAACGTGGAATTAAAAACTGTTGTCTGAGAGGCAAGAGACGCAGGGAGAACCCTTCTCTCACTGTCTGTCTGCCTGGACAGAGCATCGTGCAAAGACTCATTGCTGGCTGTGCAACCTCTGTCCCTCTGCCCATCCATCTCCAGGCAGCAGCAGCCACTCCTGGCCCCTCCTCCCACTGCCTCCTCCTTCCCTTCCCTTGGCTGCTCCTTAATATTTCATGCATCAAAGAAGTTTCACTTGTAATGCAAAAAAAAAAAAAAAAATCCAAAACCTGATTAATTAAGTAGAGTGCAAGAGTTACGTGCATTTAAAGTTTCTTTCATCTTGGGAAGGAGGGGAGCGATGCCGGAGGCTGCTATTGCTCACGGGTGTCTGAGGGCAGGCAGTGATGGACTGGCTGGTTGGTAGGGAGGGGAACAACAGTGTGCAGCATTCCTGCTGTCGTCTGTTCCAGCAAAAGCCTCACCCCCCTTGGTTCCAGTGGTTGGTTGCCTTCCAGTCGTCTCTGTGAGGCTCTCTCTCAGGCTATCCCTGCCTCCCTCTGCCCACGGGGCTGCTTGGAGAGGGGCAGCAGGGTGAGCTGTGTGGAGCTGGTGGCTGCAAGGTGTCAGCACGTGGCAGGAAGAGCACCGAGTGCACCAATGCTGTGGTTATGAGCACCAGCTCACCTTCCCAACAGGGCAAGCTGAGTTATCGATGCTGATGGGACTCAAAACACAGCCCTATGATTACACCACAGCTCAGACTTTCTTCTCTGCTTGCTGGCACTCTGATTGGCGACGTGTTAGCAGTGAAGATGTTCTGTGTATTGTAAATACAAGGTGCATTTTAATGGCTGTTGCTGTATGCACATCTCTTTGGTAATAGAGCCAATTGAAAGCCACTTCAGAAAGCTGCTATTGATAGCTTTGCGATAACCTCCCCGGTGCCAGCCGATAAAAGATGCATTAGTTCTGCGTGCCCAGAAACCCAGCGCCTGGGATTGGAAGTCGAAGAGTGCTTCATGTGTGACCCTTTAACTCGAATGATTTCTCTCTCCTCATCCTTTTTTATGCCTGGAAAGTTTGAGCATTTTAAGCATTTTCCAGTAAAATGTCTGCACAAAGTTCCTCGCAGAGCAACAGAATCACGGGTTTCTGAATCCCACCTGGGATATCATCATACAGATGAAACCAACCCCGGAGCTCAGCTTGGGAATAAGAAAGAAGGCAGCGCCTGAAACTTCAGCTGAAAGAAATCCGCTGGGGTGAAAAGCTGGAAGGAAGGTGGGCAGGTGCAGACAGGAGGTGGCACGGCACGTACGCTGTGCCTGCTGCACTGAGAGCATCCCACCGGTGCAGCTAATAGCTGAGGAACGCCCAGCTCACTCAGCCTGTGCTTTTGTGCTGGAAAACCCACGTTTGGGATTGCCACACATACCATTTCTGCAACCTTTTATATCTGTTACAGCAACATCGAATTATTTTCTTGCATTTTGCTATACGCAGGCGCTGACACCAGCCTCCATGTGCTGATGGAGGGGTGGGAACAGCACTGGTGTGCCCTGAGCTGCACACTGGGTGTGAATGGGGCCACAGCCTCCTGACAGCCCATCACTCCCCCCTGCACCCCCAGCAGATGGGGCCTGTCAGCAATTCCTGCAAGACAAGCAAAGTTCAGTAAGTGCTCCTCAGTATCTTCCTAGCAGGAGGAACTTCCTTGCCGTGGTGTGTTTTCCTTTGCTCATAGCATTTGCTTTCCTATTGAATGCTGCTCAGGGTGGATAATAGAAATCCATTACCTCCGTTATAAACCAGGACAGAAATATTTCACTTTGCAAATATTACCAGTGGCTTTCAAACAGTTTTGTGTTTATCTCCATTCTTCAGAACTAAAAAGCAGGTGGAATCCTTTTTTTGCAACAGAGAAACTGAGATGTGTGCTTACACGGGGGCTGCATTGAGGCTGAATGTGCCTATTTAAAGGCAGTGGCTTGAGGAAAGCTCCCCTTTATCATCACGCCCATGTTTGTACAGGAGAGCTTGCAGAAATCTCAGCTAGCTGCTAACTGTGCTTTACTGATGTGGGCATTAAGGCAAAATAAAACGGGTGTACAGAGGATTTCACACAGGGTGTAAGACAGACAGTGCTGATCTGGCTTCTGGGTAGAGGCACGGACAGAACATCCCCCTGAGGTCCTTCCCAGGTGTGTTTTTCTATTATCTCATGACTTGCTCAAAGATGGACAGTCAGCAGGAAAGTAAGCGTATGAATTCACGTCTCCAAACCTTCTCTTTCCAACTCTGCACCCTAAAATCCATTCCATTCATTGTCCAGTACCATATGCTACAGCAGAGAACAGCTGGATTAAGCTAGAAGATGCATTCCCCTCTTCAGTTCAGCCACAAGCACAAATCTGAAGGAATAAACCAGCACATCAATGCACAGTGCCCACTGGGCTCCATCCAGACCCCAAGGGTTAGATTGCTTTCCCCTAGGTTTCCCATTGCTTCCCATAGGTTTCCCTTTGCCTTCTCCTAGGTTGCACCCATCCATCCCCTAGGTTTCCCCTGGTCTTCCATTAGGATGCCTCTTGCTTTTGCCTTGCCTTCCCTTAGTTTGGCCCCTGCCTTCATCTTGCCTTCACATGTTATCCCAAGGCCTTCCTTGAGATTTCCCCTTGACTTCTTTCCTTCCCCTAGGTTGCAGCTTCCCTTCGCCTGGTTTCTCCTTGCCTTTTCCTAAGTTTCCTCTTCCCTTCCCCTGGTTTCCCCTTGCCTAGCAGTGTATAAAGGTCTCTGCTATGCATGGGACGCCTGCAGGTATACACTGAGTGGCTACATAGAAGACCTAAGCAACAGGGATACGGCCCTACAGAGAAATAGTTCCTCTTTTTTGCAGGATTTCCAGTTCTAAAAAATAAAAGTGCTCCTCATCTCCTTTTAGACAGACTGTCTTACCATGTGTCATTCTCTATGCCTATGCAATGCTGTTCCTTTGCTCGCTCCTTCCTAGAATCTTCAAAACGAGGAAAAAAAAATATGTGTGTGTGTAGTGACAGCACCCTCAGCCAGTCCCAAACCTACCCGTTTCCCCTTAAAAATAATACCAACAGGATGGGTGGGGGAACCTTTTCTGCCGTGGTTGCAGATCTCCCAACCCAACGCTCCCTGCGCACATGTGGATGCTCTCCACGGGGGCTGTGGTTGTTGGGCTGTGAGCTGGAACAGGGCACGGCTCCCGCTGTTTGTTTGCTGCATTTTGTCTCTGCCATCCTGCCCTTGTTGTGGTTTTAACATTCAGTGACCTGGGTATCTCGGAAGGCTGCTTTGCCTCAATAGGCGTATGATGAATTGATCTTAATTAGCTTGTGGAAATAATATAAGCCTGAGCATTAGGCGCTCTTTGTTAGGGTTTTGACATCTTCTTTCATCTGTACATTTACAAATAAAATCAGGTAGATTAGCAGTCACTCGGAAATTGTTGTTGTGAGTCATTGGCTCACAACTGCTGTGGGCTGCCCGTCCCCATTGCCGTGAGTCACTGCCCACCTGTGGGCAGCTCTTGGTGTTGGGGCAGGGCTCAGCCCCACTGAATTGTCTGTTTGCCTCCCAGCTGACCTCTGTGGTTCCAGCATCCCCCCCTGCAATTCCAGCCTCCCATCCCTCTTGGCTCTGCTGTGGCTCAAGGCAGAGCGTGAGCCAAAACCACACATCTGTGGAGCTCTTCTGGTTGGTGTAAGCACACATCCAGCTCTCGGATGGTGTCAGGGCATATGTGTGATGGATGGATATGGGCACCTGTGATCAGACCTCAGCAGCATTTTGGCCTCTGTCTCCCATTTCAGCGCCGGTTGTTAAAGACCAGGTCAAAAATCTGCTATAAGTCAGTGCTGTGGCTGCTCCAGGCTCAGTACTGAGAGCCATCTCCATGTGCTATGGGACCTGATGGCTGTTCACCTGCAACCAGCTAATGAGCAAAAGCTTGCAGGGAGCTTCTGTGCTATTGCAGCCAGACTGAACCTAAAGGGGAGGATAAGCCTGTGAGCACATGCAGCAATGAGCTACATCCAGAAAGTGAGCAGACGTGGAAAAGCTGGATAAGTAGGAAAAGGATGGTCTGCAAAGGGCGGTGGTGACGGGAGAGAGATGTGATGGCATGGGGAGAAGGGAGAGGATGAAGTGCTGGAGCGGGATGGCAGGAGAGGCACGACGGTGTGGCACAGCGCTAGGGAGAATCGCAAGACCACAGCCGGGCTCAGGGGGCCTTAAGATCGCCCTGCCGTGAGCACGGTCGCCAAGCACTCGGATCGGGCTGCCCGGGATCCCACCTGCAGGCTGCTACAGGTAGCGAGGGAACCGGGGCCCGAGTTAACCTTACGGCGAGGAAAAGCCGACGGCGAGAACGGAGCCCGCTGCGAAACGGGGGCGGCCCTGCGGAGAGCGGCGGGCGAGCGGGACCGCTGGGCGACGGGCCTGGATCCGAACGGGGCCGGGGCGGGGCGGGGGCGGAGCCGGGGGTGGAGCCGGGCGGCGGCGGCGGCGGCGGGCTGGGGCGGCTCAGTGCGCCCGGCGCCGCTCGCGTCTCCCCGCTTCGCCTCGCGTCGCTTCGCCGCGGTTCTCCCGCGCCCGGCCCGGCATGGCCGCTCCGCCGCGCCGCCGCTCCGCGTCTCCGGCCCCGCTGCCGCCGGTTCCTCCGGCGCTGCTGGTGCTGGCGGTGCTGCTGGGCGGCGGGCCCGGCGCGGCGGCGGTGGCGGCGGCGGCGGCGTCGCGGGAACCCCCCGGTCCGTGCCGCGTGAAGACGGTCACCGTGTCCACGCTGCCGGTGCTCCGCGAAAACGACATCAGCTGGAGCGGAGCCCCGCCGCCCGCCGCCGCCGATTCCCGTCTGCTGCTCTTCGTCCGCAGCGAGCTGCCCGGCCGCGTCGCCGTGCAGGACGATCTGGATAACACCGAGCTGCCCTTCTTCACCCTCGGTAAGCGGCGGCCGCTCCCGGCCCGGCTCTGCCCGCAGCGCCCGCAGCCCGCAACGGCACCCGGCGTTGCTTCGCGGCTTTCCGCTCTCTCTCTGTTCTTGCAGAAATATCGCTGTTATTTTCTATGGGGAGGGATTTCAGCGGGGCCTGAGCGCTGCCCGTGCTCACCCTGCGAGTCAGCGCTCCCTGCCCAGCTCCGGGCTCAGCCCCGGGGGAGGCACCGCGGAGCCGGGATCTCTTCTCGGCAGCCCGCATTTCTGAATGCTTCGTCTCGGTGCTCTTCAGCTCGTTCTTGCTTCGTGCCCAACTCCCTTGATAGGCTCTGTTGCGGAACGTCTGCCGACTTTCTCCCTGTTTCAGCCTTTGTGGGGAGGGGGATTGCGCTGCAGATAGCCGTATGGCCGTGCTTGGGTGTCGGTGCGCGGGGTCGGGGTGCCCCGGCTTCGTTCGGTCCCTTTCAGCCCTTTGTGTGCCGTAAGCAGCGCCGCTCAGCCCGAGCGAGCTGCTCAGAATTCTGCGTGGAGTGCTGGCTGTGTGCTGTGCCAGAGCGCCGACGGCTTCTGCTGATCTCTTTAGCCACCGGCTTTCTTGCTTTTTGGTGTCTGTACATAAGGTAATCCCTGCTGAACTTTGTGTCTGAGCTGCCGCTCGGCACAGCTGGGCTGCGTGCAGTGGGTGCCCAGAGCTGCTCTGTGTGGGCACTGAGCACCGTGTCCCCTCGTGCAGTGACCACTGCTCTCCAGGTGCAATGGGAGATCAGCCGGCTGTGCCTCCCCCTCGCTCCATCCCCCCTCCTGTGAAGCCTCATAGCAAATCCCTGCAATAAATGAGTTGGTGACACTTCTCAAACTGAGCCTCTTCCATCCTGCCTTTGCCATGTGCCTCCCTTCAGCGCAACTGCCGAAATCCCCCACAGCCCAGCTGCTCTATTTCAAGTAATAGAAGTGGGAACCCAAGGCTGGATGCAGTAGGAATGACGTTTGCCTCACAGTGATTAAAAGTAACAACAAGTTTTGTGGTTCACTGCCTTGAATTTCCCGATTAGAGCACGGTTTCTTCAGGGACTGAGGGTGAATTGGGCACTGATCTAAATATATCAGAAGGCAGAGAAACCCCTCTGCGTGCAGTGTAGGTTACAGCTCAAGTTGGAGGAGAGAAATGTGTCTTGATAGATCGGAGATGTGATCTTGTCTTGCAAATCCTATTGCTGTGACTGACTGCTGGTAGAGAGACCACGGCTTGGTCTGAGAGATCCCTTCTTTTTGCCCGGGGTGTTGGTTATGTGTGCTCTCTGAAATACAAGGCACGTTTCTTGCAAAGCTGTGTTTCGGTCGCTGTCACTTTGCGGATGTGAGACCCCGGCTGTGCAGGTGTAGTGCAGCTAAATGGGGCAGTGGGGTGGCTGGGGTAGGCCTGAGAGCACTCAGTGGGATGCCATCCTGAGAAGGGAAAGCCCTCATCCTTCCCCACAATCTGTCTTGTGGATTGTGGTGGATGCTCTGATATCTCAAATCTGTTGTGTTTCTTCCCATTCCTGGAGTGGCAACTGAGGCTCACGCTTAGCTGTGCTATGGGTCAGTGCTTTGCTGTTCGGCTGCTGGCAGTGAAGTTTTGTGCTTGTTTCCTGCTGCTCCGTCTCCATCTAAACTGAGCAGTGGTTGGGGACTGACTGGAGAGCTGCTGCTGCCTCAAAGTGGGCTGTTGGAGGTGAGAATTGTGCTGCTGGTGGGAGATCAGTGCAATTGACTAAGCTGGGATTGCTTTAAATACTTCCCTGTGCCAAATTCTTTGGTAGTCCCCATTGATGGTAAATTTCTGACATTTGTGTGTGTGTTGCTGGATGTGTCTGCTGGGTGTCTAGGCTGGAACAGAGGGAGATGTGTAAGGGCTGAAGTCCCACTGCTTTCCAGCGTGACAGAGGCTCCTCAGTGCCTCTGAGACCAGGCATGAGCACGGGCTGCTGGCAGCTCAGTGGGTGAGGCTGTGGTAAGGAGCTCTCTTAAAACCCGTGCCCGGTGCTGGCATTGTGGTTTCCGAAGAAGTGAAATTATTTGGAATAAAGATGTGATCCTGTCCATGTGCAGCATGGCGGCTGCTGGGCACTGCCCTTGCTTTCCCTGCCAAGTGCTGCTGCCACACACTGCCCTGCTCCATCCCGGGGCCAAAGCTCTTTCAGGCATTAAAGCATCGCCCTGACATGGGTATGGGTTGGTTTGAGTGCTGTAGCTGCAGGAGGTGACCTATCCTCTTTTGGGTCCTGAGCCCTGCCGTGCTGCTGGAGGATGGGGGTCTGCAGCTGGAGCCTCATCTGCAGCAGTGCAAAACTTCTGCTGGATTTGCAGGCAGACGGGTGGAAGGAATGGCTGCTTGGAGCTGGTGGGTGCTGCAAAGCACAGCCAGGAGCCCTGCTGGGTGGGAGGTGGCTCTGTGCTGTTAAGGGGTGGTGGGGGCCCCAAACTTTGTTCCCTCCTCGCAGTGCTCCTGGCTGTGACAGCAGTGCCTGCAGGCAGCACTTGGGGCCTTTCTCTCCAGGTCTGAGCCATGTGTTCCCTCTATGGATGCACAAGGGATGGTTCTCCCTTTTCCCCATGCTTGCATTACTTGAAAATCACACAGCAAAGCGCGGTGATGGCAGGAGATGACAAATGCAACTTCGCCACCAGCGCATTATGAATTGCTGCGCATCCCCTTTCCTGAAACAGCCTCCTGCCCTTTCCTTAACCTTGGGTACAACCGATGCTTTGCGGCATTATCTTTTTTTTCCCCTCCACCTCTCATTCCTCTGGTGTTACACTGCGAATGGCGCAGTGTGCCATTGACTTTGTTCCTGCACGACGAGGCTGAGAGGTGTGTGCTGTGCTGCAGTCCGTGCCGTGCACCACGCGATAGCAGCACTCTGCCTCAAGTGCAATTTGGGAGCGGAGCAGTTCGCTTCCGCGCCTCGTTTGGATGAGCTCAAAGTGCACACAGATATAGAGGGAGGAAGAGGCAAGCAGGCAGGCAGACGTTTGCTGCTCTTAGCCGATTGTGGCTTACATAAGGATGGTTTACTTACATGGCTTTGGTGGTGCAGCGTGCCCCGCGTGCAGTGCTGGGGCTGTCGGAGTGGTGCTGTGTATCGCCTGCATCCATCCCAGTGCAGGTATCTCCATCCTGGAGCCATGCAGCTCCTCCAGCACTTCTCTTTTTTTCTCTGAACTTTTCTCGAAGCCATTTTGGAACTTCTCTTTTTCTCTGGGATAAGAATGCATTAAAATAATGGAAAGCACTTAGTTCCCTGTAGATTGTTTGAATTTACTGCTTTTTTTTTTTTTTTTCTTCTCCTTTTTCTTTTGAGCAGACGTGAGCAGGGTTTTGCTGCTCTTTGCTTTTGTCAACAGCTGTGGGTTTTGTGGAGCAGGTGGGGAGACTGAGGGCTGCCTGGAACCCTGCTGGGAATGGAGCTTTTTGGTGCTGCTTTAAAGGAGGGCAGGTCCTTCAGGTGCACAGCCTGCTGGGCAGAGGTGTAGTCAATTAAGTTCTATTTTTTATTTCTTTTATATTGCAGTATCTGAGGTTTAGGTCAGATCTGCATGGATGGGGACAACCTGGGGAGGGCAGTGGTACTGCAGTGCTACTGAATGCTGCGGTTGCATTTATCCCTGTGAGCCCTGGGAGGGGGTTCTGGGCTCAAGGTCCCTCCACAGTGGATGCAGGGGAGTGAGCCCTATAGCACCCAGAGGGCTGTGGGCACGGAGGTGTTCCTTGGGGTGGGTCAGCTCTGGCATGAGTGCTGACCCCAAAGCGGAGTCAGACGTGGCACGTCCAGCACGGTCAGGTGGGCTTGCATGGATTTGGTTTTGTCTCCAGGAGAGAAATTCCCAGCTCAAACTGGAATCTGTAGCTGTACTGGAAGCTGTACTCGGGGAATTGCTGCTTTCCAAGAGTACCCATGTTGACCAGCTAGTGGCAACAGAAGATTAACTATAGCAAAGCAGGCAGCGCTGCGCGGCGGGGCTGGCGGCTGGAAGGCTGTGCTGGGATCCCCTGCTCCCCACGGCAGCAGCGGGGCTTGGGATGTCAGTGTGCCAGGAGTGAGCTCTGTTACTGCAGGGAGAAAGGTGCTTTTCTCCGGGAGGTTTCTCTGTGCACACTGGGGCTGGGATGGGGGGTGAGTGTCCTCCAGGGCAGCCTGTGCTCAGTGCAGGAGGGAACTGCCTCCAAAATGTGCTACCTGTGCCTTTCTAAGCCCTGGGTATGGCTGTGAAGCTGGGATGGCTGGCCAGCAAGCCTTGGGGCTGCCATAGTGATGGGGTGCTGCTACTGGAACCCCCTGAGCTGATGGGCTGTGCTGGTGCCAGGGAAAGGAATGCAGGCACAGGTCTGTGTGAGCCAGGATGGGGACAGATTGATGTCACCTGTGGGAGCAGTGAGGGGCTGATCTCGTGCTGCTGGCACATATGTTAGCAGTCACAGGTGGCTGGAGAAGCACCTCCCAGCGCAGCAAAATGCCTGGTGGAGCATGGGGGCAGATGGGCTGGAGGGAAAAGGGGAGGAAATAGAAATGCTTTGGTTGAAGCCTTTCATTGACAATGCTGTCCCCATGGCGCAGCTCATTTTGGGAATTTCCCTCCTGCATTGGGCAGTGGGAGACCTCGACCAGCCCTCCTCGCTGTGCCGGCATCGGGCGGAGATCTGCCTGTGTACAACCAGCTGAAAAAGTGGTGCCACTTAAAAGAATTGAATGCTCGTGCTGCTGCTCGGGTCCCGGCTAATTTGGTTAAGGTTTCCAGTGTCCAGACAGTATGGAGACACTTAATGGTATTGAAGAAGCAGAGTGGTATGCGGAGGGGGTGAGCAGCAGTCGCGGCTTCCTGCGTCTGCACTGCTGGGCAGAGCTTTCTGGCAAGGAGATGGGGCAGATAGGGGCTGGCAGGGAGGGAGGCACACGTACTTGGGGGAGACACGAATCCCTCTGTTTCTCATTACCAGCTCCCTGCCAGTCTTGCACCCCTCCCTCCGTGCCTCCAGCTCCGCTGTCTCCGTGCAAGACAAAGTCTGCGTGAAACCAGACTGGCTTTGAAAGCAGCACAGAAAGGGGAGAAATTTTCCATTAGCAGCATCAGCAGTAAAAGAGATTTCTCAGTCACCTGCTAACTGCTGTGTTTAGGAAGCTTATGGTGCTGATGGGGCTGCTCCTAGGCATGTTCAAAGCAGCTGTCCTGTAGGGATGGGGAGCAGTGGTTTTGGGATCTGGGACCTTTCTTTCTGTGATGTTGGTGGGATGTGCCTGTGGGGAGGTGCTGTGCTTGCAGAGACCTTAAAGTAAACTTAGTGTGGCAATTGACCCTCCCCAAAGCAAATGGCAGATGAATAAGCAGTGGGTCCAGGGAATCCAGCGGTGGATCTGATGCTGACCTGCAGAACCACCACCTCTCCACATTCATTCTCTTCAGTTGTGTCCCATTTGGGCTCGAGGCTGGGGATGCCTGGCTGTGGCTGTAGCAGCTCCCTATGGTGTGGGATGGGGAGATGCAGGAGGCTGGCAGTCTCCAAGGACATCAGTGAAGAAGTCAGCTGTACTGCTGTTTTTGAGGCTTCGGGTCACATTCTTTTTCCCTTATCTCTTGGTGGGACAGGCTGGGCTGAGGCTGCAGTGCCTGCTTCAGTCATAGTTCTTTCTTGTCTCCTGTAACTCTCTGCTGTGTAAATTGGAGGAGTTTAAGCTCCCTCCTGCCAAGCTTGCAGTCTGGGGGGTTTCTCCCCGGGTTTCTCTGCAGCACTTTTGCTGGTGTCACTTTGCAGTGGAGCTCTGTGTCTCCCCAAGGCATGGGAGAGAGATGGAGGGCTCTGGGAGGAGGTGCCCATGGGTGAGGTTGGGAAGGCGATGCAGAGAGTGGTGGGTTGGTGTGCATTCCCCTCCCTCACCCATCCAAACTGGGCAGAGCAGGCTCCAGCTACACCCACAGACTCATTTATAGGTCTCAATTCATTCTCATCTCTCAAAGAGCTCCCTGGTCCTGACCTGCAGTGGGCTTTGGGCTATGAGGCTCTGAAGCTGAAGAGGAGGGATGCTGCAGAGGAGCTGCTCGCAGCATTTTGGGGACCTGACAGGAGCATTTGGCAGGGAGACAGCATGAGGGCTGTGAGGTGGGTGGCATCGGTCTCATCTGCACAAGTAGCCCACTGGGTGCTGCATCCCCATCCCTGGTGATGCCGAGGTGGTCACACACAGCCCCTGGGCTCTGGATGAACTTTGTGTTCCGGCAATAAAGCTGAGCTGGGAGCTGTGTGCTGTAACAAAACCCACAGATGTAACACACTCCTCTTGCAGCACACCTTTCATCTCTAGGAGTTCCAGAGGAGCTTTGCAGATGTGCTGTGCTGCAGGTGATGGAATGCCGTTGGTGATGGCTACGAATGCTCCCTGCCTCACCCCGGGAGCTGTGTGGGTCTCGTCTCAGCTCAGTGCTACGCTCTGCTTGTTTTTCCCTGAGTTTCCTGGGAGTCAAAGGAGAGCGGTGCAGCTGTTTGTTATGCAAAAGCAGTGAAGAAATATTCTTCCTGGGGGCAGTAGGAGTGGGTGTGGATTAATTTTTTGCACGGCTTCAACAGCTTTGGATGTCGGCAGCAGAAGAGTTCACAGGGGAACGTGCCCTCCGTGTGGCCCCAGGAAGGTGGGAGTGCTGAGAAATGGCTCCTGGCCATAAGGTTCAGCTGTGGGGCTGCTTTAGGGGCAGCACTGGGGGCTGAGACCACATCTTGTCACCCTGCATCTCCTTCCAAGGTGACACCTGCTCCTGGCATCCCCAGAGCTGCAGTGGTGGGTGTTTAAAGCTCTGTTGTTGGTGGCAGCGCCCAAAAATCCACATTGCAAGTGGGAGAAATGGCACTAAAAGAAGCCGTCATCAGAGGCATATGCTTGAAAAGCTGAAGTTAGCTCAAATCTATTTCGGTTTGGAGTGGTGCTCACTTAGCCTGCGTTGTTTAGCAGTTAGTTTATGGGATGCGTTTTCCCATCCTGTGTCGCTCCTCCAATGTATGCTGTAAAACTGTAAAATCCGAACTTGCCTTCTCTCGTACCCATTAAGGGCATCCTGGTGCACGGGAGATGGAGGATGTGTGGTGTGCAGCACGGAGGGAGGTCTGGGCCGCTGCCTGTAGGGGCTGCTCACAGCCAGCGTGGGGGATTGCTGCGCGGCAGCTTGCACCGTCCTGGGCTTTGCTCTGCTCTTGCAGCAGCTGGCCGTGCTGCCGAACAGCAGGCTGTGCCTTAAGCACACTGTGTGCTGTGCCGCGTGGGAATGGGGCTGAGAATCACAGTGATCAGATCATCAGGGCAGAGTTTGGGCTTTGCTGAGTTAGGGTGTGGGGATACCCGTGGCATCCCAAAATTGAATGCTCTACTCAGAATGTGTGTGCCTGGGGAGATGGTCTCTGCTGCTCAGGCTTGCTTTGCAGGCTGTTGTAAACCTGCCCCTCCTGAGGGGTTTTACAGCATGTTTCAATGAGCCAATGAAAGGTGAAACAGGGAAAAAATCCTGTTTGCAGCACTGCTCCCAGCTGGGCAGCCTGAGGCAAGGTGGGGATGCAGGGTGCTTTGGGGGATGCTGCAGGAAAGCTGTGCTTGGTGAGAGCCCTCCCTCTGTAGAGCAACCCTTCGGTGTTCCTCCACTGTCCCTGCTCTGCTGGTGGGGACCTACGTTTGGCTCTTGAAGTTCTTTGACATGTTGCTGCACAGCCTTGGTGCGTATGCTGTGAGTGATTTTAAACTCATTTTTCAGCAGACCTTGGTTTGCAGAGCCTCCCCTTCCCGCAGCAGGAATGGTGCACATCTGCAGCAGCTCCATCCTCACCTCCCTGCGGGGTGCTGTCCCACATTGCTGTGTCCTACGTGGAGCTGGCATGGGGCAGCAGCTCTTCACCTCATAGGGTGGCTGGGAAGTGAAGAAGTCCGTGCCCTGGCTGCGGCTCATGTTGCAAACCTAGCCTGTTAACGTGGGATTGCAGTTATCACTGCTTGTTCTGATCGCCTCTCTGTAAAACGGTTCTGAAGGCACCTGAGGGCAAAGCAGGAGGTGTTGATATTCTTCTTTTGCTGTTGTTGGGTGAGGGAAGGCTTGGATGGAAGAACAGCTTTGCTGTTTGTAATGGTGCTTCTCACCTTGTCTGTAGCAGCTGGAGGGCATGGGTGCTGGGGAATGAGCTGCAGCTTCCCTGGGACTGCTGAGAGTGTGTTGCTCAGCCTGCTTTACTTCTTGCAAATCCATCCTGATACCTGCAGGGTCAGGGAGCTGCTCAGGGACCAGCGTCTGTAGCCAAGGGAAGGATTGCAGCAGGAGCACGGTCCACTGGGGCCACTGGGGCCACCAGGTCCATTCTGTGCAGCTCTCAGGAGTTTGCTGCCTTTGGATGTGGAGCTTGCTTGCACCTGGCTGTCGTAGGGGTCTGTGCCTCTTGTATAAGCTGCAAGGATCGCACAGCAGCTCCACACAGTTCTTCCTCCATCCACACTTCCAGCCCTCCATTCTTCATCCACACACCCATCCATCCACTTTTCCATCTATCCCCCTGGTTCCCCATCCACACATCCATCCTTTCAGTTCTCCAGTTCTCCATCCACGCACCCAGTTCTCCATCACCCACACATCCATCCCTCCAGTTTTCCACACAGCCATCCACTTCTCCATCCATTGCTCCAGTTCTTCATCTTTCCATCCATCCCTCTGGCTCTCATCCATCCCGTGCCTCCCAGCCATTCTGAGTGCTGGTTGAGGGTCTGTGTTCAGTGTTTGTGTTAATTAGTGCTAGATGAAAGGAATAGTTGTCATTACTCAAAGAGCAACGTGTTCCAGTTTTATTGCAACTCCTCAGTGTAGGGCTTTAGAGTTGTGTGTGTGTGTGTGTGTGTGTGAACAATAAGTTAGAAGAGATATTTTGAAGCAGAAAGGGCAGCATTGTTATGAAAATGCTGTAGGGGAATCGTGACACTGTTTTGAAGATGAAAGTATTAGAGCAAATTTAAACTGACACGTTTAAAAAAAAAAAAAAAAAAGTCTGCATGAAAGACAGCTCTTGACAAAACCTTCCCTGGCCAGAATGGGTCGGGGCCATCCCCAGAGGTGGGCAGAGCCCATGTGGGGGCTTTGGCTGTTGTCTGTGGCCCAAAAGGATGTGATGGTGCTGGTGGTGCTCCTGGAGCTGAGGAGCGGTGGGAGCAGCTGTGCTCATTGTGGTTCAAGCTGGTCTGAAAACTGACAAATGCAAACAAATTTTTCACAGCTGTTTAGCAAGCATCTGCATAATGGATTAGCCAAAGGACAGCATCTGGGCTGTGGGTGGAGGGGGGAGGCTGGAAATGGTCTCCTGCAGCCCTGGGCTGCTTTAGCTGGGGTAGGGGCTGGCTGTGAGTGCAAGGTGAGGAGGGGCAGAGCATGGGGAGTTCCCAGCAGCTCACAGCCTTCTCCAGAGACTTCTCTTGAGACTTCTCCATCTCCACAGCCTCTGCTTTGCCTCTCCTGTCTGAGCTGCAGGTCATAGAATCATGGAATGCCCCAAACTGGAAGGGACCACCGGGGATCCTAGAATCATTGGAGCTGGAAAGGACCCTTAAAGCTTGTCTAGTCCAACTCTCTTTGGTGAACAGGGACACCTGCAGCTTGATCATAGAATACCCTGAGTTGGAATGAACCCATAAGGATCACCGGGTCCAATTCCCAGCTCCACGCAGCACCCCCATCCAAACCCTGTCCCCATGTCTGAGTGGTGTCCTGGTGTTCCCTCAGCTCCAGGCCTGCTGCCCTGGGAGCTGTGCTGTGCCCACCACCCTTTGGGGTACAACCTTTCCCCAGCCCTCCCCTGGCAGCTCCATGCCATCCCCTTGGGTGCACCCTGCTGGGATGCAGGACAGAAGATGACGTCTGTGGTGTGTGATGTGTTGGATAGCACAGCTGGACACCCATCTGTGCCTCTTCTTGGCATTTTCTTTTCCTTGACCTAAATGCATCACCGTGGGGTGATGGGTTCGTGTTGCTGTTAAGTTCCAGTTTCTGTTGCTTGCTCTCAGATAGCCAGTGCCTCTGAGGCCGTGCCCTGTAATTAAAAGCCATCTATTACGATGTCTGAGGGGGCTGTGCTAGTTACAGGGCCACGAGCCCTGGCCCGCTGCAGAAGTGCTGTCAGGCAGTTCCTTCAGCAGAAAATAGGCACCGAAAATTCTTCTTCCACCCCCAACTTTGTCTTCCTGCCAGTCCTGGATTCCAGGTTTATTTCAGGGTCCTTTCTTTTGGGTTCGGGTGGGTGTGCAGTGAGTATTTTTTGCCATGTGAGTCTGACAGGCCCTCGGGGAGGATGAGTGGGTGCCTCGAAGCTTGAGGGAGAAGCTTGGCAAACGCTTCATTTCCAGGGATCTCTTTGCATTTTTGGCTGCAGCTGCTTTTTTTATTCCTGCTGCTCTTCAACTTCTGTGGAACAGCTCAGTGCCACCCCAGCAGCAGCACCATCCAGGAACGGTGCTTCCTGTTCCTAGAAAGCTTGGCGATGGAACCTGGGCAGGTCCTGATGTTCTCCCACTGTTTCCAACCTCTGTGCTGTGATGGGTGGGACAGCCCTGGGCTCCCTGTGCCTGCTGCTCCCACATATGAGAGTGTGTCGTGTACCAGCATGGTGACACATTGCCTTGGTGGCTTCTGGAGGAGGGGAGAGTGGAGAAGTGGAGAGACTGGTTTGCAAAGCAGCGCTTGGTGGTGGGACGCAGTGCACTGGCAGTGTGGTTGGGGCTGGGAATCGTAGAGTCTTTGGAGTTGGAAAGGACCCTTAAAGGATACCTGGTCCAATTCTGCTGCTGTGACCAGGGACACCTGCGAGGTGCTCAGAGTCCTGTTTCCTCACCATGAGTGTTTCTGGGGATGGAGCATCTACCACCTCTCTGGGCAACCTGTGCCACTGCCCTTATTGTGAAAAACTTTTCTTGTATCCAAACTAATCCATTCACCCTTATCCTGTCACAGCATACCCTGCTAAAGAGTTTGTCCCCTTCCTTCTCACAGCCCTGTAGATACTGACAGGCTGCTCTCAGCTCTCCCTACAGCATTCTCCTCCCCATGCTGCACTGCCCCAGCTCTCAGCCTGTCCTCATAGGGTTCTGTTCCAGCCCTTGGTGCACTTCTGCGTTGCTCCTCTGGATGTGCTTCAGCAGATTCATGTCTCTGTTGTACTGGGGGCCCCACATCTGGATGCAATACTCCAGGTGAGGTCTCAGCAGCACAGAGCAGAGGAGTGAGGGGGCTGAAGGAGGTGAAGGCAGCGTGTTGGTTGGAAGGTAGAGGGAAGGGAAACTTTGGCCTTGTTCAGATCCATCTGGTGAATAATGGGGCTTTGAAGGGGTTCTGGGCTCTGCATTGTGCCCTTGCTACTGGCTTACAAGGTGACCTTGACTGAGTGAGCATTGTGTGCTGCTCAGTGCACAGCAGGAAGAGAAAGATGTGAGTGGGGGGAGATGTTACATGGCGGAGCATCCTGAGGTGTGCCCATTGCCCATCTGAAGGCAGCAGCTCCCCAAGGGGCTGGTGGGTCTGGCTGTGATGGCACAGTCCCATTAGTAATTAGGGTGCTTCTTTGCTTTTCCTGTACTAAAACTGCTCTGCATTGTTTCAAGTTTCCCCTCCTCCCCAGCATGTGCACAGCATCTCCTGATCTATGCTGAGGGGTAACCTTAGCAACTCTGCTTTAGGAGGTGTGGGGATGCAGGCAGCTGCCTTGCACAGGACCCCAGGAGTGTTTCTGTCCTTGGGGTCACTGCAGTGCCCACCCTGCAAAGCAGCATGCATGTGAGCAGCTGCATCTGTGATGCTTTCCTTGCTGATGCATGGGCTGGGTGCACCGCCTGGTGCTGCAGTCTTGTAGAGAAGTGAGAGAGGGAGTGCTGCAAAAATTGTGGGCTGCAGGAGCCTTGCTCACCCCATCCCATAGGTGCAGGCAGTAGCCTTTGGCTACTCCAAATGCTGCTCAGAAATCTTTTTTTTTTTTCTTTTTGTTATTATTTTTTATAGCAGCTGGGAGTGAGCCAGGGCGAAAATGAGCCGAGGCCGCTGAAGGGAGATAAGCTGAGACGTAAACTGTGATTTTCTGCCCTGTGAGCCCTATGCATGGATTTCATCTTTTAATGGAAGTGCAGTAAATAAAAGCCATTTTCACAATAAGCTGAGCAACAGGTCATAAGCGTCTGAGCCACTGAAATTGATAGAAGTGAGCTAAGCGTAACAAATCTCCCAAAATTGCACCAGACTCCACTTGTATCTAGTCCCTTCCTGCATCTCACCAATTACAGCAAATGGCAATTATTTCTGAGCCAGAGATTTCTCTGAATAAAACCTCACTCAAACCGGAGATGCTTTATCTTCTTTTTAAATACATTTGTGCCGGAGGAAAAGCCCCCGATGGGGAGAAATCCCATTTGATGGGGCTTTCCCATGCAGTGTGCACGGACAGTCTGTGCTGGCCATGCATCTCGTCCTTGTTGGGATGGAGCATCAGTCACCATCCCTGGAGGCGTTCAGAGAATGTGGCACTGGGGGATGTGGTCATTGGGTGTGCTGGGGCTTGGTTGGTGGGTTTTGGTGATTCTCCCTCTGTTCCACCTCTGGCTTCTCCCTGCTTTTCCAGCTGGATGCAGTCCTGGGTTCCAGTGGCACCACAGTTCCAAGGACAGTGCATGGGGTGCAATTCCCTCATCCTCACTGATTTGTGGGGTTATCTGGGATGTTATTTGTGCACGGCGCTCCCCACCCAATGCAGGATGTTCTCAGCCCTGCTGTGCTCCATCCTCCCCTGAATGCAGATGGCCCTGCTGCCCTCTGCTTGGCTTAGCAAGCACTCTGTTTGTTTCCTTTGGTCTTAACTGGCTATAATCCGTGCCTGGCTGTGCCCCTTACAGGGCGGCCATTTATTTTCCTTAATCTTTCATGAAGCACTTTTATCATAAGCTCTCTGAAAATCCGTTGAAATTAGATCCTCTACATCATCTTCCTCTGTTCTGAAGCCTTTCCTTGGGCAGCCCGTATCACCAGGCTGCTTGGTGCCTCTCTTCTGCCATTCCTTATGGAAGTGGTGCTGCCCCGACCTGCTCAGGTTGTGCTGTGTTACCTCTGCATTGACTGATCCCGGCTGCATCTTTCTCTCCTGCAGGCTGATATTTAGCTGTTGAGTCCATGGGTGTGCAGGGGAAGGGATGTGCAGTGTGTCAGGGCAACAGAGCTGGTGAGGGGTTGAGCCTGGCTTTGTGCTGGGAGTTTTGTTCTTTCCCGTGCTGTGGATGAGGCTTATTCTCCAGGCACACACCTGTGGCCTTTCCCTGATGTGGAAGACAGCATCACTTGGCCACCTCTCTGTATGTGGGGGGGAAATAAGGCTGCTCAGAGCAAAGCCCCCCAGCCTCAGCTCTTGATTCAACCCAGCAGGTTGAATCATAGAATGGCCTGGGTTGGAAAGGACCACAATGATCATCTAGTTCCAACCCCCTGCTATGTGCAGGGTCACCAACCTGCAGACCAGGCTGCCCAGAGCCACATTCAGTCTGGCCTTGAATGCCTGCAGGAATGGGGCATCCACAGCCTCCTTGGGCAACCTGTTCCAGTGCATCACCACTGTCTGAGTGCATGAGTCTGTGCTGCAGCTGGAGCTGCAATTAGCTAAATTCAGGCTGAAAATGAAGCACAAATTAGCTGGCTGCTGCTGGATGGGGCCATGCTGTGTGACTGCGGCCATCACCTGCTCTTGTGTGGTTCAGAGTAGCCCCTTTCTGGCAGAGCTGCTCATTTGTCTCCTTGAGGTAAGCTCTCCCTGCTGGGATGGTTTGCTCTCAGCTGATGGGGACGTCACCTTCTGCATCCACTTGGAAAACTGGAGTTCAGAGAGGTCAGAATCAAGAGTGAGGGTTAATGTTTTATATTGTTTAGACCAGAGCTGTTGCTTTCATGATCTGATGTGCTCTGGCCGTTCTAGGAGTGTCGTTCTGTTCTAGGAGCAATGGCTCTGACCACTGAAGGAAAAGTTTATACCTTTATATACGTGTGTGTGTGTATAAAAGCGTATTTAAACATGTTGGTTAATCCATTGCAAGTAATTGTTATTGGTTACACAAATTACTGGCAATATTGCTGTGACTGTATTACAGCTTAAATTCTCACTTGATTGCTAGCACATAATTTTTAGCAAATAACTAAAGCATTCCAACTTAAACACTGTCACAGTATCCTTTAAATAGGCAAATGAGGTAATTACAATCTCCTTGGATAATGGGATGGCTTCTACCTATAGCGGGCATGTGGTGATTTCAGCAAGCTTCACCGGTCTGCCTGTCCTTAAGTGGTAGTTCTGTAGAGCTTAAAAAAAATCAACTTTGATTGGGTCGATGGGAGCTCTGTGAATGGAAGGGGGAGGATGGAGCCTGTGGTGTTTGGGTTGGGAAGTATTGCTGTGAAGTGTCCTGGACACTGGGAAGGACCTGGCTCATAAGGTGGAAGTGAATTGTACTTTGAGTCAATGCATATTGCAGCAGGTGAGTCCAGTGCAGTAGGTTGGTCCAGCCCTCAGAATTGGGAAGGTGTGTGAGTGCTGCAGTTGAGGGGCTGCCAAACCTGTCCCCCTGGGTGCTGGCCCCTTTCCCCAGCCATGCTGCTGCAGAAGGAAAGCACAGCTGCAGTGAGCCCCATGGCTGTACCTCGCCGTGCTCACCACCTCTGATGATTGTTCATTTAGGAGCACGCCTGATTGCTGACAGCTTTCAGGAGTTGTGGCACAATTGAATCAGTTCCCTTTCAGTGCATAGAAGCCCTCCAGATTGTAATCACGAGCCATTCTCCATCTCCATGTTTTGCCCAGCAGGCAGCTGCCTCCAGTTGTGCTCCTCCTGTTCCTCCCAGCCCGCTCCCTCTCTCCTGGGATGCTTTTGCTCCTCTGCCCCAAATCCAAATGCTGAGGTCCCTGCCATGGGCTGGGGACCAATGCTGTCTGCCCAGAGCGAGCCGATGCACTGAGGGTCAGCAAGTCAATGGAAAATTGAGTGTGGAGAGAATTAGGGCAGCAAGGCATAATAATAAAACCTATTGCTGTTGAAGCCGAGCCAGGAGAAGCTATAGAAGGAGGGCTGGGTGCCAACTTGAGGGAAAAAGTATGATTCAGTGTGGCCCTTAGCTCATCCATCTGCAGGCTGGATTGGAGTTGGGGATAGGTTTTGGGACATGCAGGCAGTGGGGAAGTGATGCTGAGCCCTGTGCCATGCCCATAGCTGGGATGAGGTGTTGGGGAGGTGATGCTGAGCCCTGTGCTATGCCCGTAGTGGGGGAAGGCTGGGCAGGAGGCAGTTCCAGCACAGTAGGGTGTAGAGAGGGATGTGGGGCTGCCCTGAGGCTGCACACAGCTTTGCTCTCCTCCTGCACCCCCGTGCCTCCAGCTTTTTGCAGCCTTGCTCTGCTTAGCTATGGTCTGGCTGCTGTCAGGATCTGCTCTTCTTCTCCCTGTAGGGTTTGGGGTGGTAAATCTGAAAAGAAATATTCAACAAAGAACAGCTTGGTGCTGTGCTTTGAGCTTTGTTTTTTTTTTGTTGCTCTAGCTGTACTCGGCATGCATGCTTTTTTTCCAAGGGGGAAATCTCCAACTTGTTAAGCAAGAGATGCCTGAGGTCCATGGTGTGGGGCAGGGTGGAAATTCCTTTGCAGTGAAGGACCTGTGCTGCAAAGGCTCTGAGCAAGCGTGTGCTGAAGAGCATCCTGTAGGCTTCAGGGGCTGTTTGCTTTGCTGTGATCCCTCCCTTTGGAAAGAAGGGCTGCATGAAAGTGGCAGTCAGCCGGAAAGCCAAAGGTAGAGCCCATCTCTGTGATCCTTCTCCCCACAACCAGCCCCAGCAGGGGCTGCTGGGCATGGGCTCAGCTCTTACAGCCGTGTTATCGGCTGTCTATAGGCTGTTTTGTCTCCGAGGCTTTCAAACTTTCCTTTGTCCCAGGAAGTCAGAGTAAATTGCAGGCAGCCAGCTTGAACGTGCTTTCCTCAGGGATCCGTTTTCCTCGGCAGATAAGCAGGATTTTGATAGGCATTGAGGACTCTGCAGGCTCCCCAGCCTTCCTGCTGTTCAGCTGGTGATTATGGGCTGCAGGATGACACGTGTGCCTGGGGAGCTCCTGACTGAGCTGGGAAACAGGGTAGAGACTGGGGAAGCACAGGCATCCCTGCAGCATCCCCTCTGCACCTCGTTGCATGCTGCAGCATCCTCAGCTGCATGCATGGATGATGCTGCTCCCACTGGGGTTTCCCCAAGGATGGCTTCCAGATGAGGAAAGAACCAGCTCTCATCCCATTCCAGAGCCTCATCAGGAAGCACATGGCCCCAAATCCAGCTTCAGATCACGGCCATGAGCCAGTCCGGGTGGAGGAGCTCATATATCCTTGTTTCTCTAAATGAAGGATGCACTCAAGCAATTGAAAACAACTTCTGGGACAATCTCGTTCCATTATGTCTAATGGAATTGGGTATACGTGGTGCGTAGTGTGTGCTGATATCTTAGAGAAACAAAGAGGGATTTTCCCATTATTCAGAGAATGGATGAGACGTGAAATGAACTCCTCAGAGGCGTTTCAGTTTGTCACAATAGAGCAAAGTGAGTCACATCTGGAGGATTTGGGAACAAAATGTGTGCAAGTTTGTATTCCCCATGTTTGCGTGTTCCTTCCTCTTTATTCTTCCCCCTGTCCTCCCCTTCCTTTTTTTTTCTGTTAAAATTTGGCAGTGACAACCCAAAGTCCAAGGGCATTTCTTACAAAGAGATGACAGCAACCTCTTGCCTCTGTCCCTCGCTGTCCCCAGGGTGGGCTGGAGCTCGTGGCTGTGCTGTGGGGTCTGAGCTTTGTTCCTGGCTTCTGATGCAGGAAAACACACAGGTTTCCAAAGGAAGCATCAGCAGGTTCTCCTGAAATGAGTTTTATTTGCCATTCTGCTGGCGAGCCCAGAAGAGACATTGGGTTGTGTCTTAAAAGCTGGCAGTGACCACGAGGACTGGCAAATGCAGTGAAGCAAAGCAGAGCATCTCAGCTCTTCAGAATGCAGCAGCTGGAGCATACCAGGAATACCTAAATATCCTGGTGAACTGCAATAATTAATCTCATATTGATAAGTAAGCTAATGGAGTCAATGGACTATGGGATGTTGTATGGGCAGCGTTGGGATTGTTCAGTGCTTGCCAGCCAGAGAGGAATGAACAAAGCTTTCCTCACTGTTTGCCACTCAGGCTGTATATTTCCACTGAAGAAACGGGGGAAGGAAAGGGGTAAATGCTCCGTTTGTACCCTTGGGCTGGCTGGATTAGAATTAAAAGGGTAATTTTACTTGGAGATATTGTTTTCCATGTCTGGATTCCAAGAGGTTTTGTTGGGCATCGTTTGGCTGATTCTGCACTGTTGTGTTTTTTGGGGGCTGGGATAGGGCTGCAGATGCAGCACAGGCAGCAGCGCCCCTCCATCACCTCGTGCTGATTTCGGAAGGGATGTGGAGTCTCTGTTTCATGGCACCAAACACTGTAGTTTTGCTTCTTCTTCAGCAGCATCACTTAATTTTCTCCTGCGAAAGTACTGCCTGAAAATAAGTCTCTGACAGAAGAAAGTTAATTAGAAAGAGACATAAATCTCTTCCATGGCCCTGCAAGTGCCCGGCTCCATCCCTGCTCCTTCCTTTGTTGGGTCTTTGTGCTGAGCTCCTCTCTGCTGCAGTCTGATGAAGAGCTGCCTTGAAAGGCAACTTGCAACTCTTAAAAGGACTGTTTCCCGACTTAACAAATCAATGCATTAAAATCTATAAATATTTAATCTCTGCTCGCCCTCTGGAGGAGCTCCATACCTTCTGCCTTGCTCTTCTTCCCCCCTGTGCTAAGGTGAGAGCCCTCCCCGTGGCACCCCATAGCACGGCTGCCCTGTGGCATCCCGCTGTCTGTAGGGGAAGCCCTCAAAGACCACAGAGAGCATGGGAAAGCCCTGATGGTGTTTTTAGATGTGAGTCAACTAGCAGGTCGCATGGCATTCCCAGCAGGTTTAACCCTGGAGCTTGTAAGGCTGTGGGAGTTTTGTTTCTAAGCATTCTCCCATCTGCTTGAGATGCCCAGCGGTGATCGTGGCAAGATAAAGAGTCTTTGGCAATCATAAGACTCGTTTGAGTTGGAAGGGACCCTTAAAGGTCAAATCAGTCCCACTCCCCATTCCACCTTCCTGTCCCAACCTGCTGTGGGAGCATGGCTCACCCATAGCTCTCATTTCTGTGCCTGCTGCAGCCCTGAGCTGCGCAATACCAACCAACCCCCAGGCAAACTCTTAACAATCTCTAGAGAAGAGACATCAATAATGTGACTTGTGACTGGGGTCCTTCATCACTCGGAACACTGTGAGTTTTTTGGTTTTTTTTTTTTCCCCTCTCCCCACTGCAATTACATGCAAGGCCTTGTATCACCTGCTGTCAGAGCTCCCAGGGAGAGGCAGGGATTTGCTGAAGGGTTTTTGGGGTTGATGTCTTGAGGGATGGCAGCAGGCCCTCCTTCAGTCACTCCTGTGCTGCCAGCTGTGTGTTGATGAGCTGTGACTTTAAGAAGCCACAGCAGTGTGAGTGCTGGCATTTTTCTGGGGAGATGTACCCCGAAGCAAGGTGCTGCCTTGATGCCCCATTAATGCAGGCAATCAGCATAGGGCTGGGAGAACTACATGATGGCTTCTGCTGTAGGATCCTTGTCCGGGTGTCCTGTTGCCCATGCGTTGTCTGCAATCTGCCCCGTTCTAATTTCTGAAAATAGGAGAGAACCCAATAGGTGAGAATTTCTGGGGGCTGGCTCTGATGCGGGGGTGCAGCCTGCAGGGAGGTGTGTGGGATCCATCCCGTGCTGAAAGCCACGAGGCGCCGAACGTCTTGATTTCACCCCGCTCCCTGAAATGGAAAGGAAATTCCAAAACTCTCCCCGTGACAACTTTGACACTTCTGTTACCATTTGCTCCAAAATTACCTTTCAAATATAGTTCTATCCTTCTCCAACAGAAGACCTGTCAGAGAGAGACTCTTCCAGGACAGCTGAGAAGGAGAGAGAGTGCTGCAGCATCCCTCCGAGGGAGCTGAACGTGGCACATCTCTGCTCCAGCGCTGTGCTGTGCTCTCTCCTCCTGCAGCACGAATCCCAAAGGGAGGCAATGTTCTGAGTATTGTAATTTGATGATAATAATTCAGCATTTACAGAATCTTCCATCTTTGAATAACAAAGCATGTCAGGAAAAAAGAATGTGATCCCCGGTGACAGGCGGGAGGATGAGAGGTGAAGTGACTTTGCTGGGTGAGCTGAGCTGCAGATCTGGGGGTGAAAGCTGCGTTTTGGGGCCTCAAGCCGTAGGGTTTCACCTTCCTGTATTGAGCAGGAGGGGGAGGCTGGCTGGGAGCTTGGGAGAGGAGGGAATGACATTGTTCATCTGCAAAATAAACAAAAGCAGGCTCCTGAAAAACGATCCCGCTGCTTTCTGATGACATGTGAAATGTCAAAGCTGAGAGAGCAAGCAGTTTTTGCACTCCTGCCCTTGAAGAAGTGTTCAGACATCTGCATGGAAGCAGCGTCCGTGTTATCATTACACCTAATTGTTCCAACTCCTCCTTATCTGCATGGCTTCCCCTCTGAGATGACCGAGTGAGGGGATGTGGGAAGGGGAGGGGGGGCAGTGAGTCAAACCCTGGGACTGGAACGGGAATTGTCTTTAATTAAAGTGCTGCAGCACTGTACTCACTGACATGGCTCAGGCAGGCAGCATCCAGGCAGGCTGGGAGCAGAGTTTGGTGGCTGTCTCTTTCTGAGATCCTTGTTAAATGCTCCTGAATTAGTGGAGCTGCCCACAGGCCTCCTGCTGTTGGCCCTGGGTGGGTGCATCTCTCCCTGCTCCAATGCCTCCAGCTGTGTTCTTGCATCCTGCTGCCTATTCCTGCCTCTTCCCATCCCTGTGCTCTTATCATAAGTTGGATCCACTAAGATCCATCCCCATCCCACCTTGCCCACTGACTGCATCCCTCAGTGCCACATCTCTGCGGTTGTGGAACACCTCCAGAATGGTGACTCTACCACTCCCTGGGCAGCTGTGCCAATGCGTTACCACTCTTTTGGAGAAGAAATATTTCCTAGTATTCATCCTGTACCTCTCCTGGTACGACTCAAGGCTGTCCCCCCTCTTGTCCAGTTGCTGGGAGCAGATTGTTCAATTGTTACCTGGGAGCAGAGGCTGACCCCCACTTTGTCACAACCTCCTTTATTGCTGGGGAGCACAGTGATGTTGCTGTGGTGTGTTGAGGGGTTTAAGGAGCCTGGCATGAGGAAAGAAGGGGCCCAGATTGGGCATCCAAGCTGCAGTGCTGGTGAGAACACACATCCCTGCAATATGCAAAACACTTGCAGGAGCAATGGGAATTTCTGCCTGACCTCAGCTGGTGTGATCAACTGATGCCCTGAAGCATGAAAATAAATAGCTCTGACTCATAAGAACAAGTGGTGCAATTACTTTAGCTCGGATAAAATATTTGTAAGTATCTAATCCTTTCCTGTACCGTGTGCAGAAGCGAGCACTTATCTCCCTGCTGCTCCCCTTCCCCAGCCCGTGCTCTGTGTGCAGTGCCTTTGCTCACGCAGCAGTGCAGGGAGGGATGCTGTGACCCCACAGCCTCCATTCACCTCACGGAAGTTATTCTGTCCATCCCACGTAGCTGAAGGCAGGGCAGGGGATGCTGACAGCGGTCACTGAACACCATGCAGGAAGCTGACTGCAGATTGCTTCATGTGTAGGGAGCCGTGTGGGGTTGCCTGTGGTTATGGGGCTGAGCGTGGGGTGTGCTCACTGCTGGGGTCAGGCACCAGGCTCCTCAAAAAGGCCCCCCCTCTCCCCCCCCCATGCCAACTGCTGCCTTCCCCTTTAGCTCTCTGCATTCGCCTGGTAACGTCCCAAGCTGTCTTTGTGCTCTTCTTGCAAAGTGCAGAGATTTTTCTGACTCAAACATCTTATTTTTTTAAAAAGTATTTTTGTCCAACGCTGATTTAATGGTACTTTTCTTCGAGCTAGCTTTTCTTCTCAAGCACTCCTTGTTTCTGAACTAATTGTCAAATGAACATTAAGTTGACAGCAAAACATTTTAAGTGGTTGTTTTTTTTTTTTCCCCTCAATGCTTTCAGCAAACAGAAAAATGATTTAATCACATGGCTGTGCCCTGATGTCCAATCTGCCTTTGGTTGTGCTATATTTGGACAGATGTACGTGGCAATACGTTCCTCTCTTTTTTTTTTTTTTTTTTCTTTCCTCCTTTTTCTCTCGATTTCACAGTCAGCAGGAAAACAGCCCTGACTTCAGCTGTGCTATTGCAGGATTAGCATCTTGCCAGGACTCGAGCCGTGCAATTGGACGTGTGCAAGTAGTGCGTTTGCAAGGTTCCCTGCAGCATGAGGGCAATGGACTTACTGCTGGATGGAGGCTGAGTGGCACTGGGGTGCTGTGCTCAAGCTGCTCTGAAGCAGTCTGAGTCTATAGAGCTAAAAGTAAGGATGCTGCAATCCTGGACTGCTGTTCCTCATCTTCCTCCCAGCTCTCATCCCGTGTTCCTTGGGGCAATGGTGGTGGTGGGACCGTGGGGTGTTGGGACATTGGATGTTAGTTAGGGGAGCTCCATCCTGGGAGAGTCCTGGTGGTGTTAGGGCTTTGTTGGCCTCGTAATGGGGCCGTTATGGGTTATGGTCATAATGGGTTTCTGCATGTCAGTGTAGTTGAAGCTGCACCTCAGGTACTGTGTTCAGTTTGGGACCAAGGAAGGCACTGAGGCCCTGGAGCATGTCCAGTGAAGGGTTGGGGGGTGATGGCCTTAAGTTGTGCCAGGAGAGGCTCAGGTTGGATATCAGAAAACACTTCTCAGGAAGAGCAGTGATGCAGTGGCACAGCTGCACAGGGAGCAGTGGGGTCACCAGCCATGAAGGTGTTCATCTCACGTGGAGATGTGGCACTGAGGGATGTGGTCAGTGGGCACGGTGGGGTGGGTTGGGGTTGGACTGGGTGATCTTAGAGGTCTTTTCCAACCTTGGTGGTTGTGTGATTCTGGCCAAAGCAAGTAGAGGGATTTTCTAGTGCTGCTTCACCAGCAAAATAGATGCTCAGGTATGGAGGAGTCATCCGAACGTGTGTGATGGGCGTGGGACCACAGGGATACTTCTTCAGCTGTTTTCTGGAAGGTGTTTGCTCATGGGAAAAGGAGCGCCAGCCTGGAGCGAGGTGCTTTTTAGGCAGCAAATAACTGCAGGGACGAGGCTGTGTGGTGAGAGCTTGGGGCGCACGTTGGGCTGGGGTTTCTCTGCTCGGCAGTGCGAGTGTTTGTGCCAGGCATTCCGAGCAGGGCTGGAAATCAAAAGTGCCTGTGACACACACAGACTAATTACCATGGGCTGCCCCTGGAGAGTGGCTGTGAGCAGAGCTGTGCGTCCTGTATCTCCATCACTCCCTGGGAAGGAAACAAAACCAGGCTTGTACCCGCGGTCCCTGCGGACATGGGGAGATGCGTGGCTCAGACTTGATTGTATTACTGTCTGCTGCCGTGATATTAAAAGCATTTAATGAACACATTTTGGGTGTGCGTTGATGTGCCGGCACTGTGCTTGCTTTGGGAAGGAGGTGCTGAGGTTCCTGATGTAACTGGGACCCTGAGGGAGGTAGCACCGTGTTGCTGGGCTGCCATCATAGAACTCATTTCCTGGGCATTAAGGGAGGAGACAAATATCCCGTAGTGCCTTTGTTCTGAGCCCGTGTGTCATATTTGGGGGGTTTTTTGTTTTTTGTTCCCCTTCAAGATGGAGCTCTGTCAGTCTGCCTGTCTTGGGCATCCTAAAGGTTGTGTTTTGCCATGAGGCAGGTTTATTTCTTTGGCTCTCTTTCTGATGAGGAGTGACAAGAGTCTCCATATGGCACTTGTCAGCCTTCCCTCTAAAATGCAAGTAGTCTGGAAAGACTTTGGCTAGAGCAAAGCGTGCCCTTCCAATGGAAACCTATTAGCTGCTGCTTTTTCTTTCCTCCCACCTCCGTCCTTGTTAGAATAAAGTGCTTTGCATGATTTTCCCCCTTGTTTCAGCCAACAAACATGTTTGTTTCTCCTTAATTACCTGGGTGTCAATGGGGTGCTTCATCACTGTCTCTCCTCAGCCGGTTCCTTTTCCTTTCCATGTGGAGCAGCTAATCAGAAGCCTTGATTGCAAATCCTGCAAAAATCCTTAAGTCTTAAAACTGGAAAGTAACCAAAAAGTGACCTTGAAATGACTTTCCATGTCCATGGAAATTAAAATTAACTGGACTGATTTGACTGGCCTGAGGGGAAGAAGGTATTTTAAAATAATAAAAAAAATAGTAATCTGACAAATGAGCCAGGAAAGTTTTGAATGTCTCAGGTGAACAGGGACATTAGAATATGTATTAGTTATAAATGCTCTAGTGCTGAGTGCCTGAAATTGTTGAAGGAAAGTAACCTGTGGGTGTGTAGGATGTATGTGGGGGATGTGGCAGTGGGAGCTGCTGTTTATTCCGGTGGCTCTGGCAGCGTGTTGCACAACAGCAGAGGGTTGGAGGGGTGTGCAGGTGTGGTGTGTTGGTTGTTGTGAAGCTTGAAATGGTTCATGTGAGGTCATGTAGGATGGCCCTTGCTGAAGTTGTGGGTGAGTCCATGTCCCTGGTCCTGCTTCTTCCTTATGGATGAACAGCTGAGATGGAGGTGGCTGGAGATGTGCGTGGGGTTGGTCCTCTTGGGATTTCCAAGCCCTGGGTTTTCACTTCCAGCTACCACATCCTCCAGGCAGTGCCACGCCGTGGCTGTATGAAATGTGATCTTTACCCTCATGGAAAATTTCTTCTCCAAAAAAGTGGTCAGGCACTGAGCAGGCTGCCCAGTGAGGTGGTGGGGTCACCATCCCTGGAGGTGCTCAGAACTGTGGAGATGTGGCACTGGGGGACGTGTCACAGGGCATGGTGGAGATGGGTTGGACTCATCTCATCTTAGAAGGCTTTTCCAGCCTCTATGATTTGATGCCAAGCAGCCAGAAGTGCAGCATGCATGGGGGGAAGGGTGTTGGCGTGGTGACTTGGGGAAACATGGGGCATGAAGGAGTACTGGGGTTATGTGGCAACCTCCATTTCCCTGTTGTCAGTCCCATGACTGCCAATGGCCTCGTTTGTCAGTTTTGAGGTTGGACAGCAGCTTTATCTTGACAAGAGAGAGAGAGATTTAGAGCTCTGTAATCCATGCTTGTCCATCCTAATTACTTCCCTTATCAGCCTTCGTGAGAGTAACTTCACAATGGTAATTAGTCCCTTGAATCCCACCCTATCTTAATAATTAACAGAGAATTTGAATAGCAGGGAGGGGGAGAATTGCTGTTTTGGGCTGGGAAGGTCCTTTTTGGGTGGAGAGTAACACAGATTTCTTAAGCAATCAAACACTGACTGCAGAGAGCAACGTGGGGGTGACTGCAGGACGATGCCCAGGAGGAGCCTGCTGCATTTGTGTTTGCACAGCATGAGTTGTTCCAGGGCAGGGAGTGCTGGTGGGGCAGCATGGAGGTAGCAAGAGCCTGTGGCTCAAGTGGGTCCACCTGGAGCTGGAAGCAATGCCGTTGCTGCAAATGAGTCCCATTCATCATAGCTGGTGGTGGAGACGCAGCACAGAAAGAGGGCAGTTTGACCTAATGCTGCCCTAGAGCAGCTGCAATTACTGGAGTATAATTCATTTCAAATGGATCCAGAGATTTCTTTCCACTAATATCCAGAGCCAAATAGAGGATTCCTGAGTCGAGCTGTGGGAGGCTGCATGCTGCAAGGGCAGAGCTGGACCTGGCAGGACTCCTGCATGCTTCCCTGGGTAGGCACCAGTTGTCATTGCTGCTGTTAAAAGAGCATCTTAACACAGGTGGCTCCATTGGGTGTGATGTGATGATGAAGGGCAGCCAAAGTGGCAAATCTCTTGCAGAAAAACTTGATGTTCAGCTTTTTCCATGTGGAAGAACTTTGGTTCATAAAGTTCGGATCTTCGTTGTGTTGTTTTGCGTCCAGAAGTTTGCAGGAGATAGAAAAGGGTGACTGGAAATGACTCCACTTTCACTGATTTTAGGGATTGTTGTTGGGGCACAACGTGCAGAGAATCATAGAATCATTCAGGCCGAAAAAGTCCTCTGAAGATCCCCAAATCCAACCCCAAACCATCCCACCATGCCCATGTTCTGCAACACTTCCAGGGATGGTGACTCCAGCATTCCCTGGGCAGCTGTGCCACTGCATCACCACTGTTCTGGAGAAGAAATGTCTCCTAACGTCCAACCTGAACCTGAGACTGTGGCGTTAGTTTAGGTGCCTGGCGTTGCCTTCAACTTGAAGATCCAGCCGTGTGTTTTGCGTTTGGTGGTTCTTTGAAAGCAGACGAGTCCCAGCCCTGCCCTGTTGTGTGCCATGGAATGAGGGCATTCAGCAGCAGGGTGGGTCTGAGGGGCAGGTGGTGCTTTTGCATGCTATGCTGGTTCTGAGAATAAATGCAGCTCCGTGCTCCAGAGCTGACCTCTGTCTCCAAGGACCCTGCAAATAAATATATGTAACGGGAAGGATGGAATTGGAATCTTTTTTTAGGCTGCTGCTTTAATTTTCAGATGTCTTCTATCTAACCTGGCTCCGGGAAAAACATCTTGGTTTTTATTACAAGCCCCAAAGGCTCATACTAATAGGTTGGTTTAGAGCTGGCAGTAATGCCTTCTAGAAAGTGTGTGCAAAACTAGCTGAACTCAAGGCTCTGCTAGCAGCTCAGCATCCCCATCTCAGCATCTTCAATGGCTTTTTCCATTCCCTGCTCCCAGCCCAGGTAAACCATGTCCAAGAGTTCATGGTTGAGCCCAGATTTTTGGGGATGGGATTTTTGGCAGGGACGTGGACGGGCATGGAAGATGCATTTCCTTCTGCTCCTTCCAAGGCAGTTTGCTCCTCGCTGTGGTGCCAGGCAATGATGGCCGTGGGGAGACAGTGGGCGCAGGGTGAGGACGTTGGTGGCTCCCATGTGGTGCAGCTGTGGTGGGGACACGGCTCCTGTGCCATCTGCCTCTCCTGTCATTGTGTCTCTAAATCAAAGAGACAGCTCCATTCAATAATTCATAGCCTCATGTTGCCTCTGTAATATTTAAAGATGCCATTTGGGTTGTCCTTCCTGCAGGCTGGAGGGAGAGCAGCAGAAGTGATGGGGTTCCTCGAGCAGTGCAGTTCATCTGGCAGCCCTGCCATTCCCAACACCAACTGGCAAAGCTGTCCCTTAAGGAATGCCTTGTAATGGTCTTATCCTGCCTATTTCCATTCCTGTAAAGACTTTCCCAAAATCTGAGTGGAATGGAGGGTGCTGAGCAAGTCCAAAGCGTTTGATTGTTTAGAAGTCACTGGAGTATCCCATGTTCATTATTTTAACAATTGGAGAGAGGATTTTATTTTCTCCAGAATCATAAACACAATCTTCAGTGTGTTTTATGAAAACAATAAAGCTAAACTCTAATAACCACACATTTTCCTTGCTTTATGTGCACGCATCCTTGGGGAACGGGGCCTCAAGGACTCATCTTGCTCTGCTTTTAACAGAGTTTTAATGTGCTCAAGTTGGGAAGCAGTGGAGAGCTGGATTCTGATTTTACTTTGGTACCTGAAGGAATTTCTTTGCCTTTAAAAATGCTCAAGGTGAGCAAAAAAGGGAATGTTTGGAAGAGGAAATTAGTGACGCAGTGCAAAGGTGTTAGCACTGCGATCTGCAAATCAGGCTTCATTCAGATGCTGTATATCACAAGCTCTGCTGTACGAGGACTAATTCATTTTCCAGCATCTCTTTTTTTTTTTTTCTTTCTTCTTTTTAAATCCTGTGAATAATATTGTTTTCTTTTAGAAGAGATCTGAGGCTCTCAGAGGCAATTTGTGACATAGAACCAAAGTGGGGAGGTGAAGAGAAGCAGTTCCTAAAGTAGTTAGCCACCTGATGGATTGTTTTATATTTGAGTGCAGAAGTAGGTTAGGGCCCCAGCTCCGTCCGTGGCTGTGAGTTTTGATTGAGAACTCACTTAACGAGATACTTTTCATCCAGAAGTGTTGATAAATCCAAAGTACCATGGAGATGCTCCAGTTTTGAACACTTTTTGGGGGATCAGGCAGGGAAGGAAATGCCATCTTTTGGCATTTCTTTGAAGTATGGCTATACAGCAAATAGCAACTGCCTGAGAGGAGGTGGGGTCTCCATCCCTTAAGATGTTGCAGAACTGAGAGTTGTGGTCAGTGGGTATGGTGGGGGTTGGAGTTGGACTCAGCGATCTTAAAGGTCTTTTCCAACCTTAATGATCCCAGAAAGGCTGTGTTTCTGGCTGGTCCTTGTGAGCAGTGGGTGGCAAGAGAAGGAACCCAACACGTGGGACATGGGGAAGGACAATCTGTGGCTGTGCATCCTGAAACATTGACACCAATGGGCTGAGGAGCCCAAATGGTGCTGGGGCGAGAGGAAAGGAGAGGAGGTGAGATGTACTGCTGCTGCTGATGGCAGGAGGTGGTGTGTGGGTGCAGGCATTTCCCAGAAAGGGATTTTTTAGAGCCAGCTCTGTGCTCTGTACATGGACAGGGTCCCACATTGCTCCTTGCGTGTCTGGAAGGGTATTTGGGGCAGCAGGAGAAAAGATGTGCTCTGACCATCCCGTAGGGCACACACAGACGTGTGCTGAGCAAGCCCTGGGATGCACACCTGCTCACACATGTGCCCAGCAGTGTCCCTGAGCTGGCAGAGCCATTCTGGGCAGCAGTGCTTAATGAGCCCAGCTTGAATGGGCCAGCACTGCTCGGTGCCTGTTGGAGCTGACGCGGTGTTCTCACGTCCTGAGCACTTTGATGCCTGTCTGAGAGCATCGGCGCGCACAGGCTTCCAAAAGAGCTCTCAGCAGAAGAGTGATAAATGTGTTTAATTTTTGCAGAGCTTGTAGCCTGGTTTTATCCCAGGATCCGTCTCTTGAGGTTTTATTAGCTGATGGTGACTGTAGGAAAAAGTCAAAGCGACCAGATAGGAACAGCCGTGGAATTGATGTCGGAAGCAAGAACGTGTTTTGGAGATAACGTTTCTCATTCTCATCATTGCTGTGTGCTGAGTTCTGGCAGCACAATCCCAGTTCTGCTGTAGCTATGTGGCTGCTGCCCACCAAAAACCCCTCCTGTATAGATGGGGGGTGCTTCGTTGTGCCCTGCTTGGGTCCGAGCATCCCTTCAGAGACCGGTGATGAGACAGGTGACAAATGCCCATTTCCCTGATGTGCAGCTGATAAACCTGTGTGGGGAGAGCTCAGTTCAGATGGCAGGAGGGGGCCCAGCTCCTGTGTGCTGGGTGGGGGAACCATCACCCACCTCTGGGGCTGCAAGAGGGACAATTTGCAAACATGCATTGATGCGTTCCCATAGGGAGCCAGGCTGTAAATCATCACCTTGCAGCCTGCATGCAGATTCATCCAGGGAACCTATTTAATTAGGGGATAAATTTAGAAATCAATTATTATTTGCAGAAACAGTTTCCTTCCCTCTAATGAGGCTGCAAGGATTCATCCCCCTCTGCCTCTCCCGTGACCTCTGTGTATGCAGAACAGGGCTGGAAGTGCTCTGCATTTTTGCTTATTATTGATGACCCTTTTGGGACGGCGACATAAGACTTTCCCCAGGACTCTTGTAGGGCAGCAGATGGGGATACAGAAATGCAACCGTGCTGCTTATGGATCTAATGGTGCAATGATGGTGGGAGAAATGGATCCGAGGTGAATGGGGATGTGGACCAGCCTTTCCAATGAGTGGGCTGCTCTCTTCATTGCAGCAGGCTTGCTGCGAGACAGGTCCGATGCTGTATGCAGGGGCTGTGCTGTGCCCAGCCCAGGGTGGCAATCATGTCACTGTGAGAGCATCGCTGCTCTGGGCTGCATGTGTCTGTGCCACTTAGGTGCTTTTAAGCTCTGACAAATTGCTTCGCCTCTGTTTTGATTTATCCACTTCTAAATGTGGAAAAAATATTTTACCCACAGGCTCTGAGAAGTCTTAATAAATTCATTTGCTTTTATTTTACTTTATTTTGGATTTTAATGCCTCCTTGTCATCTGATGCCACTTGCAGAGCCCTCCAGCTGCTCTGTGCTTTTAGCTCTTTTAGCTCAGTCTGCTTCATCTCAGCAAGCTCAGCTCGGGGAGAGGTGGCAGTTTTCATAGCTCTGTTTCCACCAGCCAATATATTCCTGGCAGGGGATTTGTGAGCAGCCACCATGTTTCCTGGTACGTGGGCACCTAGGGAGCAAGAGCTCAGAAGCATCTCCCAGAGAAGGGCCGGGATGCTCAACTAACCCTAATCCTTGCTTGAAGTCTGCCTTGAAAGCAGGGGCAGGACCCTGTTTGAGTGGGATCCCCATCACAGCGTACATGGAGGAGCTCTGGCAAACGTTCCGCCCTGTATCAAATACTTCTTGCTTTTTGGGCAAGGACAAACCCAGACTTTTCCAGGCTGCTCATGCTGCTGCTCCAGGTGATCCCATCCTTGCTTGCTGCTCTTTTGTCCCGGTGTTGTCAGCCCATGGGCAGCTCCTGCAGTTCACTGGCTGCCAGCTGTGCCAGCGCTCGCTGGGAGGGGAGGCTCCGTGGGGGAACCGTGCTGTAAAAATTGCTTTGCTTCACTGCCTGAGCAGCGCCGTGAGCTATCATCTTACCTTATTGTTTTAAGAGGTATGTTTCCCAAAGAGAGACGTTTAAAAATGCATGGAGGTTATAAAGATCTTGCCTAGTTGTAATCAAGCTCTGGGCGATGCTCGCCCCCAGAGTGCTGCTCCGTTGCTCCAGCGGTGCACTGTGCACACGTGTGGATGCTGTAAGTCAGCTGCAATGCTCGGCTTTCTGGTGGAGCCTCTTGGCTTTGCAATGCCCTTCGAGTCTCCCCAGCAGGCCCTGCTGCCCTTCCCTCCCACGGCAGCTTGCAGGGAGGAGCAGTTTGGGGATACAGAGCTGCCCCAACCCTGTGGACTGTGTGCTGCAGACATGGGCACTGCCTGGCTTGGGGCAGAGCATCCTGCCCAGGTCTAGCAGTTCCTTGCAGAGAGCTGAACTCCCAGCCTCCATGTCCCTTTTGTCTCGCATAACCCAGCCTTAGCACAGTCATGAGGCACTGCTGGAGAGCTTGTTACCTGCAGGAAGGCTTCCCCATTGGAGAGACGTGCACCGGTTTCTTTCATGGGGATTAATGGTTGAGTTATCAAAAAGGAAATGGTGCTTGTGCCTTTGAAATAGCAAAAGCCTCTTCAGACTATCAGCTATTCCCATTTATCAGCAGTATCTGCTTGGCTTTGTGTATGGCACTCAGTGAGAACTCAAAGCGTCCTTGTGATGTTGTTGTGAATCCATTGGGAGTAGGGGTGCAAAAAGGGCATAGGGCTGCAGCTCAACATCTGTACACCATCCCTCCTGCGGGCCTCCTCCATCTCTGGAGGGCACACGGGAGCAGCTGTGACGCTTGAAGTTGTGTTCCTTTGCCTTTTTGTGGGTGATGGCCATGTTGGCCAACTGGATGAGGAAGCTGCCCCCAGCATCTCTCCATCTCTGCTATTCTGGCACTGGTTTAGTGGGTATGGTGGCAATGTGTTGGCAGTTGGACTTGGTGATGTTAGTAATCTTTTCCAACCTCAATGATTCCATGATTCCCTTCTGGGCTCAGCGTTCCCCATCCAAGCAGCAGTGCCCTGCTGTGCCGAGCCACGTACCAGCTGTCTCCATAGGGCTGGTTTAACACGTAGCAGCACCATCTGCCTGTGTGCAGTTGGCTTCCATGGCTGGCCAGTGGGAGTCTCTGCTGACAAATAAAAATGGAATTGAATGGAAGGGAATTGAAAGTCAAAAGGGCCCTGTAATAATTTTAGACTGCCTGAGGCTCCGCGCTGAAGCCCTGGCATTATAAATAAGGATAATGGACTAAGGACTGAATTGCAATCAAAGCAACTGTAAGAAGGGGGAACGTACACGGAGCTTCCTTAAGGTGCGTGGAGGCTGATTGTGATCTGCAGGCAGTGAAGGCAGATCAATACCTGCTCGTGGCTTCCGTCAGCCTCTGCAGCCTTAGGTTAGAGGGGACGTGGGGGCTGCAGAGCCACTAGGAGGGGCTTAGGGTGCACGGTGGGAAGGGGCTGGCTCTGTCCTCATCGCTTGTCCCATGTCATCTCTTGGTCCTCAGCTCTGTCTGCATGGTGATGCAGGCTGCTGGCCTCCTGCTGTGCCTCACCATAATTGCGTCTGTCTGGAATATGCACTTTTTTAGAAAGAAAAGCACAGTGCACACATGAATGTTTATGAATTAATTTGGTGGGAGAGTGAGAAGAATCCCAATGTTCTGGTTGGGTTCACTGTGCCTGATGTCAACTGGAAGAGATCCACTGTTAGTGGGACAGCGAGAGCAGCACCAGGCTGTGGCACCTGTGTGTGCCACACGTTCATTGCACAGCTCTGGCCTGAAGGTGAAATGTGTTGGAGAGCCCTTTGCACACGTGTGTTTCTGCTGTACCCATGAGTTTGTAGCATGAGAGCTTTATTGGTAAATGTACGTCTTGAGGACCACAAGCTGGGGTGCAGACCTTCAGCAATTAAGAAACTGGGGGTGTGCTGGTCATGAGGGGTCCAGCTGGGGGATCCTTGGTGGTGGCTCAGCTGACTGTCAGCTGTTTGTCAGTTATCTATCAGTTGTCCATCAGAGCTGTTAACTATCTACCATCCCTATGCAATCTTTGAGGTGCCCGCTCTCCAGAACATACACGAACCCAGCTTCTCATTCTTCTTCTAGACAGCCCCAAAGCAACAAAATCCACCTCGCCTTGTGCTGGGCTCTGGCCCTTTGGTCCATCCAGCATCAGGAAGAGCAGAGGAGATGCTGAACTCGAGCTTTTACAGTGCTGAGGCTGTTGCCCATGGGCTCCCTCAGGACCAAGGCTCCCTGCTGTCCTCCTGCATCCACAGCAGCTCCCAGTCCCAGCCCTGGGGACGTGCTGTGCCGGAGCCACCCGTGGAGTTCCCTGCAGGTGCAGAGCATCTCATGCTTTGAAAAGAGATGATCAGAGGGAGCTTGTCAACCTTCTTAAACTTCTGAGCTTCTCTGTTCCTTTTTTTTTTTTACGACGTGCAGCTGTGTTTGTGTGTTGCCCTGGGGAGTACTGCGAGGGGAGCTGGTTTAGAAGGAAAGGAACATGTTAACATCGAGCAGAGGGAAAGGGGAAGAAATAATGAAGTGAGCTAATGATTGAGGAGGAAAAAAACCACCGAGTTGCTAACAAAAGACCCAAACCCTAAGAAGTGTGAAGGCCTGTTTGACTGCAGAATTGTCCCCTGGGGAGCAGGGGGAAGCCCCGTTACTGGAGTCATTTTGGAGCAAGTCTGCTATAATCTGCTCTGCAGGGAGCAATCGTGTGCTGGCAAGGGCGCTGGGGAGATCTCTGTTTATGACTTTGTGCATAATTTTGGTTCATTAGCATAAGTGGCAGTAGCTAGCAACCAGAGAATCTGTAAACCAGCACTTGGGCAGTGAGTGGTGGCTTTGGAGAGCACGAGCTGGGAAGAGCACGTGGCTGAAGGCAGGAGTGGTGCTGAGCATTAGGGTGAGGGATCCGGGGACCTTCTGCTTCTGTGGGTGCACCCAGCAGGTCTGGGGATGGGGAGGGCTGTGGGCTGGGCCTGGGGCACGGAGCAGGGGCGAAGGGCTCTAAGCAAAGTGGGTTGTTTTAATGATGACCTTCAAGGATGAAACAAAACGTCGGCAGTGGCGGTGGATTAGCAGAGAACAAGCCAATTAAATACAAAACACGCTTTGTGAAACTTGGTGGCAGATAAGGCAGGGCTGCAACCTCCCGAATAACCGATGAACGCTGAAGCATTGCATAAGGGCTGGCGGGGGGAGCTGCTGAATATTTCAAGCCTGGCAGCCTGCCTTGGAGAAGGCAGGGGTGAAAAGGCTATCAGCACACTTCGTGCCATCAGCCAGACAGCCAGGAGGAGGAGGAGGAGGAGGAGGAGGGGGAGGCAGAGCGCCTGGCAGCCGGGAGGCACGAAGTAACAATTCTCCAACTTTAATATCTGCTGTTTCATTTTATATTCATCACGTCAGCATAATCTGCTTTTATGGGAATCGTCTTGGTTCCCAACCAAGTGCGTTCAGGCCTTCTTGCTTTTAGGTTTGATTGTAATAAGAGCCGAAGACCTTCAAAATGTTTGTGCGTGAGGACTGTAGGAACGGCGGAGGAAAAATGGAATTACCAAATCGATTGGAAGGAGCCCTGCTGGGGTCCCACATCCCTCCCTGACCTGTCCTGGGTGGGTGGCTGTCCCGTTGCCATGAGCCGTTTGGGTTCTGAGCAGTGGGGGGGTTTTGTTTGGTAACTTTGATTTCCAAGGAAAACATGAAGCTGCAGCTTTATGGGACTCAGAGGAAGGGCAGAGAAGGAAAGTTGCTCTATGTGCTTTTTCTTATATCCAGAGCATTGTTAGCAGATGCCATCCATCCCCGGGGGCAGTCAGCATCATCGCCAACACAGGCAGGGCTGGATCTGTGGGTCAGCCTGACCATTTTCTCCCTGTTTCCCCCACAGAGCTGTGGCCATTGCTGCAGGACCGGCTTGAGCGCTGAATAGCTTGAGTTCTTGAATAGCTACAGACTACAAGTGCTTTTCCATTGCTGCCCATTTTGAACCCTCGCTGTATCTCATTCTATTTTAGTGCAGGAATGCCCTTAATTTGTTCCAAAAGTATTTGAAAGCTCTGATAACAGGCAATCTTGCTGCAGACTATTGCATTCCTGCTGATGGACGGCGTATCGCTGCTGTAACTGCCGTGTAGATAGCGGGGTGACAATGCGTGTCCGGCAAAACACAGGCAGTATAATATTCATGTCAAGTGCTCGAGGCCAAGAAACTTCCCCGCATTTGGATATTGAAGGGTTCAGCAGCTAAAAGGGCTCAAGAACATCTTTCTTGCTTTTTTTTTTCTTTTTTCTTTCTCTCCCCGAGCAGCAAATCTGCTGGAAGGCTCGCGGTGTTCTGGCAGTGCTAGGGGTGGTGATGGCCAGGTTTCTTGCATGGTGGGGTTCAGGGCTGGGGAGCATTCAGATATTTATAAATGTATGGTAAATGGCACCCGGCGTTCATCAGGAATTGCTTCGCTGCTGGGTTTTGCTTAACATTGCGAAATGAATGTTAAATTGAAGTTTCTACTTTTGGAAGAGACCTTTTGAACATGAAACAGGCTTATCTCCAGTCTAGGCTAAAATCCAAAAAATTGCCTGAATCTCAGAACTCCCCAGAAATGTTCTCTGTGATCCGTTTAAACACCCCATGCAAAAGGACGTGCGTGGAAAGGGAAGAAATTCGGAGGATTCTGGCTGCCCCTGGGGCTTTTCCCATGCCGCCGTGGTGTGGTGCAACGTTGGGAGTGGTGGTGGTTGGGTCCTGGCAGCACCACCTTGGGTCCCTGCTGTGCTCCAGGCAGTGCTGCTTCTGATGCTGTGACCATTTGGGAAGCTGCAGAGATGTGTGGGAAGAGTTCATGCCCCGTGAGCAGCAGTGCAGATCGCCCTGTGCCGTGGGTGACTGCACCTCTGAGCTGAGTTAGCGTGGCTTTAAATAAGGAGGACCCTCTCTTGTGATGCTTCTGTACCGTTCCCTCCTTGTCTCTGTAGGAGGGGTTGTGCTGTCTGTCCCAAAGCTGAGGCAGTGCTTCTGCTCCTCGATGTGACCTTTGTTGCAATTTTAATTAGACAGGTAGATGCTTGTCAGTGCTGAGCTTTAAAGTATTGGTGTGAAGACAGCTGTGGTTAAACAGCCCTGATATTGCCTTCTCCTTGTCCTTACTTTTACCACTGTAAGCGGCCCTCTGCTCTCATCTCTTTGCAGGTGAGATGGCCGTGTTCCTTTCCTTACTGTGCAGCCTGCACCAGCACCTGTCCTGAAGTGTGAGCCGCAGACCTGACGTGATTTGCAGGGCAAAGGCTGTGAGCAGCTCCTCTTGGTTCTGCTTTGCTCCAGCAAACAGCTATTTATATTAAAGGAGAGAAGGGATTATTAGGAGACGACTCGTTGCAATGACAAGAGATATGACAGTGAGTTCATCCATCCCCTCCAAAGTGTGAGCGTGGGCTCTTACGGATCCCATGCACGGTCAGGAGCTGTTTAGTTTTTTTCCTTTGAGTGCTCAGATGTGCGCAGAAATTGGGGATAACGACCAGTGCTGTGCTTGGGAGGCAGCACTAATGAGCACAGCCCTCGATGAGGTTCAGCTGGCAGCGTTGTGCCTGCAGTGTCATTAGTGAGATGCTGAATAAGGGGCTGGCAGCAGCAGGGTAACCTTGTCCTTGCCCCAGCCCCACTGAAGCCCCACAGCAGCAGTGGGGTGTTGCCGTCCCACAGCAGCAGCCCCATGGAGCCATCCCATGGCACGGTGGGGACTTGTCTGCTTTAATCTGTGGTTCAAAGCCTGGAGTCTGCTGCTGAACAGTGTGCTGGTTTCAGGGTTGGGAAGAAGTGTTTCCTGAAAAATATACTTTTGTTTTTGGGTCAGGAGGGATTGGTACGTGGGTCTGTAGAAGTGGAAGCACCTGGTCTTGTGACTCGTGGGGCTACCTGTGATCCAGCACCTTGAAGGACCTTGACCCAAACATTGCTGGGAGCTCTCAGGATGCCCTCAGCTGGCCTCACTTCATTGTTCCCACTCCAAGCTAGAGCTGGCAGTGCTTTTGCCCAGTAGCTTTCAGGAATACAGAATGCCGTGGCTGCTCCCTCCATTGGAACCACAGAATCGTTAAGGTTGGAAAACAGCTCTAAGATCACCAACTCCAACCCAACCCATCCCCACTGCACCCACTGACCATGTCCCTTGGTGCCACATCTCCACTCCTCTTAAAAACATCATTCTGAAGGTGTCACAACCCATTGAATTGGATGTGAGGTTGCTCTCCCCAAACAGAAGGGAATTGGGTTTGGGTTCCCCATGTTGTGACTGCCTGCTGACACCCCAAATCCAGTGACTCGGAGGACTGCCAGTGGGAACCTGACTTCTTTCCCATTGCTTGTATTGCAAATGGAACAACAAATGCAAAAAGAGAGGTGGTGGAAGGAGAAATATTGTGGCTTATTTAGCGGTAGTATTTTTTTTTTCTTTTCGGTTTTGGTTTGGCTGCCAAACTGACAAATCGGTTCTTTGCAGAGATCTGTTAAAAACTTGATAGGCAGCTGTGGAGCTGTCAGCACTCCTGTTCTGCTGCTGCTTGGCCAAGCCAGACGCAGCAGCTGCAGATCGGAGCTGCTGGGAGTGCTGAGCACAGAACTGCGCTTGCTTTTGATTGCATGGTGCCCAAATTGTCCCAGCTCCTCATTTGTCAGGTATGGTGCCGTGGTGGTGTTGGGTGGTGATGCTGCTGCTGTGCTGGGGTGTGTTAGGATGCTGTTATCCTGGCTTCCAGTCCCGAGATGGGAGATGTAGGTTAGATATTAGGAGGAAATTCTTTATGCAGGTGGTGGTGAAGCTCTGATGTCATAGAACAAACTGACCCTTGGTTGCATGTTTTGTCCCTGCAGAGATGTCGGGGACGGTGGCAGACATCTCGTTGGTGCACTGGAAGCAGCAGTGGTTGGAAAACGGCACCCTGTACTTCCATGTCTCCATGAGCAGCGCCGAGCAGCTCTCCCGGGCCACTCCTCCCAGCCTCCAGGAGCCTTCCGAGATCGTGGAGGAGCAGATGCACATCCTTCATATCTCCGTCATGGTGAGTGGGAGGGCATGGGGACAGTGGTGGTAAAGGACGGGCTGGAGAGTCCGATGTGCCTTGTCTTTGTCCCTTGTGCGTGTCCTCTCGTGCCTCCAGAGAGGGAGAGGTGTGTATGAAGGGGCCGGGAGGCAAAGTGGGGTTGGTCTTGTTTGAGAATGGAAGTGGGGTGGTGGGAATGTGGGAGTCCTCGAGCCTCTGCTGGCACCTGTCGGGGTGTTGGTGGAAATCTCCTTGGCCTTCATGTACACGCAAAGGCAAGATCATGGGTTGATTGCTATTTTTTGGAGTTACTGTAAGCTGAATTTCTTGTCTTGAGAAGTTGTGTTCTGCAGCACGATCCTCCTGCTTCAGAGGATCAGTCTGATGAGTGAAAACATGATCTCAGTGCTTTGAACGTTTCTTATCTTAGATTCTGGCTGTCACTAACACACTGTGTAAGTGTTCTGTGCCTTTTAAGGTGCTTAATTCAGTGACTTATGAGATGGTGGTCTAGAAGTTAGGCTTCTAGATCCCCAGAGCACTGTGTACCTGCACATCGCTTGCACAAATTGCATATGGGAATCCTGCAGCACCCCTCTGCACGAGGTGCATCTGTTTGTGTTTTACAGCCTGTGTGCCATTTCCATGCCGTCTGTTTTTTCATTTTGGAAGGCAGAGCAGAGGTGGCTTCGTGACTTTTTTTTTCCTGCTTGAACAAGCAGCTATTTGGCTTCTACAACCTAAATCTGGTGTTTTTTTTTCTGAGTGTCTCAACCCTTGTCAGCGAGGCTTTAGATTGGGCACTGAGTGCAAGTGAATGCAGAAAGAGGCTTTGCATTGAGGCTGTTGGATGAGAGAAGGCACGGTGTGATAGCAGGATGGCAGAAGGGGCAGGAGCTCAATGGGTTGGGCAGGGAATGCTTCTTACATCCTGCCACCAGTGTCAGTGTGATGGAATACTGGGGGGGAAAACAGTCGAGCTGGAATACTTAGAAAATAAGCCTGAAAAAAAACAGAAGAGAGAGAGAGAGCGAAGAATAAAGACAGCAAAACAGAAATTGGGGTGTGAAACCTTGAGCCCTGCTTGGCTGCAGTGGGCACGTATGTGTCAGGGCATCCTGTGCTGAGGTTGTCTAGATGAGGCTTTGCCATGCAGCACTGAACCCAATGGCATGGGAGCATCCATGGCTTTGGGTGACAGCTTCTAGATGAGCGAGGTGAGGACAGGAGAGAAACCAGAGTTCCTCCTGCACAGCAGCTGTAATTCTACTTTCTTTCCAAGTCCTGGTGCTGGGGACCTGCAGAGCTCCCTGGGCCAGGACTGCCCACCAGCAGAATGCTTTGCCCATCTCTTGGAAGATTCATGAACTTCTTTGAGTGAACCCAAGCCAAGGTTGGAGTTACTAGCAGAAGATAAATGCCTGTTGTGGGTTTCTCTCAAAACCACATGGATTTGTGTAGCTAAAGTAAAACTGCTTGGAAGTCTTTGTTTCTTGGATTAAATGCCATCCGTGTCCCAGAGCTTTGGGCTGCTTTCCCATACTATTACCTCCATCCCGACCCCAAGTCCTTGCATTCTGCAGAGCCCACTCTGCTGTGTGCCACCTGAATGCCCAGCTCTGCCCTCCCATGTCCTGCTTTGTGCCGTTCACTTGGCATGGCCGTGCCATCATTCCTCTGCATTCTGCCTCATGTCCCAGGGGCAGCTGTGACCCTCTCTGCATCTCTGCTCAAGCTCAAGGACATCTGTAACAGCACAATAATACCTTTTTTTTCCTTCTTTTTTTTTTCTTCTCACCATTTTGTCTTAATCTTTCCCCACTGAAACATAACACATTAATTACTGCAGTTAAAGGGAATTCAGTCTCCATTACTGTCTGCCACCCCTTTCCTCTTGGCTTGAGCAACTAAGATTTGTCTCCCAGATGAAAAGGGAAGAAAGGAAATATATATATAAATATATTTATGTAAATGCTAGATTTTATTTACTCTTTATTTTTTGTGCAGCGCCAAGTAGGAAGGAATCAATATTTTTGTCATTACATCTGTTGTGTTTTTCCCCATATTCTTAGCTGTTATTTGGGTTTAATTGTGTTGTTTCCTCTTGTGTGGAAGTAAATCTTATCTGTTTTGGATTAAAATTCAATGAAGGTCACAGCAGCTCGAAAACTTACCAGGCTGCAGCAATTAATGTTCATTTGGCTTTGATAAATTGGAATGTTCCCCACAATAGGACTGGAGTGGATTTCAGAAGCAATAATTCTTCCATTAACTCAATGATTCCCTGCATGATGGAGCGTCTTGTCACTGCTCTGTTTGTCGTCTGTCACTTTGAGGATCTGGGCATATGCCTGATATGATTTATCATGATTATTGGGGCTGCTTGTGTCAAAACATTTTAAACCACTAATTATTCCAGCCTTGTAAATTGCTGAATTTAGCAGAACATAAGATATATTTTTCTCCACCATATTATGCCTGTTCAGTTATTGTTGAGCATTGTTGTGGGCTGAGGCCCAGAGCCACATTTTCTAGTGGTTGCTGCAGCTGTGTGTGCAATTGCAGGATGCAGAGCCGTGGCATTGGTAGGATGGGCACATCTCACCTTGCTCTGAACCACCTGAACGGCTGAACTCCTTGGCAGCTCTGCGTTGCCCTTTGCTGTGCCCCTAAGATGGAGGTGCAGGGCTGGTGCCCATGGTGGGTGACACATGGGGACGGCCACCTCTCGCCTTCCCTGGATGGTAACACACCAGAGCCTCATTTCATCTCGTACCACCTCCCTGCGAGGGACTGTTGGGGTGTCTGGAATAAAGGTGACCAAATATCATCAAGCTGATCTTCGTTTTGTAACTTCCTGCTTTCTGCTGGCAGCAGTTAGCTGCTGGTTGCTCGGTTTCCCAGCAGATTTTTCAGCTCTTGTTTAGACAAGTTTCCTTTTTTTCTTCTTGATCTTACGCATCCCGACGTGTCCCTAATGATCAGCTGCTTGTGCTGTGCTCTGTCAGCTTCTAAGATGGGTATAAAGTGTGCTCCTAAACGCTTCCCTCTGATTGAGCATCCTGCTCTGAAGTGGAGCCGGGTGGGATGTGCAGCCCAATGCCTTCCTCCCATCACCAGGGTCAGAAGCACTGCATCTGTATCCAGGAGCTGGAGGGCTTTCAGGAACTGCTACCTCCTTCCTGAAGCTGCTTCTTTGCCATCGTCCATCCATCCTTAACCTCTCTTTTTCCCCTTTTCCTGTCAGGAATGCCACGACTCTGCCTCTCTGCACTGCCTGTGTATTGCAATGTATTGCAGTGTAGGGGCTGAGTGCTCTGGTGGCTGTGGGATGCTGCTGGAGCCTTGCAGTGTGCCTTGTTGATGGCAGCCAGCTCATTTGGAGAAGAATGGTGTAACATGAGTAATGAGGTAGTGAAGGAGGCACAACATCTGTGTCATCATTTCTGCACCAGGAGGTCAACCGGATTCATAAAACATGCACTTCCAGCTTGTGATATGTTTAGGAATTAATTAGGGTAGGGAAAAAAATTGCTGCAGCAGCAGATTTCCTTATCTGAAAGTTATTAAGCAGCTAAATTGATCTCCAATGAGCTGTTTGGTTTTTTTTTTTTTTTTATATTTTTAATAAAAAGAAAAGAGGAATAGAATCGGTGTAAATCTGTACGAGAATTGTGTCCCCCCCTCCTGCCCTGTGGGGTCAGGACAGCCAAGCTTTGCTGAGCTCTGATGGTCCTGCTAGGAGGTCCTGCATGCTGTCCCTATCCTTGGTCTGGTCCTGAGCTGTCTGAGGGTGCTGGTGGGGCTGTGGCTGTGTCTGCTGCCCATGAACCAACTCTTTCTGGTCTGGGACAGGCAGCCTCTGTCTTTTCTCCTCCACTCCACCTTTGCAGAGATGGGATAAAATGGGAACCAGAACCCCCTGTGTTAAAATATGTAACTGGAGTGCTTGATTTGCATCGCAGATAAAGTAAGGATGAATAAACACTCTTAGTTCATCCAAGCTGAGCAGCAAACCAACTTTCTGATGTCATCCCTAGGGCAATCCAAGTCGATATTAGGGGAAAAGCAGCCATGGGAGGGGCTGCTCCTTGCAGATGGCATTGAACGCGTGGGATGCATCTGCTGCCGTAGATATTTTTCATCTTCAGTATGCTGAAAAAGGAGAATAGTTGGAGGGGGAACAGCATGAGCTCGTGTTAGATAGGTGGTTGTTGTAAACAGAGGGTGCTTGAGCTTGGAGGGAGATGCTGAAGGGAGGAAACGAAGGAAAAGCATAGGGATTTTGGGGGAGGTGTGGTGAGAGTAGGATTAGTGCATGGCTGAGAACATGGGCAAAAGGGAAGGCACTGTGTGCCCTCACCCTGTCCATGTGCACCTCCATGCTGCTGAAATATCAAGTGTGTGTTCGTAGCGGGGTGCCCTGGTCTGTGCTTGGAGTTTGCAGGTCACAGAACCACAGAGTGGTTTGGGTTGGAAGGGCCCTTGAAGACCACTGAACTCCATCCTCTGCTGTGGGCTGGCTGCCCCCCAGCAGCTCAGGCTGCCCCAGGCCCCATCCACAGCCTTGGACACCTCCAGAAATGGGGCACCCACAGCTCTCTGGGCAGCCAGGTGGGGGAGAGGAAGGCACATCCCTGCCCCATATGGGCTCGCTGTGCCTCGTCTTGCCTTTTCCTCAAACTCGGTGTAATTTGCAGCTTTGCCTTCTCTCACTGGTTGTCCTTGCTTGGATATATGTGCAGCGCTGCTTCGAAATGCTCCTATCAGGTAAATGTTGTCAGCATCAGGAGCCGGCTCGTGTGGAGGTGAGCTGTGACAAACCTGATGCAGGATTGCTTTGAGATGTTTGGGAGAGATTTTTGTACAAAAGAAGGAATGTTTTGTTGGCAAATCTTGCGACCTGGAATAAGTCTTAATGACAGGATGAAACGCAATGTCTTATTTGTCCCAAGAAATATGATGTTTGCTTTCATTTGGAGCTTCTTTTTTTTTTTTTTTCCCCATTTAAAAATAAATTGGACTTAGTTTCACACGGCAGCGTTGCAAAGTGAAAAGGCAGAGCGCTTTGTGCTCAGGAAAGTGTCAGAGTGAAATGTTTCTCCTCTTCAGCACTTTCCATATCCTCCCCACAACGCTTTCGTCTCAGCTGATGTGAAACTGTCTGAGCAGATAAACCATTTGTAGAACATCTTGCCAGGCTCTTTTTTTGAGTAACTGCAGCTAAACCATGGGTGAAAAATATTTGATGAACGGCCATCAGCAGCTGCATCACCCAGGAAGCTGGGATTGGTTGGAAATAAACCCAAACCTGAGTCTGGGTTCCGTTGGGAAGGGATGCTCCAAAACGTGCTGATGCGAAGCAGTGGAAGAAGCTCATCCATGGGTGATTTTTCTGATTGTTGCAGGGCTGCTAATATAGCTGAGAACTTCTTTGAGGGGAAAAAATGTGTGCGTGCATGCCTGGATCTGCTGCAGGAATTGGGCACAATTCCCACTGGTGTAATTGGGAGCAGCATGGGCCATGCGTGGTTATTTTTACCTGTCCTGCTCCCGCTCTGCCTCCCCCGCATCCCCCCAGACAGCAGGACCCAGCTCTTTTTTAGCCTTTGCAAGGTCTCTGTGGTGTGCAGCAAAGAAAATAAACTAATGGTGCTTATTCTAAAAATCCAATTACCTAAAACCACAGGAAAATAATGATTTCTAAGGGAGAGGCGTGAGCTGGGAGCGGGTGCTGGTTCAGCCTGGAGAAGAGAAGGCTCTGGGGGAGCTGAGAGAGCAGTTTGTTGGTATCTGATGGGGCTGTTAGGAGGAAGGGGACTGATTGTGGGGCTGTTGCGACGGGACAAGGGGACGTGATTTCAGACTAAAAGAGGGGAGATTTAGGTTGGATATAAGGAAAAAGCTTCTTTTGGTAAGGGCGGTGAGGCACTGCACAGGTTGCACAGAGAGGTGGTGCTGCCCCGTCCCTGCAGACGGCCAAGGTCAGGCTGTTGGGGCTCAGAACACTGATGGAGCTGTGGATGTCCCTGTGCACTGCAGGGAGTGAGACCAGGTGGCCTTTAAGGGTCCCTTGCAACTCAAACCATTCAGTGATTTTGTGACTACCCCGAGCCCAGCTTTCCTTGCTGCACCAGACTTGGAGGATTTGGGGTGAAACCATCGTGCCGATGGCAGCAATTGCAGAGAGAGCTGCTGGGGAGCGTGGAGCAGCTGACAAGGTGAAATGCTGCTGCAAACACTGGGGAGGTCTGGGAGAATGGTTGAGCTCCAGAGAAAACAGGGAGCACTGTGGTGGGGTACAGGTGTGTCAGAGCTGGGTGCATTCGGGACATATGGTCGTATGGATGCTGTCTCTCATGGCATTTTAGGACCCTGTGAGACCTGGGGTGCTGCATGCTGCTTTTGGGGATCTCTGAGCTGATGGAGGGGCTGTGCTGCTGGTCACAGTCACCTGTGGTGTGGGGTTGGGAAAGACAAGACCAGCTTGCAAATTGCAAACAAAGGGCACGGTAGCTGCAAGGCTTCCAAAAACAAACAGAAATGAAGTGAAAGCTACACATACATCAACCTACAGCTGGAAATGGTGCCAGAGGCTCATCTGGCTTCACAGTATCAAGTAAACGAGCTGCAAGGTACCTCTCAGCTTTGTGGCTGAGGGCTGGTTATGGAGGTGTGGGGTTGACCTTACCATAGGGTACTGCTTGGGTTTGGGGTGCCTCACCCAGGACCTGCAATGGGTTTGGGTGAAATGCAGACCCTCAGAGATGCTTGCCCCATCGCCTCGTGCTGGCCACGTTTCCCTCAGCAAAACAAGCCGTGTGCTTTGTTTCTTTGCTTTTTCCCTTTTTAAAAGGCCACTTTTCAATCCTTTGTGCTCTCCCTCCTTGGCATGCAGGGCCTCGAAGGGGAGGGAGCCCTCAGCCAAGCTCTCCATCACATGTCCCTTGTTTTGCTGTGTTATTTTTTCTCCACTGCTGCCCTTGCCAATGAAAGGACATTGTAGAGCTGCTGAGACTGGCAGGGGCTGGGACGCTGCCTGCCAATAGCCTCAGTGTCTGAAAGGGCTTAGGAAATATGAGCTCTAAATTAGTTCCCAAATTTTCCTCTTTTTCTCTGCTAAAAGAGCCCTGTGGAGCCTCCCCAGCACCTCCTGCATGAGGGGCTTTACCCAGAGAGCATGGGGACACCAAGGGGACCCTCGGAGCATCCCATGAGAGGAAGGGGCAAACGATGGGCATCTGCCCTGGCTGTTCCCCCCTCCCTTCATGGCTTTACAATGCTGCCTTGGCAAGTGCCTTCAGGTCCTCAGCTGCGATGCTGAAAGAGTGGGAGGGGAAGTGTGTGGCTGCCCGGAGGCAGTCGAGAGCTGCAGAGTATCCAGAGCTTCCTTGGGGCTGTGAGATGGCCTGAACTTCCAGGAGCTGTGGGGTGCCTCAACCTCCATAGGGCTGTAGAGTGCTTAAAGTTTCCTGGGGCTCCAAACCATCCCTAAAAGGGCCCTGAAAGGTCCCTGTGGCTTTGCTGTAGGGAGGAAGGAGAGCCTGCAGCCCTGAGTGCCAGCAGGGCGCATGGAGGGAGCTGGAGCTGTGCATGGTAGCCTTGGGCACCAACATTCTACCTGCTTTCTCAGTGGTACCTTAGGAAACAGCAAAGGAAAATTCCACTTCCAGAGGCACCTGCTGTCATCTTTCTCAGGGCTCAGGCTCCTGCTCTCTCCTCTCTCTGTGCCTTGCAGCCAGCTCTGAAGCAGAAGCAACACTCTCTGCCAACCTAACGATTAGCCTTTCCGCTAATGACCCACGAGCTGTGTCCAAAATAAATGAGCCCAACCTGCTCATCTTATTAGCCAAATGATTGTGAAGAAGGGGAAATATCTGCAAAAAATTGCTTAGGCAGCTGGAATTTGGAAGTGTGATGGAGTCAGTGCTTGAAGCATGGAGAGGAGTGGATGAGTCGTGCATCTCCAGAGCTGTTCCTCTCCTGGAGGAGCCCTGTGTTCTTGGGGCGTTCCTGCTCCCTCCTTTGCTCGCTGGGCTCCTGGGGTCATGGTGCTGATGCACTCATGCTGGGTTGGTGCAAACTTCACCTTGTTGGGTTTGTAAGGTGGATGTCTCAGGGCTCGGGCTGTTTCCTTCAGCCTTCCTCTAGCTGTGTTGCTTCTCTGTAGCTGTAACATAAGCCCTCATTGGCATGGAAGCTCAGGGAGGTGCACACATGCAGCCTGGTGTTCCCTTCAGCCAGATGTTATTTGCTTTGCAGGTGAGGGGTTGCACCGTGGTGCAACTTATTCTGTGGTCATTCCCAAAGCTGAGAAGCTTTGCAGTTACTGACTACACCAGAGTTTTCCTGCATTTTTGGGTTTCCTTCTGCTTTGCAAAGTTCTGGGGCTCTGGTTTCCCCTCCTGGAATGAGCAGCCACTTGCATGGTTTTGCTGAAGCAAGCTGATGGCCTGACCTGCTCCTCAGCGAAGGAAATATGAGAGAGGGAATCTGGAAACATGGGAAAATCCCTTCTACTTTGGCACAGCCCTTTGTGTCAGGCAGCAGTTCTGGGTCTGGGTCAGGATTGCAGCTCATGCAAAAGCCAATAACATGTCACCTTCAGGGGCTCTCCATATGTCCTTCAGCACTCTGGGCTGCCATGCAGACCCTTTGCACCTGGCAGACTGGGTGGGATGGATCATCATGCTGCCATGCCTGGGCTGAGGTGCTGGCAGCCATCCCTTCCCTTGCTGTCCATTCCCAGTGGTGCACAAGGAGGTGTGTGCAGTTGGGGAAAGCACTTATGGCTTCTTAACCCCCTGCAGTGGTTTGGGCTGGGAGATGGCATTTGTCTGGCCACAGAAATAGAAATGCATCCTACAGCAACATGTGGGGCTCTGGCTGTAAAGGACCAATCGTCTGCCACCTGTAAATAGGGAGTGTGGGAGCACAAAAGGCTTTGCAACGTTGTGGCCTGGTAGTGGTGGTGGGGAAGGGCTCTGGGGTCTGAAAGCATAACCAAGTCAGCCCCAGGACTGGCCCTGCAGCCAGTGTTTAGTAGCAGAGAAAAATGTCCTTGTTGCCTTGTCCCCTGTCCAAGCAGGAGACCTGGCTGATGATGCTGAGGTCTTCCTGCTCCATCCAGCACCCAGCGTGCCCACCATATGCTCCCTGACATCAGCACTGCACCTTGTCCTGTGGGCTCCTTCCGTTGTACATAGGCTTAAATTGTGCCTTGGGCTTCTTTCTTCCTTTCCTAACCGGTAAGGGAATTGCTAATTGTACGGTTTTGTTCTGAGGAGTTTCAGATTGAAATGATTATCTGTGTTGGAGAACATCCTGACAGTGCAAAATCCTTCAGACAGGCAGTGGATAACCCACGGCTGATTGTGCTCATCGATGCCTCTCTCTGCACTGACCCATCCTGCAGAGCTGCCTCTGCTCCCCCTGCTTTGGCACCTGGTGCACACGGAGCTTCACCCCGAGAGGGCTCAGTGCCAGCTCACAGGTGTCATTTCAAAGTCACTTCTGTAAGCAAGTTTGTCAGGTTTATGCTGACGTGGTTTCGCTGGTTTAGGACTGAAGGGTTGTTTTTGAGAGTGGAAATTGTTTTCTCAGTGCTCCAACCTCACATCCATGCATAACCCACGATGGCACCAATACCCATTGAAATGCTCCAGTGAGCGATGGATCTCCGTAGGGCTTCTCTGGATGAGGATTCCTTTCCCATAGCATCTCAGCGGCGGAATATGGAGGATATGGAGACATCATTAAATCCATCCCTGTGCCCCGAGCGGGATTAATAAACCCCTGTCACCGATGATGGATGTTCCCCTATCCTGTTCTGCACTGCTGCTCGGCCCTGCGGGTGGATGGAGGTTTGGGGTTGGGCTGCAGCTGACCCAGGAGGACAGCACTGATGGTGACAAACAGCGCTGCCTCCCAGCACGCTGCCTGCAGCTCGACTTCGCTCCTATTTCAGTGCGATTTTACACCGTTTGCACGGATTTAAATAAGCAGGTGGTTGGAAGGGATTGATTGAGATCTTCTCCCTGTAAATATTTTGCTCCCGGGGTTTAACAGCCCCAGTGCTCCCTGCAGTGCTGTGTGTGTCCTTGGCCCACGGAATGGGCTGCGTGCAGCTGGCTGCTGCAGGATGTGCTCCTCCTTTCCTTCAGTGTGAAAGCCCCCGTGCAGCCCAGCCCTGCTCTGTGTGGGCATTAGCAGGGTGTAGCTTTGCCTGCCGCTGCTCTTGGGACAGGCTCTCCTCTCCTCGTGCCGCCGGGGCTATTACAGTAAATTGCCAGATGCAATTGCTTGGCCATCTCATAGATTTGTATCTCAAGTGTCCTCTGGAAAGGGAGCCCTCAGGTGATGCTGGGAATGTTAAAATGATAAATCCGCTTCTTCCCAGTGCCCTTCTGCAGAACAGAAGTTGTACCGGTGTGCGAGCAGCTCCGTGTCTGCTGCAGGGCAGGGGCAGAGAGCAGCTGAGCCTTGTTGCTTGTCTGTTCCCTCAGCTGCTCCCCACAGCACTGTGCTCAGACCCCTCACAGCTCTGCTGTCTGTCTCTGGGCACGCTGCAGGGCCTCTCTGCCTTCCTTATGGTGCGGGACCCAACACCAAACAACAGCACTTGAGGTGCAGCCAGATGTGACAAAATAGGGGTTAATCCACCAGCAATATGGAAGACCTTGAAATGTTTAGAGCAGATGATAGAAAAAGAAGTTGTTCAGCACGCCCTGGGTTGGCACCATAGCATCCCATCCTGCTTCACCCACTGCCACGTGCCACCAGTGGCTGAATGGGCACTGCCTTCCTTCACAGGTGCTGCAGTTACACTGGTGACACCATGTCAAAACTGGCCAGCAGCAGCAATATGTACATGGGGCTGGGAGGGGGTATGAGCCTGTTATTATCCATTTACCCAGATATCCCAGCTAATCAGCTTTCAGATGGGGAGAATTAATTGCTTTCATTCATAGTGCCGAGCAGGTTTAATTGAAATGAATCCTTTCCTCTTTTCACATGGCCACTTCCTCAGAGGCTGCAGCGTGGAGCTCTGCCTGGCTGCCTGCTTGCAGCAAGGCTGGGCAACACAGCCCTCAAATTGTCCCCAGGAGTGCAGGGCAATGTGGGCCACAGAGTTTGACATGGAGCTCAGTGTGCCTGCTGCTCAAGGGGAGGTGATGGATGGATATGAGGTGGCTTTGCTCTGCTGTCCCCAAATTCGGGGCACAGTGGGGACAAAGCTGCAGCAGCACATTACTGTGCTGGCAGCACAAGGCAGGCAGGGACAGAGCTGTCACTGTGTCCTCAAGCCACGCTGCTACCTCTCCTCCTCCCCACTCTGCTGCTGTCTCTGCCCAGGCAGCGCTGGGCAGGCTGAAACTCAGCTTCCCTTAATTAAAGGTCTGTCTCCTCATCACAAGGACGTGGCTGTAATTAGAGCTGGATGCAAAGACTGCTCTGCACTGCATGGGAGCACAAGTGACAGCTCGCCCTGGTGAGCATCCCCCTCAGGTGGCACCAGCTACAGGGTGTCTCTGAGCTGCCCCTCCAGGTCCCTTCCTCCAAGCCATGCTGCAGAACAAGTTTGCTTGCTGTGGGCTCAGAAACAGTAACAGGTTTGCAGATGGGGTGCTCTAAATCCAGACCTGTTGAGCAGATCACTGCTCAGCACTCAGCCCGTCTGCAGATGCAAGCATCTCGATGCCTGCCCAGCTCCTGTAGCATCCCATAGGGGGAAGAGGCATGTCGGAACAGGGGAAAGGTGTGGGCAGAAGCTGTGATTTCTGCCTTGTCCTTTGCTGGGTTGCAGAGCACAGTCGGATGCTGTGGTTGCTGTGTGTGGGGTTTGTGTCCCTGCTGCAGTGCCTGAGCTCCCAACAAAGCAGCGGTGGCGCTTGGAGCAGAGCAGTGCTTTGTGCTGCCTCTGTTCAGAAAGATGCTCGTTATGCTGAAATATTTGCACTTAAAGAAAACTGCCTGACCATATTTACACAATAGGCTGGATCGTTCCCAAAGCAGCTGCCAGCTGTTGGCTCAGTCATAAACCTTTAACAAACCCCACGGGCAGCGAAGGGAGCTCGTTCTTTCCTTCCCTACGCGCAAAAAAGCATCTTCCCATCAGCTCTCAGCTCTGTAAGTTTTCAAGTGTCCGTAAATAAACCGCAGAATCTTTCACAATCCTCCCATGTCTCATTGCTTTGTCCCATGTGTGGGGAGAAGTGACAGCGTGCCCCAATGCAGTGCACCTGGAGGCAGTGGGGACCCAAGGCACAGCGCTGGGCCAAGTGCAGGGCGCATCCCAGCTCTCCTTCCCCATTGCTGATGGATTTCTCAGGATACAAACAGCAGTGATCCTAAGACGTCCTCCACTGTAACCCTGCTCTGTGATGCTGAATTTTTCCCCCTTCTTTGCTACCTTCTCTGGACGAGTGTGCAGGAGCTGGCAGCCCCATGGAGCTGGCTGGCTAATTGAGCAGAAGCGCTGTTGTAACGTGCCACTCACAGGCACTTGGAAGCTGGAGGCACAATGTGAGTTGTGTTAATGTTCCCTCATCCGGAGATGTGCATCTCTTATTAGATTAATTTTTTTTAATATATGCAGAATATACAGTGGGAGCGGTATTAATTTGCACTAATGGTTGTGAGATCCAGCGAGAATTAACCGCGTTTTTTTTTGTAAATGAGTGGGAAGTGGATAAACACAATTATTACAAAAACAAAAAAGGCGCTGTTTGCTGCAATGGTACATGGTACTCATTTATCTGACAAGTGTTCTTTACTTTTAATTATATTCCATCACTTGCTAGCAAATGCTCTGCTGGTAGATGCTGTAATAATCCGAGTCGTGCGAGGGCTCACTGTGGTGCGGGGGGTTTGGTTGGAGGGGTGGCAGTGTGGATGGTAGGAGCTGCAAGCAGTGGGGATGCTGAGGTTTGGTTGGCCTTGCAGAGGGGCTGGAAGCAGCCATGGTTTGCTGCATGGCTCCTGAAGGATGGGTGAGCTTGCCCACATCTCTCCTTCTCTGTTGCACCACTCCGGGCTGTTTGCTGTGCCTGACACCAGCGCTGCTTGATGCACTGGGGTGAGGGCTGGTTTCTCTTTTCTGAAGCTCAAGGAGGGAAGGTTTAGATTGGATGTCTGGGGGAAGTTCTTCACAGACAGAGTGGTGAGTTGCTGGAACAGGCTGCACAGAGAGGCTGTGGGTGTCCCTGGAGGTGTTCAAGACTGAGTTGAACGGGGCCCTGGGCAGCCTGGTCTAGTGTCAGATCTGGAGGTTGCTTGGCCCTGCCTGTGCCAGGGGAGTTGGGACTCGATGATCCTTGGGGTCTCTTCCAACTCAAGCCATTCTATGATTCTCCATCAGGTGCCTCAATGCTGTGTGGTTTTTCGGGGGGAGAAGGCGCATGCTTGGGCAGAAGCTGTGGGAGCAGCAGTTGAAGCTTGGGTGCAGTAAAATCGTAGGATCGCAGAATGGCTTGTGTTGGAATCATAGAATCATGGGATCACCGAGCCGTTAAGGTTGGAAATGACCTCTAAGATCACCAAGTCCAACCCCAAGCCACCCCACCATGCCTACTGACCACATCCCCATGGTTCTGGAACACCTCCAGGGACCCCATCACTCCCTGGGCAGCTGTGCCACTGCATTATCGCTCTGTAAGAGAAGAAATGTTTCCTAATATCCAACCTGAACCTTAAAGCCCATCCAGTCCATATCCCTGCCGTGTGCTGGGTGCCAGAACAGGCCAGCTGAAGAGCAGGAAGCAGCACACCCTGACTGGCCCATTATCCAGGTTCTCTGCCAGGCCTTGGGATGTGCCGTGTGGTCACCCAGCAGCCCAGGACACAGAATGCTGGAAGAAGCCCACCGGACGTCCCCTTAGCGCAGGGGATGTGGTGGCCCTTCCTTTGAAAGCTTTCCCGTTGATCCTTAGCTCAAGTGGCTTTTTTTTCCCCTCCGCTTTATAATCTGACTAAAACACAACTCGCTGAGCAGGTCTCGGTGAGCCGAGCAGGAGGAGCACGTGAGCATCACTCAGCAGGGAAAGGGCTGGGGAGCTCCGAGCCTTTGTGTTTCTCAGCGATTTGCTCAGTCTGCCTGCATTAGGGAAACGCCAGATCTCATGCATTTTAAAATCTTCCCTCTCCGAGGGCAGGCCCTGGGTTAGCAGGTCAGCCCAGCTAGGTGAGCCGTTTAGAGCGCATTAAAACCACAATTTATGCAATCTGCGCTCAAGTGTTAGGAAGAGCTGGCAATCAGGTGCTTAATAAAATCACCTACAGCCCTCCTCTTTTGGCTCGCTGGAAATAAATGCCTTTTGTACATGATAAAAATGGATTAGGAGTCATTTGGAGTTGTTATCCGGGCGTGGGGCACGCGGGCATGCGGTGCCATTGGGGCAGTGCTGGGGGAGCGTTCCATCTGCCAGCACTGGAGCATCTCCCGCGTGCCTGAGCTGATTGGCAGCTCCACTCCTTCTTTTTGTTTCTGTTCCCGAATGGAACTGCAAAACAAAATTCAGTGTGGCTTGGAGAAAAAAAAAAGTAAAATTATATGGAAATGTGACTTTTTTCTGACTCTTTTTTTTTTTTTAATGTGGAAGAGTCAGAGATTTTAAAGTTATGGTTCCCACAGCAACTGTAACTCTCATCTCTTGTACCTCTGCGATGCTTTGCAGGACTGTGTGTGCTATTAGATTTATGCCCAATGTGTTTATGTACAGCATAGCAAGCAGCATGCAAAGACGCATGGGCTGGCAGAGCGATGCTGCGGGAACAGCAGGGCCAGATCCTGCACTGACCTGTGCCATGGAAGCATGGAGTCACTGGGGGTGAGATCACTCTGAGATCATCCAGTCCAGCTGTCCATCTACCCCCACCATTCCCCATGCCCACTGATCACACCTCTGGTGTGGTGATCCCACCCCTCCCCGGGCAGTACCAGCGCATCACCACTTTTTCTGAGCAGAAATGTTTCCTAATAAACAACGTGAGCCTCCCCTGGCACCAGTGGGACAGGGGGTTTCTGATCCCAGGCTGTGCTGCTTGCACTGAGTTTGGAGGGAATGGGGGTCCTGATGGAGCACAAGCCTCTGCCTGGTGGAATGATGTTCACAGGATCTCCATCCTGCAGTTCGCCATCACTTTGAGTTAAATTAATTAGAAATCTGTTAGTTGGAACTACAGCTCAGCAAAAACCTGGTGCAAGTGTTTGCTGCATCTGATCCTTGAAGTTGCTTTATTACAGCTTTGGGCCTGGAGAGGTTTGGGCATCCAGGTGTGAAGTTGGTCTGTGCTGCAGCATCCTCCCTGCTTTGGTGCATCTGCATTGAGCTGGAATGGGGTGAAAAGGCTGGAAGAGACTGGGGTGGAAGAGGTGCTGGAGGGCTGCATAACTCGTGATGAAACATAGGAAGGACAAAGTGAGGAGATCATAGAATCATAGAATGGCTTGGGTTGGAAGGGACCCCAAGGATCATCAAATTCCAACCCCCCTGGCAGAGGCAGGGCCATCAACTTCCAGATCTGGCACTAGAGCAGACTGCCCAGGGCTCCATCCAACCTGGTCTTGAATACCTTCAGGGACAGATTGAAGGACCAGAAGGGGCTGTGGGGTCTTGTTGGACCTCAGGGCTTCCCTGGAGCCTTTTATTTCTCACTGGAGTAAAGCATAACTTTTCTGAAAGCATCTAGCATTGGTATTAAAAAAAAATAAAAAATAAAACTTGACAGTGATGGATAATCCACTACAACCCGTGGTAAATAGTTCTGGTGTTTAATTACCTGTACTGTCAGGAAGGGAAGAAAGGAAAAACTACAGTGTGGAGAGCTTGGAAGGACTGCATGGCCATCACTTGGCTCACAGCACAGCCCCTGTATGAGGTCAAGAGTTGGTTTGGGGAGGTGCTTGGAGGGGCTCTCACTGTTGAAGGGGTGCTCAGCACTGTGGGAAGGTCCATGGGAGCTCATTGCCCTGCAGTCAGCAGTTCTGCAGCCCACATCATTTATAAAAGCAGAACCAGAGAGTGGTGGAGTCAACCATCCCTGTAGGTGTTGAGCACACGTGGAGATGTGGCACTGAGGGATGCGGTCGGTGGGCATGGTGGGGTGGGTTGGTGGCTGGGCTGGATGATTTTACAGATCAGTTCCAACCTTAATGACTCTGTGACTTGGCAGGGTCTGCAGGTAGCTTCCCCCAGCAGTTTTCCTTTGGTGCTTACCATATAAATCACACCCTTGCTGCTTTCCACCTTCACCTGAGCCGTATTCCTGTGTTTGACCGCAAAGTTTTGCAGTGCTGCCCATGCCCTCTCCTCCCTCGTGCCACATCCTTAGCAGGACCAACCCCATTCCCCTCTTTGCTGTGCTCCCACCACCATGGCTGTATACCTGGGATGTGTCCACATCCCCACAGTGTCCGGGGTGTCACAGCTGCATGCAACCCGGGGCTCACGGGAGAGCAGTGGGGGGGAAGGACATTACGCAGGAGAATATGCATGTTCACAGCTCACAGGATTAAAGGCCCATGTTCTTATCACTGCAGAACAGAGTATTATAAATCCAGCCTTAGCATACCAAATCCCCTCGCGGCTCGGCCATTGTTTGGGAATATTAAAAAGCTCTGAGACAGAAATAATCAGTTTTCGAATGACACATTGTCAAATAAAACATTTCTCATATTATCCCTTCCTTCCCCTTTCTCTCTCCCGCTCCCTCAGTTGGATAATTTAACATGAAAAATAGATTAAAATGAGGCTGGTTTGAATGCCTCCTAAGTTTGACTTTTCTTTCCCCGGGAAGCTCTCCCTGCGTGTGCACGGCGCTCTGACAAGCGGCTGTGATGCGGGGTCAGGGATGTGGGCAGAGCATGAAACTGAGCTGCTCATGAACGCCAGGGATTGGCACAGTTCCTGGGCACGTGGACCTGACCCAGAGCCACCCAGCGTACAGCAGGGCCGTGAGGCTGAGCACGGGGCAGCAAGTAGTGTGGTAGAGCCCCGCTGCGTTCCATGTGCAAGCTGAATTGGGAAAGTCAAACTAAGCAATGTCATCCCAAACCCTCCAGCCAGGCTCCCATTAGTGTCAGTTAGTGGAGGCAGAGGGCAGAGCAGCAGGATCCTCCTGCAGTACTGTCCACTGCCACCACCAACACCATCCCCCTGCATCCCCTGAGCTCCATCCCCAGCACACTCACTTCCCACGCCGCCTCTTTACAGATGATCCTCCCTCTGCACGGCGCAGTGCTTTGTATTGTGTGCAGAAGACATATTTGCATGTCTTCACGCTGCTCTTGCATGCTCTGTAAGGTTCCCAGCTATGGCAATCTTTGTGCCAAACAGATGCCTGCCCTGCCCCAGCTGCTGCATGTCACGCTGCAAAGCATCAGTTGCTCACACTGCTCCTGATTTACGTGCTTTGCTCATCTGCCGTGGGGTAACATTGCTTTGGTGCTGCAGAGAGATGGATTTCCCCAAGGTGGGGGAATGCACAGCTCCTGCTGTGTTTGTGTCGGTCTCCAGAGCAGGCAGGGCTGCCCCATAGAGGAGGCCACTTCCATGGAGACGTTGGTATGAAGGAAGTTTGTGCTTTTAGGTAATGATCTATGATTTTGATCATAGAATCATAGAATCATGTAAGATCACCATATCCAACCCCAACCCACCCCCACCATGCCCTCTGACCACGTCCCTCAGTGTCACATCTCCAAGTGTGTTGAACACTTCTAGGGATGGTGAGCCTACTGCCTCCCTGCAGAGCTTGTTCCAATACCTGACCACTCTTTCTGAGATAAAATGTTTTCCTAATATCCAGGCCGAACCTCCCCAGCTTTCTTGCCTTTCTCTGGACGCACTCCAGGGCCTCAGTGTTCTTGTAGTAAAAGGCCCAAAACCGAACACAGCATTTGAGATTCAGTCCCACCAGTGCCAGTCACAGGACAATCACCTCCCTGTTCTGCTGGCTGCACTATTGCTGACAGGATGCCATTGGCTTTTTTGGCCACCTGGGCATGCTGCTGGCTCATTTAATTAGGAGGTGTGGGAAGAGAGAGCTTGGCATTGAAGGTTGTGGTCTGGGATAGGGTGTGTTGTGCCCCTGCATGTAGCCACAACAGTTCACCCAAAGGGTTGGCATGGGGGGCTGCACTCTGCTGCGAGGGTGACTCTGGCAAAGATCCCTAAGCATGTGAGCAAGAGGGAAGTCTTTAAATTATTCTAACACGATTGATGGGATCACAGTTGTTTTGGAGAGCTGAGGATTTGGGTGCAGGATGCAGCTGTGATGCTCCTCAGAGCAGCAGCATCCAGAGGAGCCATGCAGGGGCCCTGCTCCATGGCCTGCCAATGCTGCTGGGTGGCCTCATCCTCTGGTTCTCAGGAGAGGAGGAGGGCTGGCTCTGGGAACGATGAGTGGCTTGGTTCTCTGTGCCCTGGAGGGTGGCAGTTGGGTGATGCCATTTGGTACATGGTCTTTTGCACAAAATGCTGTGTCTCTGCGGAGACTTTATGGCTCCCTTGTTGGTTGCTGGGTTGTTTTAATGAGTTTTTTGTCTCCTAAGCAGTGAGATGCGGATGGGAGATCCTTTCCCATCTCCTTGTGCAGGGCAGGCTGGCTTGGTATCCACGTACGTTGCCTGACAGGACCAAGGGGATGAGGAAAGAGTTCCTGGGGTGGGCAGAGCTGAGCTGGGGATGTCATTGGGGTGTTAAGGATCTCCTCCAGGACCCTGCCTGGAGTTGATTAAAGGATTTTGTGTAAGAGGAGAGCGAGCGCTGGTGGATGCTGCTCCTCAGCCATCCCTGTGTCTGCTGACGTGTCTCTTTGCTGTCCCACAGGGTGGGCTGATCGCTCTGCTCCTGCTCCTCTTGGTCTTCACAGTGGCTCTGTACGCCCAGCGGCGCTGGCACAAGCGCCGCCGCATCCCGCAGAAGAGTGCCAGCACCGAGGCCACCCACGAGATCCACTACATCCCCTCGGTGCTGCTGGGCCCCCAGGCCCGAGAGAGCTTCCGCAACTCTCGCCTGCAGGCCCACAACTCGGTCATCGGCGTGCCCATCCGCGAGACCCCCATCCTGGATGACTACGAGGACGAGGAGGAGGAGGAGACGCCGCAGCGGGCAGAACCCAGCACCAGGGAGGATGAGTTTGGCAGCCAGGTGACGCGGACGCTGGAGAGCCTGGGCCGGGGTGGGGAGGAGAAGCCTGACTACGAGAAGAAAGGTTGGTGGCTGTTCTGCCTGGTCTTCCCCTCACCCTGTGCCCTCAGAGCGTCTGAGCTGCATGGGGCTTCCTGATGAGGAAGTCCTGGATCTGCTGGTTTGTCCTGAGCGTTCATCTTCCAGCTGATTCCATAAAACCATTGAATGGTTGGGTTGGAAGGGACCATACAACCCCCCAAACCCCATCCCTGCCCCTCAGCTCAGGCTACCTCCCCAGCTCTGGCTGCCCAGGGCCCCATCCACAGCTTTGGGCCCCTGCAGGGAGCCCACTCTGAGCAGCAGTGCCGGGGCCTCACCGCCCTCTGAGTAGAACATTTCCTCCTGACATCTCACTTAAATCTCCCCTCTTTTAGTTTAAAGCCCTTCCTCCTTGTCCTGTCACTGTCCACTCTCATAAACAGCCGTTCCCCCTCCTGTTTATAAGCTCCCTTCAAGTGCTTGAAGGCTGCAGTGAGGTCTCCCCAAAGCCTTCTCTTCTCCAGATTGAACAGTTCCCATATCTGGGGTTGCCCCAGCCCACATGCAGCACCTCACACTCAGCCTTGTTGTGCCTCATTAGGTTCCTGTGGGCTCACTTTTCAGGCTGTCCGTGTCCCTGTGGATGGCATCCCTTCCATTATATCAGCTATTACACACCACTCCGCTTAGTGACATCAGCAAACTTGCTGAGGGTGCCCTCAATCCCACTGTCTGTCTCATTGACACTGTGACTTCTGGAAGCACCCAGAAATGAGGAGTTGGCTAGGGAGCAGGAGGAGCATTTCCCCACCAAGGAGAGTTGCTCTTTTGCCATGGGTTTGTGCAGTGTTGCACGGAGCAGCACTGTCAGTCCCACTACTCCGTCAGTGCTGATGAGCATTTGTTCCCATTCAGTCTGTGCTCCAGGCTTCCAAGCAGCTTGGGGATGCTGGGATCCCTGCTGACTTCTTGCTGTAGGTGAGCACTGGCACATGGGCATCAATCAGCCTGGCTTTATTCTCTAGGTGGCAGAAATGCTCATTTCGTTGCTGTCAGGTAGTGCATCAATTCCAGCATAGAACGTGTCAGTGGGGCCCTGCTGAGCAATGCTGCACCTCAGAGAGCTGCTCCACAACGCTGCGTTTTCCAGGGGCACCAAAACATTCCCTGTGTTTTATTCTATGAGCCATCAGGCAATGATCCTGGAGTTCTTAGGGTGCCGGAATGGGTTGGAGCTCAGGTCCCTTTGGGCTTCCCCTCCAGGTAAGGCAGTGTGGTGCTGGGGTTGGGTGCAGCAGGACAGACAGACAGGGAGCTGTGTGCCACGGGCTCCTGCCTGGAGAAGAGCAGCGCTTTCCCCAGCGTGTCTGGGCTAATGCAGATTTGATTGCTTGCTTTTTTAAAGTCTGTCTCTGGGAAAGTGTATCGCCCACCTCTGCTTATTGAAATATCATTAGAAGCAGTTTGATGTAGTTAACCTGCAACGTGGTGAAATGCTTTGGAATAAACAAAAGCGGAGCGCGTTGGTGCTAATTGCTGAGCGACTGCAGCAGGAGTGGGGATGGGCGCAGGGAAGTGGTTCTGCTTTCTGCTCACAGTGTGCATCCATCCTTGGGAGCGTGTCCTGCTCCTGTGCTGTCCCCATTGGGTAGCAGAGATGGGGACAGGGACCCCAGAGCTTGGCTCCTGGAAAGCAGCCCCACACACATGGCATTGGAGGCTGCTCCTTACAGCTCTTTCCCCCTTCCTCTTCCAGGCAGAGCTGTTACAGCAGTGATGGTTATAGCTCCAACAACCCAGGGATCCTCCTGCTGTCCTCACGCACTGCTCGGAGCATCCCTGTTGGCGTCCTCCTTTGTGGCTCTCATCGGCTCGTGGGGTTAAGAGGTGCTCCCCCAACCCTCTGCACGGTGAGAGCGAACAAATGAAGGCCTTCATGTACTGTAACTGAGCTGCCTCTTTTATTCTTTCATATTCTCTTCTTTGTTTTGCTTTTCTATAAATTATTTAGAGTTGTGTGAGAGGGGGAGACAGCAGTAACTGCATTTCAGTGCTCTTCAAAACATAATAGTAAACAAGATCTAGGGCAGAATATTAAACTATCTCAGGGCTTCAGAAATTGGCAATAAAGTAATTCTTGTGCTGTATGCAGAAGACCCAAACCAGGGCTGTGGGCTGGGACAGGCTGCCCTAGGCCTGCTGCTATCCATGCAGTGCTGAGTTCTCCCATCAGGACACCATCATGCGTTACACCTGGACTTGAGGAGAGATTTTAGTGAGATACTGGGAGGAAATGTTCTACTCAGAGGGCAGTGAGGCCCTGGCACTGCTGCCCAGAACTGTGGGTGGCATCCCTGGAGGTACCCAAGGCTGTGGATGGGCCCTAGGCAGCCTGAGCTGGGGGGCAGTGAGCCCATGGCAGGGTTTGGGACTGGGTGATATTTAAGTTGTCTTATATTTAAGTTCTCTTCCAACCCATCCTCTCTGTGGTGCTATTCATGTGCTTTGTACTCAGCCCTCCAGCTGCTTTGCACGTGCCTGGGAGCTGCACAAATTCAGGATGTGTCAGATGTACCATGGATGTGCTGCCTGCCAGCAGGCAGTGGGTGCAGTTGGGCTTCCCTGGGGATGTGCAGGTGGGATGTTGCAGATAACATGTGGCCACCGATCCCCAGGGGGAAATCAGGGCTGTTGAGGCACAGTTTCACAGGTGGCTTTGAGATGGATGTGGCAACGGAGTCCCAGCTGGGGCCTGGCCCGGGGCTGCATTTGTATGGGTGCAGCAGGTTTGGCTGCGGAGCTGTGCCTGTGAGCCTGGCAGCGCCCAAGGGAGAAGCTGCGTGTGGTGCCTAACGTGGTGATAAGACATCAGCTGGGACTTGTCAGCAGGCTCCAAATGCTATCATTGCTGGGGCTGTCACCAAAGACTCTTTCAAGTGTCAGTTCCCGACGTTAATTACCAGGGATGGCAAATGCAATGAAGATGGAGTGCCTCGCCTCGCCCTCACCTGCCTGCGCCACTCGCTTCTCCCACGTGCCGGGCAGTGATTGATTTGCAGGTGCTGGTGCTTTCCATCCCTTGGGATTCCTGCACGCTCAGTTGCCCTTGCCACGCAGAGGAGTGCTGTGCTCCCTGCTGGATGGGCAACTCAGTGATGTTACAGCCCTGAGGAATGGGTGCGGAGCAGCCGGTGGATCCGCAGCACAGATATCTGCTGTGCCGAGTGTGGGTGCAGCCGGTGCAAACACGCAGCACCAAATGTCCCCCTGCCTGCTCAGGCGATGCGCTGCAGCTGGCACAGTGCAAACAAACACGGGAGCAGTGTGCTGAATAATGACATCTAGCAACAAGCGTGTAGCAGTGATAAAGTTAATGAAATTACAGGTTCTGACCTGATACCAGGCTCTGCAGCGGGTTGATAAACAGCAGGGCAAAGATGAGATGTTTATTTCTCCCCAGCTGCAGCCTGTAATCTGGATGCACTGAGCGGGGACATTAACATTATTGCTGTTATGCAAAATCATTTTTGATTTGGGGGGGGAAAAAAAAAAAAAAGGTAGAAAGAAAAATTCCCCCAACTGCCTGGAAAATGGAAAACTGACAGAATTAGAATTGCAGTAGGAGCACAAAGTGACCTCGTGACATTGCACAGAGCCCTGATGAATTTAGACAGAAGAAAAATCTAAGGCAGTTTAGGAAGAGGGAAAGTAGTTTTTTTTATTAACATATTAATATGAGGGAGAGAGAGGGCAATAGGCAGCTCTAATTAGCTGAAAGGAAGCCTGTGTGCTGGCATGGAAAGGGAGCTGTGTGATCTCCCTGCAGTTTTGGGGTTGTCTATGGCACCTGGTTGGAACCAGGTGATCTTCGAGGTCTTTTCCAATCCAAGGCATTCTGTGATTCTGTGAATTAGAAAATCTCCTTGGGGTTTGTACCTCCTAGATAGCATGTGTCCAAACCCCTGTGTCCAAACCAGCCCCATGTGGATGAAGTACTCTGCAGTGGACAGCAGTGAATGAACGTGGATAGAGCCCAGCAAGTGTGGCTGTGGGGTTGTCCTGGATTCCCTGGGCCCTCTGTGGGGAGGGATGCCAGTGATGGGCCATGGGGAGGAGACTTTGCCCAACCTGGATCAGGGGCAGTGAGAGCCCAAGATCCTGCCTGGTGAAATCTGGGCAGTGCTGGCTGCCAGCAGTGCTGGTGCTCAGTGCCGTGATGGATCAGAGGTGTGGTCATGACACCATCCTGAACCTACAGCTCGAGGCCTTTCTTTTAACCTGCTGCAGTAACGTGATAGATCTCCGACATTTCCCTTCCTTAATCCATGGAGACCCAATCCAGGGTGAGTGCTGTGGGGTCTTGGAGTTGAGTTTAAAGACAGGGACTGAACTGGAGGTGATGCCCTGTGATGGGACCAGGACCAGGACATTGCTCTCCATGGTGTGGATTGCCCCGTGGTGCTCACCCCACCACCATAGGGCTGAGGGCTGGAGGTTTGCTCCTGCTGGCAGCTGTAAAGCTCTGCGAGTCATGGCTCTACCAGAGGCTTCCTGAGCCTTCAATGAGTAAAATGATGGCTTACCATTAGCTGGAGCTGGGAACAAAAAGGAATGGTACATCAGACTGGTATCTGATGCATCCAGTCTTCTTTTCAGTGACCTAATGGGATCGTGACCCTCTCTGTATTTGATCAGCTTTTCCCAGATCTCATCCCCGCCAGCTCCTTGCGTAATTTACAGAGACCTTTGACAAATGTATATTCACGCAGGCTGTGTGGCCACGGTGCAGAAGGTTTTCTGCACTCTGCTCATTCCTGGCTGCAAAAAAAAAAACAACCCCAAAAAACAAAAACCCACTGCAAATTCCAGTTCAGAAAAACTCAACATATATGGGACCCAACAGGGTAGGAAATGGGTACCAATTCAGGAGAGCATTTTGTCATGTGCTTAGCCAGCATCTCCTGTTATCAGAGCAATTAAGCATGTCTTTAAGTGCAGCGTGCTTAATTCTGCTTGATTTGAGTGGATTGCTGAAGAGAAATGGAGAGAATGGGTGACCCAGTTGCAGAGGTGGCAAGGGGTGTGCCACTGGATCTTTTGGCTTATTAGTGATGCCAGCTGTATCTTAATGCTAATTCAAAAATGCATATAGCTGACAGGGAAAAGCTTTGCTTTCCAGAGAGATAAACATAGTCGTAATTAATGTATTAATTACCTTTTGAACCCTAAGGATGGCTGCCAGGCTGGAGTTCCAGGTTGTTCTGATCACTCCTTCACTAGGATTGGATCAGCCTCAAAGATGGGTTCTTCCCACCAGGGCTCACCCCAAGGAGAGCTGGATGGTTCCATGCCCACAGTGTGCCTGTGTGCTCAGGGATGGGACAGCCCAATGACAGCAGGCTCCCAGGGTGGGATTCCTGACACGGTGTTGTTTTTCCACCCCTGCCTTTGCTGTTGCTCTATCCCACTGACTGATTTTATGAGACAGGGGAGGGGAGAAGCAGATGGAAAATCAGCTTCTTGATGGTGCTGTGGGGAATGGAAGAGGAAAAGGGGTGTTTTAATATTCCAACACTTTGCTGAACATCCCAGAGGGATGGTGGCTTCGTGATGTCTGTATCACAGCGTTGTGACACCCCAAACCCACGGCTACCAAGTGCAAAGGGAAGGGCCCTTTGGGGGCCAAATTTGGGTGACTTTTGGTCCCCCAGCTCTTCAGCTTGGGGTTATGTTGGTTTTATGGGGCTGTCTCAGCCCCTCAGTGCTGCTGGAGATGCCGTGACAGCTTTGTGTGCAGGAGCCCTGAATTCCCCAGGTGTCCAAAGTGCTTTTCGTCCAGGCAAAATCACCAGCGTGCAGGAGATGAGCTGTGAAGTTCTGGCTGTCCAAGGAAAACAAGCCATCAGGAACTATATTTCTATAAATGCCAGGCTCGCGTTGTTCATCACTTTATGCATAACTATGAATGTTTGATAACGTGCTGCATTATTAAAGGCATAGCTGGGTTGTAGACCAGTTGTTGACCAGGATAAGTTTCAAGAAGATTGTTTTTTTCCTTGCCTGATGCGAAACATAAAAAGTAATGTGGTGGCTTTTTATTGTCCTTGAGACCTGAACATCCTCCCGTCTAGGGCTTTTTTCTAGGGCTGGGTCTGCCCCATGGTGTGCTGTGTCTGCATTGCTGGGAGCTGGAATCTGTCCCCAGTGCTGTCCTTCCATCTGTAATGTGGTGTTGGCATGGGAGAACCTGCCCTCAGCTCCTGAGGTTGGAGTGAACAGGGAAAGAGGGCTGCAAGGCGGGAGGAAAACATTCAGTGTTCCCATTTCTGATGGAAATCAATCGGTGCTGGAGGCTTTCAGGCAGCCCCTGGGATGCTTTGCTTGGTTTGTGTCACCCGTAGTGGGAGCAGTGGGTTTTCTCAGCCTCAGGATGTGAGTGCATGGCCGTGGGCACTTAGTTACCTTGGTGTTCATAGAATGGTTTGGATTGGAAATGACCTCAGAGGTCATGTAGTTCTAACGCTGCTGCTGAGGGCAGGATTGCCTGCTGCTACTGCAGACATCATGGCTCAGGTGCTTGGTGTGCTGGTGCTCACTCCAGCAATGGTTCTGGGCTTGGAAGGTGAGCTGCAGTGGCAGCCCTTGGTTCTGTTGCCATGTCCCCTTCCTACCAGCCGTGCTTTCCATGGCCATGCCACATATCCCACCCATGCCTGCTGCCCACGACCTGAGATCCCCAGAACTCCCCTTCCTCCTGCCCTGGAGCTGAGCTCGTGGCTTCCTTGGGCATCTGGGGATGAGCTTCATCTTGCCCTTGGTTTTGCATTAATTCAGGGAGCTGGAAGGAGGAAGGAGGGCTGCTGGAGTTCAGTGCTGTGTGCTCAGAGCTGTCAGTTCTCCCTCCTGCTATGCAACATTAACCTGGGCTGCTTCGTGCGCCCATTAGCACCAAATGGGGAAGCTTCCTCCAGAGTGTTTTTATTTAACTTTTCAATTATTTTATAACTTGAGGAGTATTAGCTGCTGCTGAGGGTCTGCCCATCTTCCTGCTCCTCTCTCTGCTCGTTGCATAAGCTAAAAAGTTATGGTGTCTCGTAAAATAGGTAAGTGAAGGGTTTTATTAGGCTGGAGATGCGGGAAGCAGAGCACCTGGTGGCCTGGATCTTTCAGTGCTGGGGCAGAGAGAGCTGGAGCAGGCTTGGCGGGGCAGCATCCTGTTTGCCAAGGGCTTTTCTTTGCTGTGATTCCATCAGGAGGAGAAATGGGCCAAGGGGATGAACGCTCTGTTAGTGGCAGAGGAGGGCTGTGCTAGAAAAAAGTCTTTGCCCCGTAGGAAGAGCTGAGGATTTCCTATGGAGAAGCAGCCCTTGGGGAGGTCAGATAGGCTGAGATGGTGGTTCTATAGCAGGCAGAGCTGGGGCTGTTGGACCGTGGCACACGAGCTTTGATCTTTCACAATGTGTTTATAATTATACTGCATTATCTTAATTACCAAAATGGAAAGTCAGGAGCGTGACAAAGGGAAGGGAAAGGCAGAAGGAAGAAATGCAGGGAAAGGAAGGGGTGACAAATAACTCACAGCCTGTGTCGACGGGGCTGCGACTGTGGTCGGAGCTGGAAGTGGTGCTATTAATACCACGCTTATTCATTTCGTATAATAAAAATAAAAAAAACGGGAGCTCTTTGCAATTACCCAATTCCAAATGAAATTAACATTCCGTGGCATTTTCCAGTAAACGGTTAGTTTGCACACATGAGTGGAGGCAATTAGCTGGCAAGTGATTGAGCGCCGTGACTGGAGAGAGGATGAGGAAGGTGGGGGCACTGGGTGCTGGGGAGGGGGTGCGTTTTTTCTTACAGTCAGGGTGTTTTTGTCTCTCCTGTGCATCACAGGCTCCTACGAGCTCCTCCAGTTCTGGCTTTTCCAAAGGAGAAGGAGCACTGAGATGAACCTCCAGACGTGTGTAGGGGTCACAGCTTTGCAGCAGGTAACTGCTGGATCCAAACCCAAAGGGCTGCGGGTTCTCCCCTGTGCCCGCTGTGGGACCACGCTGGGCAGCACTGCTCTCATCACCACTCACATCCTCCCTCCCCAGGCTGTTTTAACGTCCGGCGGAGACTTTTCTCCACGTTTGCTGAACTGCTGAAAACTTGTGATCGTATCAGGACTCCTTCCTGCCTCGTACCAGATAAGGACAGTGCTGGCTCGGAGCCCGGAGCCGAGGGTGGTAGGGAGTGGGGTAGGGAAGCATCAGCTCATGAATATATGAAGGAGGAAAGTACATTTGTTCAGTTTCCTTCAAAGGAGACATCTCGGTGGAAGTTTTATCTCTTCTTCTGCCTCCTTCCCCCTCCAATTTGCAATTACAATTAGGTTTCTTTTTTTACGTATAAAAAATCTATTTTTATATAGCAAGAGATTTATTAGTGGATATAATGATCTATTAATGTATGTTAGGGAAAAGGAGATGTGTGCATCACAGGAGCTGCTTGGTCCCCTGAAATGAAACTCTGTGCTATCTGGCTGTGTTTTCTTCCCAATCAGTGTAGAGCAGTTGTACAAATCTCCCACCTTCATCACAAAGGCTATGGCATAATTACCCAATTTTATGCTTGTAAAACTCTCTGCTTCCTGGAGCTCAGTACCTTGAGGGTGGCACTGTTGAAAATCAGTCCACATCCCAGTTTCAGAACAAACACTGCTGCTTATTTCATGCTTCGGAAAACAACAAACACCTGTTATGTAGAGCTGGTGAGAAAGCAGGGTTTCCACCATGCAAAGAACTTCCAGCATTGTGAAATTTGTGCCTATCCCCAAAAGAATAGGAAGGTTGATTTTTTAAATGCTTTGTGAAATAGAAGTCTCCAAAAGGTTGACCCCAAACCATTACAGTAAGCATGTGGAAACTCAGAGAGTTCATAAAATCATAGAATGGCCTGGGTTTAAAAGGACCATGATGATCATCTAGTTTCAACCCCCCTGCTATGGGCAGGGTTGCCAACCACCATACTGGGCTGCTCAGAGCCTTGAGTTGGTTTGCACAGAGGAATTATGACAGTATTGAAGTGTTGTAGGGGTCTGACACATACCTACACAGTGCATGATGGCCATAAAGGTGCATTGGGATTTCAGAGTCAGCACTGCAGGAGAGCACCCCGCTCTGTCCACAGCAAAATTGGGGGCTATACTGGAAATAGTGGGGGCATTGGTGAGAGGGAAGGAGCTGCTCTTGGAGAGGAGTTAGCTCTGAGATGAGACTGCATCGCACACGCGGCCACAGGAGCAGCAGAAATGCATGCAGAAGTCAGAATGAGCGAGGATGCAAAAAAGACCTCAAACTCAATTTCTAATTGCGTCCGGACGTTTCTGTTTAATCCCTAATTGAGTTTGATGTGCTGCTGGGAAACGTTGCGATCGCAGCATCGCGGTGCGTTCAGCTGTGCTGCTCTGGAGCTGCTCTGCACAGAGCTGAGGAATCTCTCAGCTTGCAGTCTCCCCAAAGCATGAGACGAGGAAGATGCAGCTCTCCTGGTTTGCTGTAAGGCCCACAAACACTGAAATGAGTTCTTCCACTTCTCATCCTGGTAGCAAAGGGTTTCTATCCCCACATCGCTCGTACTGCTCTGCTGATGGCTTTTTTTTCTTGGTGATTTTTAAGCCAAACAACATATTTTCCTGCTGCAATTTGTGCCAGCAAAAAAAAAAAAAAAAAAAAAAAAGAAAGGGAGAAATAAAGGCTATTGAGTGGAATTGTTTGGTGGGAGATGTGCAAACGAATAGGGGAGCCATAAGGAGAGCAAATCGCTTTCAAAATAGCATATGGGGGTGGACGGGAAGGAGGTGTGCAATGGGAACGTGTAATGTGCTTTACAAAGGTACGGTGACCTTCAGCTGTGTCCTCAAATCACTGACGGGGATGGAAGCCGATTTGGAGGAGGTTGGGAGCCTCATGTTTCCTCTGTGAGCTTGGCGGGGGGGTGGCTTTGTGCTGCCAAGGCATTTTTGGGTTGGGGTGAGATGGAGGTAGTGGTGGTGCCGTGCCAAGGCTGGGGTGGATCTCACCACCACCTCTGCTTGGCTTCAGAAACGCCCCACGTGGTGATGAAAATGTGAGCTCAATGGTTCCGATGAATTCATCTCCTTTACCTTAGAAACCAAGGCAGGAGGGAAGGCGATCTGGGAGGCTGTGCTCAATGAGAGGGCAGTCGGCTTGTGGGCAAAGCTGCTTCCCAATGGGCTGATGCTGCCATTGTGAGGAGGGGATGGAGATGGGGATGGACAGTGGGGGTGAAGATGGGAAGTGGGATCAGGATGGAGTAGGGAATGGAAAGCAGCAGGGCAGTGTCTAGCATTAATATCCCAGGGTAATCCTGGGGCATTGCTCTGATGGAAGCTTTGCACTGCCCCATCACAGTGATGTTCTCATCCTTTTGTGAGCAGTCAAAACCTCCCTGTACACATGAATGCCAAGCCTGTGTCTGCTGAAGGAGAGACCTAGGCAGGACACCCAGGGAGATGCAGCCAGGCTTCAGCAGAGGGCCCAGGAGAACCTCATGAGGTTCAACAAATGCTGACTGGTGGTGATCCCCACTACCAGTACAGGCTGGGGGATGAAGGGAGGCACAGCCCTGCCTCCTAGAAGGAGAAAATATTTAAATCAGATGGAAAAAGTTTTTTATGATGAGTAGTGAAGCACTGGCACAGGTTGCCCTGGGAGGTGGTGGATGCCCCATCTCTGGAGACATTCAAGGACAGGCTGGACAGAGGGCTCTGAGGACTTGGTCAACTGTAGGTGTCCCTGGTCATTGCAAGGGAGTTGGACCAGAAGACCTTGAAAGGTCCCTTCCAACTCAAATAATTCTATGCTTATATGATTCTATGAGATCATGGGCTCCTCTGTCCCCGTGCAGCCCCACAAGAGGTGATGGGCAGTGCTCTCAGCATGGCACTGTGCTCCTGTGAGACCCTTCCATGCTCTTGAATTCCCCAGTGATGACGTCTGAGGGGGATCCTGCACTGCAGTCGTATGCTGCTTGCCCTAAATCTTGAATTTGAAAGCTCTCCCGTTGAAGGGTGTTGGGGGACTCTGATTTGTGATGTCTGGGGGGATCTGGTGCTGAATAGTTGCAGCATGCAGTGTGCATGGTCCCTGATGCTGCCCTCTCTCCAGAGCACTCCTGAAATATTTCCTATCTCCAGCACTCACTGGGCAGTGATTTTGATCCTTTCCTTTCTGAGCTGCTGGATTTGTGCAGCACCCTCCTCATGTGCCTGCAGGCTGAGGTCCTGGAGTTCCTGCATGGACGGGGAACAGCAGCTGCTCTGCTCTGCTCTATCCCCATGCAATGGCCCTGGTGGATTTTCAGCACCTTTTTCAGCATCCTGGAATGGGGAGGGCATGGCTGTGGGTACTGGGAGACCCTGCTGCCTGTCTGCAGGAATGTAAGGTAGAAGCCTTCCCCATCAGCCTTGTCACCCTTCCTGCTCCCTTCCCCTCCCACCCTCAGCACGTGGGGAGGAGGAGAGGAGTGGGGGGCTCTTTGTGCTGGCACTGCATGGTCAGGGCTCTCCTTCCTCGTTGGTTTCAGAGCCTTCTCCATCCCCTCATTTAAGCTCGTGTAGGGTTACAAGCTCCCCATCCTGTATGTCCATCTCCCCATTCTGCACTGGTGCATCTCTGCATGTGCTGCATAGGGAATCCCTATGGCCCTAAATGGGCACAGGTGTGCTGTGGGCATGGGGAGCTCTGGGAGCTGATCTGAGGCTCCAGGACTCTTTTGATGGAGGCAGAGGTCACGCTCCACTAATGAGTTTATTCAAGTTGCTGACAGAGGCCAAGCTATTTGTTAAACCTGGGCGACCTCTGTGGCCTTCTAGAGGGCAGACCTTTTGATCCCAAATTTCATCTTTGCCATTTGCAAACATATTCATTGCTTCTGCCTGCTGTGTGGGCGTGCAATGGGTTTCATACGACAGTTCTGTTTGGAGTTATTTTTTTGGCATTACTGGATGATGGGGCAGAGAAAACCCTCGCCTGATCTTCCCTTGGTGCAGCTCCATGCTGTCCCCTCGGGTTCTGTTGCTGTCACCAGAGAGCAGAGATCAGTACTGCCCTTTTGCTCCCTGTGAGGGTCTGCAGCATGCCATGATGGGCTGCAGGATGCTATGAGGGCTGCAGGATGCCATGATGAGCTGCAGGATGCCATGATGGGCTGCAGGATGCTATAAGGGGCTGTAGGATGCCGTGAGGGACTGCAGGATGTCATGAGGGGCTGCAGGATGCCATGATGAGCTGCAGGATGCCATGATGGGCTGCAGGATGCCATGATGGGCTGCAGGATGCCATGAGGGGCTGCAGGATGCTGTGAGAGGCTGCAGGATGCCATGAGGGGCTGCAGGATGCCATGATGAGCTGCAGGATGCCATGAAGGGCTGCAGGATGCCATGAAGGGCTGCAGGATGCCATGATGGGCTGCAGGATGCTATAAGGGGCTGCAGGATGCTATGATGGGCTGTAGGATGCCGTGAGGGACTGCAGGATGTCGTGAGGGGCTGCAGGATGCCATGAAGGGCTGCAGGATGCCATGATGGGCTGCAGGATGCCACGAGGGGCTGCAGGATGCCATCATGCTTCACCGCAGTCTCCTGTTCCCCTGGCCAAACAAACCCAGGCACTTCCGCTGCTCCTCACTCCTCTTCCCCTCCAAACCCTTCTAACTGCTCTCCCTTTGCTGGCCTTGCAGCTCCCGAGGTGACTCAGGAGACGGTGGAGTCCCTGATGCAGAAGTTCAAGGAGAGTTTCCGCACCAACACTCCCATCGAGATCGGGCAGCTCCAGCCCGCGCTGCGCAGCACTTCTGTGGGGAGACGCAAACGCCGGAGCCGACCCCGAGGTAGGATGGTGCTGGGATGTGTGTGCGTGGGGATGGAGCTCTTCTTCTGGGGTGGTGAGCAGATGTGTCTGCCCAGCGCTCTGTGGGAAGCTGGGCAGGATATACTGTGCTTTCTGTTTACTATTGGGTTTGTTTTTCATTTATTTATGAGTCTGAAATGTGATCTTTTATTCTGGATACATTTTGCTGCGATACGGGCCTGGAGAGGGCTTTTTTTTTCTTTCTTTATAGCGCTGTCCATAAATTATTCACTCAGTGTGAAGAAAACGTTCTGACTCTTTAACTGGTTTAAATTATTTGGTATGTTTTCTAGTCGTTATTCAAATCCGTGTAGCTGGATTTTAGTGTGGCCAAGGGGGGAAGCTTTGGGGTCCGCAGTGACTGCCTGCTGAAACTTCCCTGATTTCCTGCTCCAAATTCTTTTTTTTGTTGTTGTTTATTTTAGGGTTTTATTTCGCTTTAAAGCACGTGTAGGCAAGAGGCTTTTGGTCACTAATAGAACAGCTGTATTAATCCTTTCAGCTGAACCTGGGAAGAGGCGTGATGCCTGCTGCTGGAGCACAGCATGAGCCAGCTGCCAGCTGCCCCAGCACCCATCCCTGGGGGATGTCTCCTCCATCCCAACACACTGAGCTGGTGCTCCTTCCTACAAAACCTGTGCTCCGTGTCCACTTGTGCCGCATGGGGTTGGGGGAACGTCCTCCAAATGGTCTCTAGGGCAGGAGGAGGCTTTTTGAATGTACTCCAGGTGGTCCCCAAGGCAGAAAGATGTCTTCTGAGCATCCTCCAGAAGGTTCTTAACAGCCCAAAGGCAGGAGGAGGCCTTCTGAAAATCCTCTAGAAGGTCCCTAGGAGGTCCTTATGGTGGGAGGACATCTGCTAGACATCCTCCAAACGGTCCTCAGGGCAAGTGGAGGCCTTCTGAATGTCCTCCAGGTGTTCTCCAAGAACACCAGAGCAAAAGGAGGTCTTCTTGAACGTACTCCAGAAGGTCCTTAGTGCAGGGGAAGGCCTTCTGAACATCCTATAGAAGATCCCCAAAGCTCCAAGACAGGAGGAGGTCTTCTGGACATCTTCTAGAAGGTTCCAAGGGGCACATTAGAGTGAGAGCCATGCTGTAAAAAAGCATGCAAACCAAGGCAGCTCCAGCAAAGAGCTCCCCATGGTCCCAAGCTCTCTTTTTTCTCCTGTTCCTGTTCTTCTGGGCACTGCTCTGTGCTGGGAGTGAGGGTTTTACAGCCCACGTTTAATTGTCCCTGCGGCGGCGAGTGGTTGGAGCGCTCCCGAGCATTAAGGTTAAATGATGATATCACAACTTACGATGTTTGCATTTTACATCCGATTGCAAACACAAACCCTTCGCCTCATTAATCCTTTGCAATCCTTTTTTTTTTTTCTTTTTTTTTTTTTTTTTTTCCTTCCTCCCTCTAAATGAAATTGTCCGTTTGGGATGCATTTATTTCCCTCTAACAGCCACATGACAGTTCTGCTGATGGAGTTTGCATCCAACTTTGTTACTGGGTAGTGACAAGTTGGCCTGACGGATGCGTGTTTGTAATTATTTTCTTGCGGTTCGATTTAATTAATGCTTAACCTCATCAGAGTCCTACAGCTGGAGGGCTCTCTCTGCAAGAACTGCTCGCAGCAAAGGATTTTCTCCTTTGCAGAAAGGCTCCAAAAGGTCCCTGAGTGCACCACGGCAAGAAGGGAGGGCTGAACCAAACAGCAGCAGAAAACAAACAGTCCCAAACCTCAGCCCTAGAAAAACAAATCTCAGCTAAGCTCTTCCTTGCTACGTGTCCCCACACTAAGTGCATTTAAACTGCTGCCTATTGCTTGTCATTAAATCTGACTCTGCTCTAAGTGTTTCTAACAGCTCTGAGAAAGGTCATATTTTGCCAAGATGTGCTTTTATAAAAAAAAACAACAACAAAAAAAACCAACACGAACCTTCTCCATTTACAGTACCACATAACTTCTTTGAGTGCAATGCCTTTTTCGTACAAACTTTCTCCCCAGACGCTTTTATTGAGTGGAGTGCATTTAAGCTTTATAAATAATACAGGGAAGGAGGATGGTGTGAGTGCAGGTGCAGGAGGGTGGCTCCTGGCTGCAGGTGATGGTAGGCTCCACATTGCTGGGGCTGCACTAGGAGCCCTACACTTGCCAGGATGGGAACACGCTGTGCTGCATGCCCATTGCCATGCTGCTTGTCCCCATGCCCCCCCTCCCAGGGCCAGGCTGTCCCCAAGGCCACCCCAGGACCAGGAGCTGGGCTAGGTGCTCAACACAGAGGGCTGGAGGTGGCCCTGGGGAGGTGGGTACACTCTGAGAGGGGTCTGGTGCCCTCTCCTGGGGCAGGAGCTTAAAAGCACCCTGGCCATCGGTGTGTTGGTGAAAGTCATCTTTGCATTTGTAAAAAGTCCCCAAAATGCAGCACTGGAGTGGGGCTGGTGACTAAGAGCTCCTGTGCTCACACGCAGTTCTCCTCTGCTTTGGTAAGTGGGAAAGGTCCGTAGGTGCTTTGCTCTTTTAAAATAAATGCGTGATTAATGGACTGTTCAATCCGAGGCATGATTTAGTGTAGAGCAGGGCTGTGTCTTAATGTATTTTAGAGGTCACCTCTGTGCCATAATTGACCAAAAGCTACAGACCCCAGAACTGCAGCTCGGACAGGCTGTCCCCATTGCTGCTCTCCTCCCTTCTGCCCCCATCCCACTTTTTGTGGCTCACTCAGGGCATTCACCTCAGGCAGGTCGCAGCATCACATCCTGCTCCTGTCGGGTTCTCCTGATGGAAGCAGAATGCAGTGCTGCCATGCCGTAAAGGTTGGGGTCTTGGCAACTCCTGACAGCAGTCCTAAAAGCAAAATTCCAGAGAATCTGCCTCTCTTGCCCACCCGATGTCTTCGTGTCACAGCAGAGGGGCTGTGGGGACATTGCCACCTTCCTGAGCCACCAGGTGGGCTTTGTGGGACTATCTGGAGCCCTGGGATCTGTGCTCATGCGCTTGGCCACCCCAAATCCCCAAATTACAGGGCCTGCCCAACCCCAGCTGGGCTGCAGTGCATGCGCCTGTTAATGATAGGATCCTTAATTGTGTGATCATGGGACGTGTTTGCTTTGGATCCCTTCCTCGCTCCCACCTAAATGAGCATCAGACTGAAAACCCACATCAGCACACGCTGCCCAGCACAGCAGCATTTGAGGGCTGTTTGAGAGGATTAATGAGTTTGTCAATCTGCAAACAGGATTAGCAGCAAGAGCACCTTATTGAGACGTCTGGCAAGTGCTCAATGTGAGCACCTTTCTGCCGTCCTTTGGGGCTGGCTTCAGCTGTGGGTGCTGGGGGGGACACCAGCAGTGGGGTTTGGGCGTTGTTTGCTGTGCTTTAAAACAGATATCGCAGTCTTGTAGGTTTCGTGGGTTTATTTTTTTTTTGGGGGGGGGGGAGGGGGGATTTAGCAAAGTAATTGTGGTGTCAGCTCCCACTTGCTAAAAGTTTCAGTGCAGTGCTGCAGCACTCCCATGGTGCTGGCATTGTGCTGCGCCAGCACAGCTCTGCTGCTGCAGTACTGCTGCAGGGGGGCTGTGTCTGTGCCACCTTATCTCCACCCACAGCACCTCATTCTGCTTCGGGATTGGGGTGGTGATCAGGGTTTGCTCCATCCCTGTACCCTGAAAACCATCACCAAGATGAATCCCAGTGCCCGCAGCAGCTGGGCAGGATAAAAGCATCCCTGCCCTGATGGATTGGAGCAGACGTTTCCACCACGGGCTGGGGAGCTGCGCTGGGTCCCCACCTCCTGTACTTTGGCATCCTGCACGGTTCTGGGTAATCAGAAAATGCAATATCGCTGTCACCAGTTCTCCGAAGACATCCAGCCTGAGTAATGTAACATGTCAGCACCATCCATCACGGAGACGCGGGCAGCAAGCAAACACAGGGCAGCTGGGGGCCAGGATGTGGGCTGGCACGAGACTGGGCCAAGCTGAACCTGGCCTTCTGCCCTGCAAAAAAGCGTGGGGTTTTGCTCCGTGCCTTTTCTGCAGTAAGGCAGCAATGCTGCAGCCATCCCTGCTGCTGTGCCGGCACGGCTGCTAGCTGCTGGCCCTGCGGTTTGCAGCTTGTGTGGTGGGATGGAAGGGACCCTCAGATTCTGGGTTTGGGGGTCTGGAGGCAAAGCTGTGAATGAGGTCCCAGCCCCACAGCCACTGGCATCAGTGCTGTTGTCAGCTCTGTGCTGTATTAATGCCTTCCTGCTGCTTTCTAGGACCCTAATAGAAATATCTCGGTAACACCAGGTAATTAATGGTCACACTTAAGGGCCCTAAATCACACCTGGTAGTAAAGCAGCAAACACCAGGCAGCGTTTACAGCGGCGTGAATCACCTCAGAGCCCTTCATTCCCGTTTCTCCTCAGTGCCTCCCACCCTGGGCACTGCTTGGCTCCAGCCCTCAGTGCTGCTGCTGGGCATGGCCTGAGCACAGCACAGCAAGCCCCTGCTCCAGCCCATCCCATGGAGCTCTGGATCTGAAGGCTCTTCCACCCACCTCTCATCCCAGTGATGGAGAATTCCCAGGGCAGGAGGCAGCACTTTCGTTTTCTGTTCCCCTGCCAACAATCTGCGCTGCTGCCTAGAATAAAGGATTTTTTAAAAACAGTAAAATATTTTAATGGCGGTTTAAAGGCCCACTGTCAACCTCCAGGGGCCTCTTTGCTTGAAACTTTGTTAGGATTGCAGGCCTCCTGCCAGCGCTGCTTCTCATCTGTCTTTCCCTCTGTGTCACAAGGAGGTGGCACACAGAGGTGTCTGTGACTCCCACGTCCCCACTGTGTGCGGGGAGCAGGCAGACCTCAGTGCTTGGGAGCCAGCCCTGCACTGGGGGGTCCTGATTGCCCCTAAGTGCAGGATCTGTTCTTTTATTTCTGCTGCTTTTTCTGTGCAGTGAGCCCCTGAGATTCACTGTGCTGCACTGTGTGGGTGTCTCTGGGAGGAGCAGCTCTCGAGTGCGGAGGTTTTCTTTGTAATATCCGTTGCAGTTGTCTCGTGGTAGCAAGCACGCCGTGAGCGTTTGCTCATGCTGCCATTGGCGTGAGGGCAATTAGGTATTGGCAGAATCACAAGTGATCAAAGTGCCTGGCCGCCTCTGGAGGCTTCAAGGCACTGCTGCCCAGAGCTGTGGGTGCCCCATCCCTGGAGGTGCCCAAGGTCCGTGGATGGGGCCCTGGGCAGCCAGAGCTGGTGGGGGGCAACCAGCCCACTGCGGGGGTTGGGGCAGGGGGTGCTTTGAGGTCCCTTCTGACACAATCATTCTGTGCTTCTCTGATCTTTTCTTCTCTGTCACTTCAGGTGGCATCGGCTTTGGTCGCGCCAAAGGAAACTCTGGCTCAGAGGCGGATGATGAAACCCAGCTCACCTTTTACACCGAGCAGTACCGGAGCAGGAGGCGAAGCAAAGGTAAGAATTAAACAGCCACTCGTGCTGCACGTGGCTAGAAGAGACAAAAGGGGCTGAGCAGCTTGACTGCACCCTTGGGTAATGCATGACTGCAGGTAAGGACAATAGTAGTTTGTATAGGGACAGCATCCTGAGATGCAGTGTTTCTGTGGTGCTGTGGGGTGCGGGAGCTGCTGATAGCTTTACCCAGTGATATTGTTGAAGTTCATTGTTTGTTGGTTTCTGGTATCAGTTATCTGTTTCAGCAGGCCAGGTCGTTGCTTCCAAGCCCCATTTCCCCATGGGGAATGCTGGGGATGCTTCCTCCACAAAGCTTCGCTGGGAAGCTGATTCAGAGCTGTGCCATGGGCCTGCTCCCTCTGCCTTCCATGTTCGAGCAGAGAGCAGCACACCAGAGCAGTGCCTGTACCCAGCACAGCACACACCTCCTTTTGTTCCAGTGATGAGGCACTGGGATAAATGCTTGCAATGTGTTGATTTGAATGTGAAATTACCTCAGCACCTGTGATCAGCTCGATGATTGCATGCTGGAATAGATGTGTGCACACATGGGTGTATTGTGTGTGTTCCTGCTGAAATGTGGGGATTCCATGTTTTCCTGTGTGTTTTAGAGCCACGGGAAATTACCACTGGGTTTAAAAGGAGCTTTGGATGGAAGGCCAGGAGAGAAATCAAGGTGGAGTTACACTGCAATGTTAATGCAGCTGGATTAAGAGTAAAATGGTTTCTTGATACCTGTTTTTGAAAAGAAGGAAGAAATGTGTTGTGTGGCACACAGTGACAACAGAAACAGTGCTGAAATTTGGTGGCACAAGTGGGAAATGCTCCAAACTCCTTTGTTCTGTGAGTTACACTGCAGTGCTTGTGTGCAAGCCCATGGGTACTTTGGGAAAGTTGCTGAAGTTGGGTTTTCTCTCTTGTTTCGTTGGGAAGGGGATCATTGGGTGCAAGCAAGGGGAAAAGATGTGTTGTAAGGGAAAGCAAATAAAGCCTGGCTTTCCTGCTGCCTCTGCACCTTTCCCATTGGGCCAAGTGCTCCATCAGTCTCTTGAAACCCCCTATAGCTACTGCAGAGACATCTGAGGTGTGTTTGTTTGAGCTGTTTGTTTATGCTTCCTTTACAGCAAGGAGAAGGGAACAGATAAACAGGAAGAATGCTTTATTTTCCTTTGAATACAGAGTTGTTCACCTGAGCAGCTTTGATGGCTGAGTTAGAAGGGAATTCAGGAGGCAGAGCTGGCTGTTAGATCTGTGTTAGGGATTGAGTGATGCTGCAGAAAGAAGCTTTGTTTGTGTTTGGTAATGGCTAAACAAGGGAATTGTCTTGAGTAAAGTCCCCATTATATTTTCCTTCCTGTCTAGCTAAATTTTGCCATCACTGCGTCCTTGAAAGGAATTTTCCATTATCCTTTCATTGACTTCTTTCTCCCTCGTGGAAGTGAAGCAATAGCTTAGTGGGAAGTCACAGTACCAAACTCATAATTACAGGTTCAGAAAGATCCATAATTGGACAAGATCATAATTCTAATGGAGAAGGACGCGTGGTCAGATGCGGTTAATTCGTACAGTGATGTTCCCCTATCGATTCTGTGATGGTTGTGTGTCACTGATGATGCTGCAAATAGTTATCGGGTCCGAGGAGGGAAATTCCTCTCCTCACTTTTGCAGATCTGAGCTCAATTACCAACGCCGTCATTGATCCCAGCCGGTGTGATGGCAAGTTTCTGCTCCGCGCCGTGCAGGTTGGCTGTGACTTCGTGCTGCGCCAAAGCAAGCTGGTTAAGTGGTCGTAGGCTTAATTTGTCTGCAGCAGAAGAAAAGCTGCAGGTTTCATGGGGCCCAGGGGTGTGCTTGACAAGGTAAATGAGCGGGACATTCCCATAGGTAAATGCTGAAGGAGGGCAAGTGTGCAGCTGTGTGAGCTGTCAGCCTGCTTGGTATCTCCACAGCAGCAGTCATTGACATTTACTTTTCAATGTGGGAATGCACAGAGGAGCAGTGCTGAGGCTGACTGTAGGGACAGATGCTGTCCCTCATTCCCAACTCCTTTGGATTCTCCAATTTTGGCTTTTCCCTGCAAAGTGTTTGTTTGGACAAGAGGTGATGGCCTCAACTTGTGCCAAGGGAGGTTCAGGTTGGATATTAGGAAACATTTCTTCTCTGATAGAGTAGTGATGCACTGCCACGGCTGCACAGGGAGTGGTGCAGTCACCATCCCTGGAGGTGTTCCAGAACCATGAGATGTGGCATTGAGGGATGTGGTTGGTGGGCATGGTGGGGTGGGTTGGGTTTGGACTTGGGGATCTCAGGTCCTTTCCAACCTTAATGGTTCTGTGATTTTGTTCTCGGCAGCTCTGTGCCCTCCTGATCTCTCCATCCCTATGGGCAGAGCTCCCTCCTCTCCCCTACTTCCCCCTGAGCCCTGGGGAAGCTGGGAACACCCCAGCTCCTTCCCAGCTCAGAGAGTTGCAGCAGGTGCAGCAGCTGCAGTGCATGGAGAGCCCCATCTGAGGCCATCATACAGGAGCACTGAGGTCTCCAGGAGAGCCCAGCGCCTGGCAGTGATGCTATCCTCAGCTACCTATCATGGGAGGGATCAGACTTTGATGCATATTCACTTCCTCCCTTCTCCAGAGCAGCACAGGTTATGTTCAGCCAGGTCCCGCTGCTGAGTTTGAGAGGAAAAGATTAGCAGCAAAAAGCAAAGCAGGAAAATGGGACCTAGTGCACCAATTCTTTCTGCATGATGCACAGCTCCTTATCCACCCCCACTGCAAAATGCATCCAGCATCCACCCGAGGGGACGAGCACCCTGGGTCACTTTACCTTGAGCTGCAGCCTGGTACAAGGGAAAACATCCCACTGAATTCCTATGCATTGCTGTCAGCTGGGTGCTGCTTACCTGTCCCCAGAGAGCTTCTTGGTGCTGCAGGGATGTGGGATTTGGGGATTGCGGGATGCAGGGATGTGGGATGCGTTGTGCAGTGTGGTGTGGGTTGCTGTTGGGTGAGGTCTTCCTGAACAAGGCATCCAACTGTTTCCATAACACACGGTGCTGTGGAAAATTAGCACAAATTAGCAGAGCCCAATTATGCACCTTGGATTGGTGTCAGGCGCGTGTGTGCATGCATGTGTGTGCCTTGCTGCCTGGCAAAGTCTTCTGAGGGCTGTTAGAGAAATGAGAAGCCGAGCTTTGATCTGCCTCTGTATTTGGTGTTTAAAACAAGGCCTTTTATAAGCGAATATTAGGTATTCGGAGTCTGTTACATACAAGGAAGCTTTGCTTTGATCCTCTCCTGTCTCCAGAGGCGGCAGACACTTATTATTTCATGGGGAACTAAATGAAATGCAGAATGAAATTTGAGTAGTGCTCTCGGCGCGTGCTGGCCCTGGTGGGGCTGAGCCGTGGTGGTGGGGCAGCGTGTCACCGTGTCACCGTGTCACCCTGCTGCTGGCCTCAGTGTGCTGCATCCCTGCTCTGTGCCACTGCAGCCCGCGGTGCAGTGATTCCCTGTCAGGGATCAAACAGGAGACAGAAGGTGATAAAGCAAGCATGTCGTGTTTTTGATGCTTGCACCAGCGAGAGGAATTATCGGCGTGTCCCGAGCCTTGTGCTGTGCCCCAGCTCCTGCAGAGGGGGTTTCCCAGAGAAGGAAGGACGGAGCTGCAGGTGGATGGGACAGAGGTGGTGTCTTTTGCACATGTGGCTGGTTTATGGCATGCAGAGCAATGCTGCTGGCTGCAGGGACAGACACCCGAGAGAGGACATCATACATGTATCACATTGTGGTGCAGGTCCTTACCTCTGGAGCACTGGTGTGCATCCCCCACCCCACGCACAGCCCCACACGGTGCTCCTGCCCCACGCACAGCCCCACACGGTGCTCCTGCCCCGTGCTCAGCTCCACACTGGGCACAGATGCAGGCTGCTGCGACTTCCCTCCTGCTCAGCTACCAAGGCTGCACTGTCGATGCCACTTTCCCAGCAAGCTAATGAGCGTGCTGCTTTTTGCATGATGGCTTATTTTGCGGAGAGAGCGCGCATGCCTTGCATCAGCAGATAAACCCTCAGCCCCTCATTCTTCCCAGCTCAATGGCATCCAGAAGCCGTGCTGGGGCAGCTCAGGGGAGAAGACCCAATGCAGGAAGCAGCTGCAAAGCGAGGGGCCGGCAATTAGAGCGGTCGCAGTGCACGGCAGCCGCAGGCTCTTTAACTTCCGCAGGCTGTGCCGCAGATAACGCAGTTACAGCCGCTCCCGGAGGCAGCACGGGCCTCTCCCTTTATTTATTTATTTTTGATGGTATCTGATGCAGCCTCCGCCGGTAATTGAGTGTTTGAGAGTGAAAAATTATCTCCCCAGCTTGGCCCTTATCTTGACAGCAAAGCAGCGCTTTTAATTTAATTTTGTTCCAAGCATGCGGGTAACAAATTTTCACTAATCGCTGCGCTGTCGCCCTCTGCATGGTAACAAGGCTCTGCTCCCCAGGTAGTCCGGCAGGGCAGAGGGGATGGCACACGGTGAGCTGCTTCTCACTCTGCCCATGCTGAGATGTATCCCTTCCCGGAGCAATAAGAGTGCTGGAAGGCAGCGTGGGAAAGCTCTGCGTTGAGGAAACTGAGGCACAGCCGTGCCCCAACCCATTGGGAGCTCCTGCAGAGCAGGGATTCGTGTTGTGCGTCTCCTTTGGAAATAGAGAGAGAAGGAAAAGTGGTTGTTTGGGGTTTTTTTTTTGCATGTCTGGTGTTGAAGCAGCCCAGCTTGGCTGAGCATCACCCTGTGTGCACCGTGATCCCAGCTCGGCTCACTGTCAGCAATCCTCCCAGGGCTGTGACACGATGCGAGCTATTGAGTAGATACTGATTACTTTATTTTCCCTTTTTTCCTGTAGGAAATATGTTTTTGTGGTGCTGGATTGAAAATTGTTCTCCCTCCTCCTTGCCTTGAAGCCTCCCGCTCAGATTTGTGTTAGTGCTCAAATAGTGTAGAACTGGGACTGGAGTTCAAAACAGAGCACAAAAATGAGACCTTAATTCTGAGCGAAATGTTTCCATTGATTTGCATGAAAGAAAATTCCAGTGCAGACAATCTCTGACGTTATGCATGTAACTGCTTCTTTAATGTGATTTTATCTTGACTGATTCTGCACAGAGAACATGAAAGCAAAGCTGACTTCATTGCCTTTAATTGTCCGTGATCTGAGATATGCAAGAGAAGTGGCAGCACTGAAGAGCAAACTGGGCTGCATTTTCCCCACGGAGAATTTTCCCCACGGAGAATTTTCCCCACGGAGCTGCATGGGGAGCCCTGCTGGGACCCAGCAAGCCCTCAGCCTGAGCTGCCTCTCTCTTTTCTCTCTCTTTCTCGTCTGCTGTCCTGGTCCGTGCCAACCTGCAGTGCTCCTTTTTGCCCTCCTCTTCCCCCTTCCTCCTCCTCCTCAGAGCTGAAATGAGCTCACAGTGCTGCAAGCTGCAGGCTCTGCATTTTAGAGCGAAGTGGGAGCGCTGCTGGAAACTGCATAAACACGAAGCAAATGCATAAATACGAAACAAACGCGTTTATTCAGTGCAGGAGCATTAACGCTCCAGAAGCACATCAGCAGCTGCAGCACTGCTGGGCTGAGCAGGAGCTGGGGTACAGGCTTAGCCCTGGGCCCACGATTTCACTGGCCCCATCCACCCAGCCTTGACCTCCCCTTGCTGCCTCCCCTGCACCTGAAAGCCTGGTTTTCTTTTCCTGTGGCCTCCTGCACTTGGCTGATTGCCAGCGGGTAATTCATAAGTGTTAATAGCATTAATGTGATTCAGCGTGTTCTTAGCAAGATGAAATTCTCTCTAAATTCACATGCATCTGATCTCCCCCATCTGCTGCTGACACTGGTCGGGAACCTTGCTGCAGTGATGTGCATCCCCTGCTGGATGCTGGCGCTGGGGCAGAGCGGTCCCTGCAGGGAGGGCTGGGGGAAGAGGTGCATCCCGAGGGACCCAGCGTGGGGCAGAGGTGGGGGGCAGGGAGATGAGACTGGAGTGTGGGGTGCTGGATGCTGAGAGCAGCCTGCCAGCACTGCCGCTAATCTTGATTGGTATTTGATTTGATTTAACATGATCTCCCGCTTGTAAAACACCTTGAGATGTTTCCGTGTGTGAGGCTGTCCTGGAAACGCTGTTGTACCGTATTAATGAGCCTCTGCTGGAACATAAAGAAGCATCATTAGGAGTGCTGAACTCGTCTGACGTGCAAAAAGCAGCGCACAGCATGGGCACACCGTGCATGGAGCTCTGTGGCCCGGGTGCCTGCAGCTGGGCTGCTGCTGGCACTGCCAGGATGGGATGTGGTGGGTGCTGGGATGCAGTGGATTCTCAGGTTGCAGCAGGCACTGGGATGCAGTGGATTCTCAGGTTGCAGCAGGCACTGGGATGCAGCGGGCACTGGGATGCAGTGGCTCCTGGCATGCAGCTTGGCATGCCCGTGCTGGCAGCTGTGCTGTGTGTTGCTAAGCAGTCCCAGCTCTTGCAATGCTTCCCCTATCCTTGTCTTTCTCGGGTGGCAGAAATGCATGTTAATATTCGAGTAGCCTCGAAGCATGCTGTATTATGCTGTTATCGTGGGGGGGCGGGGAAGATTGCGAAGCTCTTGGCGTTTAACGCCCACATGTGGCTCACACTAAGGGCTGTGTGCTGATAAAGATGGGGTAATTAAAGTTTATTTTTTTTTATAGACTAATCTCCCAAGTATGTATTTATGAGCCTGATTTAGAAACATCGTATTACGGAGAGCATGGGATATTTTTGTTGCTTGTAAATCCATACGTGGCCTGAGCTTACCTTTTTTTTTTCTTTCTCCCTTTCTTGGATTTAAGCAGCGCTGCCACTGTCAGACAGAAAAGAGCCTGGAGTTTCGCTGTACTTTTCCCCCACCTTGTTCATTAGATGAGCAAGGGAAAGTGTACAAAGCAGTTAGTAATTAACTGCACGAGCAAATGAGATTTCATAGGAGGCACGATGCATTTGGAGGGGCTGCTTGCAGAGTGGCTTTGAATTTATCTTCATCTTGCAGGAGGTGCACAGTGTTCAGGGGAGGGGGTGCTTTGCAAGCACCAGCACAGTTCCCTTTTCTTTCCTACCTCTCCCTCGCACAGCCTGGCAGGTTGATTCTCCCCATTTGATAGGATGTGATTCCTCCTGCCCACCCTCCTGGTTCGTCCCCCTTTGGTTGTGGGCACTGCTGGGTTTTGGGCTCCTGGAGGTGCCCCCATTGCTTTCTCCCTGCAAGTTAGGCTAAAACCAAGGCTGAGCTCCACCAAAACCACCCAAGGCACAGCAGAAAGCTGATTAATTAAAAATAAAGAAAGAGCATCTCAGGATAGCAAGAATTTGCTAGGAATCTAGGGAGCAAGCTCGGTCTCGGCTGTGCCCAGACATAGCACAGCAATCGTCATCGTGGGCTTTTTGGACCACAAGCTGAAACTGTGATTGTGCACTGGGGGCTTCAGGAGCTCCTGAGTCCCATCTTCCACCTGGGGAGGTTGTGCATTCCCTTCCACACCTTCTCCTGTAGCTGACGGCTGATAGCAGCCTGTTCTGTGCAAGCATGTTTGCAAATCTGCAATTTAAACACTTTCCTGGAAGCCCAGAGATCACAGGGGGAGGAGGGAAGTGCCCGAGCACAGCTTCTCCTGCGGCGCTGAGCCGCGTTGGATCCCACCCCCAGGACAAGGGAGGAATTATTCATTTTGTTTCACATCTCGAGCCGGAGCGCGCAGCCCTGCTGAACCTGTTGAGGTTTGTTTAGTTAGCAGTGGGTTGTTAAGAATACATTTGTGTTGCTAGAGGGCTGCCGCTCAGCTGGTTACCTCCAGATGGGTGTTTGAGCACAGTGCAGGAGTGCTTATGCTGGAGCATCAGTGGTGGGATGGAAAACAGGAGTGTCCTTCTGCTGAAGGAGCGAGGGAAGAAGCTGCTTTTCCATCAGGCTGTCTTACAGCTGGCAGCAAACTGTCTGTGAGCAATGAAGAGCTGAGCTGGAAAGCACAATGCTGCTCGAGCAGAAGTCCCATAGCCTTGGTTCAGTTGGTGAAAGCCAACTGCAGGCAGTTCTGGGGGTCGGTAATCAGCGCTGTGATGGAAACAAGGGAGTTGGGGAGGAGCTGGGAAGGCAGCTGAGGAGAACTGCAGCAGTGGTTCTCCCCTTGGGCAGCCAAGCTCATGCTCATGGGGATGGAAAAGGCTTTTGTTTGGCTCAGGCTCCTGTGCTCCTTTCCTCTTAGTGACTGGGAGAGAAGCAGCCATGGGGATGGGATGGGATGGGATGGGATGGGGGTGGGAAGCTCCAGAGCCCTAATCCAGCTCTGCTCTGCAGCAGGGTGCTGAAGGCTGCCACACATACCTGTGGTTCAGGCTTTTTGTGAGAAGGGGATAATACTCCCCTAACTCATAAGGGATTTGTGATTTAATGTTTGCAAAGCACTTTAAGACCCTGGATTGAAAGGTGATTTATAATGGTAAAATCCAGTGTTCTCTGTTCTATTGTATACTTGACTGTGTCCAATTATCTCGATAGCAGCTTTTTTCCATCTTTTTTTTTTCTTCTTGCATGAGTATCATAACTCCAACCAAAAGCTGGGTCTGTGGCAGGCACAGTATGTCCTGGGAGGAAATGAGTTTGAATGTGCTAATTTATGCTGATGATACAAATAAAGATTGGGAAGGGAAAAAGGGCGTTGAGGGGTGAAGGGCAGAGATGGGTGTTAAAGCTGTGAAATAGTGGGAAAGCTGTTTAGATGCTGCATGTGTAAGGGAAGTAGAAGATGCTTTATAAATAATCATTTTGCTATTCCTGTTGTCACGGGGCTACGGGGTGTTTTCCAGCAGATCAGCCACTCCTCCTGTCCTGCAAATGCCAGGAGCAGGGAGGCTTTGGTGAGGCATGCTGCTTGCCTGGAAAGCACAGGCTGTGCCCTGGGCTCCGCCAGTTCCTTGCTCTGGCACCAGCATCTCTAAGCGGATTTGATCAAATTATAGGGTGAAACACACGAGTGCTAACTCGCTGGATGCATTTCCCATTCAATTTTCAAGCAGATGCTTTTTAAATCTCACTTTGCTGATGAAAGAGTGAGAGCAGGGAGCTGGATCTGATTCCAAAGATAAGGACGCGTCCTTGCCTGAATCCTGAGCAGTGGTGCAGCCAGGAGAGCATGGAGCAGATCTCGGGTTGGTGCTTCCCTGGGGCCAGGATGCAGGGGCTGTGCTTGTGGGTGGGTAGCATTGGCTGGAGAACATTTCTCCTGGTCCCCTCCGTCAGCAGTGTGGCTCATGTGCTCCTAGTCTGCTCAGAGCAAGAGCATCTCCTGGGACGGCTGGGTCTCTCCTATGCGCGGCTTCTTTACCTGGTCTCACATCCTTCCCCTGCATTGCCTGGGGTTGGGTCTGCCCCACTATGCTGTAGCAGACCTGATTCAGTCATCCTAATGCTGCTGGTGACTTTGTCACTCTCTAAACCTGCTGTTCGAGGCCAGGTTGGATTGGGCCTTGGGCAGCCTGATCTGCTGCTTGATCTAGTTAGTGGTTGACAGCCCTCCCCACAGCAGGTCTCATGAGGTCATTTTGCTGGTTGGACATGGTGATCTGTTGGAGATCTTATCCAGCTATCTTGGTTCTCTGATTCTGTAATTCCATTGGTTTAAAAAAAAAAAAGAGAATAAAACACAAAGCAACAGACAAGGCTGGCCACGTGTGCAGGTATGAGGCACGCACAGAGCAGTGAGAGGTTAAGGAATGTCCCCATGGATGGCTTCTCGATGCAGCTGTCCCTTAGCCTTGATGTCCAGCACATGGCCTTGGAGCTGGGGACAGGTGACCACATCCCATCCAGGTGCCAGCTTCAGAGGCTCCTCTTTGTGCCAGGAAGTATTAAGCTGGCACTTGCAGCAAACCCTCCTGTGAGCTGCTTTTCTGAAGATACCATAAGCTTCTGTGACTGACAAAATAAAACTTCTTTTTGTAATATCTGCTGCCTGTAAAAAGTGACTGGCTCTGTAGATTGCTTTGTTGTTCATCCCAGTCCCTGTGTGATGACTGAATGTTTATACATGCTTGTGTAAATAATTAACACTCATTGATGCTATGTAAAATCTGCAGGCATAGATTTCTCCTGGTGCTAAGTGAGAAGAAATGGTGTTCTGGTGCTGGCTGCCCTTGGATTTGGGTTGGGTGTTTTTGTGACTTGATAAAATTTGCCACATAAACCCAGGCTGATGAAAACTGCCTGCATCTTGGCTGGTGGGCCCTGCAGGACCACAGGTAGAATGTGATGGGAAGGATGGGGTTGGAAGGCTCCAGGAGCTCTGGTCCTGGCAGTGCAAACTGGGGAGCTTTGGGGCTGAGGCTCGAGTCAGTCCCTCCTGTGGCTCCCACCTCTCTTTCTGCCTTCCAGGTTCGATGAAAAGCCCTGTCAACAAGACAGCCCTGACTCTGATTGCCGTCAGCTCCTGCATCCTGGCCATGGTGTGCGGCTCGCAGCTCTCCTGTCCGCTGACTGTCAAGGTGACGCTTCATGTCCCCGAGCACTTCATTGCTGATGGTGAGAGCCCATGGGCACCCCCACCCCTTAACCCCTCCTCACAGCTCTTCTAAAACCTCCTTAAGTATGCACTCAGCAAGAGGACCGCACCGTGGAGCTGAACTTGCCTCTTCTACATTGCACCTGTATTCTTGTTATCGCTGTACATGTCTGGTGGATGTTCCTGTTTTCCCCTGGGCTTGTCAATGAGCCCTGGGAGCAGCACAAACTCCTGCCCTGCAGCAGCTGAGCTGCTCGTCTCAGCCCCTTGCAGCAGCACAGAGTGGAATTGCTAGTGTTTGAGCCAAGGCAGAGATGCTTTGAAAAATTAGACAAGGGCTGCTGTCACTATTTATTGCTTTCTCTGACTGGGCTCCTTGCATTTGTTGTGTTTCGCTGACCTTTTCTTTATAATGTGCAGCGAGCGTCAAGTGCAAGTTTTCAGTAAGACGAGGGCAAATTTCATTTTCTTCCAGCCAACGAAAGCCATTACTCAGTCGGTTCCAATTGCTCAGCTCCCGTGCTTGCCGTGCTGCTCGGGGCATGCTGAAGGTGGGTGCAGCTTCTCCCTGCCAGGAACCCACAGCACCCAGCCCCACACTGGGGTCAGGAAGGAGGGCAGGGAATGAATATGTTGGGGATAGGAGTGTACATGAAGAGGTGCAGTGGTGGTGGAAGGAGCAGGGCTTAAAGCAATGCCCCATGACATAGAGGAGTTCCACAATCTTTCTAAAATGGGTTTCATCTTTACTAAGGTTGGTTTCTTCCTGGAGTTAGTATGCATATGTAGGAAGTCACTGCACTGTAACACAGAGCTCTGCCCAGCCTGAGCCTCACCACATCCGTGTGTCTGTGCCTTTAAGGTTGCTTTTGGGATGGCACTTCTAGCCCAGGAAAGGCACTGTGGGCTCGAAAGCTGAAATAAAACGTAATGCGGCCACTTAGAATTGAAATGAAAAGCTGGGCCTGTGCTTGTCACCAGGAAGGGAGTGGCAGTGCAAATTATGCAAATACGGAGAACACTCAAATGGAAACGACAGTGAAATACCAATAAAACAGATTAATATCCTCAAAACTGGGGGAAATGGGATGATCTCCAGTTCCGACTTAATGACTTTTCTAAAGAGAAAGTGGCAGGAGGACTGGTAAAAACGGTTTGGAGAAGAATTAAAATGAGCTTTGTAATGAAACTGTAAAATATAATTACAAACTGCAAAAACTTTAAAAATATTCTTTATGAGGAACAGTCAAGTTCTTCACAGAGAAGCAGCGAAGACATTTTGCAGTGGCCATCAGTTTTACTGAAATCTCATCATTTAATGCGGTGGCAGAGTCCTTCGCCTGGGAAGGGAAAAGCTCTTAAAGTTGTCCCTTCTATTTGAATAACAACAAATCCCAAAGCAGCACCAAACTGGCAGCAAAATACTGTGAAATATTTAAAGGCATCACTGAGCTGAGCCCGGTTTGGAAATTGTAATGGCACCCAGGAAAACATTGCTGGCTGTGTTTGCAGAGATGGGGTGCAGCTCGGCACCAGAGATCCTATCCTGGTGGCAGACAGGGGCTGTGCTCCTCTCTAAAAACCCAGGTGACTTTTTGGGTTCATTTCCAAACGCATGGGGCTGCTTTTTACCTGGTTGCCAAATGTTGGGTCTGGGGACATGGGCATCACCACGTGGAGCTGGAAGGAGCACAGCCCCAACGAAGCTGGGAGCTTGGATCAGGCTGAAGCCTGCTGCACCTAGCAGCTCATAATTCTGTTGTGCTCTTAAACAGTCTGGATCCTTAAGCTCTTCTCCTTTGTATTTGCATGATGGTGAGGCAGGCTAGGTGAGCGTGCAGGGCAGCACATTCTCTGGAGATGTTCCTGCATGACAGAAGGGTGCCCACTAATTCCCATTTGATGACAGCATTGCAATAGATGCCAGCAGCCAAGGAAAATCTCACAGCAGAGAAAGAGGCCACCAGCACCTCTGCAGGAAAGGCCAAAGAAAGACAGGCTGAAAGCCATCCTGCTTCTAACAGATGAAGGCTCAGCTTTGAAGGAGACTTGAAATAGACACGGGCCAGCTCTGGCGCGCCAGGATCCGAAGCCAAGAGAGAGGAGGGAGGGAAGCGGCCCCAGCATGTCTGCAGCTCCCAAGGAGAGAAGCTCTTCCTGCAGCCAGCAGCAGCAATGGGAAAAGGAGCTCCCAAGCCTGTTGGAGTCACTAATGGAAAGAGGAGGGGGGAAGGACTGGGACCAGGAGCCAACTGGCAGCAAAGGCTGGGAGAACAGATTACCAGAGGCAGTATTAATAACCAGCCTGTCTCTATTGCCCTTATTTCTCTCTCTTGGTTCATTTTCCTCCTTTTGTTCATTTGATGGGTTCTCCCCCCCTCTCCTCTCCCCTCTGAACAATTATTGCCTGGTTTGTACAGCTGCTCTGTCTTCATTTTCCAGGGCAGCCAGCTACACGAGGACCTGGCACAAGCTGCTGCACTCTGCCATGTGCTGGCAGGGGGAGACTGGGGGCCTCCCAGGAACACGTCTGTGCCCCATCAGTCCCCAATTGCAGCACACTGCTTTGTGGGGCCGAGGAAGGCACTTGCTTTGTCCCTGCTTTTCATGCTGCAAGACGTTTCGTTAAACCAGCAAGGATAGGAACATTTCTTTTCCATTTCCTCCTAAAATGACTTGAGCATCATCCGCCCCCTTCTGCAGCATCCACAGAATCATAGAATGGCTTAGGTCAGAGGGGACCTTAAAGATCATTGAGCTCCAATCCCTGGCTTTGGGCAGGGCTGCCAGTCACTAGATCATTCTGCCCAGTGCCCCATCCTCTGCAGCATCCTCCTCCCCTTTCTCTAGGCTGAGGGGATCTTGTCCCCCCCATGGCAGCAGCTCGGGCATCCTCTGGCTGCACCCAGCAGCAGGCACCGTGCCCACTTCAGAGCAAGCCTGAATTGATGGGAAGGCTCATGGTGGCTTTTATGAGGATTTGGAAATGCAAAGCATTATTTAGAGGAACATTTAGCAGCATCAAAGTGGGGAAAAAGAAAAGAGAGCCCCTCCATCTGAGCAATAAAACCCCTTAGGAATATGTTAGCCACTCAGCTCTGTGCATTCATGGGGACTTTTTTCTTGTAAGTAATCATTCAAAAAATAAAGAAGGAGAGCAATGGGAGCTGCTTGCAGGGAAAGCAGGGATGGAGAAAGATACCCTAGAGGACTTAGCCTGGAGTATGTCCTTGCTGCACAGCAGTTTGAAATATAGTATCAATTAAAGCTTCCCTTTTTACAGCCTGCAAAGGGGTTATATATGGTGTGGGTGGATGTTTGTATCTGGATACTTTAGTGGGAGAGGTAAGTGAGGTCCACCGCTGCGTACGGAAGGAAGGAAGAGCTACATTTAGCCAGGGGCTTGTAGGGTTTCATGTTGTAAGTGGAAATAAAGCAAAGAACATAAAGCAGCCTTCTGTCACTTCAAAGACATCTCAGGGCATTTACAGCCTTCTCCCCTCCTTGTGGGAGACGCGTGCCAGAGAAAATGTGGCGATGCCTCTGGGACGTCATGCAGCTCAGGTCAGTGTGGTTTATGGAGGTCAGAGCAGAGCCTGTGATGCGGCCAGCTCTGCTGAGAGCACCGGTGGCTGCTGCTGCAGCTCCAGCCTGGGGGTGAATGTGGGGATGTCCTCCTCCAGCTCCTGCAAGGAGAGGGAAAGGAACGCAAACCGAGCACCTCTGTGCACAGCCCTCATGGGGCAGGTGAAGCCAGGTGAGCACCAGAAAGGGGCGTTGCTACTTGTGACTGTGAAACCCACAGTGGGTCCAAGGAGCTGGTGAGGTGGAGGGAGCCGTGCATGTTTTTTTTTTTTTTCCAAGCTTCGTGCATCTGCATCTGCCTGCCTGAATGATGACATTGTGAGATTGTCACGCACCTGATCAGTAATTGTTTTGTCTGAAGATTATTTATTTCTTTTCCTCCACAACTGTTTCCTTCAAGACGCCACTGGAATTGGATGCTGCTATTAGCAGCTTCTGCTAATTTTCCCCAAAGATCGACAGAGCTCTGCAGTCTGCAATTGTTGGGCTTGCAACAACTTCTCATTTTGGTTTTAATTAAATTTGTTGCTTTAAATTGTTTGCTTTTGACATCTCCTGCTCAATCTTGTGCAGCCCTCAGAGGTGACCAGGCATTAGGTTGGTTCCTCTGGTGCTGGCTCGTGTGGGCTCAGCACGTGCTGCGCATGCGCTCGCATAGAAATGAGCAGTATGAGAGATGCGGGCGGTGGGGAATTGCCCAGTGCTGGGCTTTGCTTTGCAGTGAGGAAAATCTGGAGACGCTCACTGATTTACAAATGAAGCATCCCCACTTTGCACCAGAAGAATGGAGGAAAGGCTCCAGTCTCAAAGGTTTCCATCCCTCAGCATCCCCCGAGAGCAACCAGGCTGCTGTGCTCCCCAGCTGGTCCCCGCCTCACCAGCCCCCCTGAAATCAATGGAGGAATGGGCTGCTTTGAAATCAGACCATTTGCTCAGCCTGGAGTCTTTCTTCTCTAGAGATGCTGTACAGAGATGTGGGTCAGTGCTTGGGCAGGAGCGGCAGCATCCCCTGGCAGCCTCGCTCTGCCTGCCCCAGACGTAACATCTTTTGGCGAGGTGGCAGTGTTGGGGCAGCTCTGCAGACTGCATTTAATTTCATCAGCTCTTAATCACTGGGTCATCTCCTGCCTGCCTTACAGCTTGCTCTCGCTCCCGCGCCTGCTTGGCTGGCAAGAAAATGTGAGCAAATGGCTGCAGCATTACCAGACATGAACTCTAAATATTAACATCAATTTATAAACTGTATCAGCGTGGATCAAAGGGATTCCAAGACGGTTTTATGGCGTGAACACTCTTTGCATGAGGAACTAATAAGATTCTGTAGGCTGAAGTACATCATGTTTTTATCGTGCCTCTGACAGGCTGTGATCCTGAGCTCTGCTCGTCCCTGTGCTGGGGCAGCTCTGTTTGCAGGGGAAGGCAAAGCCTCCTCCTCAGTCCTCAGCAGGGTGTGTAGGAGCCGAACAGGGGGGATTGGTGCTGGTGTTTGTCTGAGGTCAGTGGGGGCCTGCTGGGAGTTGTGACATCCTGAGAGAGACAGAGTGTGTCCGTCACTGGAGGATGGCATCTCCCAGTGTATACTGAGCTTGCACCAATGCCATTTGCCCTCTAGTCTGGGAGGGACAGCAAGGGGAGGGTGCAATAGGATGTACTGCCCTTGACCATCTAGCCTCTAGTACTCTTCCATGGAAAGGAGAGATGCAAATCTTAGCATCTGTATTTGCAGGATGACCCTTTCCTGGTCTCACCAGTGTGGCGGTGAGTTGGGCCTGGGGAGCTGACTGAGGTCAGCTTGGGGACCTGGCTTAGGTCATGCTTGCTTTTGTACAGAAAATATGGGACACCTGCAGTAGCAGCAAAGCAGCAATGTAGACAGGATTTTCTGAGGCTGCATAGCCAGGAGCATGCTGCGTCGTGTTCTAATTCTCCCAGGTGGTGACATTGGTGTTGCTTAATCTCGTGATGAGCAGCTGGTGGCTCACTGTGGCCCTATGGCACGTAGGCTTTGCATGTTCTGCATCTTGGCTGTGTTTTCTGCCTGAGGGGACGTTTGGTCTTTGTGCTGGCTGAAAAATCTCTTGCATTCACACACACTTGATGTTTCTTAAAGCTTATCATAACTCATCCATCAGATACTTGGTGGAGCGATCAGATTGAGGCAGGATTTCCCTGAACTCTCGTCCAATATCTTGAGTGTCTCTGAAGAAGAGCCTCTGGCTGGAGCGTGGGAGTGGGAGATAGGGAGTGCTGAGGGAGAGCTGCGTTTAGATATCTGATCTTTGTCAGCTGTTGCTTGCCCAGATGCCTGCTGAGGACACAGATGTGTTGGTACTGAGCAGTTATGGTGTCTTGGTATCACCACAGAGCAGGCAGGCTGGTTCCTTAGCTGTTGGAGCTGTGGGCTTGAGCCCGAGTCTTGCAGAAGTGAGGGCACAGCACATTTGCATGTGGGCGTTTGGGTTCCTCTTGGGTTTGAGAGAAGGCTGTATGACTGATGGCTTGCTGTATGAAATGAAACACAGGCGTTCTTTGACAGAAGTTCAGCCTTGGTGAAATTTGGACTGATTTCCAAGAAAACTCAAAGAAGGGATCTGTCAGAATTATCAAGCAAGTAGCAATTTAACAATTAAAATGTAACCCTGCTCTTCCCACAGGAAAGATGCTTCTAGCCTTTGCTGTAATTGCGTACAGGTTTGTATCACTAATGTGCTTCTGCTGCACCGAGGTGAACACTGAGCCGATCGATGGCATTTGTAATGCGTGGCCATGGGCTGGGCAGCCCACGGTGTGCATGGAGCTCAGGTGCCAAAAATGCCTCCTGCAGCCCAGCCCTGCGTGGTGGGAGCTGCCTTCAGCTTGGCTGAGAGAGAAATAAAGACAGGAAAGGCGTACGTAGAAGCTTGTGTGGTTTTAAAGGCTTACTCAACTTTCTGTTTAGGCGTTGTTTGGGAGAAAGCGTTAGATAAACAGAAGGGAACGTCTGGGGTGGGTTTGAACACACTGTGATCCTGTCCTTAGTTTCGATGGAGAAGAAAAAAATTACAGAAGTGACTTGGCAGAAATGAAATGAGTCCAAAATTCTCAGGCTTTGTGCTGAGCAGAGAGCTGGAAAGCTGGGCGCTGTGTTGGTCTGTGGGTGCAGCCCTGCCCCAAGCCCCGTACCGCTGCTTGGTTCACTGTATGTGTGTCCTGGGAACTGAATGTTTGCCTGGCTCTTGGTTCAATTTCCTGGAAGAAAATTAAGAAACAGAGTTCTTTATCCTCCAGTACAAGGATGGGAGAGCAAGAGCTGATCAACAGGAAGAGCCGATAGGGGAGGAGTTGTCTCTATGGGAAATATTCTTTCAAGTTTTACGAGAAGAAAGTCTCCTAAGAAATCAAATCATGCTTTGTACCCATAGGGGATAATCCTTCCTGTGGTCTTAAAAAAAAAAAAGAGCAGTGTGTAACAGGATTATAATTGTGAGATGGTATAGGGACGGATGCATTATTAGCAACCTGTCGTACGACCTCCTGCGGGGTTCTAACACCAAATACTAATTTTAGATGACAAGGAGTTTTGTTGTCCAAGATACAACAAATGGACCCAAGAAGAAAAAAGGAGTGGAGGGAGGAAGAAACAGAAATTCTTCACACACGCACAAAAATATTTGATCTCTTCCCTCAGAAAAAAAAAAAAGAAAAGAAAAAACAGAGGGAAAGGAAAAACCAAACCCTTTTGGCTGCCTTTTGGGCTCTTTGTTCTTTTCCCTTGTTATACATCTCTTCTGAGCTGTTTTATCCTGTTTTGTTCTGGCAAATGATTTTTGAAATGTCAAAACTTCAAGCCTTTTTTGTCACGGCTTAAGCAGTCCCACTGAACTTTGAAGGAGACCTCAGCGTGAGAGACGTGAACTTTTGCTGCTGTCTTAGCCGGCCCGGCTTTGATCAACATTTGAGAAGGAAAGGGGGAAAAACACACATGCAAAAACCCAAACAACGCCATCCCCTGAAGCACCAGCGCTGTGCAGCCGTACACTGGGCTTCTCCTTAGGGCTGTGATGCTGATCTGCAGCAGGGCCTGGCTTCTGAGGGCTGTGCAGCTGCCGGGCCGTGTCCTGCTGTTACTGACGTCTCACCCTGGTTGCTTTACCCCAGTCTCTCTGTTTAAAGAGGATTTTGCTGAGCATTCAGTGTCACGCAGTGCCTGTGGGTTGTGTTGCACACGGAGTGCTTTCAGCTGTGGGTTTGGCTGAGCCCCATTCCCCAAAAGATGTTTGCAGCTGGGAGCCTGGGCTTCCCCCCATCACAGCAGCAGCGTCTGATCACCACTGCCATCCCCTTTTGTTTACCTCTGCTGAGGGACCAGGCGTTACACAAGACGGATCCGGCGGGTCTTTCTGACAAGCAAACCGTGTTGGAGATGACACTTGCTTAGGAAATGTTTGTTCTTGTCGTTGCTAAAAGGATTTGCTATTCCTCCTGCCCCTTCGTAGCTTTTCAAGATGTTTTTGATAAGTGCGCGCTGGTGTCTTGTGAAAACTGTTTTATGTGTGCGGATTCTTTGAAAACAAAAAGAAAATTTGTGTGGAAAGGCTTTGAAATCTTCGGAATTTGAGCTTTCAAAATGTTTGTAAAACTCCTTTTCCTGTTCCTTTTTTTTTTTTTCTGAAGCAAACTATGGAAGGATCAAGGTTGGGATTTTTGTTTGTGTTTTCAATGAGAGTGACGATGGGGAAAGTGTGTGTGATGCATTTAAAATGGTACCCAGCTGAGCTGGGATGTGAGAAGTTTCCTGGCTGCAAGCAGTTCCCTCCTCCCCCTCCTGGGAAGGGAGGAAGGTGTTTACATTTAACTAGAACTTTCAATTTCCCTGTCTTTTAATTGTTTATTTGCTTCTTTTCTTGTCTGAGGTGGAGCAGTGCCCATTATTTTCACTAAGCATTGAATCCAGGGATTTTGGGTTCAAGCATTTTCACTTTTTTTTTCCTTTTCTTTTACTTTTGAGGATGATCTCTCTTGAAGACGTCCTGAAATCAAAATTAATTCATATGAAAATGCAAGAACACTTCTTTTATTTCCTTTCAGTTACAATTGTGTTATGTTTGTAAATCTCCCTGTGTACAGAATAGAATGTGACAAGACACGATTTCCTTCCCCAAATCTATGTTGTTTTTTCTTTCTCCCAAACAAATTTACACCTGGAGCTGATGGATCTGTCCCACCTCTGAAGTCGCCCTGCTGTCACCTGCTGGATTCCCTCCACCAAAGTCCTGTGCCAGGGCACTGCTGGCTCAAGTCAGCCTTGTCTTTAACGAAAACCAATTATACGACTCTTTTATGTCTGATTTCCTTCTGTTGCTTTCACCCTGGCTCTGTTTTAAATAGGAGTGGGGTTCATGAAGGGTTTAATCAAGAGCTGGTGGTTTTGCTTTTGAGCCTTTGGGCACGGAGGGTCTTGTCTGTCACTGAACCTCCAAATGCACTGATGTGTTTCTGCAGCCACACTCGTTACTAAGAAGCTATAAAAATAAGTAAGCAACCGAGAGTAACGCTATAATAGATGTAAACCCTCCCGATGGGTTCGTGATGTATTTCCATTTGGTACAAAACAAAACCAAACCCAGCAACCAGTAGTAGTTATCATTGGTGTCTAAAGCTGTCTTTAAATACCGATGGAAAAGAACTAACAGGAAAAGTTAGGCAGCTCTGAGGTTCTTGTTTGTGCTTGGTGTTCCAGTGCTTTCTGCAGGTGCCTTGTGGCAGATGTCTCCTGCAGCCTGGTCATCCAGCCCCTGCCTCACTGGTCCCCAGTGCAGCTGTGTGCAGAAGCTCTTGGTTATCTGTGTGTGCTCAGCAGCGCGGCTTCATCCCTTGCCTGTGGATGTAGAGATGCATCTGTGTGATCTGTATAAGTGTGAAAGAGTTGAATTCATGTGAAATTAGGGCCTGGATTTGTATGGTGTTGTGATCTCAGGATGCTTGGAAACAGGGTTGTTCACTCAAAAGCCTGACTTCAGGTTTTGCTTCTTTATCTTCCATGAGGATAACATGGCACAGCGTGAGGTTGAGGCAAACTCCTTCCTGCTAAAGCATCATCAGTTCTCATTCCAAAGGAAATTTGGGGTGTGTGTTCAAGCAGATTCTTGTGGGGTGGTTGCTGCTATGTATTTTTTGTTTTGCTTTTTTAATCCCTTGGTTTTCATTGAGCTGAGAACTTCTGCAGTGCCTAGTAATGCACTGAGACATTATTTTTCCAAGTGATACAAGCCTTCAGGTTTCAAGAAAATATATCCAGAATCTACAGAGTTGCCATTCTTGACTAATCACAAAGAAGGATTTGAATCTTCAGATTGTGCTTGCAAAGCTTGCCCCTATTTCCAGTCCCAGTGCTTAAAAGAAGGGTGCCTGCTGGCTCCTGGGCTGCCTGGCAGTTTACCTTGCCCACTCCTCCTCTTTGAAGGTTTCTTCTCCCCTGTACTTGGAGGCTTTTACCTGGGTAACTTTTGCAAAACACCACTTAATGGCAGAGGCTTTTTGGCTCCCCTCTGATCTGTGCAGCACTATTATGGAGGCAGTCTTATAATCAATGTAATTGAAGATCAGAGTTAATGAGGACCTCTGTGCCTGCAAAATCCCCCAAGTGATGCTGGGCCTCAGATGTTAGATAAGGAAATGATTGGGCTGAACTGAAAATCTATTTGGCTAATTCTATTCTATTTTGGCTAATTAGATGATGCATATTCCCATCTGGCTAGTGGGGAAAAATACACTTCACAAAATAAAGAAACATAAGATTTTGTAAGAAAAGGTTTTTTTGGCAGGAATTTACTTTAACTCTCGGGGGGAGAGCGAAGGGGAGTTTTTCTGGTAGAAGTTGTATTGGGTCAGTTCACTTGCCTTGAGCTGGGAGACATGAAGCAGAAACAGCCCTATGGACTGCTGCCCTCTCCCATCCTGGTCCTGGGATCTGGCTGACTGCTAGACATCATCTGCATGAGCTGGGAAAGTGATGCTCCAATCCTATGGATCAGAATAATTGCATTTTGTCTGCATTCCTGCAGAGATGCAGGAATCAAAACCAGCAACTTGTGACACTCATGGGATAGGGGAGAGTCTTGGCAGGGGTTGTCCATTCTCTGGGCATTTTCATATGCGTGCAGCAGGCACAAAAGAGTGCAGATTGACTGATCTATCAGAGAGGGGAGGAGAGCCTGCAACTGCAGTTCTCCGCCTTTGCAGGGAAGGTTTCTTTCCTTAGTACTGAAGCAACAAGAACAAACTGGCTGTGCTGTGGAGAGCAGTGGGTCAGTAATCGGAAGTTCTGCTGCCTCATGTATAGATTCCTCTGTACCTTAATTAGAATTACAGAATCATAGAATGGCTTGGGTTGGAAGGGTCCTCAAGGATCACGAAGCTCCAACCCTGCTGCCACATGCAGGGCCACCAACCTCCCCATTTAATACCAGACCAGGTTGCCCAGGACCCCATCCAACCTGGCCTTGAACACCTCCAGGGATGAACGGGGCATCCACAGCCTCTCTGGGCAGCTGTGCCAGCACCTCACCACTCTCATAGTAAAGAACTTCCCTCTGATATCCAACCTAAGTGGTCCCTCCTTCAACTTAAAACCATTTCCCCTTGTCCTGCTATTATCTATTATACCCTTTCAAAGAGTTGACTCCCCCTGTAGGTCCTGGAAGGCTGCAGTCTAAGATAACCCTTTTCCTTCTTGCAACATGCTACCTTTTGGCATAAAATGCTTTTCATTTTCTTTTTATACTTTCCTTACACACTTTTTTTCCACTCTCAGGCAGCAGCTTCGTTGTGAGCGAGGGGAGCTACCTGGACATCTCCGACTGGCTGAACCCAGCCAAGCTGTCCCTTTATTATCAGATCAATGCCACGTCTCCCTGGGTGAGAGATCTCTGTGGCCAGAGGACCACCGATGCCTGTGAACAGCTGTGTGACCAAGAGACAGGTAAGGGAGGCCTGGGGAGAGTAGAAACCTTGTAGAGGCTGGAGGTGTGTGGGAGGTTTGTCTCTGGCTATGTCAGTACCTGCATGGCTCACCCATGCCTGGCATCAGGGCAGAGGGCTGAGTACCAGCAGGGTAGGTATTGGTGACCTCCATTAGCAAGCATTAAGCAGCTGAGTGCCAGGATGGGGAGTAGAAATTGAGTAGTAGAGTAGAAAGTGACAGGTGGACCTGTCACTTCTTTTCCCTTCAGTGCTTCTGCCCAGTGTGACCTAGTGCTGATCTCTTCCCCACCTCTCTTGTGGAGCTGCAGACACCTTTATCTTTCCTAACCTATAGATGAGCTTTTTGCTGTGTGCTCTGCTTGCACGTGGATCTGCAACCTGCTGTGCTGTGGCTCAGCCGTGTGTGGGGCCAAGGAGAGAAGAAGTGCCACCTTCCTTCTGGCCCCATTCTCCTGTTTAATACATGGGGAGCAGCTGCAGTGAGCTGGGAACCCAGAAAACAGCAAAAGTGCAGCAAGGAAACAATGGGGGTCTGCATGAGTGGGACACGTGAGTGTGCGACTCCAGCAAATACTAAACTAAGTTCCTTAAATCCATTTTGCTTATCAAGACTGTATTCTCTTTTCATGCTCCTGGTCCTGAGGTCTTGTCTGTGTGAAGGTACTGACAGGTGTAGGCACAGCAGAATACTCACTCTGAGTTCCCCATGCTGAGTAGCTCTGGGCATCACCTGCAGCCTAGGAGGGCTGAGGTAGCAGCCCCTGGCAGATGGAGATGATGTGAGAGCATGTGCTTCAGCACAGCGTGATCACTTCAGGCATCAGCAACTCTCAGCCACCTCTGAGATAAGGAAAGATGAGTTCAGTTCTACCCAGGGGAGGAAGAAAAAAAGCTCCTGCCTCCAGCAGAAAACATGAGGAGGGTGAATGGAGGCAGCCCCGATGCTCTGCTTGCAGTCTTGTGCTGGCCTTGGCACTGATGCAGGCCCTGTGTGGTGTTGGCTGTTCTTCCACAGCAGCCCAGATGATGCTCCCTTTGCATCCCCAGCTCTCTGTAGCAGCTTGTCCCTCTTGCTGGATGCTCCATGCCCAAGCAGGACATGTCAGATCTCATTTGCAGGGAAGGGAATGATGCTCTCTAGCTCAGCTCCAGCACAGTGCTGGATCCTAACCTCATCAGCTGCTTTACAGTTCCCATTCCTGCTTCCCATCTGACCAAAACCCAGCAGCATTGAGTCTACCTGATACTGGTTGAAGTATGGTGTGTCCTGGATGTGCCTGGGGGAAGGAAACAGGTTCAAGGGGCTGTGACCTGCTCAGAGTGGGAGAAGCAAAGTGGAAAATCTGTGATGAATTCAGGCAGGCTGTGATCCCAATGCTGGGCACATCGGGCAGTGTCTGTGTGTCTGTCTGTGCCTTCAGCTCTGTGATGGAGGTGAGGGCAGAACAGCCATGCACTGAACCATCAGGCTCCTTACCTCACATCTGTACACCAGCTTTTTTCTTCTCCCTTCAACCTGGGAATTTGCACATGGATAAAGCAAAACCTTTCTCCTGTCTATGCTAGTTTTATTGCAGGGGTAGGGCAGGACTGGCTGGTGGGGCTGTGGATTTGAAGTACGAGTTTCCAGACTTTACCAAGAGCTGAACAATTAACTACCTACTGACAGTGAATCCTTTGGAAGTACCTATGGGACTCCCACCCCGGGAGATAGCCCTCAACGTCGCTTCCAATCCTTGCTGTTGATGAGCCTTCAGCTGGTGAGAAGTTTCCATGCCAGGCTGGGAGCAGATCGTAATTCCATGATGCACTGCATGTATTTTTAGATTTATATTTATTAATGTCATTCTATTTTTAAGGGTGATTTATTTTTATCACCACGAGAGAGAGAGGCCTGTGGTTTTACAAGGGGACATAAATCCTTTCTAGATTTCAACCTTTCCAGGTCAGGGATTTTATCATTGCTGTGAGCATCTTAGAGGAATGGGTGCGGGGGATTTCCCTGCCCTCCATCCTCTCTGGATGGGGGAAGAAGGGTGCTGGGCCAGGGTTTGTCCTGTCTAGGGCACGAGTGCCCTGAAGGTTTCCTTTATAAGGAGCAGCAGGGCAACCCCTGAGGTGCTTCAGTGTGTTTACAGCCACTCTGCCTTCGGTCCCCCTTGGAGGCTGCTCTCTCCTTCATTGAATGTCTTGTCCCAAAGCTTTCTCCCTCCAAGCTGCATGCAGACCTCCTCCACCTCTATGAGAGGACTCATCCTCAGCAGCATTGCCAGGCGCTGCTGGCACAGGTTTGGACAGAAGTCACCATGTTGCACATGCGGTCTGGTGACGCTCAGCCTCTTACTCCTCCCTGAGCTGAAGACCTCTTTAGGGTTGGAGTTTTGTGGAATATCTGTCCGTGCAATGCGCTGATTCGTAAGCAAAGCCACAAGTGCTGCTTCAGGATGAATAATAATCCACGCTGAAAACCATGGCTCGGAAACGCTAGGAAACGTCAAAACACATCTTGCTTGCCTGACCTTAATTTGCTTTCCCTTGTGTCATCACAGTGTGACTCATTCTTTAATTAAATGATTGCTGCCCCTGACAAATTTCAAGCCCTCTCTGCAAAGTACCAGCTCATCAGAGCTTTTTCAGGGAGAGCACCAACATCTGCACAGGAGCAGAATATCATCTGTGGCCTCGAGTGAGCCGGGTGCCTCTCCTGACTCCATCCTCAGCCTCACAGTGTGGATAACGCACTCCAGAGCTGCGCCTCGGTTGGGTTTTCCAATGGACGTGGCACTCACGCCGCGCTCTGAGATGCTTTTTCCTACAATCAAGGAGTGCTTTTTCATTCACCTCCCTTACCGGTGCCAGTAACATTTATGAGGGCATCCTTTTTTTGGTGGCATATGCAAATCCTGATTTGTGAGCACAATTACCTGCTTTGTATGCACAAAACTGATTCACTTGCACATTCTGTGGGCATCGCTTAAGAGACCTGCTGGAGAATTGGTCCCTTAGGGCCAAACGCTGGAAAAAACAGCCTCTGATTCTGTGCTGTCAGGCTTGCCAGAGCAGTGGCATAAATGAGATGGATCGCTACCTTGATTAGCAGGTGCAAGTGCGTTGATTTTTTTCCCCATCCATAAATCAGGCACTTACCCGTTAAAGCTGTCTTCTATGCATTCACAATTGATTGCACCCACAAAACAATAGGCACATGCTTGTAAGAACCCAATTAGGTGTGGTAGCAAAAGGTCTTTTTCTAGAAATTGGCAGGGGGAAAAGAAAAAGAGGTTTCCATCATCTTCCAAATGGGTGAGTTTGTCACTGTGGCCGCAGGTGGCTCTGCTGGCCTGGTAGGAGTCGTGGGTGGGAAACAGATGGAAGTCGGTGTTAAATGCACCCTTTCTTTAAAGGGGGTTGCAGAGCAGGACATGTAAATCAGCAGATGACCAACCTTGGTGAGGGGTTACTTGTGTTTATGAAAACAGCCATTTTCGTCAATAGTTCAATTTAATATCATGTGGCTTTTGTGCACATCAAGTAATATTTGTGTGTTCTCATGAACTTGTGCTGTTTTCGCTGTTGGAAGATCCCAGTGTCTTTATTGACTTTGACTTTCATCAGATGAGGTTCTGTCTCTCTAAGGTATGTAGTTTAATGACTTGGTCAGAACTCACACAATGTGCAATTGCTTTTCGTGCGGCGGCGCAGCTTGCCTTGCACACCAAGCAGGGCAGGAGGCAGTTAACTCCCAAGCTAACTGCTTGGGGCTGTGGTGTTAGACATAAACAGCAATCAAAATGCATGCCCGCGAGGGGGCTGAGTTAAGGTTATCTGTGCTGTCTTGGCACTCTCATTTTCTGCCATTAGAGTGTTTAATCCTGCAGCTGCTAATGTTCCTGTAATGGCATTTCTGAGCCTGTCTAGAGGCTGCGGAGAGGAGGGAAGGGAGGGGAGCTCTGTGGCTGGAGGTGCTCCTGGGCACATTTTGCCTGCTTGGCCCATCCCACCAGCCCTGCTGGCTGACTTTGGTGGTGTCAGCGCAGAAGTTGGGCACTGCAGAGCACCCTTGGGTGCTGCCTGCTCAGGACCTTGCAGCAGCCGCGCACGTGTGCCCGTGGGGAGCTTCCTCAGCACTGCAGCTTTGGGGCTTAGCAAATGATAATGAGAATAATATCTGTGTCGAGCGTAAACCCACAGACAATCCTCACAAGTTAGGTTTGCTCTCAAGTGCTTTGATGCATCTGGGCAAGGAGAGTGACTTGCAGTGGGGGGAGCGGAGGGTGTCTGTACTGTTGATTCCAGATTTTCCCTCTGCATTCACAGCAGAGCAGAGCTGTCTGCCTCTGCTCCCAGCCACTTCGAGCTGTTCCTCATGCCTGTATCAGACTGATGCTGCCCATGTGCTGCAGTGGAGGATCTCTGGGGGTCTGCTGGTCATCCTGCCTTGTGGTGGCTGTGTTCCTTTAGAGAGGAATTAAATAATCAAAGAGAAAGAAAGTTTGTCCTGATAGGAAAGAGCTTTCCTTTCTTGTTCCTTGAGAGCTGAACAGCTTTTAGTGAAACTGAATTTCTCATCAGGATTAAGCAGAGAGAGTTTGGAAAATGCCATCCCCAAAGGCCAGGAGCTGCAGATAATGAGGGTGGAAAAGAAACTTGTCAGAGCTGGGAGCTGCTGAGGAGTCATGGCCTCAGCTGGGCCGGTCCTGGCTGCAGCAGCCGCTTTCTGAGGACCCCTCACTTGTCCATTGAATTTAGGAATTTAATGATCCATTAAGGCCATTTTTGTCCTTTCTGTGTTGAATTTTCTCAGATTCTCTTCCTCTGACATCCCACAGGGTTGCAGCAACCCATTTAAAGAAGGGTTTTGTAGAGGTGCTTTTTGAGCATCCCTCTCATCCGCACCTGTATCAATCAGAAACTCTGTGCCAACCCTTGTACACATGTGCACTGTGCCTGTCCCTGGCCTGCTCATCCCCTCCATCGTGGCTGCTAGCCAGGGACAGGAGCAATGCGTGCAGTATTGGGGTGGTGGCAGGGACTGAAGAGCTAAGCATTGCCCTGGAGTAAGTCCTGCAGCCTCCTGCCTGCACCCAGGGTGCAAGTTGTGGTTCTGGGAGAGGTGCCCAAAGGGCCAGAGCTTGTGCTGGGGTCCCCAGGGCAGAGGCACAGTCCCTGGCTCCGTGAGTAAAAGTGCTGCTGCCTGCAGAGAGCAGCTTCTCCGGGAGCACAGGGACTCTGGGAGCCTGTGCTGTGTGCCAGCTGGAGAATTAGAGGAATCCCACAGCATTATCACAGTAGATCACCTCGCCCTAACGAGGATAACAGGATTACCAGCACGCTGGCGCAGGAACGCTTGGCTGCATGGCACTCATGCAGCCTGGCTGTGCTGCTCTGTGGATAAGCAAGGAGATGGCTGGGGGATGTTTCTGCTTCAGGATGAGCAGAAATGTGGTGTGATGAGTGAAATAGGAGAAACCTTTTAGCTTCCTGTGTAGATGTGTAGAAAAGGGCTGAAGTCCTCATGGCGCTGGTCTGGATGCAGCTGGAAGGTGCTGTAGGCCCTTGCACCAAGCTCCTGTATGCTTTCCCTCTGCCCTAGGAGCACAGTGGGGGTTCAGACAGGCTCCTCTCCTTTGGGCACGAATGAGCCATGGGGCAGCCCTGAACTAAAAGCTGGTGGTGCAGAAGAGTGGGGCTGCAGAGTGCTCCCGTACTGCATGGTGTGCCATATGGAGCCCTGTGCTTGGAAACAGGCAGAGGAAGCTGCCACCTGTGTGCAGCCACCAGGCAGATGTGTGCTCGGTTTGCCCACCTCCTCTATGCTCTGGGTCCTGCTCCTCTTCCCAGTTGCAGCAGCAGTGCTGGATTTTGGCAGGGCTCTGCGTGCCACTCGGTGCTGCTTTGATCTCTGTGCTTGCTCATCTCCCCGCCAGCCCTGCGGACATGAAAGCACAGCAGGAGGAGGCTGTGAGACATGTCTGGGGGCTCTGGATGCACCCTGCAGCTTCTGCAGCCCTGGAGACTCTGTGCTCCCTGCCATCAGCCATGGCTGGGCAGTCTGATCTGGCCTGATTTGTGGGTTCTGAATTTGAAAGAAGACAAATGGCTTCAGCATCAGTGTTTGCACCATGTGCACAGCATGGGTCAGTGTCTGCAGAAATGGGCTGCTTGTCACAGCACTTTGGAGATCCCAGTTCATTTGTCCTCCCTCAGCAGAGGCAAAAGGTTTTGTAGCCCTGAACAAGAGCATTGTTGTTTGGGCTTTTGGTGGTGGCAGTTGTAGCAGCATGTTGAAATCTGCTCTTAAGGAAATACACTTGCTCAAAGGAGGAATTAGGGGCCCGGGACCCCCACCTCGGTCGCACTGAGCTCATGCTGATTCACCCCACAGGCCACAGCAGCAGCTGGTTCAGCATCACAACCAGCAGGGCTGAGGACAGAAGAAATTCCAGGATATTTTGGGCGGCTGAAGGAGGAGGGTGCTGGTAATCTCACAGAATCACAGAATGGCCAGGGTTGGAAGGGACCTCAGGGATCATGGATCTCCAACCCCCCTGCCACAGGCAGGACCACTGACCTCCCCATTTAATGCCAAACCAGGCTGCCCAGGGCTCCATCCAACCTGACCTTGAACACCTCCAGGGACTGGGCATCCACAGCCTCTCCGGGCAGCTGTTCCAGCAGCTCACCACTCTCTCTCAGCCCTGCACAACATCCCTGCTGCGTGGCGCTCCCGCTTCCCGACACAAACCTCCCTATAAACCTCCCAGTAAAGCCTCCAGCACTGGCTGTAGCTGTTGAAGCTCTAGGATTGAAGTCAATAAAATCAATATTTCCGCAGGTTGATGGAGTTCCTCCTTCCGACATCGAGCTGCCTCAACTGTAAACAAACTGGCGGACAAAATAAACACATGGTGCTGCGGGAAAGGGGTTAACGGCCCTGGCACCTGCAGCCATCAATAACCAAGGCGGTGATCAGGCTGTTGGATGCCAACCTCTATGGGTGTTTCCTTTTCCCCTTATTTGCTCTAATTTCTGTGGCAGGCTCAGAAAGTGAGCCGGTGCCCCAAGACTCCCAGCTCTGCTTTGCAAGCACTCTGAGATGTCTCTCATTTGCAGATCATATATTTGTTATGTAATAAGCGCCGGGAATTAATGATCCACGTCGTGGCTGGGAGAACTTGTGTACTAAGCACCCAAGGAAAGAAATAACTTTTCTTTCTTTTTTAACTCACTGATGGAGCCATTAGGACGTGCAGTTCTTGTCATGAGACAGCCCTGGGCCAGGCAGGCTGCGGCATGGTGAGCTCACACCGTCTCCTTCCCAGCTCCATCCCTTTGGAGGAGTAATGCTCCTGCCTCTCCCATTATGAATCATGAGGTTAGCAGCTTTTGACACATCATAAATCAGTGCTTGGAAGTTGCTAGGACAAATCCCAGGACATTTAATCTTTAATATTAGACGCGTTTAAAGCAGTGAATATTTCATGAAGGTGCTGTTGTATTTTAGCACATCATTAGCTGTCTCTTTCTTTCCCCCTCCCTCCTCTTTCCCTACCTCTCCTTTTCCAGACATCTCTTACAATCTCGTGGGCTGCACCCCCGTTTCGTTCCCTCCTGACAATAAAGCTCTTTACTGTAATCCCTGCAAGACACGCTAAGCTCAGCTGGGGACTGAGGTGCACGCAATCTCTGCCCACCTGCAGCCTTGCTGGTGCTGGGGGCTCTCGTTCCCTGCCTCCCCCCTCTTTGTGGTCCCCCTGGCTCTGCCCCAAAGCTTAAAGCCCAGCAATGAGGAACAGCACAAAGCGAGGCAGATGGAGTGGGAGAAGTAATCGACAGATGCTTGTAAGAAAATTCCACGTGCAAATCCAATTCATCTTTTGATTTTGCTGTTTCTTGCTCCGGGTTATATATTCATACTGAAAGCAGGATCGATCTGGGCCAACCTCAGGTCTGTGCTCCTGCTGTCAGCAGGGTGTAACGGGAGGTGGGAGCCCCTTGGAATGGCAGAGGCTGGAGGCCAGGAGGGAAGGGAGTTTGATTCTTCTGCACTGAGTGAGCTGGGGGGTTGCAGAGGAGACTGCAACTATGGGGTGGATGTTTGCTGTCCTGGAGAGATGCTGGTGTCATGCTGAGCTTCTTTGGAGGCCATCAGGCCGGGCTTGGCTGGGCCTGGGGAGCTGAAGGGATGCACATGGGTTGGGATCAGACATCTTGATTCATTGCATCACATCTCCAGCTCCAGTAATACATCATGTAACCTTGTCAGAGAAGTCATAGAGTCATAGAATATCCCAAGCTGGAAGGGACTCATAAAGATCACCGAGCCCAGCTCCTGGCTCCAGACAACTCCATCCCAAACCCTAGGTCTGAGTGCAGTGTCCCAATGCTCCCCAACTGGCAGCTTGGGGTTATGCCCACTGCTCTCAGAGCTGTGCCATGCTCACCGCTCTCTGATGCAGAACCTTTTCCTAACCTTTTCCCAGCTGACACAGCTCTACACCGTTTTCACTGGAGCAGCCAATGTGGTGCTTTCTGCACAGGGAGGTTTTACATTTCCCTGGTCTCTTGCAGGAGAGTGCAGCTGTCATGAAGGCTATGCCCCGGACCCCATGCATCGCCACCTGTGTGTGCGCACTGACTGGGGACACAGCGAAGGGTGAGTGGAAGCTGCCTGCACACAGCAAGCTGGCTTCATGCTGGGCTCAGCTCCTTTCCTCGTGACTTTCATCATTATCACCAGAGATCCGGCACCTGGTGGTGCTGCTGTCCTTGCTGGGGATGTGATGCAGCTTCTCTCTCCCTCTTGGTCTCCCAGGCCGTGGCCCTACACCACACTTGAGAGAGGATACGACTTGGTCACAGGAGAGCAAGCTCCAGAGAAGATACTCAGGTGGGTTGGGTAGCATTCAGCTTGTCTGTATTTGAGTTGGAGGTCCACCATTCAGTGTGGATTCTTTATTCCTATATGATGTGTTTGTCCCCATTTCAGGTCCACGTATAGTCTGGGACAAGGCCTGTGGCTGCCTGTCAGTAAGAGCTTCGTGGTGCCCCCCGTGGAGCTCTCTATCAATCCTCTTGCCAGCTGCAAGACAGATGTTCTGGTGACGGAAGATCCGGCAGATGTCAGGTAGGAAGCAGATTTCTCATTTTACTCATGCTTGAGTGGCTAGACTGGTCTTTAAATTGCTACTGAGGATTCAGTAATTTATATAATAAGTTTGATCAATTTTCTTCCAATAAGAGATCTGATGTGGTTATTTTCCAGGTGATTTTTGGTTGTTATGGATCTAGGCCAGGTATGTCATGTAACTGAAGCCTGACAGTCCCATCAGGTGAACTGGTCAGGCCTGTGACACGGCTGTTTTCAAGTGGCTTTAATCTAATGTTTGTTTGCATAGCTTTAGTTAGTGCATTTATAGGTACAGAGGATGTCGTCATCTTTCTGAGATGCTGATGTATATCACATCTACTACACCACTGATTTTCTGTTTTGGGCCTCCTGAGAGGCCAAGGTCAGAGCCTGGTGAAAGATTGTGTTGTTTGTCCAATTACTACGCAATTAGAGGGGTTATTTTTCTCCCTTGAGTTCAGCAGATGCCCAGATTTTTCTCTGGCTCTCCCATTCTCACTAGCTTGTGCTTTAGCCAGACTTGCTTTGACATCTCATTCAGCAGGGCTGAAGGTGGGCAAAGTTTGGGGCTTGGAAAGAGAGTCAAGGCAAAACAGTTGTCTTCTGTGCCCCAGCTGGGAGGTGGTGTTGTTATTGCTCACTTTATTGCTCACAAGCTCTGCTTGGTTTGCAGAGGTTTAGCTGATTTGTAAGGTATCGGTGTGTATTTCCTCTCCTTGCTTAAATCTAGATTAAGTGTGTGATCTCACAGTGCCAGGGATTCCCTAGGAGTCCTCCCTGCCTTCCTGCTTACTGCCTTCTCCTATTCAATGCAGACAATTTCTTGATGTGCTGATTCTTGTCTGTGCTGTGTGTCGTATTCCTGGGATCCCTGTCTCCCCAACCCATATTCTTTCATTTTCTAAGAGCAATGGGATATTGGATTTCCACTTTTCTGTCCCATCACTGTGAGTCTTGGCAGGGCTCCTGGTGGAGGAGTGCTGGGGCAGGAGGGCAGTTTCTGGCCCAAAGGCTGTTGTCTGCTCCCCTCCAAAATGAAACCCCAAATGAGAATTCCTAATATAAATATCAAGAGTGACCCAGGTAGAATAAAAGAGGTGAGTTCATGGTGCTTGTATCATACGTGAAGGAGATGCTAAATTATTAAAACTTTAATAAACGTAATAATAAATATTTGATGCTGAATTATGGAGGATTTTGCAGATACAGTGAAAACCCCAAACTGAGGTGTTATTATTCCTGCATTAGAACCTAAATGCTTCTCAAAGGAGGATTGGGCTGCCAGCTCAGGTTCCTGAGCACCCTGTGAAGGATGGGGTGGAGATGGTGCTGCACAGGGGCTGCTGAAGGTGCTGGTGCAGAGCAGCTGTGCTCGGGATGCTCAGTGTGCAGCCCATGAGGAGGGACGTTGTGGTGTTTGGCACCTGTGAGCATTGCCTGTCCTGTCTCCATATTGAGGCTGTTAGGAGGTTTTACAAAATGAGAACGGTACTATAAGGCTGTTCATCTTTGCTTTGCTCCTTTGGACTGAGGCGTACTTTGGTAGCAAGTCAAGGGAGTGGTAATGCAGCAGTTCTGGTGGTCCAGGTGTCTGAATGGAGTCTGGTAATTCTGGACCTACCATTGGAGTTGAACACGTACTGTCCAGCACACAGCAATTCAAGAGTCATCCCTCTGCCCTCATGCAGCCCTGCTCTCTGGAGCCGTGGTGACACTGCTGGCTGCACGCTGTCAGCTCCTGCTTGTGTGCTGTGGTGTTTTAGCTGTGACCCCCTCCATGTCCACACACCAGCATCAGCCCTGTGCTGTGTTACAGCAGCTGGAGCACGGCTGTGTCTCAGCTCCCGCAGTGTCCCGTGTGCTGTCCTGTAACACCACGATGATAATTCAGTCCAGTATTTCTTCTGTACCTTTAGTAACAAGCGTACTGCATTCCTCCAGACCTTTCATTAGTCTGGCACCTTTTCACTCTGAGGTCATTTCTTGTGAAGAGTTTAATGGAGGAAAATTGCAGAAAGCCTGGCTTGGAGGAAACAAGTGATGAAGTCTTTACAACGCGGAGGGTTAAAGGTTTGAACACGGCCTTGTGGTTTTATGAAGACGCTGGGGACTGCAGAAAGGCCGGGTGGGGCTGTGCCATCAGCAGATCTCTGGAGCAGTGCTGGCTCCCTGTGGCTCACAGGGATGCTGTTCTCCGTGGGGTTCCCTGCTGAGGCTTCCTCCAGCCTTCTGCCATGGCTGCAGCCCACCCTGCAGGTAGGGGTGGCAGGTGGGATGCTGCCTGTTGTCTAGTGTGCACTAGACAAGGGAAAGGGACTCTTTTTGGTCCTATTGGAAGTATCATTTGTCCTGTGGGATGGAACATTGCTGTGTTTGTTCAGCGTGGGCTGCTCAGCCCATGGGTATCTCTCTGTGGATATCAGGAGGACATGCAGCTCCTGCTCCCAATGCAGCGCTGAGTTGCAGCAGCAGCCTTTGGTGGCTTTCCAGGTGTGTGGGGTGACACCGGTGCTGGTGGCACTGGTGCTGAAGGTGTCCCCTGGAGGTGATGCAGGGGCTCCTGCCCTGCTGTCACTGTGCTGGTGGTGTCACCCCGTGCCCATCCGTGCCACCAGCTCTGCAGAAAAGTTTGTAGTTTCTCCTGAGCAGGTATAAATCGGAGGAGCGAGCCTCAGCTGCTGCCTGACATGACATATAGCTTTATTGTTATGGCAACCATAGAAACAAATAAAAGCTTTGCCTTCGCTTGACAAGGCTTTGAGATGTCCTGATGGAGAGACAAGTGTTCAGTGGCAGAATGAATTCTCTTGAACTCTCTGTCAATTCATCTTCGTTTTGCTCCCAAGCGAGCCCCTTTGCTCTTGGAATTCTTTGCCAAAGTACAATCAGTGAGATTTTTTGTTACTGTTATTATTATTATTTTATCTTCATTTCTCCCAGTGCTGCACACACTGCATCTGAGCTGGTTATGCTCCCCAGCTCTGAGCCTGTGCGTCCCGTGGAGCAGGGGCTGGCCTGTGTTGAGGATGGGAGCTACGTTATCCTCCTGACACATGGCCTGACCTGGCTTAGACCCTCTGTATCAACCAGTAACACCAGTGTGGCACCAGCTTTTGCAGCAATTTGGGTGCTTTACACCTTGCTGTGAGTCTCCCTGCTCCGGTGGAGGGGGATGGAAGGAGAATGGAGGAGAAAGGCAGAGGGAATGGGCCAGGAGAGGGGAAGCGGTTTTGTTAAGCATCAGCAGATTTCGTCTCCTTGACATGTGGGCCTCACACCTCACCCCTGGGAGCACAGGGAAATGAGCACGGCTTCAGGCAAACCCGGCCAAGGCTCAGGAGGGTTCTGCTGAGCGCTCTGCTCCAGCACAGGGTGGGTTCTGTGCTTATCTCGAACACCACCCAATTTGGTGCAAAAAGGCTTCTCTTGGGTTCACTCCTGCTATTTCCTCTGCCTTCACGGTCTGTCTGTCCTTGCAGCATCACCTGTTCCCGAGCCTTGGGATGTGTTTGTGCAAGGGAAGCGCTTTTTGGGGCTGTTTCTCAGCAGGAGCAGTGACCCTGGGCTGCTGCCTTCCCACCTCTTTCCCTGATGATAACAGCAGCCACAAGTGCCAGCGATGCGGCCGTGAGTGGCTGACAGCAGGTGTCTGTGATGAATGGACGGCTTAACGTGATGGAGCAAATTGATCATTCCATCACCAAGCACAACTTACTCATTTCTGGATGGAGGGCAATCCATTACTGCACGCATTGCAGAGTCTGGCCTGGGCTTCTTAACACCCCAATGTGCTACCAGCTCAGAGGAGCAGCTCCTGGTGCTTAACCCGGGATAAAGGCAGCCCCCAGCCTCATCTTCCTTGGGGAAAAGGGCGGATGCTGCTCGGAAAGGCAGCTGCCAGCCTTTGCTCTGCGTGTGTCAACCCCACATCGTCCTGGTGCTTGTGGGATTTTCCTGCTCGCTGCCTCCCGGTTTGATTTCCTCGAGCAGATTGGAGGAGTCAACTCTGTCTCATTTGGCAAAAGGATGACTAAATGGGGCTGTAACCTTGTGGCAGCCACTGACAGCTGCGAGCAGAAGGAGAGAGGAATCGCAGGAGCGGTGCAATGGGGAAATGAACAGCAGAGAGGAAATGAGGGAAAAGAATTAAACTCAATCTAGAATCACCCAGGGAATGTCTTGGTTAGGTCAGAGCCAAACCCGTGCCTAGCAGCACCTCCCTCACACTGGGAGGGTGCAGAGACCTCACTGTGCTCTGTGCATCTCTGTGATCCACCACCAGCAGTGGGATCTGCACTGCCAGAGGCAGAGGGATATCAGCCCTCCTTCTTTGTGGGCTTTGCAATAATCCCTGCTGCAGTAATGCTGAATTTCCCTTTTTGTGTGATTCCTGAGCTCTTCATACTGCTCCATAAAACTGCACAGAAAATGATAAAACCACTTAGGGGCAATGCCTGTAAATTTCAGCTGAGCTCATAGGCAAATCCGTTGCAGAGAGCACGCACCAGGAACAGCCATGAGTTGTGCAGCTGAGTGATTGCTGCTCCTCTCATCAACGGTGCCACAGAGCCCGGGAGGGAAAAGCAAACAAATGCACAAACAGATTTTGTTTATGTATTTATTGAGACAATTAAAACCCCCAACACTTGCCAAATACACACATGCTGTCTCACACCCGGAATGGTTCCCTTTAATGTAGCTGGGATCTCCCATCGCAGAGCAGGATTTGGCACAGAGCTCTGCAGCTTCTCCTTGCCGCAGATCTTCAGTTGCTGGTAGCTGTGTGTTTGTGTCTGTCCGTCTGTCCATCAGAGCAGCTCAGCCCTGGGCAGCAGTATCCTACTGGCATCCAAGCAGGACCTGGACATAGGGGATTTGCAGGGCAGGCAGTGGATTTGAAATGCAGCACGGGTGTATGCACTTAGAGAGATGGAAGGTTGCTAAGTCAGGCATTAGGATTGCTTTAGTGAAAGGAGCTCTCCCTTCCCTGTCTGATGGCAGTTATTTGTTTTTACATCCCTGCCTTTGTTTCCTATTAAACATTGGCTGGAGTATGCTTTGTAGCTGCAAGTTCAAAAGCAGCACAGCCCCATGGCTTCTCATTTTGTCCAGCCTGCCTGTGCTATTTTTCTCTAATTATATATTTTCCCTGCATATGAGTTTTCTTAGCTGTACTTTGTGAGTGTCTGCAGCCTGGGCAGGGCACTGGGAAACTGGGCGATCACTTCTTGGTAGCAGCTGCATCCAGCTTTTGCTGGGAGACTCTCTTTTCCTCTTTCTCCTCCTTTCCCTCCTCTTCTACCCTTGCTGTTTCTTTTGCAGTGAATGATCGAGCTCTGCAGCCTGCCTGGGGTTTCATAAGGATGTGCTGGTGTCATCCAGGGCAGCCTGGGGCAGGCAGGAGGCAGCTGGGGACACAGTGCTCCTGGGCTGTTGAGCTGGTGTTGCAGCAAAGGAGAAGGCTTCGTTTTGTTGGCAATTGCACATGAAGGAGAAATGAGTTAAAAACCACAGCATTGCTTGGGGAGGGTGGGATGCTGGGGGTTTGCAGCAGGAGTGGCAGGTACTTGCTGGGGATGGCGGGGCTGTGAGCAGAGCACAGGGCATGGCTGCTGCTGGGAGGGATGCTATGCTTCTGGAGAACACCAAGTTGGCTGGGAATGGACACAGCAGCAGCACAACTAGTGTGGGGCAGGCACTCGAGCTCCAGCAAACACAAAGAATTTGCAGTCAGCTTTGCTATCTGTTACCAACCCTGATGACCCAGGTTGACATCACTCATCACAATGCCAAGTTGTGCAGTATGGCATTGGTGGGTTCAGGAGAAGGACAGCTGAGGAATGAGAACAGTGCAGCAGCACGAGGCCAGGACTCCCTGTGCGCCTGGGGAAGGATTTTCTGAGCCTGTGCTCCCTCTCCCAGGGCTGCCAGGAGCAAACTTGTCCTGAAGGCACTGTGGTGCTTTGAAGCAGGAGCAGATGGGATGATGGCCCATTCCCACCCGGCTGTATGCCTCCCCTCCAGTTCAGCTGTGTGAGTGGCAGCAACAGTCCTGTGTGGGGCTGTGACATTGGGAAAAGATGAATACCTTTTCTTTAACTATTTTAAAATGCAATTGGAAGGAACTGGCCCCATCAACTGGCTGCTTCTGATGAGATTTCAGGTGCCATAAACTTGCCCGATGTGGTCCATTTCTGCTCCTCCTTTCTGGTTTTTATCTCCCATGACTGCTGTTGGATCACTTCATTCAGAGGACAAAACTAATAAAATGCATCCGAGCTGAAATGTTCCTGGGAACGTGCCAGCAATGGAGCGATGGGTTTCGGAGCTGCCAGAGGATGAGAAACAACCTCACAGCGAAGGCAATGGGAACGGAGGTGGACATGAGCTGGGGAGGCTTGTCCTTCTGTCTGAGGGGTGTTTCAGGGAGGACATCATCCCTTGTAGGTTTGGAAAGGACCTTTGGAGAAAATCAAGAAAATCAGCCCCTGGGTTCATTCGATTTCTTGGTAGTTTTTTAAAGGGATGGTGGATGCACACATGGCTATGGAGGAATTGTGCTCACCGACAAAACTGCCCGGGAAAACTTTCATTCAGCTTCAACCACAGGGCAACCACAGCTGCAGCTGGTGAACAGAAGAGGCTGAGGTATCCCAAGATAGATGAAGTTAATTAGTGTCAGCTGAGCTCCTGAGTAGCCAGGAGGATGTTTCCACTGACCCTGATGTGCTGGGCAATTCCACAGAATCATAGAATGACCCAAGTTGGAAGGGACCTCGAGGATCATGAAGCTCCAACCCCCTGCCACATGCAGGGCCACCATCCTAGACCAGGCTGCCCAGGGCCCCATCCAACCTGGCCTGGAACACCTCCAGGAGCAGGGCATCCACAGCCTCTCTGGGCAGCTGTTACTCTCATAGTAAAGAACTGCAGCCCTGCAGCTGCAGCATTCCCCATAGGCTTTGCTTTGCTCCGGGTTGTCTCTGTGGCTCTCGGGGTGCTTTGTCATGCCCTCTGCTCTTGAGATACCCATAGGGAGATACCCATAGGGAGAGACAGTGCAGCACTTCCCAGATGTAAAGCCCGGAAAGCTTAGCGTGCATGTTGCATCTGTATCAGTGTCCTGTGTCCAGCATTGCCCATTGGCATGGAAAATCCTTGATTTCCTTGTGCTGTGCTGCAGCTGCAAACCCTCTGCCCTTTGCCTCCGCTGTGTCCAGATTCTGCATCATTGCCCTTTTTCATCTGCTTATTCACCGTGTATTTGACTTCTCTGTCCATGATGTATCTGATGGTAAGTCCTACTCAGGTTCTGTGGCCTCCCCAGGTCTGGCTGCCGGCTAGAAAGTGAGAATGAAAAGCACCCTCAACTTTTTCTTGCTGCTACGCATGTAAAGCCCGGGGTTCTGGTGGGCGGTGGTGCTTTCCTGAGTGGCACACTGCATCACATCAGGCAGAATATTGTTTGGAGAGACGACATCAAAGTGCTGCGAAGCTGGAGAGGGTGGGAAGGAGGGCTGGGGAGCAAGCGGGAGGAAAAATAACACCAAGAAAATTAGGTGAAGCTTTGCAAAATAATAATCCCATCCTGGGAATTGCCCTGCTTTCACTGCCTGAAGAATTCCTCTGTGCTAATCAATTCAGCTCCAGACATTTCCTCCAGTGCTTTTGATATAATGAGGCGCTGGCGGCTGAACCAAGAGCCTGTTGTTGTAGCTTAGGGTGCAGGCAGGGGCACTGCAGCTTTGTGTGCCCTCCGTGTGTCACTGAGAACATGCTTGGTGCCAGGGTCCTGCTGCCTTACCTGCACACTTTGGGATGGGCTGAGCAGTGCCCTTCCAGGAGCTGGGGGAACCCTGAGCAACCGACTCAGAGGAGCCACCAAAGTGACTGCAGGGGAAGGGGATGTACCCTGCAAGGCCACATTCCTGTTCCTTGTCAAGCTCTCTGGCAGTGCCCAATTCCCCTAGCGTAGACTGAAGCTCTCTCTACCTGCATGCATCTGAGCTATGTAAATATCATTAGTGTGAATGAGAGCCCATAATGCCATTGAGGCTGTCCCTTTGGTGATGTTCTCAGGCAGCTCTCACCCCAGCTTGGGGCCATGGGATGTCCCACGTCACTGCCTGCCCGTGTCCTAGCTAATCCTAATCGTGCTGCTCCGACCACCTGTGGATAGGGGCTCCCTCCCTGCAGCAGCCCTTAACTCAGAAGCACACAATTAAACACCAGCTAATACTTCCCTGCTACTGTGCAGGGCTTAAAATGACACAAATGAAGAAGCTGAGAATTAAGGCAGGATACTGTGTAAATATGCACTGAGATTTTGCAATAAGAAGTCTCTTTATTCAGTTCAGTCCACATTTTCTTTCTTTTCTTCTTAATTAGTGTGTATTAGACACACTTGGGCAGAGCTGAAGGTGTTGGCTCTGAAATGTGGTTGCTCTGGAATTGGATGCAGCTTTGGGCCGTAACGGAGTAGTTTGTAAAGGGTTAATGATGAAATGGTGGGTGGTTTAATAAAGAGCTCCTTGACCTATAGAGTCCGAGAGGCAAATATGTTGCTTATAACCATCTATCGCAGGGCTGATCCGTGTGTAATGGGCCCTGACATCTGCCAGGGCTCAGCTACCTTAGTAAATGCTGCGGAGCAGCTGCTGTGCGCCAGCTCCCCAGGGGGGTGCCCTGAAAACCCTGTGGAAAGGGATGGAGTTAACCTGCAGCGAGGCTCTTGAACCCAGCCCCTGTTTATTCTGTGCGTGCCCATGCTGACAGCCTGTCATCTGCTATTAACTCTCATTGGAAGTGTCACTGCAGGCTCTTAGAACCAGAGCTGAGTTTCCCGGTGGCAGAGCCTGGTGCACGAGGTCCCTGTGTGGTTGGGTGTTGGTACCCAGGGGTGTTCCTCCTCTTGATGTGTACTGATGCTCTCCTTTGGGGAAGCAGCGGGTTCCTGCTCACTGGCAGGAGCAGGGCTGGGGGGGGCCGAAGCAGGCTGAAGGGAGAGAAGCAATCTGTGAAGCTGTTTGGAGTCTCGTGGGTTCTGCCCATCCCTGGGTCAGGCGCCCACACAACCACTTCCTCAGAGCTCATCCACAGAAATAAAAGCGAGTGCGGAACGCTGTGCGACCTATTTAGGGAAGGCACGTTTCTGCTCTGCCTTGTGCTGTGCAGTCCTGACAAATCTGCTGCTTTGTCCTCTGCCCACAGCTGAAATCACAATCCGTTTAGATTCATCTGCGTTTGGAAATCAGTTACCTTTGGTCTGCACTTTTCTTCTTTTCTCTTATCCCGCACATGGGGCACAGGCATTGCTGTGTCTACTCCACTGATGTGCTAGGTAAGACTGTGCCCTATGTGTCTCTTGGTTAACCTCACCTATGCTGAGAAATATCTCCAGTTATGATGAGCTCGGTGAGCTGCCCTGCAGAGCCCCACATGCACCCCTGGAAATGCTCTGTGCTGGCAAAGGTTGCTGCCTTTACTTTGCAGGAGGTCAGGTGCCAGCAAAACGTGGAGGAGGACGCATAGGTGGAGGAGGTTGCACTGTGAAGTGCAGTGGAGCAGTTTCTGTGTTCATGTTTGCTTTTTCGGGGCTGAGGGAGGAACACGTGCATCATCCTTTAAATGCACGTCTGTGTGAGCAGCTCGGTGGAATTTTGACCCAGCAGAGCACTGGTTTGTGAGCAGTTCTGGGCTTTTGGAAAGTCTCATTGCTTCTGGCTGTCACTGGCAGCACAGGGAGCACATGTATGAGATTATGAAGCCCAGTCCTCTCTCAGTTCCTCTGTCCTAAAGCAAGGTAATTTCTTCATCTGGGCAGCCTCTGGTGTGGCCAGAGGTGTTTTTGGGATGGGAGTGGCTTTGGCATGGTCAAGCATGGTTAAGCATAGTTCTCTGTGCCCACCAGACCAGTGCTCTGAACATCAGCAAGGCAATGGGAGCCAAGCTGGGAAGTCAAGTCCTACAGACCTGACAGCAGCAGATTTTGCTTCCCAGCTCCTCCTTGTTCCAATGAGAACTACCTGACATTAGTGCTAATCAATTCCTGAGCAGCGTGAGCAGTGTTGCTGAAACCTGCCCTTTCACCATCCAGCACAACTCACAGTGGCTTTATGATCTCTCACTGCCTTGCAGCTGAGTGTGAATCCCAACGTGGGTCTGCTTTGCTAATGACTTTCCTGCATCATCCTATGGAAATACCTGAGAGATCGGGTGTTTCACTTGGCTCAGAGGAGAAAAAAAAGCCCTTTATTACAGAGAGAGGAGTGATCTGATTCATGGCAACCCACCCATTGGGTGTACAAGCTGAGCCAGCCAGTTAGCATGCCCAAGATCTTCCTGAGCCTTCAAGCCCCGTTGGTCTCCATCACCCATCCAACCTGGCAGTTTCTTCGCCTCCCAGCACCCAGAGCTGCCCAAGAAAGGATTTCCTGGTTCCTCCCAGTGACAAAACCAATACCAAAGGCTTCCATTAATATTCCAGGAGTGGCAGAGAAGATTGACTGCCTCATTAGCAGGCATCGTGTGAAACTCTGACAATAATTAACAACTCAATGGTCTTATTTGCTGGCCTATCACAGAAGTATTCAATCAAAAATGTAATTTGCTCGACGCTCCCATTTACCATAAAGAGAATATTCCTTCAAAGTTTTAAATAGACTAATTAAGAGGGAAGAAATACAGGGGAAAAAAAATTATTAACAGTATAGTTTTAATGGGAAATTACTGGAGCATATTAATAATGCAATAACCATTTTTAACAGCTGTCTGTCAGTTTGTGGGCCGGGGTAATTAAATTAGTCACTAAAGGGTTAGTCAAATTAGGCGTCAGAGAGCAGCGGCGGGGCGAACGAAGGCACGTCAAGCTTAATGCTGCAGCACAGGGAGGATGAGGAGGAGGAGGAGGAGGGGATGGAGGCAGGAGGTCACCCCACGCTGCCAGAGGTTGTGCAGAGCTCTGCAAGCCCTACGTGGGGCATTGCCCTAAAAGCCCCTGGGGTGCAGCGGGACTCTGAGTGTGGGGATGGGGCAGCAGAGTGCTGGCCGTGGACTGGCTCCTCTCTAGGAAAATCACAATTTAAGAATTAAAAAGAAAAAAAAAAAACACCAAAAAGCTCCTCTCTGGGCATGTGCACGGCCTGCAGTGGCCTCCTTCAGCCTGATGTTGCTGCAGGTTTTAATCTCTTTGCAGAGCCAGAAAGCAGCTGTGCAGGGGCTTTTTGGCAGTTGCTACCAAGGCTTTATGTTCTGCGGGTTTCAGGCTTGTGTTCCCCCTGCCTCCCCCCCTTCACCCTTTTTGAAATGAATCTCAGTTAATTTGGGATGTTGTTGAGTCTGAAACACATCTTTCTTGCCGCCAGCCTATTAAAAAATGTATTTACAGCTCCATAAAGCAAAGCCAGCTGTCAAGGTAATGTCCTGCTGGCTCCAGTGTGTTCAGGGCACGGGGTAAGGATGTGGGGAGGTGCTTGCATGATTGCAGTGAAGATTTTAAGCTGAACAAAGAATTTTCAGGCTGGGAAAATCATTGCCTTTGCCTGGGGAGGTGTTTGTAGGAGGCCTGGGGTTCCCTGCCAGAGAATGGTTCCTGCTGTGATTCACTTTCCTACTCTGCTCACTAAATCAGGATGAGGATGTTGGCCTCCGGGTCTGTGTGGGAAAGGATTGCTCCTTCCACTGTGCTCCTCTGAGACTTCAGATGTGTCCTCCATTTTGTATTGATGGACTGGGACCTCTTCTGTAGTATGTCTGTGTTGAAAAACAAACCAGGTCAAAGCAGTAACCAAAGCACAGGTGATTCTCTGATTCTCCAATAAACCCTCACCCATCAGGACGTACCAAACATGGCTGGGGCTTCTGGGGGGCACAGAGCTTTCTGAAACCACAGCCTAAGTCATGCAGAACAAGAACATGTCTTTCCAAATATTAGCTAGCAGCCTGGTCTGTTCTGTGTGTTCCTCTTGGGCTGATTTTGCAAAGAAGCTCTTGGGTTTTGAAATAGATTGATTGAAGTCAGGTCCAGGTCTGGTTGGTCCCATGAGAAGTTTCAATTTTCATCAGTCAGTGGGGTTTGGTAGCATCTTTTTTTTCCCATCACACCCAGTTTAAGCTGACTTCAGAGACACTCCTGCCTACCTGAAGTACTTGGGACTTTGTGTTTCTTTCTTTTTTTTTTTTTTTTGTACCATTAGGGTGAATTGCAACCTGGTGTAGGGAACCTGCTTTGGCAGGGGGGTTGGACTCGATGATCTCTGGAGGTCCCTTCCAACCCCTGCAATTCTGTGATTCTGTGAATGCAAAGTAAGTAGTTCCTTTAGCTGAATGCTTTGGGGAAAGCAGTAATTCTGTTATGCTGTAGAAGATGGTGCCTTGCTGGAAGGGTAGAAGAGACCCACTGGATCCATGTCATCTGGCAGTAAAACCACCCAATCTCCTGGATACCACAGCAACTGCAAGAACACGTTCCCAGCTATTCTGCAGCTTGGGGAAGGGCTGGGCAAGGCGCTCTGGCAAAGGCAGGCTCTGCTCTTTCTCACGTGCTGGAGAGTTACGAGCCGTATAGATTATTTTAATGGCGGTATTACTTCCAACTGTGCCTCTACCATCTGTTCTTCCCCAATTACGGATGCAAAAACCCAGCATGTTTCTCCATTCCGGCAGTAGAGAATGAAATACAAGCGCTATAAAAGGGTGTCTATTCCTTGAACAATGGAGTTGGCACCTGCAGCATTTCGCTCACGCTCGGTGGTCAACGTGCCCTGCCTGGTCCCAGCTCTGCTCCCTGCTGATGCCATGAGCCACACTGACAAAAGGAAGAAACTCATGTGCTGTATGTTTTGTCCAAGCTGGGCAGGGTGGCAGAATTATTAATACTGACCAGGCGTTGTGATGCTACAAAACTCAAGAACCTCTTACCTCCAGTGCGGCGATAAACGGGACTGAGGCACGGCAGGAGGGAGGGAATTAAGGCAGGACATCAAAGACTGGCTTCCATCAAGTAAATCATGCCATTGCTTCAGTAAAAGAACCCTTAAATGTTTTATTAGGGATTTTCAACAACTACCAAAATTAAGATGGAAGGGATGAATTATTAAAAAATAGATTAACTAAACTAGCCTCTGAATTAAACATGGAAGGTAACTATGAGGAGCAGCGCTGTGCACTGCGGGCAGCCAGTCCTTCAGCTGCGCTCGGTGCAGAGGGGAGCAGTGCAGGTGGGATGGAGGTCATGCAGGGTGTTGGGTGCTGACATTGGGACGCTGGCTCAAGGGACCAGTGGGCTGTGCTGGGGATGCTGGGCCCTGCCAGAGCTCTCTGCACTCCTCTCGTGCTGCAGTCTTTTCAAAGTGAGACGACGCTGTCACAGAGTGGCCTGGCTGTTTTTGAAATTTGCTGTTCCAGACCCTGGAGGTCTGATCTGGCCCGACGTGATGCGCTCAGCCCATGTACGTGGAGCACAAAGAGCAGGAGGTGAGGAGATGCTTTTCTCCCTGTAATTTTTGCTGCTCCTGCCTCCTGGAGGTGGGCGCGCTGTCTCTGGGTGCTGAGCACAAGATACGATGGAATTTCTCTCTGTTTGTTCTCCCCACTGCCTCTCTTTCTTCTTCTTTCCCCGACTCATTCAAAGCTCTTACATGCGAGCTCACAATGCAGCTCCTGTGAATGCCAGCAGTCGTACAGCCGCTAGGAACAATTCACAGTATCTGCCACAGCATTGCTTTAAGGTTCACTCTAATGGAACGAGTGGAAGCTTCATTCATAATAATAATAAAGCACTATTTTGCAGTTATATACCGCTTTTCATCTTCACGACTCAAAGCAGCATTAATTAACTGCACGGCACCGTGGGAGCTAGGTAACTGTTGTTGTCCCCATTTCACAGTCTGGAGCAGTGACATATCTGGAGTTGCTCGCGGTTGTGCAGTAATTCAGCATCAGAGAGGCAGTAAATCCAGAAACGCCAACTCCTGCTCTGTGCTTTATTTCTGGGGAACGTTCTCTCCTCATTCTTCTGGCAGAGCAGCCCCTTAGGAGATTTAAAGTCATCTTCGTTTCTTAAGTTGAGCGTCGGGTAGAGAGGGGGATGTTGCTGGAGTTGAACTGAGGCCGAGGGGGGCTCCTGTGATGTGAAGGGAAGCAAGTTCCACGCCCCCAGGCTGGCGGTCGGCGGTCGTTTCAGCTTTGCTGGGCTCCTTCCTCCTTCCATCGAGACAAAAAAATTGGAGAGGCAAGTTCTCCTTGGTCTGTTCTTTCACAAATATGCATCCATAAGCCTGTTTTCGTAAAATGGCAACAGACAAAGAAGAAAGCCTCAAATTCAGGCTGTTTTCGTGCTTGTAAAAGCTCGGGTTTGCCTCTCCGGTGAGCTCCAAAATCTCTTGGTTAACTCCTTTTCCAAGGGTCACATTAGCAGCCATTCCTAGGGATGCTCCTCATTGACTGCAAATCAGTTTTGTCCCTAAGCCACCAAAGTCTTGGTCAGTATTGTGAAAGGTCATTTGTTTGGGAGACGTTGGGTCAGCAGCACTGCAAGTGCAGAATGCACCAGGGCACTGCCGTGACCAAAACATCACCCATGACCGGGGATGGAATGCATGCCACCGAGTGCCACACATCCCATAGGAGCCCCCCAGGCTCCGTGTGCTGCAGGGACCCCACGTCCCGTGGCTGCTGATGGGCTCCCGGCATCCCATCACCTGCAGGGCTGAGCGTTTCCCACCCCCTGGCATGGCAGGGATGCTTCCCCCTCTGGAGGCGTTTCCCAGCACACCCCAGCCGTGCTGCAGCCCCACAGCTGCCCCTGCCTGGAGCTGCTCGCAGAGCGCCTGCAGTCTCACTGCTCACAGCCTCCTTTGTATTCTCTCCTCACCCTGCCGACCTTAGCTGCTGCTTTGTGCTGTACAAACGCCCGTTTTGTACTGAGCAGGTTCCCGCTGCTGCCTCCTCAGCGCTGGATTTTACGTTTCTCTCTCTCGTATCTGGTGAAGGAAGCAGACTGTATTCCCTGTAGTCCCCACACATCCCTGCAAGCAGGCTTCAGATTAGCGTGGAAATTTTTCTATTTAGTCCCTTTCATTAAAACAGACATGAAAATAAAGGTGGTGGGTGGAATGTGATGGGCAGGAAGAGGGTGGTGTTGCAGCACGCAAAGGTTTTTCTTTTCCTTTCTTTTCTCCCCTTCTCCTCTTCCGTTGTGATCAGTCTCCAGTTGCAAAATGTGCATCCAGAGAGCAGACTCCCCAGCAAGTTTCTCCTGATCTGCTTTGACAGATCCATCCGGGCAGGAGTGCTGATGGCCACATCCCACGTGTCAGCATCTCCTCATGTAGTTGTGGTTCACACTGAGCGTCCCCGCTCCCATTGGCTGCTGGCAGAGCTGATGTCTGAGGTCAGGGTGGCCCCAGGGGAGGGATGCTCCCATCCCACGCACCTCTGCCATTAGCTGCTCAGCCCCTTGTATCCCATGCAAGCTCTGCTGTAGCAGGGCTCTTGGAAACACATTTGGTGTGGGATGCTTTCAATCATTGACCTGGGTAAGGAATCTGCCAGCAGGCACAGGGCATTCTGCCTTTAATAAATGCATGCATTCTTCATGTTGCACTTTGTAATGAGATCTCATGGAGATGTACAGACAAAGGCAGGATGTTTCCAGGTGTTTGGTACATGGGTGCGTCCAGAGGAGCTCCGAGGAAACCCAGACATGGTGTGTGAGCACAGTGCTGCCTGTTGAGTGGGGCTTCATGATGCTCAGTCATGTGTATGGGATGCCCTGTGTACTTATCCTGGGATGTGCTCAGGGCCAGGTTGGATGGGGCTCTGGTTGGCGCTGATTTAGTGGTTGGCAACCCTGCCCACAGCAGGGGCTGGAACAGGGTGGTCTCTGAGGTCCCTTCCAACCCATGGCATTCTAGGATTCCGTGATTCTGTGTGGGGTTGGGGTGCCCTGTTCTAAAGGCACCACAGCTGAGCCACAGTGGAGTCCTGAGTCCTGGCCCCAAGAAATCCCAATCTCCAGTGCTGGGCTCCATAGGAAACAGGACAGCTGGTCCCCACCTGAGGTATGGGCTTGGCTGCTCCAGTTCCTTGCCTTTTTAACCCTCTCCCTTCCTCAGGTGAATGATGATGTTCCTTTTTCCAACACTGAATTCAATTTATCTTGTGTATTGACCCAAACAGAAAGTCAGTGTTTTCTTCATCTGCCATTTGCACTGATGGCAGCCAATTTGGGTCGGCGGGAGCAAAAACGGTTGCATCAGAATTCAGTGCCAGCTTACTTCTTATTTTTTTAAATGCTGATTATCCTTTTTTTTTCAGTACACACCTGGCCCTGGACACAGCATTTGCTACAGGATATAGCTGCAGGCAAGGCTAAAAATGTGCAGCCCCTGGGGCTGCAGAGCTGGGAGGATGCCTGCAGGGCTGCTCATTATGGGCACTGGGGGCTGCCCACTGCCTGCTGGTGCACGCAGTTTGGTTATGAAGTGGTCACATCTGCGGGCTTCGTGCACATCTTAAGCTCTGCATCTTCCTCTGAAGTCTGGAGGCCACACTTTTCAGCTATTCCCCAGGTTACAGGGGTGCAGGCACTGCACTGCAAACTGTCCAGGTCTGTGTTTTGTGTCTGATGGCAGAAAGCTTGCTTGCTGTCCGTAGAGAGCTTGCTTCTCTGCTTGGGTATTCATAAGAGTGCAAGTCAGCAGAGGTTCAAAACTAATAAATGAGCAGAGCTGTCCCATGCACTGGTCTAAACACAGCTGACCCAAAAAGCTTCCAAGCTGGCTACAGCTGCTTTTAAGCAGCAGGGATGTGCTGACAGTGCTCTGTTTTGCAGTGGTCAGAGATTAAGGAGCTTGTGGTGCGTTCATGGGGAAGGTGCAAAGGAGGTGAACCTTCTGGCAGGGTGTGGGCAGCTTTGAGGCACAGCCATGGTGGTCTGATGGGGCATGGGTGCTGCACAGGGGAGTTCTTGGTGCTCCTCAGCCACTGATGTCAGTTGTTTCCTATGCCAGTGATGGCATCTCCAATCCCGTACTGCACTTCTTTAGGGAAATAAACAGCAGAAAGCCCTTTCCTTGCTGCATGGGAGGAAGGATTTGCTCTTTGGGTGCCCTCACCCAGTCAGCAGTGGGATGGATCCTTACTAAAGGCAGTCTGGAAGGGTTGGGTGACCAGCCAGCTTCCCAGTGTGTGCTGCGCCTTGCGACAAGCCCCAGGAGCTGCTAATGAATACTGGGCATCTTGCATAACGCAGTCTGCATTGAGTGCCTTAGATAAGAGCCAAGGCCCTTTGAAAAAGCCCATCCATATGGACAGAAAATCCCTATGCAAATCTCTCCCCAGGTATAAAATTAATTGGATTCCAACTTCAAAGACCGCTTCTGGAAACAAGCTCTAAGTAACCGAGTTGTGCCTCAGTTCCTCTGTCTGCGGACGCTCACCTGGCTTTTTCAAAATCATTGAGTGTTGCTGATAGAAGGTGCTATATATAGCAGCAAAGCTATGCATATATGTATACTTATGCATAGAGACTCCCCTAGTAAGTGACCCAGTGGTTTTGTTAAGTGCAGCTTGCTGGTTTGGCTCTCCAAACAGCTGAGGTTTTGCATCTTACGGGTGCTGGGCGGCACCACAGCCAGCTGCAGCAGGACCAGGGAACGCAGTGGGGCCTGGGACTGTGCTGGGGTTAGGAGGAGATGCAGGGGGATGTTCCTGTTTGCCAAGGGCTCAACCCCATCGCTTCACAAGAGATCAATAGGAGCAGCAGGTGCTCAGCAACTGCGAAAAATCGGGGGATAAGCGTTTGGTCTAGCAACCCTGGCCATTTCCTATTTATCTAATCTAATTCTATTGGCATTTCTAAAGTGCTTTTCGGCGCTGCATCTAAGCACTTTATGTGTATGTTGGAAAAACCCACAGCTGCTGTGTAATTAGGGCATGTGAGCCTGGGATGCGGGCTTGTCCTGGTGCCTGTGTGCAAGTGGACAAATGGGATCCTGCTCACAATGTCCAGCTTCCCCTACTGACCCTCACAAATCACTGCAATGTCAGATCCAGAAGAACCTGCTAGACCACACAGCTTACCCCAAATACCCTCGAAGGCTGTGGAATGGAAGGGAAAAAGCAATGGGTTTGTGCCTAAGCAAACATTGAAGGCTGAGTGATAGATATCCTCAGGCTGAGGTTTGCAACCTGCTGCTGTCGCTGTACTTGGGGTGGGGGTTGGAGGGACTGACCCATTTTGTGTGTTCAGCCTTTAATAATTTGGGCATTGTTATGGACATCTCATGCCTTCTGTCCGGGGTTTTGTTCGATTGCTTGCTTTTCTAAGATTTCTTTTGCTCCTCCAGGCAAAACTGCTGTAGAGGATGGAGGCAGATGTTTGTATGACATGTGGAGCTCTTACAAGCAAAAAAAAAACAACAACCAAAACCCTAATTAATTTGGCCAGCTTAAAGGCTTTCCCGAATAACTCAAATTGCTACACATGGAGTGAGGTCTTGTTTAATGTAAGCAGCAGTGGGCAGTGCTCTCCCTGCCTGAGCACAGCCTGTGTCCCTGCCCCACAGCAGCTCCCAGAAGTGCCGGGCTGGGATCTGTGGGGGGGGGGAATGGGATGTGCTGGGATGAGAGGGGAGGGGGGTGGTGAGTGGAGCAGGAAGGTCCCTGCTCCTGCAGGCTGAGTGAGAAGGGCTGAGCAGTGCTGCCTCCAGCACTTGTGCGTGATGAATTCCCTCTTTTCCTACCTAAACTAACCTGCAACGCCTTCCCCTTCCTCTCTTCCCAGAGTAAAACTGTGCGTGACCCCTCCTTTAAAAAATGCTATTAAGGTTGCAGAGCTCCAAAGCGAATAGTTGCCAGGGTCAGCTCACTGTGCAGCCTCCAGGCAGCCCCTCGGTGTGGATGCGTTATGAAGCCTGCTTTAATGGCATGGCCATGTACTGGCTTTTCACCTTTGCCTCGTTCAGCACAGGCAATGAACCTGCTCTGGGAATGATCTGCATTAATGTGGAGCAGTAAAAACTTCCACCTAAGTCATTGAAAGCTACTCTGCGAGTAGAGGAAGTGTCATTTAATGCTAAGTACTCTGAAAAAATCAAGTCTAAATGTCACAAATTTGGTGCATGTAATGTAGTGGATATTTTCTTGCATTACTGTTCCCGGGTCTTGGCTCCCCATCTGTAAAATGGGGATGATAACGGCGAGATTGGGAACTTAATCACTTTATTGGTTGTGAAATACTGCTGCTTTCTGGTGTTGAGCAAAGAATAAGCACTCGTGAGGAGCTGAGTAATTGCCATGGAGAGCAGAGTAAGCAGGAGCTGTGTACTCCCCAGTGAGGAGCAATGAAGGCACCGGGGAGCTGCCAAAGGAGCTGTTTGTAGGGCAGTAAGAATCCAGCAGGCATTCATCAGAACCTGGGGTGGGTTTTGGGATGCCCCAGTGCTGCAGACACCCCAGTACTGCTCAGCACCGTCCCTTCTGGCAGCAGGGCAGGATCCCTGTGCTGGAGGAGGTCCCACCATGCAGCCGTATGGGTTTGGGTTTGGGACCAGTGCCCCTCCAGGGCTCAGTTGGAAATACCAGCCTGAAATGTATTCACAAGCTGGAAAGTTTGAAATGAGTCTGTGGAGGGGATGGGATGGAAGGGATTGCTAGGCAAACGGAGCTAATAAAAATATTAATTAGCATAGAGAAATCATTTGATAATTTTCATTTATGTATTTTTTAATTATGCATTGCTTCCATGACTGATAACCCCGCACCATTAGTGTGATCCATTTTGCTAGATAAACATTTTACTTTGTGAGTTAATTAGTGTTCAATTACTATCAATTACTACGTATTACTACTACCAATTCCATGTTAAACAGGCAGATCCCACCGCTGCTAATTGTTTCATTTATCAACACTTGGAGCTGTTTGGAACCCTATTGCATGAGGTGGGGGGGGTCCTGCAGGGCTGGGGGTCCTGGATGTCATCTGCACTCCTCGCTGTGCCTGCAGCTTTCTTGTCCTGGTGCTCCAAGTGTGACCATTTCCTGCCATTTGATTTCTTAAGATGTTGAATCTGTGCTTTTCTTCTGGTGTGCTGCAGCTTTTTGAACTGTTAGAAATCGTGTTAGGAAGTTTCTTCCTTGGCAAGTGAAATTTGGAATAGTGCTGCACAAAGAATGAAGGGGAAGTGAAGGAGAGGGAAGGAGAGTAGGTGAAATGGGAAGGGAAGGGAAGGGAAGGGAAGGGAAGGGAAGGGAAGGGAAGGGAAGGGAAGGGAAGGGAAGGGAAGGGAAGGGAAGGGAAGGGAAGGGAAGGGAAGGGAAGGGAAGGGAAGGGAAGGGAAGGGAAGGGAAGGGAAGGGAAGGGAAGGGAAGGGAAGGGAAGGGAAGGGAAGAAATGGGTCAGGCTCATCTTGGATAATTGTGGTGCCCTTGTAGTTAATAACAAAAGCTAATACAACTAAATTAGGTATGTCTGTCTCTCGCTGCTGATACAGTCAACCGAGGAAAGCGGATTGCTCTGAAGTAATTTGGAACAGCCAGCTGAGAGCAGTAGCTGAGGTTTTAGGAGCAATTGTACCGATATCACCGAGATCTGGGGCTCTGTGTTTGTGTGAAAGGAAGAAAATAGTTTCATAAGTGTTGGGCACCTTCAAAAGAGGGAAAGTCATCTCCCTGCCTGGAGTAATTAGCACCTGGTGAAGCTAACAAGGAACCTGGGGAAGGTGCACAGCCAGCAGGGATGTATGCCCGGCGTGGAAGGGCTGAGCCCTGCAACATGGCCCAGCAGCCCCAGGACATGTGCACTGCAGGATGGGCTTTGTCAGCTTGCTTTTGTTGTGTGCTGTTTGTTTGTTTTGTTTTGCTTTAATTAAATTTCTGGTCCTTGTGGTTGCCAAGGCGAGCTTCAAAACACTCCGATGGAGCGCTGGTTTTATTGACTCTACAGCAAGTTATTGAAGCGTGGTAGGAAATGCTTCACACTTTCAACCTCAAGGTTTTTTGGAGAGCTTTTTTTTTTTTTCTTTTTTTTTTTTTTTCAAGTGTTTATTATAGCTTTACTGCAAGAAATGTGCTATCAGGAAAACTGATAGTAAGCAGCTCCTCGGCAATGTGTGACAGGTAGCTCCACTGAGTGCTGTCTCTGGTGTCACCCAAGTAAGGAGGAGCTCTCCCAGTTTAGGACCTAGCCTGGATGACAGCTTGTCTTCAAACCTCCCACCACTGTTAGAACGACTGAAAAATGCCTGTGGGTACGTGAGAAACTCATCTCTTTACATAAAATAATAAATCTGCTCCATAGCCACACGTCGTGCACCACGTTAGGAAATGCAGCACTTGAAGTTCAAAACTGCAAAGTCAGAGAATCATAGAACCACCAAGGCTGGAAAAGACCTCCAAGACCATCCAGTCCAACCCTATCACCAACATTTCCTACAAGCCCATGTCCCTCTGTACAACATTTACACGTCGCTTGACCGCAAATCCGTAAGGTAAAGGCTGTCAATGCCTTTGGGGCTGCCCTGTGGCCTCCCAGCACCATGCATGCCTTCCCATTGCAGCTCAGCTCTACCAGTGTGGGGCTGTCCCTGCTGTGGGGCTGGCTTGGGATGCAGGCGATTACTTATTGCACATTTGTTGTAATTTGGGTGTTTAACAGCACGGCTCTTTATAAAGAAAGCTGAGCCTGTGCTACAATGCAGCTTTACTGGAATGGTCTGTGAATGTCTGAAATGCTACAAGCACTAAAAATAACTGCAAGCATCTGAAGTTGGCCACCCAGCAGTGGCAAGCACCTTTAATTCACATTGCTTGTTGCCTTGGTTCCTCAGCTTGAGCAAGAAGAAGAGAAAACACAGGGCTGTGGGTAGAGCTGTGAAACAAAGTGATGTGGGTGAGGCTTCAGGGTCTTCAGTTGTAGCTCCAGAGCAGGGAAGCCCCCAGAGGGACAGCATGGCTGCTTTAGCAGAGGGAAAGGAGATGAGAGGGGAAAGAGGAAAGGAGCAGAAAGGATGGGAGTGGGTCTGAGAGCACATGAGGTCCTGAGAGTGCTTTGCATGGGGGGAATGAAGTCCCCTGGCCCAGGTGGAACTTCAGCTACTGCTCTGGGTAAATCTGTCCTTAGGTGAGAGTCCCAAGGGAGGAAGGCTGAAGGAATGAGAGATTAAAGGGAAAAGGGCAAAGCTCGCATGATTGCAAAGCACAAGCTTAGTTCCAACTGGCATCCTTTTGTTCTTTGTTTTTCTCAACTATGTTTAACCCTGTAAGAGCTGAAGCCTTTAACCATTAGCAGGCACTAAAAAGGGGCAGCTAAGCTGAATAACACCCACTAATCCCCTTCCAGAATGAGCTGGAGAGAAGAGTCACTGTGATGCTCAGGAGCTTATTCAGAGTTGAGTACTTTGGAGGCTTTGAGAATTGCATGGTGTTGATATTTCATGAATAAATAACCCACAGCAATATTTGTCGCTGAATCTGCTTCATTAATGAGGTCCTGGAGCAAAGGGGAAGGACAGAGGGCTGTGATGGGATTGAAGACAAAAGCTTTTTCAAGTGATTCAATATGCAGGTGATGGGAAGTGGCACGGGGTGGGTGCAGGAGCTGTGTGGTGATGGAGAGCAGGGCTGCTGAGCATCACGTGGACCACATCCTGTGAAATAAGTTGTCAGAAGAGCAGGTTTTACCAAGGCATGGCGAATGATCAGAGGGTTGTGGTGGAGAGGAGAGAGTGTTTGGCTGGTGTGTGTCGTTTGGGAGGGCTGGGAGTTGGAGCAGGAATGCGCATGGCTCAGAAATGTGCTTGTGGGGAGAAGCTGGCATTAGGAATGGGCTCACGCACTCCTAAGCACCCTTTTCTAGAGGACTTGATGTCCCCTCCAGGCTGGTGGGGAGCAGCCCCGTCTCCTTCCCAGCAGGCCTCCAGCTTAGGGGATGCAAGGTCCGTGCAAAACTCACCCCTTTTCCCTTATAGGAAGCTGCAGCATCCAGGTGGGAACCCCAGGAGCGCCAAGGACAGGGCTGGGGGAGATAGAGGAGCATGGGAACATTGCAACACGCACCTCCATCTGTGTTTCCCTGCCTCCTTGGGCAGGGAATATGTTAAGATGTGTAATGACTCGTTCAGGCTCACCTATGGGGTTCTGCTGTGCCAGGCCCCATGTCAAAGAGCAGATTCCCACAGCCCCAGGGCACGAGCAGCCGTTTGTTTGGGCTTCCAGCTTGGCATTATGCAAGCACCTCATCGATGTGGGCTGAGCATCTGGCCCCAGATGGAGCTGAGCTTTCCAGGTGGGTGGAGGGAGAGTTGTCACGGTTGTTGTATTTTTATTTAAAAAAGAAAATATCTCTCTGTGTTTACAAGCAGCATTTTTGGTTAATGAATAATATGGCCTTTCTGTTCCCTCTTCCCTCTGCCGATATACGCACCCTGATCTAATGTATTCTGCCTTTCTCACTGCCTCACTTTGGAGGAGCTGCAAATTCTAGTGGGAACAGAGTGCTAATAGAAAAGGGCCTCTAAAGACATTTGAAACATGACCAAGAAAGTACAGAGGGAGATTGAGCTCCAGATATGCTGCAAAATCTAGGAAATGGGCCAAGAGAGGGGGAATATGGGAAACATGATCATTGAGAGGGAAAAGTTAATTGGGAAACATTAATTGGGGTGAAAGTGGGCAGCACAGGTGGTGAGTCCTTCTAGAATCCAAGGGAAATCTGAACATCTGACCTGAAAACAGCGCAGGGCTTCATTATGTTGGGTTTGTCGTTGGATAATTTCGAGCCCTCGTGTTTTCAGGAAGAAACTTGGTTACACCCTAAAGGCTCAGAAAGCAGAAGGCAAAGTAAGAAAAGAGCCCTCCTGATGATTGATTTATTTTTAAAACCTCATCATTTTCCTGCCAATCTCTTTACCGTTTTTTTTTCTCAATGCCTGACTCATGGTTTTTTGGAGGCACAGTGTTGGTGGGGCTGCGTGCGTGAGCGTGACGGCGCAAGTCCCTCCAACAGGAACGTGGTGCTGATCCTCAGGGACTGCTGAATATTCTTCCTCTGCTGTTTTCTTGCCAGGTTTTTGCAATAAAACCCCAAATCCAGTGGGCACTGGGTCATTGCATGGGTTTCAGGTGCCACTGGGGGATGCTGCAGGGGAAGCTCAGAGCGCTGTGTGGCTGCCCACACTGCCTCGTGGGTGCTTTAAGGCCACAAGGGTCAGTGTTTATTTGCAGCCTTCAGTGTATAACGATCTCATAAATAGCCTGCGGAGGTCAAGTCTGTCTCCATCACTGCCTTGTCCTGTGACCTTGGGTAAATGCTTTGTCTCCTGTGTGTCTGCACTGCTGGTGAGATGGGGACCGGATCTGGAGCCCACGGTGCGTTGCAGCAATCTGTTAACATATACAGTGTGCTTTGAAGATGAAAAATACCTTGGAGATGCTCAAAGCTCTCAATAAGCATCTGCATTCCCTTTGCCAGAACCCAGCAGAAAGAAGTGCAGGAGTGCTTTGTCACAGACAAAATCTGCTGTGTGAGCAGCACAGCGAGGCAGGGCTGGGAGCAACTCAAGTCTTTCAGCGATCATTGAATTCGTTGGGGTTTGTGCTTCGTGCTCGCTTCAGGAAGATCACAGCTGTGCCTGGGGTGTGCAGCACAGAGCTGCAGCCCACAGCCCTGGGACAGAGCCCAGGTCCCCGGCCACATCCCAGGAAACACTAAGCTGAGTTTGTGTGGCTTTAATTCCTATTGGGGAATCCCCGTGTGCTGGGTGAGGCGCGGGGCTTGGGAGGCTTGGCTCAGGTGTAGCACAGCCAGGAGTTTCGCTGTTGTGGATTTACTGTTGGTTAGTAGGGGGTTGGATTCACATCAGTGATGCTAACAAGGCCTCTTGTTTGCATGAAAATGACGTAGGCATACTCAGAGCAGGTTGGTTTAGGTCAAGGATGTCAAAGTTACACAGCAAATTATGTAAACACACAGCAAGACCATAGACTCCTCGTCTTGGCAAGCTTCCTCTAGGTGGGTTTCCATCACAACGCCATGATTTCACCTCTGTGGGTGAGATACAGCAGTGCCACACTGCGTGCTGCCGCTCCCTGCCCCTCCTGCTGTCTCTAACGGTGCCTTTTCTCTCCAAGGGAAGAAGCGATGCTGTCCACCTACTTTGAAACCATCAATGATTTGCTCTCCTCTTTCGGGCCGGTCCGGGATTGCTCCCGCAACAACGGCGGCTGCACCCGCAACTTCAAATGCGTTTCGGATCGCCAGGTGGATTCGACAGGCTGCGTGGTACGTACAGCTGGGGGCACACACTGCTTGCTGCCTGCATTGCCTGGGGACACGCACTGCTTGCTGCCTGCATTGCCTGGGGGCACACACTGCTTGCTGCCTGCAGCAATGCCCAGAGGGATGGATGTGTGCGGTGCTCGCTGCTGCCCCGTCCCCTCTTGGCAGTGAATCCCAGGTGGGAAGTTTGCCTTAGGGACTTTGGGGCTGGGGATTTGGGGATTGGGTGTGGAAAAGCCAGAGGGATAAAACGGAATTTGTGCCTGGTGGGGAGGTGCCTGTGGGGCTGCCCGCTGTGCCTGTAGCAGAAGGGACATCACCTGCTGTCCCAGCCCTGGCTCTGCAGGCTCAGCCTGTCCCCCCGCCGAGGCAGGAGTTAAGTGTCTCTTTATTTATTGAAGATGTTTACACACGGCAGCAGCCTGGAAAGGTCAGACTGGAGTGGTGCCGTCTCCGGGGCGGCATTTTCATTATCCCCTTCTCCAATTGCTTGTTAAGGCCATTTAGCACGACAGCCTGATGTGTCACCGGCAGCACCCGGCCCCGCAGCGCCTGCTGTCTCCTCCTTCCTATTCCTCTCCCTTTTCTGCTTTCTTTTCCGATCGTTGTTTCCTTTTGTTCTCTTCCTTTACCCCTTCCCAGGGAGGGGCTCTGTTTCTGGCATATCTTTTTATTTTTTCTTTTCCCCCCTTTTTTTTTTCTTTTTCCCACCGTTATTTTGCTCTGCAAACTAATTGTGCCTCGCAGACGCTGTCAGAAACAATCGGGGCTCTGATTGCCCTGTGCCTCTGGGAAGAGACGCCTCTTTTTAAAAGTCAGGATATATTAAGATAGAAATTGTCAATAAATTACAGGCGCAGCGCTCACCACGGCGGCACACGGAGAGGCAGAAATTGAAAACCGCGTCACTCAGGGAAAACAGCCCCCCTGGCTTTTGTAATGGTTCAATGGGACTGGTTTTAAAGGGAACAAAACACATCCGGCAGGAAGGAGGGGAAATCACCTCAAGGTCCATCCTGCTCCCCAGGAGCCCAGGAATTGCAGCGCTGAGAGAAACGTGGCCATTCCCTGGGGGGGAAAAAAGGCATAAATCAATGGTTCCTCCACCCAGGCTCCCTGTGGGCTGTGTTCATGGCACGGGATGAGGTTGCAGGTGATGGGAGCTGGGTTGGTAACCCAGCTTCACCCTCGTGTCCCCTCGGCCACAGTCATTTGGTGACAGCATCTCTCGCGGTGCCGGGAGGGATGGGCTCATTTGCTGTACATTTGCAGGAATGTCAGTTAGTTTTAAAGCTGAACTGCCGTGAACTCAATTTGCCAATTTGGTGAGTGCTATGGGCAATATCGGGATGTAATTTAATTAAACTATCCCCTTTTTATAGAGTTCAGGGAGCACTCGCCTGCTCATTTTAGCGCTAGGTTTTCTTCAGCTTTACTCTGGACACTGTTTCTCAAATCATGACATGTTGTTAATCTTTACCAGTCAACAGTTTATTAATTTGCTGAGGACCACAGAAGTATATAATCAGTGGTTCATCAATCAAAGCTAAATCCAACAAATGTTCCAGGCAGGTACCGAGCATAAAATATACATGTGGGCTTGTAAGCAATTAATACACAGCAGAGCTGGAGCCTCGCAGCTCGACCAGGGAACAGCACAAATCTCAAAGATTTCTTACTCCTTTTATTTATAATCATCATCTGTTACCAGTTCCTTCGTGCCCTTAGCGCAGCTTCCAGTAATTCTGCAAGGATGGAGGATGCATTTATCTTGGGGCTTTCAGCAGAACGTTCCCTGCCATTACCCAACTGCTTGGCCTTTAGAGGACATGGGCAAGTGTCGGGGCAGTTGCCTGCAGGTGTTGGTTGAGGCTCTTTGGGTTTCTGAATGAGACCCAAGCACACTGTTCCATTAAAGCCTCAGTGCACGGACCCAGGGTTCTGAGCCCGCTTCCCACAGGGCTCTTTTCACCTTTCTCGTGTTTTTTTTCTGTTATTTTTCCTTGCACCCAGTAGGTGGCATTCGTGCATAATGCTCTTCTGCAGTTCTTTACTTATCGGAGGCTTTTTATTGCTTGGGTAATTACAAGAAGCACAGGTTGCCACCTCGCTGTGACCTTTGTTTGGAACTGTTGAATGGTGCCTTGGCTCTGAGCTCTACCTTGCAGAATAGCAGAGCAACCCCCAAACTCTGTGTCTGTTTACATCCCACTTCTCCTTGCTGTACCCAGAGCTGCTGTCAGTCAGGGGATGCCACAATCACTTCCCAAGGAAAACAAAACCCCAGTGAGCATCTCTAGACCCAGTGGGTCTTGAGTGCAGCTGTGCGAGCTTCCAGGATCACAGCAAACCAGGAGGAACCGTAGGGGAGGAACAAGACAGGTTATTTATTGCTGATAGAGAAATGTATATCACTGAGCCCTCCTTCCAGGACGTGGGTAGCTGCTAGCCAGGAGGGAAAGGATGCAGGAGGAGGGAGAGGGCCTGACCCTTGCATGTTGCTCATTTATAATTTAAGTTGAAATGCTGTGAATTGGACCTGAGGGAATGAAGGGAACACCTGCAATGTGGCTAAAACTCAGGTTTCCCCACCTGTCACTTGGCTGGGGTTTGCTCACAGATGCCAATGCTCCCATTACTCGTCTCTGCCACCCCAGCAAGGTGACCGTGTTGGTGTGCATGGTTCCTGCACCATGCCTCATCAAGCATCATTTCAGGCTGAAGTCCTGCTAGCAGAAAGGTGTTTCTAATATAAACAATTTGGCTGCAAGCACAATATAAACTGCTTTTCTTCATGGCTATGGGGACAACCCATCAGCTAGGAGAACAGTGTGCGGAAGGGAGATGGTTTCTTAATTGCACTGTGGCCCACACTGTGACACCTGTGCTGTGCTTGTCCTGGCCTTTTCAGACACAGAAAGAAGAGAATTTGGCATGGTCCACATAGGCGTATAAGCCTGAGCTCAGCCTGTCTGGATCTAATCCTCCCCTTTTGCTCCTTTCCACACCAAAATAAGGGCTGCTCCTCAGCTGCTGCAAAGCACTGCAGAGAAATGGTTTAATTTAAGAGGGTAACCAATTCACAGAGAAGTGAGATTAGAAGTGAGAGAAGGCCAGTGGGCTCTCTGCTCTCCTGCTGCCAGCCCAAGTCTTCCTGGGGCTTCCTGGGACGAAGGAGAGCATGGGAGCATTTGGAAATGAAGTGAATGGGGTTGAGAGCTGATGTTCCTTGGGGACATTGGGTGTTGGCAGTTCCAGCCCCCAAAAAACTGTGCAGAAATGCCCCACGTCTGCAAATTCCAGACTGTGTTGGTTCAAAACATCTCTGTCCTATGCAGGAGGGGGAAATGTTTCATTCCAGCATTATCATCTGGAGTTTTATGTCATATGTTACATTATCCCAGTGTTCAACCTGAAATAAAAACAAAATAAAGCAGTGGAAACCAAAACATTTCAACCTTGTCAAAATTAAACGCTTTTCTAATTTCCCAGTGAATTTTGAGATGTAATTGACGGAATCCCATAAAGCACTTAAGCTTCATCAAATCTGCATTTTCTGACAGACAATTGTTCATTGAAAAATAAAAACTCATCCGTCCCTGCCTTAAGAGGCACCTAGCTAATTATGTGGAGATGCACAACACGCAGGGGAGGGAGATGAGGAGGAAACCATTCTCTTCTAATCCCCCTTAAGTTTTGCTGGCTCCTCGAAGCAGAAGATTACTATTTATGCATATTATGGGTGGGAGCAGAAACCCCTGGTGCTATTGAGATGGAGGCACTGAGGTGAGCTGGAGGTCTCAGTGCTGAAGGGAGGTGACTGAGATGATAAAATCCCATCTTTTGTGTTGGCTTTTGCAATGGCATTCCATAGAGGTCACCAGTTGGCACCTCTTCCCTCTGCACCACGGCAGATTGGGTTGCTCTGTGTTCTGGTCGCATCACACTTGGTTTGGGTCCTTGGCTTTGGTTTGGTTCCTGGGCTTTGGTTTGGGTCCTTGCCTTTGGTTTCAGTCCTTGATTTTGGTGTGTAACTTTGTGCCCAGGCTGTTTCCTGAGGTCAGATGAATCTGTAGTTGAATTTCTGGTCTCCCAAAGGGTTCTGGTGGTGCCAGGCTCCCTTTTGTCATGGGCAGCAAGCGCCCCAGTGGGCAGGAGCTGATAGTGTGCTCCAAAATATGCTGGCAAGGCATCCTGGGGACACGCTGAGGATGTGAGCTACCACTGCACATGCTTTGGAACCTGCAGAACAGATGGGTTTGATTTTCTGAAGCTAAAATAATGACTGATGATCTTGAGATGGAAAACGAAGCAGGGAGAAAAGAGTAGGAAGATAATGACTGTTATTTCAGCAAACGGTTGTAATGTTGCCCTTTGGGAAGGATGTTCCCTGCAGCGAGGCTCTGGGGGGGTGAGGACATTGCTGCCCAGGGAGGTGATGAATGGAAGGATGGCCCCAGAGAGAAAGGGGCACACAAAGCCCCCTCAGATCCAGAGAGGCAGAAGCAGCGCGAACCAAAGCTGACTAAATATATATATGGACACAAAGGGATTTAATGTGTTTGTATCATTTCTGAGCTCCAACAAGCAAATAAAATACATGCCAGCGCATAGTTCAGAGCTCATTAAAACACTGGCACTTGCTGGTGCCTCAGCAGTACCCTGGATTAATGGTTTTGTTTCCCACTGGAGAAGTTCTTCAGTGCTGAGGAAGAATGTGTCTAACGAAGGTGAGTTCATTAGTGCTGTTGGACTCTTTCACACCCAGTGCTGGAGCCCCACACTGCTCTGGGGGGTAGGAGGGAAAGCTGTGACCTCAGGATAATGGTTTGGTGCACTGCCTGTCTGTCTGTCCATCCAGTATAGAGGATCTGTTCCATTGGTGCTCTGGCTATCTGAGCATGTTGTGGTTGGGTTTGGCATTGCAAATTAAACTCCCATTGACCCCACCGCCCCCCTGGGTGCAGGACTGAGTCCTCACCTCCATGCCATAGGTACGGGATCCCCAGCTCATTCAAGTCAGACAGAAGCAGAAGCCTGTGTGGGAGAAGTGCCTGACAAAAAGGCTGCTAATATTGAGAAAACAGAGCAGAATAATAAAAAGCACGCTTTACTCTTTACCAGAACACTTTATTAAGTATTCTTTTTTTTTTAAATAACAGAGAAGAGGAGCGGAGCTGTGAGCAGGCAGTGCTGGGCAGAGCTGGCTCCTCTCAGGAGGAATCGCGTCGGTAATGAGACACACGTTTTGTTTCCAGTGACCCCATCGCCCGTCTCGCTGCTAATGATCTTTGTAAAAGAGAAAGAAACGAAAGGGCCTTTGCTCACTAGCACAAACAATCCAGATAGATGTTTTCCTAAGCAACAGTCTTGTGCAGATTGTGGTGGATGCTGGCTGCCTTTACACTGGGAAGGGGCTGCCTCGCAGTGCGTCTGCCCTGCCTTGGCTGAGGATGGGGCTCTGGTTGGCAGGAGGTGGCTCCGTGGTGTCACACAGTGATGTCCTGTCACCCGGTGAGGTCCTGATGGGGTGACAGTGTGGGTCAGGGGGATCCCGTTTGGTTTGGGCCAGCGATTCAGCAGCTCGGCGTCTCCAAAACCACACGGTCCTGCACCCGCTGCCGCTCCATGGCACCCTGGTGACATCATTTCGAAGGGAACAAAGCAGACTGCTCTGAGAACCAGGTAAAAATAGCGTGTTCTTATTCAGCATCTGTGCTCCCTGCATGTGCTTGGAGTCTGTTTTGCTGACAGCGGTGACAAAGAGCAGGACCTCGGGCTCTGCCTGGTGCAAACAAGGACAGTGGGCTGATGTCCATCCGTGCCATCAGCAGAGCACGCACCAAGCTGCCCTCGGCTCTGCCTTCCCAAATTCACTGGCAGGAGCTGGGCTGTGGCTTTGTGGCTTTGTCACATTCTATCTGCAGAATCTGTGTTATCTGTTTGAGAATGCACAAGGAAACAAGAAGCTCAGCTTTCTTTCCAATCCCAAGAGCAATTTTGAAAGTGAACCATCATCACAGAGAAACCAGCGCGTTCATGCATGTGTATCTCACAGGTCTTTTCTGATCTCAGTGGCTCTGTGATTCCTGTAGTGACATGACCCACGTGGATCTGCAGGGCACTGGAATTGCATTGGCACAGTGATGCCTTTGTGGCTTTCCAAGGCAGTGGCAAGCTGCAGTCTCTCTCCATCCCCTCTTTCCTTTCTGCAGCCTGGACCAAGCACCACTGCAAGGTTTCTGTTGCTCATATCGCCGTGAAGCATGGGCTGACAGACTGGAGTGAGATCCCTTGGTTCCATCATAATCCTAGAATCATTTGAGTTGGAAGAGGCCTCAAAAAGCCATCTGGTCCAACTCCCTGCAATGAACAGGGACACAGCTAGGTCAGGGTGCTCAGCGCCTGTGTCATGAGCCATGCTGATGTAACAAGGGAATCCCTGGAGCTGGTGGGTGCTGGGATCTCTATGACTCCCTGGATCCAACAGAAAATTCAATTTCCATGCTGGCTTCCCCAATGGAACGGGGTGGGACGTGTCATCTCCGAGCTCACAGACAGAATTATTGGCCGAGTTACTTATTGATTTTCTAATCATTTTCAGACACAGCCCCCCATCCTGTGTCACTGCCAAGGCAGATCACAAATTGAACTGCAGCTGAATTGATGTGGGATTGATTAAAACTCTCCGTAATTATTGGTTCTCTGCTGCCCAAGCCAGACAAATCAATGTCAGCAATAGTAGATATGGTCCTTTATAAAAGCCCAGAACACACAGAGCATGTGCTGTTTTTGTAAGGAGCACAGGGAGGCCAGGTTGGTGCACACAGTGTTTTTCTGGGTAGTTCTGACTCTCTCAGCCTGTGGGCAAGAGCAGAGAGGCACCCAAATGGGCTCCGGAGTTCTCTGTTCTAACAGCAGGGTATCCTGACTGCAAATCCTTTGCTTGGTGGACAGGCAGACCTGCAGGAAGTTTCCTTGTGCCAGCTGCTCTCCATCCACTGTTTTCTGCTGGAGCTGCTGATATCCTGGAGGAGAAAACTCCCAGCTCTGGGGCTGGTTCTCACCCCCTGCATTGTGCCTGCTTGGTTTGCTTGCTGCCTCCATTTCCTTGTCCCCAAAGAGGAGCACAGCTTTCTGTCCCCAGGGAGCCCCATTAGCAGCTGCTGGATGGCCAGGATGGGGACGGATGCAGGGATGCTTTCGTTTGCACATTTTGTGCTGAGCTATTAGCATGCCATGATTAATGCGTATTAGGATGCACAATTACAAACAGTAGCCAAGCATGATTGCTAGTGATTAAAAGCCGAACAGGGACATCCCAAGGGGTCTCCTTGAGCAGAGCAGCGTGAGGTAGGGAGGGCTCTGCATGACCCACTAACCCAGTCCCAGGGAAAGAGCCATGGCTTTGCCCTGTGGGCTGGGCAGGGTGCAGAGCTCAGCCTGCTGACTTCAGCTCCTGGCAGCTCCCATCAGCATCCCTGAGGGCACCCCAGGAAGTGCCTGATCACACACCCGGCTTGGGAACAGGAACACTGCTGTGGTGCCACGTGTCCTGGTGGAGATGCGTCCCTGCCAGTTTGCACAGCTCTCGTTGTACCCTGGGGCCGCAGATGCAGGGGAGCCTGCAGTAGATAAGTATGATGTACACGGAGTCACAACCACACTTATCTCGATCTTGCTTCCCAGGCAGCTCAGCAGCAAAAAGCACAGATTGTTCTGAGTATCCTCTCCTCCTTCATATTTATTCCGTGTATGCAGCCAGACAGCTTCCTGCTCCCAGCTTTTTGGGAGCGATGCGGGTGTTCAGAGGGGACAGGAGCTGCCTCCTTCTCCCCAAAGCACTTCCCCCACACCCTGTGCCAGCAGATTGCTACCATTGGCCCCTTCCCATGACAGCAAACACGGGGTGCAGGGGCTCCTGAACTTTTATTAATATGTACAGCGTTTTGCTCACATGGAAAATTGATTTTCTTTTTTAAGCACGAAGCATAGTGGTTTTATAACCTTTCTTCTGCTTGACAGAGGCCATTTATAACCTGCCTTCATCACTACCTGTACGAGCTCCAGTCTAACTCATCTTCAAGAAATTCCATAATGCATTTTTAATTGCGAGCTGTTCCTCGGCAAGATTTATGTATTTTCTCAAGGATTGGCCTTTTTGTTGTTGTTTGTGTGCCCGCACGTTTGGTGAGAAGGGATAAATAACGGGAGCGGAGCAGAAGAGTACTTTAATCTGGGTGACAATTTATTGATAGCATTTGCTGCCTGCTGGCTTTTATCTTCTGGGACAAGGAAAGCCAGCTGGAGAGCTGAAATTGAAACTCAGAGCCAGGTCCCTGCTTGTGTGAACCAGCACTCCTGAGTCACTGGGGCTGCTGTCCCGTCCTCCCCGCTCCTCCATCGCAGAGCAGTTATGGCCACACCACACGAACACGGGGATCTGGGGGTAACATCACCGTGTCCCCTCTCCCCGCAGTGCCCCGAGGACCTGCGGCCCATGAAGGATGGCACCGGCTGCTACGATTACTCCAAAGGCATCGACTGCTCAGACGGCTTCAACGGCGGCTGTGAGCAGCTCTGCCTGCAGCAGACCCTCCCCCTGCCCCACGACCCCTCCTCCAGCACCATCTTCATGTTCTGCGGGTGAGTCCCCCATCCCCACGCTCCCATTTCTCATGCGGGTGCTCTCAGGAGGTGGATGCCCAGCAGGAGGGCTCCTTGCAGAGCTCACTTCCATTGGGCGCCTGCTCTGCCTGAGGGAAAAGCAAACACAGGCGATGGCAGCGGGGTGAGCAGATGCACCCCGCTCTGCTGATGGTACGGTTGGATCTGTGACTCACTGCAAACGTACTCAGAAATTGTACATTGCGTGCTGCAGGGGAGGGGGGGGAAGGTGGAGGATTCGTTTTCTTTCTTTCCTTTTTTTTTTTTTTTTTTTTTCCCCCCCTGCTCTTGTGACTGTCTTAAAATAGAGCTTCATCCCTGATTTTGGCCGCGATCCTATAATCCTACACAACGTAGCGTTTGCTCTCAGGAAAATCTCCCCTGCTGCAGGATGCTCTGAAGGCAGCGTGATGCTTAGCAGCCTTCCCTCTGCATGGCCCCAGCAGCCGCCATCCATCAGCCACAGCATCTCGTCCCACCTGGGGCTGTGCATCCATCCCTGTGCCAACACCTGGCAGCGGCCTCGTCCCTGTCTTCATGGGAGGGACTGGGGTGAAGGAGGGGGAAAAGGGTCTCATGGAAAGGAGTTTCTCATGGGAGAGTGGGACAGAAGCACAGAGAGGAATGGGAAAGTGATGGTGACCTGTGGGTGCAGCACAGCTCCCTAAGGAGGAGCCGGCCGTGTCAAAAAGCTGCTGTTTGGCTGTTCTCCCCCACCTCCCCCCCCCTTTATTCTTCTCTTTTATTATTATTGTTTGGTATCACGCAGCAGCTGAGTCACCAGCAGAAAGCACGGTGCCTCTGTTGTGCCTGAGAGGGGGCTGGAAAGCCATATGGGCACCACCTCTGCAGGGTCAGGGAGCCTGAGTGCAGGACAGGGCCTCTGTCTGAGCCCACAGCGGGCACCAGGGCAGAGCTGGCACTTCAGACATCTGTCCCCAAGGGCAGAGGCCTTTTCCCTTGTTTTTGCACAATCCCTGCTCAAGGCAGGTATCTGTAGTTGAATCACATTGCCCCTCAGTTTCCCTCACTGTGGGAGGTGAGTGCCTGCCTTACCCACACGGTGCTTGACAGCAGGAGCAAGGAATGAGGGAGCAGACACTCTAGAGCTGCGTCCTTGCAGGAGGGCACTGATGTGAGGAAAAAGGGGAAGCAGCTCCAGGTTTGGCTTTGCTCTTGGCTGGGGAGCATCGGAGCACTGTAGCAGCATCAGAGGGCACTGGGGGCTGTGGGAAGGAGTGATGTGCTCAGCTCTGCTCGGCAGCATGGAGTGATTCCCAGGGGCTGAGGTTGAGAACCAGGTCAGGGATCCAGGGTTGGGGTCTGGTTGAGGTCAGGGTCTCTCTGATTCAGCTTGTGGTCTTGCAGGTGTGTGGAGGAGTACAAGCTGGCCCCTGATGGCAAGTCCTGCCTCATGCTGTCCGACATCTGCGAGGGCCCCAAGTGCCTGAAGTCGGATGCCAAGTTCAACGACACACTCTTTGGGGAGATGCTGCACGGCTACAACAACAGGAGCCAACATGTCAACCAGGGCCAGGTGTTCCAGATGACTTTCAGGTACGGCCCCACTCTGCTTCTCATCCAGGGCAACACCAAGGTGGGCAGATGGGACCAAGGTCTGGTGGTGCAGGGGCAGCAGCTCTGACTGATTGGCCAGCAGATATTTGGGGAAGAGAGCACAAAGGCAGCAGGCTTGCATGGTTTTGCTGTTTGTTCATTCTTCCTGCATAGGATTTCCCTGTGCTGGTGGATGTCCCTTTGGCCAAGTGCTTTGATGGACTTTTCTCTGCCTTGTTGTCCCATGAGTGTTGATATATTCCATCTTCACCACATCCTGCAGTGAGTTCTGCCATGTAATCACACGTGCCATGAAAAAGAATTGCCCTATGGGAGTGAATTCTGGGAGAAGCTGTGGCAGTGGCTTAACAAGAAACAGCACTGACAAAGTGAAGTGAGATGAGTGTCACGTATCACAGGGTGTCCTCAGGCAGTGTCTCTCTCTCACTGCCCCTGGGGGACTTCAAGAATGGTGGAGATGTGGCACTGAGGGACACGGTCAGTGCCATGGTGGGGTGGGTTGGGGTTGGGCTTGGGCATCTCAGAAGTCTGAGGTTCAAAAGGTTTTGAGGTTTCAAAAGGTTTTTTCAAGTTTTTGAACCTTTATGGTTCTGTGATCCTGGGTGTCGGGAGAGCAGAGAAGGGCTTCCATGTGGTTTTTTTCACCTCTACTGAATGTAGCCACATTTTGAGTGGGTGCAAACCTAAGTGGATCTATGAATTTTATAGCACTTGTGCTGAGCATTGTCAGGAGAGGACTCAGCTGGGAGCGCTCAGCCCATATTCTGCCCAGACCTCACTCTTGTGCAGCATCTGCAGCACACCAAGGTTTTTGTCCTTATTCGGGCACTGAGACCTCGTTGCTGCCTGTGATTTCAGCTGAGTTGTGGGTGCTTACTGCCTCTGGCCTTGCTGCTTTGCTGGGTACTTCTTTCCCTGCTGAGTGTGAAAGCCTTCCTAGCTATGAATTCACACTGAACTCTGCCCTTTTGCTCCGGGGATGGCAGATGAATTACGGGCTCCACCAGCAGCGAGGCGTGCAGAAAGCGGCAGCCAGCAGAGTGCTGGGAGCCAACAGAGCTGCAGCCTTTGCTGGAAGTGAGAATTGACAGCACGCGAAGGCAATTTTCCCTGCAGGCTCCTCTCTGCTTTCTCTCCCTCTCTCGTGCTGCAGGTCTGTGGGTCCTTCAGAGCAGAGATCCGCAGAGCTGAAATGTTTCATGAGCTCCAAGGTCGAGCGGGTGTGAGGGGTCTGTAAGCTTCCCAAATCGGGGAGCTGCCCAGCTTAGATGGGGCACCCCAACCCCAGCCCTATGGCTCTAACATACAGGTTTCCTGGTCAGAAAGGGCTCTTGGAGACTCATCCTCGTTTCTGAGGCCACAAGTTTTGCTTCCAAAGGGCTTCCAGCACTCTGGGGGCAATGAGAAGGGCTCACCTCCCTGCACGTCTGCATCCCTCCACAGCCCGGCGTGCCGGAGGGCTCTGCGGTAGGAGCACCATTACATCATCCCCTAACAAGGGAAGAGAAGGAGGTTAATGGAGAAGAAATTATTAACTAAAAGATGTAATTTGCCTCTGATTTTCATAGATATTCAAGAACCTCTCTGAGCATTAAGACACCAGCTGTTAGAGAAGCCCTTAATTTGGTGCATTTGAAACATAGCAGGAAGCTGCCTAATACCAGGGATTAAAAGCCTGTTTCTGCAAAGTAGGAGCAAGAACCTGCTATCAGAACAAGGGGCTGAGTATTTTAGAGGGATTTATAACCGCCGGGATCCTTTAGCTATGCAGATGTGACAGTTCTCTGAATGGCGTCTGCTTCCCATGTTGCTCCATCTTCAGTGTCTTTAATAAATAGGATATTCTGGATCTGCCCGGCCTGTCAGCGTGGTGCTGGGAGGGAGCCTTTGTGCTGGAGGCAGCGGTGCCTCTCGCAGAGTGTCCTGAGCAATGCCTCTCGAGTTACAGCAGCACTTCCACCCCATCGGGGCTGGGTGGTCCCTCGGCCACCCAACAGCCTGCAGAGATCATAGGAGCACAGAATGGCTTGGGTTGGATGGGACTGTACAGATCACTGCGATCCAGATGCCAAGCTGGGGGAGCGCCGCTGGCTGTTGTTTTGCCTATAGTGGATTGAGTTGCTCAGCAGACTTATTGGAGAAGCAGTAGAGGTTTCTGCTTGGAGGAGTTCTCCACATCGCTGCTGCTGTTGCTGTTTTATTGCAGGCACTTCTGTTTTCTGGGCACCCTTTTGTATTTTTAGCATTTCCTTCTCTTTGGCCAAGTGCTGTGCAGTGTTCATAACTACACGGGATCAGAGCTGATCTATTCCAGTCACACCTCTGGGTTTAGCCGGGAGCTCAGCACTGGCTCCAACTCACTAAAGATGAGATTAGAGCGATTTTCCCCCCCTTGCCTCCCAACAGGGCAGAGCCTGAACTCCACACGGTGCCCAAATCACCGGGGGACGATTTTCCAAATGGATTGTTTGTTACTTCCTTATCTGCTTGGTGCCATCTCTTTGCCACAGGGGAATAGAGATTTTTGTTTAAGAGATGTTTGCAGTTTCAGACTGTTGCTTTTATGCCATTAATATGTAGAAAACCCAAATTACTACCCGCAGAGCAAGCTTTGCTTGCTAGCTTATTGCTGCATGGCAAATGGGATGCTGGAGCCCACGCGCCTCCCCCTGCTCCCTGCCTGTTGCAGCTTCTGGCTCTTGCCCCAGAGCATCACCCTGCAAAGCAGGGAGCAGCTCCTGTCCACCTGTCGTGCCATGGGGATCCCCCAGTGAGCCCTCCTAAGCTTTGATGCATTGAAGTTCCTAGATGATGGGGCAGAGAAGTGACTGAAATGGCTCCAGGGAGGAGAAGGGTACACATTTGGTGGCTGCAGTGGGGAGAGGATTGGTGGCGATGCTCCCTTGCTGCAAAACAAAATCCTAAACACTGAGTGCTTTCACATTTTCATAGCCAGGGAGGATGCAGGGGCTATAGGGTGTATAGGGTGTATAGGTATATGGCTGTAGGGGATGCAGGGCTGCTGGGCCAAGCTGTGCCATGCCAAGCAGCTTCCTGCAGCTCCATTCTCTCTGCAAACCCAACCGTGTAGCCTACAGGAATCCTGCATGGAAAACAGAGCTGCACTTCCTCACTGCTCTGGAGAAGGGAGAGAGAACCACAATGTGCCCCAAGGTGGCAGGGACACGAAGGGCTGGCTGGAGGTGCAGAGAGATGGGTGCCCATGTGTGTGTGTGCTGCTGCAGAGCCTCACTGCTGCTGCCAGGCAGCACGCTGGGTCACTGAACCGATGCAGAGAATTGTCGTAATATTAATGGGAGTTTGGCAAGTTAATTTTGAATCCGTCGCTCCTTCCTCTCTCCACTTCTCAGCCTTTAATAAACCAGCAGGGTGTGCTGGCAGCCACAACAGAAGCTGCGTTTGGAGACATCCCCAACCCAGGGCTCACCCAGTGCCCACCCATGGGTGCTGTGGGACCAGGCAGGCACACACAGCACCATGGCCATGCGGGGACTGTGCTGGCACGGCCCTTTGGGAGCACCTGGCAGCCCCAGCAAGGCCATCCTGCTGCCCTGCAGCACCACAGACATTAAGTGTATAACTAGTTAAATTAACGCTATTGATTTCTTTTCCTCCTCTTCGAAACCTCGGAGTGCAGCAGTTATAATTGTGCTGTTTATTATTCCCGTGCTGGCAAGCTGTGTGCCAGGCAGTGCCTGAGAGCTGTGTTTACCCATTACCCTTCAGGCCGGGATAACGGATAGATCTCTTTTCCAGTGGCTGCCTCCCATTTCATTCCTCTTTTTATTATTTGTTGCCGCAATTCCATTACCTGTTCACACTCTGAAGCCTGAGACATGCTGGTTGGAAGCAACGATGCCTCTCCAAGGCAGGTTAATGCCTCAGGCCTCGCTCCTATGGAGCTGAACCATGCTGTGCCAACCGGAGCGGGCAGCAGGGCTGTAGGGCTTCGGCAGCTTTGCGAGGCTGAGGTGGGATGCAGTGCTGTGTTCTGTGCCCCACTGCCTGCTCCCAGGGTGCAGTGATCAGGGTTGGAACAGGGAGCGGTGGGCTCAGTTTCCCTGGGGGTATTGCAGAGCCACGGAGCTGTGGCACTGAGGGATGTGTGGGGTGGTGGGATGGGCTGGGGTTGGATTTGGGGATCTGAGAGATCTTTTCTATCCTTACTGGCTCTGTGATTCTGTGCCTGGGAGCCACTGCAGGAGCATCCCTGCCTCTCACTGTGTGCTGCCACGTGTGGTGGCATTGCTACCCCCACTGGGCTCTTTTATTTTCCACCCCTCACCCTACTGGCCAAATCTCAGCTGCTTTCCTGTGCCTATCAATCCCTTTTCAGAGCTTGTAATGGTTGCACATGGACAAATCTTACGTATTTTGAGTGCGTCTGCACTCAAAAGGATAAGCACTGAGATTTAGTCAAGTTCAAGATGTAAATGACTAATGCAATTAGCACAGCACCCCATCAGTTAGCTTACTATTGCATCCTGTGTGCATCAGCCCCACTCCATTTCCAAGTTTGCATCCCACAGAGCAGAAGAACAGATGGTGCTGCTCGGAGCTGGTGTTTCCAGCAGTCTGCAGCCACATGCTTTCACATGGGGTTGTTAGCATTTTTTTATTATTGTGGCAAAACAAAAGCCAGCCTCGTGCAAATGATACCCTATGGACAACGCAGGGGGCTGGGCAGGAGGGAGCAAATTGTTTTTAAACAATACTGATTGAGATGTCAGCAATAGGTGTGGCTTGTGTACTGCTGGTTTTCAGACTCATTCGGTGCCTGGTGGGAATGGGGCTTGAGCAGTGGGGTGGATCAACTTTGGGGAGCGTGGGCACGGCTGACGCAGCTCCTGCTGTCACGTTGCCTCTCTGGGCATGTCCCTGAGCTGCTCTGCTGTGTCCCACCAGTAGCAGCTTAACCCAGCACAGCGCCTGTCTGCTGTTTGGCCATTGCTGGTGGAGCTGTAGCTCATGCCTGGCTGCCATCAGAGATGCCAATCCCGAGGGGTGCCAGGGAGCTGCTGCCATCCCGCTCCCCTCGGCCCTGCAGCACGTCTGTGTCTGTGCAGATGTTTGTATTATCTGCAGCCGATGAAAATATTCATTATCTTGTTAGCTGCTGCGGAGAAGGAAGTTCGGATTTGCATTTTCACAGCTAATCACGCAGCGCAGAGCAGAGCCTGTCACCCACCAGCAGCACTAATTGGGCAGGAGCCCTCCTGCTGCCCCTGCCCACGGGGAGCATAGCCAGGGCAGCTCCAGGAGAGGGGCTGGAAGTAGGCTGTGTGCTGGGAGGGTACTCAGTGCGGAGCTGTGGATGAGGAAAGGGTCAGAATGGGAGAGAAGGGGCACAAACCCATACAGGAGGGAATCGACCCCAGGGCACCCTCCTGGTGCTGGCACTGCCATCCTGAGCTGCTGCAGCACCCGGAGCTCCCCTCACACAGGTTGTTGGGGAGCAGCCCTGGAGATGGCCTCGCTGACCTGTTGGCTTTCCCATTGCTGACTTTTATGACGCTAATTATGGTTGGTGTTATTGCATACTTAATCTGCTTTCTTAAGAGATGGGGTGGAGATTGGTTTTACAATAATAACAGCTCAGATTCATAGAGTGCAGTGTGTCCCAGGGGGTCCTTGCTGGCTTTATAGCCTTACAGCAGCGCAGAGAGGAATCACTCCTCTTCCCTGCTCTGACACAGGACACAGCTGCTCCTGGGTGTGTGGCAACTGCACAGCTTTGAGCTGTGATAGCTGAGGCTCCCAGCACACTGTGTGCAGCTCCTTGGCAGCCATGACTGAGGCACGTCCAAGAGCAGGCTCCTGCTTGCACCATGGACACTGCTGCAGCTGCACCGCTACTCTTCATCAGTGCCAGCACAACACTGGAGCTTTCCCACCCAGGGACTACATCAGCCCACTGTGGCTCCTGGCTGCAGGCAATGCACACAGCAGCATGGGGACATTTGAGTTGAGCCAAGCTGAGCCATGCCTGCTTTCTGCCAGCAGCATAGTGGACCCAGCTCCTCATCCCCAGCCTCCAGCGATGCTTATGTGTATGAATGGAGCCTCCCGTGGGCTGCTGAGCTCTATAACCATCTCCTGGATGCAGGAGCTCGGGGTATTTGTGCCATCTCATTGCCTCAGTGTGGATTGGAGAAGCTGTGGAGGCACCCGTTGCATGCAGAGCAGCACAAAGCACAGCTCTGTGCATGCACCCCAGTGCTGAGCATTACCGGAGGGCAGCAGCAAGCAGCTGGCAGGTGTGACAGCACTGCCATTTGTCATTAGGTGTGATGGCACACAGAGGAGCTGGGAGAAGGGAAGAGGTGCTCCCAGAGCCTGGTGCAGGGCTGTGCTGTGTCCTTGTGCATTGCTCTGGGAAGATGAGACACAAAACCTGACCCAAGAAGCACGTTGTTTCATGGCTTCACTAATTAACTTTGCATACAGCGATGCAACTTTGCAGACACAGTGGCAAATTTCAGCTCATTAACCATATGGCCTCAGCTGCCTGGTGGAGCCAGGGAGAAACTGTTTTGGGCCACATCCTGCACTCAGGGCTGCCCCACAGGGATGGGGCTCCTGTGGGCACCAGGACTGGCCCCACACATGGATCTGTGCTGGCACACAGCAGCCGTTGCATGGAGGGAACACGGGCGACTGAACAGCACTGAAATGCCTTTGTCAGAGTGCCAACATATGCAGTGCATGGTGATATTACAGCCCTGCCGCTGCCTGTGGCTGTTTTTCCTCTGCTTCTAATGACTAATAGAGAGAAGACGAAACAATTTCTATTAGTTTCTCCCACGCTGCAGTGAGTTTCTTGTTTTCCAAACCTCATTAGGGTTTGTAATACCGCGGTGGTAGTCAAGAGCAGTCCGAGTCACCCTAGGGCAAAAGAAGAGCTGAAGAGATAGGATGTGCAGCCCGGGCTCAGCGCTGCTCCTGGCTCATATCCAGGGGCCCTTCTGATTCCTTTCCAAACACTTACGCCTTATCTCCATCTTAAAGGTTAATGATGAAGCTTAGGAGAAAAAAATGCTTAAGATCAATTGTTATAGAAATGGATGTGTGCACTGGGCAGAGAGCTGGGGCTGCATTCACATTGGAATGGCAGTGTGTGTGGTTCCTGGCAGGCTGTAGCAGTGTGGGGCTTTGCCTTTCGGGGGCTCTGACCCCAATCTTGCAGGCACTGCATGTGCATTGGGCACCTGCCTCGCGCCGGCTCCTTGGGAAGTCCCAGCGTGCAGTCCTGGCTCCTGTGAAGTCAGTGGGAGTTCTGTTATTTGTTGCCTCGTTACAAATAAGCCTAATGAAAGCAGCAGGCTTGGAGCTGCTTGAGCAACACTCAGGAGATGATTGCAAACAGCGCCCAAACCAAACGGCGGGAGGGGAGCTGCGAGGCGTGCAAACCCCAGCTGATGGCACTGCCTCCCCATGCTGCTGCAGGATGGCTGGCTGTCCGTCTGTCTGACTGCACGACACCTTCCCACCCACCTCAGTGAGCCACAACTGGCTGAGCTGTGGAGCCGGCAAGGTCAGCCCTGCAGCTGTGAGCCACGGCCGATCCCATGGAGCAGCAGATCCATGGAGCAGAACATCCTCCCATCAGCCCTCTGCCAATGGGCTTCTTCTACATCAGCCACAGCAGCTTTGGACATCCCCAGGACCTTCCCATCAAGTGAGGGTAGCAAGGAGTCTGGCACCAATGGGACCTCCAGGCCCTGCCACCGGGCTGCCGTGCAGCAGGACAGGCACTCTGCTGCTTTTCTCCAGGCCGGGGATGTGTCCACTTTTCCTCACCGCCTTCTCACTCAAACACTTTTTTTTTTTATTTTATTTTTCCCCACTTGAAACCTCTTGCAGGAAATCACCTTCGAGCAAAGTTTAAGCACTGGGAATTTCAAACCCGATGGGAATCATCCGTATATTTGCGAAGTTGTGAAAAATAGAGCTTTTGCATGGCAATGTTCTTCCAGCCCCGGTTCCATCATTAAGGCATAAATCCAGCTTTGTAGACCTTCGCTCTGCCTGCTCTATAGGCACAACACGTTGCTGTGGGAACCACAACTTTCTGAATTCGTTTTCACTCCGCGCCGTTTCAGCACGTCCCCAACAGGAGCTCCAGTGGGAGAAAGATCCACAGCGTTCTGCGAGGGCTCACCCCCAGGAGATGCGTTGTAGTGAATAAATAAATAGCTGTGTAATGGGGAGCAAGGGGGAGAGTGGGTGGAGGAGGGGAATAATAGGAGGTGAGCGACGGGCGGTGCTGGGTGTGAGGATGTGGGTGCTGGTGGTGGGGTCTGGGGGTTGTGCATGGGGGATTTGCAGTTTTGGAAGTGGTGGGCAGCAGGGAGCTGTGCCCTGTGCTGCTGCACGTCTCCGTGCCTGGCAGTGGGATGGCGGTGGGCGCTGCTGCTGGTTTGTGGTGTCGTCACCCATCGTGGGGTCACTAGGCCTGAGGAGGGGACAGGTGGGTGTTCAGACAGTTTGGGGCCACCTGGAGGAGGATGGGGTTCAGGTGGCTGCAGTGCAGGAGAGATGTGATGCTGCTTGGCATGGGCAGTGTGGAGAATCCATGTCATGGACCAAGAGCAGCACTAATGCACCCACAGGGCTTGGCTTACCATGAAGTGACGTCAGTGTTCTTGTCTTCCTCAAGCCCCACATGTGGACATCATTTGTTGCTTGCTATGTCTAGGTGCCCACGTGCCTGCCCACAGTCCTTGCTGGTCCCAGTCTCCCACAGGATGGTTCTGTGGCTCCGAGAGGATGCTGCGAGGCAGAGCGTGGTGCTGAGCACAGCACTGTGCCCGAGGACGAGGAGCAGCACGTGTGCCCACCAACATCCAGGAGCGTGCTGCATTCCCAGTGCTTCGTGATTTACCTCCTTGCAGCACCTCAATTTAAATGCTAATTCTCCCCGTGCTGAAAGGCGAAGCAGCTGGTGTGTGGTGTTGGGTGGTTATTGTGCACGCTGTGCGGCCAGGAAGGATGGCAGTGTGAGGACATTTGTCTGCACTCCCCCAGCCCCACCGGCCAAGTTTGGGAATTAGAGGAAAGCCCCAGGCCTGGCAAAGCCTTCTTGGTCTCCACTGTGTCCCATCTCGTTAATGGGAGTGGGGGCTCACTGGCATAATGAGCTGCATTTGGACAGCACTGGGCATGGTTTATAAATCATCACTGGTGCCTGAGGTCAGGGAGAAATGTGGGGAGATTTATGGCGTGCTTACCTTCCCCAGAGTGGCTGTGGAAACACAGCACCCTCGTGTCTGTCTCGTAGCAACTCCATAGATCATACTTTGTGCAATTACAAGGAGCCCTTTCCGACCATCCCTGGATCAAGCTGGGCTCTGCTGAGCTCACAGCTGCTCCAGAACTCTTCTCTGAAGGGATGTTGGCTCAAAAGCTGTCATCGAGCAGCCTCAGATCCACTGCTCCCTCGCTGTGCCATTGCAGGCCAGAACGAAGCAAGATGAACAAATTCTTGTTGCAGGGGAAGGCATCCTCCCCAGCTTCCATAGCAGAGCTGTGCAAAAAGCACAGTCCTCTCGTCATTGCTGTGCTGAACATAGCCACCCTGGATGATAATGTGATTAACATTAGTAGCTGTGCTGGCTTAGATAAGGGTAATTAAATCTCATGCTTCAGGGCATCAGCTAATCACTCGCAGGGTCATTTTAATTTATAACTTTTTTTCTTTTTTTTTGCCCTTTCCTGAATTTATTTACCCATCCACCACGATGCGCTGTGTGCATCCTCTGTCAGCTCCTCAGCATGTGGCTGCTCTGGGACCTGGGGGCCGTGGCCACATCCAAGACAGGCAGAGAACCCTGGCTGCCCCCAGGGACGCTGCAGATCCGTGGGATCCTGCGGGATGCCCTTGGTCCCTCTGTTGGCTTCCCGCTGGCTGTGTGATAAGTGCTGTAGGGCTGCAGCTCTACACTGCACTGTATCTCAGATTTATGGTGTGATCTGGGAGCTGTTGTTTAAGGTCAGGTTCCCCCCAAAAATCCCCAGTGCATGTGTGCATTTTTAGAAGGGCAGGAGGACACAGATGCAGCAGGGAAGCACGCTGGGCTGCATGCTTGGGGAATTGGGGCAGCGAGGCAGAAACACTTATCTCTGCAGTGACTCAGGATCTGTCAGCTGCCCCAGTGCATCTCCCTTGCAGGAGTGCTGTGAGCTGATGCCTTGGGTCAGTGTGCATTCCTGAACAGTAGTGATGTGAGGTGCTGGAGGCAGGACGAGAGGCAGGAGGATGCTGCAGGGACCTGGGAGCAGATCAGTGTGCTGCTTCTTCCCCTGATCCCACCGGAATACACAGGGCTTGGTGGGCATCTGCGGGCCCAGAGGGCACGAGCACGGCGCTGCTGCATCCCTCCCAGCTCTCCCCTGTGGTTCTGACAGAGCCCAGAGCATCGTGGTTCTGCTCCATGCTTCCAGTGGGTGCAGAAACTGTTGGTTTGTGCATGGAGGGCGAGGGTAACCGCAGGGTTATTAATAAAGAAGAGAGGAAGAGGAGCTGCAGCCCTCTGCCGGCTGCTGGCCCTCAGCACACTGCCCGGCTTGCTGCGGTCAGAGAGTGCTTTTGGCTGTTCCCCCCTCAGCCCTCCCCAGCACGGTGGGTGAGGTGGCAGCACGGTGGCTCTGCGGTGCCTGCCGTCACCCAGCGTGGCACAGCGGTGGCACACAGCAGGATGTGTGCAGTGGTGCTGAGCTGCACCCCGGGAGAGAAGCAGCTTTGGGTCAGGGAGGGGAGCAGATGCAAAAAAGTGCCATTGCACTGCTGAAATTTGGGCTTTGAACACTGCTGTGAGCATGTGCACACCCAGGTCTGTATGCACAGGACCCACTTGCACTTGGCCCTTGTTTTTCCCCAACCTTTGGACTGCAGAGCAGTTAAAGCAAATGGCATTACAGCAAGCAGCACTGCAGAGCACGGCTTTTTGGTAAATACCTTTTTGCAGAGGCGTCAGCAGTGACCAGCAGCTGTGCATACAGATGGGCCTCGCACTGCTTGCACTGCTCCTGCTCCTCAGCACAGCCCCTTCCCTCACTGGGACAGTGTCCCCGGTGTCCCCTCCTCCCTGTGCAACACACAGGGCTGGGCACACCTCTGCTGCCTGTCCCTTGCTGTCACTTGTGGGTGACACGCTGTCACACTGCAGGCTGAGCTGTGTCCCACACGTAGCATGTCTTCTCTCCCAGGTGTAGAGAATGCACTGGGATTGCAGTTCCCCATTTGCATTGCTCAGGGCTTAAAACAGCAAATCACTGCTCTGCCACTGGGGATCCCCTGTGTGATCAATGGGAGATTGTGAGCGCATGTGTGAGCAAGAGGTTTTTCCCTGCAGACAAATAAAACATTTTTTTCCCCTGGCAGTGACTGCAGTGAAGCTCCTGAGATTCCATCAGGTGCTGGAAGCTTTGAGATGTGGGGTGGGGAGGTGCATCCCCTGCTCTCCTCCTACATCCCTGTGTGCTGTTCTGGCTGCATCCAACCTGGAGCAGTGGGGAGGTTCCAGGAGGTGCTGCACCAGTGCCATACCAGCACGTGTGGAGATGGACATGTCCCTCCAAGCAGGATGTCAGAGCATCCCCTGAGTGTGGATGGGTGCAGGAGGGTTGGGTTGGGCTGGTGGGGGCCAAAGCCAGAGCTGATGGGAGGAAATCAGCTCAGAGAGAGGGCAGGCAGTGCCAGCCTGAGGGCTGACCTGGTTCTGCAGGAACCTCCTCGTTTTGTTGTGGCTCTGGGACGATGCAGAGCCTCCTGGCCTATATTCTGTCTCTAAGATCAATATTGAACATCTCCCCTCCTGCGTTCCCTACGCAAGTGCAGGCTTTGCCAGGAGGGGCTCGTCTCGCAGCCCTGTCTGCTCACCATTTCAAATAATTTCTGTGCTATAGTTGTTCTAGAAACAATTCATTAGGGGCCTATTATACAATGTTACCCCTGCTAAGGTTAGGAAAGATCCCACAAATGGTGAATTTGCAGCCTGAGCTGCGCTCTTTGGCTTTTTCTGGCATCTGCCTGTACATTGACTTTTTTGTGACCATGCTCCCTGGAGCAGAGCCGTGCCCGTGGCACTGCTGGGTGACCAGCACGAAGCTGCACATGATGAGACGTGAGCAAATTAGGCTGCTTTCCTCTCAACGCTGCCTGCCATCCCTCCCACAGCACACTTTGGGAATCCAGGCCAAAAGCAGCAGGCAGGTCCCCAGGCTGGCGGCGGTTCTGCTGTAAGCAGAGAGCTGCAGCTCTGGGGAGCTCGTTAAGCATCACCTCGCAGCCTGCAGACGGGGCAGAGAGAAACCCCCATCCTTGCTAGGACTGCTCCCAGGAACCCACCTGGAGGTGTCCCTCGGCCGTGCCGCCCGGCCGCAGCCTGCATCCTTGCTTTGCAGTTGTCTTTTTCTCTCCGCAGGGAGAACAACTTCATCAAGGACTTCCCGCAGCTGGCTGATGGGCTGCTGGTCATCCCGCTGCCCGTGGAGGAGCAGTGCCGTGGGGTGCTGTCTGAGCCCCTGCCCGACCTCCAGCTCCTCACTGGTAAGAGCCCGGCCCTGTGGCCAAAGCGCGTTCTCCCAGAGTTGGCCGTGGGGGCTGAACGGCAGCTGTTCCTTTGCAGGAGACATCAAGTATGACGAGGCGATGGGTTACCCCATGGTGCAGCACTGGCGGGTCAGGAGCAACCTGTACCGCGTGAAGCTCAGCTCCATCACCCTCTCTTCAGGTGAGAGATGCTCAGTGCACAGGAGATAGAGAATCATAGGACCGTTTGGGTTGGAAACTCCACCATCACCACCATGCCAAGCCATCAGCCTACCCTGCTGAGTCCCATCAGCAACATTACATACCTCCAGGGATGAGGACCCCACAGTGGCCCTGGGCGGTGACCTGCTTCATTTTGGCAGAAGGGAAACTGAGACAGGGAGGTGGGCACTTGGTTGCACACAGGGCTGGAGGCAGAGCCAGCATGAGCTGCTGAGCCTCTCCGCGGGGGGATTCCTATGAGCACGTGTATACACACATCTGTGACAAAAAGCACATTTGTGGTTTTACAGGGACCCAAACTGTTTGTGAATGCAGGTCCTGTCGTGCAGGGAATGGCAGATGAGGAAGGGGCAGGCGGGAGGATCCTGCAGCCGTCAAAACATTTCACTTCCACGTTTTTATAACTACACGTTTTGTTTCAGAGATGCTGAAACGTTTTGTTGTGACCTGAAATGTTTTGCTTTTTCATTTCAAAACAGCATTTTTTATTTAAGAAATCAACCTATTTTTAAGTGGGGAAAAAAAAAAAGAAGATCTAGCACAGCCAGGCTGCACAGCCCCAGAACGAAGCAGCCTGCTTGGAGCTGAACAAAGTCTTTGGGGTCAGCTCACAATGAATTGTTCCAGCTTTTTCCTTCCACCACCCTTCTCCTTCAATCAACCAGCCAGGCAGATAACCTCGTTTGGGTGACAGATGCAACATATTTTCTTGCAGTGTTTTCAGTTCCACCATTGAAGCACAGCAGCAATAGGGGCCCTCTCCAGCAGTGCCTCTGTGATCTGTGAGCTCTGCAGAGCAGTCAGGGTGGTGTCACTGCTCTGTGAATGTCCCAGCTGTCTGCATGGCTTGGCAGGAGGTATTGCCTTGGTGCAAAGCTGCCACAGCCCACTCCACGGATCCCTGGGCTGCCCCCAGCTTTTCTAAGCCTAACGAATGGTCATACAGGGTATTTGTGCTGGGGGTGACCTGCTGTGCCCTCTGTGATAAGTCCATCTTTGCATCAAGACAATATCTGTGGTTATGGTCTGGCAAAGGCCATGCACATCCCTGGGGAGAGCGCTGCCCCATGTCCCTGCATCCCTCAGGATGGCCTGGGCTCACAGGAGGGTTTGTGTGTACACACGTGCATCCTTGGAATCTGCTTGAGAAATCACTTGGGGAGAGGACTCATTGCAGGATGGCAGAGCCTCAGCCCTGTTAAGCCACAGGTTGTGCATTGTAGCAGCTGATGCAAACCCCAGCAGAGCAAGGGGGAACATGTCTGCGCCCTGTGGGGGCTGTGTGCTGCAGTTTCCCTGTTCATCCCATGCTTTGCTCCTGCAGGCTTCGCCAACATCCTGAAGATCCTGAGCAAGGACAGCAGCCGGGAGGAGCTGCTCTCCTTCATCCAGCAGTTTGGCTCCCACTACATCGCTGAGGCTCTGTACGGCTCCGAGTTCAGCTGCACCATCCACTTCCCCAGCAAGAAGGTGCAGCAGCAGCTGTGGCTCCAGTACCAGAAAGGTGAGGAGGGCAGTGCCCTGAGCGCCGCGTGTTTCCATTGCTCCTTGCCATGGTTCACCCCCAGCCCTGCTGCCGTGCCCCGAGCCGGGGGCGTGGGTGGCTTTATGGAGATGTGACATAATTGAGCTGTCTGAGAATAGCTTCGTTTTATTGCTTGTGACAATGACAGTCTTTAAGGAAGTGTATTAAATCAATAGCAGACTCATTGTGCTACACTATAAATAACGAGTCACATCATTAAACAGGGCAATAAACTTCAGGACTTTGAAGTAATACAATTAGGTTATGTTTATAAAAACTCCCTTATCGCTGTAGCCTTCCATTTGCCAATCCATCTCCCTCCTCCAGGGAGCTCGGGCTATTCCTGATGTTTTTCTCTTGAAAATGTCTGCACTGCTCCTTAGGGCACGCTGCAGGGCTCAGGAGCTGACAGGTGCTTCCATCACTTCCATCTCTTGCATTGCATCCATCCCATCCTGTGTGCTGCTGTGGTCAGTGCAGTCCAGCTCCTGCAGTGCGTTCTGGTTCATTTTCCCTCTGTCTTCCCAGCGCAGCACTCCTGTAAGCGTGTTCGTAACATCCTGTACTCATTTGTTTTGTTTTTAAAGAGTGATAAATGGAGTTTGCCAAAGCAGTGCCCCCGTTTAGCAGGAAGGAGCGTTGCGGAGGTGTGCTGCTGATGGCTGCTGATGTGGTGATGCGCTCAGACACGCTCAGCCCTGTGCAGATGTATCCATGGGGAGAGGATCCCAAGCAGCTCCTGTTCCAAATCCTGAAGGATGCAGGGGGGATGGAGGACAGTCCTGTTCTGCATCTGTGTGTTTAATCTCTGGCTGTGCTGTGTTATTTAGGTACTAGGTGTTGGCACTGATGTTCTTTGTGCACGGCTCTGTCTGTGACATGGGGCTTTGGCAGCCAGCAGGATTGGTGAGGTTCATCTCTGGGGTCTTTGCTACAGTGGAAGAAACAAGTTCTGTAGTTGGCTGCTTGAGGATGCTCAGGGCTCTTGCAGAGGTACCAGGGATGCTGCCCCATGGGCAGAGCATCACGAGGAGCCCAGGGCTCTCTCCTGGAGAAAACCCAGTGAAGAGGCAGAGCTCGCCACTGATGGAAGATGGATTTGATCCTCAGCTTCTCCCCTGATTTGTCCTCATTTTAGCAGTGTTGTATGGAGGATCTGGATAAATAGCCCCAGCTAGATGGTTCTGGATGCAGTCTCAGCTCAGAAACAGCTCTGTCCTGCCGTTCTCCCACTGCTCCTTCCAGCACTGCTCCAAGTGTGTGTGCATATCATCTCCCATAGGTACGACAGCAAGGCCAGGGTGAGGGCCTCCCAAAGCAGGGGGAGAGGAGAGGCTTGAACTAATTGAAACGGCACCAGATATGATCAGAATGCATGCTGTGGCATGCTCACAGCATCGTGCTGAATTATTTTAATACTGTAATCAACTTCACAAATCAACTCGTGGGCCTTAGGAAGAAGCTGCTGCCAGGAAAGAACATGATCAATATGTTGAGACCTCATGGAAAACACGGCCAGTGACATGGCTTAGCATCTGGGCGTCCATTTCTGCAGCCATATGGAGGAGAAAGGGGTGCAACTCTTGTGGGGCTGGCAGAAGGTTTGTGTCTTTGGGACAAGCAAGCTGCAGGCACTGCCAGCATTTGTGGGCTGCTCTACCTGTGGAAATAGGGACAGTATTCAAGCAGACCGGAAGGAAGCTTCCTCCTGGAGCAGTGGGAGCAGCCTGGGGACAGGGATGGGGACAGGGATGGTGAGGGTGGCACCACACTGCCCTGCGTGGGGCGATTTGTGGGGATTCCTGGGTGGCAGAGCCCTGTTCTGCAGTGGAGCTGCCTGCCACGTCCAAAGGCATGCAGGAGTGAATCCTGCAAACATGAAAGGTGGGGAGGCCGGGGCTGCTGGCTCAGCCCCTGCTCAGACAAATGCAGACACTTCCCCAGGCTCTCCTCTAGGAACTGTGTGAGCAAAGCAAACCAAACCCAAATTCTATTTCATGCTGAGCGATTAAAATCCTGTTTTCAGGGCTTGTTTGCTTGGGCTCTGTGCAGTCAAGCAGTGCTTTGGCTCAGCAGAGGGGCTTCCAAGCAGGGACCTGCAGATCGACCTGGCCATCGATCTGTGCCACGGGAGCCTGCATCCGTTTTTCCTGTCATTGAAGGCAGTGCTTAGTCCTGACGGTACCTCATTAAGTTCTCACCAGTTGTGAGAACATCTTCGTTTGGCAGCTGAGGCCAATGTGACAACCCAGGCCAACCCCTGTTGTGTTTGATTGGGCCAGGTCTGCCTGGGATGGGGCAAATCAGCTTCATAGAAGGCCCATAGTGCTGTGCTTGCGGTCTGGCTAATAGGGGGTGCTGACAGTGCAGTGCTCTGGCTGGGGCTGAGCAGTGCCTGCACAGTGTTGGGGCTTTCCTGTTCCCTGTGAGCAGTCTGGGGCTAGGCAAGAGGCTGGGAGGGGAGATTTCGGTTAGATTTCAGAGCAAATGCCATACTGAGAGGGCAGTGAGGCCCTGGCACTGCTGCCCAGAGCTGTGTGTGCCATCCCTGGAGGTGCCTAAGGCTGTGGATGGGGACCTGGGCAGCCTGAGCTGGGGGCAGGCAGCCCATGGCAGGGGTGGTGCTGGGAGCTGTAAGATCCTTTCCAAACTAACCATTTTATGGTTCTGTAGTTCTCTGAGGGCACAGCCAAGCCCAGTAATGTCACACTCAGCAATAAAACTGGAGGTAGAGCAGTCACAGAGACACCATCCCAAAGTGCACAGAAGAGAGGGGCTGCACCCGTGGGGCTGCTTTGTTCACCAACACACACGTTGCACAGAACTGCTTGCTCCCTGGCTGGATGAGGAGCAGAGCTTGGCAAGGAAAAGGACATAGCTGCTCCAGCAGTACCATCTGACAGCCCCAGTGGGATTTCCTGAGCGTCGTTCTCCTTGCTCGCTTGCTCCTACTGCGATACACAAAATGCAGAACAAATGTCTGTAAGTGCTCTGGCACTTAGAGAAAATGGAGACGTTATCAGCCGTAATGCAGAGAGTCTCGTCTCGTCAGGCATTTGAATGACAACTCTTTTCCTTCTCACCTTGCAGCCTTGAGCTGAGCCTCAGCGTGGGAGGTGTGTGTTCCCCAGCTGGGAAGAGCTCACCTCTCCCGTGCCATAGGGATTTGGGAGCGGGGCTGAGGTGCCTGGGGTGTGCATGGGCACAGATGAAGAGGTTTTCAGTACCAGAGTGTTGCACTGCTGTGTAAGGACTGAGAGATGCTCCCTCTCGGCAGCTGATGGCTCACTAACGCAGGAGGGGCTGTGCTGACAGCTGCTGTCACATTCACTAAGGCCTCCTGACCATCCATCACCCTCTGCCCGCTTATCTCCCTCGGATCATGTGTCTCTGGATGTGTTTCCCTGTAAGAGGTTACAGATTTCATGCTTTCTTGTGAACTGAGCAGTTTAGACAGGGATCTTCATGAAACATAATCAGCCATAGGATGCAGCCTAAGGGTCTGCTGGAATAGCAGTCGTATCCTTCAGGGCAGGGTCTGTGGGTCCCTCCTGTTTCTGCATGCTCTGAATCCTTCATCCCTTCAGGTCTGGTACTGCCATGAACTGTCCATGGGAACCTTTAGCTTTTAGTTCCTACACACAATCAGGTGCATGAAGAAAGGTGAGTTTTGCACCTATTAAAGGTTAAAGGTGGCCTTCCCTTACACTGCTTGGTCAGAAGTAAAGCACTTTGAATTGCCCAATCCTTGAGATAAGCTCCTACAAAACACCACTCCGTTACCTTTGCAGCACTCTCCCAGCTTGTGGTTTAGATCATTATGTTTATTTCAAACCCTCAGATTTTGACATTTTGCTCAGAGGAGGAAAAAACAATCTAGCTGGTTGCCATGAAATTTAGTTTAGACTGAAGTCTGTGCTGTGACTCAGTCTGCTAAGCGACCTTATGCACTGCTCATTGTAATCCAAAATTACCAGGCGAGTAATTAGTTGTGCAAAATGAAATAACTTAAAATCCTCACATGGAGTAATGACCCAGAAAAATCATTTCAGCTATACAATGGAAACAACTCAAAGCATCTGGCTGGAGTTTTACTTTTGTAGCTCTGTCCCCTTTGATTAAGAAGCACTCTTCCACTCGTCCCTGTTCGAAACCGTGGCTGTCGGCTGCTGCCCAGACCAAATGTTACAGCACACATAAGCTGTAACTGATAAACTGGCAGCCCGTCGCCGTTTAAAGAGCTGCTCCATATCTGAGATGAACACGGGTAGTAACAGCCTCTCCCCAGATGAGCAGCTGTGCTGCGTGGCAGGGGGGAGCCTGCATGTGCTGGTGACACATGGAGGTCTTTGAAAGCTGAGTACAACACTGCTTTGCTCCCCTTTGGCTCCATGTGAACGCAGACCTGTTGCAGTGTTTATCACCACCAGTGAGCTGTGAGCTCTCCTCCTGGCCCCTGTGAATGAGCTGCCTCTAAAGCCGTGCAGTGCTGAGGCAGGAAGTGCAGGAGCACCGCTGCCATTGGATGGAAGAAACTCCAGGCTTTGTTTATGGGGTGGGAGGAGAAGTGTTAGATGAAGTTACGTGAGAGCTGCTCAAGAGATCAGATCTGTCCTCCCCACTGTGACGGCGCAGGAGGGGTCGAGCAGCCATTGTGTTAGCGAGGCTCATTCCCACCAGCCATGAAACACAATCTGCCACCAAAGGGAGAAGACAAAGTGCTTTTAATAACAAAATGAGCCGTCTGCAATGCACTGTTAATTGGATCAATTTTTCCTTTATTAAAAACTGAACACATACGTACAACCAGACAAGTTCTTTCTCCAGGTAGAGAGCAGAAGCAAAACTATTTCATCACAAACCTTAATTGCCCCGTTTCATCTCATCTGGCAAACGATCACAGCATCACACTGGGGGCACCACAGCAAGAAATACAGCTCTGCAGCATCAACTTCACAGTCAGCCGGGTTGTGGCAGGGAAAGGGCTGAGGACAACAGATTTCCTTCTTCCCTTCCTGAAACCTCAGCCCAGAAGAGCTGCAGACAGAACACAGCCAGGCAGCCCTCGCCCTGCCTTGTCCCACCAATGCATGGCACAGCAGTGTTATTTTTCCAGTCTCTGAGCAAGCAGCAGATGACAAATGCTTTGTTTGAGCTACGTACCCAGTAACAGACCGGGGTAAACAACAGCTCAGCCCATTTGCTGGACAAGCTTTTATGTCCCTTTAAGCACACCAGGAAACATTCTTGCTGGCAGAGTGATGTTTATTGCAAAAAAAAAAAATTCCATTGGAACAGAAAGTGACAGAGGTACATATTATCATAGATAATATTGCTTCAATTATTCAGGTCCACAGTAGCTTCCTGCTTGGAGCAGTTCTTAGAAACAGGAGAGATGTTTAAAAGAGATCAGTAGGAGAGGAACTGACATTACCATAATACTGGAAAAAATGCCTTGAGTTACAGTGTAATTAACTGCAGAAGGTGCCAGTAATAGTAGTCATCTCCCAAAAACATACATGCAAGATGAGATCAGCTCCCCAAATTGCTGTTACATACCTCAGGCAACTGCCCCCTCCCATCCAGAAAGAGAAGCAGGGAATGTAAATAGTTGTGTGCATATCGACAGCCTCAGCAAATAAACAGAGCAGTGCAGGAGGGAGGGGGGTTCAATTCCCTTGGGCTCCTTTAGTGTCTTCCATCATCTGCCCTGCTAATCATCCCCTCTTAGCTCCTACCTTCTTCTCAAAGATCTTTCTACAGTGCATCACACTGAGAAGAGCGGGATGCTGTCCTGCTCTTTAGGCAGCTCCATCACACACTTGGGCTCCTGCTGCGTGCTGTGGCTGGGCACAACAGGGAGAGGGAAAAAACAAGTTCTGCCAAAGGGTTCTGCTCCCAGAGCTGCTTCTGGAAACCCCATCACTGCCCTGCAACAGGCTGGAGCAGCAGCTGCTCTGAGGGCTGTTTTCCTTCCCTGCTTCACCAGGGAAAAGTATGTGAGAGAGTAAAAAAAAAATCACCTGTTGCTTACATGTTGTAGGACAAGCAGCAAACAATTTGCTGTTGCATGGCAGCCACCATAAAATCAGCTTTTATATTGTCTGCCATGCCCCCAAATTTGCAACTATGTTGTTGATAGCAACAAATAAATGCACTGCAGCGTAACTATTATCTGTGGCAGATTAACATGCTACCACTGTGCCCGATTTGAATGCGTCCTTCCTTCAATAAACTATTCCAGGCAAGCAGCACCACACTGAGGTACACATTTATCAGTGAGGAGAGTAGCACTGTGGGGGCTTGGTTCACACAGCTGCAGTTTTGTGCTTCATTTGGCCCAAAGCCGTGATGAACACGAACTCTGGTGCCTGCTGGTGCCATAAAAAAGCTGAGGAATGTCGTGATTTGCTGTGCAAGGAGAAAAAGGCAATGCACCAATGGATGTGCTTTGGAGTGCTAAAAAAATTTAAATGAAGCAATCCCCCCCACCCTCATCGTGGGATACAAAGTGCAGACACGTGGAAACCTGTTTGCAAAGGTGACGATCCGGAATGCAGGTAGTGAGGTGCAGGTGAGCATAGAGTTGTGCGTGATCTCATTTACTCCCACCTCCCAGTCTTCTTCCCCCAGCCTTTCCCTCCCCCCAGATGAAGGTAGCAGACACTCCTCCCAAAGACAGTTCCCAAGACACATTTAATAACAGCACGCTTCTGAATATCAACAGATTTCCCCTGATTTTTTTCCTCCAACCCCCACCCTCCTCCCCCTCCCCCCTCCCCAGCAGAATTCTTAGCAGTAATGATAACCCTGTTGCCATCAGAGGGCAGTTTTCTGGCTCAGCTCGGTCTCCCATGATTGCACTGTACTCACTTCACATTGAACAGACACGGTTCACAAATGGCACGACAGGGGCGATCTCCTGAACACCAGAAAAACGGAGAGAGAAAACGCTCAGTTTGAAAGTAAAGCTCCATCTCGGTGCAGTTTAAGAGGGCTATTTTGTTTTATGCAGTGCTGCAATCAGAAATTGCTTTCTGTACTAGTTGCCCAGACAACTGCTACTGAGTTCATCGCGAGTACCATGGCGAGAGAGGATTGCCTCTCTAGTCCCCTGAAGGAGGGTGATTTAGGGCAGTCAGTCAGTGTTTATGGCACAAAGAAAGGTACAGTGGTTGAAGACGTAGTCAATGCAGAACAAGGAGGTGAGAAGGGTTAAGGAGCGACTGGTCATTTTAGCAAAAAACCAACATTCCAGAAGGATCTCTTCCTTCATGCTCTTCTATTCTATTGTACAGATTCAGAAGGAGAAAATGCAGACCGCCACCACGTTAGTTATTTTGTTCCTAAACAAAAAACGTGATGGTCTCCGTGCCAAACCCCGTTGGGCTGTGGTGCAGTTTTCTCAGTGGTTCCTGTCAGATTGCAGTGAGGCTGGAAGAACTGCTGCTAGTGACAGGGGCTTTCCCCAGAGAAATGCCGTTAAGGGGTGGAGTATCTTCTCAGATGGTAACTGTAGATCTTAATGCAGTGATCCCAACAGTCCAGCACCAACAGCTGTCCTTTGGGAGTAATGGCAATACCAACCGGGCAGGTGAGTCCTTCCCGGATTAAGATATTATAGCCACCTCCTTTAGGAAAATGCAGGATTTCCTTACGGCTGCTGTCAGCAACGATGAGGTCTCCCCTGGCATCTACACACATCCCAGCAATGCACCTGAAATCCTCGTTCTCGGAGAAGAAATGGCTAATCTGGCGTCCCAGCTGCCCGTCCGGGCCAACAGAGCCGATTGAAAAGCCTCCTTCCAAGTGGTGTTCGTACTGCCTGTTTTCCAAGTTGAGCCCCAGCCCCTGAGTGAAGTATATGGTCCCTTCAGCATCACAAGTGACAAACTTGGGGCGCACTGCGCTACACAAGCAGGTGTATTTCACCACCCCCACGCCGCGGTCCACGGTGAAGCACCACAGCTTCCCCCCTTCCACATCAGTCACCACGAACTGTCCGGAGGGCAGAGCTGCGATGCCCCAGGGCTTGCTTAGCTGGCTCCTGTGACATGCCACACAGTGCCCATCCATGGTGTACACCTTGACAGAGTTATCGTAGCTGTCGGTCACACCTATCAGGCCATGGCAATTCATGGTGACAGAAAGGGGAGTCAGATTGGGCAAGTCTGCTCCAAGGAAGCTCAGTACAAAGCTATCGATTCCGCTAGGGCTCCGGCGGATCTCCTTCAGGAAGCCCTTGCGGGTGAAAACCTGGATTCGAAAATTGCCTCGGTCTGCCACAAGCACCTCTCCTTGGAGAGTGACGTACAGGCTGACGGGCAGATTGAACATCCCTGGCAGGCTGCCCTTGGAGCCCATCTTCTTGATGAAGTAACACTGCTGGATGCTTGCAGCTGCTTCGGGCATCCTTGGCTTGGCTGGGGAGGAATTCGGCGTGCAGCTGGCTTCTTCTTGCACCAAGTCAGGCTCTCTAAATGATGCCGATGAGGATGCTGCAGTTTCCATAAGCGATTCTTCCAAGTTAACAGTCCGGGGTTTCTTCACCACCTGCCCAATCTGCAGTGGTCCCACATGGCTCACTTTAAGGAGTTCAACCTCGTGAAGGATCAGCTCCCCTGGGAGATTGTTTGTTAGTTCTGGTTCTTCCTCGTCTGCTGCATCTTCCAAGAGAGCTATATCTCCTTGCTTTATTTTGGCAAGGAAATAATCACAGCGAGACAATATCTGCACTTCTGCTAAGTTCAGCAGATAAGCTTGTTCCTCCATTACCTGATTATTTACCTTCTCCACTTCAGACAAAGAAGTGGTGAAGAACTTGCGTGACCTGGCCAGTTCTTCCTGGATCTTGCGCTCTTCTTTGCTGTAATCTTGCAGAACTGCTCTGTATCTAGATTGCAGGTCACTAGAAACACCTTCCAGAGATGCTTTTCTTTTCTGCAGATCATCCATGAGCTCCCGAAGTCTGGCAAGCCTTGTCCCAAATTCCCTCCTACGCTCTTCAGCAGCCTCTTTGATAGCAATGACATTATGCCCTTGGGGCATGTGCGATGTCTCCTTGCACGGCTCACATAAAACCAAGCCACAACTCTTGCAAAAGTGTCTTGGCAACCTTCTCCCACAGACTTTGCACATGAGGAGACCAACCACTTCCCCCAGCCCCGTGGTGTCTATGATCTTCAATACAGTAAGATTGTCAGTCAGCTGAGCTAAGGTTTTGATCCGAGTGATTTTGCTGCAAAAAGGGCAGCGAATCCCGTTAATGCTGGTTGCTAGGAGCTTCTCCAAGCACTGTTTGCAGATGGTGTGCCCACAGTGTAAGAGCTTGGGTCTCAGGTGCTCCTCAGTAAAGGACTCCATGCAAATGGGGCACTCCAGGACCTCTCGGAGTGCGTCTGAGTTGAGCTGAGGGGCAGAAGCCATGGCTTTCCACAGTCAGCTTTAGCCAGTGCAGAATCTGGTACTCGCATGTATTCCAAGGTTTTCCCAATTCTGTCCAGAAAGAAAAAAGAAAATGTGATTTATGTCATCAACAGCATTACATGTACATGCAGTTTATTTCTGATTTATCTCCCAGATGCGGAAAACAGAAACCCGGTTGGCTTTTCCACATGTGAAAAGGGTAGATTTATCTTCGCTAATCTCAGAGTGGGCAAATCCTAAAACTAACTTGCAGCTTCCAGTGCAATGAATTATTCACTTGCAAAATTTATAAGTAGAACTGAAAGAAGTGTAATGGCAGCAATAAGGAAGCCCAATATATATTGATGACTGAATCATCTCCTCATGGTGCCCATCTCCTGCTGCCAAGCCTGTGAGTTTACATAATTTACTCTGAAATCCAGAGAGATTAAACCAAGCGTTCAAATGTTGCGCATCAAAAGAAGAACCAGATGGTGCAATGCTTTAGGACATTAATATATCACCTCTGGAGACCTGCATTCAGATAAGACATCAGACATGAACAAAATAAATGTGGTTGGTTTAAACTGCTTTTCTAGAAAGCCAAAATAAATTTTCAAGGTTTCATATGTTTGCCAGGAGGTAATCCTAGAAGGAATGATTTGTCAGCTTCCACTTGGTCTGTGATTGACTGTTTATAGTGGAAACATGCGCTGATGTCTTTAAACCAGTGTACTTCATTAACCTCTGCCATGCTGCATCATGCAAATAAATACAGCTTGATGCAACAGCGTTGTATCAGGTATTAGCAGAAATGGAGCTACCAGACAACTCCAAATGCTTGATAATACAGACTGCATGTGTTCACTCTCAGGTCTTGAACTTAGCTTAATTGCACATAATTTCTCTGTATTCCATAATCTTGCAGCATTGACTTCACTCTTGTATTTTGGTTCAGTTTTGTACCACCGTGGTTGCCATTCAACTTCAGTCCAGTTTCTTCATCCTCACATCCCACGCAGCAGGGAGCAGATCCCAGCAGCTTCCTTGCTGAAGCAGCCATCCATTCAAAAGGAACAGAACAGGGTTCACATCATTAAGTTATTATTCAGCAGACTGAGTTTCAATACCTCTGCTACTGCATTGCTTAGCCGTTAAAAGAAATGGGGAGAAAACATTTCTTCTAGGGGGAGAGGAGGAGAAGGAAGTAGTTAGTCTTTAAAATGAAGAGCTGGTCACAGAGGGAAGCAAGCAGAAAGCTTTCTTCCCAGTAATGGCTGCATGCACGCAGCACTCTTGCTTCCCTGCTGCGTTTGCCTGCTTCGCCCTCAGGAGCATTTCAGACAGAAAGGTTCAGTGTATTTCAGTTTAGCGTTTGCTCAAGTGGAAGGAGACAGCTGTAACGAAGAAAAGTTCTTTATGTCCATACAGAGAAAAAAAAAAAAAAAGATCTGAATTTATCAGCCCACATTGCAGGGATGGGCGCTGCAGGATCTCCACCGGCGGGGACCCAGGCTGGGAGCTGACCCCAAATGGGGGCACAGCCGCTGTCTGGCTCTCAGGTGACACCACTGGAGTTCCACGGCACTTCACAGCCTTCCCTTTCCTGCTGAGCAGCACCTCAGCTGTGGAGAAAGGAGCCTGGGCACTGCTGTGCAGATCAGACACGTTGCTCTGAGGGGTGGAGAGCAGTGTTTTAAAACAAGGTCTACAAATTCAGCATAGGATGCAGGATTTGTTACTGTTGTTTTCCTTGGCAGTGCAGGAGGAGCTGCTCGGGAAGGCGCGGGCACCAGGCGAGGCGAGGGGTTGCACAGAGAGCTGCCGTCAGATCGCGTGTTTTCGTCAGTGTGAAATAGAGCACGGGGTTTTCTTTGCTTTGAACTCAGGCTCGGTTAGAAGGACGCTTTGTGTGATGTTCTTTTAATACGCACAGCCCACCTACCGCATGCACAACCCTCCTATCGCACGCCAGCGCGCGTCTCAGTGCCGCGATGCTTTGGCAGCGCTGTTACCCCTCAGCACTCTCCTCCCTCGGTTGTACCCCACATCGGGCCGTTCCTCCCGCACAGAAAACGGGAAGCCCGGGGCTCGCCTGCCTGCGGGGCCGAGGCCTGGCCAGGCCCCGTGCGCGGCCCCGCAGCGCTGGAGGAGCGCCTCCTCCCCCCCGGCCCGGCCGCGCCGCCCGCAGCGGCGCCAGTGCGGCCCCGGCGCTCGGTGCGGTGCTGGGGGTGCTGCCGCCCGGCCCACCCCTCCCCGCCCCGCCTGCAGGGGGCGCCACGCGCCGCGGGGCCCGCTCTGCTCCTTACCTGCTCGCCGCTCCCGGGCCGCGCGCCGCTCCCCGGCATGCCCCGCGCCGCCGTCACGTGTGCAGCGCGGCGCGCTGGGAGGTGGAGTCCTGAGGGGCGGCCCCGCAACGAGCGGGAAAAGGGGCGGCAGCGCCGAGAGCGGTCCGTGCTGTGCGGGCGGGCTGGCGTGCCGCGTGTTTCTGTCAAAAGAATAACAACAAACAAAACCAAAACCAAACAGCACTCGAAATGTTTCCCTCAAGAAGAGTAAAAGCCTTTTTTTTTTTTTCTCCCTCATTTTATTATGCAGCACTTTGTGCTGAGGTCCCTGCGTGGCTCATAGAGCCACAGAACCGCGGTGATGGAAACGTGGAAAACACCGCGAGTGGGAAAGGACCCCGCAGCTCCACACAGCACCAACCCTGTTCTGAGAGCCAGCCCCGGGGGCCGTGCCCACCTCCCTGCTGGGCTCAGCCTTTCCCCAAGCCCACCTCACCCTGCTCTGGTGGAGCTCCATGCCATCAGGCCCTGTTGCTGTCACCAGGGAGAAGAGCTGAGTGCTGCTCTGCTCCCTGTGGGGAGCTGCAGGCTGCCATGAGGAGCTGCAGGCTGCTATGAGGGGCTGCAGGCTGCTGTGATGGGCTGCAGGCCATCATGAGGGGCTGCAGGCTGCCACGATGAGGTGCAGGCAACCATGAAAGACCTGCAGGCTGCTGTCATGTCATGGTTATCACGTGGCATGAGGCCACAGCCTTCCTTTGGTCCCACCTCATGCCGGGGCAGCCCAGTGCTGTGGTCGGGTTTTGCTCGCACGCCGTGTGTTGCCTCATGCCACAAATCTGTTTTTCTTCACTTGGAAGCAGCCTGCAGACTCCCAGCGCAAAACTGCCTATTTTTAGATGCAGAATGGCTAATGCAATCAGTCGATTGGGCAGCGCACACAAATATCACAAGTAAATAGGTGTGCAGCTGTGGTCACATATTCAAGGACTTGCACAAGGCACGTCCTGCTTGGCATTCATTCCTTCCCACAGTAGTCTGGGTCCTGGGGCAGTGGCTGAGAGTGGTGCAGCTGCAGTAGTGGGAAAGGAAAGGTTTGTGGGGAATTGCGCTTCCCCTCAGCCAGGGGAGAGCATGCTTTGCCTTGTTCTTGAAGTGAGAGATGGGCGCTGCGGGCTCTGTGCTGTGTTTTAGGGACTCGGTTGGTGAGTCAAGATTAAAAGAGTGGAGGTGGATGAGGTGGAGAAGGCGTGTTGGAGGATGGAGCACTGCGAAAGGAGGCTTGCTGCTGAGGTACCTCCCTCCTCTTCCTTCTTTTCTGCCACACCATGCCGAGAACAGATAGAGCTTACAGCAAAACCTGTGGCCACTACTCTCCTTTTTATGTGTCGTAACATCTGAATGCCTCAGAGGAAAATAGAATTGCTTGGCAGTGTCTTTTCCATAGCGTGTCAGTGAGGCTGCTGAACACCACTGCTTCCCTGGTCAGGACTTGAGCAACCAGTGGACTGGTCACTCTTCAGTCCCAGTACAGATGGGATGTGATGGGTGGCCTTTCTGAGCAGCAGCCCCGGTCCATGGGATGGTTTGGGGTGGGAAGCTGGTGGGACTGCATCCCTGAGAGCGTTGTGCAGGATTCTTGCAAAGTGCAGCTTTTTGCTTCCCACCAGGCCTCTAAAGGACATTGCTGCACAGGTAGGGTGGAGGCTGCTGTTTGTGAAGCTCTCCGTAAACAATAAAAAGAGAAGGTAGCATAGCTTTCTGTGTGAACTCCTGTCACATCTGTCACGTCTGTGCCCAGCCCTCCATCTTTCCATCGTTCTCTTCAGCAGTCTTGGTTGCCGCAGTGGAAATGCATGCTGTGCACTGGGGCGGGCCCTGTAACCCTTCCCAAACACAAGGAAGGGTAGAGTCACCTTGGAGGCAACTCCTGCCACCACCTTCTTGCTCTACAGATTTTAACTGGCTCACAGCACGTGTGTTCGCTCAGATCCCTCTGCTGCTTATGCCTGGAAGTAGAGGAGGGTGATTCTATCACCCAGGCACAGGACTAATGAGCAAAGTCATTAATCATATAATCAGTAATTTTCCTCCTACCTCTTTCCTCCTCCTCTCCATCCCTCTGACCTTTCTATCTGGCCTCTCTTCTCCCATCTGATGGGTTCTGCTGGCTGTAATCAGAGGTGGAATTTAGCAACCAGACTGTATCTGTTAGGAATGTCTAGTTTTGGGGCATCCTCTGTGGGAGCACAGGTGGAGAACTGTGGCATGAAGAAATTCCATCTGTGGAAGAGGCGAGCCATCAGTTGAGCCATTTGCCATGATTGCTGTTTGCGGCCTCCCTGTGCGTGGGGAGGATGGCACATGTGTGCCATGCTGGCAGCCATGGGGCTGTGCCCAGCCCTTGTACTGGAAACCACAGTGCATCTTCCATGTACTTTGTTCACTTGAGCAGCAACTGGGAAACAGCAGAGATAGCAAAGCAGGCAGTGAAGGCACTTGGAAGCAGAGCAGATGCGAACCTGAACTTGACTCGCAAAGGAAAATGAATGAGATTTATGTTTGCGTGCTTTTGTGCTGTGCTGCAAGCCCTCAGTGACAAACCTCAGCATGAACCTGCTGAGCTCCAGTGTGTCACTGGGATGAGCTGAGCATGGGGAAGGGATTGCTCCCACCTCCCAGGGCTGCCTGGTGGTGCAGCTGGGGCCCGATTGGATGTAGTTGTGGGTCTGGGTGCAGCAAGTTCTGTCTGGACCTTTGGGTTCTGTTATCATGTTCATCACATGAGGCTCGTTCAAGCCCGTGGTCTGGAAGAATCTCTGGACACTGGGCTTACATTTGTGCTAATCGAGCCGTATGTTGGTTGCAAGCAGCAGTCAGAGCCGGTTGTTCGCAGAGGGATGCTGACGTGGGGACCAAAGTGGGGTGGGCAGCCAGTGCTGCTGGGGTGATGCGGGGCTGTGTGGATGCGGTGGGGTGGAATGGGTTCACGGCCACCGCCATAACACGCTCTGCCATTCAGGAAAGCTCCCCGTGGGGTGACAGGGCGTGATCCGCACCCGTGGGTCTCCCTGGAGGGGAGGGCTGGTGCCTGCCGTCCTGCTCCGTGCCACCAGAGGGCAGCAGGTCCTCGCGGAGCTCCGGCCACCGCTGTCCCGCGGGGATGGGGACGGCAGCCCGGCGCCATGGGGTTCCCACGGACACCCGCCAGCAGCAGCGGGGCAGCCCTCGTGTGCTGCTTCCCTGCTGGACGGACCGTGCTGATGCTCAGACCTAAGCTGCAGGATGCCGTGCCACGGGGCGGCTGCATGGCCTGAAAGATGAGGAGCAGATCCCACAAGATGGGGAGTGGTTTCTCAGGGATCCCATGCTCCTCACAACCCGTGCATGTGCACGGTGCACGCAGGCACTGCTGTCTGCTTGGGGTTCAGCTGTTACAGCGTGCCCTGCTTGGCAGCAGAGACTGGTGCTGTGCTTCTTGTATACAGCGGTGCGGTGCTGCATCCCCCAGCATTCACACCCCCACACTCCTTGCAGTGCCCATCACTAGCACTGGGCAGCCATAAAGCTGGCTGAGCTCCTCACAGACCTGTTGGATCCTGCAATGACAATATCTCACTGCAAGAGAAATTCCCAGGCAAACACAGCTATTGATTTTCTTTCTAGCTCCCTTTCGATGGATTTGCCGACAAACGGGTTGTTTTTCTATCCGGTAACAAACCAGCAGCCTGTGCCAGTGAATCTGTATCAGCCATAAATCCCACCCTGCCCATGGCAGCAAGGCCTGCACAGCCAGGGGGAGGTGGAAGGGACAGGTGGAGCAGAAATAACTCAGCCTTGTTAGGAAATGCAAAGCCCAGCTACCAGCTTTGTCGTGGCAGAGCATGCTGTTGGTGTCAGTGGGTTAACTTGGAGGTATCCCTACCAGGATCTGTGCCGTGAATTCTCTGTACAGCTTCGGCTTGTTCCAAGCTTTCCTGCTGTTGAAGAGCTGCCACATCCTTCTCCTGATGCTTCTTGTGTGAAGCCTAGTGATCCCCAGTTCTGGAATGACTTGGGATCTTTTGGCAAAGTGCAATATAGAGTGCTGGACTGCTAGCAAAACCTGCTCTTCCTGGGAGCTCTCAAGGCAAAGCAACACTCCAGTACAAAAGAGTTACGTGTTGTATTTGGTTTTTGCTCTAGTAGCATTGTTGTGCTTCCCTCTGGTCTAAGCACTAGGAGGTGCTGCTGTTAATGCTGTGAGCACTTCCCCACCCCTGTAGCTGAGTCTTGGTGAAGCACAGGGGCAGAGCTGTGCACTGGAGCAGGCGATCAGAACTCTGCCTGCTCTGTGCTGCTCGCCCTCCTTTCTTACACAAGGTTTGACACTTAGCGGAAGGCTATTTTATTTGTTGTGCTGCAGTTGTTTCTTTTTCTAAATACATATTTCAAGCAAACAAACAAACTAATAGATCCCACAAGTTGCCGTGATGCATCTAACCACATCCGCAGCTCTGTGCTTCCAAACAGATGTTGCCAGGACTCCCTGAGCTGCCAGCAGCATTAGTGAAAGCATGTTCAGATCCAGGGGCTGATAAGGAATCCCCCTGCCCTCCGTTCCCTGCACTGCTGAGCCTTGCCATCCTGCAGTCTGGGTCAGGGCAGCACCCATCGCATCACCTGCAAGGCCCATCCCTGGGAATTGGGCTTTGGAAGAGCGATCTGAGCGCTCCAGGAGGTCCCCCAGTCGTGCACGGGGCTTGTGCAATGTGGACCTAAGCAATGAAGGTCAATAAAGTTACTCAGGACTTAGCCCAGCTTGCAGTGAAGACAACAGGAGCATTTCTGTTGGCTTCCCTGGTAACTGGGAATGGCATTTTAGTGTTATGTTTAGGTTCTGGTTCTGATTCTCTTTAACCCAACAACAGAACCTTCCCTTGACTTCATCAGAAGTAGAATTGGGCCATAGGTTTTTGAGCCTAAGAAGAAGCCAGCAAGCTGTTGTGTCAGCAACAAGGCAATAAAAGCCAGAGCAATCCTCCAGTGGTGTGTGGGGCTTCTGCAGCTCCCCGTTGGGTTTCTCTATGGGGAGTGGATCCGTGCATGCAGGCAGCCAGGCAGATACCTCAGAGCCATCTCTGAGGGACAGGAGAGGGAGGCACAGGGACCCTTCAGCTCTTCTTTGCTTTAAGTTGCAGTGGCAGGTCCAGGAATAATCTCATGTGCTTGAGGGGAAAATATCTCCCAGATTTCAGTAACCTAATTTTGTTAGGACTGTACTTAAGCCCCTAAAGCTCATTCCACAAAAGCTACCAAGGATTGCACTCCAGTGCTGATGACTTCCAAGACTTGTCTGGATGAGAGCTGGTGATTTGGCAGTGAAGCCTATTTCCTTCTGCTGAGCCATGTCCTATTTCATTTTCCTTATTTGGAGTTGTACCCAGAGCCTTTTCGATACAAGGGAGCACTATGAATTAGTTCCCAGCACATTGAACTGCTAACTTCAGCTGCAGTAACCCCTTACGTCCCCAGGAACCCAATCTACAAAGCACTCCTTTTCCCCTTAGTGACTGGAGCTTCAACTGCAATAAAGAGGATTAAATGCAGACACCCGTTTCCACCTTAGCTATGAAGTCTGCACTGCTGACAAGTCTGCCATGAGTAACCTGGCTCCACGATCAATCTTCTGTGGCTGAGAGCCTGGCTGCTCTGCGAGGGGAGCTGTGCTGTGCACACAGCCTCCCTGATCAGCTGCGGGTTTTCTACCTTTTTTTGCAGACCTCTACTTTTCCACCACGCAGCTCCATTTGGTGACTGCTGCTCCTGAAATGGCTTTACCCAGCCTGTGTTTCCATTGAGCCCTCACCTCCCTGCCAGCCTCTTTGGGGAGCTCTTTAAGCCACCACGTCCACCATGCTGGCCTCAGCACCTATTTCTGGACGAGCTCGTGTTCAGGCTGTGTTCCCTTGGAATTAACTCCCTCCTTGCTCAGGGTTGTTTTGCTCCTTACCTCTGCTTGCTCATTCCAGAAGCAGCGAACAGCTGGGGAGGCCAAAGGAAGGCTGCTCTTCCTCTTCTCCATCCCAGTCCACACGCCCGATTTGTATTCTCAGGGCACCTGAGAGCAGAAACACCATGTGCAAATGTATGGTGTGCCCCATGCTTGGAAGTAGAGGAGACACCGGCTGTGAGGCACAGAGCAGGGAGCTTAGGCACCTCAAATAAAGCAGTCAGATGTGGTCAGGAGCTTGGCCATCCTACATGGCCAGCCAGTAGGTGCCAGCACTTTGTAGTTGTCGAGACCACAATTCAGGAAGGAAAGTCTGATATCCTATTGCCAATCAAGAGATAAGTGATTCCTCTTTCTCTTCTGTTATCATGTTCTTCCTTAGAGCATGTCTCAAAATTGCTTCCCCTGGAAGATTTCTTAAATAACTGCTTGACCTCTGGTGAATCAGCTTTGCAGCCCAGAATAGTTATTGTTGTCTCCTTCTTCTAAATGTGGTTTAGTAGCTGTGTTAAAACCAGAGTTAGCATTATCCAGAAGCAGGAAGAGGCTCACGACTTCTCCTCACAGCTTTCCTCTTTGTGAGCTACCCAGTTGAGCACAGTTTGATGGCTTACGAAGCTTGAAGTTGCCTGGAGCCATTCTCCCAGAAAATAATCTGTCCAAGAACCAGCTCTGAGGTTCTTTTTCCATGTCCGTGTACACCAGTGTCTCCCTAGATACTGAGACACCTCCTTCACAGCTTTGTTTTAGTTTATCTTAGCAACTGTCCCCCTCTAATTCCATTGAAGATGAGTTGGTTGGAATTTGCTCCTTCTTCCATGGCAGCCTTGATCCTGTGCATGTGAGTGTTCTCTGACAGCCAGACAGAAGGGGGGGGGGGGGCTGTCCCTAGCCTGAAGGGCTTCAAGAATAATGAATGAATACTGTGTTTGCATTTCTAATTGATAAAGTGCCTTGCCAGATCACTGCATGTCGGTGCAAGCCAAGGGTATTAAGACAAAGCTGATTCCTGTGCAGCTCCTTCTTAGGATGGGGAAGTTGCTGCTGAAGGCAACAGCTGTCTCCTTGTCCAATGCATGGTGGTGGGTGTGCTTTTTAGGCACAGGATGAGCAAGGTAGCCTTCTGTAGGCCCATCTCCAGGCTATGATGGTCAGCTCTCCTTCTTGAGTCAACCCAAGAGGAGATTCTACCATTACAGTTTCAATAGCAGTGTAGAGCACCAAGATGGGAATCTCGACTCTTCTTGTCAGGTTCCTCCAGATGCAGTGCTTTCCTGGACCTTAGCAAGCATTCAGGCCAAGGAAAGTCAGGCTCTGAGTTTGTTTCCTTATGGTTTAGACCACTGGTAAGTTTCGCAGTGGGTTTCAAAGTCTTGAATAGTTCCCAAAAACAGCACCGTCACAGCTTGGTGTTAGAAATAACTCTGCCTGTTCCCCCTGCAGTGAGATTGTTCTGTCTCTTACCTCCCTGCCATGGGTGTTCATCCTACACTGAGCCCATTTGCCAGCCCGCTTCAGTTCTCAGTGCCCTGGCTTATGTGTCACCCAGACGAGGGAGCAAAGGACTGCAGGCACTGGAGGGATCTGGTGCTAGGGCAGCGCCAGGACACTTGGCTCCCTGTCCCATCTCCTTTGAAGAAGGTTCTCTTTGACGGGAAAGATATTCTTGAGTGGTTTTGTTTCATTTCAAAGTGTAGGAAGTGAAGACACAAGTCACAAAAAAGAGGAAAGAGAACTCAGTCAGTTCCATCACTCTACAAGTGTGTGGCTGGAATGCTCTCACTTTCTACCTACCTGCGAGTCCTGTTTTTCTCCTTCTTTCCTTGACCTTTCTGGTTTCCTGCTCCCACCTGGCCCATACCTTCAGCAGCTGCATTTACCCCGGCTGCAGTGAAGTTTGGGTTTGGGGAAAGGATTGCACTGTGATGTGTTTAACGCTGTTTATTCTCTTTCTAAACCAGAAACAACTGAGCTGGGGAACAAGAAGGAATTGAAATCCATGCCATTCATCACCTATCTCTCGGGCTTGCTGACCGCGCAGATGCTTTCTGACGACCACCTCATCTCAGGTGTGGAGATCCACTGCGAGGAGAAAGGGCGCTGCCCGTCCACGTGCCACTTGTGCCGGCGCCCAGGCAAGGAGCAGCTCAGCCCCACGCCGGTCCTGCTGGAGATCAACCGCGTGGTGCCCCTGTATGCCCTGATCCAGGACAACGACACCAGGGAGGTGAGTGAGCTGATGAGGGACCGCTGCGAACCTTCCAGTCACCACCTCTTCAGCTTGCCTTCCTCAGTCTTAGTGGGCCGGGACCGACCGCTGGGGATCGACAAGGCTCTGTTGAGGTTGCACCTCAAGTTCAATTTTGTGCTCCTTGCTACAAGAAAGACACTGAGGTGCTGGGGCACATCCCAAGAAGCTGATGATGGGTCTAGAGAGCAGGTGTTACGGGGAGCAGCTGAGGGAACTGGGATTGTTCAGAGGGGGAAGAGGAGGCTTAGAGGAGGCTTTACTGATCTCTACAGATACCTGAAAGGAAGCTTTGGCAAGGAGTGGTCAGCCTCTGCTCCTGGGTAACAGCGATGGGATGAGAGGCAGTGGCCTTAGGTTGTGCCAGGAGAAGTTTGGATTGGATATTAGGAAGAACTTCTTCCCAGAAAGAGTGATAATGCCTTGGAACGGGCTGCCTATGAAGGTGATGGATTCACTGACCCTGGAGGTGTCTAAGGAAAGGGTAGATGTAGCAATTAGGGACATGATTTAGTGGGTAATGTTGGTGGTAGGTGGATGGTTGGACTAGATCTTCGGGGTCTTTTCCAGCCTTAATGATTCTGTGATGATATGATGAGAGGAAATGGCCTCAGATTGCACCTGGAGAGTTTAGATTGAATATTAGGAAACATTTCTTTACAGAGAGGGCTTTGGAGCAGCATCAGGGTAGTGCTAGAGCTGATGTCCTTGTGCCACCCTCAGCCCTCACAAATGTGCGTCTCTGTGCCTGCATTGCAGCAACATCAATGCTGTGAGCTGGTGCTGTAGGTGTTCCTTTTGCCCCTCAGGTCACAGTAGCTGGGCCTCAAGCCCCAGTTTCCTCTGGGATGTGCTGTGTCAGGAAAGCCCAAAGCCCTGCCGGGCTCTGCACAGCACAAGTGCAGAGGGATAAGCAGTCCCTCGGGACAGGCCCGCAGCCACAGGAGGTCACTGTTACTCCAGGAGGGACTAGCAGAGCTGGAGGTGACCCTTCGTTGGGGCTCGGCTCCTCTTCCTCCTGTGAGAGCTCCATTGTTAATCATTGGTAAATTTATTTCCCACTTTCTCTGTTCCCTACAAGCCCCCACTTCTCTGTGCGGCCCCCCAAACCCAGAAATGACAGACCTGCTTAAAGTCACTTATTAGCACTGAGCCTGCACTTGATTAAGATGCTTGGAGTGAGCCAGTGTGCAGCAGCTGTGGGTGGGACAGAGAGGGCTGCAGGTCTGGAAACAATCCTGGCAAATAGAGGTGTGACCACCAAGAATGATACTTCCCCTCCACATTCCCCCCAGATCCATGGGCAAAAGAGCTCCTATTCTTTTCCTTGCACCCTTATAGGGACTATCCTTTCTTGTCCATACCTTGATCTTGTTTCTGCTCTTCCATCTATTAACCCCCCTCTGCTTCTTCCATACAGCCATGCCTGACTTCCCTAATTCTGTTCCTCTGTGCTTTGAGTATCCCCAGACACCCTTTCTCCCTCTCTCCTCATGCTTTTCCCATTTCTGTCTTCTGCTTTCCCTTGTTCCACTTTCACTTGAGAAGCTCTCCATAGCCTGCTTGGGACTGGTCCCCTGCCCATGGCCACACTGGTGCTCCTCCAGTCCTCCCAGCAGCCCTATCTTGCTGCCTTCCAGAACTCCAGAGACCTGGCATGGCTGTATCCACAGCAAGGACCAGAGTCATTTCTTTCTCTGCAAACAGAGCAGGTATTTCAGCAGAGTCAGAGCACCCACTGTTTTCACTACCAGCTCCTCTTCCCAGCCCCTCTCCCAAATGGCACTGGCACCCTGCCATGGCTGGAAGGTGTTCTCCTCGTTCTGGGGAGCCAGAGCTGCCTGTCCCCAGCAGCAGCCTCCTCCTCCCACCCTGGCTCACTGGAGAGCTGCTCCCATCAGCTGCAGCTGGAGATCAGCCTGCATTGTGCTTTCTGCTGAAGCACTGGGAAAAAAAAATAAACAGACAAACAAAACCCTGAAGATGCAGCCAAACAAGGGAAGCCCTGGCCATCTTCTAGAGGGCTGTGCTAGCCCAGTGCCTGCTGTCCATCACTGCAGGAGGAGCTGCTGTGCAAAGTTCCAGTGCCTGCCCAGAGCCTTACTAGCTAGGACTGTGCCACGAGTAGAGCCTCAGCAGGCTCAGTGATGGAGATATCTCTGAGATAGAGAGCCCAGGAGAGGGTAGGAGGCTGTGTGCTGTTAGAGGCCACCAACTCTATAGTGCCAACACGATGTAAAGCCATTCGTTTAAATTTCTTCCTTGGTTTGTGCCTGGGAATCGATGCTCAAGGGGTGTGTGCTGCAAGCAGCACCCGATACAAGGTCTGGATAGTGAAACATCCTTTTTCAGCATCAGTTTGAAGGCTGGGGGTGGTCCCAGGCACTAGGAGAGTGATATTTGCCTGTGGCATAAACAAGATGTGGAAATGTCTGGGATGAGCACTTGGATAATGCAGTTTGGGGCAGGGGAAGTTCCCTTTGTCTAGGGAGGTGGCTGTTGTGGTGGCAGTCTGGGGACATGGCTTGCACAGCCACCTCCTACCCACCCACCCTACCCACCCCTACCCACCGCATACAGCAGCTGCTCCCCTGCCTGCTGCCACCCATTTCTGTGTATAATAATCCATGAAGCAAATGCTGACTGTATGGGGACTGCAAGCAGATCCCAATTCTCTCAAAGTATTTAAAAAAAAAAAAGATGAACAATGAAGACCTTTCTCTTTGTGTGTGCTTATACATAGCTAACTATGTATGTGTGCAGGAAGAAGGTAAGGTAAAACAGGGAACCAGGAAGGTAAAACTGGTAACATGGATGCAACATCTATCATGTTCCCTGGAAACTTTCCACTGTAGGCCTAGCAGCAAGAATATAGGTAAGATTAGGTAAAGAAACTTTGCTCGCAGTTTTTAGGAGGTGTCTTTTCGTCTACCTAAGATGAAAAGATAAAGGGAGCTATGCATTCCTTCATATCTGCAGCTACCACACGTACTGGCCTTGTTCTCAGTTTCTGATGACCTTGCCAGACTTTTAAGTGCTGGGTTTATGTTTCCAGGCGGAGCGTCTGTCTGCCTTGGGCTGATTTGTGATTTTTGTATGTGTGTATGTTTGATTTCAGCTAAAACTGACCATTTGCAAGAGAGAGATTAGGTGAAAATATATTGCTTCGCCCATATGAAATAAGTTGGAGAACTATTTCCATGTCACTGAGACTGGCTATTTTCTTCTCGTCTCAAAGCAAGGACTTGGAATTTAGAAGAGATCCAGAAGTCAGGTTTTGCCTCTTGCTGCCCAGGGAATGTTTGTCCAAGGCTGTTTGTGCTGTAAGCTCCCAGCTGTGGATGCTCAGCAGGAGTTTTGGTTTATGGTTGCAGTGCTGTTCAAAGCCTCTCGTCAGCCCCCAGCAGTGTAAATGTGCATGAGCAGTTCCACGAGTGTCTGGTGCTGCTGCAGCTGGTCCTGGCCAAGCACTGCTTCCAGCACCAAAGGGATGGGCTCGTTGGGGGCCCCAGGCTGGGTGTTGTATGGCAGCCCCTCTTTTCCTCCTGGTGTGCAGTGAAAGCTTTGCAGACTGAGCTTCTGTGAGGGAGTGCCCCTATTTGCCTCTGTGGTTCAATATTGTTAGTCAGGGAGCTGGTGCAGCCACTGGGTATACCTAGGGTCTGTGCTGGAGCAGGGGATGTCCCAGGCTGTTCCTGCCATCCTAGGACACGTGGCATTTCTCATTTTGCAAGTGTTTTCTAGAACAATCTCAGTTGCCCCCTTCTAGGAGCTCAGAGCTCTTGGGGAGGGAGGCAAAAATAGACAAGGGTCAAGGAAGTACTAAATCCAGGTACCTTCTGAAGGGCTTTGTTGGATGGTGAGATCAGACGAGCACAGGTTGGTTTCTGGCAGCATTACCATTGCAGAACCACTCCCTTCAGTCTATGCTCAGATGCTTAGATGTGACCTTGGCAGTGGCTGCACTTGAGGTCCCTGGATCCTGCATCATGTTTCAGCTTATGGATGCTAATCCCATGTCTCTGTGCTCTGTAGCAGGCACCAGTTTGTGGTAAAGCAGTGATCCCTGCACTGCCACATCCAGATGACTCTGAAGGAGATTCTTCACAGCAGGGTTGTGGAAGAAAGCTTAAGTCACGGCAATGGCTGCATGGTTTCCCCCTACTGAATGTCGTGAAGCTGGAGGAGAGCAGAACCACACATCATCATAGTGCTGGGGGTGGTGGCCTTCCTCCTCCTCGCTGCCCCATCAAAACCTCCCTGCCTGTCTCACCCCATGGGATAGTGAAGGCAGTTCTTCGTGCCCTGGAGCAGCCCCTGTCCAGCAGCACACTGAGCAGGGGGAGGTGGAGAGTGTGCTGTTCTCCCTGCTTCCTCCCCTCTGAAACACAGAAGCCCCACAGCATGCGTAGAGCAGCTGCAGAAGTGCTTAGAGGGTGGCAGGCAGGAGAGATTAATCCCACCCCTCATGGGAAATGGGCTTGAAACCCCATTGCTTGTTATGCAAGGAGACAAATGAACATTGAGCTTGGATTTTTAGAAGACCCCTAGGACCTTTGCTTAATCTGCAAATGGTGTAATTTCATCATTAATCTGCAGACATAGCCTCCACACAGCACACCCAGCGGAGACAGCAAACTGTCCAGAACAGGAGTATGGGTGGTGGTGATGGTGTGGCAGCAATTTGACAGCACTGTGGAGAGCAGTGTCCCAGTTCCTCCGTGCTCATGCTGGAGGCACACTTTGCTCTGTTGGTTGTATCTCAGCAGCAGTGCAAAGCACTGATAACAGGTTTTGTTATCTCCTGTTAGTGGTGTTTGGTCAGATCTCAGGGTCAGGGTTACATGGCACTTGCTGCTGGTGTGTGATGGGGCCATGTACTGGGAGCGCTTCTGTGCACTTCAGCCAGCACTCAACTCCCAGGACAAGCTCAGCACATCACGTGGTGAAACGTCCCTTGTCCCTGTTGTCACCACCCACCACCAGGCAGTGGGAAGCCCACACTGATTTATGCAGTGCTGTCTCTGCAGGTGCTGAGCAAGGCGCTTTCTGCGTGTCCCTGCTATGGGGACAGTGCCCTCCAAGGGCAGAGCAGGGGAAGTGCCCTGTCAGCATAGGTCCTTCCCTGCCTTTCCCCGGAGCAGCCTCAAAGGCGTGGGGAGCTGGTGCCAGGGATTGCTTTTTCCACTGCCAAATCTGAAAGGGAGCCAGGGCGAGGGGGGGCAGTGTTTGAATTGTTGAGGTGCAGTTTATTTTTGTTGCTTTGGTCTGGATTTTGTTGTTGTCGCTTTATTTTCACATCTGTTAATGGGCCGTTGTCCTCCTCACGCCAAAGCCCAGCACTTGTGCATCCCGATGCAGCCCTGCCCCACATCCAACTCCTGTTAGCTGGGGAAGAATAGAGGCATTGTAACCACCTGACTGTGCTGACGGGGAGCTCTGGAGCCGAGGTGTGAAAGTGGAGCTTTCTGGGCCGGGATGCTCCCTGCACCACCAGGTTTCAGTGTCCTCTGCTGCTCTCTTGCTTCCCATAAATAACAGAATCCAGGATGCTGCCCGCCCTGGGTCCCTGCCAGTGCCCTGACCTTTCTGGCGGACGCTTCCTGGGATGAGGTGATGCTGCTCTCTGGGGACAGGCAGCAGGGTGGGAGCGGCGCAGATGAGATCAGCTGCCAACAGCAGCAGCGGGGAAACTTCATCCTCCTTTGCTGCAAACCTGGAGCAGACACTCAGACGCGAGCTGCGTGATCCTGGAAAGAGTCTCTGGCCTGGGAAATCCTTCATTTTCCTCCTCATTTTTGTTTTTTTTCCTCTTCCTAGAGATGTCTAGACTGCTAAGGAGCGGCATTTATCTCCTGTGAGCGGCATTAAGCCTCAGCAGAAGGGCATGGAAAGCTTTCCTTCCAGCCACCCTCTCATAGCGTCCCGTTCTGCCTGCATCCCACGCTCTTATCCCCCTGGTGGCACTCAGTGCAGCTGGGCCAGGTGCTCATCAGCCATGGAGATGACCAGATCTCCAAAGCCAGCTCAGCACCAGCGCACACCCCTTGCTGTGCCCCACCTAAAAGCAGCAGCCTCCGTGCTGATTCCTGCCAATGCTGCTCTGCAATGTTCTTCCATGTCCTGTAATTTTTCTCTCTGGGGATGTCATCAGAAAACCCACAGTCAGGAAGAACTCGATGCTTCTCCCTCCATCAGCCAGGTCTAACAGAGGACAAAGAGGAAATGTTCTTCTCTGTTCGCTGCAGAGCATCTGAGCTATAAAACGGGGCCAAATGGCCTCCCCCTGAGCACAAATAACAACAGGAGAAAGATCCATATGCAATCGAGTGTGGGATAAATGTGCTTAGCTGATCATTCATTTCCTTAATATTTTTTTTATGAATAGGCTTAGCTTATGGTAAGATGGGACTTTATGGTCCTGTAAGTCTTGCTCGTGTCAAAACAAATGAACTAGCCATCCTACAGGGGAACTATCAATCCAGTATATGTGTGTGTATGGGTGTGGGGAGTCAGACCTATTATACCTTTAAGAGCAAATTAGATGCTGTTCCTATGATTCATAATGCTATATATCTAATGGCATGACTCGTCATCTAGAAAATAAATGTTTCAAGCCAGTTTCTCATCTCATAAATTTCCCCTCTGGCACTGAAGGACATAAACTAAATGGGCTGACTCACAGGGAAACAATACAATTTGGATACTTGTAAATGAACGAGAGAATTGCTGTAGGGCATGGGGGGCAGTGAGGGGCTGGGGAGCAGCAGGCAGGAGTGGGCATGGCCACCATCACCTCCAGTGGGCACTGCTGGTGCTGGGAAGCCCTTCCAACTTGCAGAGTCCGGTGGTTTGCCTCTGCTGGCTGCCTTGGTGTGGTTGCTATCACTGAGCATCCTGCCCAGAGAGGTGGTGGTGCCCTGTCCCTGCAGACAGCCAAGGTCAGGCTGGTTGGGGCACGGATGGTGCTGTGAGTGTCCCTGCATTCCAGTGAGTGGGACCAGATGGCCTTGAAGGGCCCCTTTCAACTGAAGTGGTTCTATGATTCTGCATGATCTTACCTATTTCCTCCATCTGTTTGCTCTTGCTGCTTCCCCACCCTTCTACACAGGAGAGTCCCATACCTTCTGGCCAGGCTCCCTGCTCTGACTGGTGGGGGAGGCTCTGCGAGTCCATCAGCCTCTGCTTCTCCCATAGCAAACCTCCGGCAGTGGGATGCTGCAGCCCTGCTGCTGCGTGTAGGTGTGCTGCCCTAATGAGCACAATTGAAGGACGCATCGATCTGCTAACCTCGTTTGCACAAAGGTTGACACAAGGCAGATGACGGCTGCGTACCTGCAGGATCTAATTAACGTGGGGTAAGGCCAGGCAGGCACAGCGGATTGCTCATCCAGCATGGTGCTGAGCATCACAAAAATAGAAAACAGAAGAGCAGCGCTGACTGGCGGGTTTGGTGGAAGGGTGTGAATGGGGAGGTGGGATTTCTCCCCTGCAGGTTGTTTGGGGTCGGTGGGCAGGGAGGGAGCAGGCTGGGGTCAGTGTGACAGCAGTGACATGGGGCTTCTCTGCAGCCTGTGTTCTCCCAGGGGGGCTGTGGTGCTCCATCCTGCACAGCCCCAGCAATCCTTGCAGCCGTGCACCCATATTTCTCCGTGTGCTCAGTAAGCTCTTTTCTGTCCTCTCTGTTCTCCTGTTACATTGAGGTGCCCTTTCTCACCCAGTGCCATAATTACATTCTAAAGAACAAAATCAGGTCACATTTTCTCTTTCAGTGTTTTTTTTTCTTCCTTCCCCCCCCCCCCCCCCCCCTTTCTGGAACAGTGCTGTTCTGTAAATGTCTGCAAGCAGAAGGATTGCAGAGGCAGGCACCTCGCTAAAGGTGCTGCTGTGTTTGGGGAGAGCGACGCAGCCCCAAACAATAGCAGCCTGACGTCAGGCTCTATTTATACCTCCTCTTTTCACTAATGTCCCTGGGACAGAGCTTTTCCTACAGTTCTCTGCTAAATGCCACAGCCCTGCAGCTGTCCCTGTCCGCTCTAAGGGCGAGTTTTATCTTGGTGAGCTGGGGTACGAGCAGTATCAGCAGAGCCAGGCATCCTCAGGCTGTGGGGTGTGGGCTGAGCCCAGGCATGGGCAGGGCATTAAGGCCACTGTGGCCCCCAAATGCACCAAGAGAGTAAAAGTGCTGCAGATATGTTCGTTTCATGGTGGCTGTGTGGCTGTTGTTGCAGTCTGTTGTGCCTCTGGCTGTATTTTTGCACAGGAGGAGGTGCTGCGGTGATGCTGAGCCCTGTCCTGCACCGTGGGCTGAGCTCCTGGGTCAAATAGAGGGATTTCAGTGCATTTCAGCCCCAGATGGCAGCAGGTCGGTGCTGCTATTGGGGGACTGGTTGATGTGATGGGGGCAGTGCTGAGGGAAGGCTGCAGCTGGGGGAGCACCCGTGGAACTTTGCGTGCTGGGTTTCTTCCAACATACCACAGTTTGTTCTTGTGAACGTTCCTATGCAAATGCGTCAAGCACTGACTGGCATGCAGGAGTGCAGCAGGAATAATACCATATGAGAGGGATGGGAGTGGAGCTGTGAACTAGGGTGGGTCAGTCTGGAGAAAAGGAAACTCAGAGGAGACCTCTCTACAGCTGTCTGGAAGGAGGTTGTGGTGAGGTGGGCTTGGCCTCTGCTCCCAGGTGATAGCGATAGGGTGAGAGGAAATGGCTTCAAGTTGTGTTGGGGGGGGGGGGAGGGGGCAGGTTGGATACTGGGAAAAATTTCTTCTCCTAAAGAGGGTTCAGGCATTAAACAGGCTGCCCAGGAAGTGGTAGAGTCAGCATCCATGGAAGTGTTGCAGAAGCATGGAGGTGTGGCACTGAGGGACGTCACCAGTGGGTACGGTGGGATGGGCTGGGGGTAGACTTGGTGATCTCAGAGGTCTTTTCCAACCTTAATGGTTCTGTGAATAGTAGAAATGTTGTGGAATCACTTCGTGCTTCGCTGGGTCAGAAGCAGTTGTGGAATGTTTCCCTGCAACATAAGCATAAAGGCACCCAGACACAAAGTCTTGTGTCAGCCAGGGGCTCATGTTTGTGTTCCTTGGGGCAGCTTGATCCTCCTTCACGAGAGGACAGGAATGTGGGGCACTGTGTAGACACCCCATCAGCACCCATGGGTAAACCCAAATCACTGTTACGAGAGAACTAAAGCCCTGGGAGCTGCGGGGACTCACACCGCAGGGTCACGCAGAACAGGGAGAACCCCCCGTCAGTATTTCCCAAACCTGGACTCTGCGCAGCACTCAGCAGCACACAGCCAGCCCGCTGGCCACGATCCCCCCATCCTCACGCTCTCCGTTCTCACGGCAGGCTTTCAGAGGCGCGCTGATGAGCTCATATTGGTGCTCTGGGAAAGGCGACGTGATCGAAGACTGGTGCAGGTGTGACCTCAACGCCTTCGATGAGAACGGGCTCCCGAACTGCAGCCCCCTCCCTCAGCCTGTGTACGTATCCTCCTGCTCCACAGTGCTGTCCCCATCCCAAGGGATGCAGGGACTCCTCCTGCCCCGTGCCACTGAGCCCGCTGCCGTGCTCCAGGGCGCCTCGCTGCCTGGCTGCTGCCTGTAGGAGATCCTGGCTCTGGCTGTGGCCCTGGAAGGTTTCCTTCTACATTTTCATCACCTGATTAGCAGGGCTCGTAGAAGGGGATTTCAAATGCTGAAAGAAATGGAATTATGGTGCAATTCATTGTGGCTTGTCAGAGCAAAAGCAAATCAGGAGCAAGCTGATGGGGAATTAGCTGAGAAAGCAGGAAGACTGGCTCCAGAGCTCCACAAGGACACCTGAGTGAGCCAGTGTTCTCCAAGGGGGATTCATTTCCAATTCTGAGTTAACAAACACACTCATACATGTGGAGCTGGACTTTCCCAAGCCCTGTGTTGTATTGCTGCTTGCCCCATTGCAGAGGAGGCAGTTGCCTTTGTGTTAGCACAGAGCCTGAGGCTGCTCTGCTGCACCCACAGTTTCCAACCCAGGCGGGGTTTTACTGCCCAGCTTTTGCTTTTATTTTTACTCATGCCCATCAGAACTTGTTCCTTTGCAGCTGGGTAAGTTCTCAGCCACACCTGCCACTTCTCATAGCACAGTCCTGACCTTCTCTTTGTGTAAACTCAGCCCCACTGGGCTGCCTGCAGTTAAGCTGGGTCCTCTCCTGCTCCTGAGCAGTCAATCCTCAGCTCCCCATAGAGCTGCTGAGCTCTAGCAGCTCTCCCAGGAGGCAAAGCCTCCTGCAGATGGGATATGTAGGATTACAAGACCTCAGCTCTGCCAGGAGCTGGGGGGTGAGGACACCCGCACAAATAGGCTGTACCCAACTGCAAGCTTCTTTTGTGCTCTTTGTGCATGCTCCTCTGCATGAAGGCGGGCAATTCAAGACTTGTGCTGCTTAGAGAGAGAATTCCTCACGGAGAAGGAGCTGAAGCTGATGTGTTCTTTGGTTTCTGCCCTTCCCAGCCTGCGGCTGTCCCCCAGTGTGGAGCCCTCCAGCACTGTGGTCTCCCTGGAGTGGCTGGATGTGCAGCCTGCCATTGGGACGAAGGTGTCTGACTACGTCCTGCACCACAAGAAGGTGGATGAGTACACAGACACAGACCTCTACACAGGTGGGTGACACTGCGGGGTGACTCTGTGCCCTTTGGAGGTGTGTGCTGTGCTGAGCCGTGCTGGGTGTCCTCAAAGCTGTTGCTTCTGTGAAGAAAGCTGCAAGGAGCAGAGGTGTTGGGGTGGTGTTGAAACCTTTAGGAGGGGTTTCTGAAGGCTTCTGCAGAGGTGGGTGTAGGACGGGAAGGAGGAAAACAAAAATGCACTGTGGTGGACTGAACTGATATGCACTTTTTGGGTAGGAGAGCTGTGAGTTGGAGTTCTTGAACGAAGCTGGTGTTTGATCTGATCAGCATGAAATGCTTCAGGATGGTGGGTGCAGGGGAAGGTCAGCCTGCAGCAGCTGAAGGGCTGCACTGGTTCCTCCCAGTGAGTGGGAATTGCGTTCCGGCCTTTGGCAAGGCACTTGGAATTACCTTGCACAGTTAGCAAAGCAATGTGAAGCCTGCAATTTTTGGAGGGATCACTTAAGCAGCACGGGGAAACGTGAAACTTCCCTGGGCTGGAGCTCAGTTTCCAGCTCTGGGCTGGGCTGAGTGCTTTGTGCCCTGTGAAGGCTTTGTCAGCGGTTCGGCTGTGCTTCAGGGGCTGCTGGGTGAGGTGGAGGGATGTGAAGGATGGGGTGGATCTCAGTGAATCAGTGATTTATTTCAGAAAATACCATTGGAGGCCTTGAGTGTAGCTACTGCTGTTTAGAAAACCAGGCAAAACCTCCTACTGCTTCTCTCTCAAGGACTTTGGGTTTAGCTCATTAAAGTGGTTCATTTGAGCGGCCAGGGGCAGCTGGTTGTTGATTGAAGCAGAGATCTGCCTTTGTGCAAAGGGCCCCAGGTGCTGGCACTGCCAAATTCCACCCATCTCTGGTGAGGGAGAATTAGGAGAAGGTTTCCACCTGTGGTTGAAGTGAGAGTTTGCAAAGCCCAATGGCTATTGTGATTAAAAACCTCATTTGGTTAAAAGTGGGGCTTTTAACCAAAGGCTCCCTGCCAACACCTGCTTACAGAGCTGCCCAGTGCAGCCACAGCCCCAGCACTGTGTTTCTAGTTTCCTTGTCTGGAAGAAGGTTTGCTCTTCATCTCAGAGGAGCAAATTCCAATAATGGAGAAAGAAAACAAGCCACCAAAGTGCTGTGTTTGGGATGGGGATTCCAGATTGCTCACACGTCGGTCAGGTGAGGCCAGACCAGGGAAACATGGGGTTGCTCCTTTGAAGTGGCTGGAGCTCTGCCTGGCAGCCAGAGTAGGAAACACAGATTATTATTTTTTTCTTTTTATGACTGCCATGTGTTTGACAGGCCATTGAATTCACTGTGAGGAGCTGCCCTCCCCTTTCCCCGCTCTGGGGGACCATTCAGGACACAATGACCCCATTAACAGTTAAAGAGAAAAGCCAATCCTGAAACTCTCCCTTATTTTTCTGCATTGTTTATAACCAAACAACATTCCTTGCTTCATTCCTTTCTTACCCTGCAGGCCTCTGATGCCAGATGACTTGATTCTCCTTCTTACCTTTATATATTTACTAAGATGCTGGTTGCTGCAGCTTTCAAAGGCTTTGCTTGGTGCCCTGCTTCACCTGACTGAAAATCCCACCATAGGTATCCCCTCACTGCCATTGTGTCTCCATCCCATGTGGGCAGTGCTCACAAGAAAAACATTTAGAAATAATTCAACCCCAGAATTCAACCTCTCCTTGAGAGAGGAGCGTTGCAGGATGTGAATCTTTAGGGGTGTTTGGTGAATATTGCTGGATCTTCCTCCCCCACCAGTCCTGTGGCTGCTGGTAGGTAGGGACAAGTTGTTCCTGTTGTTAGGAGGTGCACCCATGTATTTGCAGTGCATTGGCAGTGCAGGGTTGGCAGAATCCTGCAAGGTGAGAAGGCTCTTGAGGATGCCATTGTTTGGTCCCTTGCATGTTTTGAGTGTAAGCATGTGTGCTGTTCACGGTTGGGCGTTGTTACAGTTGCAGCCACTTCTGACTCTGGCCTGCGGTTGTGCCAACCTGCTCTCCAGCTCCATTGAAAGCTTCAGTTCTAGATGGTACCCAGCCCTGCTTTCTGCCCTCTGCAAAAACTTCCCACTTGCAAAATTCCGTGGCCTCTCCTTGCTTTGCAACTGGAGGACGCAGCCATTCCCTTGAGCCAGAAAATATTTTCTCCTCTTCTTGGAGTTAAGTCAGGAGCAGTGAGTTTGGGGCTGGTCTAACACTCGTCCTCTGCTCCTGCAGTGGGGTGGAAGGGGCCAGGAGCCGGTGTGGGTCAGCTGCCCCCCGGCTGGACGTGGTTTTTAAAGAGGCTTCTTACTGGTGCTTGGAAATGCACAGCCCTCGGCCCAGCTGATGTGAATAGGAGCAGTTCCCGAGGTGAACTTGTGCACAAAACAAACCACACTTTCAACACCAGAGCGCAGGGAGAGAGCGGCTCTCCACTCGGGAGCCAGCGGAGAAGACAGAGAGCAATTACATCCCAAACTGTTTATTAAAACTTGTGGAAATTACTCATAACTCCATGTGTGCGATGGCTTTGTAGTTGAGTGATGCTCTTTGTTTGAACATGAGGCTCTCGAAGAGGGTGCGAGCGCGTGTGTGTGCGCGGCCCAGCCGCCAGCGCATGATGTCATGGCTGAAGCAGGCGCTGTGCTGGAGAGAGGGAGAGAGAGAAATGTGTTTTACAGGGTGAGGTACAAACTGAAATGGCTGTGAACATCTGGAACTGATATTAGGCTTGGAAAATGTTTTCTGTCACTCCAACACTCCTCTGGAGAAAGGTTTCTGAAGTTAAGAAGCTCCGAAGGGGATGAGGGGGAGGGATGAGGGGATAACGTGACCGCTGTGCAAAGTGCTTTTTATTTCTCTGTCCTGGTTGCTGTTGCCAGGCTGTCCCTGCCTGTGTTAGGCAATGGCCTGGGTGTCATCAGTACTCATTGTGGTGGCCCCGCTCAGAAGGTCCCTGGGAGAGCTGAGCCATCCACATAAGATGCTCTGGTAGATGGGACGCTGCATCCCCCATTGGGGTGGGTAGGGTGGAAGGCTGCCTGCCCTGCTTCTAGCGCTGGGTGACTGGTTGCTGACCATTCTCCTTGTTGTGCCTTGAACCCCTCTGCAAGAGTCTCAAGCTGGTGGAGGCAGAGCTTGGCGAGGGTTGGCTGCATGGCTCTCCTCATCTCCAGTCAGTGCTCATCACCCAGCGCGTCCTGCCTCAAACTACATCCAAACAGCAAAGGGTCAAACCCGTGGGCATTGATGGGAGTAGAGTGGAGTTTGTGCTGCTCTTGGGGCATGTGTTGCTGCTATGATGGTGGGGGAGCTCTTTGATCCCTTTCTTGATGTTCCTCTGCCATTTCTGTGATTCTGTGATTCTGTGATTTCTCTGACTGCCTCCACCCAAAGAGCCCTGTGCCCAAGCTTTCTGGTCTCCAGCACCAGAACAGCCCACGTCAGCATCCTCTGCCTTCAGAGACTGATCTGCAGCCCCTCCAAATGGCTGCAACATGGAAGTCGGAGAACCTGTTCAACAGAGAAGCTGTTATCCAATGTATTCTCATGGGTTGCTTTTTTTCCCAGTGGGGCGAAGGGTGCTTGCTCCATCTCACAGCCTCTCACACCAGTTTTCCTCCTGTTGAATGAAAGCTGACCTCCCTCATGGGAGCACATTGACTTGTGAGCAGGGTGCCAGCAGCAAGTGGTGCTGACCTGTTCTGCTTCCAGAGGGAGCTTCTGCAAAGGGGGAAGCAGAACAAATGGGCCTTTCCAAAAAGGGATCGCCCCTGGGGCCATGGTTCCTGCTGCAAGTCACATGGATTGCAGTTGTAGGAAGAGACCCTTCATCCAGAGCATCTTGTAGCCCTAGAAAGGATGGAAACAGAAACACAGGCTGCAGAATGAGTTTGTTGGAGTTCACATCGACCTTGGAGCAGGAGAATGCAGGCTTGAGCTGTTTGGATCTCAGACAGGCTCTCAGACCCACAAACACTGAAGATGTGCTTATCCATAGTCTGTGCTGCTGCTGCAGGCTTCTCCAGAGCACTGCTGTTCTGCAGAGGACTCTCTGAATCTGTATCATGCCTGTAAAAGAAAGTGAAATAGGTCAAACCAGAAGCTATAGCGTTTTGCACACTTGCAAGTTGCTCTCCAAATAGAGGCTCGAGAGTGTCTTATTTATAACAGTTTGTCAGTGTTCTTCAGGCATCGTTCTGACGTGCCTGGATGGCTGGGGCTGGATAGATACAGCTATGGTAACCATCCCTTCCACACCCTGTGTGTGCAAGCTGTGCTGCTGGTCATGTGGAAGCCAGTCACAGGCTGGAGGAAGGAGAGAAAAACCTTTTTGGCCAGAACAAATCCTGGGCCTGTCAGGAAGGAGCCCATGTGCTCTCCTTATGACCAAGTTGCACTCACGTTATGTGCCTTAAAATAGTCTTTAGGGCTCTGACTTCCATACAGGCTTGACACCAAGGAGATGATGCTGCCCTTACGAGGTTGTAGGAGTTGAGGTCAGAAGATGTGTTAATATCTAGGGTTACAATTAAAGCCAGCAATATGGCAGGTGTTAAGGTTTCAGTGGTTAAACCAGTTGTTGTTAAAGATGCTGATGATCTGGAGTGTGGGTGATGATACTGTCTGCCTCTGTGAAGACCTTTGGAGGCCAAGCTCTATGTAGCTGATGTAGGTGCTGTGTTTGTAGGCGAATTTTTGATTTCAGTGTTGGCCTGGGGGATGGAGGCTCTGTAGCTGGTGGGGCACAAGCTGAGGCTGGAACAAGAAGCCAGGGCTCTGCTGGACTCAGGAAGCAGTTCTTCTGTAGCTCTTTCAGGGGTCACCTGTGCATTGGACTTGATTCAGAGGGGGTCCTTGAACATCACTGGTGTGGAGAAAGATGTGCTGGTGGGTGGGGGCTGAACCAACCTTGTGCTCAGTGCTCAGTTGTCCCTGCCTGCTTGTACCTTGTGGTAGATCTCCGTGGGTTTCAGGCTGGGCAGGTACTTGGCAGACTCCAGCAGCCCCTTGGTGAGCACTGTGTTGTTTATGTAGTGCTGGGCTTGGAAATGCAGCAGAGCTTTGGCTGCGTGCAGGAGCCTGGCCAGGGCAGGGCTGCTGCATGAACGTGTCATTGCTGCTGCCTCCCCAGTAACCAGTGCATGAACAAAGCTGTTCTCCATCCCAGAGGACCTTACTCGAGCACTGCATCCACTTCTCTTGTTAGCAACAGGAAAGTTGATTCAAAAAGAAGCCTTTGAAGAGAAGGTCAAGTTTTTGGAAGCTGCTTCCTGGGATGTGTTGTGTAATAACACCAAGCTAATGCTTAATTTTGGCCATTGCGCTCACTGTGAAGCACTGATTTCTCTCCCACTGGGACAGCTGTAGTTATTTCCACCTACCAGTGTCATTTTTGTATCCTGGAAAGCAGAAGGGAGGTGGAGGGTTCTCAGCTCTCAATTAGAGTTGAGTCAGTTGCTGAAATATTTCATTAATTCACATTTCCATATGGTTGTTCCAGGCGTCTATTTTTATCTACCCAGACACCTTTTGGACAGAACTGGGCACTATCTTTGCTTTCTCCTGAATCGTTTCATAGGTGGAGAGCTGGAACTGGGCTGCAGCTCCTGCTGTGGCTCCCTGGGTGGTGCCAGGAGCGTGGCAAGTATTGAAGAGCACGGTGTGTGCCAAGGGCTGTGTGCTGTCTGCTACCTCGCCCTGCATGCAAAGGACAGCTGCGGATGCTCCCTTCTAGCAGAGGAGGCTCTGAGTGTCTTAAATGGCAGTTAATGAGGCCAGGCATGGAGTGTTTTACTGGTGTGTAACTTGAGCTTCTAGGATAAACTTTCTCCCAATCTGGAAAAGTCAAGGCCGCAAATCCGTCTTGTCTGAAAGCATCAAATGAGAGAGGGCTGCTGACATGGTTGGGCTGATTGTGGCACATGAATGCACTGCAGTGGAACTTTTTCACAGGAGCTGTTATTGATTAGAAAAGCCTACCCAGTCAATAAATTGTGCCTGAAATTTGGAGGGAGGTTCAGTCTGTGTTTGCAGAGCTGATGCTTGGCAGTGCAGCCTGGAGAAACATGGAAAACTGGGGCTGTGGGCACCCATGGATGCGATGTGGCCCCTCTCTGGGTGTGTTGCTGTTCCACACAGAGATCTTCCCTTTGGATGGGCTCAGAGTTACACCCAAACTGGCATTCCTTGCCAGGCTGGGATTTTCCTGAAGGTTTTGCGTGTTCCCCTTTCCAAGCAAAGCCTGAGATGGGATCCTGAATGGGATGGCAGATCTCCTTTCCAGTCCTCTGGCTGCTGTTGCAGTCTCCCATGTGTGTTCAGTTCTGTCAGGTGGCTGAAATGCTATCCCAAAAGTTCGGTAGCATCCCCTCGCATTTCTCTGGAAGGAAATCAGGATAGGAAAGAGACACAAGAAGGCACAAAGGCTGCCTTTGGACAGCCTGTCAGCCCTATTGGAGGCTGAGGACGTACGCTGGGGACTGCCCCAGAAGCAAGGACAGTTAAGTGAGCTTTGGCTTGGAGATTGCAGTCCTCCTGAGCTGTGATCCTGCTCTGCCACATCGGTACCAAGGCTGCTCCAGTCCACACCATTCCCCAGGTGGGTCTGTGCTAGATGGCCCCTGGTGGTGCCAGCCTTTGTCATGCCATCTCTGTGTGTGCTGTGCATGCCCTGAGTCCCACTGTCCCCCACCTCCCCGCTCACTGAGATCCTGGGGGCTGCTCCTGCTGAGCTGTGGCTCCAGGTGGAGCGCTTCGTCTTTTTCCTGTGTTGCTTTGGCATGAGGGAAGTTGAGCAAAAATGGAGAGGGGTTAAACCTTGAGTCGGGGGATTTGGCAATTAAAATAGCTGCTCCTGCTGCAGGTTTCGTATGATATGGGAGTAGGGAGAGACCCTCCCCATCTCCCATGTGACCCCTTCCCAGTTTGTTCAGCTTGCTAGGGATTGAGATCTGGCTCTCGGGAGGGAGGGGGCAGCTGGGTCTATGTTACATTTCATGCTGTTTAGATAGGATAAACCTTTCCTTTTCATAATTGGGTGATTGGACTTGTGAGCTTTTTCAGATATTAATCTGGAGACCCCAGAGGAGGTCAGATTAGGTTACAGAGACAAAATAGGAAATACTGCTATGGCTAGAGGGGTTTTTCAGGGATATAGTAGATATTCTACAGCATTCCCCTGCTGGGTTCCCACTGATGGAGCTGCATGGAGGGTCAAGGAGCAGTCTTATCACACTATCATGTTGGTTTGGTGTTTGCTGGGAGCAACTGCCTCTGAACTCTTTCCACCCCAATAATCCTGCTTTCCCATATACCTGGCCCATGACCTCTGCTTTGCCATAGGGAGGGGAAGGCAGGGATGACCTGCTGCTGTGCCTTGCTAGCAGAGTAGAAAACACCTCTTTGCAAGCGGGTATCATGGCGTGAGGAACCCTGGGACAGAGACAGCTTCATATTCTGAGCTGTGCCATTTTGGACCAAGTGAGAACTTTCTCCTCATTAGCCCATGTCGTGCTGATTGGAGTGAAGGGTTTGATACGCTCCAGAGGGAGTCATTAAGAGCTGTGAGTGTTTAAGTGCGTGCTTTTATGTGTCCTCTGTGAGAGCTGTGTGATGAGGGATGCCGTGTTGGTCCAGTCAAAGCTGGCATGTCAGAGCTGTACTGATCAGGAGTGCTGTACTGCTTCCAGCCTGTGTTTCTTCTGCTAATGGGGAATGGCAGTCAGGGCCACTGATTCAATAAAGGAAACTTCCAGTTATGACTGCTGAAGTGAAATCCCGAGGTTCTTCATGGCTGCTTGATAACTCATCAGGATGAAACAGGCTGATGTTGGGATGGGAAATACGGAAATACCTCCTTGGATCCTGGTTTCGGATCCTCTGCCTATGTGCAGCCCAGCTCCTGCAGCCATCTTTGGGTGCCCTTCCCAACCAGAGCATCTACATCCACTGGGAAGACTTGAACTACAGTCTCAGAGGTGTGTGGTCCTGTGCAGCTGGGTCACTTACCTGGTTTTAATGCAGCATCTGCACCTCCAAGCGCACACCCATTTTGCATGCTCCCAAGGATGCTGCATGCAGGAGTGCAGAGCAGCTAGCACCACACAGACAGTGCTTGGCTTTCTTCTATCCTCTCTGTCATCTGTGGATATCAATGAATCTCACTGACTTCACTGTGCAGCCTGGGAGATTGAGGCAGTTAGCAGTAATGGCCAGGAGTTGTTTGTGCTTCCAGAAGAGCCAGCTAAGAGCAAATGGTGTTAAGTCATGTGCAGTTAATACTCACTGTGATTTTTCCTCCCAAGCTACGGAAGCTCACATTTGGCTTCAGGCTGTTTTCAGATCTCAGTTTCCAGTTCCTTCAGGTAACTTTGGTGCCATCTTGGGAGATGGAACATGCTGAGCCCAGATAGGTGTGCTCGTTGTGCTGTGGCTGAGGCAGACTGCAGCCCAGCATCATGGATGGGAGAGGGCCACCCTCTGGGGCCATGATGGGACACCGTGCAGCAACCATGGGGATTGTGCCCTCTGGTGTTCTGGTTTCACCTGAGGTCCTTTCATGGCCCTGTGGTTGATGGAGTTTCCTCTACCAGAGCTCTGGGATGGGGTCTGTCAGTACACCTGGGCTCTTTTGCCTCGAGGCAAAGCCTTGAACCTGTTGCTTATAGAAACGAGGAAAACTCTCTTCTCTAAAAGAGTGATCTAGCATTGGAATAGGCTGTTGAGGAAGTGGTGGAGTCACCATCCCTGGAGGTTTACAAGAAAAGGGTAGGTGTGGTACTGAAGGGCATGGTGGAGATGGGTTGGCAGTTAGGTTTGGTAATCTTAGAGGTCTTTTCCAACCTTAACGAGTCTGTAATTCTTTTTCAGGCTATGGACCTTTGAGTGTCCTCAAGGATGAGCTAAGAGAAGCAGCAATGCTTATAGTGGGGGTTCCAGACCTGGAGGGCAGCTGCATGCTCCCTTCCTTGGGATGTAGGGAGCACTCCTGGTACCTGCTCTGCCTGGACCCAGCTGCTCTGTTGCATCCTAATGCCAGAGCTGGTTGGGAACAGGGCAGGAGAGCAGTGTGTAAGCTGCAGGGGCTATAAGAAAGTCACCTGGGTGTTCCAAGTGTAGCTGAGATGCAGGCAGCCATGAAGGCGTGCTCTGCTCTGCAGGTTGGCTGCTCAGCATCTGCCTGTGTCCTGCAGCCAGGAGCAGCTGCTGAGTTTCTTAGGAACAGCCTGAGCTGCAGCAGCACTGCCCTGCTCTGGCTCTCGGCGATGGGCTGATCCTGCACCTTGGATCTGTTCCTTTTGGGGTACCCCACCAGGGGGTGGTGGTGTGGTGATGGCTGAGCCTTGGTGCGGAGCACAGCAGAGCTGAGGTTGGAGATGGGAAATTCCTTCCTCCCTGCACCCCAGCTCTCATCAGCTGCTCTCCTCAGGCACGTAATAGTTTCCCTTTATCTGCTAATATTAGTCATAAAACAGTCCGGTTCTGTCCATAATCCTGTTAAAGCCTTTGACTCTTGTTCCTGCAACTCCCAGCAGCTCTAATTACAGATACTCATGCTTGTGATTAATGGCTTGATTCATTTCTGGTGGCACTGGTTTGATGTGTGAAGCCCCTTCCCCCTGCAATGGTTTGTGCAACGGGGAAATAATCTGTGAAAAAACAACAGCACAGAAATGCAGCACTGGTGCCTTCCCTTCATCTGGCCCTTCTGCCTCTTGTCCATCGTCTTCCTCATCTGCCCTCTGCTTTTCATCCCTGTAGTTAATGAGAACGCCCATAATTGTGGCTCTCTTTAATTTTGCTGCACTGTAACCCATTAATCACTCCGATACGCGGAGCGTTTTCATGCTCCTCCACAAAAGGAGCAGGATTTTCTCCTCTGCTACGTGTTTTACGAGTGACTAATTGCATCAAGGCACCTTTGAAGCAATGACTTCATCAATTGCTCATCCTGCAGACGCACGGCTGGTTATATGTGCCTGATCAGAATCCTACATTTATTAGGATTAATTTATTCTCCAATCATTTTTCTTCCACCACAAGGACAGGGAAGTTGAATGATGTTACTTGCTCAGCTACGTAAGCATGATTTCTTGCCTCATTACTGAGCCTGAGATATTTTTGTTGCATGCTGAAACTTCTCCAAATGGGAATGAGTAATGTTACGTCTCGGACAGAAGTTCTCCTGGGACACCAGAGAAATCAAGTTATTTCAGGGTGCCTGCAAATTGGCTTTAGATCCTCAGTGTCTTTCTTCCTAGTGTTCCCTCCCGTTTGTCATGGGGCTGTTGTCTGCATGAGAAAAAACAAGTCTTGAGGCATTGTGCAGAGGGGCTGGTGAACGTCCCAGCTAGAAACCATCCAAACATGGAGACAGCCAAGGTCAGACTGCTGGAGCTGTGGATGTCCCTGTTCACTGCAGGGATTTGGACCAGATGGCCCCTTCCAACGCCAATGATTCTGTGATTCAGTGAAATGGGGTCTCTTGGGCAGGGGAAGGGGACCTTGGCAGTGCTGAGGGGGTCTCAGCTGGGTGATGTACAGTATGATGTTCAGGAACGAGGGTGGAGCTGGCGTGGATGGTTTCCTTTGTGCTCATGCACATCGCTGAGCTCAGAATAAAGGAGGTGGCTGTTTAGAAAGGTTGGCGAGACGACAGCACTGGACCTGGAAGCTTGGAGCCATGCAGACATGCTTATTTAATTTTGCCAGCAGCAAGCTGGCAAGAAGCTGGCTGTTTTGATGGCAGATCCGTCCTGCAGGATAACCAGCCTGAGTGCACGTTGCCTGGATTCACATCACCAAGAATGGGGCAGCCCCAGTGGGTGGCAGAGCAGTTGTTCCCTGCTTGGCTTGGAACTCCCACCCCACGCTTTCTGTGTTGAGGGGCTTGGGTGAGGGTGGGCAAGAAGAGATGTCACCAAAAAACATGTCAAGCAGCGGGGGCTGCTGGTCAGTGAGGGTCTCTGCCTACAGAGGGGGCTCCTGCACTGCCCGAGGCCAGCTGGGCTGCAGGCGGAGCGGGCTGCAGGCTGCCAGCTGACCTTTCTCAAACAGTTCATGGGTTTCCAGAGCAGCCGAGGTGTCAGCGGTGTAGAGCAGTCACAGCTTCCCAGGCACTGGAGGAGGAAGGCAGGGGGCACTCGAAAGGGGAGGAAAAGGCTCCGTCCTGGAAGGGTGGAAACCTTGCAACCTATTAACTGTTTCTCAGCGGAAAGCAAACAAGGGTGTGCTTTGCTCGCCCGCTCCCATCCTTTCTGCCCTTCCCCTCTTTGACTACACACACTTCTCTCCTGGCTTCTTCAGAGGCAAGACCTGGAGGGCAGCGTTGGGCATTGAGGTGACGGATGGTTTGGCCCCAAGGATGGGGCAGACATGGAGCAGCAGTGTGCTGGGAAGCACAGCTCCGAGCACTGCAGCTCCATGCAGCGCCCCCTGCTCTGATGAAGCCTCTGCAATCAGATGTAATTAACAACCATGAACGCGCTCCCTGAGCCCCTTTGTGTACCCAGCACGTTGTGGGGTGCTCTGCGTTTCCTGACAGCTCTGCTCGCTGAGAGGGAGAAGCCCTCTGAGCTGTGCTGTGACACAGCCTACAAGGAGTAATCTGCTGTCGCTCGCGGATGCCAAAGCCTGGGAGTAAATTAGCAGGCAGAGTCTCTGAAAGGAAATGTTTCCTTAAACGATTCCATAAAAGCTAATTGGCCTCTGAGAGCCACGTACCGGTGGGCGCTGCGTCCCGAGGGCTCTGTGCTGGTGGGATCTGTTCCTGGCTGCTAACGATGCTCAGTGTGATTTGAGCAGGTCACCTCAGTTCCCTCTGCCTTGGTTTCCCTGTCTGAAATGGGAAGAATACGCCCTTCCAGAGCACTGATAAGGCTTACGTACTAAAATTTTATTACTCCATTGGAGATCCTTGGCAAAAGGATATTATGCAGAAAGAAGGTTAATGATGATAGCGGGGAGAGAATAAAAAAAGAAATTGCTGTTTTATTTTTATTTTGTTCTTTAAATGATGTTTAATAGCCAGTTCTCAATTCAGAAATAAAAGCCAATCCTCTGTGACCACCAAATTATCTCGCCAGTGCCATGCTGCATGCTCACGGAGCCTGGGGAGGAGAGGAGCTCACCCTCCTCCTCTGCTCTTAGGAGCTATACTGGCAAAGCACAAGCTGGAGCAGCCCGATCTCTGGAGAGATCTTCTTTTCTCAGCTAAGATTCTTATCTTCATTCATGAATAATTAAGTGAGCACTTCCCAGGAGCCTCTGTTGGGCTTCATGGGGTCTGTTGGTGCTGTAGGGCCGGTGTGAAGCACTGCGGGGCCAAGCATGGTGGGTGTTGAAGTGTGAGCTGGGGGGAACTGAGCAGAGCGGGACAAGGAGATGTGCCCAAAGTTGGGCTGCAGCTCTGCAGGGGGAATTCAGGGCTGACCCCAGCCCTTGCTCCTTCCAGCCAGGTGAGCACATCCTGCTGCCATGACAACCTGCAGAGAAGAGGTGCCCCATTCTGGAACCTCAGCATCTCCGTGGTGATGTCTGCATTGTGGGCACCCTGTGGTGTCCCACTGTGGCACCCCAGCTCTGGGCACATCAGCTGCACCACCTCCCAGCACGCTCTGACACTCTGAAGCCAGGTGTCTGCTTATTTATTTATTTTGTCCCTTGCTTGCTTTCCCCTCCTTCCCCCCCCAAACATCAAAACTGACACATTTGTCAACTCCAAGGTATTACAAAAGCAAGGGTCGCATTCATAGAATACTTTTGGCTGGGGAAAAGAACCGTGCAGAGAAGCTGGGTCTCTTCTGGGTGACATGGGGGAGGCTGAGGGTGCTGTCTCCTCTCCTGCTGTCTGTGGCCGAGGATGCTCTCAGCAGTGCTCCTGTGCTCAGCTATGCTTCATGGAGATATGTAGTGTGATGTGGTTTGTTAAGAGAAGGGACATCATTTCTTAAATCAACCGGTGGGAGAAAGAAACAGGTCAAGGAATGCTGCTTTTTTGGACATGCAGCCCATGAGCTGAAAGGAGGTTGTGGTAAGGTGGAGTTCAGCCTCTTCTCCCAGGAGACTAATGATAGGATGAGAGGTGACAGCCTCAAGTTGTGCCAGGGGAGGTGCAGATTGGATATCGGGAAATATTCATGGTCTGAGAGTGTTCAAGCGTTGGCACAGGGAATGGTGGAGGCACCATCCCTGGAGGTGTTGCAGAACTGCAGAGATGTGGCACTGAGGGACTGGTCAGTGGGTATGGTGGGGTGGGGTGGGTTGGACTTGGTCATCTCAGAGGTCTTTTCCAACTTCAGTGATTCTGTGAAGATGAAAGGCAGAAATTAGTGGTCTCTATGTGCCTCAGCACCGTGTGCAGCGCGGCTGTCCCAGTGTGGGGACTGAAGAATGCCACCCCAGAGCCCATATTCAAGCCTAAAGCATCAGGCACCACTTCTTAGCATTGCTGTTAACCTCTTGCTTATATTGAGCTTCTTCTCACCAATTTAAATTGTAGTTTTTATCACCTATTTAATAGGCTTGTTACAAGGATCCTTGCATTATCCCCATCCCCTCATTGTGTTGGCACCAGAACTTCCCCAACCTGCTTTCTACCCCGTGGCCATGCTCCTCTCGCACATTGCTCCCTCTGGCATCGTATGGGGAAGGCTGCAGAGTGTAAGTGATGGAGAATTCATGGAAACGAGGGCTGATTGGTGGTTTTGTGGGTTTTTTGTCCATCCTCCTGTCTGTGTCTGTATGGAGCCAATGCAGGCAATGCTGGAAATAGCATTTGAAGCAGTTGTTGTCTGTTGATGTGTGTGTACAAAACCTCACACCATAAGACCCTGACCTCACTGGGGACCTTGAGGTGCTACTGTACGATGAAATGGTCGAATTCTGGTGCACATCAGAATGCCACATTGCGTTGCTAAAACTCGTCTGTGTAAATGGGAGGAGCTCAGATCTCTGGGAGCCAGGCTGTGTGTTGGTGCCAGGCCAGAGAAGCGTGTGTAGAAAATGATGGGAACCAACAGGATTTGGGATGTTTTTCCTTCCTGCACCCACCTGTTCTCCAGGTCCTTCAGCATCATCGGCTCTCGCTCATAGTGGGAATAAAGCCAGCCCTCCCTTTCTTGACCTTAAGTGATGCCTTAGGATTTCTTTTATTTGTTCACCTTGTCTTGGCCTTCTCCCACTATTTGTCTCTCCAGAAAAAGGATTCTGTTCTTTCAATTTCTGAGCCCAAATTGGAGTTGGGGAGTATTACCAATTGGGATCAGTAAATAGCTCATCTGTCCTCGTAACACTTAGCATTTAGATAGTGCTTTCCATTTTCCCTTGGCAAACTCCAAATAATCCTCCCAGCACCCCTCCAGCCGGGTAAGTATAACTAATCCCAAACAAATAGCTTTGGTGAGAACTAATGTGGAGAATGGAGAAGAGTAATTTTAGGTTTAAAAGAAAACTAGTGGGTAATCTCAAAGGAAAATTAGGGAAAAAAAGGGCAAATAGAAGGAGAAAAAGCCCAATGTATTGATTGTGAATAGTAAGTCACTTCAGCTTGTTGTTTTGCATTTCAAATAGCCAGGATAAGTTATAAATGGTAGGATAGAATCATAGATTCGCCAAGATAAGAAAAGACCTCCAGGATCATCCAGCCCAACTGTTCACCTACCAACAATATTGCTTACTAAACCTTGTCCCTAAGTACCATATCTCCATGTTTCTTGAACACCTCCAGAGACGGTGAGTCCACCACTCCCTGTGCAGCCTGTGCCAGTGTCTGACTACTCTTTAGGAGAAGTTTGTTTTAATACCCACCCTGAACCTCCCTCCCCTGGTGCAACTTGAGGCCATTGCCTCTTCTGCTATCGAATATTGCAACTACATAGCATGCACAGGTCCAGCCATTTGGAGGTAACCTCCTGCCCTCAGTGTTCCTAAGCAATTGCATCTTTGCCCCAGACCTCTCTTCCTCTCCATGCTCAGCCCAGGGGTTGGAAAGGAGAGCAGAGTGAAACCTGCCTGAGCATGGCTGCTGGTGGCAGGGAGTGGGATGGGGAGAGGGGACACACCAGTGCTGCCCACCCTCCCCTCCACAGTGAACTTCTGCAGGAGAAAGAATAATAAAGGCTTGGCAGGTCTGTTCACACTGTGTGAAATTAAATTAGCAAAGGTATGTGGGGAACATGGCTCGATTTCCATGGGGATGAGGAGATCTTTATCACCCCCCCAGGATTACCCCTGGCAGCACAAAGCCTCTCGGTGTGCCTCTACAGGGTAAAACCAAGGTGACGTCCGAGCTGGGCTTAGGCATGGCCCCAGATGAATGTGCTCATGAGGTCCTCACAGCCCAGCAGGGCCCCCTGCACCTCAGGGAAGGGCTGAGCATTGGTGGCAGCACTGCAGTGCCGATGTCATGGTGCTGGGGAGGCAGAAAGCACAGCAAGGCTTTGCTCCAGCACAGAATGGGAAGGAGAAGCGCACAGCTCTGCTTGCACACACCCAGCCGAGCTCGGCACCGGCAGCCTCTTGGCTTCCTCCACCTCCACCCTGCAGTAGGTGGGTGGGGAGGGATGCAGCAGGGTGGGACCTGGCTAAGTCTCCATCCTCACTTGCCAGCACAGCTGAGCAGGGGCAACTAGGATAGAAAGAGGAGAGGGGGATGCAGGGTGCACAGGAGGGCTGGAGGAAGCTGTGTGCATCCCAAACCCAGAGCAAGGGGTGGCAGACAGAGTGAGGACTGCAGTCCAGCCCCCTCCGCCTCCGTCTCCATTGGCAGCTCTGTGTTCTCAGCAGCTTTTCTGGTTGTGAGCTGCCTGCTTGTGGCCCAAATACTCAGTGATGGGCAGCTGTGGGTTGTTGCTGTCCCTCCTGTTGCAGACTGAGCCTTGTCTTTCACATTCAGAAAAAAATCCATTTCCTTGAGGTGTGACCCTGAGCCATCTTGAAAGTTAAATTTGTTATTGTGCTTGGGCTCAGTCTCCGTAAGTTTCTTCACCTTAGGGCCTCTCTCCATATCTGTGGTTCCCCAAAATGACAATCTAGGGCACTGAATGAATAATAGAATCATTAAGATTGGAAAAGACCACTCAGATCACCAAGTCCAACCCCCAGCCCATCGCACCATGCCCACTGACCGCGTCCCGCAGTGCTGCATCAGCATGGTTCTTGAATTTCTCCAGGGACGGGGACTCCACCACACCCTGGACAGCCTCTTCCAATGCCTGACCAGTCTTTTGTAGAAGACATTTTTCCTAATGTTCACCCGGAATAAAATTATAGAATAATTGAGGTTGGAAACCAAGTGCCACTGTTTTCATAGAATGGTTGGGTTTGAAGGAATCTCAAAGATCATCTACTTCCAGCTCCGTGCTGTGGGCTGGTTGTCCCCACCAGATCAAGCTGCCCAGGGCCCCATCCAGCCTGGCCTTGGTACCTCCAGGGATGGGGCACCCACAGCTGCTCCCTTCTCAGCACACGTGGCTGCTGGTAACTGTGCTCCTCCTATATAGCACCTACTTGTGAGGCTCCAGCGGAACATCCGAGCATCTCCTGTAAAGGATGGGATATCTGTGTGGGGATCCAAGGCACTGCTGCTGGGTACTCTCAGCCACTTCCCTTCATCTATCTCCTCGCAGCACTCAGGACTGCAGTCTTGGTGCTGGGGATGGGGTGCAGGACAGCTCTGCACTGCTCAGTGATGGGTTAAATGCTGACCCATCATTGTAAGCAGCCCAGCGCTGAGCTGGGGTGCTGAACCCAGTGCTGTGCTCAGCCCTGCTCCTTGGGTCTCCTCCTGCCACCAGCCCGTTTGTTGTTCTGAAAAGGTTAAATTGGTCAGGGGAAAGGAAAAAAAAGAATTTTTTTTTTTTTCTTCCCCTTTCTAATGAGAGTCTGGGGACCTTTTCCCTGCTGACGTCAGAGTCGTATCCAATAGCCTTTGCAGTGAGGCCTGATTTGCAAAGGACACCCTGGGGTAAAGCAGAAATCTTGGTGAAACCTTTTTTTAAAAAAAAGAAAAAGCACCCTTTGAGAAGATTTTCTGCTCCTTTTACGTCCCGATTTCACCTTCTCATTACTCGCTCTTCGTTTCTATCTTATTTATTTCCAGAAATGGGGAGGGGGCACTGCCTGCAGCCCCCCGCGTGCGCTTCCCGTCTCTCCCCACTCTTGGCTCTCCCCCCCCAGCTGCCATGCAAGGAGAAGCCAAGCCTGAGCAGCTGGGCTGCTGCGTCCTGCCTTGGCCGGGAAGCTGAAGGGGCCCCATCTGGGTCGCTCTGAACTCAGCAGCCCCAGCGCTGCCATTCACGGCTGTGCGGTGCCGAATGGCTCCGGGATCAATGCGTCCCTTCCTCGTTCCCCACAGCTGGCAGTGGGTGGATGCAGTTGTGCTCCTGTGCCCATCTGGGGTTTGGGGAACTGCACCCCAGCATCCTTTAAGGGTCACAGGAAGTGCCACACTGCCCCATTCCCGCAGCAGGACCAGAGAAGGTAGAGGTGGTGGGGGCTTTGTTTTTGCTCGCCCAGTGCCACGCTGGAGATAGCTACTAAAACATCCACTTTGTTGTAACAGGGATTTTGTTTGAGTAGAAACACTGTAAATTTAGCATGGAAAGTTGGGGAGCCTCCTCCTGCTGGCCTGTGCTGCTGAGGGTAGGGGCTGAGCTTACGGGCCTGTCCTGATGATGCTCCTTTGCCCAACCCCAGCCCTTGGAAGCCTGGGAGGAAGAGGTCCTTCTGGAATGCTCAAAGCCCTCCACTCATAGCAAGTGCTCCACTCCCACAGTAAAGCCACGTAATTCCCAGCTAGTTGTGAAAAAGCTGTGTTTGGATTGTTCCATGCCATGGGTAGGTTGAGAAGATACTGGGCTGACCAAAGCTCCTTCAGCTAGCTCTTGCCTACCCGCCCTTCCTGCCAGGGCTTGGTGGTCACCTCCCTGCTGGGCACCATTCTGAACAGCTGGGCACAGAAACTGCTCCGTGAGCCACCAGCTTGCCTGTGAAGTTGTCCAAATAGTGGTAAAGGGCATGTCCCAAATCCTGAGCAGGGCAGGCTGCAATGTGGGGATGCACCCAGACCTCTGGGATGTCTTTCTCTGGTGTTCTTTTGGGGGAGCTTGCTTACTGTTGTTGGGGACTGTCACTGAGGAAATGTCACATCCTGCTCATAGCCAGTCTTGATGAGGTTTTGCAGGCTTGATGCTGGCTGGTTTGGGGTATTGCTGGCACCAGACAATAACAGGACATCCCTATGTCCCAGAGGCATGGCTAGGAGCTCGTCTCCTTCCCTGGGGATGCGGTGTGGTGCGGGGGCATGACTGCTCAGGGCTCACATGGGAGCTTTATGAGCCTTTCTCAGAGGACAGGGACAGCTCCACCAACATGTCCAGCAAAACCTGGAATTCAAACAGTACATATCAATAGCACTTCAATTCTAGATCCAAACTTCATGGCCATTCTCTTCCTAATAAGTTGAATCTTTTCTCAAGCCAAATCTATCCAAGCTTTGAGCAAGCTCAGCTTCTGCTCTGGCTCGAGCCAAAAGTTGCAGGTTCAGTGTCTCCTTCCTCCTACCGCTTTGCTCTGGACCCATTTCAGTAGGCAGTAGGACCTTCCCAATAGCCATGCTCTCCTCATCCTCCAAAAACTTTTCCTGGGAGGCACAGAGCAGCAAGTGTCCATCTGTCTGTGCACCTCCCTGCTGCAATTAGTGGGACTTGCTGCAAAACTAGTTGGTGTCACCTGCAAAGTGCAGGCTGTGACCGTGCATTCAAGTGTTGGAACCTGCATGTTCCTCTGCTAAGCACTGGCAGTGGGGAAATCCTGCTGGGAAAAGACACTGAGCACAGTCTGCCTCTGTGCCCTGGTTAGAGGGCATCAGTGTGTGGGTCCATGTTTGTGGCTTTCTGGTGGTGTCTGGGGCTTATTGTACCACAAACTGAAGACCTTTGTGCTAAAACAGGTGCTGGGTAAGAGGCTTCACCAGCACGGTGCAGTGGCTACGATGGGAAAAAAATCTCAGGATCTCGTGTATCTTAGGGCAGGATTTTGTTCACTGCACTTTGGAGCAGGGGTAGGGAAGGACTTGTGCTACCTGGCTGCATGAAGAAGGACCCAGAAGTGCTTTCTGGATGGCTGGGTGTGCTTTGGAAGGAGGGCAGGTAGCCAAGACCTCAAGACCATGACCAATGGGGAAAAGGCTGGTGGGGCCACACAGCAGAGCTCTGCCACGCTTGGGCACACTGCAGTGACACACTGCCATGGCAGCGGGGACACAAAAGGACCCCCAGGAACAGAACCCCACCCCTGTGGGGGGGCACCCCAGCCCTATTTGGGCACAGCCAAGGACAGCATCCTGGCTGCCGTGGGCACTGAGCAAGAGGCTGTCGGGGTGAGCACGGTGGTGTGACGCAGGCGGGCGAGGAGCTCCTGCTCTGGGCTGCAGCCCCAGCTGTCCTCTGGAAACCTGCTGTACAGCCAAGTGTTGTCTCCGAACAGCCGTGATACGTTGGGAAGATTGGGAGCACCCTCCAGGCTGCCCCTCCTCCTCCTCCTCCTCCTCGTTTTCCTTCATCTTTTGTTTTTCCTTCCTCCCCTCCCCACCACCATCACTGGAGTTACCTTCAGCAAACACGGCTGCGTCCCGCCCCAGCCAGGCAGCCCCGCTGCCAAATGTAGGCTTAGAGGCACAGCACAGACACAACTCCATTAAGCCAGGCTGAGCCTTACGGGAATCGTTCCTGGCCCGGGCTTGGAAAACAAATATAGCACGTTGGTTTGCTTTGGCTGCACCAGGGGGGTCACGCAGGGACACAGGTTTGCTGTTCGGATTGGAGGCAAGGTCCAAAGAGCGGTGTAATAGGCTGGAAAGCCGTGGAAATGGTCTGTCATTATTTACATGTCCGGGCTGGAGCCAGCGAGCGTAGAGCACAGGCAGGCTGTGGGACAGTGCAGGGCTGTGCACAGCACGTGCAAGAGGGATGCAGGGCAGCTCGGTAGCTGCCGGTCCTGCAGGGCAGACAGGAGATTTCAAACTTTCTGACAGCGTGCAGAATGTAGAAAACATTGCATATAGGATCTCTGCAGGAGCAGCATCACCTACGCTGGGTGCGTAGCCATGTGTTGCACCCACCCAGTGTCCCAAAGGTGGGGAAGCATCCACGGTTTGAGCAGAGGTTGTGCCTCCATGCACCCACCCTTCTCCATGCCACGGGGCCGTGCATGCTGCAGGCGTGCTGTGCTGCCCTGTGCACGTTGTTCATTCTGCACTACCCGAGCAAGGACGCTTTTCTCCCACTTTCTCTGCATCTAAGAGCTCTGAATTGCTTGTTCTTTGGGATCGGAATTATTCATCCATAAAGCATCCAGCATGTGTTGGCTATTATTTGGATATGTTATTATGAGTCAAATAGGCAGCAGTAATTTATGTTGGAGCTGGAGCTGACCTTTGTACACCAGGGAAACCAACCTGCAAAGAGAAAACAGTGACGGCATCCACCGTGTTTACTGACATTTTGGCTTTTTACTGGCGGGTTGTCAAACCAAATAGAGCCAGTAAGTGGATTCTCTCTTAGTATGCATAGATATGTTGTAGAAATGTGATGTACAAGCATGGGGTTTATTTCTCTGTCTTTGGGTGGAGGCGTGTATGTGTATCTATGCAGAAATGCATGGATCAAATTTGCAGAACTAATATCTAAATGATTTTCTATTTGCATGTTTTCTATTTATGACCAAAACACAACTTCCTTTTCTTTCATAACCCAACATTTCAGCTGCAAAACAAAAAAGCCATAAATCTAGATTATATATAAAAGCCTCTCGTATCATCTGAAGCTTATACTAGACTAAGAGGAAAAAAATATCTCAAAGTTCATTTACTATTTTTATTGCTGTGTTTGGGGCAGGGAGAGGAAACACAGGCTGGTAACAAGGTTCAGTCTTTGTTTTCCTTTGTTTTTCTTTTTTTTTTCCATTACATTTCTGGGTAGTTTCATTGATGGTTGCTCACCCCACCCGGGAGGAGGGTATGGGTGTGTGTATGTGGACACACACACGCAGGCTCTCTCATCTCTCTGGTTCTCACATCCTGCCCAGCTCAGTGTAGACAGCTCTTTGTTCACTCATCACCTTATAAATGCCTGTTCCTTTCCCGTATTTGGCGTGATGCACAGAGCTAATCCTGATTGCAGATTTGCTGCTGACCCTTTGTGGCACCTGAGGTGAGGTGTTTTGTCCTTAGATCCTCCTTTGCCCTTTGGTTTACTCAGGGGCTGTTGCTGCCCAGCACGATTAGTGAACCCTGGAGGCAGCTGGGTATTGCTCTGAGGGAAGGAGGGTGCATAGAATCATTAAGGCTGGAAAGACCACAGTGAACACCAAATCCAACCATCAACCCAACCCCTCCACACCACATCGCTCAGTGCCACGTCCTTGATAAAACCTCCAGAGATGGGGTGGTGTCTGTGTGCACTGATCTGTATGCACAAAGTGTATTTAATTACACCAAAAAGGAACAGTTCCCCTCTTTCCTTACTGTAGTCACTTGAAATATTCCTTAAATTAAATCTCCCCCTTACAGCCTCTTCCCTCCTCTCCCTGCACCCCAGTAAAATCCGCTTAGAGTTAATTTAGTTGAGTGAAAGTGAGAAGCATTTCTCTTCCTGACCTTTTTAAAACCTAGTATTGTTAATTGCTGGTGATTTTTGTTTAAAAGAACTCACTCTGAAGGCTAAAATTGCATTGTTCCATTCCAATGATGTTGTAATGGGGCAGTTTCAACACTATCAAAAGCATTGCCTTGCTTTGTTTCCCTCGAACCAAAATTTCATTGAACTCTACACTACTTCTAAACCTGTTATTTTTAACCAGAAAGGGATTTGTTTTGCTGGAGAACTGGTTTTGACCTAATATTCCCAACCAGTCCTGCTCATAATCGCAGCCTGGTCTTTCGGGAACTGCTGAAGCTCAGTGAGGGTGGCCCAAAAACTTTCATTGGTGGAGGGCCACCAGTTTGGGGAGCCTTTGGTTCCCCTCCAAAGCAGCAGAGGGGAGCAGCGGGGTACCTGGGGTGCCTGGGGCACGTCCCTGGGCCACTTCCCACCACCGCCGCCCAATGCCAGCCAAGCTTTGTGCACTCTGCTCTGCAGCCTTGAATCCAAAGCTGCTCCGACACCACTGAGGACAGAGGGAACCGGGGTCCTGTGCCCAGCACGTGCACAGGTGCACGTGTGCGCCTACGTGCACAAGTACCCTTGATTTATTATTATATGGTTATGAAAGACCTTCACTTCCCCAGTCAGCCAAGAACGTGTCCTGCTCCTGCTGTACCACAGCTCCCCATTGGCTTGGCTCACCGGAGGGTTTTCATGTTTGCTCCTGTGGTCTCTCAAGACAAAAGCGCTGGGATTTCTCCAAGCCTGGGATGTTTCTGTTTTGTTTTGCTGTGATTTCGTGCATCGTCCTTGCAAGGTGAGCCGCTCCAGCTGACATGACATGCCTGCATCCCTCCCCTCCTGCCCCCACCCACTCAGAATGCAAAAACCCCAGAGTCCCTCATGGGCCCTGGGTGTCTGCAAGCGCAGGAGCCCCTTTGGCTGCCCCAGGCCCTCGATCATGAACGTGCTCGGAAATAGCTCCAGCAGCACCTTTCTTAAATCATGTATATTACATGCAGCCTCGATGTTCGCTGGGAGGCCACTGGAATGGCTGGGAGGGATTTACCAGGTCCAAATTCACTTGACAGAAAAACAAAATTCCAGCGTAATTTTAACCAGCTGTGGTAGGAGAGTGAAAGAGAGAGAGAGGCAACAGAGAGGAAAACTCAGTGTGCGGGGGGAGCACAAGGGAGGGAAGTGGGGGACATTCGGGGCTGGGGACAGGCTGTGTCCCAGTGGCATTTGCATGGGGTGAAGTGTGGCCTCGTGTCCGGGTGCCGATGGGGTTCTGGCACCTGCCCTTCCCACATTGCCTCATTGGTGTCATAGAAGAGCCACGTGCAAGATACTGAGGTTGCAGCATGGAGCATCCAAGCAGCCCTGGAGCTGCCTTTGTGCATCCTGGTGCCTTTGGACGTCTGTGGTTCACGCCGTGGATGGGGCGATGTGCCGTCCCCATGGGGCTGTCCTCTGCTTTGGTTCCACCGTAGGGAATACATGCATAGCATTAAACAGGCTGCCTAAGAACTTCAAAAGGGGAAAAAAAGAAAGTTTAAAGAGAAAAGAGATGCAAAAGTTCAATACTTATTCTTCATTTGTGTGTTCTCTGGTGTTAAGGAATGAGCGTGGCATGTCCCTCCAAGACATATGGCAAGCAAGTGCTTTTAGTCTTAGTATGACTTCAATTTTAAATTTAATTTAAATAATGTAAATATACGTTTTACAACGTAATAATACCTTTTGTACATGTGTACGTTGTGTGTATTTTGTAGATATAGTTGGAACAATGCAATTTTAAATTAAATATGAGCTACTTTTAAGTCTAACTTCATAACGGTCACGATTTTAAAAGTTTCAGAGCTTACAAAGGGAGATTTTTTAATAACCTGAAATGTTTGAGGACATTTTTTTACTGTGTCTTATTTTATCTCCCATCCCCTATTTCCATGTTAGGCTGTGATCAGACATCAGATGAATCTGGGGGCTCTTGTTTGAACCCTATTGCTGTGTAATAATTTTTCCACATACATAAAACATAAGTACAACTTCAGCCTCTTCAGTGAGCTGCAGATGAATAGCTCATTGAAGCCAGGGAGATCTCAGGCATACGCAAAGCTGTGTCCGTGTAGGGATTTTGCAGGATCAGAGCAATGTGTTATGATGCATAAATGTTGGTAAAAATGAGTTCTTGTAGGACATAAATAGAGGAGAACATTCACACCATTTACAAGAAAAAGCTGCAGTCTTCATACTTGTAAAAGTGCCCAGCTGAACGCTGTCCTGTGGGGAGGGACGCCCAGCTCAATTAAGAAGAAATTTCTTAGAGATAGACGAGCTGAGCTTGCTGATCTTCCCAGTGTTCGTCTTCCATGGAAGTCCAACCAGCATTTCTATGAATTTATTTATTGAAAAGAGCAGCTCAGCATCCTGGCACTGAGTTCTGGGAGGGTTTCTCTTTGCGCCAAACTCTGTGCAGACAAGTAATGGTGTGTTGGTTGGGCTGAAACTGTGGGTTGGAGAAAGAAATCTGTTCAATCCCTCCTGCAAAGGAGGCTCTGGGGAGGCAGTTGTCCTCAGAGGTAAAACCTGACAAAAATCAACCATGTGAAAGAGAAAAAATGGTGGAACGCAATCGGCTGTGGTATCGAGGGGCAACTTTCAGAGCTGGGATTGCTCCTTGCTTGTGTATTTGGGTGTTGAATGGTGTTGGAGAGCCTGACTCAAGAAAGGCAAGCATTTAAAGGAGTTGTATGAGTGCCCCAAGCGTCGTCCAGGTTAAAGTGGCACCTCCCTTTCCTGGCAGCCTGAATGGTGGTTGTTCAACGTGGTTTGAGATCCCTGGGACAAACATTCCTGGTCCCCAGCTCTCGGTCCCCTTTGCAGTGCATGATGTGGTTTCTGTCAGGCCAGATGGCCAACCTAGGCTTAAAGAGATTATTATTATGACTGACTTTATCTGCTTCTCCAAGGCTGGGAAAGCTGTGAGTGAATTTGGGAGGCCTGGAGAGGCAGCTTTGTCCCATGGCGGGCTGTGTTTTGCCTAGATGTTGATTTCCCATGATTTCCAAGGTACCCCTTTCCTCCGAGCATGGTGCTGGCTGTCCGGAGAGCGTTACATCACCACTTCTGGAGATGCTGCTGACTTTAAGTATGATTTAGTGTGAAACGACCGAGCTTAGATGTAACATGTGTCTAAGAGGATCTGCTTCCCACGGGAGCACGGAGGTGTCAGCTCCCTCTGATCACTCAGTCCTGGGCTTTCACCCACGGATAATTACGTTCTTCACGGATGGTCTCGAAGGCCAAGTTCTGCTGGAGCGGGAGGACGTGCAGGTGGGCAGCGGTCCGCTCCTCACCTCCTGCTTCGGACATCTGTTGCCGCAGCCACTCTTCGCTGTTGTGTCTGGGGAGGGTTGGAGGCAGGGAAGAGAGAACCTTGACGTAACTGTCCCTCCCTTCCCCGTTCGGTAGCAGCAGTGAAATTCCGTTCCTGTTGGCGCGGAGCTGCCCTTGATAGCTTCTCGTAGGAGTGCTTTGGCTTGGCCCAAGGGGTGACATGGAGCAAAACACTGCGTACCTCAGCCCACAGCAATCTGTGGACTGAGAGCCAGGCTGCTATGGTGACAGTCTCCCTCGAGATGCCTAAATCAAGCAGACAGGGACAACATCTCTAGTCTCTCTACTTTTCCCCATTGCCCTCCCCCATCCCATCTCGCTGCATGTTCTGTGCAAGATACCTACCACTCCCAGCCGGTAATGACTTCCACATGGGGCCGGACCTTGTGGACAAATCCCCTGTAACAATAGGAAATGTTCCTTGGTCTCTCATTGTGTCTGTCTTTGGGAAGGAGGAGAAGGCGTTGACGACAAGCCGAAGAGCTCTAATATTCCTCCCGGACAGCTGATTAATTCCATCCTCTGCATCCGCTCTGGACCATCCCGCCCCGCCCCGCGCCTTCTGCTTTTTATTGTTCTCTCCACCTGGCTCCCTCTGGCAGGGAAACCGATGGGATTCTGTGCCACGTGGAGCTCCGAATGGAAAACCCGGACAGCGGGAGCCTCCACTCCCCCCACGGCCCAGGCCCAGTGGCTCCTGCTGGAGGAGGAGAGGCTGCGCCTTCCTCTCAGCCAAGCTGAGCACTGGAACGGGGACGCTGCATTCCTCCCCGGCACGTCCGCTCCCACCTGGGAGAGTCGGGACCTTGCCTCTTCCCATTCCTTCCCCCGCCATCGGCATTGCTCCCTGCTTTTGGGATGGTTGCAGGCTTGCTCTCAGACCTTCTTCCTACACGTTTCTGTGTTCCTGCTTAGAAGTGGTCCCAGGACTGCAGGGATGTGCCCGCCCTTGCCCTGAAAATGATTCACCCATTGCCTCATGACCCCTTGTGCTCCTTCCTCCCTGTGCGTTGCCTTTTGCTTGCTCTTTTGCTGAAGTTGTGAGGTGCTTGGGACGGGTCCTGTGCATATACATTTGCACACACGTTTGCATGCATGTTTGCACACCTACTTGCACACCGCTCCTTGCCATTTCCCCGCAGCCAGCTTTTGTCCCGAGCGTTCGCCGTTCCCTCTGCAGACGCGCACTGCAGCCTCGTTGCTCAGCTGTGATACACAGAAGAGGGGGAAGAAGGAGACAAGGGCATTTTGATTATGATTATGGAGTTGATTTATTAGAATAATTTTAAAACACAAAGCCATCTGTGTGCCTCTTCCCCATCCAAGATTTATAAAAGACCAAACCATCCATCTGACCCCCAGCTCTCCCTCCCCTCCTCTTCCCCCGCCTCATCCTCGCCTTCCATTCTCCTCTGTGGCTCTCTTGCCAAAACACTTGCCCATACTTAATTCTCCTCCCAGAGAGACAATGCTTTGCATTCTTGTATTGGAAGCCAAAGAAAAGACAATTCTATTCTGTCTCTGCTTTGCAGCTTGGTCTGTTAAGTTGCTTTCCCGAGAGTCTGCGTTTAAAACAAAAAGAGATAAAGGAAAAGGCAAGTTGGTGCTGAAAGGTGCTGGAACATCATCATGTGGGGGTAACGTTTTCATTCACTCCACATATCAAACAGCCCCTGGAAGGCCATCCCCCGCCAGAGCCAACACGACTCCAGCTTGTTCCAGAGGGCTCACCTTTAGAGCGGAAAGACACTTTTGGACTCCATCTCCCATGCTTTCTTTGCTCCCTTTTGAGGGCCTTGGCTCGAGCCCCAGTTTTCTAGGGTTGAGGTGTGCTGACAGATTCTCCAAGCAGGATGAACTGGTGGCTGAAGTCCAGAGCAGGAGGAGAGCCGGGGTGCGGGTTTCCTGGATTCACACTGGGACAAGCAGGAAGAGGCTCAGCCCTCCTCTTCCTTGCTGCTCTGCTTGGTGCTGGTCCAGCCTCCCATCCAAAGAGCTGCAGTGATTTACGCCTCTGGAGGATTTGCTTCTCCCTCCCATGGCCAAGTCTTGTTACCATTCCTCCACTTTTCCAGATCTGAGATGCTTTAGGCTTTTCTATAGAAAAACAAACAAGCAAAAAAAAAAGCAACAAAACAATAAATCCAGCACTAATTGACAGCTGACATTATAACATTGGCATTATGACACTGTTGTCTTTCTCACGAGGTTGGAAGGTGAGCAGGTTTAAAACTTTGGAGCTCTTGTCTTTGTTGAAAGGAGAGCTAGAGGGAGTATTAGCATAGAGTTTGAACCAGAAGCGATCGGTTGAAGTCTGGGATTAGCTAATGCTGTTGAGCCCTTTCTTATTTACACATCAGAGAAACATTTTCCTCTGTTTCAGTGGATTAATTTTAGCTGGTGTCTAGCACTTCAAATTGCAGTGATGGTGGGAGAAGGTCGTGAGCAATGGTGAGCCCAATCCTGACCAGGGGTGTTTTGAACTTTATTTTATTTGTTTGTCATTGAGTACAAACAAAGGCTTTCTGTTTTGTAACTGTTCTTTTGAACTTCATCTTTCCATATAAATCTTATTTTTATGTTGTTAGTGGTTCCCATATGAGATCTGACATTTGTTATTTGATACTGGCAGAGAAGAATGAAACCTATTAGTGAAGGCTCATGGGTTCAACAGGATCCTAGGGAATAAGAGCTGGGGTTGTGAAAAGACCTGAGGATTTAGTGTCACTGTCATCCACTCAAGCTCTTGAATCTCTTTACTAACCCATTTCTATCCAAAGAATTGTCTGTCTTCAGTTTCTCTGGTTCCAGGTGTACACTCACTGAAGCTGATGACTTATCCACTTTGTTGTACACTAAATCACCTAAGTGCTGAGCGTCCTCCAGGACTTCTTTGCAATTCCCTTATGACTGCTTAAAGGACATAGGCATAACCTCATGCATTTCTTCTGGAAAGAAAGAAAAAAGGAACTTTGTTCAAAGAGCAAAACTGCAGTGGCTTTGCTTGGCACCTCTTTGCCCTGAGGTCCCTTTGTGTTTGAGAGGCCCCTCCTGTTTGTGCATGCCCAAGTGAGAGTGCAGGCAGCAAGCAGCCGCATCTCCCAGGCTCTTCTGCAGGGATTGCTGTGCAAAGATCCCTGGTTGCTCCACGAATGTTGACCAAAGTGAATTTCCAGCCCACATTCCCATCGTGGGTGCAGAGATGACTTTTCTCCTCTTTTTTTTTTTTTTTTTTTTTTTTTTTCCCCTTCTCTTTCTTTCCCCCTCTTTTTTTTTCTTTCCATTGGTTGTTTGGATTAAGGGGCCTTAAAGGGGCCAGACATTTTTTGTGTTCTCTCATACCCTATAAATAACCGGCACCTCTCCAGCGCTTGCGCTCCACCCTTCAGTTACAGATTCCGCTGTCTAGCTGCCACCACTCTGCATGGCCTTTCACACTCTTCCTTTCTATTTAATATGGAACCGTTATTAAAATAACAACAACAACAACAAAAACTTGCTGTCACCAGTTCCCCAAGAGGAAGAGCGGGGGAAAGGAGAGAGGTGGGAGGCGGGGAGGAGAGGACACGACCAGCCAAGAAAAGTATCCGAAGGAATGTTCTTCTCCCTCCCAGGTTTACAGCAGTGCCTTTCCATCCAGAGTCATCTGTTTTGTTTTCCTTCTCCCTCAGCCTGAAAGAGCTGCAGCATTATCATGTAATGTTGCTTAATGTGACCAAAGGCTTCAGCGAGTCGCCTCGCGGACCGCAAGCATAGCCCAAATTCCAAGGCAGCAGTGCCTGCGGCGTCTCATTAAAGCTCAGGACTTGAAGCCCTCTATGTGTCCCACGAAGAGTTGTTTGGGGTTTTGTTTTTCCCTTTCTTCTTTCTTCCCCCACCACCCCGGGTGCCAGGCAGGGATTTTGTAACCACACCGGCGTATCTGGGAGGTATGCATGGAATCCTTCAAGGCAGTCCTCTGTGGTTTCCTTTGAGCAGCGGCCCACCCTGCCAGCTCCTACTGCCCCTTCCCAAACCCCTGACATGCAACCAGTTGCGCCATCCTCGGGAGGTTCACATGACTGTTGGTCACAGCAAAATTCCAGGGTTTCTCTCTGTTCTTCCTCCCAACACGTTTCCTGCTGCTGGCAAAGGATCACATGATAGCCCTGAAGATTGGGGTCATCTGTTGAGCCACAGAGCAGGTAGAGATACAAGGCAATCTCTGTCTACTGAGGGTCCCAACCCAACACAGGGAGTGAGATTTAAGCTTCTCTCAGTGCTGGAAGGTTATGGAGCTATTAAGTGCTATTAAGTGCTATTAAGATTATGGTGAAGGAAAGTGGAGATCATCAGCTAGCAGATGAGCATGTAACTTTTTGCTCTACCTGATATTTTTGTACCCATGGGCTGTTGCCCATCGTACCACATACTGATAGCTCCATGGCTCTGAGGAAGACGTGCTGATGGTTTGCAGTTTTGTCCTGTTTAGTTAAAACTGCTTGAATGGAAGTGTGGGCTTGGGATGGCATCTCATGCTCCTCCCTGTAGCTCAGTCCCTTGTACATTTCAGTTGTAACTCTTTGGCCTTGAATACAGTAGAAGAGTCTCAATATGTGCTGGTTGTTTCTGTGACAGTTTAGCTGTAGCAGTGGGCCTGGACACACTAACACATTATCTTTGTCTGAATAGAATCATGCAGGTTGGAAAAGACCTTCAAGACCATCTTGTGCAACCATCAGCACGTCCTACTAAACCCCATCACTAAACCTTGTCCCTTGCATGTCCAAATCACCTCATCAGGAAACAGAGCCTGATGTGTTTTGGTTCCTGAGCAGGGAGTGATGGAGCTGTGTGGCTGCTTTTGGCTGGGACACCCCATGGGATGAATGTGTCTGTGGCATGGGCCAGTGCTGGAGCTGCTGGAGTCGTGAGGGGCTGGGGCATCTCTGGGAAGCCAAGAAAAGCCAAGGTTCCTCTGATGAGTGCCTGCAGTGTTGTGGCCTTGTAACACTGCCCATTCTAATAAAACCTCTGCAGAGGTGACGAAGCCATATCTTCAACACAGCGAGCACTCAGCCAAATGCTGAGTCTCTGCTCTGAACAACAGAGGCACTGAGGCTCCACAACCAACGTTGTACGTTGGTTTAGTTTCTTCATACATTTTTTTACAGAAGGAAAACTGTATTTTTCCCAAGCTGCCTTCTTGGAATGGCCTGGACTTATTTGATCTGAAACTTTCCAAAAAAAATTCAGCCTGAGGCAGATACCCAGTGTGGAAAATTTCAGCCCAAATGGTTCAGGTTTGGCAGCACTGTTGGAGCAGAACATTTGGGCCTTTCAGTGCAGTGCATGGGGCCGTCTGCCGACACCGTGCTACCTGCAGGGCTGCTTCCACGGATGTCCCTTTGTTCCACTGTTTGTGGTGGGAGGAGGCTGTGAGCCCAGGGCTGTCTCTCTGCAGATGCATGGTGTCCTTTGTCACCTCCCTGGTGGCCATGAGATGTTTGTCTCCTATCTGTGCCACCCGCATGGGGACAGCCACATATGCTGATATGGGATAGTGTGCTACCACCAGGCAGCCCAAGTGCTGACTTCTCCTAATTCACCTGGTAATCCCTGCCCCCTCATTGGCTCAATTGGGTCCTGAGCTGCTCAGTTTCACAAATTATGACTTTTTTTTTAAAAAAGAATATATGTAGAGGGAAACCCAGTTTAATGAGAAAGGTTGGATCAGGCAGCATGCCAGTCCCAACTGAGTGTCACTGCCATCTTCATCGTCATGGTGCAGCCATGTCCCCCTCCTTACATGCTAATTAAGTCGATGTGTCACTAAGTGTTATAAGTGCAGACTTGGGCAGCATTTGTTTATTTGCTGTAGTAGTGTTGCTTTTCCAGCGTTTGTTTAGTTTTCATTCAATGCATAAAATATAAAGGGAACAAAAATCGCATGCACATTGTATCATGTAATTAGACAAGCAGATGTTAATTAATATATGAATATCATTTTTATTTTCCAATCGTCTGGCTGTGGTTTGAGCAAACCTACATCCCGCAGCTGTTGCTACACAAGAGACAGTCAGAGCAAAAACAGAGCTCGAGTTCGTCTGCTCTATTCCCAGAGCACAGACCATTCCCTGGGCTGAAAGAGGAGACGTTTCTAGGTTGTGATGTCCCCAGACATGATACAGCAGCATGGCATTCTCTCTCTATCCAGTGGAGGGCAACAGGGGATGTGCTTACAGCCATGGCCCTCCAGTCTGGGAGCCAGCAGAGCTGGGCCGATGTGGAGTTGCACCCAAGGCTTTCAGCTTGATCACTGCAGTCAGCTGGGGTTTCTGCTACCAGGCAGTGGTTATCTGTACGCCAGCTCTTAGCATTCTTGGAAGAGACCATGGAGATTCTCAGCTGCTTTGAGCAACCTGCTTTGGAGGTTGGCCGCACTCCGAGGAGGGGGTGGGCCCAGGCACTTCGTGGTCATCTGGGTGCAGTGCACATATTAGGCCACCACATTTAGCCTTTTGCTACCGAAGGATTCAATTCTTTATTTCAACTGGAAGGTCCTTGCTGGATAGATCCAAGACTTTCCTTTCCTCCAGCTCTTGGCCAGCGACACCTGCTTTTATTGCAGTGAACCGGATCATCCAGGCGTTTCTCCTCTTCCTCTCTGCAGAGCTTCTTAGTACAAAAGAACTATGCTAATGTCCATCTTCAAGCTAATTTGCATTTGTAAATATTAAAATTCATTTGACTTTTATTACTGTAGTCTTCAAGATCTTTTACTTTCTCTTGGCTGACGCTGATCTGTTGGGCACTGATAACGCATTCCACTTCATTGGTGCTGAAATCCTTGTTGTATTTCCAGTGAGAAATAAGATTGATTACAAAGCTGATCATTGAGGAACTCCACGCTTTATAACTCAGTTCCCATCACTCTCTTTTCAGCAGAACTTGTTTTTGTCTGTCCGTTACTCAGTTCCTTACCCAACGCATAATTCTTCTGTTAATTCCCATCTTTTCAAGCTTAGCTAATAACTACCCATGTTGTGTCGTGGCTGGTGCCTCTTGGTACCCAGATAAATTAAATGGTACCATGCTCCTCATGTCTGGGGAATGAACTTTCTCATTGAAGAAATACATCAGGTTCGTCGCACACAATTTGCTCAGCCTGGGCTTGCAGTTTATTCTGCTTGTCTCCATGTCATTAGTGATTCCTTACTGAGAAAGAAAAACGATCTACAATGAGATCATTTCTCTCCCAAAGCTACACCTGTGCCTTGAATATCAGCACAGAGGGCTATGCTATTCAGCCTCTTTGCCCCATCATGTGGTCCGGAGATGCATTGACTTTCTTGGGGCATCTGATCTTCTGCTAAGTCAACACAAAAGCCCGTGGCTTTCTCTGAATTGCACGACCCCCGTGACACTCTCCTTTTTTCTCCATTTTTCCTCCCCTCCTCCTCCCCACCAGAAGCTGGCATGAGGAGAATAACAGCAGAATCTCCCACATTGCTGTGGTCTGAGCAGGTTTCCCCTCACATTATGTCTAAATAAATATTAATAAGAAAAATGGAATAAGAGCTCATTGACAAATTCAGCAAATATTTGCCTCTGCCATCCCTTTCCAGCCACTTGGCTCCCGGAGGACAGTTTTGCCCTTTCTCCGAGCAGAACTTTCAGGAAATAAACATTCGTTTTATTTTCTCAGAGGAGGAGGAAAATAGAGGATAGCATGATGGGGCCCGGAGCCCACATCTCACATTTGGTGTGCCTGGAAGCAGCTTCCAACCACTCACTTGAACAATGGCTTTTGTCTTTGCCTTCGTGTGACGCAAGCTATCAGTGAACTGACTGAGGTGGGTCTGAATTATGCTGATTGCATTGAGGTCCTCACCTTGATGACCCGCAGTGTTTTTCCACACCTTTGGAAGGACTGCGTAGCTGAAAAACTCCCAGAATAATCTGAGTCTTGAAACCAAAGTCTGCGTTTGAAAAACTGAAGCCTTGGTTCTGACAGCAACAGCAGGCAGAAAGAATAAGGAGAAATAAAAATGGACACGGCATTATTCCCCTGGGTTCAGCCAACTGTTGTTGGAAGGTATTTGTGGTGCCATCTTGTCTTCACGCTCAGGGGTTTCAGGGATGACTTTGAGCCTCCCAGCTGCCACACATTGCTTCGTTCTGTGTTCATTAGGAGCACAAAAGCCCAAGAGAAGCCGCCTTTTTCAGACCAATGCTAGAGAGAACTCTTTAGCCAACAGTAGTAAAGATCTCCTGCCTTCGGGTGACAGCCAGGTGCCAAAGCCATTGGGTCCACATCTTCTGTCCCTGGGATGCCACGTGGCGGTGTTCCTTAGCAGACAGAGAGGTGAATCGCGCTGGTTCCTTAACGAAACGGAGTAATGATTTGTTACAAAGGAGGCTGTAGGAATCTGGAGTGGAAGCGGCTCCCCAGGCCACCCCGCTCACACCTGAGCATGCCAGGCTGCTTTCAGTGCCCAGCACATGTCAGAGCCATCAGACCTGCTGCTGGGAGGCTCTCAGGAGTGGGACAGAGGCTGTTCTACACACGTGTGTGTGAGCGTGTATATATATATGTATAAAAAGTGTGTGTCTCTGTATATTTTACTATGCTAAGCTATAAACTGTATGGGCTAGGTATGAATTAGAACCTTATAAAATGTGTTTACTCATTCTGTGTAACTCAAAGCGGGGATTAAACAGTAGGAAAAACTGACCGGGAGAATTTTCCAAGCTGAAAAAGGTTTTACAGCTCTCATTGTGAGCTCGAGAGGGAGGTTTTTTGGTTTTTGGGTTGCCTTTTTTTTTAAAATATTTATTTATATCTATGTAGTGGGTTTTTTTCAGAGCAAGATTTTTGCCATTGAATTTTAGATAGAAGGAGAGGAGACAGCTGAGGAGGAAGGATGAAGGGAGGATAGCAGGAGACCATTTTGGCAGGCAGAGTCTCCCTCCAGGCATCCTCCTCCCTGTGTTCTGTGACAGTGTGCTTTCTGTGCCAGTGGCATCCAGGAGGGCCTCCCCACGGCATGCTGTGCTCCTCAGCAGGTCCTGCTTTTCTCATCTCCTTGAAAGCATCTTTTATGGGGAAAACAGAGTACTGCTGCCACAGTTCCAGGGGATGGAGCGGTGGATGCAGAGGCAGCAAGGAGGGGAGGCTGCACTGAGCATCAGCAGAGAGAGAGAAGGGCAGGGGATGGGGATGAATTGAAGCTTTACATCTGTTCTTCCATCCTCCTCTTAAAAAAAGGCTGGACAGAGCACCAGGGGAACAATTTCACCATTATCAAGTGAATCATCCTGACTCACTTCCAGCTGAGTGCTGTTTGATGAAGAGCAAGGTGCATGCCACCCGGAACTGTTTCATTTCTTATTTCCTCCCCTTTTTGGATGCAACTTGCTTTCCCCACCCTCTCTTTGGTCTCTTCTACCTTCTCGCTCTCGTTGCTTTGGTGAATCATCTCTGCTTCAGGACTGCTCAGTTAGCAGAGCCTGACTCACTGTTCTGCTCTACATGTTGTTTCCACAGCCCAAGGAGAGCTGGGTTTCGGTTGTTGGGGTTTGGATGTTGTTTTTTGTTTTGTTTTGTTTTGTTTTCCACTTCTTCACTTTATGAATATTTTCCAGGGGATCAGGGAAAGGAAGGGAGGAAGAGAGACCGAGATGGTTTGTTGTTTGGGTAATTTTCCCTACTGCTAAATGTCAGCATGCTGTGCCTGATGCACAGGATGGGGAGCGGTGGGGCTTCTATTTCAGGCTTTGCAAGGGATGGGAGAGATTCACCTTATCTTCCTAACATGGCCCAAGCAACGTTTGGGTTCTATTTACAGTTTTGAAGAAAAGAGAGAAGTGATAACCTTTCCATACAAACTCTGGGTTGGCTACCTGGTGCTGGCTTTCCTCGTCAGCACAGGTCCTGGAGAAGCCCTGGAATCCATTTACCACTTGGCTTAATCCTTCTCTGCTTATTCAGGGAATCTGTCTTTTGTCCTTTGAGTTGAAAGATGTTGCACAGTTGCTGGTGATGACGTGTCTCCCACGGACCCAGCACTTCTGGGGATGGGGAGCATGCCCAATACCTGCCTTTGCCAAGGACATCTAGGAGGCAAAGCATTTTTCCCACCAGAGCAGGTCTATGGTGAGATGGGTTCTGGGAGACTTCATCCATCAGGGCTGTCCTGGCTACTAGCAGCTCCCTGTTCCTGTGGATGCCAGGATTGATTTGTCTTGGTTTCTAGGAATTGTGACTTAAAATTCAGAGCAGAATTCCTTCCTTCTGTGCCAGTGCCCTGCTGCGTGCTTGTGGCAGGCATCCTCAGTGCCCGGATTCTCTTTAATCATAGAAAGGGTTTAATGGTCTTTCAGAGACGAAAGCCTGGACTGAATGTCTGGGTTCTAGCCCCAAACCTGCTGCCTTTAAAAAGTAACACTCTTTCTTTGCATGGTCTTTGTGAATATATACATTAGTTACCCAGGTAATGCCTTGTTCATGAGCAGATGTCAGCTCTTGGATGCATTAGACCCAAAGGGGTGGGTGTTTTCTAGATTCAGAGTTTGGTCAGATAATCGCTTCTTCCTGACTTTTATCATGTTTGGCTTCTCCTGTGATGCTGCTTGGATAAATGGGAAGTTATAAAAGAAGCACAGTAAAATGACATGCCTTCCAGGCTGAATGTGAGGCAACTGAACAAATCTACAAAAATATTTAGAACTCACTTGTGTTTTCACAAGGTTTAACCTCAGTTCCTCAGACATGTACATTAGTTTATCTGGCGCATGGGTGTAATGGAACAACTCACATGAATAGAGCTAAACATGTGTAAATGTTTGCAAGATATGGGTTCATAATTCTTTGGAAATCATAGCAAACCAACTCTATTTTCCTGTGCAGTGGTGTTCTCCTATCCATCTCACACAAGTGATCTGAAATATCTGTAATAATCATTATGGTGTAGTTGTTCCAAATAGCTCACAGCCAGGATGCAGAAACTCAGCTAGTGTAAATTGTTATTGTTCCATTGACTTCAAGGGAGCTACAGGAGATTTTATGAACTGAGTATCTGCCCCCACATTCTCAAACGTTCAAAAGTGAACATTAGGGCCAAGTAAGAGGTCTGCTTCCATGCAGGTCTCTCCATCAGGACCAATTTCTGTAAGTGTTCGTTGGCTAACAAGCTGCAGATCTGGCTGCAGCTGTGTGTGCTGAGCCCTTCTAAATATACTGGTCCAAAGTCTTAGCACTAATTGTCTGTGAACATCTGCATCTGTGCATGTTGCCACTATTTGGAATAAATGGGGCTAACTGAAGAATCGTTTCTTGGAATTGATTGCCACTTCAGGCAGTGAACTTTGTGCACAGTTTGGTCCATTTCCCAGTAGAAGCGTAAGAAGGGACCAGGTGGAAGGATAGGAAACAGTGATGATATGGAAGGAATCTGCTGAACTCACAAGTCCAAAATGTGCAAGATGAATTGAAGCACAAATCAGCTGATGGCTTTTCAGCATAGGCTTACAATCATTTGATTTGACAAATCACCCAAAATAATCATATTTGTAGAGGTCAGTTTTACCCTGAACTTCTTTCCAGGAAATGTTCTTACCTCTCCTGCTAGTCTGGTATTTGAGGCTGGTGGAGTGTCAGTGTTCATGCACGTATGCATGTGTGTCCTCTCCAAAGGCTTCATCTCCAGCAGACAAAGTCAGCCACTGTGGTTACGTGTGAACTACTGTAGCATTTGGTCATAAAGAATTGAAAATAAAGATTAGGGACTGTTCAGCAGAGCTGGAAATGAAGGAGCAGCCCTTCCTGTTTGGCGGATATCCCCCGATTTCTGCATAAACCATAATATACAAGGCGAGTTAGGATGATTGTGTAGTAGACAAGTTTGTATGTAGGACATAATGTCTGAATATCACTAGGGCCACTTAAACTGGCAGTTTCATCTCGTCATCTCATCCCTTTCCCGTTCCCCTCTTTGGGGGATTGTAGAGAGCTATTTTGTTGACACTTGGCCTCCTCTTCTTTCCTCCTATTAGACTAAGGACAACCTAAGTGTTCTCATTTGCTCCTCATAGGACATGCCTTCCAGACTAGTGCACCCCAAAATGTAGTTTGCCCTCTTGGCTGTCACAACATGCTGCTGACTCGTGTTGAGATGTTATGATACAGGGCTAGTTGCTGTCTGTGAAATATCTGAAAGACCAGTTTGTGCAGCAGAGGAGTGACTGGGCTGTAGCGGGGCAGGTGGGCTTCCTGTTGGACATAAGGCTCCATGCAGTCCCTGGATGATCTGCAGACTGCTGACCATGGGCCCTGGGGACTCTAGGCCACTGGTCTGTTGTTGAGAAACCTCTAATTCAAAAGAAACTAAAAATGAAAGGAAAGCAAGAATGGGGATGGGAATTAGATCTGAAGTGGTGGGTAAAATCTTCTCCCAGACAAGAAGTGTTTGAGGACAGAGCTCATCATGTCTTTTCTTTGTGTCTGCACAACTCCCAGCATAAATGGTTCCTACTTTGCCTTGAAATCAAGTAACTTTTAACATGTTGCAGAGTCCAAAACTAACTCCAAGGGAATACGTGCATTCACTTGGACTGTCTACCATGCTAATGTGAATACATGAATACGTGGCTTTGAGATTGGAACTGGCTTATGTCTGGATGGCTCCAAGCAAAGCAGAGTCTGCTTGTGTCTGGCTGTGGTTGACCCTTAGCAACCCAGTGAACCCTGAGAAATACTGGAGGGCTCACAGTACAGAGTGAAATGCATTAATTCTCATTCTCCTCCAACAGCATACTGCCTTGGGGGAGATGGAGGAGGCAGTGCATTTTTATGTGAGTTGAAGGAGTTTTTCCAAGGTCTTAGAGACTGACTGTGAAAGCACTGTGATAAGCAGTGTCTGTGGAGAGCTCAGGTGAAAGAGCAGTGAGTCCTATAATAACCCTGGAGGACGAATACACTCATGATTAACCTTGTGCATCATGTTTGCAGAATGTTGCAGCTCATCCAAATTAAGAGCATTTTCTTTATGTGCAACTGGCTGCTCTTGACAAGAACGGTGCAAGACAGCCCATCCTTCAGTTCCACGTGGTTGCTGCTCATGCAGTAAGTTGTGGCCTTGGAGGGAACCAGTGAAGCCATTCATGGGATTTCTGTGGCGCTAGAATGCAGTTTTCGCTCTTAGCTCAGCTAAAATGTTGCTCCTTAAATTCAGCCATCTACAAATGCAGCATCAGCAGAAGAACTGGGAAGCCCAGAGGAGAACCTTTCATCATTCTTGATGTATCTAGTAATGCACAGATGTGTGAAGGAACTTCCCCCAAATTCATAACTTAGGCAAAGTGAAGTCATTCAGAGAAGTGCTGTAATTTGTGCCATTGTACAAGTTAGCAAGTAAGGCACGAATTGTGCCTGAAGTTGCACAAAGTAATCACTAGCTTTTCCATTTCAGTGTGGACAACTTGTGTCTAGCCAGAGAAATTGGAGAAGTCACCACAAAGAAGGGACTTCTTGGATTTTTGGGCATGGGGGTTTAGGCATGCTCCACGTAACACAGGAGGACAGCGAGAGTGGGTGCTCCCAGAATGTGGGCAGAAGACTTTTCAGTAATAACTAAAGTACAGGCTGGCACACCTTGCAGGGAAAGAGATTTTGACATCCTTCCACCAGCATCAGTGGGGACGTTTTGCTATTAGTGTTCTCCAAGGCGGAAGACAAGCCATCTGCTGATGTAAATAAGAGCAACTCTGATGCCTGAAGTTATGTTACACTGATTTAAATCAGCCCTTCGCCTCCAAGATGAACCACTTCTCACTGATTTCTCCTATCAGGAGCCGGACCCGGAGCTCATTCAGCCCAGGTATGGCGTGCTGGGAAGGAGCAGCCCTGCTCCCCACTCTCCCCTCCCCAGTACTGCTCCAGGCCTTCTGCTCACAGACCTCCTGATATCCTCCTCTCTTCAGGGGCAGAGCCCTGGAGCAAGAAAAGAGTGTGATGAGCTGCCCCAAAACATGACAGATTTGGAGGGTTCGGAGTGCCATTTGTTTCCTCATTTCAGGAAACAAAACCTGGCAAGAGCAAAGTGGAGTAGGGCCTTTTATTCCATCTGCTTTGCTGGCCTCGCTCTGGAGGTCACAGCCGGGGACAGAAGTCCTCGCAGGGCCCCATCTGCCTTCCCTGGGCTTCCTCGTTCATGCCCACTTGGGCCTCTGACATTCTACTCTGTTTTTCTTTCCTTGAAAATGGATAGGGAATTGGGAGCCGCTGTGCAGGAACGCGCCTGTTCCCTATTACAGCTCCACCGGGGCTGTAACACGATCATGCCTGCTCCATACCCACACAGATATTTATTTATCCATACAGGCTTTCTCCTTGTTTTCATTAAGTTAGGCAGAAAAGGTTAATCTTTCTTCTGCTAAAGCTTCAAAACCAACCAAGCTAAATAAAATATGATTTCTTTCATTTCTTTTCTAAAGGACACTCTCTTTTTCTTTTTTTTTTTTTTCCCCCCTAAGTACCAGAATGAGGTCACAGTCAGAGATGCCACAAGAGTAAATTGAAAACAGGTTGAAAAAAAAACAAAAGGCAGAAAGACAGAGAGAAAACCACAATCAGAAGAAAGTGGCTGGTAACGTTGCAGGGTTGGTTCAATTCAGTCTAGTAAAGAAGCTGTCGAGACAGAGATGTTGGTGCCTTTCTGCTTTCCCCTTCGTGATCTTTCTAGGAATCTCCAAGGTCAATCTCAGCACAGGTCTCCTCTCTTCTACTCTGCCATTTGGATTCACAGCACCTCCCTGGAGGTGTGGGAGCATCTCTGAAGGGCCCTTTTGCTCCTCCAACCTTACCAAGGCTCCTGGCCCTGCTCTCTTCAGTTCAGTCTGGTGGAGCTCAGTGCCATAACTCCATTGCCTTCAATGGGATGGATGGTGAGCAGTTCATCCCACGTGCTGCCTGAGGCTGCTGGCCCGCTGGCACAGGTCGCAGTGGGTGGAAGCTGGGTTACTGTCCACCAGAGCAGACATCCTTTGGGTTCCTTGCTGTCTCTCCCAGAGCCATCACTGTGGCTTGACCTACAGCATGCCTTGGTGTGAGCAGCTTTGGGCCATTAGACTGCAAAGCTTCATGCAGTAGAGCTAACTCCCAGCAGGTTCCAAGCATGCTGTTATTTCCTTCTGTTTTGGGGAGAACACTGACTCACTGTGACACCACAGCTAGTATAAGAGTCATGTTTACAAAACAGAAGAGAGGAAGTTTGCCAAACTCCACAGCCCCATCTGTAGAAGAGGATGAGGCACAGTGAGGAGTTGTACTGGAGAGAAGGAAAATGCCTGGAGAGAGCTGCATCTTTCTGAGGGTCATTAGCAGAGCAGAGATTGGTATTCTAAAGCTGCCTGGGGAACTGGGTGCTTTGGGGCTGACCGGTCTTGGGAAGGCAATGGCATGGAAGACATTCTGGCATGAATTTGGTGTATGATTAGCCCAGTGCTGAGCACTATTTCTCCACTGCCTGTAATCAGTGTGTGAAGTACCTTCTTTGGCACTGTGAGCAGCACTTAATATAGTGGCACTGAGCTCCGGTTTTCTTGCCATTGAGAAGTGAACACAGGTGAGGCATCCTCACAAGAGATGGTTATTTGTCCTTGATATCTGTAACAGCTCATTGCTTTATTTAGTGTGACATCAATTATTTATTGCTATTAATGAAGGGCACAGATGTCTGTCTGGTCAATAAAATATCTCCTCCTCCACAGAGATGATCTACTTAGCTATCATTTACTCTGCAGAGAATCTTTCTGAATTCTTACTGAAATTTAATAATGCGAGCAAAGCTACTCCAGCAGTCTAGAAAGACTGCGCTCCAGGGCTGCTCTGGGAGGCTGAAATCCTTCTTTATATTTGCTGGCGGGGTGTGTGAGAGCACAGGTCCAGACGGGAAAGAGAAGCTCCATTGCTTTCCATCACAAGCTACTTATCCATATAATCCCTTTTATAAAATGATCAAACTCTATCCGAAGAGATAGTTAGGTTATTTGTCCTTCTCAGGAGTAGACCATCTATTCATCTCCAATTTACTTTCTTGTGCCATTACCGCCCATTAGCCTAAATATTTAGTTTCCATCTGAGCCCCTGCCCTGGTGGTGCATTCTCAGAGCTGCGTTCCTCTTCTTGCTCTTTTTATCCCTCTGCATGCACGCTAAACTTGTGCCTTTTGTTATCTCCCTGTGAAGCCTCCTCTCTTGCTTTTTCCTGTGTCTTGTTCGTGAGCGTGGCGGAGCAATGCAACGCGATGCCCTCCTGCTGAGCCCTTGTCTGGGCTTTGTGCAGCCAGCTGGGTACTGCTCTCTTGCTGCAGCACCCCAGGTCCACTTTCGCTTGGTAGGTTCATGGTCTGTCATCCTCTTGCAAGGCTGGCAAACACACGTGCTGCCTTAGGTATATCCAGCTGACAAGCTCCTGGTCTGCGTCTAGGAGCTGACTTGGTTTTTGGTCCCAGGGCAGTGCAGTGACTGGGTCAGATAAATAGCCAGCTTGCAAAGAGCAGGGTCCAAGGGAACCAGGAAAGGAAATGAAGAAAGTGCTGCAATGAAAACTCAACAAAATGAAACAAACACCGACATCTTTAGTAATGCTGTAGGAGCCGCCAGACAGATTTGACCCAGGGGCAGGGTAGATGGCTATGAGTGCTCCAGAGGAAGATGTGGGATGCCCACAGAGACACCCATGGGATTGTCTGCCCTCCGTGAAGTTTCTTTCTCATCCAAAGAGCAGTTGTTTGAGGTCTGAAGAGGATCAAAAGGTCTTTCCATAGTTCAGCAGCACACTCTGGTGCAGTTTTCTCGTTACGTGTCAGTGATTCATCCATGGTGACAGTGTCCTCAGTGACTTCTGGTGACAAGGAGTTCCCGAGCCCAACCCGATGTCATAATGGGAAGGGATGGAAATGAGAATTGGAGATGTGCAGTAGAGTGCTGTTTGTTTGTTTAAACCATCACCCCAGCGCTGAGGGACTTGCTGAAGGCTGTGCAACTTCCAGGCAGTGACTTTTGGGCTGCCAACCCAACCTGCCCGCTGAGTTGACCTGGGCTGTGGTACAGCCCCAGCTCTGGTAGCCAGGGTAAACTCTGGAACCTGGTGACAGCTGCCTGAAAAACGTTTGGAAAGAACAAGTCGTGCTGGGAGCATTAAAATGAATAATTAAGGCTTGGATTCCTTTAGGGAGGAAAAGTATTTATTGCTGCTCTTTTCTCTAGCCAAGGGGGACATTTGTTACTGAATTGTGTATCTTGAGACGACTCAAACGCGGCCTGGGGGGGCTGAGGAGGATGGGTTTTTTTCTTCTACCTGGGTAATCCGGCCACACAATGAGGCTTTCTGGGCCGGGCATACCAGTGGGATATTTCTTACAGTCTATACCGAGAGACTAGACTTGTGCTTCACTTCAGTAGTCCTCACTTAATTTTGCTTACAGAAGAATAAAGGGAGAAATGTGCTGAGAAGGGAATTTTCCAATCTCTGCTGCGGTGCTTTGACATTTAGACGTGCACGAGTACCAATGCTGCAACTTGGGCCCAGCTCTGCTGATCCCAGCAGCTGCAGCCGCCCTCTCTCTGGTTCTCCAAGGGCACAACCAGGGCAGCTGCTCAGGATTTGTACTGCTGGGTACCTTGAGCTTTCGGTCACACGGATGCAAAATGGGAATGGAATGCTCAGCATCTTCAGTGCGAGGAGCCAGCTTGCACAGCAGTGAATAATCAGGTCCAAAGAGCTTAATAAATGGGACATTTCCAGTTTCAGCTGGGTCGTGATCTAAGCGTTTAATAAGCTTTATAAACCAGAAGACAAAAAAAAAAAAAAAGTCTATCAGTGGTTTTTTAATTGTTATTCTTTTTCTTTGAATGCCTGTAATGGGGCGAATGTCCTTCGGTGCGGCTGAGCCGAGCGCTGCAGCAGTCAGCTCCAGGAGCCGGTGGAGAGCACATGAAAGGGAGTGCAAAGCTACTGATTTCCACTGAATGAATAAAAAAATAAACAGCACATTGAAAGCAATTACATCCAAGCTCTATAAACGTCTCCTTGCTTGATAATCTCACATAGCTGAAACATATTTCACAGTGACAGGGAATTTTTGAAAAAGGCCATGTCCCTTTTTGAGAACTGGAAGTGCTCTCAGGGCAGGAGGGCCCTGCTGAGCGTGGGTATCTGTGCTGTCCCAGGGACATGGGGCCCTCCTTGGTGGTGGTCCCACATGTGTTGCTGCTGTGCTCGTTGAACACTTTCCCAAGCTCTGACTTAGCACTGGGCACAGTTTCTGCCGTGGATCCCAGTTACAGCTCTTGGCCTGAATGTCTTTTCTACTTGCTTTGTGCCCAAGCAACGTTCTCCACATAGACGTGGGGCCATTCCTTCCAGCTGGATGTTGTTGCTTCCCCTTAAGCTGGGCTCTGTAGAGATGTTCCTGCATTATTTTGTCGATGTCCAGTGATAATTTGCCCCTGTACTGATGTTTTGGTCTTTCTCGTCTCTTTGCTCTCCAGGAGAATCTTTAAGCTTTGCAGATGATTTGCTTTCTGGCCTTGCAACGTCCTGTGTGGCAGCGGGTCGGAGCCATGGAGATGTCCCTGAAACCAGCCTCTACTCAGTTATTTTCAAGTGCCTGGAGCCAGATGGTCTCTACAAGTAAGGAGAGGCATGTGGGGAGGTCCTCTGGGCAATGGGATTACCTGATGGTTATTATCCTTTTTGGTCAACACAGTGTTACACCAGGCAGTGGACGAACAGTGAGGCTGTTGCTTTGGGTGTTGGGCTCAACCAGTGAAATGGAAAACCAGTATCTGCCAGTACAGCACTGGAGGCACTGGGAGCCTGTGGGAGACTCCACTTACATGTCCGGTGTGATGGGCTTCCAGGTGCGATGAGTTGGTCTTACATGGACAAACCAAGCTGATGTTGCACACACTGGTCATGTTCCTGGTCAGATGAGAGTGCAAGATGTCAAGGATGTGAGAGGGGCTGCTCACATCAGTTGCTGTTTGTCTCACTAAGACATGTGTACCAGATTGGAGAGTTCAAGCACCAAGTTCACCTGCCCACCATCCAGTCACTTCTGTAGGGATGCATGGTCACACCTATGCTGATGTTCTTAATCACTTGGCTCATCTGAGATAACACATATGAGAACACGAGACTGGATTTTTTGTTTGAATCGTACAAAGTAACTCGTATCCAAAGTAAAGGGATAATTTCAGCATCCAAGTATTGACTTCTCTTTCACTGTAGTTTGAAGGGTGTCTGATCAAGAAAGTAGGAGTAAGTTTCCATGGGAAAGAAGAGCATGTGGAGATGGATTGAAGGCAGGGACCTGAAGGCGTGGAGGAGGCAGAGCAGAGCCATGAGGCAGACGCAGCAGCATGCTCCCCATTATATTTTTAATCCCCCCGAACGGGACAGTGGACACTCAGCAGGTGCGTGCTGTATTGGAGCACACCCATGTTTTCCTGTCCTCATTGCTGCAGCCATGGCATCCTTGTGATGCTGAGGAGTTTTGCTGCCTGTATCCCTTGGCAAGGTTGTTGTAACTGAATCACCTTTGAGGTCCCTTCCAACTGAAGCCATTCTGTGGTTCTGTTATTAATGATTCTATCCAAGAGGTCCCAAAATGCTGAAGTCTGTGGGAAGGACGATGCCAAGGAATTCAGTCAGCTCTCTCCCACTGGGGAGCTGAGATCTTCAGACTCTTCTCTAGCCGTGGCATCCTCTGTCCTGTGGGGGATGGCATGAGTTGGGAGAGTCAGAGAAGAGGAAAAAAAAGAAAAAAAGAAGAGGAATAAAAAGGAGGCAAGGAGATGAAGGAGAGACAGAGTAAGCAAGAGAGAAACATCCAGAGCTTAATGTCAGAGCGACTGTAATAATTAAAACACATTTTGTAGTGAGTAATGAAACTTTTTATGGGACCACAAAAGCAGTTAAAGCAAGAGCTGGCAAATGGTCTGTCAGCGAGAACTTTTTAAGATCTTGATTAATACTTTCCCTTTGCCTCCCCTCCACCGCCCTGAAGTTAAATATGTTGACAGCCTCCAAAGATGGCAAAGCCTTTATTTTGTATCTCTCAAGTAGAGTGGCGTCCAGGAGAAGGCTCCTCTCTCCATTTTGTCATTTTAAATGTTTTCTTGTTAAATATCTATAATGGATAAATATAATTATTAATATCACTGGGAACTGAGTCGCTCTGAAAAGGTGCCAGGGAAAGCCTGGAACAAGTGCAGAGCTCGCTAATGACCCACTGCCCATAAAGTAGGTTGTGAGCTATCAGCGATTGCAGCTGCCAAAGCGCCAGGCGCGGGACGAGCTGCTGGGTTGGATGGGGAGGTGTGGGGTTGGGAGCCAGGAGATCTGGCTGCTTGGCAGCCCACACTGCCAGATCATCTTCCCCATCTGCTGGGCAGGGATAATTGCGCTCACTCGTCTCTTTGGGGGCTCTGTGATCTAAGTCCTGATGGCTATAGAGGGCTAGGAGAGCTTTGGGTGGGAGGCTTTGTTCAGGGTTGTGTCATCCCTGTGGCCAAAGCCAGGCTTCTGCTTCAAGGTCTTGCGTCACACTGCTGTGGTGGGGACAAGCAGGGCTTGGCGATGCCCTGTGTCCTGGGTTTGCTCCTGGCAGGTGTCTCAAGGCGAGGGACAGCAGCTCTGCATGGGGAGCCAGCAGGCATCAGTCCCCTGGCACCTGAAGGCTTTGGCCCTATTACTTCTGCAGAGACAGGGCAGAGTTGCTGGGAGAGGACAGGGTGATGCACAGATGCGTTGGCTCTGTCCACTAGCTCATGCTCAGCAGGGCTTGGCGTCCAATTTTCAGGACTGTTCACGCTTACATGCATATGTACAGGCACACGTATGTGCTGGCATGTGTGGGGCACAGACCTGCTTTCTTGGCCATGCAAAACATGTGCACACACACACCACATCCCCCTTTGCTCAGCATCTGCTGCTGTGTGCACCAGGACACCTGCCTGGACCAACACTCCTATGCTCAATGTGTTTGCAAAGCCTGCTGTGCTTGCACATCCAGTGCACACACGTTTGCTCCAGCCTGAGAGCCAACCAGAACGTGTTTACTTAGCATCTGTGCATTCTCAGATACATAAGTACACACATTAAATATTCTTCTGTTCAGATGTCCATACAGTTGCGACACAGCATGAAGAAAGCCAGAACAGTGAAATGTGAGGCTAACACTCTGTTCTGAGCCCGCGTGGACATAACAACAACAGAAACACGGGCACGAGGTCACTTCTGAAATTGAATTTCTTCTGCTTGTTTCATTTGTTTTTGTGGGGAAAAAAAAATAGCTTTGTTGGAAGGCTCCAAGCTGGTATTAATCCTGATTGTAGCAGCTCGGCAGGGATCTGTGCTTTTCTCCAGGCTGGTAGGTGAGCACACAGATCCTGCAGCATTGGAGCTCTTCAAAAGCAAATGCTTTTGCTTGTTCAGTAGTCTGAGGGTACCACTGAGGCGGGGGGCTGTGAGATCATGGGAGTCTCTTCTGCTTTGTAAATGCATCTGATGTCCTGTCCCATTTCTTCAGTAGTACCTACGGCAGTTTCACTTCTGTTGGCCACTTGTTTGGCATATTACCACCCTGAGATCAAAGCCGGGCTTGCACATGAAAAACAAATCCAAAAAAATGCTCTACAAACAAGCAAACAAGCAGTCAGATTGATTCCTCTGCTTTTGAGACTTCTGTAATTTGAAAACACGCACTAACAAAAGGAGAACTGATTTCTTTGTCCTTTGCATTTTCAGACTGACAGACATATGTTTCCTGTCAGCCCTTTTCTTTCCCCTGCCTGTAGTACACTGGGGTTGAGATGATGGAAAGTAGTCCACTTCGTCAAGGCTATATGCAGCCATTGGCTGAGGTATATGGTTGATGTGGATGCCCACACGTGGAGGTTAAATTCAGCCTGGAGGACTGACCTTGCATAGCGCATGGTCCTTACGTAGCTCAACAGCCTACAAACCCAACAGTGCTCTTTGCTGCTGAGACAGAAGCTTCCCTTGTGCGTCCCACAGCCTCCCTGAGCCTCCAGTCCAGCTCAACTATCTCAGCTTCTCACCTCCCCATCCCCTGGGTGCCTGGGGATGCCTCTTTGCTGAGCTGTACCTGATGGGCTGCCGGAAAGCAGCCCTGCCAACCCAGCACGATTGTTTCAGATGCTTGGGGAAACACCAAGGGCCAGAAATGGAACATTTGGAAAGGGAAATAAACCCCCCCTCTGGCTCCTCTATGGAGCTGCAGTCACCAACCTCTTCCCTGCACCACAGATACTATAATTATAGATTAGATTAAATCCCAATGTTTCGCTTTATTTACATTCCTGACCTAGCCTATTCATTTCCGGTGTTTGTGCCAAGAATCAGCACAAAATTTACTGGAAATAATATGGAAGTCATCAGGATCCCTCCCAGAGCCTTTCTTAGGAAGTGTGTTCATGCGCTGACAAGGAGCTCAAATTTACCTTCCCTTTGCTGGCCCACATAGGGTTTCCCATGTGTGATCCCAAACCAGCCCAGGGAATCTGGGAGAGTGAGTTTCAGAAATGTTGGGAAGGTGGATGAAGGTCAGGCCCTCCAATGGGATGGAAGTGGATTTAGAGCTCAGAGCAGCAACGCAAGGCTCCTGGCCAAGACCCACATGCCCTGCTCAGCCAGCACGGATGCCTGTTGGCCTGGAGGCCACCTCCAGCATGGCTGGGCTTAGCCTGTCATCACGCAGTGAAAACACTTCTTTTGGGTGGGTGTAAGGAAGGAGACAAAGTGGTTGAATGTTGGGATCCTTTGTAGCACTGAGAGACAGCGATTGCAATTCAGCAAAGCTGAACGCACTGAAGGAGCTGGCTCAGAACAAGCCTGATTAATGTTGACTGACCTCTGCCGTATGCATAGCTGGGATAAAAAGTGGAATGGAAACCCTTGGTGCTCAAGTGTCTGCTAATGCTGGCAACAGTCTGCCGCTCCTTATATGATACTAATTGTTATTGTTGGTCTTCCGTCAGGAAGACACATGAATGAGTGCTGGAGAAATCAGAGACAGATCCCAAATAGCTCAGTGGCATGGGTTAAAACACATCTGTTACAGCCCTTGGCTGAGTCCCTCGTGCACAGGAGCTGTGCTGCTTCACTGAATCCACCTCTTCTATTCCACATGCTTTCCAGCTTCCTGAAGTTAAGCAATGTATGGCTGTAGTTTCTTCTCAGGCATTCCTGGCTTGCAGAAACTCAAGCCAGGCAACTCAGGAGTTGAACAAGTGCTTGCTAAATCCCAACTTCTGACTTCTGGCTCTTCCTTTCTCAGCAGACCAGGGTTACTTCAGAACCAGGCTGCCCACACATTGGCTTGGTATTGGCTTTTGCTGAAGTAAATCCAACACTGAGCAGTCTGAGCCCACGTGGACTTTGTGCAGATCCCTGTAGTGGAGGAAGATTGGTCCCCTGGGAGCTGGTCTGCACAGGGAGGACAGAGGCTCAGCACAGTGAGGAGACAGTCTCTGCTAATGTCAGTGACATCCCATGCATGTTGGACTCTTGTTGAAGTTTCCGACGTTGACGTCTTTTATTACCAGCCTGTGTGGAAGCATACATGTATGGGAGCCATGTGAAAGACATTCCTGCTTCCATCATGTCAGGCAAGGTGCAAGAGGCTCTTCCCAACTTTGCCATTTGCTCCGTGGGGTGATGTGAGCAGATCCCTTTGTCTCACTCACCTCCATCTGTTTTTCTGTTCCTTTGGGCTGTGAGCTCAGGTTAGAAGCTGCTCTTGCTATGAACAGGGCTCTGAGCAACATGATTGAGCTGTAGGTGTTCATTTCAGGGGAGCTGAACTAGATGGCCTTTAATGGTCCCTTCCAACTCAGACGGTTCTATGACTCTGTCTGTGTCCACCCCAGCCTGGCTGACTCACAGCAGGGCCTCCAGGAGCTACTGCAGTATGTCTGTTCCAACACTTGCCGTTGCCATTCTAAAAGTTGGGTATGTGCTTCAATCCTCCTTCACATCCATCTCCTAACAGTGTCCAGCTGCCTGGGACAGATCTGGCATCAGGAGCTGCCTTTCTGCTGACCTCTGTGGAGCCTTCTCCCTGTGACCTGCCAAGCACATGAACATCTCCTCACTTTTTGTTGGAAAAGCCAAATTATCCTTCCCAAATTCTCTGCTTTTGCTCCCACCTCGTGCCACAAAGAGAAACAGAACAGCCTTTGTTGCCTCCTGCGGCCAGCTCCTCCCCACCCTTTCCTCAGGACATCCGGATTGAAATAACATTCTTGGTGGTTTTGTTCTGAAATCTCTTGGCACCCAAACTCCAGCCTTGGCTGGGTCCAGGCCCAGTTGCATCTGTCCTCTGGGCAATGGGAGGACGGCGGGTGGAGGGAGCGAGGAGGAGGAGGGGGAGCCACAGCCTGATGGTTGGTAGGGAATTGCATCTGGAGAAGTGTGCAAATGGGGGATTCTTCCTGGAAATGGCAGTGGGGTGGAGAGGAGGGGTTTGGCCTGTTGGTCTGCTGGTAAGCAAATGGACCTCTGCTGTTCCACCTCTTCCCATCATGAATTTACTCACCCCTTACAGTTATGGACTTGGAGAGTATTTTTATCTCCCTGTGTCTAGAAACCTAATGCCACTAACATAGATCTGTCCAAGTCTTATCCTAATGACTAATGGCAGAGTAAGTACAAGAGATGCAATATAAATACCAGCACAGATACTGCTGGCTTTGATTTGCCTCTAAGCTAGCAAAAGTTGCATTGTGCTGCTGTGTTGGAGCCCTTTGGTTTGTTCTTCAGTTCTCCATGTTGCAGAGCACCTTGTTTTCTTAAGACTGGAAAGCTGAGGACAGTGTTGATTGGATTCTTACAGCAGTGTTGGGGTTTGGACCCACTTCCCTTCCAGGACAGAGGGATTTTACTGCTTGCAGTGCATGTTTCTTTTACATTGTACAGGAGAAGTGAGTCAGGACATGGACAAGTGGTTTTGTTCTTATTGACCATTTCTTAGCAGAGGAAGCTGAGGCAGGAAGCAGCAGTATGCCTTGGGCTGGAGCTGAATGGAGAGCCATGGGATGCCTTCACTCACACTTCACCCAAGCCCCTCTTCAGGAGAGCACGTCAGAGAGTTGTTTCTTTACCCAGAGGCTGTGCAATATATCATACACAAAAGTGGGGCCTCATCTTCTTAACGTCCTTGGGTGGTCTGGGCTGTAGATCTGAGAGTTGACATCAAGGAAGTCGAGGCATGCCCCTGAAAACGCTGCAGACTTATTTGATGTCTCACACTCTCCTTCGTTCTTGCCCTCAGTGTGTTTCTTTTTCCCTAGCAGAGCCAATCTGATAGCAGGATGACCTTTCTGCACAGCAGCAGTGCCTCTTTGCCAGCTGCAGTTCCCCCTCTGCTGCCAGGGCTCAGTGGCCCTGTAGCAGCTCAGCCTGATCTTTGCAGATAATTCAAGTTTTTTATAGCCTAATTCCAGCCTCAGGAGAAACAAAAAGCAGCTCAGCTTTACCCATAAATACACAACAGGAAGGATATGACAAGCTGCTCTGAGACTTTGCTGTTCGGGTACAACTGCACCCACAGGGTTGATCTGAAGACAGAGCTGTACCCGGACTAAATCAGCTCCCAGAGGCTGGAGATGTCAAGCTTAAAGGACGACACTGATCCAAGTGAAAACATAAGGCTCAATATCTTACCTGTGCATCATTCTCTCCACAGCCTGGAGGCTTTTTGCCTCTAGGATCTGGATCATTCGCAGTAGGTCTTTGAAAGTGGCCTTCGAGTTGTTCCTTGGGTTTGGTGATTCTTTCACACCACCGAGTTTGTATTTTTCTCTTTTCAGCTTTTCCTTTCTTCAGCTCCTTAGCAGGGTATATTGAAGGTTCTGAGTGTACCTGGGCACTTCCAGGCTGGTTGGGCCTGACCCAGATCCTTCTGCAGTGATAGGATGTAGTATTTTCCAAGACCGTAGTTAGCCTTGGGCTCAGATGATGCAGCAGGAATGTCATAAGGCACAGCCTGCAACCCCTCAGCTGCAGCTTAACTCTTGCTTAAAAGCAGATCCCACATTTTGGGAGCTCTTTCACTATGTGCTAAGACAACAGGAATCTCTCCGCTGCACGGGTTCAGAGCCCTCACTGCCTGTCTCAGGCTATGTTAGTGCTCAAGTAGCCAAGTGGCTACTGCTGAAACTAGGTTTGCAAAATTTGGGCACCTCTAATTTGGGAGCATCATCCTCAAAACTCCTGTTGACTTCTGCTGAATTTGTGATGGATTTGATTGGCGTAAAGTGGAGACACTCAAATTCATTGAGTACCCTGGAAATAGCTGCTTTTTCCTGAGCTTTTCCACCTGTAGAAGAGAAGTGTTAAAAATGAGCTTTGCTAAGTGTCCAGAAGGCTGCTTCAATAGCTGTTGACAGAGAGCTTGAGGAGATGAAATGCACTGACTAGAGCATCTCACTTGGGGCTGAGTGACATCATTCACTGTGGTCTCCCTGTCACTGTATGCAAACTGCTCCTCCCTTATTGATCAGATGATGCCCTTGCAGCCCAAGGCAAGAAGCCCAGTGTGGCAGCAGAAGGTAAGGATGAGATTCATGAGGGATGCTACTTCTTGGCTTTCTGTCCCGTAATCTGAGCTTGGCAGATCCTGGCTGACTACTGCTCCAGTCCTTTGCCACCTTGGACTGCCAAGGACAGGTATATTGCCTTGAGGAGCAGAGTCCCCAGCTACACATGTCCTCATCACTGCTGCTCACCTCACACACATACACACTTCCCTCTGCTCATCAGGACTGAGATAAATTTGATTATACAGCAATATGGTTTCTGTTATGAAAAGAGGAAAGAGAATACCCAGGCTTTCACTGAAAGCCCTTGGAGCCAAAGCTTATGTCATAATTTAAATGTTTCTAAGAAAAGACATAGAGGGTGAGGACTGCTCTTTGTTCAGGGAGTGAAGGCTGGAAGGCATAGCAGGGCAGGGGTCCTCTCATCCCTGCATGAGCTGGTGGAGCTGTGGAGATCTGCCACCATAGGAGTTGTGCCCAGATCAAGAAGGCTGCCTTCACTGGTGGATGGTTGCCAAATGGCTGAGGCCATTGTTTGGGCAGCTTGTTGCTGACCCATTGGGCTGCAGACCTTCTGGGGTGTTCAACCTTTGAATCAGAACCTATTGCTTTCCTTCCATATTTGCTGCTCTTGATTTCTGCTGGGGAAGCCCCAGGGCTGTGCATAGAGCAGGGACCTGAGCGACATCTGTACACACCAACCCCTGGCATCATCTTCTCCTTCTGAGCATCTCCTGCTGCCCCGTATTTATGGAAACAGCCTCAGCTCTTAATCTTGTTGCACAACCCCAAGCAGAAATGCCTGCTGCTGGGCTGGGATGCTTTCATATTATTTTTTTTCTGTCTGGTTTGCGTCATTGCAACATCACAGGCTTCCAGCCCTTCCGTGTCAGCTTTGTGTTTGCTGCGGAGCCAGGATGCTGGGATGCGCCTTGCACGCACTCCCCGGGAAGTGATGGGCAGGAACAAGCACCCTGAACCAGAACACTTCTTCAGTGCCCCTCAGCACGTCACCCTAAAGGCATGAGGGAAAGTGTTCCAAGCTATTAGGGCTGCCACAAGTTGTGCTTCTGTCCTGCGCAGTATTTCTTTTCCTCCCGGAGCATCCATCATGCACAGCCAAGGGCTGAGGAGTGTCCCAGCACAGGCAGACTGCTCTCCAGTGCCAGTTGCTGTCTCCATAGCTGCAACTTCTTCCCTAATTGTGATCTTAGCTGGACCAGAGTAAGGCTGCGTTGCTGCCAAGAGTCGCGTCAGTGCTGCTCTCCTTGCTTTTGTGCCCATAAAGTAAATTGAGACAGAAGCAGGACTCTGTCTCTTGTCCACTGGCTCAACCTGCTTCATGGCCACCAAGGCAACATGTGGGAGGCTGGTGGAAGCCCCTAGGGTTCGTGTAAAACTCATAGTATTCTGTCCCCATGGGTCATGGTGTCCATCTGTCCTGGACCCACATGCGTGGAGATGTGTGACAAGGACTGGTGGTGTGTCTGTCCAGCCCATCAGCTCAGAACTGGGGCACCTCTTTTCTGGGAGCTTTTCCATACCAGTAGCAGGAATGAATAGCTTAGCCCAACCCCACACCATGTAAAATCACCCTGCAGTCCCCAGCCCTTGCAGACCCCCTTCTGGCTTTCAGCTCTACCCATACTTTGTACCTGCTGTACGTGGGATTGTTTTCCAGGAGGAAACTCGAGATGAAGCATTAACTCCACAAGGGCCTTTCTGTGCAATGTGCAGGGTTTAAATATTTATGTTGGCAAAAAGTGTGTAACAGGCAGCTCAAGATCAGAGATAATGAAATTGAGGTGTGCGGAGACACAGGGGGATATAGAAACAGAAGGGAGGGGGACCCAAGTGGGTTGTAGTGTGCACGCACAGGCAATTGCTTTTGTTTTCATTAATACCCACCTGTTTGGGGAGAGGGATCCAACCACATTGCTGGGAGCTTTGCAGCACGTGCTGGGAGGGGAACACGTCCCAGCCTTGTGTGGTGGCCATCCTGGTGGCATGCGGGGACATTCCTGGGGGTGTCATCCACCAATGAAGTGTGTCCCTGAATCATTAGTAGCACTGTTACAGGATCTCTCGCTCTTCTAGATTGCTGCAGTCAGGGTTATGTACCAGTGGCTGTCTCTGATCAGGTAGTAATATGGTTTGTGTTTGTAGCAGAAATGCAAAGTCACAGCTTGAAACAGTGATTGAGCACCTGGTGGGAAGCAGGGCCAACCAAGGGCAGCACAGGTGTATGCAATGCAGCTGAGTGACCAGAAGGGATGGAGCCAGGATCCACCCCCCTTCCCAGACCTCATTTAAGAGTTGGCAAGGGGAGGGTTGAAGTTGTGTTTTTTGTTGTTTTTTTTTCTTCTTTTTTTTCCAAAGATTGCTGTGTACCTGCGGCCTTCTGAAGGTAAGCAGCTTCTTTCCTTTGTTTCTGTGCCTATGGCTGTTGAGTTTGAGCAAATCCTCACTCGTTGCTGCCTGGGACTTTGCTGCTCTTCCGTCATTCCTGTGCTTTCTGTCATGTTGCAGCATTATGTGGAGGATTCCCTGATGGGTCAGGAGCTGTTTGTTGCTGTGACAACAGCACACTTAGTAGGGAAGGTCTGTGCTAATGTGAAGCCTTTCACTAATGAAGAACCATGCATGGGGAGGGCTAGGAGAAGGGGAGCAGGGAGGGAGGTATTGGTATGGGCTGCCCAGGGAGGTGGTGGAGTCGCCATCTCTGAAGGCATTAGAATGGTGGAGATATGGCACTGAGCAGTAACATCAGTGGGCATGGTGCAGTGAGTTAGACTTGGTGATATTGGAGATCTTTTCTAGCTTAGATGATTCTGCACTGTGAGGAGTGGGCATAGAGGATGCTGCAGGGAGAGCTCATTCCATTGCAGGAGGGGAACAAGGAGCTCCTGCAACAGCGAAGGGTGCTGCTCTTTCTCAATTCATTATCTTTACGAGACAACTACTTCTCTCTCCCCACTTGCAGCGAATCCCCCAGAAGTGGGGGGAGAGCCCTGCGCCATGCAGTGGGACCACAGCCAGTCGTGCAGCCCCCAGGGAGGTATGAAATGAGGCATGAATGGAGTGTTAGGAGAGAATGGAAACTCTCAAGCGGCTCCCAGGCCGACTCTGTTGCGGGGGGTCCCTTACTCACGATGACAGCACTGCCTCTCATAAACATGCATTTCCTCATCCCCGTTTGTTTCTCTCTCTTGTGCAATCGCGTGTACCAGACAGGAATGGGAGTGAGTCCCAACGGTACGTGAATGTGTCACAAAAAGCCTTCCCACCCTGCCACCAACGAAGTAGTGAGAAATAACAACAGGATTTGAGGGAAAATGGAAGGGGGAGGGAGAAGAAGAGAGAGAAAGAAAAGATGGGGAGCTGGATGGGTTTGCTACCAGCCATGAGTTGTTATGAGTGTAAATTTGAGGGCATGGCTGTGCTGGTAGTTCACAGTGTCAATCGATGCTCAGAAGTCCCCATTGCACTCAGTGCTGGGCATCCTCCTGGGAAAACAAAGTTGCTTCCCCAAATGACTACTGGGTGGAAAAAAGGGACAAAAATAGGGGAAAAGTGACTTGGCTGAGATGACACAGTGCTGAAACCAAGAGAGAAGATCCATCCCCTGTGCTGGGCTGTTTCACTTGGGAAGTGAGAGGATCACAGCTCCTGTGCTTCCCTCCCATTGATCGTGCTGGGCATCATCCAGGCTTTGCTTCCAAAATAACTCTGTGAATAGATCACAGTCAGGGTGAGTTGTGGTTTTAGGGTGTAGGGGCACCATGCACAGCAAATCCCCTGGGCTGGGGCTGATGGAAACAGTGCTGGAGCCCTCACCTGAGCTCATGGGCAGGATGGAGGAGCAGGGTGTCAGCTCAGAACAGCTTTTGGGAGCTGCAATCCTTGCTCCTGCAGCAAAAAGCAGGAGAAGAGGCCTGCAGGAGGGACGATGCCTCTGGAGCATCGCTTCTGGGCACTTCACTGACCCAGCTTACTGCATGCTCTGTCACAGGAGTGCGGTGGCTCTGTGCTGTGGAAGCAGGGTGCAGCCCTTCAGAGGCCATCTGGGGGTAGCAGAGTTCGCTGTCAGGGCTGCTCGGCCATATAGCCACCATTTCAATAAAGAAATGATTAAAAGGGGGTGGGGGGGTGGTGTAGAAAAACCCAAAACATCTGTTTTACTTCAAATCGGGTAAGATTCCTTTGCTCGCAAGGAATGTGTAAATCACGCCGGGCTGGGAGATGTACATAACCCTGCCTGAAAGCTCCCTTGCACTTCAAACGAATTCTAACGTACTTACTGGGATTTTGTTTTTATTATTTGTTTTGCTCCCCCACCACCACCCCGGCCCCACTGGAGCTGTGAGAACCGTGTCCCCTCCAGCCAGCAGGGACCGGGACCTGGCCAGCATCCTTCTGCTGGGTGCACGGTGGGGACAGAGCAGCGCAGGGTACAGCCTCCCCTCGCTTGGATCTGCCTTGGGTTTTGTGAACGGAGGCATCCCCCACCTCCCAGCCCCATTGTGTGCCTTTATTGTTGGCAGCCTTGGCTTTGTTTGATGCCTAGGGCAGGCGATGCTGGGGGACAAACCCAGTGGAGATGGGCTGTGCTGGCGGGGAGCACGCAGCCTCCCCGTGCCGACCAGCGGCGGTCGGTGCAACCCGTCGCCTTTCTTCTCGGGCTCTCAACTAGGAGGCCCTATTGTGGTGGCTTATATAAGAACAGAGAGCCATCAACTCGTTTGACATAGACCACCCACCACTCCTCAGATGACACTGGCTTTTGAAGTCGCTACCAGTCTGGGCTGGATTTCAACCAGCGGTCCAGATGGAAGCCAAGCCCCCAGGAGGATGAGAACAAGCCCCACCAAGGGGAACTCCTGGGGTAGCGAGCTGTGGAGTGTCTGGTTCTTGTTTAGAAGGACTGTGAGGTTGGGAGGGGGAACGTTTCCTAATTTGCCAAGGGTCACCACCTCCCTCTCCCCCCATCTCCCCAGGGCTGGCCATGGCCAGGCTTTGCAGAGCATTTGTAGGTTAAGTGGCTGGGATGGTGAGCTGTGAACATTTCCATTGTGGAGCTCGTCAGGGGTCCAAGGCCGCCTCTTTCTCCTTTCTCCCTGGCACAATGGGAGGAAGAATCTGATTTATTCCCCTCTCCTTCTGAACAGCCTTGTCATGTCCTGAGCTGCAGTCATGATGGGAGGAGGAGGGCTGTGCTCCTAACACAGCCCAAGGCACAGGAACCCAAAGCAGTGTCCTTTCGGAGGCCCACCTGGTGCGCAGAACTCATGTGCTAATGCTTTCAGATGAGCTGAAAGGTGTCCAGCTGCAGGCCTGTGTGTAGAAACAGAGCCAAACCTCAGAGTGATGGCTTACCTCCAAGCGTGTAACACTGGTGGAGCTTGGGCAGGAGGCTGTGGGGTGCCCGGGGCTTTACGTGGCATCTCAGGATGAGTCCCAGCAAAACAGGGGCCTGACATTTGGCAGATGAATGCCAACTGCTTGTGCTTAGCTAGAGACAGAAGTGCCAGTGTCTACCAAAGAACACTGGGATTCCCCTCTTGGGTGAGCTGGGGCTGTTTGGGACTTTGCTGGGTGGAGGGGACACCTTGCCCAGGCCTTGGAACTGGCAGTGGAGTCGTGAAGATCCTGGCCAGTTCTTGCTGTGTTGCTTCTGTGAGCACATCTGCTAATTCTCATCTCCACAGCCTGCAGGACAAAAGCAAGGACACAACTGCCAAGAAATCCAGATCCCCAACTCCCCTCTCCCTTCTCTCCTACTATGATGATAGTTTCCCAATGATTCTGTTTTTTCCGTCATCATCTCACCCGCACTGTTTGGGTGCCAACCCCCGAGGGTCTCCTGTGGATCTTCATGGTAAAATAAGACTGTGTTCCCTTGGTCCTTGGTGTGAGCATGGGAGCAGAAGCCTCAGAAGTTGTGACACTGACTGCATGAATGTTGTTTTATGTCAGGACTGATGCTTTGGGCGTGCTGTCCTGCTCCAGTGCCAGGGAGCTGTTCTCTCATCCACATTTCATCCCCACCAGCAGTTTTGTCCAGCACAGCAGCACTTCTTTCCATGGGACTTGCTCTGCTCTGCCTCCATCCATGGTGTAAAGCCCCAAAGCATGAGCCGGGCACCTGCTGGCAGCGTCTGATGGTTGCTGTTTTATGTGCTTCCAAAAAGCACCTGACACCTGAGGCATGTGGTGCAGGGACACTTATTTCCCTGCATCTGACAGCTGTGCTCTGGGAGGCATTGGTGGAAGGGTACAGCAGGGATCACCCAGTGTCTTGTGAAGCTTTGCTCTAACCCCAAGCAGAGGTATGAGCCCACCCTGCCAACGGGCACTGCAAACAGGCACAGTGTGAGCTCTCGGTATGAAATGGGGCCAGCAAGGGACAGGGAAGGTCGCTTCTTCCACACAAGCCCTCTCTTCTCAATGTCTGCTTGCTTTAGAGTGAGAGGTGAAGGCTTTAATGTGTGCTGGGGGAAGTTTAGGTTGGATGTTAGCTAACTTTTTTTTTTTTTCCTCAGAAGAGTGGTAATGCACTGCAACAGGTCTTCCTGGGGAGTGGTGGGGTCACCATCCCTGGAGGTGTTCCATAACTGTGGGGATGTGGCACTGAGTGATGTGGTCAGTGAGCGTGGTGGGATGGGTTGGGGTTGGCTGTGGGGATCTTAGGTCTTTTCCAACCTTAATGATGCTGTGATGGTTTGCTTCAGAGGGATGTTGCTCTCATTTACCTTTCTAAGTTCTCTCTGATCACTGAGTTGATTAACTAAAATACAATCCTTCAGCTGGACCAGGAAATGAGAAGTGTTGGCAAGAGCACATCATGGCTGAACCACTTTGCAGAGGCTGGGCCCTGGAGCAGCACCCTGCCCTGTCCCCCATTCATGTGGCACAGCTGGGTTTTTGCATAGCCACTGTGTGTGTGTGCAGCCAGCAGCTTGTAGGCACTCGAGCACTTTGCACGGGTGTTTGGCAGATGCTGTAGTGTTTATTGGACTCAGACCCTTTTCCCTGCAGCCCAGCCAGATCGTAGTGGTTCAGCATCTCGTGGAGCTTCACAGGACAGCAGAAATGTTTGTTATCTCCTTAGGATGGGAAGAAATCAACTGTCAGCCCAGGAAGGTCAGCACAGAAGTCCTTATCTGCCTTCCTACAAATAAGGATGATGAGTAAAGCGCTCAAATGTTGTCAGCATCGTGAGATGGAGTTAAAAAACTATGAGCCAGCGTTGTTGTCTATAAATAAAGAACATGTTCTGGAGTTTCATTCTCAGCCTTGTGGTTTTGGGCCTTTAGAATTTTGTTTTTTGTGTTGTTTTTGTTTTTTTTTTTTTTTCCTCTGCATTGAGAAAGGCAAGAAACATATTGTTCTTTTTTTCTTTTTGTTTTTTTTTTTTTAATTCAATTGACAATCTTCCACAATCATTGGATTCCAGGAACTGAAGCTTTAACCCCCCCCCCCCTTCCCTGCCTTCTCTTCCTCCCCCCCAAGAACTATCTTGAGCCCAGTGATAAAATCCCTGCTTTAGCCAACTTTGGGTGGAGTATCTACAAGGAAGGTGTTGCTGACATTTCACGAGGCCACATGTTAATTGCTTTCTATCTCTCTCTAAAAGTTCCTTCTGGTCAGTGTAGTGGGAAACATTTAAGCAGTGTTATTTTATAGGACTTGATGTGCTGTTTCTCTGCTGAGGTGGCTGCATTTCCAGGCATGGAGGGCTGCTCTCTGCCAAAAGTGTATGTGCATCCAGTGGTAAAACGCTCCTTGGAACCTCTTTGGGCAGAATATATCTTAGTATTGTTCCAAAGGCAGCATCCATGTACGATTGTGCTAAGGGCACTGGGGGAAAGGAGGGAGGACATGAGAGCACAGGGAGCGCATGAAGGAGCATTGCAGGGAATGCTTACTGCTGCACAAACCAACCTCCTAGGTATGGGGGAGGCAGAGCCAGGGCAGAGCTGCCTCATGGCATTCCAGCCTGGAATTCAGAACCACTTGTTGGTCTCATTTTTCCTTAGAGGCTCCCAAAGGGCCCCATTGGCATTGTTGGGTGCAGCTCCATCGTTGTCAAAGATGCTGCCTGCCGTGGCCTTCATCCAAAATGCTGTGTATGGATGGTCATGTCCCCACCTCACCCACAGCTGCCACGGGTATCTCTTGGACACTGCAAGCAGGAGACACAAATCTCTGCTCTTTCTTCTCTTGATTATCCATTTCCACAAATAAAGGGAAAAAATTACCAGCACACCGTGCAGGGCTGTTAACTGCTCTGAGATCATTCTGCCACAGAGAGGCTGGGTGGTCAAATGGTTGAGAAGGAGGTGGGCAACCATCATCTCCCACTTTTGCAATCTGCTCACATTGCTGTGGCTCTCCTGGTTGAGATGCTTCACCCCATAAATATCTGTTTGCCATCACTAAAGCAGAGCTGTCAGTGCTTCAAGAGCAATCTGTTGGATGTTAATGGCAAAGACCTCTGAGATCAGATGCTGGTTGGAAACGGAGAGGGGCAAAGGGCTGTGTGCTGCTGGGGCTGCCAGCTGCCACCAGAGCTGAAGTTGTTGGTGCCCATTCCAGAACAGCTCTTCTTGAGAGTGAACCATAAAATCATTTGAGTTGGAAGAGATCTTAAGGACCATCTAATCCAACTCCCTGCCCCGAACAGTCAGGTGCTCAGAGCTCCGTCCTGCCTGAGCTGCAAGGATGGGGCACCACCACCTCTGGGCAGCCTGAGCCACTGCCTCACCACCAAAAGGAATGGAGCACAAAGCCATTCTTCTGGGAACTCTGAGAGGATTGGTTTCATGTGAGTTAAAGCATTCTCTTTTGACCGAGTCAAAATCATTTTGCTTCTGATGATTTCCCATTTAAGCATGGCTTTTTCAATTTTTTTTTTTTTTTTTCCCCAATCTCATCTGATGAAATGAAGGCCCTGTGTGTGGATCAGTTTTTTAACCCAGCCTGGACCATTATGGATGCTGTCACTCTTTGCTCTGTTGGTGTTAGCAGAGGGCGGAAGCACAGCCCAAAGGGGTCCTTCCCCCCCAGCAGATGGGAGATGCACTGTGACCCCTGCCAGGCAGCCACATCCCTCCTGACCCACGGGTGCTGGAATAGGTGACGTGGGCACTAATTGCTGACTATTACCATTGTTTTCATCAAAGTCTGCTGTTTTCAAGAGAAGTGCTCTGGCACCGATTACCTCGCAGATAATGGAGCCTTCTTGATGAAGCTGCCGCAGGCAGAGCAGAGGTTGCACATTAGCTGTGCTCACCCATTTACAAAGGAAAACACAGCCAGCACAGCTAAGCCAATGACCCAGCATGGGGACAGAGGTCAGCTCACTACAGAAACCCACCTGTTGAGCCCCCTGAGAGCTTGCCATGCTTGCAGAGGCTTGCCCCTAACTACAAGAAAGGCATAGAAACTACAGAGCACGTCCAGAGACGGGCAACAAGGCTGTGAGTGGGCTGGAGCAGAAGTGCAATGGGGAGCAGCTGAAGAAGCTGAGATGGGTCAGTCTGGAGAAGAGGAGGCTTGGGAGAGACTGTATCACTCTCTGCAACTCCTGAAAGGAGGTTGTGGGGAGGTGGGTTCAACCTTTGCATCCAGTAACAGCAATAGGATAAGAGGCAATGGCTTTATGTTGTTCCAGGGGAGGTTCAGATTAGGTGTTAGCGAACATTTCTTCTCTCATAAAGCAGTAATGCATTGGCACAGGTTGCCCAGGGAGTAGTGCTGTCCCTGTCGGCCTTCCGCAACCTTGGAGATGTGGTGGGATGAGGTTGCACTTGGTTATCATAGGTCTTTTCCAACCTTAATGATTCTATTCTTCTAAGAAGAGCAATGCCTGCTGATGGGTGGTTGGATGAGCTGCAGGACTCCTGGGGTGCCCTTCTTGACACTGCGTGCCCCAATTACTGCTGCTTTGCGGACCCAGAGAGAGCAATCTGTGCTGCTTATCTGGCCACAGGAGACTCCTTGCTCAGTAGAAGTGGAGATGGCAGCTCTGCAGAGCCTGGCACTCACACTTTTGACCTGGATTCGAATTCCCCTATTGCTCTGCTGCTGTCCCTTAATTATAGCAGGAGAACAGCCTGTGTGTGGTACTTGTGAAGTTGCACAGCACAGACATCCTTGTGAGATGCTCCCACTCTGAGCAACGTTCCCTCTAAATTAAGGAAGATGATGTCATGCCAAAGAATTAAATAGCATCTCCTTGGGCAAGCGCAGCATTTGCATCTCCTGCCTGCCCCAGCTTTGTCCCTATGCACAAGCGGGTTCCTTGGCAGTCTGCTGGCATCCTTTCAGTCAGCAAATATTGTTACAGAGCTAATGCTAATTGCTTGGAGAGAGCACGTCCCATACTGGGAATTGCTACCATGCAGATGTCAGCTCTTATCAGCTGCTGGTGGGCTGTGGGAGCAGCCCACTGATTGGGAGTGAGGAGGAGGCAGGCATCACTGTTGTCCCTGATGAGGATGCTGAGAGTCAGGACCACTCCTTAAGTAAACAAGCCTCAGGGTCTCAATCCCCTTTCAGCTTACAGCTGCAGAGCTGTGTTGTTTCAGGGACCTCTGTGCCCAGCTCCCACCCTGTGTCAAAGGCAGCTTTGGTTTCCATGCCTGGCTTGGGCTGGGTAAATACCAATCTATACCTTCTGGAAGAGTGGGCAAAAATTATTGCCCCCACTGCAAACAAGCATTCTCATTTTGGAGCTCTGATATTGTGAACACAGCTCTGAGCTTAGCATCACAGGACATCCCATGCAGCCACAGCCTGTTTATGCAGTGCTCCATCCAGCACAAAAGCTGTATTTTACTGTCAGATGCTCTCCATTAGCTTCAAGTGTGAAATTATCATTCCCACCCTTTTACCAGCCCCACCCTGGTGAGGAAATGATCTAGAAAACAACCTCAAGGGCCTTTTGCAGGATGTGTGCGAGCTGTCGCTTGTCAGCACAGATCCTACTTAGGGCAGAATTACTGCAGGGAAGTGCAAGCACTGCAGTGTTACTGCATTGCATGGGTGCATGGCACCTCATGCAGAGGTGTGTGCATCCTTCTCCAACTCATGGAGCTGCAGCAGCCAACTCTTGGTGCACGGGGATGCTGTGACCTACCCCCATGCCTCCTCCTGCTATTTGCTTTCCTATTCTTAGCCAGAGACATCTTGCATCCCCTTGAGATGCCAGAAGTGACTGATGGGAGCCAGGACCACATTTTTCACTTCTCATGAAGTCAGCTCCCATAACAATCTGGTGGTGTCAGACCAGGAGATAAAGACATTTTTCTTTCCCTTCCTGCTTTCCAGGTTCACTCTGTATGCGGTGGACACACGAGGGAGACACTCTGAGCTGAGCACGGTCACCCTGAGGACAGCCTGCCCACTGGTAGATGACAGCAAGGCAGAAGGTCAGTCTTCAGGCACCTCGTCTCCCAAGACAGAAGCCATTTCCTGTTAATTTTGCTTCTCCTGTATCCATTACACACCTGCAACCCTCTCCAGTCTCCTCTTCCAGAGCACAAGCTCTTATAAGTGAGCCCTGGGCACAGGGATATGGGGCTGGGATGGATGGCAAATTGCAAACATCTTGTAGTGGAGGTTGTATGGTCCTGCGTAGCTCAGTGCCATCATGTCTGCTCCCCGGTATGATCCTGGGGACCTGCCAACAAACATCCTATGGAAAAGGGCAATTGCTGCCTGCAAAGTAAGGGCAGCCCTGATTGGGACCCAACTCTGGGTCTTTAGTGGGACAGCAGTAGCAGCTGTGTTGACTCTGAAATGGAGACATCAACCACTTTCATAGTTTCATTTCCCAGTTTTGAAACCAATCAGTCAAATTCGTTCTCTCCTTCCCAAAGCATTTTGCTGTTTTTGAGTTTTAAATTACCTGTCTAAAAAAGAAAAGAAGGCCTGCTACCTATTTCCTTTCTTTCTACTTTGGGAAACAAACAAAAGAAAGCTTTGATTAATGCTTTGTTTAGTGTTATTGATAAGCACTTCCAAAACAAGAGCAAATGAGAGGCTTTACAGAAAAGGAAAGAAAAAGAGTTTTCTACATTTTTCTTTTCTTAAAAAAATGCCTTTTTTTTTTTTTTTTTTTTTTTTTTTTTTTTTTTTTTTTTTTTTTTTTTTTACAACAAAAACACGCACCTTCTTGCTCAATAAATCAAGCTTCATTTGCAGCTATCCCAGCACCTCCCACCAGCCCTTTTCAGGGTTCTCTGCTTGTTCTTTTTCCGTGTTGTATTGCTGTAATGGGATGGAAAGTACCATGATAATGGCAGGGTAGCAAAGTCTTTGGGCCCAGCAAACAAGAATAAGCCCAAATGCAGCAGCCTCAGAAATGAAAGAAAATAACTACTTACCTTCGACAGGGATACACAGCAAGAGGTGCCCTTGCCTCCACTACCAACCCTTAAATGAGGTCGCAGAAGGAGTAGATCCTGCCTCCACCCCTTCCAATTACTCAGGTGTATTGCATGCAGCTGAGCTCCCCTGGGTTGGCCCTGCCTTCCCACCAGGTGCTCAATGACTGCTTCAGGCCGTAACTTAGCATTCCCACTACACCTGTGCTCATTAAATCTTGTCCCCTGCTCTCTTCCAGAGATAGCTGACAAAATCTACAACCTCTATAATGGCTACACCAGTGGGAAGGAGCAGCAGACAGCCTACAACACGCTGATGGAGGTCTCTGCTTCCATGCTGTTCCGAGTCCAGCACCACTACAACTCCCACTATGAGAAGTTCGGAGACTTTGTCTGGCGTAGCGAAGACGAGCTGGGGCCCAGGTACCCACCCTTATCCTGCATCCTCCCAGCCCCGCTGCCTCCTCACAGCTGAGAGAAGTCCCCTCTTGTTATTAACCATCCAATGGTGTTGACCAGGCCCTGCTTGGTCTTTGATAAATGCTTGTGGGAAAGCTGAAGTGGGCGGTACTGCAGGGTACTGGGAACACCATGGGGAGACCAGAGGGTCTTAATCAGGGACAGTGCATGGTCTGTGTGTAAGCCAGCACTTGGATGTTATCAGAGGGGATCAACAACTCAGCAAAATTCTAAGTGGTAAAATTGTCTCTGCTAGGTAGTATTTTTCATGGACTTTCCCTTCTGCTGATTTCTATCTCTATTGGACCTGACACATCTTTATCCTTGCTGTGCCATATGGTTGCTGTACAAGCTGTAAATATTTCCAAAGTTCCCTTTTCCATCTTCACTCTCCCGTAACAATAATTCAATTCATTGATGTAGGTGCTAAGAAGATTGTCCTTATTTTCATTGCTGTGGTGTCCCTGGTACCATGCAAGGAGTGTTTGGAGAAAGTCATAACCCTGTGGACAAGTTACAATCTCTTTAGAATTCAAGTAGCCTTGAAGCTTTTGTAGGCACTGCTCTTGAATCATCCTCGTCTAGCTTTGGATGGGGCCCTAGGCAGTCTGTTCTGGTGCTGAATTTGGTGGTTGACAACCACTGGAACTAGATCCTGTCCAACCCAAGCCATTCTATGATTCTTTGTTGTTCTCTGACAAACTGGAGCAGGGAAGGATAGAGGAGAGGGTTTGGGCTGTCCGTGAATAAGACCTTCCTTCTTTCTCCTCGACTTCTGTCTGCTTGTTGGACACGAGTGAGGATCTGTCCATAATACCAGGATGACAGCACTTCACAACAGCTCCTCCTCTCACAGACGTAAATCCAGGCTGGCCTGGTGCTTGCCCTCCCACAGAAACGACCTTGGTCGTAATTTCTTTGATAGCTCATTAGCGCCTGACGCTGAGCCACTCTTCCTTCCCACCGCCTTCCTCCTTCTCTGATGACACTGCAGACTTGTTTGTCCTTTCCAACTGCTCTGAGCCCCCGGGGTCCATCAGCCTCTTCTTACACTCTTCTTACTCTTCTTATTTCCCTTGTCACTTGAGATCCAACTTATTGCAGCATGTTAGCTACCCTGATACCTACACTGAGCCGCCAGATTTGCAAGGTCACACTTAAATAGCTCGCATTGTTGCACTCCATACCGAGCTACATCTGGAGCCAGTGGTCGATTCGGCTGCTGTCTGCCTTCCTCGCCAGGCAGATGATCCCTTGCAGAGCTCATGTGCCCCCGCTCCATGTTTGAGCAGTGTGTGACCCGCAGCCAAGGGGAAATGCAGCAGCAGTCGATGCCAGACTGACAAGAACAGAGCTCTGCATCCCGCCCAGCATCGCCGGGAGCTGGGACAGAAGCGGAGGCACTGACGTGGAGAGGATTTGCCAAGGGAGGCCATCTCGTAACGCGATTTTAATTGACGGGCTGTTCTCCTTCCCAGAGGAACATTCATTTTCATACCTTGAAATGTTTATCAGATGAGCCTCAGATTCGCAGTAAATGTTCGCTCATAAAACTGAGCGACAAGAGGGAAGTTGATTGCCTCCGTGTAATAAATACATCACACTGGAGTCCTCGTGAGCCCAGTTTCCATGAAAGCCACAGGTTACTGCAAACAGCTGCTCGCGAGAAGACACGCTGACAGCCAGATGTCCCAACCAGACGGTTTACATTAAGGAGACATTAAAAACTTAGCTCATAGGTGGCCCTAAACCAGGACTTTCTGTGGTCAGCAGCATCTTGGCACCTGGCTTGCTTCATCCTGCTCGTCTCCTTCAGCAACAACAACCCCTTTCCTGCTCCCCCCATTCCTCCTACAAACACCAAATGAGTCTCGCAGAGTTAATTTGTTCCAACAAAACAGAGAATCTGTCTAAGGCAGTGAAGGTTTAATGCTACTGTGTGTTCAGACCTTTGGATCGGTGCAGCAAGAACGCTTCCTGACATGGCAACAGGGAGATTTCTTTATTATTTTCTCATACTGTATTTTTGGACAATCCTTGTGACCACTGCAAACAGAGCCTGGCTGTTAGGAGGAGGCGGGAGAAAGAATTAGGTTAAAATCTTCCCTCTGTGCCCCTGCCTGCGGCTACCAGGAACAGCAAGGTCAGGATGTGGGGCTCACAGCTCTCCTTCCCTCAGGCAGGTCCCCGGGCAGCAGCCGGGGCGGCCTCATGAGATCAGTGCATCCCCAGAGCAGCTGCCTTCTGGAACTGAGGGGAATGCAATGTACCGATGGGAGGCTGTGATAAGAGGCCATCGAGTCCCGGACTCATTATCCTCTCAGATGAGGGTCTGACAGACCTGGGTCAGTTCTCAGTAGAGTGGAAAAATCTGAATTGATGACAAAATCGTCCCATATGGGAACAGAGCAGACGGGCAACCAGCCCCTCCTGCAGCAGACCGAGGAAGCTCGTCCTCCCTCTCACTTGGCACCTTCCTTGGCAGCCCCCCGTCCCCTCCTACCCCTCTCCCCACACCAAGAGGGGAGCAGCCGTGCGAAGCCATCGCTATCAGAATCCCTCTCTCCACCATTTATGATGTGGGTGATGACCTCCTAAATCCATCACTCAAGAACCGGTCCCTGGGGACACCCAGAGTGGGGACACCCTGCAGTGGAGCTGGGCTATGGGGGAGCAAGGAGGGGCTGCTTCATCCTTTGGAGGGCCGGGATCTGGCCATGAAAATGACCCCCACCTCGCTCCCCTGCTGTCCTCTCTTGATTCCTGCCCTTTAATAAGGCAATAAATTATTGTTTCTGGCAGGGATGAGGTTGGTCAGCATTTAGGAAGATTTCATTTCCAGTATTTGAAAAGGTGGTCGTTCTGACCCGACAGCCCTCCACAGGGAGCACTTGGGTAATACCCAGCACTTGATTTATGGTGTTAAATTGGCAGCCCAAGAGCTGCTCCTGTAATTTATTGCCCAGCCTTCACCAGAAAGCTTCTCTCCCTTTCTCACCCCCTCACCCGCTCTGTCTCTCTTGCTCCTTATTTTTTTTTTAAGAGGGAACAGCTGACAGCCAAAAGCTAAATCTAATATTTACACATGACTTCATTACCTCACTAAAATAAGTGACTCAGTCTCAAAGCAGTGAAACCCGTCAAAACTGGGGCTTTGGTGCTGGAAACCAAAAGTGAGGGACCTGATTCCCTCCCTCCCATCACCTGGACCATGGTGCTGTGCTTTCTCAGCATCCTTGTAGAGTCAGCTCATCGTGTGCCGCATCCCTTTCTTGGGGCTGATTGCACCGAGCACAACTGCAGATGCTGCAGATGTGGAGACCACCAACCCAAGAAGCGTTGCCTGCAGCAAATGAGAGACCAGCAGGTCTGCATGGTTCAGCCCTGCTGCTCTTTGTTGAGCTGTAGATGTAGATGTTCCTGCTCCTTGCAGAGGAGTTGGATCAGATGACCTTTGAAGATTCCTTTCAACTCAAACCATTCTGTGATTCACAAATGAGAGTGTTTATCTGGCCAAGAGACCCATATGTCTATCAGGAAAAGAAGGCAACGTGGTCATTTTTAGCAAAATCCAGGTGATCCTGGGGTGGTGGAACATGTAATGAAAATGGGAGAGTAGGGAAGAACGAGGGAGATGGAGGGAACTGGTCAGGTTATGCAGGAGGGAAGTGAGAGATGGGCTGAGAGGGCTGTGCAGGGGAGGAGACAGACAGCTGGTGAGATGGGAGGAGGAAAAGGGAAGAGCTTGGCCAGCAGATGTGTGTGAGCATGTGCTGGGGTGCCCAGCCCTCAAACTGATTAAGAGCAAGTCACTGTTGCCTACCACTGAGAAATGCCTCAAAAACTGGCCGCATCCACTTGTTGGTGCTCTCCTCTTGTGCAAGCCTGGAAAGGCCTCCTGGTGAGCTGGACCAGGAACCAGTTTGGGAGAAAAGCCATTGGATGCTTGATTGGCCTTCAGGTGGACAACTTCTCCATGTCAGTGAATCCCATTCATCCCAATGGACACCTGGGCAGGGATAAGCTGGGAAAGCAGAACCTGCTTTTGGCAGTAGAGATGATTTATGGTAAATAAGGGTCACCACAGAGCTGTGGCCCTGGAAAGATGATAGTTATCCATTGAGAGAGAGGCAGGTCTGGTTCAGTGCTCTGCTCTCGAGCACGGTCTGCTTACAGGAATGTCCATCCATGGTGTATGTGGGCTCTACGTTTGGCCAACCTCCCCTTCAAGAAAGAGCAGATGTTATGAAACAGCTTCTCAGCATGCTGAAGGACTGCTTGTGGAAACAAACTGTGCTCTGCCTTTGACTAAAGAGCAGGTTGGACATATTCATCAGGGCAGGCTGATTGCACATGATCCCCTTTGGTCCCGTCCACCAGCAGCGAGAGTGATTGAGTGAGATCTGTTGGCCTCATTGTAGCACCAGGCACTGTGGATCTTGGTTTGCTCTGAGCTGAGCTTTAATCCATGAGTCTTTGCTGAGAGCATCTGATGCCACCGTGGAATTTCACACGTGTGAACTGGGGGATCGGTGGCACATCAGGAGGCGCTGATGTGCCCTTGTGCCTCATCTGCCCTCCTTCCCCGCATCCCATACCGGGTGCTGCTGGTGCTGCTCCTCGTTAGGAGCTCACAGCCCAGGCTGCAACGCCGCTCAGCTTCCATAATCAAATAATCCCCATGTTTATGCCTCACTGACTGACAGCGCTGCCTCTGACATATCATTATCAGGAATTTACATTCCTCCAGGAACTGTGAAATCCCCTAACCCCAAATCCAGAGCTTTCCTGTGGCACCAGAGGGAGAGGAAATAATCTGTGATCTTGAGACTTTCAGACCACTGAAGTAAACCCTCTTCCCCTCCCTTTGTTTGATTTAGCACTTTGCAGACTCCCACAAGGGGATTCTTGGTTTCTAACGGGTTTATTTTGTTTTGTCTTAATGTGTTGTGCTTTTTCTCCTCGCTCCTCTAGTGTCAGTCCTTTCGGGCCATTTGCCTCCTGGAGACTTAGGCAAACAGAGCAGGGAGGGCAGCACTCGTGGGCTGGCAGTACTGGGGGTCCCCACGGAGTGCTGTGGAACATGTGGCACTCTGGTGACCACCTGGCACAGTTCAGGGCACCCGAGCTGCTCTGCTGCTCATGCCTGAGGTCCCTCCAGCCCCATGCATGGATGTGTATGAACTTTGACACAAAGTAGAGCTGCTCTCCACCTAAAACAGGCAAGGCGATGTCTCAGGTCGTGGTTCTCATCCATTGAACCTCATGAGGCTTGACAAAGCCAAGTGCAGGGTATTGTGCTTGAGTTGGTGTAATCCCAGGTATATGTATGCACTGAGAGAGGAACTCACTGAGAGCAGCCCCACGGAGAAGGGTTTGGTGTATAAAAGCTGGGCATGAGCCAGCCATGAAGATGGTTGGAGGTTGGAGCACCTCTGTTACGCAGACAGACCGAGAGCTGGGGGTGTTCAGCCTGAGAAGGCTCTGGGCAGACCTCACTGCAGCCTTCTTAAAGGGAGCTCATAAGCAGGAGGGAGAGTGACTTTTTACATGGGCAGATAATGATGGGACAAAAGAGGGAATGGATTTAAAAGAAAAAGCTCTCTCTTTTTAAAAGAGATCAGATCTAGGTCAGCTGTGAGCAGGAAATTCCTTATCTAGAGGTCAGTGAGGCACTGCTGCCTAGAGATGTGTGAGTGCCCATCCCTGGAGGTGCCCAAGTCCATTAGATGGGGCCCTGGGCAGCCTGAGCTGTGAGGTCCCTTGCAACCCAACCATTCTGTGCTTCTGTGATTCTTGCCATGAGACAGAGCCAGTGATGGAAGCCAGGTGTGCCCTGGGGACTCCTCTGCCCCTATTTCTGGTTCTTCCCTCCAGGAAGGCACACCTGATCCTGCGGAGGCTGGAGAAAGTCAGCAGTCACTGCTCAACGCTGCTCCGCAGCTCCTACATCCAGAGCCGCACCGAGACCATGCCCTACCTGTTCTGCCGCAGCGAGGAGGTCCGGCCTCCTGGCATGGTGTGGTACAGCATCCTAAAGGACACCAAAGTCACGTGCGAGGAGAAGATGGTCTCCATGCTGCGCAACACCTACGGGGAGTCCAAGGGGCGGTGAGGGACGGTGCCGGCCTGGAGCTGTGGGAGGCAGAGGGACTCCGAGGAGTCGAGGACTCGTGATGTGCTGAGTGCTGCTGGGGTTCGGGGCCGGGAGGTGTTCGGAGGGGTGAAAGGGGGCAGCGAGGCCAAGCAGGACTTTCTCACATCAATGGCAGAGAAACGCGAAATCTGCAAGTTGGACTTTAATTTCCTTTCCTTTCGTTTTTTAATTTTTTCCAGAGGAAACAAACAAACAAACAAACAAAAAAAAAAACACAGCAAAAACCAACCAACCAACAAAAACCCAACACCTGATTTGACTCAGCGCAAAAGTCTCTCCTTTTTAATCTTTTCTTACTGAATTTCCTGGACTGCACACTCCGAAACGCTGGGAGGAGGCGATACCCGCAGGAGGCGAGAGCCTGAGCAGGGGAACTTCTGGGCCTGGGGATCCCCTGCCCACCCGGAGCTGTGGGGCCAGGAATTTGGTGCCACGTTGGCCGAGGACGCCAGGAGCATCCCAGCTGTGAGCGCGTGGCCCAGAGGTGGATGCCAGGCAGGTGCCAGGACGTTGCGGACACGCTGGGGGTTTTTTACCACTCCAAGGTAGCAGAATGGCTCCGTGCCTTCGTTCGCAAGGCTCCCGGCAGCTCGTTCTGTCCATTAAAGGTTCATATTAAGTCCATCTCCGTGCTTCCTTTGGTGTTTCTTCCTGATGCTGTCTCGCCGCTGCTTCAGCTGAGAGGAGAGGACTTCCCCAATGGCCAACCCCAAGGACCAGAGACCGGCGCTGACCCCGAGAGCAGGCGCTGGGAGAGGAGGGGAAAGTGCAGCCTCTGTGTAGGGTCCTGGCCCTGCCCAGCACCCATCGCAGCCCCTCTGGGAGCTTCAGATATGTGGGAAAGCCCAAGAAGGAAGCCAGGGGCTAAAAAGACATGGAGAATCTGGTTTCTTTTACTGTCAGATGTGGGTTAGGCTGGCCCAGGATCTGTGTGGGTAATGGATTTTTCAGTCTGGTCGCCAAACCAATGAGTGCAGGAGGGTGAGAGGAAAAAAAAACAACAAAAATCAAAGCAGCCCAAAGCTATTGCTTTTTCTTTCTTAAAGCAAAACAACAAACCTGGAGGGGGGCTGGAGGGGGAAAAGGAAACACTGTGGGCTGAATGAATCAGTTCAGTCAGCCCAAAGCAAACAGTTCTGTTTGTTTTTTTTCCAGGTTATTTAACCCTTTAAAGTAAAGAAAACAAGAAGGAGGTGAGTTTCAAAATGGACGTGTTTTGAAACCAAACAAAGGTGCAGGATTTGATGTGGAGGAAGTTCAGCCAGGCTTATCCTTCTTGAGATAAACCTCTTTGCCTGCTTTGGCTAATTGTGGTCGTGTCTCCCACATTGCTCTTGTTTTTCCCTTTTTCCTTTCGTCCTGTCTCTTCATTTGTCTTGACCCACGTGGATGCTGCAGGCTGGGGAGCCCTCCAGCACCTGGTCAGTGTCCTGCTGGAGCACACGGGGGAGCCTTTGGAACAAGAGCACCACAGGTTGTTTGGGAGCCCTTTTTTTTTAAAGCTGAAATCTCCTTTCCTGATTTGGTGTTCCTGGGGATGGAGGGGACAACCTCAGCTTCCTGCAGCCCAATGCACACTTTGCATTTCCTTGCCTGGGTCTGATGAGCCCCAGTGCATCTCAGTGCCATCCTGCAAGTGCAACTGTTGGCCTCATCCAGAGTCAACTCCCAAATCTTGCACCTCTGGAAGCGGGCAGCTCTGCTCGAGGTGTTGCAGCATTATTTGCTCAGCTTGGCTATTGTGCGAAGCAAAACAAAGCAAAAACCCTCAGACTGCGAATGTGCTGATGGTCCCAGCCTGATGCACCTGAGTGACACTGCTGGCATTTTCTGCGATGCCAATGACACGGCAGGTGGGGATGTTGTGGTGGTTACAGGACTAGCGCTATTATGGGATGCCTGACTGCCACGAGTGCAGTGTTGTAGGAACTGGGAATGGAGACCACACGCCAAAGCCCACTCATATCCTTGGTGATGCTGGTGGCAGCACGGGGGGGAATGCAGCAGGCGGATGTGCTGGGGCAAAGTGGCAGAGAGCATTTGGCAGCCGTTCAGCTGTCGAGGAGCACACAGAGCTCTCATCTCAGTTCCAGCCCCAGGCAGACTGTGGCCACGGATGCTGCCCGGCGCGGCCGACCCAAGCCAAACAAACCCGAGGAATTCGTCGAGGTTACACATGCTTGGGCTCGCGGCTGAATGGAAGGTTCTGTGTTTTCTAACTGGAAATTTTGGAGAATGTAACCATCAGGCTTTCAAGATAAATAGTTGCAGTCACAGCCCAGCAATGCTGGCCCATGGGCTCGCGCTCTGCCGCATGCGTGCCCGCATGCAGTGTGCACTGCAGCCATCCCCATCCTCCTGGGTGCATTGGTGGGAAGGAGCAGCAGGAGGGGCTTCGTCTGCAGGCATTGCTCACCCGGCATCTTCCACGTGCTCTCACTCCTGTCACACCCATCCACTCCAGCCCTGGTTTTTTTCCTTTTTTTTTATGAACACCTGTAGTCTAACAAAGGGCCGTGGGCTCCAGCTGAGATGGGAAGCTTGCATGCTTCTTAAAAATAAATGTACAACTGGGAGGCAGGGGGTAGCTTCCATAAGGTAAGCTGGTAGGTCTTTGTAGGAAGGAGGTGAGAGTGGCTGTTGGCACCAGTTCTATTTTCACTGTAAGTAAAATGACCAGAAGGCTGCGGATAGCAGGTGACAAGACTTGGTATCTACAAAAAAAACCAACCCAACAACAACAAAAAAACCACAGCTATTTTGTGCAAGCTTTTAACCACGGATGGTCCTCACTAGGCCTGAGTCGCCCGGAAGATCATCAAGACCTTCAGAACTATTTTCATACATTACTGCCTCTTCTGAGCATAATGTTTTTAGGATCCTTTGGCTGCGTTTTATCAGCAAACTTTTGAGCCAGGGGGTGAGTGGAAGAGGCCTGGGAACAGCTCACCTCCCTTCACTGTGCCTTAGGCCATGGCACCCGAGGAGGTGCACTGGGCAGCACAGGGAGCACACACATAGGCACCATCCGCTAACGGGCACAGCTGGATGCTCATCTGATCTTCAGGTGCCTTCAGTACATGGGAAAGGTGAGCAGCTTTCCTTACACCCCAGTTTCTGGAAGCCTTTCTTGAAGTCTCTACATCCTTTTGTCCACATTGCTTCATGTTGCCAACAGCTGCATTTTCCCATTCCTACAGTTCCCAGTGCCACACTTGGTGGAAGAGCTGTGGCTTTCAGCCAGGTGGCGACTCGGATGTATGAACCAGGAGCAGCTTCCCTGCTGTCGCATGCAGCGAACGCAGTCAGCTCCCTTGGTTTATGGCAGCCCACAGGACCCACGGTGGGTGACACGAGTGTCTGCAGCCACACAGTGCTTGGTGGCACAGGCTGGCTGGCATTGCAGCTTGGGGCTGATTAGAAAGTGACATCCCTTGCTTTCCCTCCGCCACTTTTAACATCAGCTGGTGGCCCACTCTTTGAGCAGTGCCTTCAGCCCTCTCTCAATGCAGGTATTGATGTATGTTTTCCCTTCCCCCGCTCTTCAGCGATTGATTTCCAGACAGACACATGAACTGGCCATAGGAATGGTTGTTTTGGCCGCACACTGCAATTGATTGTGCTCGTGTGGTTGTGCACATGCGAGGAATGGAGATGAGCATCGCTCAGCGGCTGCAGCACAGCCCAGCAGGAGCTGCCTCTGTATGTTGCTCCTGTCTTAAAGCCTGTATTAATGCTTAATAGATCCTTCAATGCACAGTTAATTGATTTATGTATTGCTATAGACACAAACCGTTTAATACACTGTTTATAGGCCTTTTTAGCTACGGTGTGTTCTATTGACAGGGCTGTTCGACGTGCTTATACTTCATTAATAATGCATTGGCCACTGACAGGGATGCTATAGAGGCACCATGTGCTGTCACTCTCTCTCCCCACTCGATATATTGCAGTAGATTTTGACAGCTGAAATGCAAAACATCTTTTTTAGTGACTCACTTATGTCAGTGTAAAAAAAAAAAAATTAATTTATTGCTGCCCTTCAGTTTATTGCCCCCAAGCGCCCCATAGACTGCGGTGTGGAATTCATTTGTTGTTCAGTCCACAGCCTCTTTACACACGACAGTCAGTATTAATGCCACATTTCTAAAAGCGGGCAAAGTGTTGCTTTTCAGTAGTGCACATACATCAGGATGGCAGACAGAGCTGTCTGCCATTATAGTCCAACAGCAACAAAAGCAAAAGGACCTGCAAGTGGTGCAGCACAGCCATCATCAAGGCTCTTACCCACATGCTCCAGGTTCTCTCCAGCCTCCCTGTCCTGTCTGGGCTTCCCTGGGGAGTTAAATCATTGATGAGGGTGAGAGTTAACTGGGTTAACAGTGACCCTCTTCAGAATCAATAGGGAGTCAATAACTGTCAGGGCTGAATGGCACCTATCCTGACAGCGTGCACAGGCCCAGTTTGGAGGCGTCGATGCTGAATCAATTCACATTGTAAATGCTGAGTCGATACACATTTCCCAGCTACAGCAGCACAGACATCCCTCCCCTGCCTGCTGCAGCAGTTCCAAGCTGGGAGGTGGGCTGGGGTCTGCACCACGGGGTCCTGCTGCGGGGTGGGCATGGATCTGAGCCTCGTCCATCACTCTGCTGAGCAAAATGATGTTAAATGGGACACAGAGCCTCATTCCACAGTGCCCACAGGGTTCTGCATCTGGCACGCTCAGCCCCGGGGTGCACGCAGATGGCTTCCAGCCTTCCTCCCCGCTTAGGTCATACTCCTGAGTCACGGCGAGTTCCTGTTGGGACTCATCTGCTGGATGACAGTGCTGTGCAGCTGATGGAGAAGGTAAGCAGCAGAGGGCAGGGGTAGAGCATGGCGTCCTTAGATGTGCCGGGTGGCAGACAGGTCACGGCAGCACCAAGCTGCAGCCTGGCACAGCCCCAGGTTGTCACTGAGGCCAAAGCCCCTCACACGGAGCGCAGTCAGCAAGCCTTTACGTGTGAGCGCTCTTTTCCAAGTGAGGAGGGCACTATTCAGGCACACTTACGGGCTTGAATGTTTCTCTAAAGGTTTCCCAATTGAGACAAAGTGGAATTCTTCAGGGCAGACCCCATTGCCTCAGGGTCTGACGGCAGAACCAGACCCATTGGGTGGCAGGGAACCACACCACACCCCGGGGGGGCTGCCTCCCTCCACCAGCCCTGCCAGAGCACTGTGAGTGCTGCAGACCCTGCCTGAAACTGAGGCAGGGGAGCACGTGGCAGGGCAGCCCGTACAGCTGTGCATCCAGATGTGGGACCACGCTCACCCTCCCACACCCAGCGATGCTCGGGGCCAGCTCGACCGAAAGCAAAGACGTGGCAAAAGCAAGCAGTCCAGTTCAGAACTCTTTAATACAAGCTTATATTGTTTGTGTTTCTGATTCTCTGTTCTCCCAGCATCTGGGGACATTAACCCTCATATGTGTGTGAGCATGTGTATGAAGATATATACAAAATCACACAGTTAAATATTTAAGCATACAAGGTATTATATATTTATATAATATAGAACTTTAGGGTATAGGAATCAACAATGGCAAAATATTTCTGATGAGTCTGACAAAACTTTTTTTTTTTTGAGTGAAACATGACCTGTTCTTGAAAGACCAGAGGAAGTTGTTGTTTATTAAAAGAAAGAGAAAAACCTGTATAAAGAAATTCTGTGAAAATGACTTCAAAAAAAACCTCATGAACCAAAAAAGGACAACTGTTAAAAACTGTATTGAAAAAAAAAAAAAATAAATTAGATGAACAACTGTGTAAATATAAATTAAAAAAGATGACAATCTTAATAAATAAGCTTTACTATTTACATCTTTATATATTGCTTGGAGACTTAAATTAGATCCGTTAAAAACAAACGAACGCAAAATAAAACCCAAAATCGGAGCAGCAAACGTACAGGCGTGAGGTACAGAATTAAGGGTTGAACTGTATTTTGCTTGGTTCTTTTTTTTTCTTTTTTTTTTTTTTTCTTTTCTCTTTTATACAGTAGACCAGTAGAATTCTTGTGAAAATAGATCCTCAGCACTTCATTGGAGTATTGGTTGACGTCGCTTCCAAAAGGTGCCAAGAAAGATTCCATAATAATAATAATAACCATAATAATCATAATAATTATAACAATAATAAAAAGATACAATATGATACATAAATATGGAAGAGCAGTTGGTAATATGAATACATTTTTCTCTAGACGAGATCACAGTTTTATTTGTAAATATTACACTGATATATATATATAATATTACACATATAATATTATATATATATCATATATATTTATATATATATATTTATATATATAGTACGGCTCAATCCTGCTCCCAGTGAAGTCAACAACAACAACAACAACAACAACAAAAACCCCTGTTGACTTGGTGGAAGCAAAATTCAGCCTATCATCTGCAGACAGGTACGTAATTACAGAGGCCGTACAATGCAAGTTCCACAATGGTTCCAATTCCCTCTTTAATTGCTGGTGAAATGTTTCATTAAAGCCCTCGTTCTTCACACTCAGAAGATGGAAACTGGTGGCTGAATTGTGGCCTCACCAAACGAATGAAAAAAAACAAAAGACCAACCCAAGCCAGAATGGGAACCAAAGACAAACTGGACTCATAGCTCTGCATCTCGACCTCGCAGGACTAACAACACCGAGTAGCACCAAGATCCTCGTCTGTCACGTGAAGCCAATGCAAGTCTTGGTTCTGGCCTCAGAGGAAGCGATTATTATTCTTAGTGAATCTTGGATGTGTAGATCAGGTGAAAAGGGGAACAAATCCGCTTGCAAAACTAAAAGTGAAACAAAACGTCAGGCCCTGCTCTGCTCCTGCTGACACGACCTTCCGACACTGGTTCCCCAGGTGGCAAGAACAGCCCAGTATAAACTCCGATCGCCCAAATGAGCCATAGCTCCAAGAAAAAACATTTGGGCCACCCGGGCCTGCTGGAGCCTTGGTTACCAGAGCTTCAGTCATGTTCCCATTGACCTCAGTGGTCAGCAACTTCCAGAGGCAAGAGGACTGGTCCCTGGCCTTCAAGGTGCACAACACGCAAGGCCAGCTGCCCGCTCAAGGGAGATGGCCACAGCTGGAGGATGGGATGGCACGGAACAAACGTGGAGGATATCACCTTCACTGCACCACTGAGACTTACATGGGACCACTGAGATCACAACCGTGACGGTATGGAGAACGGTGTCTAGGCTGGGCAGAAGGTCTCCTCCCAGGGACACCAACACACCCACCGAGTGTCACTGAGGCATCATGGATTGAGCAGGGGAGGTCAAGATGAGGCCAAAGAGGTGGCGATTTCCATGGCATCCAAAAAAATTAAAAGGACAGATCTCCAGCTCTAAATACCCTTGGGCATCCCAGCCTCACCTGACCTCACCGTAACACCTCCTGTTTTCTAGCTTGGCCTCAATTGGGATTGACGGGGCAGAGGTGCAGAAAGGGGACATCAGCGCGCCGCTAATGGGATCACCTATCTCCTCCCACTCATTCCCAACCTCTTGCGACTCCTCGGGATTCAGACTGAGCAGTGCTTCTGAGTGCAGTAATTAGAGCACACTGAAATACTGGTTACATGTCTGTGTACAGTTGGTTAATGTAAAAATGAGCACAAATACTCACTTAAAAACAAAACGAAACAAAAATAATCTGGGAAAAAAAACAAAACAAAACTCCCCCCTCCCCCCAGACAACGAATACCAGGGGAAAAAAATACCTTAGTCTTAGTTCCTGGACTTATCACAAAGCACAAGGAAAACAAAACCAGACAATGTTATAAAACCTCACAGTACTTCTAGGGAAATCTACACTTAAGTATCTACCTCTACTCAGCTGGCAGAATCAGTGTTTTCCTTTCAAACTCACAAAAATAGGCTCTGCTCTTCTCTCTTCTTGGATTTGGATTATGTGGGTTTTCTTTTCTCCTATTTTTTTTTTTTTTTTTCCCACTTGAATCCTTTGTAGCAAGAAACTTTTGTTGGCAATTGGCTTTCTTTTTCTCTTTTTTTCTTTTTTTTTTTTTCTTTTTTTCTTTTTTTTCTTTTTTGTTTTTCTTAAACACAGGTGAAACCTAGAACAAACCGACAGTTACAACCAAGTGAAACCGAAACCGGAAGGGAGGTAGCTGGAACCCGACTCCAAGAGTCCTCTGGTGCCATCCTCCTTTCTCAGCCTGGGAGGGGACAGCAGGAGATGCAAGAAAAGCGGGATGACACCAGCTCAGCCCATCTGCGAGAGGGTGGGGAGGGAGTGGGGTAGCAGCTGATAGGAGTTTCCCACCCCATCCCGCACCATTCACTGCTTTCTGCTCCAGCTTGCCCTCCCTCTGGCCTTGGAGACCACTGGTGGCCCTTTGAGTGCAGCCTTGGCTCACAGTCTGTGACAGAGATGCTCTTGGCACCGATGTGACCTGGACTTCATAAGCAGCTAAATTTCATCAGCATGAGCACCTTCTCCTATTCCCCCAATTTTCTTGTTCAGTTTCACCCCGCGTCCCTCTCATCTCGCACTGGATGTCCATCACCATCATGAAGGCTCATTCCCCAGGACTCTACCAGGCAGTCAAGGTCCTTACAGCAGTAGATGCTGCAAGGCCATCCAGTTGGTCAGGTATTCAGATCCCATGAGTCCCCTCTCCTTGTTCTCCTTAAAGCAATCTGATCTCCTTGAAAAATCAAAACGTAGCGTTCGTAACGTGAGTTAATGTGACTCAGAGCAGCATCTCTGCTCGCGGTGCTCTCAGCCCCTCTGGAGGAGATGGACAGTGCCAAAAATGGAAAAAAAATATATATCAAATAGCAGCATGGAAAGCCTCCGTGCGGGGAAGGGACCTGGTCGTCCCCAGACTGCCGAGAGCAGAGGCTGGCCCTGGCAGGACAGAGTCACTCAGAAGGCCCTGAGCCACAGCAGCAAGTGGCAATAACGCTAACACAGACCTGTCTCTCTTGGGCAATTCCTAGGTGGGAAAAGCAGATGGAAAATCTCCTTCATGCTGAGCTGCAGAACTGATACAGGAGTTTTGTAAACTGGTCTGCCATCAGTATACATGCAGGGCCTGAAGTGGGGATTCCTACATGGGTGAAATCGGGGTGGTGTGGATGGAAGAGTTCCTGCCAAGACGCCTCAGGTGCTGATGTGCTGGCAGCCTGAAAGGGTTTGGAGGTGCTGTGCTCCTCCAATAGGCTGGATGGCACGTGAACCAATTACCAGCAGAAAGGAGGATGAACGACTGAGAAGGAAGCAACCTTCTCCCAATTACTTATTTCCATTGTTAATTAGGTGGCAAGAAGAGCAAGTGGAAGTTTGCCCAGGGGCCAGTTTCTGCTAATGCTCTCTACACTGGCAGCCATTCAGCTTTGCTCCATAGAGGAGCCCTGATCCCACTGCATCACCCTTCCCCCATAGCCCTGCACGGTGGGTACAGAGCCATCCGCACGGCTCCCACGGCCAGGCCCTCTCCAAGAGCTTCCCAACAGACAGCTCCTCACCTTCTTATGCTCATCTGCTCTCCAGGCCTCCAGATTTTAGGTTGTGAGATTATTCTCTGGGTTATTCCCATAGAGATGACCCCAATGGTGGGTGCCTGGCTCTTTGCACCTACAACTGTCAATTTTCCATTTCTAGTTTTCCTATCTATCTTTACATCCATCTCCACGAGCTAAATGATTCCCCTTAACATTTCTGCCTTGCTGTAGTGCCTGAATATTCAAAAAGGCAGGAGAAGGAAAATATCTTTCCAACTTATCTTTTCCCAGTAGATTGTACAAAGCAGGAGAGTCCCAAGGAACAGGAAGAATTAACATTTGGGAAGATGCTCTTTCAGATGTGTGCTCCTTGCAGCAGGAACCCAAAGCAGCAGGAGACAAGTCCAGGCCACGCTGAAGACATCTCTAGGCTTTATGTGGGATGGTTTTAACAGCAGCAATAGCACTAAGATACCCTGGGCATCTCAGTGACTCAATGTGATGATGAACCCTACGATAAAATGAGCCCCACAAGAGTCTGGCACAATGTGAGCTCCTCTGGGCTGAAACAGGAGGATGGAGCTATATGAAAGGGAATTATGAGAGCTGCTGCAGCTAATGCCCTTCCTGCTGGAAGATTACAAGCAGCTACGCTCCCGGTCTTTCAAAGATATCTGACCTACAGGCCTGGATGCTTAATACTGACAAATATGACCAAAATTTTAATACTGTCTCCCCGCAGTACATACTTCCTCCTCTTTCCCTCTTCTAGGAAAACAAGAGCGTGAAGCAGTTGTTAAATATACACAGCCATAAGAGTGGGATGGAGGAGGTTTAGAGAACCCCTTGGGTGGGCAGAGACCAAAAAGCAGATTCCTTTGGCTGGCTGGTGTCCTGTTTTCTTGCCCCAATGCTGAGGAAGAGACCAGAGGGTTTGAAAGGCAGGTTATAGGTAAGCTTTAAGGCAGACTGTTTGGTTGCATGGGGTTGTTTTCACCCTGTCCTGACACAGTAAGGAAACTAGTTGTATGGGACATAGCAGCAGCAGTAGCAGCAGCAGACATGCTCAAATGACAAGTGCGGGGGCGAGTTACCCTCTCTGCTCCTCAGAAGCAATCATCCACATTCCTCAGTGCCAGTCCTGACTCCCCACTCCCTGGCTCCACAGTGGGACCACTTGCCCACCTCTGCAGAGAAACATCCCAGCAGCCCTCTGGCTTCTGGCCGGGCGACAAGGGGGCTTTTTGTTTGCTTTTTGAGGGTAGGGGGGAGAAGGAGGAGCTGTACAGAAAGGTCACTGCAGCCTGCTGAGCTCTCTGGCTGGAAGTAGCATTCTTGTGAGGAGCAGATGAGTCCCACGTCTCGAGCCGACTGGGCACCTGGCAAGTCACTTGCCAAGAGGCACAGCCCTGCAGAGACCCCACCCCAGCATCAGTGCCCCGAGCATGAGATACCTTGGCATTCAGCATCAGAAAAGGCTCAGCCCGGAGTCCTCCAAGAGCACAGCCTCTTCCATGAATGGTCTGAGTTGTGAGTGCTGGAGAGGGGAAAGTGTTTCTGCGTTGATCATAATCTCTCACTCTTTCTCTCTTTCTCTACTTATTTCTATAAATACGTGTACATAAATAGCTTGTTTCTCGCCTTAAATCTAGATATGAACTGTTCAAATTAGGTGGGCATAACATGCTGTTTTGATACATGAATGTCTTCTCAACTTGACTCTTGGTTGTTTCTTGTCATCGCTATTTAAGATATAGTTAATACATAAACCCCTACTTTGAGTTCTCCTTGGACAAAAATTAAAGGCAGACTGGTTGAATTCTAAGGGTCTCTGGTGCAGAAATGCCATCCAGTTGAGCAGCTAAATGTTAAAAATGATACCAAAAGGGATGTGGTGTCTCTCCTAGCCTGCCTTGAGCAGTGTGGTCCTCCATTCCACGTCGCTCGGCGTTACCCAAGACTGAAGCCACGGAGATCTTTCTGATTGTGCTCTTGGGCGTTGGGGTCCCGGCAAGCACACTCTCCTTGTAGGTCACAGGACATCGGGAAGGGGGTAACCTGGGGAAGGAAACACAGGCATGTGAAGGAATCATAGAATCACAGAACGGCCTGGGCTGAAAAGGACCGTAATGATCACCTAGTGCAGCACTGTGGAGAACAAACGAGACCTCTGGAGTGATATCTTCAGGGATCAGCTGGAGTCTGCAACTGCATTATTTTCTATAGTGATTTATTTCAGTGGCACACTGAGGCCTCAGATGAGCCTCTTGTCCCTATGCGAGGCTGTGAAATGGATAAAGAAGAGCCTGCTCAGCTCATGCAGTTGCTGGTCAGCAGATCCTCCTTTAACTGCTCGGTCAGGCATGTGGACACAGCTGTCCAAGGAGAAATGTACTGCTCAAGCAACCCTGGGGCTTTTAGTCACCAAAATGCTGGAATGCATTACGCTGCCAGCCTCTTCTGAAGGGCTATCCTTCCTCCAAAGCCTGCAGACATGAAGTGATGGTAAAGCTACCAAACTCCCATTGCACGTGACCAGCTTAAAGTCTCACTGAATGTTATGCCCAACAGTTCCCAGCTCAGCATTTCCATCCACCTCCCGCCTGAGGATTTGGTGAACCCTGCTTCTGGGCCATAACCTCCCCTCTGTAAGGCACCACACTGCAGTAGGGCCCTATGGCTTGGGTCCTGTTTCCATGTCTAAGTGTATTTGTGTGTTCAATTACAAGTGCTTTTGGTTTCAGTTTCTCCAGGCAGGAACTGAACCAACCACTACCTAGCAGATCAGTGAAAATACAACTGGGCAAACAAACTTCTCTAAATACCTGCTGAGTTTAAGGGGAAAAGATACAGCTAACAGCCACCGAGAAACAGCAAAGGAACACAAGTGAGTCGCTGCTACATGCAGACAAAATCTGACCATGATCTCTGCAGAAGCGTGGGAAGGAGCTGAAAGAAGACTGCAGTGCCTGGCTAGCAGACTTTGATTTTGGCATACTGCATCATCACATTTACATAAAGAAAAGGGGGTGCCAAAGGAACAGTGTCTTGCTTGTCCTGAAGTGCATTCCCAAGAATTTCTCCCATCTGCACAGACTGAGAGAATGACCTCATTCCCCTCCTTAACACTCCTTCCCAGACAGTGCCATAACCTGTTCAGTGCTCCCGATGTCTGCTGTCCGTGGCTTTGCTGCCACACGTTTGCTCTCTCTTTCACAAACGCATCTCTCCAGGCCATGAAGGTACCTTTGTTCCCTGTGCATCAACAGCACACCTAGGAATGCGTGAGACCAAGCGCGTGAGCACACAGCTGTCATTTCCCAAAGACCTTCCATACGTGTCCCTGCACGTCCATCACAGCGTGCTTTTCTCCTGACATATGAGAACAGGATAGAGGGGGGTGGGTCTTTATTTCACAACTGGGGAGCCTACAGCAGGGACGTGCTGACACAGACGTTAAACAGCCAACACTCACCGCCACATCAGGCTTCAGAGAGCCTTCTCCTGTTGCTTTTGACTTCTATTCCCAGAAGACGTGACCTTCCTCACCAACCTATGGCCTCAGTGACTCATGAGCTGAAGAACCAAGCAGTGAATAACCTGAATCTACCGATGTGCCAGTGTGGAGGGTGCAAAGCAGAGAGAGTCCAAAAGCTTAAAAACAAATGGATTCAAGTAACCGGATACCAAAGAAGCTTTAGAAACTGCAGAAAACAATGGGAGCTTACGGGTCACTTGATCCAACAGAAGCCAGCCACAGTAGGACTGTTCCATATCACAGTGTTATGAATATTCTTCGATAGGAAAATGGAGAAGTCTGTAAACAGTGGGGTTCGGGAGGGACTGTTTAACGACTGAATTAAAATACTGCAGAGAATAAAATGACACATGAAAGGAATTGACTTCTTTTGTTCAGCAGAGAGGGAAACATTTTGGTTTAGATTATCTGCTGCAGTTCAGGTTCGACCTTTCCTTACAAGACACGAAAATAAAAAAGGCTATTCAGAGCAAAATTTATGTCTTGGAATGAAAGCTTAGTTCACTTAGAAAATGCTCAAACAAAACATGTAGATATGTCTGGAGTTTTCCCTTACTTTTATTTTTTATCCTGAATCATTCAGTTCAGCCTGGATTTGGCAATGATTTTGACTTAAAAAATCCTTCCTGTTGTACAACAGAGCTACTGGTTGGAGGCGAGATCTGGGCTCCTGGTTCTTTCATTTGTCTTGATCAAACTTCTTCCTCTCCCTGGCCTAGATTCACGTTTGTCTCTAACAGCCTAACAAAGGCAATTCAGTGTCCCTGCATTCAGTGGAGAAAGAGGCTCATAGAGAAGATGGATACACATTTTGCACTGAACACAGGAACACCAAACAAGGCATTTCAGTAAAGTGGCTGAAATTAGCCATGATCATCTAATTGCTCTTTGTCTCAGCTTCTCTCCACGCATAAGCAGGACTGCAGCATCTCTCACTGGCACAGACATCCCATAAACGCCAACATTTCACTTGGAGGAACAAGAGCCAAGAGTGAAAGCCCTGCATGGCCGTATCTCCAAACTGCTGGCTCTCACTCCCCTAACTTTGTGGGCTGTGCTGAAACTGTGACCTGAGGAACCCAAATCGCCATGAGTTTGGTGCTGCGTTGGAGTTCTCTACCTCCTGCATCCCCTCTCCTCCCTACCTGAGCAAAAGCTCCACGGAGGAGAACAGACTGTTACTCCACTGCAGCAAGTATCTGGGAAGGAGTCACTAAGGAAGTGCCTTCCCATGTGCTGTCCTCTGAAAACCCTCTGGTCTCCCCTCAGCAGTCACAGACAGAAGAGACAGAAGCCATCCCTCTGGGGCACTGCCAAGGGCCCAAAAGCAGAGCTGCACAGCCCAGCAGCAGTCAAAGCAGTGGGGAGCCTGACTGGAAGAGGTTTCTTACTGATCAGATTAGCCTCATTCACTTTATGACCTTTACAGATTTTGTATGCAGTTTAATTTTTACAGTGCTATTGTCCAGAGAGATGAATAGTTTTGTCTATGGCAATGAGCTCCACAGATCAGTTTTCTATTATGTGAAAAGGCAAAGATTTTTATGGGTAGTGAGCACATCCACAGTCAAATTAGACAGGATAAAATTTGCCAAACATTAAACAGTGATGTGGGATTTCCACTTTAAATATCATCTACAACAATTAAACATTTGATTTCCTCAAGGACCTGATTTCCAGAGGTATTTAGGGAATCAAACCCACACACAGCATCTACTGGGACTGTCAGAAGTGCCCAGCACAGAGAAACCATAAAACGCCTTAGAACAAGAACTGTCTTTTGTCTTGGGCTTGTTCTGTGACAGGCCTGTGGAGCACAGATCCATGAACAAAGCTGCTGGATGTGCTGCAAATAATAAGCACTGAGCATTTTTCTGAATGATGGCCTGTTTAGGTGTGGAGGCCAGATACACTGACTCCAAGATGAACTGCTGCCTTTCTTTTTTAATAGACTGGGGAAAGCCCAACTCATTAACAACATGTACGATTTGCACAGAAATTCTGAGATATATCCGTTGTAAAGCAGTATTACACAACTGTCTCCTCTTCCTTCCACCTGCCAAGTCCTGCCTTCCCCTATCTCTTCCCACATAGGAAACCTGGCTAATACCTATGAGAGTGTGGAAGAAAAGCTGAAATTCAAACTTAGGGCCTGGCTTATTACTGGATGAAGTACTGCAGGATGCTGTCTCCACAGGCTACCTAAAATAATCTGAGAAAGACAGAAGTGAAGAACACAGCTCTGCACACCTACACGCTCCCCCTACACATGCACACATCTCCTGGAGGTGATATTTGTGTCCTCTATAAAGGAAAAGGAGCCCTAAGTATCCTCTCCCAGGCAAGGTGATGAAACCACGGCCAAAACTCGCAATGCCTTTGGAAGCAGGGCTGCATTTGCCCTTGATGCCACATTCCAGACTTTGGGTGCAAAGACAACCATGAAACATAGTGGTGCAGAAATGAGACCCAGGTCATGAAATGAGTCAAGAGCCATAAATCCTATCTAAAGAGGCTGGTAATATCCCAAGATAGATTCCTGCTGAGAAAGTCCAGTGTGGGAACACTGACAGAAGAAACAGCCAACAGGTACAAGGAGGGGTGGGAAACACTTCTGCAGAGGGTCACAGCTTAGCCCTAGCACACGTTCATATCATACTGACCCAGCTCCACCTCCCATTCAGGGTGGGCAGCATTGGCTCTGGGCTGGAGGCAGGGGGAAGCAGGGGAGGAGGCATGGAAAGTGTTGGGAAATAACTTGTTGTTAGACTTCAGCTCTGAAGTGTTTGCAAAATTTCCCAGGCGAGATGAATGGGAGCTATGAAGGCCTCGCTGCACACGGAGCCTCTGCAGTGAACGCGGCACTGAGATAAGCGTGGCAGGTGGTGCTGAGTGCCATGGCCCTGAGACCCTCACAGCTTGAATGCGGGGGAGAATGCTCCCTGTGAAAGCCCTTGCAGGACAAAAATGCATCTTGTAATGTTCTTCCCAGTGTTTTTTGTCATTTAGGTCATAAGGGCTGTTTGGAGATTATGGAGCAAAAAAAAAAAAAAGAGCTCCCTTCTAGCTCTGGGCGCTGGTATGCAGGTTCACACCTAGGGCACCTCTTGAGGGGGTCTGGGAAGGGTGAAGATGAAGCTTGTAGGGAACATCCTGAATTTCTCTCATTTGCACCTCTTTAAACTGGGCTTTTCCTCATCAAAGCCAGCAAGCCCTACGTAATAAGACACAGCTCACCTAAGCCCAAACGACCCTCATCAATGTCCACTGGGTCCCAACCAGACGCAGCCCCATCGATGGACCCAGAATGGCCCAAAGCCAGCTGAGATGCTTGCGAAAGCTCTGGTGGCACAGGGTGCTGGGTGCCGAACGCCCACATCCTCACCAAGCTCCTGCACTCACGGGGCTGAGCTAAGCAAAGGAGCCCTCGTGCCAAACCACACGGAGCTCAGCTGCTCAGCCATCAGCTGCGCTTCCTACCCTTGTGCTACTGATTGTGCAAACATGAATGTAATTAGTCTAAATAATCACCGAAGATTTAATAGCAGCCAGACCACCCAGAGGCCAAATAGCTGGCGGTGGAGCAGAGAAGGTTTGTTCGCTGGTTTTTGTAACACTTGCTAATGAAGTGAGGTCGGATAGCAAAGCAAACACCCTCCACGAGCACTTCCCCTGGGAACGCTGTATGTTGTGGGAAGCCCCACGTCCCTTGAAGCCAAGAATGTTCTCTCAGGATAGGCAACATGTGCTACTACCATCCCTGCTTTTAATTTATCGCCGCCTGGAAAGCCTCCCCGAATGATTATGAAACCGGCTCTGAGCCCCAAAATAAGCTCCCATCCCAACCAACCATGACTGGAAGCGCTCCTCTCATGGCAAGCAGTGAGCCACTCACACTGCGATCAAAAGCTCCTGGGGAAGTGAGTTCACCCAAAGGCCTGGGTGAAGCAGCGTGCTCAAAGCACGCAGCAGCGCCGAGCCGCTTCCAGGGGCATGAAGCAACGCTCCTCATTGTGTCTGGCCTTCCTCCGTGCTCACCCGCCATTCATTGTATCTCGCCAGCTAATTACAGAGCTGACAAACACACCCGGCTGGGGAGCTCTAAGCTGTTGGGAGCAGCACCGTGTCACAGCCATCGATTCTTCTGGATAAGCAAAATTTCCTCGGCTGGGGTGGTCACTTAGGCTGCTAATTGTGCACGCTGCCTCAAAATCATGTTCTGCAAAAGGAACAAGACCTGTGATTCCCCAGGACAGGTCTGTGCAGTGGAGAGAGCAGAGAGATGGCTCTTATTTTTCCAAAATCCCAAGAAATGACTATTTCTGTTTTCTCAGGGGTGGGAGGGGGCAGACCCCCCTTTCTAGGGAGACAGGGACAGTCTTGGGAAATCCCTCCTGGAGCCAGCAGCAGCCCTTCAGTTCAAAGCTCCTTTCTTTAGGCCTTGAATTCTTGGCCATAAAGTCTCTGAAGAGGTTTTGATAAGTTGCATATCTCGTAGATAAGCAAAGCTTTGGACGAATCCCACGCGGTTCTCTATCTACCGCAAGTCCTCATTTGTTTTCCGCCAAGGCACTTGCTGGTTTTCCTCTCCAAGGTGTTGGACAGCAATGTCAAGAGGCTGAAGGGGCAGCATTTGAGATGGGAGTTTTTGCCAGGTTGATTCTCCTTTTTCTTTTCTCAGGGCTCTGGGGCAAAGGGGTTGAGAGAAAATCTGAGAGATAACTGAATGACATGGGTTTTTCTCACGGGGGCTGTAGTTCTACCCCTTATGTGATGAAAAGGAAAGGCACAGAGGAAAGACAGATGAGTTTGCCCTTTCAAATGGCTTAGGTTGGGGTAAATTTAGAGCAGCAAAATTCCCCACGCTTAAATTTGCAGAGATCAGACTGCAGGGACTTCAATGCAAAAATCTGCTATTTGAGACTGGAACAAAGTACGCAAGCAGCCTGGAGAAAAACGTTTCTGATTTCTGTGAGGCCTTTCTAGACAGCCCTGCACTGGGAAAATTTGTAGAAGAGAAGGGAAAGAGAAGTGAAGGGGAGCAGTGACTGGAGAGAAGATTTCCTGAAACTAATCGGAAAGAAAGAGCCATCAGCTCTCCCTGGCACGTCTCACGCCCCAGGAGCTCCATGCAGCCGCTGCCAGCCCAGGGCAGCCAGCTATGCCCAGGTTATTTATTTTCCCCACTTTAAGCGCTGTCAAATATTTAATGCTTTAAAAAATAATATCTTCTTTTATCTGCGGCAGGACACAAAGCAAGAAGCAGCTTCCTGGAGCAGCCAGGCGGAAGGGAGCTGGCAACCTGTGCTGGGTCAGGAGGAGAGGAAGATGAAAAGGAGACGGGCTTTTGTTTTGTCCTTCACAGAAGACTTTATCCCCTCCAGATACACAACAGAAGCCTCCTCTCTCTTGGAAGTTGGCTGGCAATGGCCTTCCTGTCTCCCCAAGCTGCTCCTGGGTCATGCACAGGGCAAGCTGTGCAGCCACATCCACTGCCAGTGCCTCCCTGCTGTTCCCTGTGCCCTGCAGACGGCTGTCCCTGCTGCCCTGGGTGCCACTGCACAGCCTCGGCTTCCCTTCCTCTGCAGGGCACGCTGATCAATTAGCACAGAACAAATAATTAAGCTGATGAGCGTCTCTTTTTCCTGCTTGCTGATGGTCGTTGCCTCAAATTCATGCCCAGAATATGACTGAATTTATTTGTTGCCATTTGCAGCATTCAAAAGAAGCCTTTAATGATTTTTTTTAAGCTCCCTGGACTGATTGTGAGTAGCGCAGGGCAAATACTCATTATTTCCTATCTAAGCAGCAGCACTGATTAGTCGGTGGTTGGCTAGATAAGCCACACCACCCTGCTCCCCTCTCTGCAGAAATGCACAAGGTCGTTTGCTGCTAATGCTCAAATGCAAAGCAAAAACGCGCCCCAACGGAATGGCACATGGAAGCCTCCTGCGTTTTTTCAGGCTAATAAAACAGGAGTGTGCAGAATCAGACATTAAGTAAGAGGACTGTGGATCAAAGTGAATGTGGGTTGAATCTTTGTTTTGCTTTTCAGGCAACCCAGTTCACAGCACTGTGTGCAGCTGAAAGTGTTTTTGGGAGGGGAGTGGGAATGCAGTGAAACTTAAGTCTTGACAGTTTGCGGACATTAAAGATCTGAAGTCAGCTCTTACTTGCCTGTTAGCTCCTGAATCTTCACATGATGCAATGCTAATCTTCAGCCCTTTCCTAAAATAACGTGCGGAGTTGCTATGTTCTGTTAAATGTGAACCATGTGTCACCTCAGCAATGGCTGCGACGGCAAAAAGATGATAAATCTAAAGCTTGTAAAATGTCCTATGACATTTTGGGAGAAAAACAGGTGTTGCATAAATGTTAGACATTTATGGGTAAACTAGCAGGGGCTTTGAAAGACTGACACATCTGCCACATAGTCTGTAACCCTGAAAGAAAAGGAGCAAAGCAGGCACTTGCATGTGTCTCGCTCTTTCTACAACTGTATGAAAATACATCCTCATCTGGTATTGGAATTAGCAGAGCTGGACTCGCCCCTCCCTGTGTCTCCTCCAGGTTTTTGGCTTTTACACCCAATGTGTATTTTAAAACTGTGCCTGCTTAAGTAGGTGGCAAATTGTGCTGGAAGAAGTTGGTATGCAGAGTATTTTTATTCAGCTCCCTTTTCTCACACCTTTCATTGTTTTTCCCCTTGGAATATCTCCTGTAATGCTCTACTCATAAAGCTCTTCAAAGGCAGGCCTGTGTTTGAACAGCCTTGCCCAAAATCTGCTCTCCAGTCAAAGACCTCAGACAGGAAAATAACTCACAGGGCCGCGCCGCCGCTGCCGCAGGTGTCCCAGCCTACCTTGCAGGGCTGTTATCCTCTCTTCACCCGATAAATGTAATAAACTGGGACTTGGTTTTGACCTGCCAAGGTCCAAGGAGAAGGCAAATTTCTCACTTCCCAGTGCCCTGTTCATTGGTGGGTTTAGGGAGAGAGGCAAGGCTTGGGGAAGCAATAAATTCTGCTCCCAAATCTTACTCCTAACCCTCCTCTCAGTTCAGCCCCACGCTCTCCATGCCCCAGTCCCGTTTCTGCCCCAGCAGGATGTTGTGCCCTTCATTCCTGTCCCAGTAGGGCTGGTTTGGGTCAGTCCTCTCCTGACTACATCCTTGCTGGTCCTATGGTGCCTCTTGGGGTTAGGAAAACTACCTCCTCCCCTAGCTCCCGTATAGCGAGGAAAATAACCCCTCCTGTGTGACAAAACACATCCCTCAGCGTTCCCAGGTGGGCCAGAGGCAGTCACAGCACTGCACTGCCATGAAGTTTTTGACTGAGCCAAGGAAAAGAAACCTCCAGCAGCAGCTGCCTTCGAAAGGACTGCTCCCTACTAAGAGGACTTCAGTCCCTCAGCTGCTGTATGTAGAAAAGCTTTTTCCTCAGCCTGGTAAATTGCATCATGTCATACGCTAAACCCACGCTTTCCCTGTCTACTCTGAAGCTTTCAAATTTATTAATGTGCATCAGATACTTAACATAGCTGGATTTTCTTCAGTCTGATCTACGCTCAAATCCTCAAGACAAGGTAAAAATTTTACATGCCAGAGGCTATGATTTTCTTTCCTTTCTTTGGGAAAAAAAAAAAGTTCAAAATCTATCACGGTTAGAAATATATGAAATGTCGTAGTGCTTCAAACCACAAGCTTCATCACTCTGCTGTCTCTGCAACACTGGCCAGAAATGAGTATTAAAAAAAGCATAAAAATATGGGGATGTATAGAGGGATCCTTCCCTTGCTCAAGCAGTCCATGTTTCTGATATTCTTGTGCCAGAAACTGCATCCAGATCACTGTGATTAATAGCCACTGATGGGCTAAACGTCCATGAATGTGCCTATTCTTGTTCTGAATTCAAATATATTTTGGTGTTAATAATGCTCTATGGGAATGCATCCTATCATTCAAATACACACTGTGCGAATGGGTCAAAGTTCAGACCTACTGATGCATTTGTTTTGCTCTCTGCTCTTCTCCTCATGAATCCTAACTTTCAGTTTCCCTTTTGAGCACTGAGGGCAGATATCAGGACAGGGAAGTACACCCTTCTCAGAGTGCTTGATGGAAGATCTCCTGAGCACCACATGCAAAATGGATGACCAACTGCTTTTCTGATGAACATGCCCCAGCACTATGGAGGGAGACAGTCTTTGCCTACAGATCAGTAAGGGTTCATTTACAACAAGAATGAATGATAGCCTGAAACTGGACATGTCTTGTGCAGGTATAAGGCAGGATGTGATGAGAAATGCACATGCCTATCAAGAAAGAACTGCAAAATGGACCAAGAAGAACCGAGCATCCATAGTGACATGATGCATAGACTCAAGGTTTTTCTGAGGACCTTGGATCCCCTCTTTTAGTCAAAATAAAATCTCCCCGGACACAAAACAACTCTCCCCAAGGAATTCCCAAAGAAAACAGGAAGGGACATCCCTACCTTTTTGGTCTTGACTGTTGAGGCACAGCAGTCCCCACCATCATAGTTGCAGAAGGCTCGATTGTTGATGGAATCACAGTAGTTGTCTCCCATGAAAGGCTGGAAAATAAAAGAGCAGAGACTAAGGACATGGACACGGATTAACAGTAGCAGTTATCAGAAGGAGAAGATGAAGCCTTGAAAAAGCCATGTAGTTTATAACATTACCAACTGCCCTGAAAAGCAAGAGATGATTATTCCCCTCTCTCTTCAAAGCAGACAGAAAAGGGAAGGACACAAGAGCCCGTGTTGGCTTTTCACATCCCACATAAGACGATGCTTCAGGAATATTAATTCGACTAGGCCCAGAGACAGCATCAAGGCATCTAAAATTGTGTCACCTTTTCACAATTTTAAGCTAACCTTCCGAAACTATGTGGGATAAGAAGAAGGTAATGCATAGCAACAAAACTGGCATGCTTTTAATAGTTGCACTTTCAACCACAGCTCTCCTAACTATGCAACAAGTGTCAGCAAGGAGGGTATAAAGCACATCTCAAGGAGAAGTGGAAGTGGTCTGAGTTAAGTACGGGGTCCACACGCACTCGTTCCCCAGTTAGCACTTACTGCGTCTGATCTTGGCCATGACACCTAATCTTCCTCCACTCCACTGCTCAGAGCTGGGATAATGGAAATTATTCAGAGGGACGCTGAGGAGAGCTATTAAGCAAAATTCATAAATCACCTTGAAAAAGAAAATGTGGTCTCTGCGCTGCACAGGACCTGAATAATAATCACCATTCTGAAGAAAAAGCTTGAGGTCTGGATCTTTCTTGGAAATCCAAAGTGTGCCTGATGCTAAGAAGTGGCTGTGCCAGGTGCAAGGAACCCAGGCAGCTCTGAAAGCTCAGACAAAGGGATGCTAAGCACAGAGCACAGTCATACCTCCATAGTACTTCTTACACTCACGGGCTCATGGGGCCATTCCCATTTTATTTGCTCTTTGCAAAATTCATTTGCTCTGCACTGAGAAAATCACACCAGGGAGTTTCCTACAAGAAGTCATCTCTGCAGAGTGGCTGGGGAGGATTTCACAGCAGCTGCAGTACCCAAATTTTCCTGATGATAGAGACCTAAGGAAGCAGCAGTGAGAGCATACCTGAAAGGCCATGGCCATCCATATTGAGACAGACTCTGTGGACTGGTGAAGATGCAAGCTTTTACTGCTGCTGTTTTGCAAGTTTTCATATTTCTATCAGGGTATATGAATTCCAGGCCATAATGGCAATGCTGGATGAGAGCAGGACTCCCATGAAGTGACTAATTGAGCATCACTGCTTTAGTTACAAGCAAATACTGCAAATGCCAATAAGGAATGCAGAATTACAGAGTGAGATTCCAACCCCTTCGGACTGGCTGAACTCCACTGACTTCCACAGAGATTGGCTTACTTATACAGACAAAGGCCTTGACTTGAAAAAGCCGTTCCAATTTCATTAATATAATATAAATGAGTTACATGGAAAAGATTTATAAATCGATGGAGAGATTTTAATGCCAATCTGGTCATATTAAAAACAATGAACTTTGTTCAGCCTCCTGAGACATCTTGATAGGCTTCTCTGTGCTCCCCTTGTATTGCCTGGCTGTGCCTGCTCGGTAAGAAAGGCTTTGTTTTAATTTCCTATGCCTGTGTCTGTATCTATGAACACTGAAAAATTACTAACAAGAACTTGTAGAAGAATTTGCTTTTTACTTGCACTGGCATGCAAGGAAGCAAGATCATCTTATGGAGGAAAACAGTGGGACAAACAACATCTATTCTGATTTGGTACCCAAATCCTCAATTGAGAAGCCTTGGAGGGCTGGGTGCTGAAGTCTGTAGAGGTCTCCATGCATACCTTGGTGCTCTCACATTTTTGGAGGAACTTTGTTTTCTCCACTGACTATACAGGTAGGGGGTGGGAAGACTAGCTTTCATGAAAACATCCAAGTTAGCTGCCTCCAGGTACGTGGCTGATTCATAAACCTCTATTCCAGCCACTAGGGAGCGACAAAAAATCACATTGCAGCAGTCTGGGTTACTGCTCTGAGTGTCAAGAGTGAAATAATGCCCTGCTTACAGCCTGCTATTCAGGGAACCCTCCCTAATGCTAAGGATATTAATACATTAGGGATTGTATCAGCCTAATGGCCCAGTATTATTGACTTATTATTTCCTGTTTCCATAGTCATGAAGAAAGGTTTGGTGAAGACGACATTTCTTCTGAAATCTTACTGCCAGAGAACAAGCTCTGGCCCATTCTTGGATCCTGGAAAATGATGCTAGAGGCCATTATCAATTGTCTGGGCAAAGCCTCCCACGATGACAGATTGCGATGCAGTGACACTGCTGAATGAATGATGAAAAGAAGGAAGTTTCTATTGATGTGGAGAGATCTGGCAATTAACAAGGATGGAAGGAAAGAAAACGCGGAGAAAAAGCGTGTCAGTAATAATGGCTGCTGGTAAATTATTACATCACTGCAAAGTTTGCGTCAGTAACAACTATCCTTAAACAGCAGGAGAATGGATACCCGATGGTGCACCAGCACCTGAATGGCATTTCTTAATGGCCACTGGATGTTATTTTAGCTCTCTTTGGAGAATAGGGGCACATAGCCAGCCTGCATGAATGCAATGCGTGAGATGGCTTATGACATTCAAAGCACTGACAGCAGAATGCTTTTCATTTAGGGAACAACTAGACAGAAAGTATTACATTGTTGGAGAGTTATTACCCTCTTGGGCTCAACATTTGTATGCGAAGGAAACCTGTCTTTCACTTCAAGAGAAATCGTGCTGCACAGCAGTGTGGCCTTGTGTTTTGTGTCAGATTTAGCAGCTCTGTGCCATGGTCTACCACTGCGGACAAATAACTTCAGTGCGCTTGTAAAATTGGGTTACTGAGTGCCAAGAGTGCAGATGGTGCTGCAGAAAGTTGGGGGATCTGGGTTGGAGAGACAGATCTTCCAGAGCATGTCCACGCAGCCAAAGCTTCTGCCTGTGAGTTATTCCATTTCCAAAATGGGCATGAAGCTGCCCGGCCTCACAGAGATGCCACAAGGCTTCTTCATGTCAGTCCTGGTGAGACACTCAAGTGCTGGCATGATGGAAACTGTATGACCTGAGACGTGATCCAGTGCTGCTTGTGCACTGGCAGTATTTTAAGAGTTCTCAGACTTCACAAAGATTGTTGCCAACAGAAACATCACTCTTCAAAATAATTGCTTATTGCAAATAAGACAGAAGACAGTGAGCACGATTTGTTCACTGTTCAGCTGTGCTGTCCAGCAAATGGCATCATTCCTTCCTCTGGCTTTCTTAATCTCCACATCACAGTTTCAAAGTCTAGCTGGCCTCAGAAAGAATTGGTCCTCCAGTAAGATGTCAGAAACAAGTAAAATAACTGAACCTTCTTGCAGTCTTACAGAAAGTCCCACATCCTGGGAAATTCCAAAGGTCGGCCAATTATATCGAGCCGTTTGATCATTTTGTTCATGCAAGAGTCACCCAACCATCTGCTCTAGAAAAACCACCAGTTTCACCACTGAGTGTTAGAACTGGTGCAGATCTCTGTTTAATTGACAGGACATCCAGGGCAAAAGCCTGTTTGCACCACTGGAAAAACATTTCCAGCCCATATGGCTGCAGTGACTGTTACGATAACATGCAGGGGAGTAAGCATGGCCCATCTGAGCGAACGCAAATGCTCACCTCACAGCCTTTGACACAATGAATCAGGGAAGGGTGAGGGTACCACTTGAGTCCCGCTGTGCAGACAACGCTCTGGAGGAGAGAAGAAAAAAAACAAACATCAAGTCAAGACAAGGAAATCAGTGTACGGAAAGTCGGTGTGCTGGCTCCTACGGCCCTACTGTACTTAAGCAACGAAGTTTAGTTCCCTAACACCTCTTGTGTTCTCAGGACCTGGCTCTCCTCCAGGTATTTACAAGAAGTGTTGGACTTGACACTTGCAATAACAGAACATTTGAGAGTAAAATAATATTTAACATTTTCCCGAAAATGTCATGTCCAATATTTCACTCAAGGTGGGGGAACGTGGCAGAAAAAGGCAAAGGAAGGGGTCCACTGTTGAGCTCATGGGAAGTGGGGAGGCATTTTAGGAATTCATTTAAGGATTTCTTTGGTGCTGCAAAACGTTGCTCTGTTTTGCTTCCTGTCATATCTGTGCTTCCTGAAGATGCAAACAGCTAAAGGTGGACTTTCAGAAACATTTTCTCACCATCCTTTAGATCTTAAATAGAAGCACCTCCCACCACACACCTTCAAAATAATACTCAGAAAGGACAGCATCATCTGTTACACTGTATGAGCTTAATAATAATTTTGGTACTGACTACATTTATAGGTTTTCTGTGAGAAAAAAGTTGAACTGCTTAGTTTTGGAGAAAAATGAGACACCAGCCCACTCAAAGACACAACATGGACACTCATTGTTTGCCTGTAGATACCGAAACCTAGATTTTAAAGAATAAGAGGCTTGGCCAGTCGGTGGCGGTGGCAGGTCAGTACCATGGAGGTCCGGATGATGGGACAACCATCCATACACCACAACATTCACCAGGACGAGGATCATTTGGAGTTACCTTCCACGGATGAAACAATGGCCAACATGAGTACGTGGGTACTCATCAAAGGACAGGGGCTGGGGTTGGACGGAGGCCTGGGGAAGGAAGGGATTAACATTTGGGAAGACCTGACGTACAAGCCATCCCTCCCCCTGTTTATCCAAGGCCTAATTTAATCCATCTGCAGGGGAACCTCAGCATGTTTTTACAGTTTCTGTCATTTGAGGCTTACCTGGCGTGTGCTAGAAAAAGGACTTTTATACTATCTGACTGGGGCTGTTTATCTTTCCGATGCTCTCGGATTTTCCACTATTAGTCAAGCCCGGCTTGCCCCACCTGCCTCACAACAGGGCCTGTCTGTGTGAGCGGGGCAAGGCAGGGAGGCTGCAAGGTGCGGGGGCCCTGCAGTGTCAGACGCTCCCCCAATGCGCTCCAGACAGGCAGCTGGAGATTTCCAGCCTGCTGCCTGCCACAAATGGTCAGAGTTTGGGGTCTTTTGTTTGTTTTGGGTTTTTTTGTTTGTTTTTGTTTTGTTTTGTTTTCCCCACTCTTCTGTTTATTGCACTTCGGAGGGAAAGGAAAAGAAACTTTTCCAGGTTTCAAAATAAACAAGACCAGTCAACAGGTTGGGAGGGGGAAGCCCTTCAAGAGCCTTTGAAACAAAAACTGAAGAAGAAAAACTCAGCCATATGCCTCCCGTATCTGAGGCCAGCCAATGAGAAAACGTGCACTTCCATTCAGCACCTCACATTCCTGGTAAGAAGCATCAACATCTACACAACCCCTTGATGTGTGCAAGCATGTGGAGCTATCAAAAGGAGCCAAACAGCCCTGCAACAGGCTCTTAAGAAAGGAGGTTTCCAAGCGAGACCAAACCCTTGCAGAAAATGCACTACTTTCCAGGCCCTCCCAGTTTTAAAAATCCAGCAGCTACTGAATTTTGTCATTCCCTTAGAGGAAGAGATGGGAGGTGAAGTCTCCTCAAGCACAGATCTCTGCTCTCGCTCTTGATTCTTGCCTTGAATCCCAGTGGCTAGAACAACTTTTGGCTGGCCAACCTCCAGGAAAGGGTGTGCAGCCCCAGGCTGTAGCACAAGAGAGCCAGCTGACCTTGTGTGATAACCATCACTGGGTCAGTGGGACACTCATACGGCAGCTAGGAAAGGCTGGGTCCCAGCAGATAACCAGAGCTTTTCATCCCAAACACCACTCAGCTCTTCTCTCCGCAGCAGCCAGGATATGCCAAAAGGATTCAGATGGACAGTCCTGCACAGTGTGCCAATGGCTTAGTCCCAGTTACTTTGCCTTCTCTTCAGATGACTCATTACTAACAGGGACTATTAGAGCTGCTCCAACTAAGTTCAATCCCGCTGACATCCACTGAGCTGGAAGCAGGGTACACTTGGGAAAGGCCCTCGATTACGATTCTGTGTCCCCCTGCTGGTTTGCCAAACCCAGATTCACACCACAAGTCCTGTCTGTGCCCTCAGCTTGCTGCTGGGCTGAGGGGGAGCGGGAAAAGGGAGAATCTGGGCTGGAAATCTGAGGAATTTGAGGAATGAGAGAAGATTCTTGTGGTGCCAAGAGTCCAAAGGTGCAAGAGTGCAGTGTGGGGCAATGAGGTGAATGGAAAGGAAGGAGGGGTGCAGGCAGCACTGTACCAAGATGGCATCGGCGCACGCAGAAAGGAAGGCCTCTCATGCCAGGCGGTGCTGAGGAAGCCCATGTAGCACGGCCTCACCCCTCCCTGGGTCACTGTGGTGACACATGGCTGCCTGATGGCCCCGCTGCCCTGGTGCATCAGCTCCTGCAGCACAGCTGCCCTCCCGCCTGGTCTGTCCCCATTCCAGAAATGCCATTCAGCTCCAGCTGCGGTTTGGTGGCTGTGACTCCATCTGCTGTGAACAGAAAGGAAGCCGGGATGCGCTCCCACAGTAGGTAACAAAGAGCCAAGAAAGCAAATCAAGCTGTCATTTTCTCCTTGTGAGGGAAGACCTAGCGCCTCTGGTCACGGCGCTTCCCTCCCCATTGTGGGACTAACACAATGAAGTCAACCATTTGTGGCCTGCAGAGGGGATTAGGTTTCCCCAGGAGAGGCCCTGGGGAGCTCTCCTCCACCTTAGATGGGTCCAGTGTCCCCTGGAGCCCAAGCATGAGGACTGGCACCTACCGGTCTCAGCAAACCCTCTCTTCAGGCACGAAATGAGCACGGCAATTAACCATGAGGGCTGGTGAGGGGATCAGAGCTGCTGACAGGGCAGGGAGACGTGGCTCGTGGCTGTGGCCTCCCAGGGCTGCAGATGGGTGGCAGCTCCCACACTTCTGGGGCTCAGCCCCCTCACTGCCCTAAGCTGTGACTCAGTTTCCCAGTCTGCAAAACAAGCCTGACACTCTTTGGAAGGGAAGAAAGGAGGAAAACTGCAAACTCTACCTGAAGGAGAACAGATGCTGGTTGCTCACATCATTTTTGATATCTTCTGAGCACCCAAAGTCTCAGGAACAGTGGTGTTCAGGTGCAAGGATAGGGCGAAACACATTGCCACCACTGCGGCAGCGTCCCTACTCACTAAGCCCCACTGCCAGCCAACCCATTTAAGGCTATCCCACGTGTTGAGACAGTATTTGGCAGAAAGGCAAGCATCCAAATTCAGACAATCTAGGAAATTAGGTATCGACACTCACTGGGAAAGAGCTGTCAAGCTGTCTTTCTGAGGCACTTCACTTTTTTCTCTTCACTGCCTTGTAGTCAGCCTTGGCAGCTCTATCTATAGGTGTCTTCAACAGCTCGCTGCCCCTTGCATACATGCAGCAAATGGGAAATCACAGGAAGAGCAATGATTGTCCCAAATGCAGTCTGCCACAGAACAGCAGACACACAGCAGATTGCAGGTGGCTTTTTGTTCCTGCTGAAAACGATTTGGGAGACACTGCAAATTCGCACTGATTTCAGCAATCAGTTTCAGACCAAGCAAAGCAACTCAAAGCCTCAACCAATTCTGAAAAAACACATCAATGTGATGACATTTGGTTCTTGTTCCTGTGAGAAGACACTTGATTTCTAAGCTTATTTCAATTTTTTTAAGCAGAAAGCTATAAAAAAACTCATTTTTCTTAAACGACACAAAAATAGTTGGAAGTTAAATACTACGTTATGTTCAAACCCAACATGGTTTTCCTCCAATTTTTTGGTTCACCAAAAATCACAACAACAAAAATATCTCTCTGGTTAGGAGAAAACATTTTTTTCATGTTTTAATTTGACAGAACTTCCAGCGAACCGAAAAATCAAGTGATTTGCACAGCTCTGCTCTAAATAACTCCCAAAGGAGGGATGGTTCCCTCTTCCCACTTTGCCTCCATAACAGCTGTTGCTTGAGCAGCCACACACAAATGTGTTTCTTGCTTGCTGGCTCTCCCTGTGTTTTACCTGCACATGTCCTCTCAAATGCAAGTCCCACAGACTGGTTCTACCTTTATCTGCTGCTCATACCGCACTGATCTGCACATTATTTGTGCCTGAAGTTAAGTAACAGAAAGTGCTTCCCTGTATCACCGAAATACTTTGTGACCAACAAAGACTCCTGTAAATGCAAGCAGCTGGTCGCTTCGCTCGCATGGCACAACAACGAGCCGTCAGCGAACGTAAACAGAGACACATATTATGAATGATATATAGCATATGGCCACGGGGACCTTTCCCCGAAGCATCGCAATCCCCATCTCTCCAGGGTCCCCACTGGCAGCAGCATTTCCCACAGCGCACGCTCCCTGCGAGGCACGGCTCGCTGTGGGTGACGTCCCCTGTCTGGGGAGCAGAACAAGATGGATGTCCCACAGCTACCAAACCCTCCCCATCCAGCATCACTCCACCAGTTGCCTACCCTATGGGTCTCCTCTCAGCACTGTGCACACAACTGCTGCTTGACAAGCAGAAAGCCCTGCATGACCCAACGGGGCTGCCAGGACGCAGCTCTGAGTTCCAAGGAGACATGAGAGCAGAGCCACTTCCTCTGCACGCCCCCGAAGCCTCCCCACCATCATCCAGCACATGTTCCTGCCTAAATCTCACTATCTACAAAGTGTTATGGGACATACTTACATCTACTATCCAATTGCAAGATCCTTAACCAAAACGGCAAACAAGATGTTATTTACCACTGTACTCTGGGAAACTGTGATTTTGCCTCCTTCCCTTGCTCCCCTCATCCCCCCTTTAGCACTCTGTGTTTTCCCTGCTGCCTAATGAGCCCTCCAGAGACCTGAAGGTATAAAACTCGTTACAGCTCCCTCTGCGCACCCGCATCAATAAACGAAGGCGCACGGCACAGAACGGGAGGGAAGCTGTCACTTTATTTCACCATGAATTACAAAACCACTTTAAAGTCTAGCACTCGGGAAAGGGCCAGTGAGAAATTGCCCCTAATACAGATAGGGGTTTTCTTTATGTTCCGTGCCAGAAACTTGGCAAGGCCCGGGCTTAGGCAGTAATATAATCTCGCTGCCTGGAGGGAGTGGGAAGCGGGGACGGACACTGTGAGCTTGTTGTATTCTGTGGACTTATGTTCCTCATCCCTTTCCAGGATTTATTCTATTGCTCTGTACGGCCCCATGTGAAACAGGGAAATACAAAGCAGCAGAGATTTTCAGAGCATCTCCCTAACCGCAGCCACAGCATGCGTGTGTGTTTCCCACTGATATCAATGTGAAACCAAGCAGCTATTTGCTGCCTGCACACGGCTGAGCGTGTGTGTAAAGCACTGTGTATAGGTGTGTGTGCCCCCCATGGGGGTTGACTCATAAGCTGGAGAGCACCCAGGACAGCACGCTGCAAGTGGTTAATGCTGCTGTGCTTCTGCAGCAGGCAGAGGGAGAAGTGGTGACCTCTGGAAGGGGCTGTGCTGAGCTGGCAGCTCTCACATGCGGGTGAATGGGGGGGGCAGGCAGGACCCAGCCAGCTCTGCTGCTCTGGGAGATGAAATACCCCCTGTATCAGCTTTTTTTGTCAGCCAAAAGCAGTGCAGAAAAATCCAGCCCTACCACCCAAAGTGTGCGAAACACTGAAGAGGAGGAAGAGAATAAAACCTGCCCATTCTCTCATTTTCCTTCACATGTTCCTGTATAATGAATCACAACCCCTACATCAGCCCCTTGGAAGTCCTGGGTGGATCTGAGCATGACGACTGGGGGCCTCTACCTTGAATGGATTTTCATTGGGAAATCACAGAGAGAAAACAACTTGGAGAGGATGGTACCACACTGCTAGAACAACATGCAAAGGCACTACAAAACCCAGGAATTATTTTCTAAAGGGCAAAAGACCTTTCCCACACATTCCCCCTCACTGGATGAACCATGGCTAACTGACAGTTTGTTCGCTGCACATAAACATGTAGCATGGGACGTAGTTAGCACAACTGCCAGGAACTGACCTTCACTCTCTGAGGGTTCATCCAGTGCTGGATGTCCTGCACGGTCTCATTCACACGCAGCAGGATGGGCTCATGGCTGTGGTCCAGACACGAGGTGGTACACTCTGCGCCTGCACAAAAAAGGAGATGATAAAGCTACAGGACAAAGCATGCAGCTCCTTACCCTTCCAGCATCCTTTCAGCTGAAGGACAGGATTAGGGCTCATTTTTCCTAAATTGCAATTAGCAGTCAACCGTAACTATCACATATCTTCTAACCACATGTGAAATGCTGAGTACAACCCTGCATCTCAGCAGACTGTGGGGGTGGCAAACACACCAAGGCCTTTTTGTATGAGCTGCATATCTAGGTATTTCTCTGGCTATTAACTCCAGGGAAAGGGGTCAAGTTTCTTTCTTTCGGATCACCAAGAAAATGTGGAGTTTTTTTTTTCCATTTTGACTGCTCTTTCAAGTGATGGGGCTGATCAAGGTAAGGCTGCCAAATTCATCTCACCTGTGACATGACATAATCCCCTCGCTTCATCTGTCAGATTTATGGACTTTCAGAAACAGCCCTTTAGATGTGACCAAGCCCAATGGTACTGCAGGCAAGCTATCACCTACATCTCATACTTGATAAGAAGAATACAGAGAGGTAATGATGGCTTTCTTCACACATAAACCTGCTTTTCCTCTGATTAACTGTCATACCCAGTGGGAATCCTGTCCTTTCTTTATTAAAACATGCTGCGATCCTCTGCAGCAATATCCCAGAGCCCTGTGGTGACACAACCATAAGCCGTAGTATGTTGGACCATTACCATTTCCCCCCTGGAAAATCACTCCTGAATGGCACAGCTGCTGCAAACATGTCATTAGGATTTCTGCACTCCCATCAGCACTGGGGGAGGAATTAATCTCTGCACTGGTTTGGAGAGCTGAACCTTTGGCTGAACACACACCTTAGCCTGGAAGGGCAGATTAGGTGTCTGAGGAATTACCAAAGGTGTGTGGGATTCATAGTGACCGTGACTGGATGCTATTATTTTCCCCACCTGCTTCTGCCTTCTCACATCCTCCCTCGTGGAGGAGTCAGTGGGAGCAAGCAGACCTTGCTCAGCTGGGGAGGCCTGGGCAGCACTTGGGGTTTGTTTTGCTTTCGTAGCACATGTGACAGCAGCTCCATGGACTGCTGGGTAAGTGCAATGAGGTTAATTTTCTATGTAGAGGCTCACATGGTGTGGTATTCCAGATTTTTGATTAAACAGCAGTGATAACACACCGATGTTTTTAGTTGCAGCAGAACAGTGCTTACACAGCCAAGGACTTTGCTGCTTTTCCTGCTAGCAGAAAGGCCAGTGGTGTGCAAGAAGCTGGGGGACATAGCTAGGACAGCTGCCCCAGACTGGTCAAAGGGTCATCCCATACCATATGGCATCACAGTCAGCAACAGAACCAGGGTAAAGGAGGAGGAAGTTGGGGGGGTGGGGCAGAGATGACACTGGGCAGGACAGCATTTGTTTTCCCAATAAATCACTACACATGACAAGCCTTGCTTTCCTGGAAGTGTCTGAACGTGTGTTTGCTGATAGGAAGTAGTGAATGGATTCCTTGTTTTGCTTTGCTTATGTACATAGCTTCTGCTTTATCTTGTAAGCTGTCTTTATGTCAACCCGTGAGTTCTTGTACTTTTCCCTTTCTGATTCTCTTCCCCATTCCACTGGGGCAGAGCAAGGGGCTGCATGGTGCTGAGCTGCCTGTGGGATTAAACCCCATCAAAATCCCAACAACCTGTTCCCAAAAGGTGATGCTGGACAAACCTAACAAAGCGTGTGGTATGTCTCCATCTGCTGAGGATAAGAGCCAACGGCCGCTGTGCCCTCTGAGAGCTGCTCTTCACATCTCCATGAGGATCCCTCCCACCTCCTGACCTTCAGGAGGGCTGCAGGACAAGGGCCACCAGACTCCACATCAAGGCACAGCACTGGTGGCCAAGCCAGCGGGGCTGGTGGAGGACGGAGGGCAGCTGTGGGCTCTCCTGCTCCCAGCCCCCAGCTGCTCCCCCCCTTCCAGACCAGAAATCCGAATTTCTCTCTTTGCAAAACCCTGGTAGGTAACCTCATCTCAAGGGTAAAACACCTCGCCACATTAAGAGCTGCCGCAGCCTGCTCACCGCCGCGCTATTTACACTTACGGAGAGGAGCGGGTCTGAATTGTTTTGATATACGATCTGTAATTGGCATCATTACAGAGCGATGATCTCATCCAGGTCGTGTTCTCCTCCCCGGGGAGGGAACACAAGGCAGCTCGTGGTCCCTCGCGCAGCTGAGATATAATGAGGGAGCTGCAAAATGAGGAAATTTCTCCAAGTTCAAAGAGATGGGCAGAGGCAGGGGGGGCTGGTACGGGGCTGCAGAAGGGGCCTCGCGGGGCTGCTCCCCTTGCAACCCGGGCAGCAGGGGTTGAAAGTATAATGCTGTGTATTTTCAGTGTGGAATGTATGCCTGGGTGACACAAAGCCAAGCTCAAAACATCCCCCAAAACTCCAAACTCCTTGCAGAGTGACCCCAGAAGGAAGGTGCAAACATCCTCACATGGGCTTCTGAAAAACAGCCATACCAAAGGGGATGCTTGGCTGGTCTCATTCCCTAGGAACAGCTGAATGCTCCTGCTGCTGTGCTTCCCTACCAGTACACTGCTTTTTGGCATCAAAGGTGTGTGTGTGTGTGTGTGTGTGTGTGTGTGTGTGTGTGTGTGCGTGTGCAGTTCAAGGACATTACAAAACTGTCGAGCAAGTATAGGTACAACCTTCTTCCCTTACTCTGAGAACTGGATGTGTCTCTGGTGCAGCCTGACTTGCTGGCCAAGAAGAGACACAATGAAACTGGGAATGCTGGAAGGAGCAGGAAGTCAGCACATTACATGATACCTGGCTGCTCAAAGCATCATCTCAAAGCAGCTTCCTGCCCTCAGCAGCCCCCCACTCAGGTAAATGGCTCCATAGCATAAAGTGACCCCAAGGACTGCAGACTCCTCCCTCCCATCCTCTTCCTCATTCCCCATGCCCACAGACCTATGCCGTATCCACCGGAGCACTGCAGCTTCAGGTGGCTGTTGAGCTGCGTGGGCAGAGCACACTGGCCCTGCATCTCCCTGCAGAGATGAAAGGAGCCGCTCCAGGTGCCATCCTTCCGGCAGTGAATCACATTGCTTCCACGGCCCTGGGAAAGAGACAAGGAGATAACAAGGACGGTCACAAAAACAACAAGAAGGACAGCAGGCACAGGGTGAGAGGGGAGAAGCGGGCAGAGCCAAGCTGGGAGCAAAGTTCTGGAGCTGGCAGAGCCCCGGGTGGGACTGCCAGTAGTGGGGGGCAAGGAAGGACTTCTCTGCTGAATAATAAATAAAAGGGAGGCTGCGTTGCACACAAAAGCACACACACGCCTCCTCTATGCAATGTTATGTCTTTACAAGGTCTTTGCAAGGTCTCTACATTAAAATGGATCCACTCTAGCTGCAAAAAAGGTGCGTTCACCCCATCTGCCCTCTTTCCTCTTGCTGAAAGGTTCGTGTTGACTGCAGACAACCTTTTCCCTCTTCCATTTTCTAACTAGTTGCATCATATTTGTCTCGAAAAAGAAAGAATCCCCAATGGCCATCTGAAGGAGGAAGGGAAGCGGGACACGAGAGGGATGCTTAGCAGGGCAGAACGTGCTCTTTAGAGCTTGGCTGCCTTGAATGACAGCAAGCGAAGAGGCAGAGACAGACATGCACAGAGGCAAGTGTAAAAGAGAAACAAATCCTCTGGTGTGGGAATGGGCAAGGAATGGAATATGACATTTCTCTTATAGAAAAGATTCTTCTTCGTACAATACTGGAGAATGAATACCAAAGTCCAGGGAGAAATATCATGCCCTTTAGAAACAACAAAGCGACGTGCAGGCAATCTTTTGGGGGATTTTTGCACAAGCTGTTCTGCAGGAGCTGCGAGCCTCACTGCCACAGGGCAGTGGGGACATTCAATGGGAAGGTGCTGGGGTTGGGCTCCAAGCCTCCCACAGTGACCCTGCTCAGTGCAAGAACCAGACAGGATCTCTGTTTCTCTGGCATTGTTGCCCTCAGCCTACTCACCCTGCTCTTGGAGACTAGGGTGGATGTCTTTGGGGATTCTGTAACGTGCTCTGTATACTGGATCCCAGTTCCACCAGGGATGCTGAATTTGCCTTTGGAGCTTTTGCCTGTGCCCCATGCCCCTTGTTGCAGAGGGATCTGCACAAGTCCCTTGTACAGACATGGGAAACTGCACTGCATTCAGTGCTAGCCTTGTGTATGATACCCTAATCCTTTTTTTGCTCAGCTTCGTTGTTGAAAACAACGTTCAGTGAGATGCAAAGTGGTCTCATTGGCAGACTATTGCATGGGAGCTGCATTCCCTCCTCTAGACATCTAGCCATTGCCAGATGTAATAAGAAAATCTTATGAAAGTGTAATGGAGCAGATGGACTCAGGATGTGATCCAGTTTGGTGACTCCCACCTAAAGGCCAGTCTTGCAGAGTGCAATTAATTTAGATCTGACCACTGATTTGTGCAATGTGCAGAAATGGAAGACCCTGCCTCTGGATGCTGGGGAGGTACCTGCTTAAGTGACCATTACGCTGCTGGTGATTAAGAGATGCCATCTGTAGGGCTGAGTAATGATCTTTCAGCACAGTGATGAATTCAAGAAGAGATGACTAAGTGGTAATTGAGCACAATTTGCTGTTTTAGCAAGTGTGTTGCACTTCCACCACAGTTTGCATGCCAGGGTTCAATTAAGATTCCTAAAGGTGAGCCATGAAACCTGATTTATGTTCCTAGAGTTGGCTGTGCTCTAGAGTACTATTGTGTAGTTTCTGCTATGTGCTCAGAGATCGCAGGATATCCATTGCTATAGTAACATCCTGTCCATCATTCCCTGACCTGCAAAATCTCTTGTGAAAATCCCTGCTGGGTTTCTTGCTTGGATGCAATGTGCATTATCACCTTATATAGCTGAGAGAGACTTAGTGGGGTTTAATCCTTAAATAATTAACACCTCTCAAGTGGTTCCGGCTTGTGCCAGGAGTCCTCCCTCATCTTCTGTTGTCTGTTTTCTAGGATATCTGGAAATACCTTTCTCTGCAAATCCCCTTCTTAGGATGTTATCTGCTTCTCTGCTCAAGGTACTTTTGCATCCAAGCAGTCGCTACAATCTTCCTTACACTGAACAGAGATGTAGCTGTATCTCTCACTTTCCACAGCTCATTTGTTGATGTAACCCTAACTCCAATCCCTGCCTCTCTTCACATCTAGCTCCTTCCAAAGCAACCATAAGGCCCTCATACCATTTGTTAGTGCCCTGGTGCAGTCAGTCTGAGAAAGCAAAGATGCACAAAGGTGCTGCATCCCAGAGCTTCCCACCCAAATTGCACCCATCTGTGCATTTCCTACATCTCAAAAAGTCACAGCAGCCAAACCAAACTTCTTTAGGGTGCTCTGTTACACAACCCTAGGCTCTGCCTCTCATTCCCATCAAGTAGGCAGGACAGCTTTTGCAGGGAACAAATGCAGTTTTCCAGCCTCAGAAACCTCACTGCTGTTTCTGCTGTAGCTTTTAACGTTTGGAACAGGTGTCAGAGTTGGGTTTTGGATCACTGACACCATAGCAGGGCTGATCCCTTTTTCATACATCCTCAGGAGTGATATTACAAGGCTTCTGACAGAGCACTGTGCTGTCTGCAGTGCATATAAGAACAGCTTCTACATCCCCACTTTCTCTTCCCCAGCATATGAAGTGGCAGCAGCACTTCTGGGAGAAATTACTTACTTCACAACTATAATTAACTCTGGTGAGGAAAACCAAGTATTTCAAACACAATATTAAAAGCCAGACCTTCTTTATCAATGAACAAAGTTCCTAGGTAATCAAAGGCAAGATGCTGATTCATGCCAGATGAGGATCTGACCCTAACAATTAATGACACCTTACAGCCAAAAAAAGCCATGAAAGGTCAGACAGTTCACCTGTACGGTGACAATCCCTATAAAACATCATATGACATATACATAACAGCATCAGGAAAAAGAAATGGAGAAAAAAGCAAAGTGAAGGAGAACAAACAAACAGGATGAGTGCACACACCTCATACTCATTCATTATTCTTTCTCTCCTCCTGTGTTAATGTAATACCAGAAACCATATTTGATTACATCTACCTACATCATAGAGCCTCTAGAACAGATTTTCCAACCAATTACTCGTCCAGCCAGTCATTTCTTGCTACTCCCCTATTGTTAACAGTTAATAAATACCATTACTACAGTCTTAAAAATATTTCCAGGCTCTCTGAAGTAGCTCTCTTCTTCTACTTTAATTACATATTTCCTTTTTCCATCTCTGCCTCTGGTCTCAAGAGATCTCAAGGAAGGTTTGGCACTTGATCCCTCCAAGATCAGAGTCCTCAAGGACCATAAGATAAAAACTCACTTTCATGGTGTGAGATGGTGAGGATAAGCAAGACTCACCGACTGACTGTCATCATCTTCACACTTGATCCTGCACTCGCTGTTGAACTGGAAGCCATTGGAGCACTGGTAGAGCCCATGGAACTTGGAAGGTGGAGGGTCACACGTAACAGGCACACAAGCACCTGGCAGCCATGTGCCATCCTGAGTGCACTGGATCTTAAAGGCCCGCCTTCCCATGCAGAAAAAAAAACACAAGACCGTTCAGTGAGCAGCTGAGTCAGCTAAGAGCCTTTAGAGCTTCTGAGTTCTGCTAGCAGGTGCAGGGAATGAGAGTGCTTGAGCTTTTAACACCTGGGGAACAAATTGTGAATCTGCAGCATGAGGTCTCTGAGTGAAAATAATGATTATTTGTAAAGCCAACACTCAGCCTGAACTCCTCTTTTGGCCTTGAACATATCTCCCAAAAAACTGCTTCCCGGCCCTGTGGGCTGTGGTTGGTTTGAAGTGGGTTTGTGCCAAGTCAGAAGGCCACAACAGTACAACTTTCCCATACGGTTTCAAAGGGGACTCTCCAGTCTGCATATCAAAGAGTACCTCTAAGGTAAGGTCTGTTTTGAGCACTGGCAAAGATTTACAGAGCGAGGTGCCAAATGCCCCCTTGAAAGTGCACAACTATCTTCATGTAGGAAGTATTCAGTGGTGTTCCCTACAGCACCCTGCTATGAATTACTCATCTTTTTTTCCCAAAGTCTTTTTGACCTGTGGCTTTCTGAATCATGCTGACTGTGTGGCAGTGCTATTTTACGTACTTTCTTGCTTTTCTGGAGGATCCAGGAACATGGTAACCTGGTTTGCATTTGTACTTGCAAAATGAGCCCACTTTGTGCTTATCTTCCAGGCAACGAGTGGTCTGAAGATCTGCATTAGGGACGATGGAGGGTGCTCGACACATCAGTTCACACAGAGCCTCTGGAAAGGACCACAGCCCATCCTCCATGCAGGTCAAGTTGCTGTTGTTCCCTGAGAAGGACAAAAAGCAAAGTTAACAACGATCAGCAGGAGCGTTTTTATTTCCCAAATGTCATTATACCCATAATATATCAACAGCCACCTCAGTTGGCTCGGCACATTCAACTGTCCTATGCATCTTTTCTTTCTACGTGATGGTTTTAAATCATTAAGGACTCTGTTTTCAGGAGACAACAGGCAGACAGTGCTTATGGCAGGAAATGCTATAGCGTAGGTGAAACCTCACTGGCTTTGTATTTCTCTTCCTTATTTTGCTCTCTGAAAGAGAGCCTGCTTTGTACATCAGCTCCCTCCTCTCCAAAGCCACGGAGCCACCCACCTTAAGGCAGTGTTCAGTGTCATTACATTCTTCATTCTTCTTCTGCGTTCTACCCGTGCACCAAATCAGTTCTTTTTGTTTCAATTTTGAGCCTTTTGGAGCAGCATCTGTTTGTTAGCATTACAGTCACTACTCCAGCACGTTGAGGAGCCATTCTCAGCTGAGGACTCTCAGTCCTTGGGGACTACTGTGATAAATATGATTCATAATACTCATTAGAGACTTGTTTTCCTGAGGAAGCTTTCCTGGCCAGCACCTCACAGGTAAAAGGTATGATAGATCTCCTTGCTTCTGCTGTGACCTACTTGACTTCAGAAGGTTAAGCTAAGAGTAGCTTTGTCTCAGTGCACTTCACGTTCTTTGTTATTTTATACTCTATGTTAAAAAGGAACAAGCTTTTCCTAAGAAACAAAACACAGCTACAAGCCACTAACCCTTCAAAAATCCCTAAAACTCTATTGAAATCCTTGAGCATTGCTGCAGGAACTCTTCTCAACCCACAAGGCGTATTTTCAGCAGTCAGCCAACTTTGATGTTATCCAAAATAATACTGACAAACTGCAAACCCCAGAGCAATGCCTCCTCCTTGAGAGGAAAGGAAGAGAGCCTGGGCATGATGCTGGAATTCAAAGAAGAAAACAAAAGGCTCTGGAGGGCTCAGGAAGTTATGTGGAGGAGCCCTCCTGCCCTTTCCACAAAGATAAGAGAAGTTTCATTAAATCAGCCCTGGCTTTCTCTCTCCCCTCCCCAGCTGTGGATGATTGCAGAGGTATTTTGAACAGAAGAAAGCTCTTTTCTGGAGCACGAGCATGCTCCTCTGACTCATGCAGCAGCTCTGCAGACCAGTCATGGTGATATCATACTACCACTGCAATGTGATAAGCTGTGACATTACCGACGGTGCTGTCATGACGTCAGTGATTGAATTAGGCGTGAGTCATTTGAACGCCACTCTCCAGAAGTTTAGTGGCAACATCTATTAGTCATCACCGATGGCTGAACACCAAGTGGTGCCATTAACTTACAACTCACAGAATGTCTGGACAAAAGTGAAGTGATGCTAAAACCCACAGCTGTACTCCCTGACCCGTGGTGGGTTATGGGTCCTGCAGCTTCCCCTGCCAGAGTCACCAGCTCCTGCTGGTCATGACTTCTACTCTCTGATGCTCAGCCACTTGGATGCTTGGGGTAATTTTACATTCCTCCAAGTTCATTAACATCAGTTCATTTAGTGGAAGGTTTCTGTGCCCATGGCAGGGGGGTTGGAATGAGCTGATCTTTAAGGTCCCTTCCAACCCAAACCACTGTACGATTCTATGATTCATGAACATTGTTTTCGTGCTCTCCCTCAAAAAAACTCCAAGGATTTTCAGTTAAAAAAACCTCCTTGGTGAAAATGATCCTCTGAGGATGGAAAAAGGGAATTCTTTGATAAAAATCTCCCCCTTGAGCCTTAGCTTTCACTGTGGGTTGGCTTCTTGTGGTTACCTTCCCAAGTCTGAGTTAAAAGAATTGAGTAATTTGGTTATGAGTTAAAAGAATTGAGTAATTTGGTTATGTATAAAGAAATCAACAAACATATCCTTTCACTGAAACGTGGAATACTTCACATGCCTCTTCTGGAATGTGCAGTGAATCCTAGCAGAGGAGGTGACACCAAGTGTACAAAAAGAGCTTATACAGCAATTGTACCTGGGTCAACAACGGCAGTTAAGATTACTTCAGTGCAAGATGACATGTTTATTTGGCTTTAATGTTCTTTCAAATTAACAGTGATAAATTTTCTGGTTTCCTGAGGACCGGATCAGAAAGGTGAGCTGACAGTGAGCAAAAGAGTGGATGGTGCTGAGCAGGATGGGGATGCTACCACCAAAGCAGCAGGAAAGATCGGGGAGAAAAACAGAGAATGTAGGAGAGAATGTCATTTTTAAGAATGAGAACTTGCAGAGATTCTCAAACATGAAGAAAAGAGAAAGTCAGAATTAGGGCAAGACGAGTGAGCAAAATAGAGAAGTGATGGGTGGACCAGGAAAAACAATGATGGGGGACTGTGCCACTGGGACGTGGAACTTTTCAGTCTTCTCCCTCCTTTCCAAGCTCGTGGAGGAGGCATAGAAGAGAGACAGGCACAGAAAAAAAGCAAAGGCATGGGAAAAGATGAGAGTTCAATTTGATTGATCCCCATGACTTTTCTGTGTTTTGGTTGTATGGAAGTAATATTCAGCGTCGTTCCTGCCCGGCCAGCCACGATCAAGCAAAGGTCAAAGGAAGGTAACAGGGAGATGCAAAGGAACTTAGCTTCTAATATAAATAAACCTTCCCTAGACTCTCATAATTCTTCATACTTAAAATATCATAAAGAATTCTAAAAAAGCAACAAAAGTACCATATATTACTGGCATCAGTCTGTGCTAGCTGTGCAGCCTTTCCCAGCTCGGTACCCCCTGTTACCTTTCAGAAGAGCAGGAGGTCGGCACGTGAAGGAACATTTCTTGCCAAAGGTGGTCCCCTCGCTGCAGTTGAACGTGGCTGGGTAGACGTGGTATTGGTCTGGGACACCACAGTCCACGGGCTCGCAGGTCACCTGCTTGCTCCACTTCCCATCCGTGCAGGTCATGGTGATGCTGGACTCCGTCTGGAGGAAGAGACACAACTAAGCCACCACAGCCAGCAAAGGAGAGACCAAAGCTGTTTAAAGCCTGGTAACAACCATTGATTTTGTGTCTCACAAGTAAAACAAAGTCACTGGAGTGCCTTGGGGCACCAGGGCCATGCACACTTGACAGATAGACTCCTCCTGTAGGATTCTGCAATGGACAGACCCAAGAGCATACTTCCCATATGTTTACTTGGCAGAAACTCTCAACAAGAGAGGTTGAATAGAGTTAGTTACTGTGCTCTGACTACCCCAAAGCCACCGTAATGTCAATAGCTACATCAAAACTACACATCAAATCTATGGATTTGAGGAATAACCCAACAACGCAGCAGACCAAAATTCTGAGTACAGAATAAACAACACATCTGCCTTCTAACCAAGAAGGGAAAATGGTCACAGATTAGATGCGATGATTTTGAAAGCACGACTCTTCCCCCCATACCAGAATAAAGAGAGGGACGGGAGAAAGAGAAATGTGAGAAACACAAACACAAGATACTGTGGAAGGGGAAGATACCAGCGAGGAATCTGACCAAGCTGTACAGCAGCACTCCTTTGTCCCTGGGGAATATTTTATTCAGGCTGGTACGCTCGCAGGAGATTTGCACCGCCAGCCATTGATCTGGCTTTATAAAAGGAAGGGAAATTTTTCTAGCACACATCAAAGAGACCTGGATTCCCTTTTTGCAAAAACACCCTAATGGTTTCAGCAGAAGTTCAGACCTGTCTCTCTTTGATATATGGTTGTATTCAGAATGGAAAAAGCAGTCCCAGAGCTGAGAAACTGGACACTTCCCAAGTGGGCACAAAACCCCTTTTCTGGACCATGCAGTTTATTTAAACAGGGAGCACCGCTGATAGAAAAAAAATGCCTTTTCTACACATTTAGAGTAGCACATTTGGGGATTCATGGAATGCTCAGGTGAAATGACACTCTGTGTTCTCATTCCAGTCATTTTGCTCCCCAGTGGCTCTTAATTCTTTATTGTCCAGTGGATTGTTTGCACTATTATATATATATATTCTGTAGCTAGATGATGACTTGAAGATGTCTGTGTTTTCAGGAGGTTGCTGTGTAATTCTGATGGCCACAGGAGAAGAGATGACAGCATATTCCCATGTCTTCATATTGCACGTGCATAGCAGCAGCACCACACTTGTGTTCCAGGCTGGGCGGCTCCAGGACACAGCAAAGCCTGCATCCCCCTTAGCAGATGCTGTTATCAAGTTGTGCTCCAGCACTGTGGCTGTAGGACACCTCAACAGCAGGAGGTTAAAGCATAAACCCAAGGGGCTATCCAAACATAAAGGAAAAGGGTCTGGGACTGTATTCTACTGGATGCTAGCTCTACACTGAGCACAGGGAGGCTCTATCAGTGATGGAGCTTCCACTCCAAGAATTCATTGCTTAGTCTTGGTGTGATCTAGTTTGAGAATAAAAGATTGCTCCTTCTAGCTGACACCTGCTGTTGAAACACACTGTGGGGCACAAGGGAGTTTCTCCAGTGACAGAACTGCTTATCAGATGCTGCTCTGCAGAACACCAAATAAGGAGTTCAAATTACAGAATATAATACAAAAATGGAAACAGATGCAATATCTATGCACAACAGTCACACCTTACAAAAATGGGCAAGAATGTCTTGTCCAAGCCAGCACTTGTGAGGGCATGGTCTTTGTTAGCTGAAGGCTGCTGGACATGACAGCCTTTTGGAAACGCAGCATCCCTGGGGCCACCCTACCTTGGAAGTGATCTCCTGGTACAGCTATACCTCACTGTGCTTTATTTCAGCCTTCTAGAACTCGATGTGACAAAAGATCAGTCTTCTTCACGTTCTCAACTCTGGCATTTTCTCCATGGTACTTTCCCAACAAAACTACTAACCAGTCTGGAAGAGTCACCTCCTTGCAGACCCAGATGCCTTTTTCTTCTCCTGGCACACTGACATGGCCATTTCAGAGAAGCAGAGCCCATGTGGGTAGGACCCGTACTTCTCATCTTTTTCCAATGATTTATTCCACACTTTATATGATGGAAGCTGATGGTCACGTGTAATAATGAAACATTTTAGAGCACGTCTATCACTAAGCAGCATAACTTCAAGTGATAGGAGTGCATGCGTGTAGCAGGACATAACAGAGCCAGCTTCCCACCATGCAGCACGACGATGGCTTTGACTTTAAGCGCAGAGGACAACGCTACCCCAGAAAGCATTGCAGATGGCACCCACTGGCTTACAGCTTCTCCTTCCCAAATGTGCCACCGGAGGGTGGGATCACGGCAGCACCTGGCTGCAGGACCTCAGAAGGAAACACCTCGGGCTATCTGCATACAGCACAGCCCAAGCACTGCTGCCCTGGGATCCGACGTCGGGTCTTTGTGGCAGCATCTGCGCCTGCCTTTGCAGATCTCCCACCTGACGCCTGAGCAGGCATGTGCCTGTTTCGCCTGTCTGCTCTGACAAGGTCACCCTGTGCACAGCAGCCCACGCAAAGCACTCGGTTTTCTCATCTGGTTTATTAGCTGTCACTTTGGGCACTTTGTGCTGCTTTGACTGGCATCGCAGCAACCGCTTCCCTTCCAAAAGAGGTTTAGGCAAGGAGGGAGGGCAGGAGGGAAGGAGAAAAGAAGAAAAAAATACAGGTTGAAATACAGTGGAGAGGATGCAAATTTAAACAAATCTAGTGTCAGAAAGATTTGTTTCTTGGGACTTTTAAGAGCTTGGGAGAATTCATGTCTCCTTCCTGCTGCCCGAGATCCCAGCTGGCTCCTTCTTCAAGCGATGCTTCACGTGTGAAGTTTCCTCTCCTTAAAAATGAACAGCTGTGCCCTCCCCTCTAAGTATTCTTCCACTTCTGCCCACTACTGTGCCTCTAATTGAACCCACATGAGCCTTGCTTTCTTTTCCTGGCATGATTGATGATGCCTTTGCACAACATTAGGGAGCTGCTGGGTTTTAAATAACACCTCTTGACCAGAGCAGCAGTGGTGGTAGCTTCAAGGAGAGATGACAACAAGGAACTGAATGAGCGGGGCTTTCAGTGAAGGACAAGGGGGAGGAAGGCAGTGAAAGACAAAGGGGGGAAGTGGGAGAGAGAAGAAGAAAGAGCGATGGAGTTGTCAGGGGGGTGGGAGGACATTGGGGGAAAATGAAAACATCCCAGGATCTTCTTTGTGAAAAAGATACGTGATGGCTCTGCCTCCATCAGTATGCCAGCCCATTTTGTTGTTGTCGAAATCCCTAAATGAAGATGAGAGGGAGCCTCAGAGAAAGAAAACAGCTCAGGTTTTGTTTTGTTTCGTTTTAACAGCAGCAAATGGTTGCTGCTGCACATGGGGCTGATGTGTTTTAGGGTTTGGTGATTTTATGGAGTTTTACAGGGTTTGGGAACAGGAACTTCTCAGAGAGCAAAGATGAATGAAGTTTTTTTCCCCAAGCTTTTTTAAAATGGTGGCTTCAAGAAGACACAGAGGCCAGAAAGTGCAGGAACTGTTCGGATGATTTTCAAAAAACCTTTAGAAGTAAAAGATTGATTTGAAATGTGACTTGTGCCCTTCCATCTCCAAGGTGCTTTTGAAAACTTTGCTTTTAATTCTCTGTTCATCTTTTCTTTTAATTTTTTTTCCTGCCGTTCAGTGAATTACAGAAGATGGATGTGGTTCAGATGCTAAACCAGAGCATCCTCACTTGTGTGTCAGTCATCATCAGCATGCTGCAGTCATGGGCCACCAATGTTTGGGCTGCTCTTTGAGGTGCTGCACCTCTCCTTTGTCTCCTTTCCCTCAAGAATGAAGTATCAGCATGTATAAAACTCCTTTCCTTCCTCCTCCTTGTGGACCCCTCCACGCTGTCAGTTAAGCAGGAAAAATACAGCCCTCGTCCCACCAACCAGTCTAACCAGGACACACACCCAACTGAATTACAGCAGTGAAAGAACCACCAGCTTTACAGCTTGCAGGAAAAGCATCAAGTCCCATGAGCAGAGATAACAAGCCACGTATCCCATCTCATCTCCAACTGCCTGTGATCAGAAGAAGAACCGAAGCTGGGAAAGATTTGTGGCAGGAGCACCATGCAATTCAATACAACACAATGCAAGGAGTCCAAACCACAGATTCTGGAGTTGCTCTGATAGTTCATTTCTTGCATGCACGTTCCACAAATTCTGGCTTGAAACACCTTACAGAAAGAAATAAAACAAGATGATGTGGAAAGAAACTGTCTGTTCCTGTTCAACAGACCTCTGAAGCACATGCATATACTTGCAAAGCATGTGCTGATAGCACTCTGCTGAGCAGGGACATCTCTAAGATGCTTCACTCCATCCCTGCACAGCACAGAGCAAACAAATCCATAGGGCTCTCAGATTGTATCAGTGGTAAAAAGACAAAAAGTGCAATAGTAGAGCAGAGCGAGAGGAAGGATGTTGTAATAAGCAGTGAATCACATTAGCTAAGGGTGCTAAAAGCCTCTGCTCCTGTCATATGAATCTGATCAAGGCTCCGAAACCAAACTTCTCAGAGCAAAACCATACACAGTTGGCTGAGCCTCCCCAAAAGGTACTTTTTGCATTTAAATAACGCAGCGCTGGTGAAACACGTTTAGGCTGTTTCATTTGGTTTTGGATTCCTGTGCGCTCAATGTACAGATCATTTCCAACTATTTCCTGGTTCAGCCATTCAGGCTCGTTTGAGAACTTGTTTTCTGTTCTGTAAAACTGCTCAGCTGGAGCTGGGGTTCTGGTGCTGATGCCAATTAGGGTGGAAGAGGCCCAGCTCGCGGGGTCCTGTATTTGTTTTGTAATTGAGTTGAAAGGGCTGACTCATTCCCCTCCTCTCTGTCTCCCCTCTCTGGGAGCTCGTGAAGAACACGATAGCTCACAACTACAGACAAGCTGCTGAGAGCAGCTGCCTGCCCCCAGCCCCAGATGTGTGTGCTGTCCCACAGCAGGCAGGAAGGTGCCAATGGAGGCCACCACCACCCCATCATGACAAGACCTCTGCTTCAGGCACATGCCCATCTACCATGTGCACATTTTGCCCCCAAATAATGCATCTGTGCGTTTTCCCAGTGCTTAAGGAAACTGGCAGTTCTTCTGAATGCCTCGTGCTCTGCACTGGGCCATGTGCATTTGTGAGATTGGATTACTGCAGGAGAACAGCAAATGAAACCCAAACCACTGGGATGAGTTTTCTATGCTTTGGTTGGAAGCAAACAGATTTACATGCTTCTCCCTCCCTGATATGCATGTGTGCTGGGAAGCAGGTGGACTGAGATGCTGTAAAGGAGTTAAGACATTGTTAGCCCCAACACTAGGAACAAAAGGAGAAATTTTGCTTAGAAACTGAAAAATAGAAAAAAAATAGAAAAATAAACACCCCACTCCCCCAAAAAAACAACCCAAGAAACTCCATTTGGTTGAGTAAAGCCAGTGAGATCAGAGAAGGCCTGTGCACACAATTAAACATTCTGGGTTGAAAAATCATAGAATCATAGAATGGCCTGGGTTGAAAAGGGCCATAATGATCATCTAGTTTCAACTCCCCAAAATCTCTAAAATTGGGCAACATCTGAGATTTGCTCACTGTCAGAACCTCTTCATGCAGTCAGATGGCTCCTACTTGGACAAAAACTATTTGGATAAGGTCCTGTCCCAAAGCTGAGCTGAGATTTTGGGTTATTTCTCAACTTCTCCACACCCATTTGCTCATCCATCTTTTGTCGGTCACACAAAACCAGCAGCACAAACCTGGCTCTTGCTGAGATCGTCATCCCTCTGGACTTGCAGAATGTAGCCCGTCCTGCAGCTCACGTTGCACTGGGCTCCGTTGTACCACCCGCCCCCGGTGCAGTTCAGCAACGCGTTGTCGATCTCCAGCTTCTGGCAGTCTGTGGCTTCACAGGAGTAATGGACACAGCTGTGGGGAGACAAGAAGTGGCATCTGCATTCAGTTCCTTTAGTTCATTCAAAAAAAAAAAAGAAAAAAAGCAAGCTTGTGTGCCAGGCTGCAGGGATATGCTTGCATGCCGGACCCACTCAGCAAATTGCTCCTGACCAACCAGCACACCCTTTAGCTGCATCTTCTGAAGGACCGGGGCAGTGGGAATGGTGATGACAACGAGAGCAAATGACGGGTCCTGTGGCAAAAGGGAAGGGCCTGCCAAGTCTGCAGAACGGCTTTCTGCTCTGCAACACTCTCAGAGAGAAACAACACAAACAACAGCAGCATGGCCTTCCTGCGCTGTACCAACATGCATCTGTACATGTGAGCAATCCTTCCAGAGCAGTGCTTGTGTCCCATCCGAGCTACAGTCTCTGCTGAATTCAGGAGTGCCTGATACTGCCAGTGATAACTGTGCATGTGTGTACGTGTGAGGAAGGGTTTCTCTTATCTCTGCGAAACTCGATAGCAATCAACACATCCACTTTATTCCACTTCACGGGGAACACCAAATATCAGTCGTGTAGCTGTGTTGATAAGCTCTTATCAAGCTCAGCAGCATGCTGTCATTTCAGATCTCTCTGGTTGCTGTCCTGCCATCCATAAAATGTTTCCCCAGATGGAAACTCACCGCTCTCCCTGCCGTGAATTATTCTAACATTCAGCATAACTTGTAAAAAGAGCATTTTGTTTTATTCCTGTATACTCGGAGATGTCTAGCAGACATCAGATCTTTAACCATTTCTGATGACCTGAGTCAAACATTTTAGCATATCATGAAATGGAGTGTGGGACGGTCCCTCGGCTCCAGGGCAATGAAAGTATTGAGAATCCTAAAGAAAATGCAAAAATATTCTGCTGGATTTGTGACAGAGTTTCTGGCGTTAAAGACTTCTACAAAGCAATTTGCCTTTGCTGAGAGTTAAACTGAATTTAAATTACATACAGCTAAATTCTGAGGAGGGAAAATCTTGACACCATTCACCAACTTTATGAGTGAAGAACCCAAAACACCAGAAGTTACAGAAGGAGGTAATGCATCAACACACATCTCTTGAAACTCATTACAAGCCAGATATTCCTATCTCCTAGAAAACAGGTTAAGAGCCACCAAAAAGCCATCCACCTCACTAAGCACAGGACTTAGCATGTCCATGATGTTTTGCTGTGTTCAAAGCATTGTGCAGACATAATCTAATTAATTTTCATGACACCCCTGTGAGACACCTGGGCTGGTGTTGTTATGCCCACATCAGTGATGGAGAAGCACATTTGCACATGTCTCTGCTGAGTTCCGTGCCAGGTGAAATGACAGCATTATGATCTCCACAGCTCATTTCTCTGTCCCAGACCAGTGCTATATGAGAAGTGCTTGCTGCCTGTAATTTAAGGTTGCTTGTTCAGTGGCAGCCCTTCCCTGCAGTGTGATGGGCTGTACGCAATTCCTACATTCAAACAGATCTTATTTTCTCACCCTGCACAAAGTACTGACATCAGTGGGGCTGAGGAAGAAGAATTCTGCCTCTGCACTGGCCAGCTCAGTACCCTCATACACAACACATAGCACGCGGTCTGCCAGCAGTATGACTGATAAGTGGTGCTCATCACAGAGCACGATGACCCTGCTTTCATAGGACCCCTCTCCACCAAGGGCTTCATACATGTTTTCTAGTCACTGCAACTCACTGCCTGACCTACAAATTTAAACTGCCACTGATTTCACTTTTCACTGGTGAGTAAGGCTGTGCATGAGATGGGGGAAGAACAACTGGCTGGTACATCCTAGAGCCCAAGGTGGCCTCCTCCTGCAGGGAAACAAGGTGAGAATAGACAATGCCCAATACGAATCAAATGCCCAATACAAATCAGCCAAGAGCGTGAACTGCAGCACGTGAGGCTGCCCAGGGCAGCTGGGTAGTCACCAGTTGAGTACCTCACCAGTTAATCAGAAGAGTGTCTGAACACGGACGCTCAGAGAGCGTAACCGATGAATGATGCCTCACTGAATCCTCACCACGTGTCCCAGTTCACCTACATGTGAGATCTAAGCATTATTTCATTCCCCTCCATTTTTCAGACAGTGAAGCTGCCATATGAGTTCCTTCCATGCCAAGACTCCAGAGACAAGGAAGTTGACTCATTGAGGAAAAACACGAACATCGCCGCCAAGCCATTCTCAGAAGCACAATATTGCAAACCTTCATGCCCATTGCAAAACATGCAAAATCTGAAAACATTTTTGCACAAAACTTGGAGAAGTAAAATAACAGAAGACCTCTTTCATATAATGTCTCATGTTAACCAATGTTCAACGCATCGATATAGAACTGAATTCAGGCTTGAATGGCTTCCAAAGGAAGCCTAAGAAAACTTTTGCAACTTGCACAAAGAGAAATCTGGAGAAACGTGGAGCAACACAAGAAGTGGCATTGCTTTCCATTTCCTTCAATGTAAAGGACAGAAAGAATCTAATTTCTAGAGTTCAGATCAGGACACCAGATGAGCAAGCCTGGGCTTAAAAGTCCTACAGAACTGAAACGCCACAGACAAAGGCATTAAGAAACACTTATTGTGATGTTCTTCTTTCTGTTTACAAGTCCCCTTGTGGTCTTCTTAACTGGCCAGGGAACATTTTTAGCCACCCCCCCCCAGGCTCCAGATTATGCCTTGGTTAGCAGATCATCTGGGCAGCTCTCTCTGTCTGTAACTCTATATGAATGACTTCAGTGACAAACAATACAACCATTCACTTTTGTAAAAAAACAACCACTGCCACCAAATGTTTCTAATTTAAATATTTCTGGTTCTCTAGCTACTGGTTCCAATTTGGTATCAGCTACTGTCAGCCATAAATCCCAATGAATTTTGAAGTCACGATCTTGAATTGAGTTCTGCAAATGTGGAATAAAGGAGAAATGAATATCTGCAAGTAGGAAACTTAGACAAAGAACCCATCACATCCGTATTACAGAACTGTGGGTTACAGAAGCTCTTGCTTGGGTACTGTCATTTAACAGTGGTTAATCATCACATGTTCCAGAAACTGTGAAGTACTCTGGAAAGAAACAATATAGAGTATCTGAGCATTAAATCACTTCTACTATAACTGATGTTGCTTCCTGGCATGGGACAGCTCAACCCATTTTCTTGCAATCAAAACTGGGTGACTTCATCAACACTGCCTATTCCAAGTCATCCCTGGTCTATCCTGACTCCCCAGATGCATCTGGGAATTGCTTGCAAAAGTACTGGACAAAAGCCAGGAAAGTGACCCAAAGAACCACTCAACATTCCGATATAAATAGGAATCAAGCTTTGGTGCCTGGGTTATTCTCTGACGTTGTGTATTTTACCAGATCCACCTCATGATTCACCTGTTCCTGTTCTTGCTCTAAGAACGAACAACTTCCTAAAACAACATTTTTGCACCGCTGAGTGCAAGAATTTTTTTGTAGTTTCCACTGCCCGCAGTATGTTAAAAACACAGATCAAGACAAACCATTTCAGTGATGTAAAAAGCCCTGAGCTGTGTTAGTTTCACATGCAAGCTGAAGTTCTAAGCCAGTTCTTACTTTACTCAAATCCATTCTGCCCATCCCTAATCTAAATGAGCTCAGTCATTAGCCTCTAAATCTTTATTTCTCTGTGCCAATATTGGCCCCAGTTCAGCAAGGCACTTAAATATGTGCTTAACTTCAAAAGCATGGTTAAGTCCCAGTGATAGATTTGACTACAGGGGGATGTAAGCAAATAGCTGGAGGCTTTGCTAAATTGGGGTCTCGGTGACACAATCCTAGAAACATTTGTATTTTAACATGTTTATAGAAAATTGTAACAATTAAGTGGAACTCTTCCTTCCCCACACAAAAACAAATCAGCACTTCCTCCTTCGAAAAGCTTACAGCAGCCAAATGTTTTTTTCCTTAACCTTGGGGTCAAGCACTTTTCCAAAAACTCATCTTAACACAGTGCCCCAATTACCTGCTTCCTTAGCGACAGCTTTGGCACATATATATGCATAGGTGAGCATAAAGGAATGCAGCACACATCTGTGTACGAGAGAACTTCAACCATCATCCAGTCCATAAAGTCCCTGTTCCTCAGCCTAGGCCAACTAGGCTGCAGACCTGGAGCATCCTGAGGTTTTGTTCAGTAGCACCATGCATACATCTCACACCATATGGCCTTCTGAGGGTGTTTCTGGAAAGATTTATGGTTACAGTAAGTTTGTCTTCTCCCTCTGAAGACAGGAGTAAGTTCTCTCTCTAATCCAAAGACAGATGTGCCATTTGGAGAAGCAAAGGCTGCCTTCACATTCTTTGCTGCAGCTTCAGAAGTGAAAAAGGTACGAACTGCAAGGGTGGCAATGAGTTTATTTTCTTTGGATTTCCAAATAAACCCAAATTGATCTCCTTGTACGAACACAAAAAACTCCAAGAAATCTACCTGAATCCTGGAGCAAGATGGGGACTGGTGAGCCTGTGCTGATCATGCCATTGGAAGAGCAGGGCAGCCCTGTTTGCATCACATCTGGTCCATGAGAGCGACCAACACTGCAGGCACCACAGCCACGATCCCCTCAGCAATCTGACTGCAGTGCCGCCCAGTCCGACCCCAACAGCAATCCCAACAAACCCCCAGATGCAAACAGGTGGGGTCAGGAACGCACAACAACATTGAGATTTACTGAAAACACTCCATCCAGCCCCAGGTGAGCTGTGGGGGAGCAGAGGCAGGGCATGCCTGTCCCCACATTTGATGGGGCAACAGCCCCAGGGATGGGCTCGGTGCACACCATATTGTGAACTGTGCTGCCCAGGGGCCCTGTGGAACCCATAATGCACTCAGGGCCCCACACACTGGGGCAGGCCTGGGTGCCTGTGTGCTCACAGCCCCGCCAGCTCTCCACAAACAAAGAAATGGCATCGCGTTCCACTTTAATAAAAGCCAAATGATGCCGTCTGCCAATTACCAAAATGGGGCGAAGGTTAAAAACCCACTGAATTATAACACATGTCACAGACCAAAGCTCCTATGATTAACAGTTCTGTGAGAAATTCATTAATTTCACCAGAACCAAGCTGACAGAGATTGTGCTTAATGACAGAACACAGGGCAGGGGGAAGGGGCAGGGGAAAGGCGGCCCACACAGTACATAGAAAGCTGCATTAAATAACAAAAACAGAGATGAGGAGACCTGTTCTTTTGGTATAAAAAGGAAAAAAATAACTACAGTTATAAAGGGCAATTGCGTTTGCTACACTACTGAAGATTTAATTTCTTGTTGGAGGAGCTGACAGCAGAAGAGAACAAGAGCAAAGGGGATGGAGTGGGCTCCTTCTCCTTGGGACCAGGTGGGATGAAGGGGGAATGCTGCCCTAGGAGAAGGCAGGGAATGCCTTGCCAGGCATGGGCAGCCCCTGCTCTTGTTTCCTACATGGCGACAAAGTCAAAGTCCTGACTGCTGAGGAACCACTGCCAAAGGCAGCCTGAATGCACAGGTTTCCATGGTGCTCAAATGACCGCGTTGGGGGGAACGATACGACTGCTTCTGCTCATCCCATTTCACTGCCACAGAATCATAGAGTCATTAAAGTTGGAAAGGACCACTAAGATCAATCCATCTCTACCATGCCCTCTGACCTATATCTTCTCCACAAGGCTGAACAGGAAATAATACAAGCGCAATCATTTCAGCTACGTAAGTACAAAAACAGTGCCAGAGAACTAACTGGTCGCCATATCTGGTCTGAGGAATGCAATGTGAAAATAAAGCTCATTGCTTTTACAGCCCATCTCCAGTAGTTGGGTAAAGCTTGTGGTCAGCTGTGGCAGAAAACAACAACAACAACTGGAAAAACACAACTGGAAAGTACAGAGAATTTTCTTAAATCCTCTATAAATGCCTTCAGAAGGATGGAATGGATTTTCAAAAAGAGCTAACGATGGCTAAGGACAGCTACCTATAAAGTTGGATGGGATTTTTACATTTAAGCTCCTTTTTCTCTTTAAAAGTATAAACTGTAATGCATATTTTCAGGAGGAAAAAGAAGAGCACGTGTTTTATTATCATTTATTAGGTTGCCCCTAACTCATGGGAAAGATCCATTCACCCTCATAATAAAAACGGTGTTCACATTTAAGGGCCAATATATTTCTTCTCACTCACATATTTAAAGTCTGCACCCTTGCCTAGAAGTGCCTGTATCTGCCTATAAATCCTCTCCAACCAAAATAATTCTCCTTGAAGAGAGAGAAATAATATCTCTTGTAGAGAGAAGCCAAAAAGCAGGCAAAAATATCCATGTTTACCTAAGGAAAATGAAAGCGGTGAAGTCAATGCTTGTGCATAAGAAGGAAAAGTTCCTTTCAAAAATAACTAAATAAAAAGAAATTGTATCAGGCAATTGCAACCAGTGGGGAAAGGGTAGTAGGAAGTGTGGGCTGCATGGGATCATGCTCAGATGAGGTCTGGCAAAGAACATGAGTGGTAAAAGGGGAGTACCTAGCCCCTAACCTGGTTAAGATGAATACAAGAAGTCCTTCTCTATGTTCTTACTGGGGAAAACAATGAAGCAGAAAGGGAGCAAGGGGCCTTGATGCTCACCTGCCTCTTGGCTGCACAGCTCAACACACAACATCTTGGAACTGCTTAGAGCTCATGGTACAGAATACAGCACACACCATCACCCCAAATGATCTCACCACAGGGCCAGATGGATATCTTCCATTACAGCACTGCACTCAGTGGAAAAAACCCCACTGATTTCAACTGGCTTTGGATCAGGGCTCTCTTTCAGTCTCTGGTTCCTTGACTGACATGGGCAGCTCAAAGTCCAACCCAGCACTGCAACCTGCAAGACCTGCAATGTTCCCCTGAATAAGAAGGGAAGTGGCTGATGTGTTAGAGAGCAAAGGGCTGGGACAGTGAGCTGCACTGGCAACACGAAACACTCCCAAAAATTCAAGGAAAAGGAGAAAAAAAAAGAGCAGCAAAGAGAGGGTGATCCTTCTTCAGGAGATTTCTCAAGGCTGCGTCGCTGCACTGCAGAGGCCCTCTGAAGCTTTGCCTAAGGGGAAAGCATTTTTTAATAAGGAAATAACTTTCTAAACACAGAGCACTTCTAATTTCATAAGCGAACAAACGGTTCAGTCCCCACTGCAAAACGAGAGGGAGGAATGCGGTCCTGTGCCCCCGTGTGCTCCCTGTGCTTTGCACCTTCCACGGGTCCTTCTCCCTCTTTTTCTGTCCCTCCTGCACTGGGCTTTGGCCAAACATGCACAAACTGCACTTTTCATCTGCAACTCGGTGCTGCTGTCTTTGGGCCTCTCCATTTACACAACCTATTGCACGGAACGATCAGACTCCTTGAATCTAGGTCAGAACACACTGACTGGATTGATTTAGCTATAGATATACTCTTTTTTCTTTTTTTTTTTCCCTCTTTATTATTATTTTCCCTTCCCTCTCCCCTTTCTCACCCTCCCCCCTTTCCTGGAATCAAAGCAGCTCCTAAAAGCACGCCAGAACATTATCAAAAACCTGACAGCCTGCTTAGGAGGCTGAGCAGAGCTTTGCTGGGATGTGCGACTTGTTTTACTATTGCTGCCGCTATGCTATGACGACCGCTCACAACTTGGAATTCACAGCAGGAAAAAAAAAATGATTCTTTCAGGGGTTTTGCTAAATTCTCCCCTCTTCTTTTCACCACTCCGCTGAAAGGCTCCGCAAAGCTGCCGCACCAGAGGCCACCAAAGGTCAGCATCTCTGTGGGATGCTGTAAAGCAGAGACCGAGAGGGGTTGGTGGTGATCTATTGATGTGTCTGCAATAACAACAAGAATAAAACGGCAGCCATAAACCTTTCATCCTGGGGGGTCCCACTGAGCTTTTCAGAACGCGGGAAGGATCCGGAGAGGTGCGGAGGGCACTGCCGCAGCCGTGGGAGCACCGCAAGGCTGGGAGCGCGGGGCTGAGCACCAGGCAGGATGCAGGGCATCACTTTGTGCCCGCACGGACGCTTCCATGGGAGGTCCCCCCAGCGCTTCAGCAGCACAAAGCCGGCCAGATCCGGGCCGACGTGTGAGCGGCTGCAAGAGGGGGGATGCACGGGGTGTTAACTGGCCCCAATTCCAAGCGCAGGATAAAGGAGGGAGGAGAAAGGAAGAGGAAATAATTCACTAGCGGTATCCTATACGGGTTAAATGTCCCATCCATCCTGCTCAATAAGAACAGCGCCAGTTTCTCAGCGGCAGCACAAAGGGGTCAGCAGGGTTCAGGCTCGGTGCCCCCCTGCCCTCCCTGCCCGGTGTGGGGCGGTGGGTGGGGGTGAGGGCGCGGGCCGGCGGCTCACCTCTGCTCTGCCGGGCTGTACGTCTGTCCTCGCTGGCAGCTGCTGACGGTGATGGGGTCGAAGTTGTGGAAGGAACGCAGGGCCACCCCGGAGATGGCCACAAACTGGGAGCTGAAGCTAATGAGGACAGCCTGGGTGTGATAAAAAGGGTGACTGAGGTCATGGATGACGGGGATAATCAGGGGATTGTTCCTGCAGCTCAGGACGTGGACACCTGCCAGAGGAGAGACAAGATCAGAGGAAGGGTCAGATCGAGCACAATCACTTCCCGAAGCCGTGAGCACTTCAGAAGCATTTCACCCATAGGAATGGCCCTATAGAGCTGAAAAGTTATGGTAAGCTGCCTGGAGGGGCTTCCCAAATCGCTCTGGAGAGCTTAGCACAGAAGTATATCCCTGCAGACAGCTGAAGAAAGGCTGCCATTCTCTCGGTGAGCGCGGCAGACTCTCTTTAGACCACAGCCACATTTCTATTGTGCTCTGTTAAATCAGGAGCAACCATCACGGAGGAAGCGGAGTTGAGCTATTGTGAAACCAGTCGGAGGGGACAGTTGGAGCCTTTATCCCGTGCATCAAATGGGACCGGCAGGCTGGGTGGCTTTGTGCACCATGGGCAGTGCACCAGTGGCTTGTTTGTAGCTGTGCATGTCATTAGCACCCAACATAAAACTTTTCCTTCTTTTTTTTTTTTCTTTTGCATGACCTGTATGCCAAGTGTGCTCAGTTTTGCTTTTCATTAATGGTTTCCAGCCTTGGGATATCTCGCTCTTTCCTAAAAAGGGCAAAGGTGGTCCCAAAAAGAGAAGTGAGGGTGATGGACCCTCTGAAGATTTCACAGGTGACAAGAATTGCATCTCAAGAAAATAAAAGCATCTCAAGAGGTTGAGGTGCTCAGCAGCACCAAAGAGGTGCTGAGGGGACTTTTCAGTCCCATTTCCAGCAGAGCAGGTGCTCGTGACCATCAGGATGAAATCCCCACCTGACTTCCCACGGGCCCAACGCACCTGGGGGGCAGCTGAGAGAACAGACAGCCGCCTCCTGTCCTCAGCACCCCTTCCTGCAGGCTCAGGCTGGGTGGCTGACAGCAAAGCCCTGCCCCGGCAGCTCCGTGGCACCGCTCCGAGGATCCGCTTGGCTTCGGCTCCACTCACATTGCTGGAGCTCCCCCAGCAACGGCTTTGGCCCAGGCCCTTTGGCTACCCCGATACGCTCCCGACTTTGAAATAAAACAAATCCTATTTGCATGTTTAACTGGCTCAGGGATCACTATTATTATTATTTTTTTTTTTTCCAGTTCAGGTTTCTTGGTTCAAAAGGGGAGGAATTTAAAAAAAAAAAAAAAGGTTTTCATTTTTTTCTCCTTAGAAAGTGATTTCCTGTGAATTAAGACAGATTTCTGACCACTCTCTTTAAACATCTCCTACCTTCTCCTTTAAAACAATCTTCCTGTAATAAAAATAAAAAAAATACTAAAAAAAAAAAGCCAACCTCTCATTGTTTTGGTCTTTATCTGACCCTGAAATAACCCCCCTGTCTACTTGCCTCCCACAAGTCTTTTGATATCAGCTCCTTGTGGAACGGTGCACGTTTCTCACTTACAAACAGGTGCAGTTAATACTTGAAATCCTGAGTTCCCAAATTCCTTGGAAGTTTCTGCCTTCTCTGATGGAAAGCCAAAAAAGAACTTATGGTATGAGGCTGTTTATTCACTTCAGTTTCATTCCTTGCACTCAGGTGGTGTCCACAACAAACCAGACCTCAGAGCTGTGCTGCAGTTGCTGGTGCTTTCTGATCCCAGCAACTTAAACAGAGGCTTAACAAGTCAAGTTCATTTAATCAACCTGACTTCATCAGCAAAAAAATCACCCAGGACAGCACAGGGACCCATGGCAGGGCAGTGAGAGCTGTCCACATTTGCCCCCATTGCTCTGTGTCCACCTTTTGAGCCCTCAGTGCCCCTTGTAATGCACCCCAGTATCTACAAATGCTCTGAATTAACAATGCTGGTGTTTGGCATCCCAGCCTCTCCATCTCCTACCAAAGCTCAAAAGAAGTTTCTCATTATTTTCTGGGAGTCCACATGGAAAAAACCTCGTTCTGGTCAGAGAGGAAACAGAACTTCTGGATACACTGCAAACTTTGCTCAGGGGTATGAGCTTTAGTGCACTGAGGACTGACCAAGCTTTAAAACACTGCTTCTACCTTCTGGCTGGACTTGTCATTTGCAGCTGTTTAGGGCTGGCCAACTGTCCTGCATCCAGTGTATGCCAAAGTTTGAATCTCAGCTGCAGCTTCCAGCTTGTTGCCGTGATAATTCAAAAATATCAAATGAAACATAGGGGAAAAGGGCTTTGTGCTGCACTGAGACCTGAGTGAAAGCAGCAATGGGAGCTCTGCCTGAGTGAAAAGTACTGGGTAACCTACCTACACCTCTCCTCTGCTCCAGGAGAGCCTCCCTGAGAAGGTCAGAGGGGCTTTTCTATGATGAAGGGAGCATCTCAGCCGGGGAGATCTGCAGGCATCTGCTTAAACCGTGCCAAAGCCATGTCGCAACTTCATCCAGGATTTCATAACTCACCCTCAGTTTCCTCTTTGCTCCTCTTTCTTGTTCTCTTTCTCTTATAATCTGTGTCTTTACAAAATATTGCATTAAGTATTTGTTGGCACGTTTGTGTCTCCGTCATTTATTTCTCAGAGGGAAAGAGCTATGTGCCACTGTTTTGCAAATGGAGGATAAAAACCAATCCAGGGCTCTGGCCAACTGGGAGCTATTCTGACTCAACCTGCACAATTGCTCTGAATTTCTCTTTGTTCTCTGACAAGAGACACCACACACACTGTCTTTCTTTTATTCTACATCCCACCAACATTACATATTACACTGGACAGTCATCCAACACCTTTCACTTATGCGTGTCCCTTCTTCTTGGGGTTTGAGCTTGTTGAAACCACAAAATTCTGGGCACAGAAAGCTGGGGGAGGGGGATGAGTTGCCTTAAAGCTTTCAAGATGGCACTGTCAGCTTTCTTCCCAGTTCATAAAAGGGCAAAGGAAGGCTGGAAAAGAACTTCATAAGCCCTACCCTGCCCACAGAGCTGGGAGCCAGGGAGAGCTCCTTGGTCCTCAAGCTCAAATGCGGATGTAATCAGAGCATGAGACACAACTTTCCCAGGTATTTGTCCTCGAAGCAGAGGTACAAACGGTCTATCCAGGGACTTCACCACGACTAGCAGGTCCATAGCTTCTGCCAGGCACAGGCTTGAGGCAACGCATCTGTCATCCAGCCCATGTGGACCTTGTTTGACCTTCATCAAACCTGGCACATTTTGCCCTAGGTGAACTGATGTTTCTCATGAAGAGGTTGTTACCCCAGAAAGAAAAGGATCTGTATGAGTAATAAAGCTTTTCCATTGTAAGGCATCAAAGCATCTTGATGATGATTTTCTTACGCTGGACAATGGCACCAGCAAATGGCCCTCACACAGCTGGCTCAGCAGCCATCCCTGGATCCCTTCCAGAGCTTATGGGAGGTATTACAATGAAGCTTTAGAAGATGCAGTTTCCAGACCATTAAACAGCTGTGGAAACCTCCCTGCGAGCAGGGCTAGATGCAGCCCCTTCTGACTGGGCAATCCAACCAACTACACCTTGTGAAACAGAAGCATTTGCTGCTCCAGCTGCCACAGAATGGGGTTAATGTCTCTCTCTCTGCTACCAGCAATTCATCTGTATCACTGTAAATGTCCCTCCGGGGGGGTTCTCTGCATGAAGCACTAACGTGATCTTATTCTAATGACTAAATGGGAACTAAACTCTTCTGAAAATGGAGAGGTATGGAGAAATGTCTGGGCAAAACGTTCCATCGCTTTCCACAGACTTCAGTCAAACTCAGGTCTTGGGGCATTAAGCAAGCGTTCTTTCTGTCTGACCTTGAAAAAACTAAGTAGGAGTACATGTCATAATTTGTGAATGGAGCTTCCATTACACTAGCAATAAAGAGGGCCTTAAATTCAATACAATCTCACCCAGATCGTGGCTTTGCTCTTTGGTGTCAAACAGCTGCACACCAATGGTCTCCTGCTTCTGATCCAGGTAATAGGTCCCATCAGTTACCAAGTGGACAAGGACTGCTGCAGCCACCATTGGCGTGGAAAAGTAAGCCTGGGAAAACAAAAGCCCCACATGGGTTTAGATGGAGAAAAGTGCAGATGTGCTGTACTTGAAAAAAATACAAAGAGCCAATGCTGAACTTTTAAAAGATCAATTTTCATTCCAGGTCACGGAGATGTCTTCTCTTCCAATCTCTCCTACACAAACTAGCTTAAACTGGAGTTAAAAAGCCCTGCAGCTGGAGCTGCAACCTCTAAGAAACTCCCTAGACCTGCCACAGGAACGGACTTCACCACTGACTCCCTAGATGGTGTTCAGAGACTTTGTTTTGCCATTTCCCACTAAACATACTTCAAAGAAAGTTGCTGCTTGGCCCTGGGAAGGCAGTCCCATGGTATTTTGTCTAGTGGAGCAACTTCATACAAGCAGGCAAAGAGACGCGTGTTGTTCACAAGTCTTACTGCTTACCTTTAGCCAGAAAATGGTCTGTGCCATGTGGGAGTACTGGAAGTTGGCAGTGCAGGGATACCAGGCATACTGGGAAACACCATCGTTCAGGTCAATCACCTTCGTGCGACACGTCTGAGGGAGAAAGAAGAAACATCCAAACAGATGTAGGTGTCAGCAGGGAAGGACTGTGACTATTTAAAGCAGGGGAAAAAAGTCCAGGTGCACTGCTAGGATAAAATAATACACACCAGTGACATTTCTAAATACCACGAGGTTATTCAAAAGTTAAGTTTCCAGGTCTTCCACCTCAATGAGAAAAACTGAAACATAAAAAGGAGCAAAAGGCTCACAGCAGCCGGATGGCAGCCAACAGTTCCCTCTTAATTTGGTACAACAAGGGCCTTGACAGCGTGCAGCCCAGCTCTGCTCCCACCCAAACAGACCGCAGCTCTTCCCTCTGGACTCGAAGTGACGACCGCTTCTGAACATGCCAACTCCAAGCACAGACAGTCTGCAGATGCTCTCCACAGTACTCAAGCAATGTCCTATTTAAACCTGCATGTTGCTGTAACCCCAGGGAAGCCACAGATGGCCATATAAACTTGGAAAGAGGCGTAGCCAGGAAAGTACAACCCAATTTCAGCAAACTCGTTTCTCTTTTTGTTAACTAGTTTCTGTAATTTGAATCGTTTTCTTATATCTACAGTACTTTCCATGGCAGGCAGCAGTGGGATTATTATTTCTCTTTTCAGTGAAGAACAAGTAGATGAATCCCAAATGCTGGCACAGATGAAAAGCCCAAATGAGAGAATGCCTGAATTTAAGTACCACAGTCTTGCAGTGCCATCAATATGCAGAAACAAAGCTGCAAGAAATGGTAGGATTTACCCTGAAATCGCACAATGCAGTGATACTGCTTGAACCCAAAAAAAGAAAGAAAAAAAAAAAAGGCACATGCATGGCCACTGCCTTCATAAAGCCTTCATTCCCCAAGGAAGAACAAGAAAGGAAAGATGCACAATCCAAAAGACAACAGCTGCACTCCAGGACTGCTTTCATCAGAAGAATACCTGCTAACATCCACATCACTTGGGTAACGGATGGGGAGGGAGGCAATTCCTCATGGCCATGCAGTGTGCTGGCAACAGAGCTGTGAGTGCAACCCGGGGGGCCCAGGCAGCCTGGTGGGTGTGCGACGTGGGGAGCCCGGGGCACAGGCACTTGCATCAGGTGCTAAGTGAAGCCACGTACTTTGGGGGACATTATGAGATTTCTTTCCAAGGCTGGAGAATTAACCGAGCAACCTGATGGTGACGTGCTGTCATTACAGCCATTCCCATAAGCAATTTTCCTGATTATTCAAACAAAATGAAAACCTTGAAGTATAATGAGGGTATTAACGGAGGTGCTTTTAATCTTTCAAAGTCCTATGCCTGCTTGGTAGCTGTGTGAGACCTCTTGGTCCCAACAGGCAAAGTCAGTGCAATACAAAGAGAGCCTGGGATGCCTGGGAACGAGAAACCAGATTGGCCAAGAGTGAGGTAATCACTTCTATAATCTGAGTCCCTCAAGATCCAGCACAGAGGAATCTATGGGCAAAACATAAATCAGCTTTAATGGGCTGGAAGAAGATTTTTAGTTTATTTATTTTTTAAAACAACTGTGACCAAGCTTCATTGAGGCTAGCCAGTGGATAGTGTTACATTTTACAGCAGAGCAAGGCTTTACATAAACTATCTTTGGCATTTGAAATCCAGGCCAGCAATTCGACATGTACCATTTCGCAATTCTCCCTTCTTGCATTTTCAGCAGCCTGTCTCTTGTTGGGAGCGTGGTTTTTATTTTAATACCTCTCCAGCTAGGGAATTTATCTTACCCACATCTGCAATTTATATGGTCAGAGAGCTCTTTGACATGAACAAAGGTCTCATTACTTTTATGTGATTTTGTTGTTATATCTCCTCCATCTCTACTGCTCCAAAAAGGTGGTTGAAACAAATAAGATTCCTGACGTTCAGTGTGTTTTAAGTGCCACTTGATGGATGAGTGAAAACCTGTATTAAAAACTCACCCGAACCTTCACCAAAAGTTTGAATCAAACCCAAAATAAACCCCTGCTGAGGTGGATTGGAAATCTCTGATAACTTCTAAATGCCTTGTTTGATTTGTGTGCGTGTGCGTGAACTCCAGCACTTTCTGGTTCTGCCTGAGACTATCAGCAAAAACCTGAGCATAAAGAGCCTGTGTTGGAGGCTGTGCAGCCTTGGGAGAGTGTTCTGATTCCAGCAGGTTTGACTGGCTCCTTCCTGCTGAGGCTGATGCATTGCTCCTCAGTCAAGGGATTCCAAACAGCGCTGGGGTAAAGTGTTCTTCCATGAGAAGAGTATGATTGGCAAGTATGAGGAACATCCAACAGATGCGATAGTAAGAGTGACTTCGAGAGCCTCTCTTACACTAGCTGCTATCCAGCAAACCCACCTGGTGCTAACATATTCCTTGAGATTTTAGTAACAACCTGATTAGATAAATGGTTCCAATAACCTACTCGTGGCAAACATATCCCCTTTTCAATTCTGACAAGCAACTGAGTGTCACTGAACAATGGCAAAGTTGGAACCACTTGCTCAGACAGCCCTTCACACCTCTGCCTCCAGGGCATCCCTAAAGATGTCAGCAGTGTGAAGGCATCTATTACTGCCATGCCATCACTCCTGAGCCACAGTTGAGCAGTATGGGACAGCTGCATGCAGGGGGAAGAAAACGCACAAGAAAGGAGCAGTAGGAGATAAAAAGATTAGAAAAAAAGCATCTCAGTCCATTTCAATGGCCTGGAAGACAGCATCACTTCTCCTCATGGCTACAAATTCAGGCTTAGGAGAAATAAATTATTTTCTAACATCCTCCTGTTTGCTACAATGATGAAAAACAGCAGTTAAAGCACCTGACAGCTGCGGAGGGAAGAAGGGATAGATGTACTTTTCATTTCAGGGTGTTACCACACACTAAAGTATTTGCTTTGAAGAATGACGGAATCAGGCAAGACTCAAAACTTCACTCACTGGGGCTTATCCAGGTTCTCAGCCCCACACAGCAATGAGAACCATAGGAGTCCAGTCTCTGTTCCAAAGTATTTGGGGACTATTTGTGTCTACTTACTGGAAGCCCATGCCATACCCCTCCCTAGAAAGCTGCTTTCAATTAAAAAAGTTTATGTCTGTTCCTTTCAGAGGTTCTAATCCAGCTCGTCTCCCACCCACACACTTTGTACACAAACATCGAAAGACAGAATGAGCGTGGCCAGAGAGCACTGTGGGATCTTCTCACAAGAGGGAATGCCTGGAGGATTCCCTTTGACTGATTTACACAGCCCCCTGTCAATCACAGGGACAGCATGTTCTTCAAACCGCCTCTCCTGTTTTCCTTCTCTCACTCAAGGGGACCAAAGAATGTGTCAGCAGGAAGGGAAAAGTGATATATCAGGAGTGCTCAGTTCATTGCCACATCTAAAAAACATTCAGTATTGCAACCAGCTTCATTTCCTCATAATATTTTTTCCCTCCAGGTAATGCGGGAAAATTTGTTGAAGACCAAATTTCGGAAGGCAGCCTTGTGAATATTGGTCCTCGTGAATATTGGTCCAGCCATCCCATGAGTAACAGGTAGATTGCAGACAGCACCGCAGGATGTTCCACTGTAAGCCCACACCAAGACCAGAGCAATGGTGCCTGCCTTTGGCCTCACAGGTTCAAAGTTGGAAAAGAGCTCTAAGATGACCAAGTCCAACCCCAACCCACTCTCACCATGCCCACTGACCGTGTCGCTCAGCGCCACATCTCCCACCTCTGAGGGCAGTGAATCCACCTCTTCCATGGGCAGACTGCTCAAGATCACTCTTTTGGAGAGGAAATTTTTCCTAATATCTAACCTGAATCTCCTCTGGCACAACTTAAGGCATTAGCTCTCATTGCATTGCTGCCATGAAATGCCTTGTTGTGTTGGAGGGTCTATTGCCAGCACACCACGTGTTAAGGATCATCATTCCTGAGGGCTTGGCACGTGGTCCTGGGTACTGGGCTTCTCCAGCCCACATTGGTAAAGTGAAAATGATACTGCCCCACATCACAAAGGTATCCTGAAGGTAAATGCCATTGCCCCATCTCTGGAGACATTTAGGGCCAGACTGGGGCTCTGGGCAGCCTGACCTAGTGGCTGGCAACCCCACCCATGGCAGAGGGTTGGAACTAGATGATCTTTAAGGTCTAGACCAACCTAAGCCACTCTGTGATTCTATGATAACCACAGAAAAGGTGCTCAGACGTTATGAAGAGATGCATGCACGTGAAGGAGATGCCTCCCACAGGAGTGGGTTAAACACGCATCAATGACATCCGGCCCTGTCCTTCCCATTGAGCAAGCACAGCCTGACACCGCAGGCTTTGCAGACACTGGAAGTTCTCAACTCTCACGTCGTTGTATCAAAATAATCCTAAATGCAGACAGGCAAAACTGCTATTCAAACTGGGACGCTGCCCTGCTCAGCGCTGGCACCCGCGGTGGGAGCGGACGTGCCTGTCTGCATGCCCGCAGGCGCTGAGCACAGCAAATCTGTCTCTTCCCCAGACCCATCTGTTCCCCATGGCAGGGCTTTCTCCAGACCATGTCTGCAGGCTACGTATGGCTGGGAATGGCCATCAGAAGTGTCTGTCCATCAGACAGCAAAGGGGGGACGTGGCTATTGTACCCCAAACACCACACTGCCGCCTCTCCCTCCCCATTCCTGTTGCCACTTCTGCACTGAGACAATGCTGTGGGTTTGTCCCATTTGCAAAATTGTAACCCCAAAACAAACAGGAGGAGGATCCACTGATAAAACTCACAGTAGCATCTATTTGTGGAGCACAGAATGTCCCAAGTGAGGCTATACAAGCACATGGAAACACTCACACACCGATAGGAGATCTGTGGAGGCACAAACAGGCATTCTGTTTGAAGATCCAGCTGAAGAACAGATTTCGACTGTACTAATGAACCCTAATTAGCCTATAATTTTTAGCATTCAGCTCAGCAGGATGTTATTTATATTTAACTCAACAAATACCAGAGCATCTCAGCCATGACACATGCATCATTTTAACACATCCCTTTTAGATGAAACCCTCCTCTCTTCACTGCCAGAAATGGAGCTGACCATTACCCAGACATTTTATTCTTCAGTATGCTATTATTCTTGCAGATCTAAGGTCAATTTTTCCCACTGATGGTGCAGTTGCTAAATATCAGAAAGGTTCCTGCCTGCTCACTGCCCAGTATTACAAGGCAGCTTGATTGCCACATGGACACCCCCAGTTTGCCTGCTGCAGCACAGACCTCCAATCTGTTCTGAAAGCTGTTGCACTGCTCTCCTCATTTCGGCTGGGAATTGGGTTGGAGTTACAGAAAAAAAAAAAAAGAAATTGCCCATATTAGGGAGCACTGGACCATTAAAAAGGCCACCATTTGGGTTCCAACAAACACCACAAAAATCAGCCAATTTCCAAGATCATTTCAAACCTCTAGAGCCCACAGAGCTCAGATGGAAATTGTACACAAATAGTTTGATATACAGGACTTCAGAAACTTTGCTCAGGATTTTCTCCAAGGTTCTAATCAGACAGCTTGTAGGACAAATGTCCTCACTAGTGTTCTGGATATGGTATTTCCACTCTTTTAGATTTTCCTGTCAGGAGATTCAGGTCAACACCTGGCTGACCAGCATAGAATCACTGAGGCTGGAAAGACCAATAATATCACCTAGTCCAAGCATCACCCCATGCTTCTGACTGCCCTGGCCACTCAGTGCCACATCTGCCCTTTTCTTCAACACCTCCAGCAATGGCTGTTCCTCCACCTCCAGTCAGCATTGGGTCATTTCACGTCGGCTTCCTAAATTTAAGGAAAACATTCAAAGTTATTTTATCTGAACTGGTATCTATGCATTACTTTTCTGTGCAGAAACCATGGATTTACAACACTCTGTAATTGCAAACACAAGGAAGAAAAGCAAAACAGATTCAGCAGCACAGACTAAAAGTGTAAAATCATGAAACTTGTGTCTTCTCCCATTCAGTAGCCTTCTATTCATCCTAAACAGCAACTCTCCCTGATCTCTGATATTTATAAACTGCAGCTTCTACTCCAAACCTCTCCTGGTCCTCTGTGCCTGATTTGTTTGCAGCAATGCACTTGTTGAGTAGCGGTACTTTTAAAGTGGCAAGGAATGAGTCTGAAACACAGCCTGCCTAAATTCTGTGCTCTTTGTCTGTTTTTGCCCGTTTTGGTTGGGGTACTTAGAGGTCGGAAGGCAAAAGATGAAGAACTGTAGTGTGGTTGCTTTTCTCCAGGACAAAGGCATGCAGGCAGGTGATTAACAGAAAAGCTGTATCAACTGGAAGCTGATAAAACTCCCGAGGTAACACACTGATGCTGTATTACTCCCAGATTCAGTTGGCTCAAAAATAAGGGGAAATTGCATCTGTCCTTTTACCTGTGTAATGAAGAACAGGATCTGGTGGTGGGATTGAGAGGCTGGCTGTGTCTCGTGCAGGATGGAATAAAGCCCCACTGCCACTTGCTGTGTCCAGTCTCAGCACAGCCCCCTCCCATTGAATCTGGAGCAACTGATGGTGTCTGGATCTTGCAGGCCTGGCATTCAATTAGCCTGTTACTACAGTTTGCTTAACAAAGAACCACAATTTTCAGCTGAAGGACTGGCTGGATTTTTTATTAATTGAGAAATGACCTTTAAGTGTGTGGAAATACCAATGCTGGCATCTGTAGTTTGCGTGCAGTGTGACAGGATGATAAATTCCTCTACTTATACAGTAAAAAATGATAGTGTTCATTACCAAAGGGAAAATTTTCAGGGTAGAGTACTGGATGTAACACAGGGCTCCCATTCAAAAATGAGTGGGAGATGCAAGGGCTATTTTATTTTGTCATGTAAGTTGACTTAATTTCAGGAAAGCAAACGAGAGCTGCAGGGATTTCCATCAGATGATGGCCCAGATTGCATGTGCATTCAACGTGTGTTATTAACTTCAGCTCTCTCTCAAAAAAAAACGCAGTTATTTCGCTTCCAAAGAGTCCGTATAAGCAATGTAGTTCAGATTTTAAATCAAGAAGTCGCTGTTTAAGCTCTCCTTTGAATTTCTGTTATCTCCAAACTCAAAGCAAACTTCATTTAAAACAAATGAGTTAAAAATCAAAATCACACATGGTATACCTGAAAAAAAAACAACCTGTATATCAATTCTGACTGGCCCTCTCCCAAACCCACACTGGCTTTGACATCCAGCCAGGTGTAATCAAAATACAGAGGATGCTAGCTGGACCTGTGGAAAAACAATATGGAGTTTTAACTTTACAACAAAACCCTAACCAGATGATCTCTGCGTGGTTCAAAGGATCACCCCAAACACATCACCTGAGTCAGGGCCAGGAACTATAGCAAAACAGCAAGAAAAAGAAGGGGATTTAATAACCAACTCATCTTTTGCACAGGCTCACAAGTATATACTACCCCTTGGAGCTCAGGGGGACAATTAGCACTTGCTCTTGCCTCGTTTTCTATTCAGCAATGCACAATGAATGGGTGCAAAGGCAAGTGATAACTCACAGTGCACAGCAACACAGAGCACAATCTTATAAGAGGCACATGAATGTGCAACTGAGCCATTTTCCTGCCATGTGCTCCTGGTTATTCACACCAGGAGCTTGCTCTTCCTTCAGCACAGCGACACGACACGCAGGTGCTGCTCTCAAACAACAGCACTTTGCTCCCAGCGCTGCCAGCGTTTCACCTAGAAGGATTAATTCGTAGAATTAGCCCTGAATGGCACTCTCCTATTATATTCAGACTTCTAAATACGCCCACTGTTAGAAACAGCAGCCAAACGCAACCTGCTGGACAAACAGCATGAAGAAACAGCAAACAAACAAGACCTCATACTCCACTTCTGTGAACATCAGTCTCATCAAAGTTGATTGACATTTCCAACCTGCAGCAAAAGCTCCGTCTACAACTTCCACGTCGTTGCTCACCAACGTGTGAAGGCATTATAGACTGATAAGTGCTTTAGCAGACTGTATATCCATCCACTGGAGAGTGAGGTTAAACAAACACAGTAGCCAGAACATTATTGTTGGCTGCATCTCCGGTTCCAAAACTGCCTGTCTCTCACTTGAACCATCCCAGTCCATTGCAGCAAGTTGCTGCACAGAGCTACGGGCCAAGGCTGCTCATGGGGGGGCTGTGGTGAAGGAAAACAATCCCATCCCATACATTTTCACCACTGAGGAGTACAGCAAAAGGCTTTCTTTTTTTTTTCCTCCCCCCTTTGATGGCAGTATTTCATTTGAGAGCAGCTGGCACCAAGAAATCAAGCTTTTAAATGCAGAATGTGTGCCACGTATTGGGAGGATCTTCAGTGTAGTTTTTTATTGTTGTGCTAGTGGATTTGACTCACTGGATCCATTGTAGCTTCGCTAGCTTGGCACTCCTGCAAGGCAAAGCAGGACCGAGCTTGTTACAGTCTGCTCCACAGTATCCCCTCCTTGCTACCCGAAGCAGGTCCCATAAATTGACTCCAATGAAGGAAGCAAGCAGCTGGCTGGACAAAGCCCCAAAAGCAACAACAACAAATCCCAGAGAACTTCAGCTTCACCTATTCAGAGTATGGGCACACAGAGATGCCTAGAAGCACTCGGGCAGCGTTTCTGATACAAAGATAGAGGAATAGGAATAAAAAGCTAGGCAGCAGCTGCCACGAGGTGTGGGACAGGTGCCACTGGAGCAACGAGGACACTGCTGAGCTTTGCCTGTGGCCACAGAGAGCAGCCAAGCAGTGGTTAATGTCAGCTCCGACCACATGATCGCATACAGGAAAGGTCAAAAGAGTGATTTTTCACTTGAAAACATCTGTGTGTTTAAAGAACAAAACTTTCTCATGTGCAGAAAACTAGGGGCTTCCAGCGCTTTTGTTTCCAGAGTTAAAAGTTGTGTTTTTCAGCTTTCTTTAGGGTTAGGGACATGTAAACACACTGCACAAACCACACACAACCTTCACAACAAAGCACTTCCCCAGGCAAGAAGAACTGGGGGTGCCAAGCCCCCCATCCCCATCTCATTTTCTCTCTCACTTCAGCTCAGCTGTCCCTTGCTGTGCTCCCAACCAGACACCATGTTGCTGGCCTCTCCTATATGAGGACATCCACATGCCTCCAATCCCAAGGGTGGAGGCCTGCTCCGGCCTGTCACAGGCTTTAATTGGTCACATCTCAGGAGATGATGCACTGGGAAGAGGCTCCAAGTGTAGCAGCAATGGGAAGGCTGCAGCAGGGCTTGCAGGGTGCCGGCACAGGGAGCTGCACCTACACTCCAGCTGGGCTCTTGGTTCCCTACCCATCTCCTTAGCTCCAGTTGAGACTAAACCAGTATGCAGCTTGCTTCGCTTAATACCAGAAGGCACAGTCTGTGGTATACAAATCAGAAGGTTCCCAATTGTTTACCCCAGTTTTTCCCCTTGCAACGCTGAGGTAGTGGAGCTGCTGCCACACAGTCACATTTCACAGGGTGAGCAGGGACTGTTGCTTCCTCCAGCCCACACATCTGCAGCCATGCAGAGCCATGGGTTGAGGATCTGGGGAAGCCCACCACCTCCCTCTAACTCCAGTGCAGACCTGGTTGCTCGGAGGACCCCTGAGCTCCAACAGATCAAACCAGGAAACCACTTGTCCTCCAGCTGCTTTCACTGAGCTGCCATGGTGACTGAAGGACAAGCATCACCTGCATGGGAAGCTCACAGCTTCCTCAGCTTCACCACCTGTCAGGAACTCACAGCTGCCAGATCTCAGCCTTTTCCACCAGAAACAACCACTAGGACAAAGGAAAGCTTCCATATAGTGAGGCCTTCCTCTTCTAGTAGGTGAAGGTCACAGTGTGAACACAGTGCAGTGCTCAGGAAAAGGTCTGCTTTGCTAGAAGGCAGCTTTTCAAATACATTTGGATGGAGAAAGGTGAAGAGAAGGGGTTAAATAGAGCCTTCAAAAGCATCTTGCTCATTAGGAATCCAGTAGCAGCTAGATGCTAAGGCATCTCCAGAAATACTAAACCACGACTTTCCCAACTAAACATCCAAACACACCTTGGAATTTGGCACTGGCTGCCCTCATAGGATTTTCATTACAGTTATTTTTTAATACACTCCACCAGGACAAGAGGGGCCCAGCTGAGGGCCGGTGGGGCTGTGGGCAAGTGACGGGGACACACGAGGTCACAGAGAATCAAACCTGCCTTGCATCCCCTGTGCAACCTTGACTAAGTTATCCCCAAGTCATGCTTCAGCTTCTGTGTCAGAAGAGGGACCTGTGATGTTAATTACCAAAGCAGAGGACAAGAAGAACCTCTGCCCCAAATGCTAAGAATAAGCAATGACCAGCATGGCTGGCAGCTTGATGTTCTGCTGAAAGGAGGGCTTCTCTCGGGGAGCAGGTACATGTGTGCTGATCATTGAAACAGCCACATACAAAGTGGGTGAATCGTGTCTGCTTACCAGATTCACCACTGAAAAGACCTCAGAGGAAATGGTGATTCTTAAACTTCATGGGCAATTTTTATGAAAGAAGAATGTTAAACTGGGGTTCCTCAGCAATTATGGCTCCAACGAAGGCAGTGTGCTCCAGGAACTTGAAGCAACACTGGAGTTTATCCAAGGGGTCCCCAGCTCAGGGTTTTTATTTTTGAAAGTCAGGTGAGGACTGAGGGACTGACTTGAGGGACTTTCTAACATGGCATGCCTTGAGGACAGGGCTGGATAAGCACTGTCATCCAAAAATCATGCCTTTTAGAGACATCTTGAGATGAACACCCCAAAATTGAGTGGCATTCAAAATATGAGGCCTCTCATGACAATGTGGACAAAAATGCCTACAGTACTCCGAACAAGTAGTGCAGACAATCCTCCATTTAAAAGAAAAAATAAATTCCCTGCTACTGGCATGAGAAAGTTTACTTTCAGGCTTAAAGAAATGATCGTGTGGTTTTGAGGATGGCATTCCGTTCTGCTGAAGAATAGCACCCTGCCTGCCTGTCTATCTGTGGCTTTGTAGCTACATTACAATCTTGGAGAGCTCTGTTTACATATTTTACATGTTTTCTTGTGCAGAACATGAAACCAAATTACATAGTAAAGGACGTTACGGTTTCACTCCTGCACACGCTTTTCCACCCTCTCCTTCCAATCACGTTTTAATTCCATCCAAAATAATTGACTGGGTATTTTTAACTGTGCTTGATTGACTGGCAATCCTTCAGGCAGGTTTGTTTGCTGTTGCATAGGGAAATCATGCAAAAGCTGGAGAAGCTACATGCCAGGGGGGTAGGGAGAGGACGGCCAGGGCGGGGGTGGGATGAGAAATGCCGAGAACCCTTCATGCATGAACAAAGCAGACGTGTCGATGCATTTATGCAAAATCATTCTGCTCTGAATGGAGAGGGACCCAAGACAAACAACCCGGATGGGATGCAGGAGAGCTATCCCACGCTTATGGCTGGACATGCTCTGCATCTAAAGGATGGTGAGCAGCAGAAGCAGACGGAGAGACTGGCAGGTTGAGGGGCAAGGGCCGAGGAGGGGGGTCTCCTTTCAGAGCAGTGCATGCTAACGAGCACTGCTGTGGTTGCAGGGTCCGGCTTTCCAGCTCGCTGATGCCGGGGGGTCCGAGCTGTTTTCAATTACAGCGTGTAATCTGGGTGGGCGGCTGGGTGTACAGCAGATATCATAAAATGGTAAGTTACTTCCTAAAGAAGCACATAATCCTTTACTATTATCTGGGACAATATTCCTTTCTTGCCTTTCTTCTCCTCGCCTCTAGCAATGACAAATGGGATGGAATTCTGCTCTCCTTTAGTTAATGGTACACGTCTCCTGGTCCTGGGAAGAGGCAGCACCAATTTCCGGCACCTGAGGATTTTTGGTTTGACCTTCGTCTCTGAAAAGGTCAGACCGAACCTCTCAGAGAGTATGATCACTGCTTTGCTCTCTGCATCATCCTTTGTTTCTTTTATCTATTTTCTGTACTGTACACAAAGGGAACACAGTGTACCAGCCCCTGGTACTCACTGTTCTTTCCCCTTAGATGACTTGCATATGTGCTCTTGAAAAATTATTCTAAAAACTAGTGGGGGAGGGGAGTGGAAAGAAAAAAAATCCCTTGAGTGTTTGGCAAAATTGCTTGGAATCTCCTCTGACATCTCATTGTGTTCTCTCTGTCCTCCCCTTACACAAATCAGTCAGAGGCTATGACATCAGGCATGGGGTCTGCTGGTACCACTGCCATGAGCACAGGAGCACTGCAAGATGGGATGCAGGGGTGAGAGGAAGGGATCCACCGTCCATCCCAGCAGGAACAGGCAGCCAGGTGATGGGCAGCATCCCCTGCTCTTCAGCCAGCTCTGGATTGCCTTTAAGGGCAACACTCTTTCTCAGCCATCTCTCTGTAGCTGGCTCTTTTGTCAAGCTATCCCATTTTTCTCTTTTTTTTTTTTCTTCCTTCAGAAAACTGAGATCATCTACGAGCAGAAGCCACAGCACAGATGTGAGCACACATCTTTGCAGCATCCCTCACCTTGGCATGAACCCTCTGCATGGACCACATCCTCCAACGAGGCAAAGCAGCACGTGAAACACGTGAAGAAGGACCAGTGGAGCTCCCCAGGCAAACAACATCACCTCGTTTGGCAAAAAAGATTGCAGCTTTCCCAGCAATATATGTGGGAAACAAGGTTTCTAGCTATTACAGCAAGGAGCTGGTGGAAGAGTTTTCCAGTAATTTTGTAATGGGAACAAAAGGCCAAACTGAGAGGATAAAATCTGGTTAATTCACAAACAGGATGATGTGAAATGGCTGAAAGAACTAAAATGCAATGGATGTGTTGATCCCAGAACCCCCTTCAGGTCTGTGCTCACAGACACGGCTCTCAGCCAGCCCTGAGCAGTTTTCTTTTTATCCAAGATATGAGCAATGCCATTTCAAGATCTCCTGAACTTCCTGGTCCTGGGGACACGTGGGCCTAACAATGCCCAGTGCCTGCAATGTCTCTTAGGGAAAGCGAGGTTCAATACTCAAACAGTTGCTTCACCTTTCTGCTCCCTGATTTTCAAGTCTATTAAATGGACTGGAAACCAGAGAACGTGGCTGTGAAAAGGCTTAATTAATCCGTATTCACTGAAAAGATATGAAATATACCATAACTTAAGGCAGTGCGTTCCCCAGAGTTCCCCTGCCTGAACTCATCCGAGCTTTGAGCTTAGGGATGCCCTTCCCCAGCTCCTGGTGAAGGAGGCTCTGCAGTATCTGCGGGACGGCTGAAAGAAGGACTCAGTTTTGGGCTCCCTTGAACTAATTTTTGACTTGGAAATTCTCTGAACTGTGGTGCATGAGCCAGCACTGGAAATGTGCTCAGACGAGTACAGCAAAGCGACATTCCTCTTGCGGCAGCCTGTGCAGTGTCCAGTTCATCTTTTTCCAGAACTGGTCTCTGATCACTCATGGTTCCTCCATTAATGGTTTTTCTTAGCGGGATTTTGTACTCAACCTCCAGAGATCAGCAGTTCAAAGCCTGGCTCAGCTATAAATAACAAAGACATTTGCGAAGCAAATCATCTTATTAAAAATGGGGATCTTTTTCTCTTCCACCAACCACAATAAAACCCTTTACCGTTGAAGAGCAACAGGACTTGGCTGTGAATGGGGAAGTTCAAAAAGGGCCACTTGCAGAGCCGACAGACAGACACCCTCCCTCTTCTCAGCAAGATCACCCCAAAGGAAAGGAATGGCTTCTCCATTAAAAGTTGCAGGTTTCCTCTCTCCCCACTCCTGTTCAAGATTGCCCTATTTGCTGGCTTTGCCGGATCTTTGGGGAATTATCTTCAGAGTTATATTTATTAGTCAAAGTAAAACTGTGTGGCAGAGAACTCCATCATTTTTCTCTTCAATTTTGTCACAGTATTTTCTTACCAGCCTTGAAGCTTTTGCTCTGCCATGCTACTTCTTCCAGTATTCAAAATATTTTTGTGCTCTCGCCTTCTCCTTTTGTTGGAAAGTTCAGGTATACTGCAATTGCTGACATCTTTCTCTGGACAGCTGAAGACTATGTTTGTTGCAGTGAGTCTAGATGAGTGCAATTGTGGGAACTGCAATAGGGGCAGGAGGGGGCCTCTATTTGTGGGAAAGATGTAATAAGAATCCTCTTCCACAGCTTCTTACTCCATAGCAGCCCCTGTGGGGTACGCAGGGGGAGAGCAGGGTGTGTTAGTGTGGGAAGAAAAATGAATCCCAGGATCTGTGCATCCAGCAGCCTCAGGAAAGAGCCCCCTTTTCATTAACTGTGCCTAAGACGTGCAGTTCTTCCTGCACAGGGGAAAAGCCAGTACTGACAGTGATATAGGAAGAAATATACATATATATAACTATATATATAGTATATATATAGTGACTTGAACAGCTTCTGTGCAACTGGGAGGAAATACAATGAAAGACAAAGCTGCTGGGGGACTGCTGCTCAGAATCACCAATGTAAACACCAGCTTTCAAGTCTTGATCACATGCTGCTGTAACAGGTACAGAAAGGTCATCAATAAGCCACCTAAAGATCCATCAGTGCCCTCCTATGCTCCTCTGCTATAAATGCCATAGAGAAAACTATAGATAAGCTATTCTCCAGAGGCAGGAGAGGTCACCAGCAAGAGGAAAGCAGCAATGGCATCTCTTCCCAGGTCGCTCCAACCAGTGTGCAGTGGGATCATGGAAACTGAGTCCACCAACGCCACAGCAAGAACAGGACAGCCATCCTGTTACAGTGCCCACACACCACACGTTCCTAATTAGCAGCCCTCACTGATGGATCTTCACTGGTAATGGTAAAGCTGGGATCGAGCATGGAGACCAATGGCTGGCATTCTGAGCCCACGCTTTGCCAGGCTCAGGAGTGCTTTACATGGTGTAAGAAGGCCACATCCTCCCCCTCCTGCTGGTGGTGAGAAGCCTGACCCTGGCTGGATAGGAACTGGTTGGACAAACAAGTCCCGGGGGACTTCCAGTAGTGGCAGCTATTCACAAAACAGATCAGTCGGAGTGCCCTTTGTCTGCCTATTTATGCCGACTGGATCTGTCCTTCAGCTAGTATAAATCTGCCCAGAGCTACTGCCTTTCTGTAGTCCTTGCCAGCGTACACCAGCTGATGACTTAATGCTAGCATCAATAATCTTTAGCACAAGAAAAGCCCTGAGAAATAAACAGAGCTGCAGAAAACCCCACACAACCAGTCCATCAACACCGATAATATTTCACACACGGCGGATGGCAAGGAGAGGCTGTTTACAAACTCACTGCAAGAGCAGCAGGGAAAAGAACGGCCCGGGAGCGTGCACAGCCCTTATTGCTGAATTCCTCCTGCAGCTGATAACAGGTACTGAGGATCTGCGGAGGATGTCAGATTAGAAATCAAGCTGTAAAAATACCCTGTGCTGGCGCTCGCATTTCTGTGCTGGCGTGATGTTGCTGACTAGTCCTCTCTGGCTTTAAATATGATGCTGTCAGTACTGTGAATATTTCTTAATCTGCACTGAAGAGTGGCTGCCAGGAAAGTAGAAGTGGCCGTCTATCAGCCTTGCCTGTGCAGAAAGAGTGATTGTCTGAAGGGGGGCTCTCTGACCTTTTCATTTTTCAAATGTGTATCTGTTTGCCAAGAGCGTGTCATTTGTAAGCATTTTGTTGTTCAAAACAAATCTTCTACTGCAAACTTTTTTCTCCTCCTGTAGTATGATGCCATTCTGCAGCCTCATGTGAGCATGTAATGAAGATCCACCTCAAAACAACAAGCAAGGGCATACGTCCTGCTCCTAAAGAACAAGAAACAGGCAATGTCTTAAGGAACTGTGCAAACAGGGCCAGGGTGTTCAACCTGCAGAAGGAACCCTATGAGATCAAGAAAGTCCACCCCAGCTTTTGCTCATAAACCATCCTCCAAGAGTAAATAAGAGTAAATAAGTAGATATGGCTGAGATGCACCACAGTGAGATACGTGGAGCTCGGAAACAGGATGAGCAAAACTAATGCAGAAATACAGCCATGCAGAGTATTGGGTCTCGAGATAGCTAAGGATGAGAAAACGTTTTAAATTGGGAAATACATCCTTAAAATGCTTTCAAGTGCTTTGAGAGTGTCAGATAATTATGAGAAACAGGGATGGCTAACAAACAAGCAGCTTATGTATTCTGTACATTACTGCGCACTGCACTCAAACATATCTTTCATGGCATTCCTGATGAGAAGCCAACACAAATGCCACTCTGATTAATCAGGAAAGTACCCAGCAACAACATGAAAAGTTTGCACAACACCAGCAAGCACACAACCTACTCTGACAGATATCTGGGTAAAGAAAGGTGCTCCTTTCATCAATACAAAACCCCCTAAGGCTCAGTGCTTGCGCAGATAATGAAGCCAAACATGTTTACACACCAGTGATCATTACAAGCGGTGATTAGAGGAGATGCTGGGTTAATTTTCATCTCAAGCACTCCGCTAGGTAACAGCGATGACCTGCTGCCCCACCTCACCTCCCCAGAGCGACAAGTCAGGTGCTCCTCCACAAGCTGCAAGTCTGCCCTGTTCCTGGCGAAAACAAAGGCTTTCCCAACATGTATGATTAAAAAGGTCAATGAACCCCATGTGCCCGCCCTGGTGTAATACAACCAGCTGAGCTAAAGCAAAAATTCCTTTTGCTGGAAGTAAATAGCACACTGTTATCTCCCCAGGGCCCAGCCAATAACAGGAGGCATGTTCTCATTCACTCCGCCAGTGTGTGATATGCTAGTGCTCTGCCTATAAATACAACAGCTTGGTTTCCTTGTTTTTTTCTTAACAAGGCTGTGACAACTTCATCTCTTCTGGGTACAACAAACATGCTTGAGCTGTAGGGACACAGCAGGGCTTTCTGCTGTGTGTGTTCACAGTGGTGTTTTCTCCACCGCACGACCATATGCTGCCTACTGCACAGTGGCTGCATTCCTACCAGAGCACGAGGAGAAAATGAGGGCAGAAAATCACAGTGGGATGGGGACAGAGGGCTCAGGGACACGCACATTCAGCAGCACCTGAACTGGAGACAGCAGACTGTGGTACTACAGCCCACAGAGCTCCAATCAGAACAAAGTGACGAAGGCATTGGTAGGGGTCCAGAAGAAAGTTCCTTTACCAGTGTGAAATAATAAATGAGACCGTGATAAAAAGGCAATACTGGGCTCAAGATTCTGTCTTGGTACCATGCCAGCTAACCATGCTTCAGACCTTTAGAACTGACCTGGTCATTAATTTGTTACAGACTTGAGCAACGTGAACAAGGCCACATCTCTTGGATAAAGATGTTTTCTCTTGCAAGCCAAGGGGAAATGCTTGGTGTTTACTATTCACAGAGAAATCCGCTTGTCGTATCTGTGACATTGCTTTCCTCTCTGCACTGCCCACCCAGGACACCTCCCAGATAACCAGACTGCAAGAATAACTTGGCTGCATCAAATCCAAAGTCCATCTGATTCACTGTTCTGCCTAGCAGGGGGCAATGGTGGATGCTGAAGGGAGAATATACAAAGTAGCTCTTGTATATGATGATCCTTTTCTTGCTGTAGTCTCAAAAAAAAAACCAAAAAAACAAGCAATGCCGGCTTTCTTAAATCAGAGGGTTGCATCTGGGCTGTTGCATCTGCATCGTGTACAGCTCTGTTTTCTAGGCATTTATCTAACATCTTTTTGAACTCATTTGGATCTAATTCTCTCAGGGAGACAAAAGGTAAAGTTATGGTAACTGGGGCTATTTATGTTACAAAGGAGACATGTAAGAAAGGGGTTAAAGCTAATGAATGGCTTTGGGAATGGAAGGGACCTTTCTCAGAATAGAACAATAGGGTGCTTTTATGAAACCGGGAGGCAGAAAACACAAAACTATTAAAAAAGAAAGAACACTCTTTTGTATTATTCTACATTAGCCTTCAGAACTCATTGCCACAAGATAGAACCCTGTGCTGGCAGCAGAGAGCCTGCCTAGTCTTTTGGGTGGCGATAGTTTGCTAGAGGTGACTGCTACACAGCTTACTGTGAGCAGAGCAGACTTCAGCCAGTTTCCAGATGGATGACTGGAACAGAATTTCAGCTCCATCACTACTCAGAAAGAGGGCAATGGCTGTCAACTTCCTTGGTGAGCTAGCGGGCACACATGAATGTTGACCGTCTTGTTGTTACATTCATCAATGTCCTCGATGGACTCCACTTTCAAGGGGAGGTAACAGAGTCTGCTTCCCTTACCTGCGTTGCTGCTGGCTGACCGATGACCACCCAGCCTGGGCACTGCTGGTCGCTGTGATGAGAGACGGAGACGTTGGAAGCCCACTGATCGAGGAAGCCTTTGGGAGTGTAAACGCCACAGTCTTTGATGCTGGTCATTTGCTCAAATTCCTCGCATACTCCATCACCATCGTGGAAATAACACCTGCTGGGTTCATCTGCCAGAAGAAACCAAAGAGGAAAAGTCACAACACGGCTACATGTCTGTGGCTTAGTTGCTAGGATCTGATAACACCAGTGGTGCATCTGCTGGTCCAGAGCACTGGGAAGTAAAAGCGTTGGCCAATAGAAGGTGATTTTAAGGAAGCTCATCAGGAACAGCTCATTTTGTTATTGGGCAAAACCCTCAAAATATTCCTTACAGTAAGAAATTTTCTGCTTATTTTTGTCTATCGCTATTTAAAAGGATGGGGAAGGAAGAAAGTAGAGATTAAAAACACACAAGAACAGAACGTGGGTATTGGCATCCATTTCCATCCCCGACTTGGATGGAAAAAAGCCAGCAGAGGTCTGGTCTACAACATTTCCCTTTTTGTTCTTAAAAGATATCCGCAAAACAACAACAGCGTCTGTGAATTTAGAGATGGTGAAAACAGCCAAGATCACAGCCACAGCAACCAAGGGCCACGCAGATCAGTTTGTCCAAAGAGCAGACAGAGTATGCATCGTGTGAGGGTGAGCTTGCCACATACGCACACGGCTTCAACCAACGTAACTCAGATCTGACCTGAAAGGATCAAAAGCAGCAGGAGACTTTATTATCCTTGTCCATTTATTCTGTGGCTTCTCTAATGAGACTACCAACAAAGATGCCAAATTTTTGAGGTTGTTTCTCTAACACTGGCCCATTAAAAACTGAATCAAGATCCATCTACTCTTTTCAAACAGACTGCGTAGCAATAATGACTTTCAGTCATTAGAGTACTCTGTGAAATGGAAACCTTTGACCTGTTGGTATCCTATTTTGTATTGTATTATCATTGCCAGTCCCCAGAGGTATCCAGTTCTGACAGCCTGTTGTATTTTTGTCTGGCAAATAAGCCTGCTGAAAAAATCATAGGAAATTAGCCAGAGCTGCAAGCTGGACTGATGGAAACGATCCCCAAGGACAGCCCTGTTGGTAGCATTGGACTATCTCAAGCTAGGTGTCAGAAAATCCAACGGCTGCTCAATTTTGAGCTACTTCCAAACTACGAAATCCCCTGTTTATTTTTCATCATAGTTTACTCAGTGAAATACCATCATGAGCCAGAAAAAAAAAAAATAATCATTTTATTGAGATTCAATTATTTAATGACTTTCTCTCCTTTTCCACCCCCTTCTTCCCAGTCCTCCGTGCAAAACTGCAGGTCTTTGAGAGAGTACGAGTTTGAAAGAATGAAGAAGCCTGTCAGGGAACAATGTAGCCGTGGTTTCATTTCATCACAACCTCTGCAGCCAACTTGCATACGAGGTAAGCGTGGGGAAGTGTGTACTTGCTGGGCCAGCACTCGGAGCTGGCGAAAGTGAGCCTGGAAGCTGTTCAGCAGTGTGAGCACAGCTCTGTGTCTGAGGTCACATTCAAGGGGTGGCCAAACTTCTTAACAAGTCATCTTAAAATCTTCACGTGGCCAGGGGCCACTGAGCATGTAGCGCACACCTTGAAGGGTTTGGAGGAGCAGTGCTGTGAGCGCTTTGCAGAAAGAAGATGACAGTGTCTCCCTGGGGTGAGACATTACACCACAGCGGGAGGGGGCTGGGGTTTATGTGCAGATGGGCCCTAATGCAACCCAGAAGCACGGCAATGGCCTGCGGCCCTTCCTCTCAAGTTGCCCAAGGGCCCCAGTGCCAGCAGGGCCCCACTCCCCATCATCTGCTACCAACCCAGCTGGGAATGTGACGCCGAACTGCTCATGGGCCCTGAGAGCCCCAGCTGTGTCACACCTTATTCTGCCATGGGGTGCATTAATGCCACACTAGTGAGGTGGGGGAGAGACTCAGCATGTGCCTGGTGAGCCCGAGGAAGGGGTAGAGCTCCACATAATGGAGACTTGCTTCCCTCTTGCCCTGTAGAGACGTATCAAGGCATAGGACAGATCTCTGCCATGCCCCAGAACAGCGGGACAAAGCAAAGCAGCTCACGTGCTGCAGAGCACTGTGTCCCAGTTTGAGCGAGAGCCTCAGCAGACACCTCTGAGAAAGGCTCAGCTCTGGAAAGGCTGTGGTCAGCAAGCAAAAAGCCTCAAAAACAAATCCAAATACACGAAAATACCTATTTTTTGGAGTTTGTCATTTAATGAAAAGAGGCTTACTTCTTTAAAAAGGAAAAAAAAGAAAAAAAGGACGGCCCTACTGTATTGAAAATACTCAATCTTCAGCCTATGAGTAGTCAGACATACACTTGCAGTGACACACTGGCACCCAAATACATCCTGCTGCATGTCCACATTGACACTGACACTGACACATGCACACACCTTTTACACAGCCCCAGTGATGCAAACACAGCCAGAATCTCACAGCCTACTTCCCCTGCCTCCCCGAAGCTTGGACTTCTTTTCACGAGAGGCACTGAAGTAAGCACAACATTTATATAGCCAACACAGTCCTGCACTGGCTCCAAATGTTCCTTCCTAATGCGATGATAAACGTAATGGGCTTCTGATAAGATCATGTGTTTGGGATAAAAGAATACTCAAGACCTACTCCAATCAGATGACTTAATTCATGCTCACATGGATGGGAAGGCAGCCCTTGAATAGCTGTGATCCAGGCCAGTGTGTGATCCTAACAGAGGCTAATTTGTTCCTGATTATGCTTAAGACCCCAATAAATCTGTCTGCTCGGAGCCTGCAACACCCGAGGGAGGAACCGAATGGAGAGACTGCGATGTCTGAATTCAGTGGAGCCTGCCTGAATGATTAACAAAGTCTCACTGAGCCACACTGTCACCAGCCCCTCTGCAGCGCATGTCCCTTGCCTGCAGTGCCCACTCACATTGACGTGATGTGAAAATGATGAGGGAAAGCAGCTTCTTATTTTTCTTCTGGGGAAGATTTGCAAGTCCCCATGCTGACACGTCATCCTGAAGCCATGCTTTGAAGGGAGCGCTGGTGAGATGAGAGGGCACGTTTCCTTCCTCCTGGTTTCCTACTTGGAAGTTGTGGCAAAAACAGGAACTTCTGCAAAACCCTTCCCAGCCACTGAGGAGGGGATGAGGTCCCACTGACCTACAGCACCCAGCTCCTCGTGGCTCAGACTGCTGACCCTCAGCATGCTCTGCGACGCTCAGCAGCTTTGAGGTTGGGCTTTCTCTTTTCAGAAGCAACTGGAAAATGACCACATTGTTTCTTCCCGTGATTGCCCTCCCAAAATAAAAACCAACCAAGGCTTTTTCCCTTTCCACAGTGCCTGAACATTGCTCGGTTGAATCTCCACAGCCCTTCAGGCTCACAGCCCAAGAAGGCAGTGTCAGGATGTGTATTTCTAGTAGGCAATAGCAAACATCTTTATTTCCACAGAGGTGCAGAATGCCTTTTCTGATCTGTTCTTGGCTGCTGTTCCATGAAATTCATCCAGAGCCTTGATAATATAATCTAATTTTTGTCTCCACAGAGGTCTGTAGGCTGCAAAGCCCTGATGAAGGTCACGGGGATGTGTTGGCTGAACAGGACCTGTGCCATGGACTGCATTCATCAACACTACTCACTTTAGAGTGGAATCTGATTCAAATAATATATGGGGGAAGAGAACATGAAGTAAATCTGATTTTCCTCAAGGAAAAATGACTTCAAAAAATTAAAAAGCAGTTGCCTGCAAATCCAGCTTAAACCTAGAACAGCAAAATATCTGCAGGCATAGCACCTGGCAGCAGGAGACAGCAGCTCTGGGGGATGACAGCAGATGCTCAAGGATACTGAGCTGAACTCAGGGAGCATGTGCTCATTCAGGCAGTCAGAGCTGCTTTTATCTGACAAAGCCCTCACTGAGGGCACCAAAATGTCAGAGCCAAATCTAAGTCACAGAATCACAGAATGGTTTGAGTTGAAAGGGACCCTTAAAGGCCACCTGGTCCCATACCGTGCAATGCACAGGAACAGCCACAGCTCCATCAGTGCTCAGAGCCCCAACAGCGTGACCTTGGGTGTCTGCAGGGATGGGGCATCCAATACAAGTCCCTTGTTTTGGGATGGTGGGAAAACAAAATCTTTGATTTAGTGAAGATTTCTTTGACATCCACAAAGGGGGTTTGTTGGAGAAACAGATTGGCAAACCTGGTACGTTTCCTAGAACTTGCCTATTGCAACTGGACTTCAAGACCCAGAATAACCGTGGGGCTACTACTGTGTGTAGCACCACAAAATGATGAGAGCTCCATTTATCCATGCTTCTGAAGGTGCTCATGCTTAGTGCAACACGCAGTTTTATACAGCCCCATCCCCTGGGTTCAGAGACAAAAGGATGCACCAGGTAGGGCACAGGGCAGTGCCTCCTCCCCACCACCACCACCTGTTCAAAGCGAGGGCAGAAAAACTCCAGCGACACAAACCAAGTCTGGCACGCATCAGGAAGCAGACATGCAGGATATACACTTATCTGTGATAGGCAGCCTTCCACCTCATTAAAAAAAAGAGACATAAAGAGATCCACTTCATAGCAGAGGGCACATCCTCTGACGAGGCTTTTAATGTCCAAGCTGCATGGCCAACATGCTGGGGACAGACACTTGGGGCGGCTTCCTGTTTTCAGCCAGGATGCACTGACTGGCTTCAGCTTAAGTCTTCTTTTGTGTAATAACTACTATTATTTTTTTTAAGGCCAGACAGAATAATAATAAAAAAAAAAAGAAGTATTTTTAAGCTCAGCTGTTTACTTGGGGATCCTTCCAACTATAACAAGCCTCATGCCACATAACTATTTGTCCGAGTTAAAAAAAAAGAGGAAAAAAAGAAGGGAAAAAATGGGGGACACAAAAATGCAGAAGCATTGTCTCAGAGTTACAAATTGTTGGAGTGGAGCAAGCTGCACATGTTAACCCCTGGAAGGTCCACTCTGACCTCACTGCAATTCAGCAGCTCCTGCAGGACTGGGATCTGACCCGTGTCACTTAATGGCACCTCCAGCATTGCTCCTGGTGTCCAAAGATGAGGAGAAATGTATCCAGAGGTTTCCAGCACAACAGCAGGAACAGTTCCACTGCAGATCTACATGGCTGGAGGCTGAGGGAGCACAGAACCTGCCCGTTTATTTCTGAGAGCTTCACCTTTGGCTGCAGCGGGAGCAGGGTGAGCAATGTGGCTGCTTCCAGGATATCTGCTAATCTCTTCTTTAGCACTGCAGAAGCCAGAGGCAGAGATATTTCCTGCTGCAGCAAAATATTCGAGAGTTATTTTCCTTCCTGGATATTCTGATCGGAAAAGACACAACACCATTGCACAGAGCTCGGGCAGACCTTTCCAAATCAAGTCGCCTATCAATACACGGTGACATTTTCCTTCAATGAAATAAAGCAGACACTATGGAAATGAAGTAAAGGCGGGTGTTGCAATCTACTGCAGGGCATCCAGGCGCCTTGCAGGAGGCAGCTGTATTCACGACGTGAGCTTTGTGGCAGTGCATCCCTGGGTTGGGTCTTTGATTGATCACATTGGGATGGGAGAGCAGTCAGAGTGCAGCAGTGATGCAATTGATCCACACGCTGCAGATACAGTTCTGGCTTCCTCGCATTGCCCAGCTCAGAAACTTGATATTCACCTCCAAGAACGCAGAGTTCTGTCACTTAAGCAGAGGAATATTTTGTGCTGCTGGCAGTGGTGGAAAGACCCTACATGTTCTGTGTGTAGCCAACAGGAGCCACTGTGGCCTTCCCTCCATGCTAGGGGAGCACAACAACACCTTAACAAGAAAGGACAGATGGAACTCACAGCATTTTTCTGATGCAACACACAATAGCCCCATGATTGTTCTGAATCTTGAAGCTAGCCCAGTTGCAATCCTCTTCCACCCAACCTTGTTTCCCTCTCTTGGTGTTCGGATAAATTGCAAAAGCAGTGCTGTATTTCCTTACACAGAGTTATTTCCTTACACAGAGTTATTAGCTGCACTTGGAGCCCGTTCAACTGCAAATCTTGAAATTTCTGTCACACGAGGCAGCAACTGCTCCCATTGACACCTGGCCGCTTGCTGAGAGCCTGGGAAGGAGCCCAGGAGGAAAACTGTTGCTGCCACTCACTAAGGAAAACAAACAGCTTGTTTGTGCGTGTGGTTGGATGTTATTGCAAAGGGAGGTCTTGTGCCCGGCATCACCCTCAGAGCACAGCAAGCTGCTGTTGAGTCACGGAGGGTGCTCCAGGGAGGGAAGCATGACCGGCTGCGGAAGCCTCTTTGATCCACCAGGAGTGCAATGCACGAGGGACACAGCAAGCAGAGGAGAAATCCACTGCTGGGCTCTCGCTGCAGCTGTGTCCTGGACTCCAAAGCTGGATTGAGCTGGGCTGGAGTCACTGGCCAAGAGAAAAATGCAGGCAAATGCCACCCCAGCCCACACGCTCCTCCACAAGAAAGCAACTGTCCTTTGTGCTTTGCTGCCTGAGATGCCTGTGTGCTGTGGTTCGGCTGGCCCTGCTAAGACAGCACTATTAATGATGACAGTCTGAAAATCACTTTCAGAGACTTCATGACGATGTTGTTATTACTAACTTGCCAAATGAGTGCTTAGACATTTTGGAACATGTAGCCACACTCCCATGAGCCGCAGGAAACAGTCAGCTTCAAAGTATTTGCCTTAAGCTGAAGGATTCACACAAATACTATCTGTACAGCTCCAGTCATTAAATTAATTGCTATCTGCTATGAAATTCTGCTATAGATCCTCAGCTTCTCCATCCACGGCAAGCCGCTTCCTCACTACCTTACTCCTATTGATGCACCATGAGATGCTGACCTTCTCCTGGTAGACAACTCTGCTTCTCCCATGCTGTGCCCTGCTGTGAGCCCTCGGTGGGGTAACGCCAGGCCCTGAGTGCTGTGTGTGGGAGAAATCCCCATTAGCTGCTGCATCACAGCCGTGCTCCCGTGCAGGGGACAGGAGGGGAGGGAATGGGATGCTCTCAAAGCATGCCCACAATGAATATGGATGGTCATCCATCAATGTGTTTTAAGCACATTACTTCTCTGTCAGAAAGGGAAAAAAAGAAAAAAAGGAAACGAAAAAAAAAAAAAAAAGAAAAAAGAAAGAAGGAAAGGAAAGACAAGACATATAAAATTAAGTTTGTGTCACTCATTTAACACTGCAATTTCCCCAGAGGATTATGCACCAAACGGAGATAGCAAGCTCATGAATATTAATCATTTCCCTGAATGCAATGCAGCCCTCCAAACAATAAGATTAGGGGAAAGTGCTATGCTTAATTTATGGATAATGGGAGAGGTAAAGGACAGAGCTCCCACAAAGGTAGGGCTCACAGCTGGAGGGAGAGGCCTCCAGGAGGAGGAGGGCAGATCCAGATTTGTGAGGGACCAAACAAGCTCTTGGGGCCAAGCGGCAGCAAAAGAAAAGGTGTTAACGGATCGCTGACAAATTAAAATCATACTTCTCTCCGAACAGCCACTGTGACTAATGCTGCAAGCACGCCAGAAATCGGCGGCAAACTCAAGAGCTAAATACGTTTCCTTTCTGTTCTCTTCCACTCTGTGCCTTCTCGTGGCGTTTCGCACCCCAAGTCCCAACCCAGTGCCCAGGGAGATGTGTGTCTGACCCCACACCCTCAGCCAAAGGCAGCAGAAGTGCTGCCCCACACTGCTGTACAAAGGCTTCAGCAAGGAGCCCTTCCAAGCAAAGGAGATAAAGTGCAGCAATAATAACACCAGTGAGATGTGGTTCAAAACCCCATAAATTACCAGGCAAACTTACAGCTAGATAGAAGTTTTGCAGCCACTTTCCAGCTGGTTTGCAATGAGTCTATCGGTCTTTACTCATCTCTTTTCATATTACTCTCTCTCCCCCTCCCTTCTTTTTTATTGATCTCTGCATCTTTTCTATTATATCCTTCTCTTTCTTCAGCACTGGAGAGCTAAATCAATGCATAATGCACATCACACTCAACAAAAGGAATGCAAATGAAAGCAGCACTCTTTTTCAATGCACACACATATATCTGGAAGCATGTGCACGATGTTTGTGGGAGAGTGCACACCAAGGACGAGGTGCTCAGCTGCTTATTAGACACCCATTTCCCAACAGCCCGGTGGGAACAGATCGAGCGCTAAAAGGCTCTGGGTTTGCACAACTGCAAATCGTAACTCTTCCAAGTGGGGCCTGTTTTGCACGGGATTTTGCTCGAGTTTGCTCAGCAATGCCAAAAACCAGGTGTCCTGGGTGAAACCACAAGCAAGGTGAAAGCAAAGCAGCCAGGAACAGGAGAGGGGTACGTCAGTCCCTGTGGTTCACTCCTATTCCACGAACCAAAAGGCAAAGTGAGGCCCCTGTGCAGGGCAGATATAAGATGCAAAATCTGCTCCGCAAGGGGGGAAAAAAAACAACAAAAAAAAAAGAGTATAGGTGATAAATTTCAGCACGAGGATGGGCGAGCGTGCCGCAGAACTTCAAAATAAAGCAGCGCTGCCAGATGCTCCCATTAATTAATTAATTAATCTCGCTGTCGCTCTTCAGCATGTTGCAGGGAGAAGATGCTATTAATCTTATCTGTTTTCTTTGAGTCGGCTTTGTGTGCAGGGAAGGCCAGGACAACCTGACAGCAAAGACCACACAGTTTTGTCCCTGCCTCCCTCCCCCCTCCTCCCAGCAGAGCAGATTGATCCGCTGTTATCTGATTAGAGAGGAGAGGAGGAGGGAAAACAAAACCAAGAAGAAGGAAATAAAAAAAAAAAATAGCCTAATTTTATTACAGGCACTGGAGCAAAGTGTCTTGTGGCATTTATTCAAAGGAAAGTCAGACCAATAAAGAAAAAAAACACATTAACATCGTGATCCTAAAAGGCAAAGGGACTAAAAGAGAGAGAGGGACACCTGCAAACAGGCTGCCTCTGTCCATGGGGATGTCAGCACAGCTGGATGGCAGCCTGAGCCACGGGCTCCAGCACTGAGGCTGGAGCTGACTTTTAAGTTGGCCCTGCATGGACCAGAGACCTCCAGGGATTCCGTCCAGCCTCCGCAACATTCACAAGATCAAACCCTACAGTCCTGATTCTGCAAAGCCTCTGTACATCATGGGAGGCTCACTGAGTTCTTCGGTGAATGGGAGTGAAGGACAGTGCTGAGGCACTGGTGCAGGCTGCCCAGAAAAGTGCTATGGCCAGGAGGGATGCGGCTTTGGGCACCTGCTCTGCTGGGAGGTGTTTGTGCCATCAGCAGGGGTTGGAACTCGATGGTCTTTAAGGTCCCTTCCAATTCCATTCTGTGATTCCCAGGGCACTAAAAAGCTGCACACTGCAACAAGAATATTGCTGCATAAACAACAGTCTGAAATAACTTCTTGTTGTCCTACAAGATTATAACATGTATTAGCCTCATAAACATAGAAATAAATTACGCCTTATTTCCCTCTACTCCTCAAACAGGGACCCAAGCAGTCTGTATTTTCCAAGAAAACACCCCACCAGCCTCAAAGGAGACTTTTGTTTGGCTAAAGACAGTGGACTCAGGGTTATACCCAAACATAAAGGTGGGCTATGGCCAAAGAACCGACATGGACCAGGGAAATGAGACCTACGATGGTGCACAGCTCCATCCCCAGCCCTTGCTGGAACCAATCTCGGGTCATGCCTGACTTTCCAAAAACCCAAAACGTTTGCATAAGTGTTTATTTCGCTTTCAAAATATTATGACTAATATATTTCAGTGCTTGAGGTCTAATTCAGCAAATCACTTGAAACACAAATGTCACTTCAAGACCACCAATAGTCACAATTAGCCCTGACCATAAATATTCTCATATTTCAATAGAGCTATTTACATATGTAAATATGGAAATAAGTACATCACCGAATCAGGCCTCAAGTATGACTGTGTGGGATGCTGAAGTAAAAATGCGGTGGATGAGACAAGCAGTTCCCAGCTTACCACCCAAGGGAAACGTGTTGCCTGTGAGGTCCGTTATATGTTGTTCCAGCCACAAGAGATAATCATCAGATTGCTGAAAAGAGCAAATTTCAGTACTGCCAACATTATATTAACTGCTCAGGACTGATGCCCTGAGCTGAAGGCATTGGATCACAAGATGGGACAGACAGAGCATTCGCTTGGTTAGTCCAGATAAGGAATCCCATAAACCTCTTGAGAAGAGACTGATCCCTTATAAACATTAACTTTGGTTTCAGAAGGTCTGCATGTCTCATCCTTTCCCGGATCTCCAAGTCCTGTTTGGGAAATGCAATCCCCCAACGCAGAGCTGCCCAGCACAAGGTTCAGCGAGAATTGGTCTTTTCCCTTCTCTGCCCCCAGCATTCCTAGAGAGTTTAATAAATATGTAAAGCTCACAAACGCAGCCCTGCTATCCCAGATAGCCCGAGCATCTTCCGGCCATTGTGCTTCCAGGTTTTGCTAATCAGAGCAAACCAGGCTTGCAAATGAAATCTGATTAAGTAGTTTTCACCTCTCAAAAAGGGGATTAGCCAGACCTTTGATCTTCAGATACTGATTTGCAACTCAAAGGAGGTGTGACCTCAGCTGGACTTGCTTCTGGTCTCAGCCCCTTCCCCTTTCACTCCTCCTCCTGTTTACCAGAAAAAAAACCAGTTCATGTCTTCTCACGTAGCCAGATCTAAAGCCTATTGAAGGCGGTGGAAAGCCACCCACTGACTTCAATGGGCTTTGGATCAATCCCACAATGGCTGACTTAGCCCTAAGTCCTAGGTTGTTTCAAAGCCAGCAGAACCAATTTCCCATCAAAATGACCAGAAGCTGGGAAGATATGTTCGCCTTTCAAACCTACAAATTCCAACTTTTTTTCCTCTTCCATGACAACTCTTCAGCTGGAGATGCTGAAAATACTGTTGATTTTTTTTCCTCGCGCCTTGCATACAGCAGTTGCCCACCAGTTGTAAGTGGAAAGGCTCTGAGCCAGACTTACCAATGCAATTAAAGGATAACTCCTGCAGGCAGAACAGGGAGCAGCCGTCACCATTGATCTTATTCATGTCATCACATTCTTCCCCCAGGTCTCTACAGGCAGGGCACAAACAAGAAAAATGAGTCAGATGGTAAATGGCGTCATCCCAATGATCTGCAGAACCCCAAAGCCCTGACATCCCATGGAGTGGCACTGCGTTCCAACCCTGGACACTCCTCTCCCTTCTTTCTTCAGCTCCTACTTTCATCATCCCTGGTTCACAGACTTGCCTGGCCACTTCTCTCCTACACATGTGGATACCACTTGCTGTTCTCTGATGAGGATATGAGCAACTTCCTTCATATCTGGTGCGGCTGCAGCTCAGCAGGTGGGGAGAAGGAGAACAGGAATCTCTGAAACCCTTTGTATTAAATCTGGAAAGGCCAGTCTATGACCCCAGTATGGAATAACAAGGTACAAAGCCCAGCGGGGCTATTCCAGGTGACAGCGGTCTGCAGGCACTGGGTGGTGTCAGGGATGGGGTCCTGCCTTGCTCCAGCCCACGCTGTTGCTTGTTTGTAGAGTGCAAACCAGATGAGAAAGAGGCTCCACAGCTGCAAGTGGGGACACAACTAAGCACACTGTGACACAGTCTGGTTCCTGCTCGCTCGTGAGGCAGCTCAGCTATTGTTCGACGCTTGCTGCAAAGCCACAAGTGATGTTTGAGGAATGTGCAAACATAACAGTAGGAGAAAAGTTATGGAAAGCAAAATTAATCTGTCTTTCTCCACCTCTCTCTCCAAGACTGGCCGGGATTCATAAGTCAACTGGCTGCTCTGTTTGATTTTCCTGCCTGTTGGGCCTCATCCTGCAAATACTTGCTGCCAGGTATATAATCTGACAGAGCTGTGCTAGTGACTGCTGATCAATAACATTTCAAGACAACAACATTGGCTGGATTAAGCATTTGTTTGTTGTTACTTCTGTAATCATAGTTAAACAATCTTATGCCACAAAGCTTAGAAGCAGGTGTCCCTGAAGTCCAACACAGTAAAAGAACAAACCTGAAAGCAGTTGTAAACGACTGTTTTACACTTCCAGTGGTCTGGGGGCTGGCAGCTGCTGAGAGTGAGGAGCTTACTCAAAGTGTGCAACCCCCAGCAGCAAGTCCAACGCTTCCAAGTGCACACAAGTCCAATAGGAGGATGCATCAGGAACCCAGCAGGCCACTTGGGGCTCTACCCTGTCCAACAACTGCCAGGCACATGGGGCTTCATGTGGAAGGACAGCATCAAAGACAGTGGGAATTCTTCCAGCATAAGAGCTCCATATAGAAAATATCACCTACGTGCACATGTAACAAACAGCACAAACAGCATACAGCATGCTTCATATCAATCCTGCTGGACTCCACTGTCTGTCTCTCTGTCTGTATCTACTGGTGCCAGGACAGCAGGGCCTAAGTTCCAATTAAACGTCATCGTCCTGGTAATCATCAAGCACATGAGTCATTACATGCAGATGAAAGGTAGCCTAAGCTAAGGAGACATCAGTGGTCATCACTTTCTTTCTGTGCTCAGATTGTGGCTGGGTAGATGTGCTCACATTTATCTGTTTGCTCTTCCAGACTTACGTTTGGATAACTCCATCTCCACAGTACCCACTCCCAGAGACGTAGACAAGTGCTGGGGAGGGTTCACTCTGCTCTGCCCCAGAAACAACGACGACCTGGTATGTGTAGGTGGTGCTGTCGCTCAGCTCCCTGCAACACAAGAGGAAATATTGAGTGACAGCCCATCAAAGGCAATGACAAAGGGCAGAGAAGGAGTTACTGCAATGAGGGCTGGCCAACAGAAAGCAAGTTCTGGTTCCGTCAGGCCCTCAGAACATTTTTTCATTTTGACGGGGATAATTTTGGGTTGGCTGCTTCTTTTTTTTGTGAGCCCCGTACATCCATGCTTGACTCATGCACAGCTCTGAGCGCATCCTGGTGCAGCTCTTGATTATGGAATCACAGAATCATTAAGGTTCTGGGAAAGACCAAGATTACTGAGTCCAACCCCAATCCAACCCCACCATGCTCACTAACCATATTCCTCAGTGCCACATGTCCACGTTTCTTGAACATCTCCAAGGATGGTGACTCCAGCACTCCCTGGGCAGCTGTGCCAATGCCAGATCACCCTTTTGGAGAATAAATTTTCCCTAATGTCCAACCTGATCCTCCTGTGTTTGACAGCTGAACTACTTGCATGTTGCTGCTGAGGTCCATGCCTGCTGCACAAGTGACACTGCACCAGCACTGACCCCAACTGTGCACAGTGCTGAGTGGTCACAGCACTGCTGGCACCCAGAGAAGCAGCCGTGGGCTCTGTCGTGCTCAGGGACAGCACTACCTGCAGCTGATGGCACAGCTCACGTAAGGAACTCAAAACGCTCTGCAAACACCGATTACGTCCTCGACAGCTCAGTCCAACTGCAGCTGCAGCCAATGGGAATTTATCTATTGATCTCAGACAGAATTGGACTGGGGCTGTTTCTCTGATAGAGAACTATGTTACCTACTTTGTGTACAGGTACTAAACCAGCAGAGTTAAAGGGAAGCTCTCTTCACTTTAAAAATAGGATTCAAACCATTGTCCTGGATCACGGTATTAGCATCTAAACAGTCACAAAAAGAATTACCAGCCTGTTCCATATTTATACAGAGCCTTAACTGCTTAAATCCTGTGAATCTCTGAACAAGACAAGATTTTTTTTTATATATATTATAGAAAAATATAAACCTAATGTGAATATTTAGGTCTTTCATGGCACGTTTTATGTTAGCAGAACTTAAGATGTTCCACAAAGAAACTCATTACCGTTATCCTCATTGTGCTGATCTGCAAAGCCACAGAGCAGGGGAGATATTTATCCTCTATAGAGCACCAAGCCATTGAAGCAGGCATCGGTGGACTGAGGTCCAGGTTGTTGACATTACTATCTCCTTACAACACTCATTAAATTAACAAGCACGACTTTAAGTCCAATACCACACATTGTATTTTACAACAAAGCTGCTTCTCATGCCTGCAGCATAACTACCACGGAATGAAACACGTGCTTTCACACAGGAGTTTGATTCTTTGCTGCCACACTTTAAATTGTGGATAAAACTCAGTGGAACCAAAGCATATCACCAGTGTTTTCTTATTGATTCTTGTTGGCAACAGCCTGCAGTATCTATTGACTAAACATGAGAGACCTCAGGTAGCATGAATCTCAATTTGTCCGTGCTGGGGAGATACCTACCTAGGTATTAGTGTGGTTGTTTAATTAGAGTGCAAGTTATCCAACTTCTGCCCTAGTAATACCCTGTATAAAGCTGTCATGTGAGCCAACCAGAAAAAAATTACATAAAATAACTTCAATGGCCAAACACACCCCGATGTGTAACACTGAGGTTTTCACTCCTAGATAAATCCGCTGATTAAGATCATCGAATCATTGAGGTTGGAGAGAACACCAGGATCACGAAGTCCAGCTACCAACCCTCCTTCACTGTGCCCACTAACCCAAGTCCCTCAGTGCCATGTCTACTCTTTTCTTCAACACCTCCACGGTCAGTGACCCCACCACCCCCTGTGCCAATGCATCACCACTCCTTCTGAGAAGATATTTTTCCTAATATCCAACACGAAGATGGGAAGCACCCGATATACACTGATGAAACAAAAAGCAGAGGCAAGCTTTGAATATTAAAGGGCGATTCTCTCTCTAATTGTTTCTCAAAACCATTCATAAAATATTTAAGATTAACAAGGATATTTGTAGAAATTTAGATTTTGCCTCCGGATATCTTCCAACCACAAAAACGTTCAGTTCTTAGAAAAGCCTTGCTATCAATGAACCGTCCAGGCAGCTGCAACATCTACAAAATAAACAGATCAACAGTGCTTTCTGATGTGCTGAAATCATGAAACACAAGCGTGAAACACCGACAGAAGTTTTCAAGTTGTGATTTTTGCACGTGATTTCCACCGGCAGGTGATGGACAGGCATCCAGCCAACAGCAAAAGTGCATCCCTGCAAGTGTGCCTGCGTGTGTGGGAGTGTTTGTGTGCGCTGGTGTGTACATGGAAGCAAAGCAAAATCAAGGCAAAGTTCACATTTGTTTATGCACAGGGTGGGAAGTTGGCAGAACAGAATGGAAGAAGACACAGTACTAAATTAAGCACAGGAAAGAATATGGTGTTTATGAATTATTAGGTGATTGGAGATGGATGCGTATGTGGGTGAATGTGACAGAAAACTGGAAATGAAAAGTTATTACGTGGGGAGAGCTCTGGTGTCTTTAATTATATTGACTGTGAATGCAAAATCTGGTATGCGGGAAGCATCCTGAGCGCGCTGGGGAGCGCTGACGTCAGGCACTGGCAGCAGTGCTGCTCCATGCTGTCACCTGCAAGACAAGGGCTGCTCCAAGCAGGGATAAAAACAGGACTGGGGCCCTGGCTGCTGCTGGCGTTGATGGTGACAATGCTCCTTGCAGTGCTCCATGCTGTGTCAGGAGGTGAGAAAGGAGAGCATCTTTAGCGCTGAGGATGTGAACAAACACTCGTTTAAATTTATATCTATGGTCTTTTAATGACCTTTTCGAGAACTGAGTGAGCCGCATTGATCGCTGCGGCTTCCGCCCGTGGGGAGGCACTCGTATTAAAAAGCAATGACTCAAGTGCTCTGCTGAGAGGGGGAACTGGAGCGTGCCGTGCAGAATGCCACCAGGGCTCCTAGCCCGTCTGCTGGTGAAAGCAACAGATCCAGGGTTGGAGATGTACAGCCCTCTCTCCCTTCTCCTCGTCATCCTGGGTATGGGGGGCAGTCATGTTGAACTTGAAACATCCATTGGGCAATGGATTGCTGCTCTCTGAACGGGTATTTCTGTATAACTTACAGGGGAAAACATCATTGGGAAGCAGTTTTCTACTCAAACCAAGGTGGTTTTGAAGGATCACCAAATTCACAGGTACCCAGCTGTGACCCAGCCACACCTGCTCGATGCCCACAGCTGGGCTGCAGACTGAGGGCACAGAACCATAGAGTTATCTGAGTTGGAAGGGACCGTTAAAGGCTATCTGGTCCAAATTCCTGCAGTGCATAGGGGTACCTACAGCTCTGTCAGTGCTCAGAGCCCCAGGTCCAGCCTGACCTGGGATGTCCCCATCCAGGGATGGGGTATCCACCGCTTCTCTGTGCCACTGCCTCACTAGGGGCACGGCCCCTGAAAGCACCAAGGGAAAGCAGCGACCTGCTTCCCTCTTCCCACTACCATGGCATGTCTGTTTTTCCTGCTACAAATAATAGCAGGAAGTTGTTTTGTTGTTTGTTTTTTTTTTTTTTTAGCACAACAAATTCCTGTTTTGAACAAAACTGAAAATATCCAAAAGGCTTATCCTACTTTCTGTCCTACGAAAACAGAAATGGCCGTAAGCAATGAAAGAAGACAGTGTTTGTGTTATTTAAGGACAAAATGACGAGGTCTTAGGCATCTCCAGTTAAATTATGGCTGTCAGAGGTACTGTTAAGTGAAGCAGACACATCCTGCACCGCAAGCACCCTACAAAGGACCCAGCTTGCTTTGGCTTTCAATAGTCACCAAGTCTTGTGCCCAAAGGCAGCGCTTCCCAAACAGATCTTTGCATCCTAGAATGAGCCCCAGTCCATGAGCAACGTCCCCACATCCCTACAACACAGTCAACACTTGCAGGCTCTCCAAGAGCTCCCAAGACCAATCGATAAAGAGAAACTAAGGGGAAGAGGTCACTTTAGGACAGTGTGGATACATGTGCTCCCCAGCTCCCCTCCTTTTTCCTGTGTTGCCATTTGCATTGTCCACATAAGATTATTCTCTTCTATTACCTTTTCCTCTCTCACATGCACTCCCCTTGCTTTTTCCTTTTCTTCTTTTAATAAAAATGGCATGAGAAGCACGGCAGAAGATAATGAAGAGAATTCCTGCCTGGCTCTGCAGTTGGGAGAGAGGAGGGGCGAGATTCTGTAAACAAAAGGACGTCAAAAATCTGGGCTGTTTTTTCAGCTGTGGCCCAGTCTCAGGCAGTTTGGATAAGCCCAACGACATGGCAGGTGCAAAGGCCTCAGAAGAAGTCTCTGCCCCTCTCCTGATCAGCGAGCTGACTCAGAAGACAAAAATACCTGGGGAGCAAACCTGGAGCAGCTTCTCCCTCTGCCCATAACAGAGTCCCAATGGGGGCAGTGGGTTTGCTCTGTTCACCTTGCTCCCAACAGGGGAGTGGAATGAGAACTCATGTGTGGGATGCAAAGGTGGGGATTGGAGGCTGGATTCCTGCTCTCAGCATAGCTGAAGCCTGGACTGTGGTCTGACCAGGGAACCTCAGGTGAATACTTTTGGGCTATGTTTTGTTCTAGCTTAGCTGCCTGAAGCCCAGCCTCACCATTCAGTGCCCAACTCAACACGACTGTATCAGGAAGGCATTTCCAGTGACACCTCCCATAACCACTGTACACAGTACCGGAAAGACTTTGTGGTTGAAGTCAGAGGTTGAAGTCAAAGGTTGGGCAATCAAAATCTTTTAGAAAGAGAAAAACATTCTTTGCTCCACGATATCCATCCACGTACAAAAGTTACCACCACCTCTCCTAGATATCACAAAACCCAAATGGCCCATTACTGTGTTGCTTGTGCACACTGGTATAAGTCTGGAACAGCTTCAGAGACCTCAGTAACATACCCAGATCCCAAACACAGCAGTTCTGCTGCAGCCCATCTCTCCGAGCTGCATGTTTGCTCTGCTCGGGACCTTAAGCATGTCAAGCATTTGCCTTAAGAGAGAACTCTCCCTTAGAACCACAGAATCATTAAGGCTGGAAAAGACCTCTAAGATCACCAACCCCAACCCATCCCACCATGTTCACTGACCACCTCCCTCAGTGCCACATCTCCACAACTTTGGAAGATCTCCAGAGATGGTGACCCCACCATCTCCCACTTGGCAAGACAGATTTTCCTTCCAGAAAGAAAGATTTCTGTCCTTCATGTAAGGATCATAACTTTATACAGTAGCAAACTTATAGATATATATGCAACTGATTAATTCCAGCAGACTTTGATATAAATCGTCCAAGTATTTGCCCTGGTGCCAATTTAAATCACAGTAGCACATTTAATAAAAAAACAACTTTGTAGCCAAGGCCTGAAAGATAATTCTTGTTGCTTTTTCTTCTCTTAAAAATAAATCAAACATCAACAGTCAATTTTCTACTTTCTTGGTTGAACAACAACAGCAAAAACAACCACATGAACACTTAAGAGTGGAAGACAGAGATGCAGGATCTACGTGAGATTGGGTTACAATTACCAGAGCAGTGGAAATGCGAGGAGCCTGGGGCCTCACGCGGGTGTTTGCACAAGACAGGCAATTTCACGGCGGTACACAGGTTAAGTGTCGGAGCACCTGGTTGCTATTAGAAGCAGGGCAGGAGGGGGGAAATCTGTTTTGCTCGGTTCTTTGCTGCTCCAATCAGCCCTGAGCTGAGAAAGGAAAGCTCTGGGCCCTGACCCACAGCAAGCCCCACTTGCAGCCGGAGGGAATCAGTGCATCTCTGTTCATTCCCAGGGAGCAGTGCCAGCAACCAGCGCCTGAGGACACAGCGCTGCGGTGCACGGGAGCAGGGAGAAAACAGCATTGGGGCTGGCGGCAGGCTGGGGCGGGTTGGTTGCTAAAAGGCCATCACCGTCACCAAAGAACCTCTCTGCCTGTTGCATCGTGCCTCTGGATGAGCAGCGTGTGATTGCTCACACTGCTAACGATGTCCCGGCTGTGCCTGCAGCACCCACAGCTCCAACCATGGCAGCATTCTCCCTACCCCACGCCATACTATGGGGCTCTGCCTGCAGGAGGAACACTCTTCCCCACATCCAGTCCTGACCTCTACCATTTCCTTTCAACAGAGCCAAGACCTGATTTTCAGAGCTTAATGCCCTCCTGTATCTGTGAAATCCCCTGAAAGGGTAAACAGAGCCACGTGAGCCTGACCTGACTGCTCCTGGAGCCCGGGGAAGCTGTGTCTATTTTCAGCAAGGCTTCGGCCAGGCCCCGAGCACACAGATGTTTGCAGTTTCCTCAGCTTCCACCTCCTCCACTGCTCCTCACTGGGGCTCTGCAGGGAGGGGATGGGCACTGGGGCTGTGCTGGGCCCATGGTGCTGCAGTGTGGGGCCAGCTAGCAGCCTGAATCCATGGGTGCATTTACGAAAGATGGATGTGCAGACCCACACGAGGAGCACATAGGGGTGTGTGAGGAGAGGAGGTGACTCCTCCAGAGGAACATTTTGTCATTTCCCCCCTTAGGGGCTCTGCGTTTCGCTTTAAGCCACTTCAGATTATGAGAAATCCTACTAGCTGGTCTCCAGTGGGATCTGTAATGGTTTAATAACTGAACATTACTGAACATATTTCCACTAGCCTCTTTCTTAAATCCCATCATGAGCTAATTTCCTCTATTGTCATTACATCTGCAACTGGTCTTACATCTAAAAAAAAAAAAAAAAGATCTGCACCACTGCAAGGAAACGATCTGCACTGAGCTCTGAAGGCAGCAAATCCACTCATCCTCAGTGGGCACAACTCGCTGCTTCCACTCTGCCTTCCTCTCACAACAAGACACAGGGAAGTGCTGGAATGGCAGCAGCAGCATGGAGATGCCCATGTCAGCATGTGTTTCAGAAGATCCTGGCCAGAAAGAGCGATTCTGGGGGAAGTGGTGGAAGACTTTGGGCTCACACTGATGAGCAATGATGCACTGAAAGGGTTTCTGCTTTGGCTGCTGCTGTGCTATCTGATCAGGCACTCAGGACAGCACAGCATTACTCCCTGCTTGAGGACAGCTCCAAATGTAACAGACACGTGAAATTTATTTTGCAGGAAAACATATTGAAATGAAATGCCCAGGAAACAAACGGGCCAACAGTTCGGTGAAAGCAGCAGAGAAAAATAATCAGTGCTGGCTGACGCTGCTGATAAAAAGGTAGGTAGCACTTTGCTGCTGCTGCTGCGGTATTTGAGGCTCACTCCAACTTCTACAAGAGAGTTATTTTTAAATTGTTGCATAACACGTGTCTGCCCAATGCTTCTTTCCCCAATCGAGCAAAAAAAAAAAAAACAAACAACAACACCCAAAACCAACAAAATCATTTGTTATTCCTGGGAGATTTCTGGTACTCCTCATCTTATTGAGAGCTCAAAATAAAGATGCACACAGGAAGGCAAACATCAGAGAGAAATTATGAGATAATGCACACCCTAGTTTACCACGTCTCTGAGACTGTTTCACCTGCAATAAATTATTTCACCCAGCAGGAAAAGTCTTGTTTGACCTTCATTTTTTCCTTTCCTGCAGCTGAAAACTCTGCTACTACTCCTAGGTCGGGAGTTCAAATTCCAGCCTGGCTGGGAGTGATTAAATATATCCATTTCTAATAGTATCTATTCGGTTAATAAGAGGATGGCAGTGAAGGCTCATTGTTTGAGGGACGTTGGCACATGGCTGCGTTGCAGTCCGGGCAGTGGGATGCTGAGGACAACCACGCAATGCAGCAGCAGTGTGTGGGAAGTCCCTGGTGGGAGCAGAGCTGCTCCCTTCTGAAGCAATGTGCTGCTCCTGAAGTGGGGCAGCCACTATTTTCTGGCTATTCCCATGCTCTTGAGTCATTTCTTTGACAGAGGCAACTGGGCGTCACTCAGAGCCATGTCCCAGTTCAGAGTAAACCCAGGCTGAAAAATCACTCTGGCTACTGCTCAGCATCACAGAACTATGAAGAGACGAACCCGCCCTTCCTACCTTATTCTTGCATCATATGCAGCTGAGCCAGAACAGGAGCTACGGTTCTGCCAAGTGCCAGCTATAGCTACAGCATTACATAAGAAACCACAACACCAAAGAACCACAAATCTATCACTGCAGCTGGCACCAAGCAGCATCTCGGCGCAGGCTGAGCAGAAAAGCTGCCTGCTGAACAGGCCGGCCCGCCGGATTGTTCTTTCTCTTCTCTCAGGCAGGGTTAAGGCAATTTGGCAGAGGGTGGTAGGGAAAAATTGCTGTCTTGCTCTGCGTGTGGGGTCAGGAAGTAGGTTTTATTCATCTGCAGAGATAACATGGCATCTCTGATGAAGAGAGGAAGATGTAAGGAAAGCCATCAGGATGTGGCTTCCAGCTGCCATGGCCCAGCAGGGACATGGAGAGCCCGAGCTTCCTTCACATGGGTGTAAGAAGGACACAGGAGCAGAGGTACCTGAGTCTCAACACTACAGCAGTAAGAGACACCTGGTGGGACACAGGGATAGGAGGGTTTTTGCTGCGTGGGAAAGCATGAAATAGCTTTGTTCACACACTGCTCTGCATTAGCGGTACAGAAGATGTGAAGGAATGAGCAAAAAAAAGGACTAAAAGTGAATCTATTCACATGGAAGTTTCACAGAATCATAGAATCACAGAACTGTAGGGGTTGGAAGGGACCTCCAGAGATCATCGAGTCCAACCCCCCTGCCAAAGCAGGTTCCCTACAGCAGGTCGCACAGGTCGGCATCCAGGCAGGTCTTGAACATCTCCAGAGAAGGAGACTCCACCACCTCCCTGGGCAGCCTGTTCCAGTGCTCCGTCACCTCACTGTAAAGAAGTTCCTTTGCGCATTTGTGTGGAACTTCCTATGCTGCAGTTGTTTGGTAAAAGTGTTTTTGCTGGAGATAAGCAGTAAACTTTCATATAAATACAGACAAGGATCTCTTTAATACATTACTGGAGAGAAAAAATATGGATAATTGGATAATCAGGGGAAAGAAATCAGCCAGATGCAGACTAGAGAGCAAGTACTTTTAATAAGGACAGGTCTTGGGTAATGCTAGTGGTGATAGAAGGCATCAAATACTTAGGACTCAGCAAGAAATGTACTGTTTTGCACCTACTTCTGCTAGCTGAAGTTGGTTGGGTTGAAAGAAACACTGAAGTGAAATGTACATTTGTCCTTCAGTTATCACTTTGAGGTTAATTATTTGCAGGAATGAAATGTTTGTTAAGATGGAATTGGTATACAGACCAATATATATAGGTCAATGCAGAGAAGGATGGAGTTAGAATGCAGGAATCAACAATTTACAGGAACTGGATGTCTCAAAATGATGCTTATGTTGGTACAGAGGATCAAGAAATCCTGAATAACCTCAGAGCTCTTCACTGCAAATGAGAAGGCAAGAAGTAATTGGTTTCATTCATTCAGTTGGAAAGTAACTATAAACCATCAGTGGGAAAGATTCACAAAGAAGTGCATGAGGTCCTTGCACACATCAAGGCAAGGCGTTTCTAGGCTTGCTGTAAGTATTCATGCTGTTGCACAAGGACATCTGGAACACCAGACACAGTTCTAAGGCCTGTTGGGAATCCAGATGTGTAGCGTGCCGATATCATACAGAAAACCTAGCAGCTTTTGTAGATAAATCTGGGCATGTAAAGTGCTTTCTTAACATTTCAGTCCTATCTTAGATACTCCTCAGTATTTCCTGGCATATCAAGAGAGATTTGGCATGGCAACTGTGGGGGAGGGGGAGCAGAAGATGTTGATAATATGGGCTTCAGCTTTTGGTATCAGGAGAACATCCACCCAGTGATCTGTATCTTGTTTGGGTGGAAATATGGTGTTAATTATCTTCATGACAGATGGATCTGGCAATTCATTTCAGCTGCTTTAGATCATACATTCCTCTGGCTGGTAGAGCTTCAGAAAATAGAGAAATAGATCTTCAAGATGAATGCAAAGGAAGGAATGCCATAACAAGGACAGATGTTGCCATGAAATTTTAGTGTTGCATTCAACAGGGCCTTAACATTACATATCATCATTGTGATATTTGTATTTTTTCAGAGCCCTGTTGAGCTGGGCCTGCTGTGTGTAACTGCAGCCTTCCAAAGGAGTCCCGCTCACCTCCAACAGCCACTGCTGATTTTCCAGCCTCTCTGCTTGCTATGTTTGAAGGAGTTTACAACGTATTTCATATGCATTCAGACTAAGAAGTGTTTTCCATCTCCTTCAACACCACATCATCAGGGGTTTCTAACAAATCACATGCATGGCTTCCTGACTGCATACCAACAAACACAAATGCTATCGATAACACACATTTTGAAACAAACTCTTTCAGATACAACCTGCAAAGTGCCAGGAAACCATGAACAGCACCAAAGCAACCTCTCCAAATACCTGCAGTCTCAATGATGTAATTCCTCAATCCTTTGCAGTCAAGAAGCCCTACTGAGATCTGGATCCCACTCTCTTAGGTGCTCAGTTAAAACACTTCAAGTGAAATTGAGCTTGTAAGCTTAGCACTGAATGGAACTCCTGACTCTAACATAATATTTTAAAATACTGTACTTGCTTAAACAATAGATGACAACCAGTTCCCTCTATTTCCAAGGAACAGAAAAGGCGTAGCCTTAGAAAATAGGTGGAAAAAAGCTAAGTGTGACAAGAAAAATATATTCTGTATATGAGAAAATGCAGGTTTCTCTCTTGGTCTCCTTTTATTTTGAATTATGAATGCAGTATCTCTAGGTATCACTTAGGTACTAAAGCAGTAGTCAGTGTGAGAATAACTCAGATGGAGATATCACAGGAAAGCATACTTGCTGCTCAGTGATGTTCAACTCTGCAAAATCAAAACTCGTAGCTGGGCTTTGTGCTGGGATTCTTTCTAAGGCTATTTCAGTCAGTGTCTTTGTCATGAAAAATCCTACAGGTTAACAAAGAAGAAGGTTACACAGATGACCTGTTCCATCACAGTCCACCATGTTCTGAGGTTTCCTATGAAGTCTGTGGCAGAAAAGTAGGAAAGAATTCCAATTCGCAGAAACTTTCCCAGTTATTCCAACTTTCCAGAACTAACCTCAGCACCTCTTGGCTTGGCATGATGGAGAGGTGAGTTCAGAGCTGGAGCACGGTGGGGAACATGGGCTGCTCCCCACCATGGTGCCCCCCAAGGACTGGTGTCCAGCTGCCTCCTGACATCCTCAGGAGTGCCTCCACTGGGGGCACTCCTCTCACTGAACTCTTACAAACATCAGTGGCTGCCACAGACGATTGCAAGAGCATCCATGTGAGCATAAAATCGCTACAGCAAGGCCAAAGCGAGGGCAAAACAATTACCGCCATCGCCATCCCCACTCTCTCGTGGGTTATTCCCAGGGAACAGCAAAAGCAAAACAGTAAGAGCACAACCCAAACTTTGGATTAAACCGGGAGCTGAGACTTTGAGATCTGCAGATGTGGCTCTGCCCTTATCGCTGACTGCGGCGCGACGACTCAGCAGTTCTGCGCTGCACCTGGCCCGACCTTTTTTTTCCCCATTGATTTATTCAGCTTTCTGCTCTCTTCCTAGGCACCGAGCCTCATTCTGTACTGCAGATTACAGCAATTCTGGCCAATCGCACTCGGTGGAAGCAAGAGCATCTTGCCTTGTTTCTGGGAGGTCCAAGGATAAGGTCCTGTCCCTTAGAAACAATTGAGCCAAGAGCTGAGATTAAAATTCAGCTTGAGAACAGAAGGTCTGGCATTATTTTGCATTTCTTAATAAAAGGTTTCCACTGCTGTAGTTATTTCCTCTCCGTAGTGGAGCACCCAGTGCTGACTAGGCAAGGGCTATCCATTAAAGACTTAAAGAGAAGTTCCCTCTCTTTGACGGGAAGAAGGTAGGAGAAATTAATTTCTCTTTCAGCATCGCCACACCTGGGGAAAGGATCTTGCTCACAGATAACAGCGCAAGCAAATATTTTCTTTGGGAGAAAAAGAGAAAGTGAAGATCAAGGTCAGAGGAGGCACGAGTAAAGACAGGCGACTGCCTTCAAAATAACCTTCCGTAGAACATGTGGGGGTGTCATCTTATTTAATACGGAAAACATGCAAAAGCATAAAAAGGAGGGGGAACTGGGGGGCTTACAGAGAGATAAAGGGGTTGCAGTGTCTGGTTGTGCAGATATGCTGAATTCCAGCTGTACAGAGTGAGACACGCAGATGAGGAAGGGGTGAGATACTGCATTTACCCTCCATGTACGTATGGAGTGCTGCCCAGCACTGCTACCCGGGACTTTATGAGGCATCTTCCTGTTCACAGGGCTCAAGGGCTGCGGCTTCTCTTTGCTGTGAAGCTGCAGGACCCCTCAGCTCCGGAGGGTATGAAACAGTGCTATGCACATGTGAGTATTAGGACATGAAAAAATCACTTTTCAAGATTTCAAACACATGCCAGAGCCCTGCGTTAAAAAAAAAACATCTCCAAGTGCTAAGCAATATGCATCTTTGCTCCTCACCCAGTGGCTAAAGGCTGCATTTTAGCTTTCCAAGTGCCCAGTCAAAGCTCACTGACTAGATTTCCACTGCAGACCCTCAGAGGACCCTCTGCCCACAGCTGGCCAGATGAAAGGCTTTGCTTGGGTTGGCTGTGCCAGCTTTTGCCAGCAGCTGCTTCTGTCTCCTGACTGCTGAAAGACAACCTTCTATTTTTCGCCTGGTTTTCAGCTGACTCTATAACTAAGTGAGACATGCAGACAGGTACAGCAGTGTTATGCAGTGTAATTTATTCAGTGCCATACAGGAAAATTGTTATTACTCCCTGGCTACTGACTGAACAGCGAGAGCACCTTCCCACTTCAGATGGCTACAGGCTAGAAGTCACCCCTAAAATTACACCAAAAGACACGGAAATATCAGTCAGAATACAAGTTATGTTTTGGACTTTTTTTTTTCACGCTTTATTATGAACTCAAAACTGGACCTGCTTCTGTGGGAACTTATGCTAAGGTATGCAAATATTTCAAACCAAACCAGTCCCATTTTCCAGTGTGAGTGGGCCAGGTTTCAGGCAAAGATGCTTTCACAGCAAAACCATGGGAAAATTCACCAGTTTTCCACGTTTCCAATATGCCAATATTCATCTCCTGTGAAGTGCCAGCAGTTGTTGGAACAAGGCTACAACCCAATAAAGCGTTTCTGCACATGCTTAACTTTCAGCACGAGGTTCAGGGGTTTGCTTTTATATTCACTATTGTTAGCTACCTTGAATTTTTAAACCCATAGGGACAATTTGCATCTTCTGAGCTGTATAATTGCACCATGAAAGGGATGGTAGCTCATGATTACTGAATTGTTAATTAATCATTTTTATTATATTTAAACATGCTTCAGAAGACCATAATGATGTATGCTTCCTTGATATTAGCTGTACTAATTAGATCATCTTTTCTAAATTAGAGTGCAGTTTTCTTAGCAGGTTTCCTTTTATCTGGTGTTCATTTTCAAAAGAGCTTCATGTTGTTCCCACAGATGAGTGAATCACTTCCAGGGAATCATGTTATGCAAAAGATGTTTTTCTTGCTTCTGGAGAATGCCTGTGGGTAGATCATGGATCTCCTCGAAATCATTAAATATTTTGAAGTTGAGCTTTCCTCAACAATCATACATTCCTTCACAGATGAGCATAACTGCAGCTAAGATGAAATTCACTCCCTACAACAAACTGGCACGTATGATGTGTTTACTGTGCAATACAGCCTCTGTCAGTGACACATGAAAGGAGAAAATGAAAGCAGCTGAAACACATTTACATACCTGAACACGCAATTCTACTTTCTGCCTTCTCTCTCAAGCAGCTAATTAGAAGTTACGATGCTCTGGCACTGAAAGCAATGCTGCCTCCTTCACCAAAATACTACTGTGAAAAAATTTCTAAGGAAATGGTGACCATGATACTGCTGAGGTCCTCCCTCAGGTTATCTTAAACTTATCAAAGCTCAACTAGTTTGCAATATCCTTTCAGCTTAAAGGAAGATGGAATTTCACGTTTCTGCATGACCAGCAGGTGATTTCCCCTGACTGTAATGCTCCTAAATTCCAGAAAGAAAGAGACCATCCTCTCTTGGTGCTGATACATCTACCTAGTTTAAAAGTCCAGTGCCCAACGGCAATACCAGACATCAGCAGGTTGAGAAGAGGCTATAATCTGCAGGCGTCTCTGCAAAGCAGTACTTACATGTCAACGAATCTTCTGCTGAGGTTCGAGATGACAACTGGAGACCCGGACTGGAAAGGAGGATCTCGAACCACTTTGTATTGGATGGGTTTGCAGTCCGTGCACAGCGTGCTGTGGGGGATGGAGCTCAGCATGGCAGCATCAATTTCCAAGTGCTCATCCAGAGTGTAGATCTGGATGCCGTACACCTCCTCGCCCACCTGTCCTGCGTCCAGTTTGATGGTCAGAGGGATGTCACAGAAGACATTCTGCGGCCCAAGTGAGATGTTCTTCCCACTGACAGTGAGCAACTTGACGTCATTCACCGCTCCGCTGGAGTCCCAGTCGGGGGAAACAAATGTCACCCACACTGTGAGGGACTCTGGAGTCAGGGGGTAGCGGAACTCCAGCTGCAGGTAGCAGCCCTGGGGCTCGGGGCAGGCGGGGGGCACCGTGTGCTGGTTGACAGCTGAGTTGGGGCTCCACGTCCGGACGCTGGATTTACAAGGCTGTTCAACGTCAGGGTGCCCTGGAAAGAAGGAATGAAACAAAGAAAGTGCATAAAAGAAAGCAGAGAACATGGCTTATCATTGGCAACAGCACTGAAAGAGAAACTGGTGGCAGGTAAACATATCTCTACAGGGAGCTCATTACTTGTCTGGGCAGAACAGGCATGGCCAGCATGGAGAGGAGTTTAATGCCTGTGTCTCATGGCTGGGTGAGACACAAACCCACCTAAAGCATCCAGATGGAGCAGACACCACACAGCACACACCATGACAGTGTGCCTGGTCCCACACTTCCTATTCGTGGTACATTCCCCTGTGCCAAACAGTGCCAAACAGTGATATTTTCTATCCTTTCCACTTGGTACTTCATTTGATAAACAGACTCACTTTGCTTTCATTTCACTCTAGTGTTCCTCTTACACCTCTGTAATCTACAATATCATATTTTCCTCTTGTCTTCAGCAAAGACAAAGGCAAGAGCTTCTGCTGGTTCCATGAAGTCATTACATTGTGCTGTGGGGCAGCAAAATACTCAGCTCACTCCTACGTCTTTACAGGCTCATCTTGTACACTGTGTAAGATCCCTTTTTTGGAAGCACACTGAGCACAGGTTTGAGTTGGCTCTCTGCACTTGTCATGATGAAACAACAGGCACTTGTGCTTTTACATGTCTCACCACTGGCTATGTTCAGCTTCATGGGAGGTATTACCAAGGACTAATGAAAGCCACAGTGCTTGCTGGGATCCCAAATACAATGGTAACATTACAATTTGGCACAGAATCGTGGACTGCAAGATCCAGAGAGGTCAGATGGGTGGAACAGTTGGTAACAGAATCCAGTGAGTGCTATAAATTCCCTCTTCCTTCCCAAACGATCACACAAAGAGGGAGCAAGCAGAACAGAGAGAAGACAAAGTATAGGAAAGAAGAGAGGAAAAAGAAAAGATAAAGAAAGGTAACAAGAGGAGAAAAATGCAGATGGAAAGAGAAAATGAGAGAGGGAGAGCACAGCTGTTGGCAACTGAGGAAGAAAGTGAGATAAAGCACTGGGCAAACACAGACAAACAGGACATCACTGCTAATTTAAAGAGAAAAGGGCAACGTGTGAAGGTTATTCTTACTGTCTGTGATCCAATGAAGTGATATAAATGTGCCTTTTCTGCCAAAGATACACAGCCCAGGGAGTTCTCCTGTTCATACCAAATGAACCCAGACACAGAAAGATTTCCCTGTATCTCAGCAGTCCTCTCAGAAAACCAACACAATGTTCTGCCCCTAAGCTCTCCCCTGCTCCTCACATGGCACAAAGCACTGCCACTAACCCAGCACCTGGCAGACCAGAGCATCCATCCACCATGCAGGAAGCCATAATTCCAGTGAACACCCTCAGACGTTCCTTCTGCCAAGCTCACAAGGACTAAGAGTGTAATCCCTGTGAGCAGAGAGAACCCCACTCAAGCCACATCACCCCACAGTGCTTGCTGCCATCCACATGTGCTTGGCTGGCCAACGAATGGTGTTCCAACATTCACAGCAAGCCTCTAACTGCAGCCCGAAGAAGGAGAGTTTTAACCCCAGTATCTCATGTGCTTTGAAAGAGTTGCATTAATGCTAGCATCTTGCCAATGGGAAAATGGAGTGGATTAATGGCTCACAGCCTTGATGTTGCTCCCCTTGGGTTCCTGCAAATTCACCTCTGCCTGTTCAAAATCTCTGTAAGACTTGAGTAGAGAATAAACCTACATACTTTGGTAGAACAGGAAGAGACCCTCTGTGTTCAGCTAAGTCAAACTCAGTGTGCACTGCAGGGAGCTGAAAGTGGATCATTGCTGCCTACTGAGTAAGAACAGCTCTGCCCGGCAAGAATGGGAGCTTGACCATAGTCTGGCATGGACTGAAAATTGAAATGAAGTACTGAAGTTGAAATAAAAAAAAATTTAAATTAAAAACCAAAAAAAGTTGAAATAAATAGTCCCTTTCTTAAAGATTATAGACACTCAGACTTGAAATGTTTGTTTAATTGTGGAACAGCATCAAAACTTTACTCCATGTATCTAGGTTTCCAGACACGGGTACATACTATGAAAATTACAAATAATTATATATAAAAAGAAATGATGGACTGGACATTGTATGCTTGTGTTCTCAAGTTCTAAAAACCCTTTAACTTACGAGAACATGAGCAAGATCAATCATCAAATGACATTTTGTATGGCCTCCCATCTGGCCAAACACAAGTAAAGATGTGAATGTGGGGTTTGTGAGGATGTGGCAAGTCCCATCTCCAGTTATACAGGGATGGGAGGTGGGAAGGGAGGTTTCAAAATATATATATGCACAGCCTGGTGTGTCGGTGCAAGCCCCCATTATGAAGTGGGAGCAGAGACCCACGTCCCCTCATTGTCCTGCCATGAAGACAGAGAAGTGAGGCACTTGTACAGAGAGGTGAGTTGGGACCAGCAGCCTCTAGGGAGCCTGTTGCTGTCACAGCTAGAAACTCACCCCTGACCTTTCCAATTTGATCAAGACAAAGCAACCTCTAGTCATGGCTCACAAATGGTCCTGATCAACGTGAGCACCTGAGCAGCATAACAGTGCTATGGGACCTCATCAAAACGCCATCAGACCAACCAGGTCCAGAGCTGCTTCTGGGACACTTGAAAAAGGTGATGTGCTGGTACAAAGCTGGATGAGTAATGACATGGGATGTTGGTTAGTGGTCAACAGTTGGACTTGATGATTTCAGTGGTCTTTTCCAACTTTAATGATTCCATGATTCTGCGAGTACTTTAAGTCCTTTTTCGTGAGTGTCGTCTCAGATTTTAAAATGAGTTCATGTTGGCCAAGCTTACGGCTCTTTTGTACTCACTTTCCACAAATGTTCAACCAGTGGAGATTTACATATATGAACATTTGTAGAAAGTGAATTTAATGCTTGCATGCTTGAGAACCCAGAGACAGACAATTGAAGATGACAGAAAATGACCTAACTGTGCTATCTGTAACTCAGACCAAATGCAAACAGATAGAAATCCTGAACATCAGGGACTCTGGTAGAGATGACAGAAAATTAGAGAGCAACAAATACCATACACTTGGTCTATTTTCTACCCTAAAGCAAAAACAACTTGTTAATGTAGTAAAAAGATAGAATTCCCAAATTTTCTTGCCAGAGCAATGGCAAAACAGCAATTGAATGAGACAGATAAGGATCAGACTTCACCCTTCATAGTTAAGAATATGCAGGAACACACTGTACAAAGAGGAAATTAAATGCAAAATGCAGCTGAGTAATAAATCTTAGAGAAGCTTAGTTTCTCTAGGAATGATGCCTCTGGCAAGACGTGCGAGATCTAGAAGTTTTCAAATCAGAGCTTGTTGGAGAAATTTTGATGGAACTGAGCATCTCAATGGAATACAGAGTTCTTTCAAAATCAAAACACTTCGCAAAATTGGATTTATTTGGCCAAAATTTTACTCTGGAAAAGAAAATGGCAAGAAAGTTCTAACAATAATAGAACATTGTGTTTTGACATTTTTGGAAGAATTCATTTAGCTTTTGTACTTTCAAACACTTTTCACTTTGATATTAAAAGTTGCTTTTGCCCTAGATTATATACTAAGAGGAGACACTTTCAAATGTCATAATTGAACTGAAGTTCATGAAAGAGAAATTACATAAGCTAAATAAAACATTCTGGCCAGCCTCAAACACTTTTTGTTTTTAATTTTCCTTCATGGAGAAATTCAAAAGTTTCAGGTTTTGTTCCAAACAAAACCAGGTTTCAAAGTCTTCTAAGAGTTGGCGGAGTGGAAATTCAGTCCTCCACTCCGCACTACAACTGCAAGCCATCCAAATTTTGCTAATTCTGTTTACTTGACAATCAGGTCACACCTGTGGCTGGAGCACTGCTTCCCAGGATGGGGCTCCTCTGCAACCTCCATGCAAGGGGCAGGTGCACTCTGTTGGGCTCAGCAGCCTTGGCCCTGGATGTCCAAATTTTTATTGGGTTGGAATGAACTGCAGCCCCCAGTGGGCCCCCACCTGGGGTCTGGGCATTCAGGGCAAGAAACACTTTGATTATACATCTTGTGCCATCACAAAGCAGGGAAACAATGCATTGCACACACTGACCTGAGGACTAGACAGGACTCTTGGTGCCAAGATTAAATGTATTCCCATATTAGCTAATAGATAATCTTCCTTGTAGATTAACTCCCATGTATTCTAGCTGAAGGACAGAGAAGCCCTTAACATAAGAAGACATCTGTATTAAGAGTTAGCAAATTCCAGGTGTGAACCTTTGTGTTCAATGAAGCTCTTGTACGTTTGGGCTCAGAGCATGCTGTGCCTGAAGAAATAGCTTGTGATGGACAGACTGAATTAACATTCTGCTCTTCTCAAACTGTAAACTGTGATTACTGACCTCTGCCTGGTATAATCACATTTAAACACTCCACTACATCCAACTACGTACACAATGGGAGGTATGGATATTAGGAAAAATCAGGTTGGATATTAGGAAAAATTTCTTCTCAGAAACAGCAGTGAGGCAGTGAAACAGGCTGTCCAGGGAGGTGGTGGTCACCAGCCCTGGAGGTGCTCAGGTGCTCAGGAAAAGGATAGATGTGGCACTGAGGGAAATGCTTTAGTGGACATGGTGGGGATGTACTGATGGTTGGACTTGGTGATCTTTGTGGTCTTTCCAATCTTATTGATTCTATGGGGTAGAGTTGATGATGGCAACTTAATGGTATTGTACATCTGTCTCTGCAGACCATTTTTCCTCCAACGTGCTCTAGAGGAGCCACAAGCACAGCATGCAGAGCACCCTGCACTAGACTGAACATGATGTAGTCACCTGCAGAGTTCTTGCCCAAAAGGCAGTCCCTGCTCCTTCCAGTGTGACTGCTAGTGCAGCCTGTTAGTAATTCAATATAAGTGAAGGCAGCAGAAATCAAGCCCAAAGAAATAACATGCAATTCTTCATTTTTGGAGTCAGAGCAGAAGGACTAAACTGCTCCCTTGAGGAATTCATCTGGCAGAAGTGAATGGTCAGTGTTTCTTGGCACTCTGCTGCTTTCTGAAGTTCAAGTTCAGCTCCCGAAATTCACTGAACTCATGGGCAGGGTCAGGACACAGGGACCAAAACACGGGGGGTATTACTTCAGGAACGCAGTGCATCCACCCGTCCTCTCGTTTTCTTCTTGCTACTCTCAAGTACAACCAGCCACCCTTCCCCAGAGGTCCCCACCTGCTCTGTGGTCTCCTTTTGCTCCGGCCCGACCTCCCCCATGCCACAATTCTGCCCCAACCCCTTGCTTACCTTCTGCTTCCCGTGGGCTCCAGTGCCCCGAGGGATCGCAGGGCATCGGGGACGAGGCGCTGAAGGCATACTGCACCAGGACTCTTCCCTCCACGCACAGATCACATGCTGATCCCACTTCTCTAGGAGGCCAGGAAAACAGGAAAACACACCACCTTAGTAACAGCTGAATGAGCAGCTTATTCAACTATATTAAAAACAGTAAGATGTGGAATTCAGTGCCACTTAATCCTCTTTTCTTACAGCATGGACGAGAGTGTTTTCTGGCCGTGGCTTGGCAGGTTTGTGCTAACGGCTGTGAAGATGGCATCAGAGTGAGTCAAATCACCATCCCATACAAAATGATAGCAACCTAGAAACTACTCTCAGCTGTAAGGCTGTTGGTTTTTTTTTGCCCTCACAAACCCATCAAAAGAAAATCCGTGTTATTTAGAGGCTGGAGCAGAGAAACGGGCCTCAGGAAATATCAGACCAATTTCTACTCCCATCATGGGTTTATTGCATGAACTCCTAGCATCTTCAGGACTTTAAAGGCCTTAGGCTTACCACTGATTAGAGACGGAGTTAAGTCCCAGATCTACAAACATCAGAGAGCTGCTTGGAGAAGCACGGCTCAGTTCCATGTGCAAGGACCTGCTTTTGGAGGTGGATCACTGCCCAGATCACCAGAAGTCTGGAAACAGGGCAGGCCATGATTATACAGCGAGGAACATGCCCACAGTCCTTTCCACGGGGGAAACTGGATTCAGTACCTGGCATCCTCAGCACCAGCAGATGGCTCTTTCTGAACTGAAACCCTCCTGGCCCCATGCCATGGGATGGCACGACAGGGCACTGAGAAAGGCACTCTGCTGCCCAGTGCCAGATTGCTTCGCCTAGACAACAAGCCTAACACCAGCTACTGCCACTACAGCACTGTCAGCAGAAACTGCCAAACAGGAAAACCCAGTTAAACACTGCTTCACCAACATTTGTGCAAACACATTCACAAGGTGAGGGTTTAAGCTGGTGTAGCTCTAATGTCTTCTGTAACATTGAATTGATTTATATCAGCAGAGGATGTGGCTCACACGGTTCATCCCTAGCATTCCTTTGTAGTCACATGATTTGGAACAACGTACGACCCAGAATGTGTGGTTATTGATCCCCCAAACTTGTTCATTATTCACAATTCACTGTTCTGCTTTAAGGAATGATGCCACCCAAAATGGAAGAAAGAATTCTTGATCTTAAGTGAAGGAAAACACTTAGGAAAGGACAGAAACTTCAGGCGAGCAATACTGTGCACTCTCTAAATGCCCCGAGTGCAGATTAAGCCATCAATTATTACCACCAGAAATGCAAATTTTAACCATCTCCCATAGTGAGATCTATTTCAGCACACTTTGCAAAGCATGTTGTGACCCATGGGCAGAAGAGGACCCTGGGACAGGGGAGCTGCTCTCCTAGGCTGTCCCTGTTTCCATTTGGCACCAGGGACAACTCTCACTCAGCTGCTCTCTGGCTTAGCATCTCCTATTTGTTGACAGGGATCTGTGTGAAAGTCGGCTTTCTGCTGGCTTAATTAGGCGGAAGCAGGGATTGTCAACGGGGGGGACTTGGAATGAAATCAGTAGCAAAACTCGTATCCATTTCAGTATGGCCCACTGCCACCCTGCCAAGAGACAGCAAATGACCGAGCTCATCGTGGGGAGGGATGCACCTGCTGGAAACGCTTGAAAAATAAAGTGTGGCAATGGGGAAGAGCAGAGAAATAGGAAGCAAAGGTGCTCTCCCCTTCCCCGCATGCGCTGTACCAGACATACCGAATCCATTTGGGCACACTGCGAATCACGTCTCCACTTTTTCTGTCTCTCTTCACCCACTTGTATTCTTGTTATGATACTACCTGCTAATTTCATCTCGCAATTGGCTGCTCAGCAATGGTTTAAGTGCCTAATTCAGCTTGCCCAAATAATATATGTTTAAAAAAAAATGGAGAATCTGGAAAAAATGAATTTTTTTCCAATCTCAATTCTCAATCCAATCTCTGGATTGAGAAATAAAAACACGTAATCACTATTGTGCAGGCTTTTTGTTGTGGTATATATATATTTTTTTTCAGACACATCCACCAACAGTGGAGAGAAATCCCTGCAATAATAATCTTTCAGTTTCTCTACAAAGAAACTCCTGCATTACTGTTCAGTCCTGGATGAGGACAGAGAATTGAAAGCCAACTTTCCACAATTAGGACTGCTTTCTACTCAAATTAGCAGCTATACAATTTCATCACAGGCTGCCATGGTGGAAAAAACTGTAGGCTTATGGACAAACATTTCCTTTTACCAGCAAGGATTTGGAGGTAGGAGGAATCACAAGGAGCATCATGTGGGAAAGGCTATGAGCAAAATTTCTCTTTTTACTTTTCCAGTTTGGGAGCCAAACTCAACCCTGATGTAACTGCACTGGCTGAAAGGAGTTACACAGGGTCCTAGGTTGAAGATTTTCATCTGCAGCTTCTTGAGTATAAATCCTGCAAACAGCCATGGATGTCAAAACTAATTACAGAATTGCATGTACAGGCTTATGAAAATCTAAGCCAGACCCTTACACCTTACACAGCCTATGACATCAAGACCAAATGAGCATAAAATGGTTCAAAACATCATTAAATAGGAACGATAGCATATCTGACACCTTCTACACTGGGCACATGATTCCTGAAAGCGAAGGGTAGTGAACAATCTGGACTTTGCTGTTCTCTAATAAGGCAAGTACTGGGGAAATTCCAACTCATGAGGTTCAGAGCACAGGAGGGATTCATTCCTACAGCATGATATCCCAGCAAAGTCGATTCAAAACATAAAGAATACCAGTGAAAACCAATTCTCATCAGTACTGGCATCAGTTTAGGGGCAACCCAAAACCAGTAAAAATCTGTCTTTCCTTTTGGTAATAAATGCCTGTTTCCAGTCTAAATTATACCTGCTTGGTATAAAACCTGATTGGAATTTGTATCACTGATGTCACCGAAACTTTCCAGCAAGATTCAAGCAAGCAGTTATCAAGCCCAGCCATCTAGACCTGGGAACCATACTGGCCAAGATATTCGCTTGCTAAGAATAAGATAGCATCAGATGCATGGAAATTAATACAGTCACCTCAATGAAAACTTGGAAGAGCAGAGGCGTTCAAAGTTTTCTGTCCAAGCAGAATGAGCTGCAGAGCTCTGTGACAATAACTGTTTACATCCTGCCTCCGCATATCAAACAGGAGGAGCATGAATGGATGCTTAGCGACAGCAGATGAAGGCATCTCATAGATGCAGTCAGGAAATGAATAGAGTTTTCTTCTTCTCGCTTGTTTTCCCTTGTTTTGTTGGCTCTGTTATTATTTTATTATTAGACATTATTATATGTGCATGCAACATTCTCATGGTTGTTTGTTTGTTTGTTTGTTTTTGAAGTAACATGGAGAAGGACAAATATTGCAACCCCATGTATAGCAGCTGCAAGAAATGCTGGGTTCTTATATATTTGGTAATTAGAGATGGCCAGAAGCTCAACTCGCTGCAAGAGTTTAGGGCCAAACACGTGTGGGCAAATTTATGTGCAGGTAAATGACTCTATGGAGTAACACAGTGTCCATCAATGGCTTACAGTACAGAGGTGAGGAGGGTCTGTCAGAAAGACTTCAATTTCTGCTCAGCTTGTGCAGCTACACTCGCCAAGGTGTGAAGACATGGTTGGATGGATGGACTAGATGGCCTCAGTGGTCTTTTCCAACTTAATGATTCTGTGATTCTGTGACACAGGACGGCCAACCACACATCCACAACAGTGAGTCAGCACTGCACACTGTGCTCAGGCTCACAGCACTAAGCAAGCAATTTCTAGAACCAAGGCATTGAGAGAAAAGCACCAAAGGCTGCAGCACCTGTGACACATCAGTTGCATCTGAGCAGGGAAGAGCCTGCAGACAGAGAGGAATCTGTGCCTCAGGACCACACTGATGTGCCCCAGCACCACCGATGTCCCAGCCATGCACCAGCCTGCAGCAAGCGCCCCGACACCCCTGCAGTGCCAATGGCAGGTCTTCATTAACAAATGTTTTGCACTAGAGATCTAATTATATTGAGCCACAATGCTTGCTAATGTAGCCAGAACCATTCATCCTTTTAAGGCCTTTTTACACTGTCAAAACAGCATGGAAGGGGCCTCCGTGCATTAGAAACCAGGCCCAAGGCACTCAGCAGTTGAGTATCAGTCTTCTGTTTTTTACATGAATAGTGCCATTGAAGTGAATGAGTTTATTCATTCAAGTGAGGCAAGTAAAATGTGGGCCATGGTGTGCACTTTGTGTAAAAATATCTGCAAAGATTTACAGTATTCCCACACACAGATAAGATTATACTTGGCCAATTTTACCTCCTACACGTCTTGCACAGTGACCTCATTTTAGGAGCTGACACAGGCAAGCATCCCTAAGAAAGCAGTGCTGGACACATGGGCACTGAAAGCTTCCAAAGTTTGTCCCCACAACACTACTATCAAACTTGTTTTGATTAATACATCAGGAGTATGGGCTGCCATAGGCATGCTCACTGACCTACTGTATCTATACATGCTCTGCCTATTGATCTATCTAGGCTCACTGATCCATGTCAGTCAAGTTTTAAAACAGTCACAGCAACATCTCCACATTCATTAGAAGTGGGAATCTCCTTTCAGAATGGAACTGGCCATGTGTTTGCATTTGCAGCTGCCTCTTTAAATCTCCTCACTAAAACGGGGCACACACATTTCAAAACCCAAAGGATATTTTTTCTAGAAATCACTATTTAACATAACTCTGTTATGAAATTTTAGATTTAGCAAGCGATTCACTGTATGTCATTTAAGAAGCAACTAACTAAGAGTTATTAAGAACATATTGATCGAGTTATAAGAAATATGTAATAAAGGCATATTTGGTTACATAACAATTAACTCTGTACCAGTGTGTTTTAAGAGGCAGATGGTATTTATTTAACGCACAGACAGTATCTTCTGAAATCTAAATTAAATTGGAGAAACTTAATTTACCTAAAAACGATTATGGGCCAAAAAATTCCGAATTAATTCTCAAAACTTCACATAAGTCCTTTTCACACGTAGGGAATAAACGGATTCAGTTGCAAAACTGAAATTAAAACAGCACGAGTCCTGTCTTTCTTCATCAACTTCTAATATAATTTGATTCCCCTCTTCCCCATATTAACCTGCAATAAAAAGGGAACATCTCTGAGCACTCAAATTAAGTGCAAGCTGGACACTGAAATGGCCACACTGTCCTTACAGTGCTGGAAGGAGTTTCTTCCATGCTGAAGACGGTGGCTTTCAAGGTGCTCTCACTGAACAAAGCAGTGCTGAGGCAGCTCTTTGGGTGCTAATATGCCTGTAAATTTAGCCTCCTGCAATACATACTGCTCCAGTCCTGAAGGACACTCAAAGTTTGTTTTCTGTAAAGTATTAAAGCAAGAAGGGGAAAGGAAACGCAAGCACAGACATGAGCTAATGACAATGTGAGGTCAGTTATTAAGGAAGTTCTCCTGCAGCCCATCCAAGCTCTGTGCCAGGTGCTGCCACCTCCTCCCCTTGGGAACCACCACTGCCCACGAGCCCCGTGCTGCCACGGGGGGAGGAACAAGATTCCCCATGACCTTGCAAAGGAAACATGCAATAGGAGGGGGAATGTGTGGGCAGAGCTGGAGCCAACAGGTATTTGTGAGCAGCAATAAGCAGGAATCACAAAGCCAGAACTGCTGATTGAAAATTCCTCCCGTGGCATACGGAAAAAGATTTGCCCTTTATATGGCAAATCAATGACTCTCAACAGAGTGCTACAGGCTGAGGAGGGAAGAGCAGAAAACAGATCAATAATCCCCTCAATACAAACCAATTTAGGAAGGAGCCTCAGCCCAGGCTGAGTGCAGCTCATGTTGAGGCTGCTGACCGATCCCCTGCCCACCCAAGTGAGCACAAGAGAACCGAGCAGCGCGTGGTCACCTTTCAAAGAAGTGCCCATCGATGGGTGGAAACCACTCCAGGGTGACAGAGGTGGGGGTCCGAGCCACGATCTGGGGGGCGATGGCGACAGGAGCCGGTTTCTTTGCTGGCTGCCAGCTCTGATAGACCAGGTCCAAGTAGCAGTGCATCCTGGCCACTTGGTTGGGTGTGAAGGAGTCGGTGCAGTCATCGTCTGAAACAGAAGCAGGAACCACATCAGCTGCATGGGATTGACAGTGGGAGGATTACAAGCTGGTGAAGGGGAGCTCCTGGATGGCACAGGATGGGATCTCACAGCCCTCAGAAGTTAATGGTCTGTGAAGAAATTAACCCAGACACCACTTGTGGAGGTGGGTGGAAGGAAACAAGTTAAATGGGGGAAACAAAGAAATAAATACACGTTCCATCCCTCTGAACTGGGATGTGTGTGAAGCAGCCAGAGGCCATCCCAGGACCAGGGTGGAGGTGAAGGCACCGTGCAGCACCACTGGATTTGGAAGAACTTTGTGCCTGGGAAAACATCACCGAGAGGATACAGGAGGGCAAAGGATAACAAGTTAGGATAAAGTACTGACTGGCAGCTATGAAAACTGTGTGCAACGCACCGTGACAGTTTCCTTAATTAAAAGAAATCCAAATTTAAAAAATAGTTGAATAACTTTTACAAGTTCTTATATTTTCTAATGAGCAAATGAAAACGTTCTGAAAGACCAGCTTTAAAAAGTAGTTTATACTGATTAAAAATGGATATTTTTGGTGCAGCAGAATAGCTTTATTTGTGCCACAACCTTCCCCCATCAGTAAGATTCTCATCTCTCTGAACTTTTCAGAAACATTTTTGATATTTCACGTTTCTTTTTCATTCAACATGGAGAAATAATTTGCTGGATAATTTCCCATAAATACCCATTTCTCATGTCTTATTTCATCTGCGTTTCACAAACACGATTTGGCAACAAGAACACGCCTGGTACTATCTGAACATCGTACAGTTTAACAACTGCAATGCCCTGGAGAAGCAGAAAATTAATAATCCTCCATTGGGCAGATCACAGAAAGAGTAACTGCATTGTGCAAACACCCAGAAAAGCTGTGCTGAAGACCTTGGTGCTGGCACTTCAACCGTTTTCCTGCCACTCTTCTCATCACATGAATAGCTCTTGAAAGCCCTGAGTGTTTCTTCACGTATGACTGCAGAGCTCCCAGCCCAGTAAATCTCAGGCCCAGATGGGACCTCTGCATGCTGCCACAATACAAACAATGACAGTTTTGCACAGGTCACGTAATACACTTCTTGGAGAAGATGCAGGTCACCAAAGGCTGTTTGGAGCATCGCCTGCGTGCACGCAAGTTGGCAGTCTGATATTGTAACAGCATTACGAGATGCTCTCGTGTCTTCGAGTCCATGCCCTGTGAAACTCACAGAATACGAATGTGTTCTGAAGAGAAGTGTGAATCTGGTGGCTAAATTAAAACCTTACCGCATCTTCCCTGAACCACAAGGAAAAGGAGTCGGCTCTGGCTGGGATCCCTGCTCAGACTGCAGCCCCAAGTGCAGCCCTGCTGCTTCTGGTCCCATCAGGACACCTCCGATTACACATCCTCATCTCTCCCCCCTGATACAGGGACCCTCCCCTGCCCAGACAGGCACAGCAGGCTGACAGGCATCACCAGCCTGAGAGCCTCCACAAATCCCCGTGGTTATGCAAAAAGCAGCTTTAATATGACATCTCTACATATCCTCAATAACTGCCCATGGTCTATCCCTGAGCATGCTGTAAAAGACATAAATACTCTTCGCGGAAGCCCAGAAGGAGACAAAAGGCCCTTAATAGCCATCATAAAGGAACAATAAAACATATATAGGACAAAGCAGTGAGACAATGGCACAGGAGAAAGATGACCTGCATTTTCAATCTGTTTAAACAGTAGCACAGGCTGTGTCCTGGGGGAGGGAGAAGGCGAGGGCAGAGATGTTTCACTTGATCACTCAATTTCAAGAAGGGCTGAAGAGCCTCAAATATAATTATAATTAGAGAAATTCAATGCACTTTGCACGCAGTTCTTTCAGAATTCAGAATGCACTTTGCTGGGATGATTATTCCAACAGAATTCAGAGGTAGAATTCCCGCTGACTTTGTGGAGAGTGGTCTAAAAGATTAACCTATATTTTTACCTAGGAGCACCACAGCTAGTTGGATGTTTAAAATAATAAAAGCATTCCTCACACTTCTTGATCTTCTAGATTTTGTAAGTTGGTGTTTTGGGGGATGAGAAGTCAAGTTTTGTTTGCTGCTTCACTACAGAGTTGGAGTGACTGGACAGATAGATGATAGATAGACAAGCACTATGTGATACAATGGCATGCAGGCAGCAAGAGAAAAAGGCAAGGCAATGTTTAGGGCTGCGTGACCTCAACCAACATGTTTCAAAGGTATTTCCACAGTGATTTAATATCCTGATATGATTTTTATTCCGCTGGCAACAACAGAAAAGCAGACAGATTCATGCATGAGCTCTAGAGATACCTATCATGTCGCTTCACTTAATTTTTCAAGGAAAAAAAAAGGGTTCTGCTCAGAACACCAACACACACGTAGCTCCCAACAGCAGATAGATATCGCTGTGCTCTGTCTCATCTCTTGACACGGCTGGCAGTGCAAGTTCTCTTCGGAAGATGAGACCTCAGGGTTTTGAAACATGCATTCATCACCCCTCTTTGTGTACCCACGAGCAGATTTGGCGGAGGGATTTTGTAAATCCAAAGTGTTACTGACTTATTTGCGTGGAACAGACAGAAGATTGCTTGAGACATAAAGGCTTTCTGCCCTACCACATGTACAGAAGTGCATAACAACATTTAGGACCTGACTCACTGCTTGTGTGTTGCCCCTGAAAACACCCTCTAAATGAATAGAAAAATAAAGAGGAAACTAAGCACCACTTTTAGCTAGTGCCACGAAGGGCATGAAAGCATTTATGTTATAAATCATTTCAGTCCATGCCCCAGATGACATTAAACATTTTGCTTTCCTACAGTTTTATTACAGAAGAAGCACTCTTATAACCTTTGGAGTGGGCGATCTGTGTTTCTGCTTGTACTGTTAAGGTGCCCTTCAGTGCCTCTGCTTGTACTGGTCACCTTTGAAGTGCTGTGGATGCTGCTAACGTGCTGCCATAGACCTTCAGCACTGCTAGACCCCAAGGCCTGAAATAAGAAAACACAAGCCCAGCCATCCTCTGCTCCTTCTGAGAAACAACAGAGCATCCTTCACCTCCCCTTGAACTTCCAGGAGCGGATCAAGAAGCGGCACTCCCAGCACAAAGCAGCACAATGTGCTGAGAGCCCCTGACCACAGGAACACTCCTGATCCAGGTGCTACCTGAGCATTCACACGCAGCTGCTGATAGGAATGACTGTAGCTGAAAGGCAGAGTCTAAATCAAACAGCAAACATGATATTTGAACGGCTGCACAGAGGCGTGAGCCGTGCCTCATTAGATGCCTATCACAGCTACATCCCACAGCTTTGGTGGTGTCAATATTCATCTGACATTTGCTATCTCCTGGAGGGAGTGTAAACAATCTCTGAACTTGAGTTTTTCAGAGAAGAATTCCTAGATCAGACATCCAGCTCTCAGTCAAATAGAGTGTCAGATTTGCTGAAGAGCTTTTAGGTGCTGTTTTCTTAATGCTCGACTCGTTTCTTTCCTCCCCCATGTGATGACCTACCCAGTCACCACACAAAACTATGTACAGTTTGGGAAATTTGGGAAAAACAGGAGATGTGGAAGGAATTCTTGAGGCCATCAAATTTAGTCTCGATCCAGACTGGCCCTAGAACTGTCAGGTCTAAATCTAGACATGATGCAACCACCATAAAGCCCCATGTGAAATGCACTGCAGAAATCAGAGATAACCTTGCTGCTTTCTACTCCCAGCCAACCACAGACCCCAGCAACAAACCAAGGAAGCCCAGGTACCTGCATAGCTCATGAAGTTACTGAACGGTGTGTTTAAGAAACTGTGAAAGCCACACGTGTCATTGCCGGGTCCGGGATCCCCACACAGCTTGTGCTTAGGAGCAGGGTTGGTGTCTCTGCAGAGGTCCCCGGTCTCGAAGGAGGGCTCTGTTTCCATGCATGGATCACTGCAGGACAGGATCTCTGAGATCCCCCGGAAGACGTGGTAGAGCCCCAGGCTGTGCCCAATTTCGTGGATCATTGTGTGCGTGTGGCCAGGAATGCCATAGAAGGAAGGATTCAGCACAATGCCACCTGCAAGGGGAAAAGAAAAGAGCTTCTACGTTTATCTGCCTTCCTCAGAACAGCGAAAGAAAGATCCAGCAGCTGTTCACTGGGTCCTCCATAACGCAGACTGACTTTGCACAGCTGGACACATCACACGCACAGCATGGTCTAAGCTCACCGTGATGTGGGACTCCTAAGGTTGAGAAACCATGGGACAAAGTCCCACAGCACCAAAGCTACAGTGACAACTGGTCTTTCCACTGAATATGCTTAATTTGGTTTGTGTGTTTTTAGCTCAGAAAAAACATCCTACATGCAATTATCTCATACTGTGCAATTTCAGATCATTTCATGTGCTTAGACAGAATGATTTTGCCCAGACAAGCGTAAGCAATGCATTTCACACCAGGAGTCAAACAAAACATACCTGGAGCCCTCAGTTCATTATTCCACAGGGCAAAAATATAACACAGCTAAACACACTAAAAATTGCAGTAGGTTGCACTGATATTTGCAAACTAATAGCTGGGTGAAGAAAGTGGAATGCGCTCGCTGCTGGAAAGAGGGAGGTATCTGTGGGGTGTGCTCTGATCCCGTAGACAGTTTTGCAGTAACAGTGAGAAATACACTGCTCAGATACTCAGATGAGCCTCGTTTGGTCGGAGCCACACAGTCCACTGATGAATATGCATAAGTCTAATGTGTGAAAAAAATATTAAATCCTGGAACATGATAATTCTGAAAGAACTGCGTGGCTGTTAAACATGTGCAAAGAGAAGCAGTGGTGATTTTGTTGTTGTTGTGTGAATTATGGGATGGGTAGATGAGCAAATAGTAAATTTGTGAGGCTTGACAATTTATTGAATTAATCATAAGCATTATATTTTTAGCTCAGCTAGATGTACCTTTGGATTTATGACATGCATCATATTTTCTTTATTTAGCTTGTTGACCTCAACTTTTCCAAGCCTTTTATTTAAAACTCTTTGTATATATTACCTTCCACGAGAATGGGAGTTTGCTTTGAAAAAGTAATAGCGGGAAGATAAATCTTGGATATGTTACACTAATAAATCAGTGACAATAAGGAGGGAAAAGACTTTGACAGGAGGAGTTTTATCAGTGACTGCAGCATAGGGAAGATGAGGTCACCAGGTTTCTGATGCACCGTAAGCTGTTCATTCTCATCTGCTTGGAGACTTTTGCTGTAACACCATGGAATTACAGGGAAATAAGACTGAGAAGATCTCAAAAAGTTCTCAGAACAACATGGGACCAGTTACATCCATACCATCCCTCACACCCATAGGACTGATGTCTCCTTACAACCTCCAATGATGTGACCACCCTGGCAATCAACTTCAGCAGTCATCATGGCTGCAAGGATTTAACTCACATCTAATCTGAACTGATTTTTTGGCAATTTAAGTTCATTACTTGAAGTCCTGCCTCACACAGACTCAAGGAACAGAAGATTCTCCTCTCCTTTCATCAGCTTTTATGCAATTATTATCATCCAAACTTCAGGCTTTTTTCCTTTAGTATGAATAGCCATAATCCATTCAACATTCCCATGCAGCTCAATTCTTCTTCTAGACCTCCCTGACCATTCTTCTTTTGTTTACCCAGTTGTCTCACGTTTTCCTCCAAATACAGTGCCCAGATACAATGCAGTGCTCCAGCTTTCGTGGTATCAGTGTTGAAGAGAAGGAGGACCACTTTATTTGTCTTGCAAAGGTATATGCACAAATAGAGAGAGAAAAAAAGACTTTCACTTTGTGCATTGGCAGATGTGAATGTATGCACACAGTGGAGTTACATGTGCATGCATAAATACATATTTAGCACAAATAACTCAATAGCAAAGTTAAGTATAAACACTAAAGAGCGAATAAAACGTATCATACTGCAACATCATGCCTATTATGGCACGTTCAGAGTCTGCACATCCCTTCCACCACCCTGAGCTGGTCCTTACGCTAAGTTCTCCACAAGCCTGGTGTGCACAGAAGTATGCAGCTACTGCCATCACCGTGCTCCTGGCATCCTTCTCTCCCCCTTTATACAACACATATTCTGATCCCTCCAGTGCTTGGGTTCCTCTTAGCTGGATCCATTCACACTCAGAAGGAATCTTGGCATGTTGTTTGGTTGTTCTCTTTCTCAAAGGTACTTCCAGAGCTTGTTTTTAAATGGTGGGAGTCTTGGTGAAATTCCCCAGCCTTCATAATAGAGGCTGGCCAAATGGTTCTGGCATTGGGCAGCCCTGAGGCAGCTGGAGAGGGAGATTTTATTTTTGCCTTTGTTGAAAATTTATATTTTTCACAGCTGTCAAGAATCTAAATCAATTGCAGTTTTACAGAAAAGATAAACTCCTGCACCCAGACAATCTCTATCCCAGCCTTTAGATCTGCACCACAGGACATATTTCATATTTTTTATTAAGTACATATTGGATTTATAGAAGAGAGTAAAAAAGATTAAAGATGAATTCTTACAGACCAAGCACAGGTCTGGGAGGGCTATTATGACAGGAAATTATGGCCATTATTTATTTATTTTTACTTTTTTTCCACTGCAAGTTAACTTTAAACTGTTGGCTATGTCTTCCTTTCTTTCCATTTTTTTTTTTGTATGATCTCTTTTTTCGTCAATGGATTCTGCCAATACACTGTAGGAGCTGCATTTAAATTGTTTTGCTCAGGCATGATGTTAGCAATTAGCTTAATGAAGTGACAGAGGAACCCATCAGGGCTTTGGGCAAGCCCCAGCCCTCTTGCAGAACGTTCTTCTCTGCCTTCTGGAGCTCTTTCCCTGTTCTCTGCTCCCTCCCATGGCAACACCAAGGGAAACTATGAAAATACTCATTTAGGGGCAGATCTACGCCAGCCTTATTTCACTCCAGCAGTAACATTAGGGGTGGTGTTTCCTAACATCAACCAGAACTGCTGCGGGCTGATGAAGGACTATGGGGTTGTAGTACTGCAAAAAGAGAAATCTCAGCAGCATGGGGAACGGTGGAGCCTGGGGGTTAACAATTTCTTTGTATTTGCCAAAAGATGTAGCCGGGGGGAAGGTTCACCAGCAGACATTCCCATCTCCCTCTGTTTTGGGTGCTCCCAGCCAGAGCCCACAGAGATAGGGCTGGAGGCAAGTCAGTGGAACTGGCTTCACTTCCAGCCTTGCTCAGAAGGAGGTGATGTCTGGATGTGTGTCAGTGCTGGTTCGTGGGGAGGGACACTCACACTGCTTCCAAGCAGCTGCAGAGCTGGATGTCATAGTGAAACACTGGCAATTGCAGTAGGGCAGCCAGCTCCTGCTGCTTGCTCTGACCACGGTCCCTCTCAGTCACAGAGATGGGTCACTACAGATAAGTGTTAACATCAGTGTCTGAAGTAATGCAGTTCTGAGTACAGTGAAGTTGTAGTTCAGCTCTTATGGGATGTATGTTTAGTATGCTTCAGAGTAATAAAAACCATATTTGCTGTCTTCTTCTGGGCTTTATGTTTGCCCATCTTTGTTTTGCTCACTGTGGGCTTAGATAATGAAAACAAAAGATGGCCGAAGCAGCCTCTATAAAGGCTGAATGAACATGGCTGAAATTGGGCTTCATCTGCCTACGGAGGCCTGGCCAGGCTGGAGAAAGTATCTGCTACGAAGTGTGCAGGCCCATCTGCAGGGCAGCAAACTCTTCCCCGTTCCACTCAAACAAACATCAGAAATACAATCTCTCGGCAGTTTGTTCTTTTGCACGGTGGTGGAAAAAAATAGCAACAAAATGTCATCTGTGAGGAAAATTAATTGGATGCTCGCTTAGTAACGAACTCGGGATCATAACGTAACAGGTTAAGGTTAAACATTCATGTCTGTCTAGCATTCCCTCACCTATCTCCCCCAGCCCTCTTTGCAAAGTGCTCTCATGGAGCAAATGCCCTGTAAAGTAGCTTCACTTAAAAGGTGAAATACTTTCAGATTGACATCATCTACAAATACCATAATATGCTTTGGGTTTATAACCTAATATTTTCCTGGTTGTGAGCCAGTATCTGGGAATCATGAAATACTTTTTTTCCCCTGACTATATGTTAGAGGAATGATAAGAAATCAGACCAGAGCTTAGTGCATATTTGTCTTGCCTTCTTAGCGCCTCAAAAGAATGCTTTACAAAAGAGAAACATCTTTATCACTCACCTAGATGCATCAAGGCCTCCTTGTCCCAGGGCCAAGTTGCCACTCCAGCCAGCTCTTCCTCAGAGGAGTTGGCAAAGAAGATGTTGAGGTGTGTGGATCCATCCAGTTTGAGGATGTTCTTCAGTTCATTGACATCTAAGTATGCTCTATTTAAAAAAAAAAAAAAGGGAAAATTCCACTTTTTTTCTAAAAGTGGCACAAAAAGCAACAAAGTATTGAAGTACTGCAATCCAGGCAAAGATCTTATAATATCCTGCGTATCAGTCACCTGAAATATTTTAATAACACACTCCCAAATTTCAATTACTTCACATTCATGCAGTGAATCTCATCTGAGGACTTCCAGCCATTTCTTAACTATGCCTACAAAACCCAAGGTAAATACATAAAGCTGTCTATATTCCCAAGATAAGTATAGGAATCTTTTTATTATGAATGTAATTAACCGTGTACTATGGCCAGTAAATCTTCCTATATCAGCAGTTACCTTGCACGTTTTTTCTAAGCTGTTTGGTGCTCTAAACTGCTATTCTCCCCCACACGAAGCTCCATGCCTTCAGCCTGGCACCAGCTCCCAGCATTACTCCTGTGACACCAGTGGCATTATTCCTGCTGAGATGGACTCAGCCTAGCCCTGACACAGGTTGGTTGGTTGGGAATTGCTATTTCCAGGTTCCTTTTGGAACCTCTTGAAAGAAGTAGATTTTGTTGATACCAGAACACGGGAGGAACTGCCCGAGTGCATCCCTGGTGCCACGCTGGTGCCAGTGGCACCGTCACGCTCTAACTCAGAGCAGAGCTGCAGCGTAAGATGAAACCCATCTGTTCCTTGTCTCCAGCTCACATCGCCTCTTGACACTGAGTGCTGTGCTAACACGAGACCTAAAACATGGGTGAGTTCTGCTGTCTCCACCTGACAGGCAGGAATATTGGAAGGGCAGGGCACACCGAGTCAAACGTGGTTGGCCGGCATGTTAGGAAGGACACCGTTATGGTCCTGAGCAGTTGATTCCTTCTTGCTTAAACCCCGTTTCCATATCTATGTGATATGTATAAATCCACACAGGTTCACAAACCAAACGCGCTCCCATTCGGTAAGCAGGGCTCCTTGCATATCTTACAAGGCTTTCGCTCCCAGAGGGATGAAAAAAAAAACAACCAGGGGAGTTGGCTCAGCACCAGGATCTTTCTGTCCTTCCCTGGAGGACTCCCCAATGGAAAACACATTCTTATTTCCACAATAGCTTCCCCTGCCACTTGCTGAAGTCACTGTCTCCAAAATAGCTCATGGCTGGGTGTCCCCAGGCCCTCACTGACTCATGGAGGAAGACGTACTCTTTGGGGACACCGATGGAAGGGTATGTTTCCATTCCATACAGTGTTTATCTTCCAGTCAATGCGGATGACATCCTGAAGGACAGGTCAGCACTGTGACCCTTTACACATTCCTCATCTCTCCACTGTTCCCAACACATCTTCCTAAAATACACAGATCATTCCCTTAGCTCCTCAAGCTTGTCCTGCATGTATCTGCACAGTGATCCGGGCCTGTGCTTAATCTATTTCCAGGATCTTATTTGTGCTTTTGAAAACATCTTTTCCAAACATGGGCTCACAGTAAAACGTGTCCAGAAGCACTAAGTTTGAAATCACATATGAGAGCTAGTGAGCATTTCCAAATGAAAATGTATTAGTGGGAAAATGTGATGGGAGATGTGTGTGTACGGAAGGGACAATGTGCATGTCTGTATATCTGATAGTATCAGTAAAAGGCAGTGAGTAAAAGTGTAAGAGAGAACGTGGGAGTGATGTGATACTCTGGGCAAGAGAGAAAAGGACAGGAACAGAAGCACTGCATACCCCTGAGCAGAAAAATGTTTGTGTTTTGTATCACTGTGGGAAGGAAAGGCCCACTGTATGTATTTGAGACTGCAGTTGTTGACTCTGGATGCAGACGCTTTACTGCCTGTGCAAATCCCTGTAGCAGTTACTATAATCAAACTCCCCTCCTGAGATTACCAGCTTTATTCCCATTCTTCTCTAATGGCTCCAAATTATTTAAGCTGATAGTGCTTTATTCTCAGCTGCCTTTTTCTTGCTGTTTACACAATCCATTCCCCATCTATATCCTCGACGCATGGCCACAATCATGCTCTCAGTTAGGTGCATGCAGGCTATGTGCTTCACCATCTAGGGCTGTTCTGTATATGGATTATTACTGCAGACAGCATTTAACTAATTGGCCAGTGATGTCAGTGCATCACTGAGACTGAATTCGTGCCCTACGTAAATCCACTGTAATAAGTCAGTCAGACTTATCTTTATAGTATTTCTCTGTCTGCAACTTCTTTGTGAGCCAACGAAAGGCTGCAGAGGAGCAGAGTGTATTCTAGTGGGGTAAGAGCAGAATGCTAAGAGGATTTTTAACAAAGGTGCTGCACAAAAGTAAGTGTAAACAGCTCACAGTTTGGGAGGAAGTAAATGCAAACCCCCTTGTAACAGCACCCTGCAACCCCCAGCACGCAAACATGCTAAAGCATTTAGCTCAGGCAAATCCCTTGCAAGCGTGTGAACATGTGCCTGCATGTGCGTGCATGAATGGAGGTGTGAGTGGAAGCAAGGCTTTGGACTGTGCACACATGTAAGCCAGCCAAGGATATGTATGCAGAGGAACGTATGTGTGTGTAAGAGATAAAAACATGAGCTGGAATTCCATCTTCTCCTTCCTCCCCATGTTTCTAATAACCTCCCATCCCTATCCATCATCACCACATTCCTACACTCAAGGAGGCATAAATTAACTACTTTTGCAGTTCATGTCCAACTTCGCAGCCGCAGGCAGCAGACCCAACAGTTACCAGGTCAGAACAGCTTTCAGTTATTGTGTTGGACTGGGCTGACTCCCCCCTGCTGCTGTGGCTGCTTTGTTATCAGCCCAGACTATCTGACCCAACGCAATGTGTGAGCGCTGCTTACACTTCTCAAGGTTATGTGGGTCCCCTGATAGAGGACATAATGTCTGTCACATGGGCTTGTGCCAAAGAGAGCCAAAGAGCCCAGCCTTTCCAACACTGCCAAACTTGCATTTCAAAGACATGAGTGCAGTCTTGGAAGGGGATCAAAGCCTTTCTAACTGTCATTAGAATATTTCCTTTATGCATCTCTCTGTGAGTGCCAGCAACATATTTCATCAAATTCACTGGCTCGAGATGGTACCTCCAATATAAACCTGAATGGGGGGGAATTGTCAGGGCAAGTCTAGGTGGAAAACAAAACAAAACCCAAAGCACAACAAAACACGTGTAATTCCTGTAATGGAAAAAACATACGATGCCGTGAGCATGCCTAGCTCAAGAAATCCTAATGAGCCTATTAGTGCATCATAAAAAGTCTCTTTTCCTGGAATGTGTTTTAGACATAGAAACTCTATGGTCTGCTCCAGGCCATTTAGGACACTGAATCCTATCAGACAACAAGCACGTTCCCACCCAGGTCTTTTCTCTGAACTATCTGTTCAATGCAAATCTTTGGTTTTGTTTTTTTTTTTTCATCCACTCCTAAAGCTGTGCTGTACAGCAGCCTGCTCTTACCCAGTAAGCCCAGACCTCAATCAGTGAGATACATCCTCTCCAGTGCTCCAGTTTCAGTCTAATGGGTCTTCAGTGTGCTGCAGCCTGCCCCATCCGTCACAGAGCCATTAGCCCCATGCCTGCCTCATCTGCCAAGCCCATTTCCTCTCTGTTTGGGCTCTGCTTGGACCCCCACCCCAGAGCCCATCTGGCCACAAGGCTGCTGTGCAAAGCTGCCTACTACGGGTCCTCAGCTTCACCACCAGCCTCAGACCCCTGCTCTTAACTGCACACACAGCTGCCAAGGGCTCCTGCACTTGGATGTATCAGGTATCAGATCCAATCATATTAAATCTGGTTTTATAAGAGGGTAGGAAGCTCTTCCTCCTGCTCTGTTTTCCTCCTAGTGCAGAGGCAGAGAGCAGCCCGTGTTTCCTTAACACAGCCAAGGTGCAGCTTTTGCTCTTGTGGTTGTTTTTGCATGGAAGACAGAGTCCTCCAGCCCTCATTGTTAGGAAATGTTTTCTACTGTTTGCTCTGAGTTATTCTCTATTTGTCTTTGCTTTGTTTTGTTTTGTGTTTTGTTTTTTTTTTCCTTCAAAGATAAATGTCACTTTGCAGCAAGAAAACAAACAGGGCACTTAGGGTATTATTTGCAAGACCCCACACAAACAAAGAGTAAGAACTCAGCTATCTGCTCACTATGGAGTACAGTCTCCAACTGTCTGATGGTTGGTTAGGAATAAAAGGCACTGCATTTCACCATTTAAAACAAAAACAAACAAACAAACAAAACAAAACAAAAAAGCAAACCAGCATTGTCTTGGGAAGTCAGCCTCAAAAGTCTTCCTTTTTGCCTTGTGACACAGTGTCCTGTCCCTTACCAAATGGGGTCAGCACATGGCAGGGAAGAGTAAATCTGGTGGATCCACACGGATTGAGTATCGCTCTCTTTCCCAGATCTCTTGTTTGTGCTTTCATTTGGTGCAGCCATTTGGCAGCCCAGCCTGAACCATGGCATACAATTTAGGAGGCACAGAGAAAGCCCATCTCATCCATTCAGCATTGGTGAGCCAAGGTGTTAGGGTACATCTAGAGATTTTCAAACATCTGCAGTGAACAGCAAGGATAGCTTTGAGACAAATGATGTTCTTCCTGAAGCTAATGGCAAATGCATGGATTCACAGCGCTGAAAGCTGACCCTGAAATGCTGCCCATTGGCAGGCACACACTGTCTCACTTCAGCTTTTCCTCTGGGTGGTTAGACACAGAACTCTTCTTTTGGAGAAGTTGTGTTGATGCCAGTTTCTAAGCTGCCCATTGTCTTATGTCATGGAGTCAGAGGAAAACAAGTCTGGACAAGATGTCCAGAGACCATCACTGCTAGCTCTCCACCCAGAGCAGGAGCATCCCAATGTACCAAACAAATGAGGTAATGGTGAGGTATTGGCACCGGCTGTCCAGGAGTGCTGGGGTCACATGGAGGTGTTCCAGAACCCTGGAGATGTGGCACTGAGGGATAAGGTCAGTGGGCACGGTGGGATGGGTTGGGGTTGCACTTGATGATCTTAGAGGTCTTTCCAACCTCAATGATTCTATGGCCCTGTGATTCTATGGAATGGTTATCTAGCTCACGCTTATAACCACAGATGACAAAGGCTCTGCAATTGCCTCAGCAGCCAGAATTCCATGTTTTGATTCCTGTACTGTCAGGGAGCTTTTCATAAGATCTCCCTGAATGCTTTTTGCTGCAATAGAAGTGACGACCACTTGTGCCATTCCCCACAGACAGGAAGGTGAGATGATTTCCTTCTGCTTTAACTAATCTATTACCTATTTCAAAGCTTACAATTTCTCCTGCAAATTATCTCATTTGGGGGTTAAAACTGCCTTATTTCTTCAGTCTGTCCCTGCTGGTCCTACTTTGAAGACTTCTGGTCATTTTTGATGCTCTCATCTACATTCTGTATCTTTCCTAAAGGCTGGTCATTAAAGTAGACAGAGTCCTCAAGCCGAGAGATTATCAGTGCTATATAACTGCTACATTCAACTTCATCCTGACATAAAATACACAGCAGAGCTTTCAGACCTACAAATGCTCCTACCGGTTTTTCTTCTTCTTTGTCTAAAGTGCTCCAGGTCTATCAAAAACCTGAACAAAAAAGGACAGCTACAAACCTTCCTTAGCAGTCGACTTGCAATAAAATTTTTGTCTGACCTCATGTTAAAGATCTGCCTTTGTTGGCAAATTTAATTTTACTCCTCATTTCAGACGGACTGCCATAAATCACGTGAAGCAGGAAGTGTGCCTCATCTACATTTAGTTTAGTGTTAATTTAAGACACTGGTGTAAGCGTAGTAAAAGTCATGATAATTTATTGATAAAGGTATAAATCTTTCAGTGATTGGGAAAGAGCCTGAAATAGAGTAGAGCCAGAACATTACAAGTGAAAGGTTTTTGGTCCCAGTTTAGATCCAGATCACTGCCTGTATCCGCACTGACATCCAAGTGTCTAACTGCAGCTCTGACCGCGTCCAAACCAGGCAGCCACTAGGTCAGGTCCACAGGCATAAATCGCAAGCACTGTCAGCACATGTAGGCTTGGCAGCTTTGAAAGAATTTCGGTTTATCTGCTTCAGCAAAACGTCTTCTGCAGCCCCCGAGTCTGATCTCCCATTACAAGAAAGAGGGCGTTTATGGAAAAGAAAAAAAATAATGTTTAGCATCCAAGAAAAGACACTTAGCACAAGTGCTCAAATAGATCCAGCTTCTCGGGTAACTTCAGTAGCTGGTGCAGAACCCCGTATCACTGTGGTGACACTGAATGCATCCATGTCAGCTGGTTAATGCTGGTCTAGGTGTCCTGCAGTGAAGACCATCCCTAAGAAACATAGTACAAAATAAGAGTCCATGGGTGGCTGGTGACCCTGCACATGGCAGGAGGTTGAAACTAGATGATCACTGTGGTCCTTTTCAACCCAGGCCATTCTGGGATTCTATGAAAAGTGTGGGTATATGGTGGTACAGAAGTCTGGGTGTTTCGTGATCCCAGGATGTCCTGAATTAATTCTACCGTAATGCTGGTGACTCAGGCTTTAAACACCCCAAGAAAAAAAGAAAAAAGGAAAAAAAAATATTATGTTAAATATGGGACTCATTTGGGTCTGGCTTTTCCTTATCCTGGAACAGAGACTGAGAGCAGCTCCTTGGTCTAAAGTAGGGATTTTTTTACAATTGTGAAGTCATCAGTTTCGTTTCATTTGCCTTGAAATGTTGGCTTTCCAACAGCACTTCTAGACAATCCTAGAAATAAGTACATTTCTACTGTAACATTCAGCACTGTAAATCCATAGGACTGCAAGGAAAACAAACCCATACTTAAAGGACGTTATTTGCTGCTAAATTCCCAAGTCAATACTAACACCAATACCACCCCAACACTGCACCCTTGCTCAACCCTAGCAGCCTTTCTCACAAAGATGACCACTAATAAATACAGCTATACTACACACCATCGCCTATAGGTAACTTCTGGATGTCATAAATGTGGATGTAAATTTGTTTAATGAGCTGAACCATAACAACAGGTTGGAGGAAACCTGGACTGCTCTGCACTTTGGTCTTGGTCCTCTTCTGGTTTGGGTCACACAAGCTCTCACTTGGAGTCAGCTCCACGCCACGCTGTGCACTGAGCATCAGCTCTGAAGGTGATGTATTTGTTCCAGTAAATATAGAGTCAGTCAGAGCAACATTTGATTCTCAAAGTGCTGCTTCAGGTTCAAATCCAAAATCTCAAAGGAAACCTCAGTTGAAACAACCAATTTTTGCCCAATTTCTGGCCAACGCAACTTGCTTTTTTAAGGAGGGAGGCGGGTTTCCTCAGATCTCCACACGGATTCTCTCAAAGGTTTGTAAATCCTTGCCAAATCCTTCGCAAACCTGGGCTCAGATTCAGAAATACAGTGAAAACAGATTTTTTTCTTTTTTTTTTTCCCCGGCACTTTTGCTGCTGGTTCTGGCCAGGAGAAGAAAGAGAAGAGGCCGAGGGGGAAAAAAAAAAATGGGGAAAAAGATGATGCAAAAATTGTCAAATGTCAAACACGTTCTGTCTGAGCTCTGGGCAAAAGTTTGGGGTGGCTGTTAATGCTCAGAAGATGATTCACCCCCATTCTCCCTTTCATCCTCCCTGGTTGCGCTGCCCACTGCTTATACCAGAGACCCCATCTTTATATAACCTTTTTTATAGGGTTATACAGAGTTGCAGTGCTACAGACCATAAATATGTGATCACTGAGCCTTCTTCCTTTGCAGGGTTTACATCCAAGAACAGAGGAACATTTGAGTTCACTCGTGCAGCAAGAACCAAAAAGCCCCGTTTCCTCAAACAACCATAAAAAATAATTAAGCTAACCAACTCCACAGTAGTAGGAAAAGAGCTGCTGGCCAGCCAACTTGCAGGGAGAAAAAAAGAAAACAAAGGGAAAGCCTTGGCAGAGAGAATGGTGATCTTACTGTACAATCAACTTCTGAGACAGTGAGTAGGATGAAAGCATGGAACATCTCAAGAAACGTGTCTTTAAAATAGCAAAGCATTATGAAGCATACATGCACATTTCACAGGCCTTTGAAATCAGCAACACTGGCAGGTTTATTTGTTTTGATTGCCTCTTTCTCTTTCTTTTACTACTTTGGGATTTTTCTCTCTCTCCTTTTCAAGCCTAAAGCCAAATGACCCATGAGAAATGTGCTGTAATTTGTCTCTTATCCATCCCTCATCTCCATCTGATATTCCCTCTGCCCTGGTTACCCTGATGTTTTTCCAGACTCTACAAGCTGAACCAGTGTAACAAGGAGAAAAGTCAAACGATAAAGAAAGAAGTGGCGTAAGGATATTTTCAGGAACCGGTTGTTAAAACAGATTTCCTTTGCCGCTTTTCCAAAACCCCTTTTGGCTGCAGCAAGCCTCATTCACATATAATAGTGAATTTAAAACAGTATAGGAAGGTATATATACTTGAGGCTATTTTAACCATCAGTTATATTGCTTGGCACTTCCACAGTGCTTCCCCTCTGGGCCTCAAAATGCTTCCTAAACATAAGAGAGAAATTCCACTCTGGTCAAAGCCCTGACACGAGCCCTCTGCACTGCTCCAAATCCCATCCAAGGGTTTAAGTGGTCCTAAAGTGGGACAGGAACCATCGCGTTGGGCCTCCCCACAAGAACTTCTCCCACAGCTGAGGAAGCCATGAAATAGGAAGACAAGAAAACTTCCCTTGTCATGCAAAGAAGAAAACAGAGGTATAGAAATGCAATAATTTGTTCAAAGGAACATAATCACTCAGTGTGACAGTTGGGATTAGAAACTCAGTCTCTAGTCTACGTTCCTTGATAGCATGGACCATCTTTCTTTTATATAAGCGGTGGTTTGTGTTACTGATCCTTCAAGTTTTCTGCTGGTGGCCACTAATCATATTTTACAATCTTATTTTACAATCTTTTACTCATATTTTACAATCTCCAAAACATTCTAAAGGTCCGGCGCCCAGCAGATGGAAAATCAGAGCTCCCTACAGTAAGCCGGTCCTTCCTGAATCCCTTGGCTGTTTCTGAAGACGACGCAGCACACTCAGTTCATAAACAGATTTACTTGTGGAACCGGGGCTCTGCTTTCAATGAGTGAGCAGCCACCGTTCTAATGATATTTGGCATTTACATACCAGCTCTCATCCCAAAGAGCTTCCAAGAACAACCAGCAGATACGTGCATAGCACACTGCACAACAGTTCAAGTAAAGGACATTTTGGTTTCCGTCACCAGAACAAACCTGATTTTTTATGAAAAGCACCAGAGACCAGGAATGCAGCCTGTCATCGCTGCCTTGAATCAGGTCAAGAGTTAGGTAGAGCCTCTGTTAATCAGACTTGAAGCTAGAGATCAAGAGGAAACTTGAAGCTTTGACACAGAATTTCCTTTAATTACAGGAGTAGCTCATAGCAACTCTCTACATTAGGACTGCCAAACAATTTCCACTGTTAATATTCAACTTTGGCCTTGTCTCTCTTGTCCCATCCCAGTGGCTCTTGTCCCATCCTAGTGACTCTGAGGTTCGAAATCCCATTTACAGCCTTGCCACAACCGGTGCCACAGCGACCCTTGGGAGTCATGGCTGGAGTGACCCAGGATTGTGCACTTCTGAAGCACTGGGATGCTCACTGGGTCCTGTCTTTAGAGATCACCAAAAGCCTGCGTGTGGGGTTACCTACACACAGGTCCTGCTCCATGCTGAGCTCCGCAGCACCCACCGCTGCCCTCCGTGCATTCATACGGGCAGTGAGGAAGAGCAAGGAGCCAAGGAATATGCCTGGAGCAGCCCTGCCGGGCCACCTATCATGGGGACATTTGTCATTTCTTGGAAGCTGAACACTGTGCTGTAGCCTCAGGGTTCCCGTAATGAGATCGCAATTAGTCCCAGCTCCTTCAGAAGGGTGACACGTTGCTTTGTCCCTGCAGGGGTGTGCAGCTGGGACTTTAAGGGGACTGGACATTTAGCTACTCCGTTAGCATCTTCTCTAATTAACATGCAGTAAAAAATGAAGGGTAAAAAAAAGAACAAGATCAAATTCTTTGCTCCTTTCATCTCACTTTTTGACACTAATCCTCCCTGCACATAAACCCTGTGCCACAAAGTGAGATATACATTGCTATTGGAACAAAAAGAAACTTGGAATCAGGCCGACATCGTCAAAAAAATAAATAAAACCATATATAACCACAAAGGACCCAGCAAGTTTATTACAGATCCTTCTGGAGATGATGGGCCAAAATAATCAGCCCAAATATGCATCTTGCAAAACATCACTTTTTCTTTGGAGATGCCGCTTCTTTTCTGTTTTTGTTTTTACAACTCATGAACTTGCAAATCTTGTTTCTTATCCTTCTGGCAGTGCTGTGCATAAAGCTGGTCCTGCTGCAGTGGGCAGATCGTCAATGGCTTAGAGTTAGGATAATCCCAATTTTCCTCTTTTCTGAGAAAGAAATGAAAACCTGACTCAAGTGAGTCTAGCTGAAATTTCCTCTAGCTCTATCTCATGCAGGAAAGAGTAGGAGACACCAAAATACAACTGCAAAGAATATACTGGTGAAGGAGACTTCACTCCAGGGATGCTCAGAAAGCCTTATGCACAGACACTAAAAGCTTCAGGTTTCCACCCTTCCAGAGACAGGCTTGTTCTCTTTCAATAAAGAACTAACAGTTGGATCTATTGGTTTTCTCTTCTATTTTGTGAGGGCTATTGGTGAGTCATACCCAAAAGTCTTTCTCTTCAATGGCAATGTTCTGGATGCAGTTTTTACTAACCACTAAGTGTTAGGAGATCTGTTGAAGCTGGTTACTCTTGTTCTTTCCCAACAATAAGCAGATTACAAGGAAAGAGAAAATGTCAATCACCGAAAGAGAAATTTCACATAAGAACATTCAGCTTTGAAGTTCCCAGAATCCACAGTATATTGCCAGGTGATCTGGCAGAAACACCAACACACCTGCAATGGAAACAGTTCAGAGCTGGAGAAAGAACAGGCTGTGCAGAGTGTATTTTCTAAATCTGACTTTTTCCTTGTTTTTAAATTTTCTATTCTTGTTGAGCAGGAAGACAGAAAGAAGGGAAAAGCGTGGGGAGAGGACTTCAGAGATGATGACTTTGTCAAGAAACTGCTCTTGGGAGGGGGAACATGTTGGTAGCAGTGGCGGTAATGGGAATGGCTAAGATAACAGACTCCCTGACATCAAAATCTTGCCTCTCATTTCTCTCTGCTGAGGCAGAGACAATCAGTGGGAGGAAAGATGCAAATGTGTCTTTTCCAAGCACTCAAGAACTATCGGTCTTTGTTGTATTTAAACCCCTGCAGGACCTGTATCTTCCACAAAGACACGAGGTAAAGGAAAAGGCATTGTACCTGTGTGCTTCTACAAGCAGGCATTTCTTGAGCTGAAGGATATGTCAAGCACAAAAGGTCTTCAACCCCTTATATAAGCACGGGCAGCAGACACATCAAAAGGCAAGGTTATTAGGTGGATGGGAGGATGTTTTTGTTGTCTCACATATGGATCTGCTAACACGTCCACCAGAAAGCAGGCACTGTCAGTCCCAAACATAAGACTGATTGTAAGCATTCCCCGGAGGACACATTTCCCAAGACCCTACAAAATTGGACTGGCAGATTATGAAAGGTACAATACTGATCCAGCATGTAACAGTAAACTAGAGGAAATCATACCCATATATTTGGCCTTCAGACATGAGTGCAGAAATTGCCTGTTTTGGCACCACAGGACCGTGGATCCAGTTGAATCAAATACAGACCCCTAACAAAGTGCTATGAGAATGCAAAGATCTGTTACCCATTGTCAAAAGATAAGGGGGAAAAATGATTTTCCTTCGTGCCAGATTTCTTTACCAACCTTCGACATGAGTATCATCACCACTGTCAGCAGGCCATAGTCTGACTTTAGTCTTCTCCGTGACAGTGGCACCGCTGCAACCCAACTTACATAACTCTACCACGCATCTCAATCAACACTCACTCTGGTTTTCTGCAGTAATTTATCAGTGACATGTCACTAACAGCTCCTAGAGGACTTAAGATCTTGATGACGACAAATCTAGCTGTGCAAAGCACCCAGCAAATGTGCACGTTGTAATTTTTGTCCACTGATTCCTACACACAGACTCCAAATCATACAAACTTATAGTTTATAAATCTACGCTAGCATGAAATGTCTTGCAACTCCCTGCCAAAAAGTAGGTGCCCTACAGCAAATTGCACAGGAAAGCATCCAGGCATGCCTTGAATATCTCATGTAGATGAGTCCACAAGCCTATTCCAGGACTCTGTCAGCTCCATAGTATTCTTCTTCATGTTTGTATGGAACTTTCCATGTTCCAGTTTTCGCTCAGCACCCCCTGTCCTGTTGCTGCTCACCACTGAAAAGAGCCTGGCCCCATCCATCTGACTCCCAAGCTATAGATATTTATTAACAGAGATGAGACCCCCTCTCAACCTTCTCTTCTCCAAGCTGAACAGCCCCAGGGCTCTCAGCCTTTCCTCATAAGGGAGATGTTCCAGGATCTTAACCATCTTCGTGGCCTCTGCCGGACTCTCCCTAGGAGATCCCTGTCTTTTTTGAACTAGGGAGCTCAGGACTGGACACAGTACTCCACATGTGGACGCACAGCTTCTGTCCAGCAGGTCAGCCCCCAGGCTGTACTGATGCATGTGGTCCTTCCTCCCCAGGTGCGGGGCTCCATACTTGCTTTTGCTGAACCTCATCAGGTTCCTTTCTACCGAACTCTCCAGTCCGCCCTGGTCTTGCAGAACAGCAGCAAGGCCTTCTGGTGTGTCAGCCACTCCTCCCAGCTTTGCACTGTCCGAGGGCGGTGGACTCTATCCCTTCATCCACGCTTGTGATGAAGATGTTGAACAAGACCAGGTCCAGTACCTACCCTGGGGTACACTGCTCGTTATAGGCCTGATGAACTTCCTTGCTTTTCCAATTCCTCTGTTGCCAGTCCAAGCACGTCTTGAGAGCTTTAAAGCCTAAAATCCCACCTTGGTCACTCAGTTGGGTGCAGCAGAAGGTGTGCTGAAGGCACCTGCTAAGCTACCTGGAAGCACCTTTTGGAATATCTCCTACTGATGGGTTTCTGTATCAAAAACTCAAGGTTCTTTGGATATCATTCTGAGATATAAATAAAAAGAGAATTTTGTGTCTGATCAAGACAAGGGTGAGCCTGAACTTTCATGGCAAAACAAGACATTCGGAGGCAAAACATGTGAATAAACATATCCTGAAAAGTAAAACTATCAGAGGAATTCTGAGCAGATGAGGAGAAAGCCAGGAACTTCTATCCCTTATCTGAATCCAACTGGGTGCAGAGGGGGAATCAAACGACATGAATATCTTCAGGCAAAGTGGGAGAAACACTCTGATGTGTCTGACGGAAGCATTTTACTCTGTGTCTGGAAGTTTATCATGACCGATCAATTCTGGAAGAATTAGTGAGTGAGTTCTGGCTTTTGGCACCGACACAGCAGTGGTAAAAAGGCTGGAGGCAAAAAGGAAGTAATTTTCATAATGCTGTGAACTGTTGCCATCAATCCTTACCCAAAACATTTCTTCCATTTACTCTGTGCAGTGCTGTTCTGTAGGAGCTTCCCTTTTAGCTATTGCCCTTCATTTCAGGAAGGCTCACGACCTTGCACGTGCTCTGGATGTGGAGATCCAAGCCAAAGTCTGTTGGAGTTCAATCCTTCTTGGGACTTCAAAGAGCTTGGGATGCGTAACTTACTCCAGACAGAAAGCATAACATACACTTGGAACAATATTACACACGTAAAAATAGAAATGATTGAATGACTGTTAAGGAATGCAGTGTGATGGGGAAGCCTGATGTAAGTTGTGCATGGCATTTACATTCCTATTTCCATCTGCTAACCTAGGTGCTCCAGATCGTAGTGGAAGTACCTACCTTCTTCCAGCAGTTATAAAGACTTTAGATTTAATTCTCTGACCTGTGCCTATGCTGCGCGTCTGTCTGTGCTGCAAGCAGATGGCACGACTGCTCCCCTAGGAACTAACTGAGCAACAGCCACAAATAGCCAGTGCTAAAGCAAAGCTGCAACGACACATTTTGGGAGGAATCAGCAGCCCATAGTCCTCACAGACACATGAAGGTAAGCTAAAAACCCTTTGCTAGAAATATAAGATGCAGACATATTAAGGTCCTTAGAATAACACAAGTTTATGTTATTCTAAATATGCCTCAGACATTCTTACTTTGTCTCCATTTGTGCAGGGAAGACAGGAATAGAGCATTGACAAGCTCACGGAAATCAGGAGATCACAGCAAAAAATGCCATTTTGCAATTTTTCTCAACCAGCTTTGCAACCATAAGCAGTTCAGGCTGTTTGGAAATATTTTCACACTCTGATGCTCACTTGAAACAAACTACGCCCCGGTCTTTTCAAGATCCTTAATTCTTCATTTACGTACTGTTTCTCACCAGTCGATCTTTCCCTGTCTCATTCTAATTAAAAACAAATACAAAATTACTTAATGCAACACTTTCCAAATGCCTTGGGTTTTTGATACCCACATGCTACCTGTGGGTACATGTTCTAAGCAAATAATTCCCTTTTGTGCCTTTGGAAAGAGCACAAAAGCCGTGTAGATAGTTACAGTAATGGGCCTATTAATTGCTATCCTCTGGATTTTATGTTATTTAATCAATGTCTGAGCTCTGACTGCAAAAGAAGCTTAAATTGACAACCTCATTCCCTTCTGCCCAATGCTCCCCAGCCTGTCGGCTTTGATACACAGATACTCTTTGCGAGCCTGACAAGGGCACAAGTCTCATTACATCCTATCATGGAAATTAGAAATGAATCAATAAGCAAAGAGGCAAGCTCTGATCAGCTCGCTCCTACCACACAGTGCAGAATTCTTCACATTTTACCCCTAATCCCGCATCTGATCAAACTGAAATGTCTTCAGGGTCAGGAATGCCTCTGCTTCCTTTGGTATTTCTCTCATAGCCTAATCAAATCTCAGAGAAGTCGATAGTTTCGGTCCGTGCCTTATCTTTGCCCCCAGTATTTGTGCTGCTGAATGCTGAAGAAATAATTCAGCAACATGCTTCATGCGACGGGGCAAATCGTTATTGGAGAAGTGCTGGCAAGGCCCAAGTAACAGCCTAAATCCCCTTCTTGGCACATTTGCTTGCACTGTGTCTTTCAGCATAATTTTGACATGGAATTTTCCTGGCATAAATCACACAGGTTTCCCTCTTCCCTTCCACACCACGCTGCGTAGCTCTGTGTTTTGGTAAATCTCATCTATTAATAGTTGCCCTCTGTGGCTATAAAAAAATACAGCGGTAGTCAACAGCCAGTCCTTGGTAGGGAGCAGCTGCGGCTGCCTGAACGCACGCAGGACCCGGCATCGCACAGCAAAGCCCTTTCTTGGCTCCACGTCAGAGCAAACTGATTAAATAAGGCCACAGCCAAGCGAACGGAAAAGGAGCCCCTTCCCTGCAAAGAGGGGAGAGCGGCTGCAGCATCGGGCTGCAGAAGCATCAGGGTATTTCCATTTTCTCGCTGACATCTTCTTTTTTTAACTCAACCGCCTCCCCCCCCACCCCCACGCATGTCTTCCTCGCTCCACCCTCCTGCCAAGTCCCCGCAAACTCTTGCACTTGAAGAAATAGAACAAAGACGTCATCGCAGCCAGCACCAAAGGTCGCGGGGTACATTTTAAGGTCTAAGTCTACTTCTTCTGTTTGATTGATTTAAGTGATTAAAGCGTTTCTGCTCTTCCCGTGCTTTCAGCGGCATCCTGGGTAACTCTGGGGAAATTCAAACTGACCAGCTGTGATCCGTACTACAAAGTCATTACAAATACACACAAGGATGGCGATGGGGCCATACTGGAAAACGTGGAAGGAGCGGAATATTGCCTCCGAGTAGAGTGAGGAAGGGCTTTTGTGTGTCAGATCGAGAAGCACTCAGCTCAGCAGAGGAGATACAGGGCTGGATATTAGGAAATACTTCTTTGAAAGAGTGATCAAGCACTGAATAGGCTGCTCAAGGAGATGGTTGAGTCATCACAGAATCACAGAACCATAGAATGGCCTGGGTTGAAAAGGAGCACAATGCTCATCCAGTTCCAACCCCCGCTGTGTGCAGGTCTCCAACCAGCAGACCAGGCTGCCCAGAGCCACATCCAGCCTGGCCTTGAATGCCTGCAGGGATGGGGCATCCACAGCCTCCTTGGGCAACCTGTTCCAGTGCCTCACCACCCTCTGGGTGAAAAACTTCCTCCCCTGTCTCAGTTTAAAACCATTCCCCGTGCCCTATCACTATCCACCTTCACAAACAGCCATTCCCACTCCTGTTTATATGCTCCCTTCAAGTACTGGAAGGCCTGGAGGTGTCCAAGAAACATGTAGATGTGGCACTGAGGGACGCGGTCAGTGGGCAATACTGGCGGTGGGTGGATGGTTGGACTAAATGACTTTAGGTCTTTTCCAACCTTAATGATTCTGTGATCCCATCAATTCCCATCATCTCAGCACTGCAGGGTACTGTCCCCACCATGGCAGGCTGGTTGGTGACAGAGTACCATGTGCACTTTGAATTGTCATTTGCATGAAGTCCTGAAGTGAAGCGCTTGACAGTACTGCAGAACTGCTGAATCTCAGGGATGGCCACACCAAGTCCATGCCATGCCACAGCCATCGTGGAGCCCTGCAAGCACTGCAGCACACCTTGCCTGAGCTGCAGGCACTCAAAAAGCCCATGCCACATAACTTCAGTGCTTCTCCAATTTCCCTAGGATGTTTCACTAAGATAAATTCTTCCTGCAAAGCTGATGGGAATGATATGAAAATGAAGCCTTGTGCCGGGGAAAACGAGAACCACAGCTTCTCATTGAAGTCCTCAATTTATTGACACTACAAGGACATGGCATGAGAAGCAAATTTATTCCATATTATCTACTGTCAGTATAGCTCAAAAGATGAATTTTGAGGAAGCAGAAAGAATTTTATTCTCCCAAGCCCTGTAATTCAACACTGCTGAAGCTGCCCTCACACAAATCAGTGATGACACATCTTTTCAATGTCTGGGGCCAAAATTATTTTTAAAAGCATTGCAGGTAATTGCCATTGCTGTTATTCCAAACCACTGCTATTTCCACTATTTTGCTATCACTGATGTAACTCGACAAGTGGGCTTATTCTGCAATTACTGAATTAAAGGAAATAGTGTATTTCACAACAAACAGCTCACACGTATCCGTGGCCATGACCAGATCTCTAGGTGGAATTTCCATGAGATGCTCCCATGTTTCCACGCTTTGTTCAATACTACCCAAACATTTGGGTACCTTCGCAAATAATTGGTCTGCAGGGTGCAGATTTTATCAGTTTTTTTTCACCGGGGTGGATTGGCCACAGGAGTCTTTAAAACAATGGCTGGGAACAAGCAAATGCTGAATCTCGTTCTCCTGAAGAATTTCAGAAAGATCAAATTAGGCCAGAAACTCCAATCTTGATTTCAGCGAGGTCCCTTTCTAGCAGGGGTCCTTCTAGAAGGGTCCCTCCTTTAAAAGAAAAAGGAAATTAAAACTGAAAAACAGCACTGGGGAGAAGTTAAGCGTGTGCTTCAAACTCACACATGCCAGGAAATTTAGAGTTAAAGGTGAAACCCCACCCTAAAGAGCCTCATACTGGAGACATTTCAGCGAACAAACATAACGTGTTCTGAAATACAAAGTCCCGGTAGGGTGCACGAGGTATGGAGTTTCAGCCTTCACTCCAAATTTCCTGGCTTTTTGGAGGTTTATTAGGCTTTCATACCCCAAACATTTAAGTACTCCAAGAAGTTTCCTCAGTGCGGCTCTCCCTGAGCCTTTTGGAAACTGAGCATCAGCACTGTGATGGTGAAGCTACCCATTCCTCACTGATGAACCAGAAAACCTGAATTTTTTGCCAATTTATGCCAACATGGGGGCTGAGGCTGAGTGCACACTGCACAACTGCAGTTTGGCTACTCTGAAAAACTCCAACACTGCTCATTTATTCAGAACAAAACCGAAGGACGGGATTACATTGACATCAGCAGAACAAATGCTCATGTCTTCTTCTACGTGGGTCTCACAACTGTGCTTCAGCCAGCAAACAGGGAATAGTTTTTGACAGACACCCCACCAGGTTGTGGATGGGGATACATCCAGCCCACAAATCCGGCCCTAATGGATGAATGATGACTGCTGCTATCCGCACCACACTGTTCTATGACACAGCCTGCATAAGCAGGTGTTATAAATATCGAACTGGTTTCACAGTATCAAAATTCTAAAATACCTGTCTTGAGACTCCGCATCGCTGCCTTTCCTGAGAGCTGTAAGGAAATGATTACCGGCAACTCACACACTTCATCTCAGATGTGCACACAGAGGAACCTGGAGCACTGTGTGATGACTGCAGTGGGTGTCCTGACACACAGCTAACAGAGCAGGCATCCCCTCCTCTGCATCAATCTCCGTGCACAACCTCTCCCTGTGGTGGACAGCTGAAAAAGGAATGGAACAGCTCCTGAATGGAGACATCACTTCTTGGGCTTCCTCCAGCCCCAGGGCAGGCAGAGGGAGAGCTTGAAGGGCTGGGCTGCCTGCAATGGGGGGAAGAAGGAGACAAGGAGGGAACGTGGAGGAGGCAAACAGGGACTGAAAGCTTCAGGAACTGGTGCCAAAGAAGTTCAAACGAGGGCCAGTAGACACTAACTGTGCTTCGGGTTGTTGCCTACAGATCTGCCTCTGCATCCCTTTCCCTTCAATCTTTTCCAAGACCTTCCTCTTTCCCCTCACCTTTCCATTTAGCTAATCCCCTCTTCACTCAGCTCCAGCTATCAAATTTAAACATACACACTCTTCCAAATCCCCTGCCACACACACTCCTTCTCATACCTCTGAAATCCTCCAACAGGCCAGCAAACTAAAAGCAGAAAGCCCACAAAAAGATCAGGAGCGATGATTTATTGAAAGTGACCTCATTTTTTATTTTTTTTTTAATAACAATAGACTGATTAATTTGGGGGAAAAAAAAAATAAGGACAAAATTTAAACTCGTAAACCCTCAGAATCACAGCATCATCAAATCATTAAGGTCGGAAAAGACCTCTAAGATCATCAGGTCCAGCTGTCCAACCCTTTTTTTGTCCTCTTCTTATCTTTCTGTCCTTACACTGTGGATGGGCTTAAAAAAGAGGCAAGCTGCCCTTCCCCCTGTCTCACTTTTGAGCTGCAGCTCTCACAGTGCGTCAGAGCTTTGCTGCTCTGCGAATCGCAGCACTCGCACAGTGTCAGCACTTTATTCTGCTCTGAACTTGCATCCCTTTTCCCAGTCTTGCCATCACATCTACTGAGGCTGCAGGCAAGTCCTCTGTGGCATGAAGGTATTCTTCTACCCCAAAATATAAAGTACTCATAGAAACTGCTATTACCTGAGTAATCACGCTATTGGGTTGGCTTTCTTCCCTGGCATGAAGTTCACAGATATTGGGCAAAGGCAGAGCTGCTGGGCCAGTATTAATGCCCACACTCGCACCAACATTTACAGTCGAGACTGCATAAAGAAAATTCTGAATCCTGTGAACTGCTACATGGAGGCACCAGGCATGCTGAAGTGCGGCTGCACAGAGCGAACTCCCCCAGGATAACACAAGTCAGCATCCTCTCTCCTGAAAGATTTCTGTACATTTCCACTGGCAGTGACAGAGAAGGGATTGCTAGGAAAAACAAACAGCCCAAGTACTGTTTGTCCACATGCAGCACTGCACGTGAGGGGCAAAGCCAAAGGCGCTGTGCTCTTCCATGATGCAAACAAAGCACGGTGGAAGTGGCTGCTCTGTGTTTCTTCAGTGGGCAGCTTCTGCTCGCACTAAATGGATTTAAATTCCTATCAAAAATGAACTCAGAAAGGTAGGATTGGAATTGCAAATGGAAGTGCGGGATAAGCTTGGCATAGAAATTACCTGTGCTTTGAATCTTTCGGTGTGAAAGGGACAACCGCTTGTATTTACGGAAGGCTTGGGTTGCTGCTAATTAAAAACACAAGGCGCAACTCACACCCTGCTGAAGAGAGGTGGTACCTAATTGGGTATGGGAGAAAATGGTGATAAACACAGAGCTCCACAGCATTCCAAGAGGCATTTTGGCCATGACCAAACTGGATGGGTTAAACAGTATCAACTGCACTGACCAGCAAAGGGAACAAACCAGCCTTACCCAGACTGCTGCATTCCAGAACGTGTGGGGGGGATGAACCCTAACTGGTAAAGGGGTTATGGAGAGCACTGGTGCCAGTGCTGCAGGGTCCCTACCAATCTTCCACCCAGGATTCCAGAGCCAAATGGGCCTGCACTGGCACTGGAGAGTATAAAGCTTTCATCTCTTGTCTCCTACAAGGTTTTTTCATCATCTCTGATAGTTTACTCCATAGATTTTATAGGCTGTCTCCTTTCCAAGCATCCTGCAGTTTGACCAGACAGTGATCTTTTTACATAATGGATAATGTCCATGAAAGAAACCGTGAGTCCTATGAGTCTTGAGGAAAAAATGCTTCTGGAAAAAAAACTGTTGGAAAAGATGACTGTGGGACAATCTAAATAGAGCAAACTCCTAATGATTTGAGAGTGTGCAATTGCATACATAGGGATAGTTTCTTTAGCAATGAAATCCTGACTATATCAGAATTCAATAGTAGACTTATAAATGTCAGTTGCTAGCATGGGAACAGATGCAATTCCTCCCAGCTGATTAACATCCCTGACATCTGGAATAGAGGACAGAATAAACAGAGAGCAGAGGATTTCCTGTTGGGACTTGGCTGTTGGGTGCAAACTACCAAGATACAGCAACTTTGTCCTTGAGAGCATTATCTCTCCACCTTCTAAACAGCCCTTCGGAAAGACCTGGACATTTAGCACTGAATCCCTAGACAAAAACTCAGATATTTGCTATAGTTCTGCTGATATCTGAGTGAGTGCGAGAATCCCTGATGTCAAGAGCTGTACAATGGCCTCTTCAAGGCAGGGGATTAAGTCCTCAAGCTTCTTGAAATGAACAGCTTTGATGAATTTCTTCTGTTCTTTTCAGTGTTTTGGATTAGGTGGAAATTAATTCATTCTTGGGAATCAAGGAGTATTTCTTACAACTCTCCCAGCTCCTAGAAGAAGGCACTGCGTGTGCCTCCTTCCCCCAAAGTAAATTGATCCGTATTTTGCAAAGAAGCCTCGTGAAAGGATTTTCAATGCAAAAGAAAGAAAGGCAGTTAAGAGGTTGACTTATTCAGAAACTTCATGGAAAAACCCTGACGTGCAGCCACTTCGCTACCTGCATGAGGCTGAGCTAGGCTGAGGATGAGCCAACCCCTCCTGCTTCTCATGTGTCCCACATGGCACAGTGCGTTGTGTCCTTCAGGCTCTGTCACAGCTACTGCAGTTCAAAACTACCACAGAAGAAGTTTTTACAAATGGTTCAAATGTGTATTTAGAGTCTGTTTCACGTATGACTGGAAATGTCCTCAATTATGAGTTGAGCTGGTGAAATGCAATGCAGGGCTTGGCCAAGCTGCACAGGCCAAGAGTTGGAGGGGATAGTGAAAGGGTTGGGACCAGCAGGGCACCAGGCTCCAGCTCTTCAGCTCCATGTTGCTCTGAGCTTGCAGGCAGGTGTTCTGCCCTCCTTGAGGTGAACAGAAGGTCTACAGGAGCCTTCAGGGCACATATGTGGATATTGAGAAAAACTGTCCCCATGGTGAGTTATTCTGGAAGAGATTTCCAACAAGTATTCAGTGCATTGTCTGAATCGAGGGAGTAGCTTGCACTGTTTCAGGAATGTCATCAGTATTTTCCTAAGCCATCAGAGGGAGGCTTTCTTATCTGTATATGCAATCCTGTGGTGAAGCCTGATGTGAAAACCCAATATTACATAAAAGGAATGGTTCAGTTAACCATAGTATGGTGCAAGAATTCACCACATCAAATGGCACTTACAGAGGATAATTTCCTATGATCCCTTGCTGTTTGTTTCAAGTTTTTTGAAAAGGAGCCATAGTAGGTGTCATGAGCTCAGTCTTCCCTATTTTGTAACCAGCAGTATCCCAAACAACACTAGGAATGTGTCTCTCTGGCAACTACGTCTATCCTTGCTCCTTCCTTTTGTACTGGGACAGGCTGCCTGATCTTAGCATGTTCTCGTCTTTCCAGAACTGCAGAAATAAAGAAAAGCTGAAGAGTATTTGCAAACCTTGTGCTGGGTCTAAACACATTCTGTCCCACTCTCATGAAATTAGTGAAAAGAAGTTAGGCAGATGTCTCGGATAGAGCCTGTTATGTGAATAATGATAACCAGTCATGTTGGGTTTTTTGCCCTGCAGGCTGCTAATAAAGAGGAGAGATGATCTAGTTGGTAACAGTGTTTACAGCTTTTCTCCTCTGCAGCTCCCAGAGCAGCAGAGCCCCATCCATCAGCGCTGTCCCTCTGAACTGTCCCTCTGGCAAACATCTTTGCAGATTAAATTTCCATCCCCAACATCCCCCACTATCTGAATATGGCATAGAATCTCAGCTCTTCGAAGAAAACATTTTGCATAGGTGTCAAAAGGAGAGGCTGGGAGAAAAAAAAAAACAACACCCTTGAGCTGTACCACATCAGTGGCTGAAGGACACCATCAGAGCACCTGAGAACTTAGTCCGAGGTGCCAAAAAAATCACAGGCAACTTACAATGTAGACTGGAGTTGCCTCAATTTTTCCAGTACCATCGCATCTGGGGTTACAACTCATCAAGAGGCAGACACAGAGTTTTTTTGTACAGATATCCACAGCAACATTAGGAGATCCCAGGATGGAGGCTGGAAGGGCTGGGGCTGAGATGGTCACACTGAGACTGACACAAGAAGGAAAGAGACAGGAAATGAATCCACCTCCTTTTGGGGATGAAGAGGCACTGAAGAGGGTTCCTGTTTATAACAGCATTAATCAAACATTAGCACTTTCTGGTTGGTTCCAACGAGCAGAATTATTTCAGGAATAAACTCCGCACGGTGAACAGCTGGCTACAACTGCTGACATTGAGCATGCAGGAAGAACAAACCCGGTAGCATCTCAAGACTCCCAGTACCAAGGAAGGCTGAAGAGCCTCTACAACATAAAGCTCAGGGAACTCTGTATTGGTAACATCTGTTCCATCTTACTTTATTTGAAGCCGTATCAAACCAAGGGCTCATTTCTCTTTCTTCTGCTGTTGTTAGACTGAACTGTGGCAGAGGAAACACCTGGAGTTCGACGAGAGCTCTCGGCACTGCGGAGGTGCCCTCAGTGATGCAGTGCAAGGCCTGCAGTACAGGGGACTGAGGGCTGCCAGTGAAAGTGCTGACAAGAGGGGCTGGTGATGCAAAATGGGCCCAGATGGTGCCAACTAAGTCACGCATTTTGACTGAGTCACTAATTGGCACCAAAATCTCTCTCAGGGGATGGTGCTGACTGCCCTCAGCCAAACACTGGATTTGAGTCTTCACCCTTTTAGTCAATGAAGTCTTTGCTAACAAAGCCGCTGCCCTAAAACTGTACCCATTAGCTCAAACACTCCAAGCAGAGTTCAATCTTAACAAAGTTCACTGATCAAATCTACAGTTCTAAGTGCTGTGTTGTGGAACACCGACTGTGAGCACCCAGCACCGTGTGGGCAGGAGCTCAGCCAGCAGGAAAAGACTCCAGAGAGAGGGCTGCCTTCTGCTGCCTTTGGTCTCACTGCCAATGGTGAGTGCTGCATTACAACTGCTAGGCAAAGCCAAATAAATCTAAACACTGCAAACAAATCTGCAGATGGACTACAGATATGCTCGAGTTCTTTGGTGTGGAAGAGGAACTACAAGGCCTCCAATAGTGACTGATGTGTGTCACTGGAGAATAGATGCTGCACACAAATCCTCCAGACGAGCCAAGCAAGGTGGTTGTCTCCAAAAACAACATACATATGTTATGAGATATGAGAAGCAAGTATGCTGTCTTAAGGTAACTGAACATCTTGGAATTAAATTCCTAGCTTGGGCATGTGCTAGTACAATCTGTGCAGCAAAGAAACTTCATTTGAAATAGAAACAATAGGAGCGTCAGAATAACATTAAGACACAGCTTTAAATCTGAAAACTACAATTTGAGAGGCATTTCTTGTTTCATTTTGCATGGATATTATGCCGGTCACAGTACAAGTGATAAAAGGGTACTATCAGATTAAAAATAATGTATTTTTCTAAAAATTGTCATAGCTGTTATAACTAACACCTCAAGTTCTCAGAACGACAGTGTTAAAACAACCACATTTGCATTACGCCTTTGATGATATTTGCTCAGTTGTGTTCCTCTCCAGTTGAACAGCATTAAAAGACTGGCATTTTTTCTTTTTATATTTTCAATAATTAGTGCTTAAAGTAGCTTCCCATTTGAGCCTTGTTCACTGATAACTGACTGAAGTCAAGCTGAGCTATACGGATGTTTTTAAAAAAAAAACTCACTAGAGTGGAGGAAAAAAAAGGAATGGAAGAGTTTCTTTGCAGCTTAATTATGTGTATTTTAAGCTCCAATTGAGATGATAATGTTGTTTAAAAACTTCTCTCTACTAAGGAAATTACAAATATAGCCTGAATTGATATAATTAGAACTCCAGAACAGCTCATACTTTCCTTCTTAACCTGAACTTCAGTGTTGACGACACAGGGTGTTCTGTCTTAAGGCTTTTCACCGTGACTCCATGAACTGCCCTTGAAAACAGTAACATGGGATACAGACAACAGAATTTTATCCTTCACCTCCATCTCCTGTGCATTTACATCACTAGCTCACCAACAAGAAACTTTTCTTCTAACCAAACACACTAATTCTTGTCTGAAAGTGACGAAAAAGCAGTTGGAATAACTCTAGCTATGCGGTGCTCGACTGATGCAAGTAACTCAGGAATGCCCCCTTTAAACTACAACATGAGGAAGCTGTAGCTGAGAATCTCAGGTTTTATAAGCTCATATCCATCCACAGAAAGCTGCTCCCTTATCTGTAGGAAGGTGGCATTACTGCTGATTTCATATGTTTATGGAGAGCTGAGTTACCCACCCACCATGTGCAACGACGCTCCCAAGAACCGAGTACCTACTTCCCTCCTCATAACTCACAGACTCAGCAGCCCCTTACAGCAGTTCTTACAGTAATCTGCACTTTCACAGCTTTAAGAACATAGAATAACCTGCCCATCTTCAAAGGCATCCTATGAAATTTAAGACTACTTGGGAATATTTATGTTACATGCCTTGTAGGGCTCTTCACTCTGTAAATACACATGAATCACACAATTATAGAATCACTGAGGTTGGAAAAGACCTCGAAGATCATCCAGTCCAACCACTCACCTGCCACCAATGCTTCCCCCCTAAACCATGTCCCTTAATACAACATCTGAACATTTCTTGAACATTCCCAGGGACAGTGACTGAAACCATATGAGCTTCCTACGGCATCTAATCTAGTCTGTGGTCAAAGTGAGCTAGGCATTGCTACAACATACTGTTCAGAACCAACAGCTAATGGGTCTTCCAACATTGTTAAGATTTCAATGGTAATACACAGTTGAGACCATTACTGAGATTGCACTCAAGTAATTGCAATGTCAGCCAAATACCAAGAAAAAAATAAATGCATTAAAAACACCCAACTCATAACGTCGATAACACAACGGTTCAGCAGCCAGCAGGCTGATCAATACCTAGACAGATGCTCATTAATATGAATGGAAAAAGCTCGTTGAAAAAATCGCCTACCTGTATGGAGAATATGGGTCAAAGCACGTCTTGGTGACTTCTGTTATCTCCGGGTTGCAGCACTCCCCACCATCAAAGTTGTACCTCTCGTAATTGCAATCCATGTCACACACTCCGTTCTGCTTCTTCTTGTTGAACAGTGTGTGGCGTACATGCCGGCAGTCTCCTCCGTCATACCCGGTCAGGGTGTGGTTGCACTCGGGATCGCAGTTCTCGTCCCCGATCTTGCTGATATCACAGTTGGCCAGGATGAGTCGGTGCCGAAGGGATGAGTTCTTCACCTCCAGCACCTCCAGCTCCCAGGTGATGTTGTAGCGGCTGAAAGCCTCGTTTAAATGCTGGTGCTGGAACTCGATCTGCTGCTGGCTGACTGTGGGGTTCTGGTGTTTGTCGTCGTAGAGATTTACCACACGGTAGCGAACGATCTTGTTACGGCGGAAGCTGGGGAGTTTGTTGTAGCTGGCAATGACGTCCGTGTTGTCACAGACTGTCTGTCCACAGAGAGGAGGCTCTAGGCTGGTATCCAGCAAATAGCCGTGATGGTAGCTGGACTTGCTCTGAGGACTGCTGCCATCCTTCATGGGAGACCAGGTGTTTTTCACATTCAGTAAACTGTCTTGAAGAACTAGCTGAGGTAGAGGCATGTCTTGTCTGTGAATCGCCTGGCCCATGTCCAACAAGATCTCCTTCTGAGACCTGGCTGTCCTCCAGAGGCTGAAGTGCTCCACATAACCCCGATAGTTCTGGTTCAGGGCATTTCCTCCAACCATGAGCACCTTGCACTTCAATGTCAGAAGACTGAAGATGCTGCCCACCTGCTCTCCGCTTGTGGCTACCTGGGCACCATTGACGTAGAGTTTCATCAGGTGCCCGTCGTACGTGGCAGCCAGGTGAACCCACTGGTTGGGGAGGTAGCTGCGATGTGCTGCAATGGTGGTCACTTTGCGAGCACGGTCTGTCTTCAGAGAGAAGAAATAGCGGGGGTCTCTATTCCCCTGGTCACTGACGGTGTTAATCCCCAGGACCCATCCTCGGTCACGGGAGGTGTAAGAACATTTGTCATACAGTCCTACGTGCCCCCAAAAGAGAAATACGGATAAATAAGGATGACAGAGCAAATAAAGCAATTAGTCTTCATATTGTATAAATCTCTCCCTAGATATGTATAAACACACGTTCATCTATACACGTTAGAAAGTTAGTGTACAAGAAAGACATTAAATCATCCGGCACACAGCTGTGGGAGGTCATGTTAAGATTCGCTATTAAAGATTTGCCAGTGGCATGTATGAGTGGGATTCCCCTTTTCTGACCGAAGACAAACACTGTTTGCAAATTCCTATCAGTAGGAAGTTGTACTGTGCATTTGGTCTTGTCTTCATTCAAGCCATACATCACCGGCTGAAAACAAGAATGCTCTTGAGAAGCGATCCTTGTCGGTCTGACTCATATCTCACACCCCTGAACCCTTTAACTAGCAAGGGCCAGGGGCAGGTAGATACGAAATCCAACTAACAGCACAGTTTGGAATAATCTTGGTATGATCAAATACCCAAAATTTGCTGAGAGCAAGTGTAACATTTTCAGGCAGCCTTCAAACTCATACCCATGAAAAAAAAAAAAACCCAGCACAAAAAAGGTACACAGTGGTGTCCATGAATAATTTATGTCATATACAAAGTGCAGTTCCACACCTTAAGTTCTCTCAATACATCCTCACCAACAAGAGATGGAAAGAACCTCGTTCCTCCCAGCCTGGGACATGAGAGCTGGCAAGTTAAAGATGTATATTTCCATCTTTCAGTTCTCAAAGGCCACAGGCTGCGGTGAGACCCTTTGACTGCAAAAATAATCATTAGAGCCTTCAGCACCAATGGCCTTCCTCTGCCAGCGCACAGAAACTCCTTCCCCCAAGCCTTCACTTCCAAAAACCTAACCAAAAATCATAAATCTCTGACAGTTCAGTCCTCATGAAAAGACTAAATATCCCCTTACCTCACCTCTGCACCCTAACCCTCCCAGCACTACAACCAAATAACATCTTCTGCTTCTGACTAAGTTGCTCAACAGCCATCTGTTAACAATCACTCATTAACAGTGCAGTCTTGTCTAGTATCAACAGAGCAAAGGTTACAGGAGCATTCACTGTATTTTTCCTCCCCTCTCCCAGCACCCACCTTCCCCCCTCTCCTCACACCCTTCCCTTCTCCTCCCCCTTCCCACCCCCCCCTCCAAAAAAGGCTTCTGATGGGAAAGTTAAAAAAATTTAAACAGGGCTTTTTTTCTGCACGCTGGTATTTTGCTAGGGACTCTGAGCTCCCCCTTTTCCTGTTTCCCTTGGAAGAGAGATCCCAGGGTTCGGAAGGTAATGTGTTTATTCATCTGTAGGGCGCACTCAGTTCAAAACCTTTCTGAGACCAGCTTCTAGTTTATGCTGCTACTTCTGATCACGGGAAAGGAGAGGAGGAGGAACAGCAAAGGAAAAAACAAATATGCCAAAAGACTCCCGACATTTGCTGGGATGGATGTTTACCTGAGAAACTCACGATATGAAAGCCAAAGCTACCAATGACCTTCTGGAGTCAGGGATCTCCTTTTTTTTGAGGGTTTCTTCAGGTTTTTTTAAATGGAATAAACACTTTTAGAAGGCACTCGTTTTTGAGATGTATGACAGCCCATAAAGGTCTGCATTTTTATAAAACTCAAATGAAGGTATTGTCCAGCAGTAGTGGGTGGATAACACTGCAATGAATAAGAAGACAGTTGGCAAGTCAAGTCCCTCTCCTGAGTAAGTCATAAAAAAAAGTTCCAAAAATGATGTTTTATTAAAAAGTTGCCCTGCCAGTATAGCAGGCAGAGGTCCCTGAGAGCTGGGCAAGCATGGAAACAGTTGTCCTTGGGTGCGAGGGGGCATTACAAGAGAGACTCTCTTCTTCTGGCAGTGACTTCTATTGATTCTCCCCTCTGCCCCAAAGAAACATCTGAATGCGCTCTGCATGGAGGTATGGCATCCATGTAAACCAGGGCTCAAAGGTGAAGAGATGGGATGTTCCAAAATATACCCAGTTCTGCAAAATTAAACTCTCAGGGGAGTCCATTCTGTTTCAATAACTTTTTGTTATTGAATATCTTTCTTTCCAGCGTGGGAAATAGTGAAGAAAAAGAGTAAAAGCATATCATATAAAAGGAACCCAGCATGAAAGAAAGCCACCTCCCTTAACAAGGAGACCTTTTTATAGGTACGCCACGGTCTCTCTTTATTATAACAAGGCCATTTGAACCAGTCAGACATTTTGTAATGGAGTTTTTGCCTGCCACCAAATACCAACCTGGTGAAAGCAGCAGAGATGCAGACGTGGGCTAGTCCTAACAAACACCCCTGAGAAGCTGTGGGTCTCAGCCTGGCCCAAGGCCCTGCTGGGTTCTGACCCAGGTGCAGCAGTCAGCACGCTGCGCTGCGCTGAATGCCATCTTCGCCACCTCTGCAGCCCAGTGCCTGGTTCTCAAAGTGCCCCACATCCCCACTGTCAGGTGGAGGGCTGAAGTCCACCACGCGGTCTGCCAAGGTTGACTTTTTGGGGCTTTCTGTTCCAACTGGCTGGAAATATTCCCCCAGAGAATGAATAAATTATCATGGAATGGAAATTCAGTTTCCTGGCCAGGATTAAAGAACATCTTCCCCTCTCTCTGAAGTGCTGCATGATGCTAGTGATTGACCTCAGCTGAACGGATGGAGCTGCTGGAGGAATACTACGGAGTAGTAGCAATCCTCCCTTGCCTTTGAGCACTTAAACCCTGATGTGATGCAACGTGTCTTGAGTTTGGCTCAAACAGCTGCCACCAATTCGAGATTTACAGGGAGCCAAAGGAGGGCAGAGAAAGAAAAAAAGCAGTGACAATAGGGACACCACTGAACATGCCAGTATGAAAGCTGCTGAACTGAACAGTCTACTATTCCAGTTCCTTACATTTTCTAGTTTAGGGCGAAGGTCATTACTGAACCCATATGCCAAATCCAGTATTCTTTTCTTAAACTTTTACTATTACAGACATTCAACTCTTGATGAAAAGATGGATTGATCCCAATGTCTTCAGCAGAAAGACTTGTTTTATTCTTAAAAGAAAGGAAAAAGAATAAGAATAGGGATGAGAAACACACTCCCTATAACTTGCAGAGCTGTACCATTTCTTTATGACCCTCTTTTGCCTGTATGCTGTACCTACTTTCCCATTCCTTCACTTACTTTTGGCTTCAGACTACGACTCCTCCGGCTAAGGGAGTGTCACTTTTCCGTTTTGTCCCCAGCACAATGAAACTCATTTCAGCTGGGACTTTGGATGTCATAATAAAAGAATTTATTACTTCTTCTGTGACAACTAATAAGGGCAAAACCATTGGAAGAGGGACATGTCAGATAATTGCCAGAACTTCTGAAAACTGAATAATTTGATGTTTTCACAATTTATTTCAATTTAGTAAAAGGTTCCATAGCCATGAGTTATTTCTTAGACATAATTAAGAACACTTTAAACATGAAGAGGCCTCTTTTACCCCAAACAAGGCTGTTTTTGAGCAAAATCACCCCCTCACAATGGCTCACGCTGAATTTCAAAATTCAGCTGTGACCGCAACCAACATTTACATGAAAAACATACAGAGTGTAGATGCTCATTTACACAGAGAATTCTTTACAATAACGTCGCAGAGGACATTTTTAGCTACTTCGTGTCCCTCAAGAAACCAAGAGCGGTGTAAAGAGGCCTCATGGTAAATGAGACTCAATCCAATGACTGCAAAACCACAATTTGGCGAATGTGCCTCAAGTTCCTGAGCCAAGAAATGGTGCGAAATAAAACTGATGTTTGTTTTCCCCACAGCAATTAGATTAAAAAAATATGTACAAGTTTCATACAGCAGCAAACAGTTTTCCCCACTTCTGCTCGCCTTGAGTTGCTAGAAAGGGACGGAGCGGTAGCTGAGAGAACACTGACAGCCTTGCTAACCCCTCGTCTGAGGGACTTCTTCCCCTGCAAAGCTCCTGTTCCTGAAGCCCAAGGGATTAAAACCAAATTTATCTTTTATTAAAAAAAGAAGAGGCACAAGTTCAGCTTTCCAGTAAGAGTCATTGGTAACCGTCCCTCCCCACAAGCCGTGAGTCAGTGCTCTGGAGGAGCGCATGAACACACCACGATGCCACGTTCCTGTGCTCATCCAGGGTATGGAAGGCCCACCGGGCTCCTTCCAGCCCCGTGATACCTGTCCCTTGTAGGAGAAGTGAATTCCTAGGCACCGAGATAGGGGGTGCTGCTGGAAAACTGAACCCCGAAGGCCCAATGCCAACAGTCAAACATGGAAAACCAGTAGTACAGTTTCTCCCTTTATTTCTGAAGTGAAATGTCACTTCTTTGGCTACCAAGCCACAGCTGCTCCCAAATACAACTGCTTGTCAAACCTGATCGCATTCAGGAAGCATTAAGCAAGCATTAAAGGAAGCATTAAACAATTTCTTTACTCAGAGGACAGTGAGGCTCAGAGCTGCGGGTGCCCATCCCTGGATGTGCCCAAGGCTGTGGATGAGCCCAGGGCAGCCTGAGCTGGGGAGGGGTCCCAGCCCATGGCAAAGGTTGGGACTGGATGGGTTAGAGGTCCAGTCCAAGCCATTCTATGATTCTATGGTGATTTCTACCTTAGTTTGTTCTTAGGATCCCACTGGAAACTTACAGCCGTGCTGTTGAGCCCCGTGTGCTGGATGGGATGGGGCAGCATGAGGCCAATGAGCAACATTGTCTGCTGAACTCTGAGGGAAGATCTGGCTTTGGGCACAGGGCACTGCATCCTCGCGGTGCCAACAGGAGCACACAGCTCCCAGGAGCTGTCAGGAGCCGCAGAGTCGGGAACTCACAGCTAGAGGCTGAGGCTGCAAGTCATAAGCAGCTCTCTGTGGGCAGAGTTTGAAAGAAGAGGCCAGAGCAGCCCGTGCAAGCTGCTGTAATTCGTTTTAACATTATCAATAACAGACTCCAGGCCTCCCTCGGCCCCTTCAGTGCCAGCTCTTGCATCTTGCTAACAGCATGCTTCCCGGTAATCAGCCCAGCCATAGAATTACCTAAGAATTTATTTCTCTACGCAGAAAAAAAGCTTCCCCCCTTTGCTGAGCAATGGGAAGGAATAAAACTGAGACTTTGTTTTGCTTTACTTTCCAGGAGCTGAGGCTGGGGGAAGGGGAAGGAGGAGGTTGCTTCGATGCTGACCACCTCGGGCGCACTGCAGAGCCGTCCCAGCCGCACGGAGCAGAAAGCGGTGCTCTGCACTTCTGGAAGTTGGCTGTGCCTGTTTTGCTGGGAGACTACAACCAGAGGTGACAGGACTGTTATGAAAGGGGAATTTAGGTCAACAATCAAAGCCGCAGTCAGGGGGCCCAAGAACAGGGAGCTAAAGGTTGGGGCTGTTTTTTTTCTTTAGCATGCTTTAATCGTTTAGTATCAAAGCACAGAGGAACGCTTGAAAGAGCAAATATTCTACAGGAACCTATAGAAAGCTTTTATCTGTCCAGAGGAAAATAATTAAAACCGACAGATTTGGGTTAAGTATCCCCATGTTCCATGCAATTGGATAAGTCAGCGAAGATCCACTGGAGCAGTTCTTGAGTTCTGCACTGGATATTTCATGGTATGATGTTGAACCCAATACAGTTTTACAAAGGGGGGAAATAATCTCTCCTTTCCTTTGCCATGCTTCTCCCAGCCCCCAGCTTCCTTCCACGATAGTTAAATAATTCAGAATCTGGAGTACTTAAGGCAACATCTCTATCTATACTATTTCCAATGCAGCTGAGAGGCCTCCTGAGGTCAGCCCCTGAGCCCAGGAATGTCTCAAGCAAACCACCTGAGACTTGCTCAGGTGGCAATGTACCAAGTGAGGAAAAGGGGGATGTCTGCCGCTGCTATCAATCCAACTAATTTCAGACAAGATATTAACATTTCCAAGCTATGCAATAGGATTCAGATCCAAGACAGAAGGATGGAATTCTTTGACGTGAAAGGCAAGATCTTCATTCTGTAGAAATACAGAGCCTTAATGCAGCCATGCCTATCTAACGCTGAGAATTTGGTACAAGGCTCTTCTCAGTATCAAAATATTAATATCATTGCCATTTAGCACTGAACTACACATATTTTCTGTACCATTTTTCAAATTCCCAGACACTCATATGCCCAACAAGAAGCCTGAAAACAGGGAGGTGAGAAAGGCTGCAATAGCAACACATGAATTTGTAGTTGCTGGTTAGCTATGAACACACATAAATCCTTCCCTTCTGATAAGAAAATCATGTAGGCTGCAGCCGAGCAGCCACTGGCATGGACAATCATGTTAGTGACACTTGGCTGAGCCCATTGTGAGAATATACCCGCTAACAGTATATAAGAGCTTACTGCAAACAGATCTGGTAGGCTGGGGTTGGTGAGAAATTATTAGATTGTGGGGGATTTTGAGGTGTAAGCGAACACACAACACTGCATAACCGTGTGGCACAGAGGAGTGAGCTCCAGGCCTGGCAGCATCGTAACAGGGTCATCCTTGGACCATGCGCTGCTTTTGCAAGGGCTGCTCTGTATATAGGATCAGCATAAACAAGTACTAGCAGGAAGGGTGCCTTCTTATCTAGATCTGCCTAAGCATTTCACAATAAAGCTGCAGAGCCAGTGGAGACTGGTACTTGGTTAACAAACTGTGGCTGCTTGTAATCCAATAACTACATTTGGGCAGGCTTTTAGATGGATGGAAAACGCACATCCTTCACAAGGGTCAAACTTTAGGCTCTTCTATAAAGCCCAGTAGCATAGGAACACATTCCATAGAATGAGGATAAGAATTTTCTAATACCTGAAGGATAATTTATTTCCCCTGCCTTGTTCTCAGAAACAACCAAGTTTTTTGGGATGAAGTTGGAAAACCTGTATGTGCCCATGTTATTAGAGATGATCACAATGAGAGCACACATGGGAATAGTAATTAAGATGGCACAGGCAGTCTCTGTTGGGATACCACTGCAAGTGCAGTCATCACCACGCTCCTTCAGAGAATCAATGGTGTATGTCATGAATGTGGAAGACTTTTCTCCACGTTTGATCCGGACAAGAATCAGGTTGATGGCTGCCAGCTTCAGACACACTACTGTGGCCCACTGATAATAAAGCAGTTAGGTGTTGATGAAAACCCAACTTCAAGTAGAGAGTGGGAATGGAAAACCCTCAACAGTTTATTGGCTTAACTGAAAGCAATCTGAAAACTTCTTGGCTTCAAAGCTTACCTGCACTCACTGATCAGCAGAACTGGGTTACAAATTAACCATCCCATTGTAGCTCAGGCAGTGTGTTCACCTTTAGAGAAATTCATCTTTTTTTCCCCCTTTGCAAGCGCATATTGCAAAGCATATGGGTACACATCAAGAGACATGCGTGAACATTTTCCATCTTTCACAGGTGCACGTAGAAATGAACTGGAATCACACAAAACCTACAAAAAGGACATAAATGCAATGGCATGCCAGGGAACTGTCCCCAGCAACATCCGCTACCTCTGCTTCCAGGTCTCCTCCTCCCTTCTGTGCTATTAGCCACACACTGATTAGATATCAAGCTCTATTGACAAATTTACTTTTGAGCATGCTAACATGGAGCGACTTTCCTCCCATTTGTAAGAGTTAATGCTTGAGAGCAAACAGAGAGTGTCTTCCATGGAAGGGACAGATACGTAATTACCACAACTTCCAAGCAATCTAAATGATAAAGTGGTATTTCTGGTCTCCTTTCAGAAAACAGCAGAGAGAATTGATCATAAACTGGGTCAAGATAGGTCAGCATACCTCAGAGCAGATCAGATGGCCAGAGCATCCCAGGAGGAAACGCTCTCCTGGAAGGATTATTAGGGGCACATCTGTGCCATCAGATGACCGCGCACAATACCCATCAGCTCACTGGGAGTTCAATATGGCATTTCCTTTCAAAATGTGCTTTGTGCCTGACAAGCACTGCAAGTCAATCAGCTGCAGCAGTGGCTGAGCCCGGAGCTGTGCTGGAAAGTCTCCCGACGTGCTGCCCTGCAGAGCCCTCACCACAGCCAGCAAAACGCAGCGGCAAGCAGGGGAGGTCTGCGCATGAGACTGCTTGTGGTGCTGATCAAAATACATAGCAAGAACTGAAAGGGGGACAACAACACAGCTTGTTTTGCTTTTTAGAATTCCCTAGTCACTGACCTTTACAGCAGCTTTAGGGCAGTGCTGGAACCAGCTGAGCTGTTACTACTCCCAGCTGCAGAGAGAAGAGCTTTTACACCATTGCACAATGCGTGTGTGTTTGTAGGGGGCAGGTTAGGGCTGGAGAACAAAGAAGGAAATCTAGTGGCACCTAAATCAAACGTTATGATCAATGAGTGAGAGGGAAGAGAACCTGGGGAGCAGGAACAACCTTACAACCTTTCCGGGATCAGACAGATGGCCAATATCCACAATATTACAAAAACAAAACGAAAACAAAAAATTCCATGAATGCAAACTAGGGCACCCTGCAAGGAGACTGTAAAAATCACATCATGATAGCTTAGACATGTCTTTGTAATTGAGGGGCATTTCCACATGAAACAGTTCTAGTTATTTAATTGGATTTTGAGAACATTCTTGGGCAGACACTTTGTGAGCACAGAACTCAGTGGTTCCAGTGCATTTGCACTGATTTATACCATGCGAGATCTTGGCCTCTGTGAGAATTAAATCTCTTATTGCAAAAGTATCTTAGATCTAATCCAGACTCAAATGTCTTACGGCATCTGGCTTTCCCATATGACTGCATCTTTCCTATACTCATAGAAGCAACCAAAGGACCTACCACCCCTACAGGAAAGCTGCAGATGCAGTACAGAACAGCGTGCAGTATCAGCAGGCAGAGCAGAGCTCACTATGCCTCTGTTATGCTGTCCCTTTTAAAAGGGATCCGGGTCCTCTCTAATCACGACTATTTCAGGCCTCAAATTCCCCTCTCCATACTTGCATATAAGTTCCAAACCCATACACAAACCGCAGAGATATTTTTGCTTTCTAGGAAACATCCTGCTGAAAAAGAAAAAAAAAAAAAGAAAAAAAAAAAAAGAAGAAAAATCTGCCTAACATGATATAACTACTATAGTATGCATTCCAGATAGGCTGTAGTCACCACACACTAACTTTAGTACATGATCTTAGAGCTCTGTTTTCTCTGCTCAGTTTGAATCCGGGGTCACTCGTTTGGGCATCATTTTCCTCCTGGAAATACCTGAGTGTGTATTTCTGTGATACAAATAGCGGTGATCCCTTGATCTGTGAGCACAATTAAATGGATATCTAATAAGAAATTCTCATGTAAATAGTAGCAACGTCTTAGAGGTGTACAGATGCAAATTCACACCTATTAAACCGACGGCTGGAGCTTAACATGCAGCCCTTAATTCCTAAAGGACAGGATGGGACAGCGATGGGCAAACCTCCAAAAGGTCATAATTCTAGTTCACTTTCCATGAGCGTTGCCAAAGTCAAATGCTTCTCAAAAGTAATTGACCTTCTCAAGTCTGCAGAACTGGGAGAAAAAAATGTAAAAGAAACAAGCTACCTTGGAAGATTGTTGGCAATTCTTGTGTTTAGCTGAGCAGCAGGAAATATCATATGTTCAACCCTTCTTATGTTATTTCAGCCCTTCCACTTTCGGTTAAATCTGGAACCAAAGAAATGAAGACTAACCAAAAAGCATGTACATGTACTACCTTCTGTGTGCATACGCACTCACACGCACATGGGAGTGAGGGAGCAGGCTGGGGCATTTTGAGCACTGGGCTTCGTTCTTTATTGTAAGGGAAGATCTCCAGACGAGTTTGGATCACACAGAATTAGTGTTCTGAAACAGAATTTCATTACTTTGGTTAGGTCTTTGTTCTGTATTTGTGTTTTCAACTTGGTCAAAATCACAGGAATAGGTGATCACAGGAACAGGTCATTTCAGCATAGAGCCTACATGTCCTTCTGGAGTGCTGTTCTGCCCTGAGACTGACAGACAGACCACCCAGCAAGGAGATGACAAGCAAAAGTCACCCCAAGCTTATTTTCTGCTTTCTCATCCACTTCTTCTTTTTAAATGATGTTTCACGGTCCTGACTTTGTCAGTGCTCCAGTTTGCAGTGGGCAACCTTGATTTTGCTCCCCGAAGGTCGCATTCTGGAGGTAAGATCTTGGTCAGAGTGAAGAAAACAGTTACGAGTCTGAATACAATGGCCTGGATTGAAAAGGACCTCAAAGATGATCTAGTTACAACCCCCCTGCTGTGGGCAGGTTGCCAACCACTAGACCAGGCTGCCCAGAGCCACATCCAGCCTTCAGTACCTTCAATGAGGAAAGATTTTAGTCTTATTTTTGAGCCGGCCTTCAGACTAACACACTTGTATGCTTTGAGGCAACCTTTCCTGGTTAACAGTGACAAAACCTAAATAAGATGAAGAACATCAAGTCACACTAAGCCTGACAAGCAGAGAAATGCCCAGGAATCCCTACAAAGTGCCCAGAGTCAAGAAAAATCCATAGTTACAATGGAATATTACAGGATTTGAAGTCAGCATCCTACTGTTTGCTTCAATTAGTTGCAATCATAGAACCGTATAGTATCCCAAGTTGGAAGGAACCCACAAGGATCAACTCCTGGCTCCACACAGGACTACCTAAAAATCAAACCATATGTCTGAAAGTGTTGTCCAAACACTTCTGGAACTCCAGCAGGCTTGGTGCCATGACCACTGCCCTGGGGAGCCTGTTCCGCCCTCTTGGTAAAGAACCTTTTCCTAATATCCAGTCTGAACCTCTCCTGACGCAGTTTCGTTCCGTTCCTGTTTTTGCAGTAATAACTGAAAACCCCAGAGTGATACGACATTAGAAGCACTCAGACACAATAGGGGGTGAGGACTGAATTAACTCCTCTTTAAATAAGAATTTGAAAAAACACTGAATTCTCGTTTAAAAGAACCTGGTGACAGGCACTCCACCGTTCTACTCGGAAAGGCTTCTCAATGACTGAATACTTTCACCAAAACAGTGCATTTTCTCTCTATTCTGAAGTTACTTAGTTTCTGTGTGCATTCATTGGATTTACTCATATCCTCTATTATTAGATTTCCAAACTCCAATTATCAGATTAATGTTCCCTAAACATATACTTAAAGATCATGATGACCAACTCACCTCTTAATCTTCTCGAGTCAAATGCTTTAGGACTTGTTACAAATCCTATAATCATGCTCATGATTGTTTTGTTTTTTTTTCTCTAAATCCTCTCGCATACAACATCCTTAAGCTGTGGACGGACATCAGAACTGTACAAAGTGCCTCAGCAGCAGCTTCTCCATTGTCAACACGAGGATAACACAACCTCCTTGATCCTGTTCAGCATTTCCTTGTTTACACAGCTAATGATGACTCGAAACCTTTGGCCACAGCATCACACTGGCAGTTCACATTCAGATGCTTTATCTGTTCTGACACAGTCACTCCAACACGCTTACCTTCCAGGTGAAAGATCTTTCCCCCACCATCCATCCCTTATGCATGACCTGCCTCCTGTCTTTCTATATGTATGACTTCACATTTGGCTTTATTCTGATGCATACTGTTTGCATGTTCTCAATTTATGAAAACACCCAAATGAGAGTCCTGTTTTGGTCATTGTTTACCACTCCCTGAACTCTGCAACATCTGCAAATTTTATCAGCACTGATTTTATGTTTTCTTGCAGGTTGTTGACAGAAAATATTAACTAGTAAAGAGCCAAGATTGCATTGTGCTGAATAGGAGGGAACGTGGCCAGAGTCACTGTTCAGGCAACAGCTCTGTTTTTCAGTGGGGGGAAAACAAATACCTGTGATATTCACGAATACAAGCTTACACAAGTCAAGACAAATTGACAAGCTGAGATCGGCAAGAACTGCATCTGCCTTTTTGTCTCTTCAGCATTCTACAACCCCAGTTCCCATTTTAGAGCTGCAGGGACCTAGTGTGACCCTGGCTGATGGGAATTCTTGGCCAAGCATTTCTTTCTCTTTGTACAACAGTGTGGCGTTCGCCATGAACTGCATCTCCAAAGAGCTGCACTGGTGTAATTACCGCTTCCTCACATGCAGGGTCTCTCTGAGAGCTGCTGAGAGCCAATCTCCCACCCTCACCGATCCAAGGACTGAGCTGAGGACACCACAGAGCAGCTGCAGTGCTAAAGGAACTAAAACTCCACAGCAACCTGTACCTCCCCAACTACTCTGCCACAAAACAAGAAACTTGAATTTGCAGGAGAGGGAGCATACTTATCTCTCAGCAGTGTCACCACTGTCTAACCAAACACCCTTTCTTTCTCCCAAAACATCTAATTTATTGCTGGAGGAAATTGCTGTTCTCTTCTTGAAACCACCAGTAAAAAGGGAGCCTTTTGCAACTGCCTTTGTTTTCCTCTCTGCCAGTTACTCTCAGACTGTCCTTCCCTTCCAGAACATCTTGCTGCAATGCCCATAACATTCCCATAAAAACGTGTGCCTCGTCAAGCTTGCCTTGTCCCCAGTGTTTGACAACTGTCAGAGAAACCCCATAAAAGCCAGGCTGCAAGCTCATCAGTGCAAAGGACACCATGTGTGGAAAACATTGACAGCTCTCAATAAATCACATTGCTGCTGAACAGCTGGTTGGAGCGCTTGGCTTCAGAAGAATGTTGTCCGCATTACCCGTTTACGTGCGTACTTCTCAGCGATGCACTGAAGATCCTGAGCGTGGGGAGCAGAAATACATCATTTCCAGAAGATACCACAGGTTGTGTGTTGTTTTTTTTTTCAATTGTATCTGAAGAGAATTTTAGATCCCATTTCAAGGTTTATGGCCCATTACAGTAATACAGTTGTGCAATAAAGTGTTGACTTCTTGACAGAGATGTTCACCCTGAGGAAAATGTGATGAGAGACAGGCGATAGTAGGAAAACCTATCCCCATCTCAGTTCCTTCCTCCTTCTCTCTCAGGAAACACACAGCCCCCATTTCACTTAGTGTTTTCTTAAGTACCAGAGCACAGAAACTGTCAGAGTGGATGTTCACTGTCTGGCCATCACAAGTGGGATAGAAAACACATGGTTGGTGCAAAAATGCCCATGCTTTTCTGCCCTCTGTGCTTGAGGCAAAGGGAAGAGTTTGCTGCTCACCTTCCTACTGCTGGGAGGTGTCTTTCTCTCAGTGCAAGTGTTCCTGGCCCACCTTCATTGAGAAGCCTCAGCCCAGCAGACAGCAAGCTGCAGAAGAAACACAGATCCCTTTCCTGGATCATTTCACCTATGTGAGATGCAGCTGCTGCTTCTTTCTGGCTTGTTCCATGGAGCCTGCAGGTGTTTGGATACGGCCCTTTCCCAGTAAAACTGGTGACATGCTGATGTTTAAAATAAAATAAAATAAACCCCTAGTATTATGGCATATAGCTGAAGACCACCCCAGTTTGAGCATTGCCTCTGGTGAGACAAAGAATGTAAACAGTCTGTTTGATTAAAGCATCCCTAACAAGAGGACTCTGGGGAATTCCAATCTTTCCCAGCTCAAAGACGAGCAGAAGATACGCTGGTACTCCATCCTTCATTAATTCAGAGCTCTCCAAAGGGCAAAAATGAAGCACTCAACTTTCCTCATGGGACAAATTGTTGATGGTTATCCTGGAATTCCTGGAGGAAGCTCACCAGTATAAATCAGGTCTATTTTCTCCCTTCTTTTTTTAATCTGTTCACGGACAAAGAGATTGTGCAACGTCTGATAAACTTTGCCCACGCTGCAGTGCAAAATCCCCATTTCTGACTGTCTGAGAGGGGGAGGTGGAAAGACCACTCTGGAACTGTCTTACAGATAAAGCTATTAATTACATGCCAGAAAATATTTGTGCAATAAGAACTTCTCTTTCAACAAAAAGCAACAGATAAGACTGTCGGAAGCCATCGCAATTTAAGGGACAGAGATCCTGCTAACACTGGAGACCTTTTGTAACACATCTACATCTTCAAGGTGCTCAGAATTAAAAGTGGGATCACAATTTTCACACCTAGAATTCCTGGAAATGCACTCCTGGGGACAGGAACGCTGCACAGCTACCACATCTCTGTGCAAGTGAGGAACCACAGCCCCACTGCTGCAACCTCCTCACTCACAGAGCCTTTCTTCATCCCATCACTTTCCCATGCATCCTGAGGAGCTGGAAAGGCTTTATAGAGGATTCCACTGTCTCCTGGATGGAACCAAACAGGTATTTCCCTCACCTCCCATCTGAGACCACCAAGGTACACTGTTAGAAGCACAAGCCAGAGGAAGCCTCAAGACAACGACCTTTTGTTTGGCTGTCCCCTGTGCTGGGGGGTCTCTGGAGCATGTGAAAACAAGTTCATTCAAGCCTGTCTCTTTGCTTGGAGTTCTCAGCTACTGTCCAGGCATTGCTTTAAAGCAAATTGACACCATAATTTGCCTCCATCGTTTTTTCTGTTTTTCAAGACAGTGGGAAAAGAAGAGAAGGGCATATAGAGAGGCTGACATCTCATCAGTGAAACTCCTCCAAGCAGATGTAGAGTAGGAAACATCCAGTAACCCTGCTGGCTCCAGCCCACAGCTTGGACCTGAGTGCACGGTTGATTTTCATTAACTAACTTGTCTTCCTGTGAACTTCCTCCGAGGGTGTTTGTTTATAAACAGAGGAGGGGATATTATTGCTGGAGATGGAAGAGTATGGGAAGGGGTGAAGGAGTTTAGAGCCACAAAACTGGAGAGCAGAGCTGAGAAGTGTTTGTTGCTGGAAACACAAAGGACTCACTGTAAAAGTGGTATATGGCCTAGTTTTACAGCCTAAAGGGAATAGGTTAGGTGTATGTAGAAAGTGCTCCAAGAAGTAAAAACAACCCCACATTGTACAAACATTTCCCACTGCATCATCATAACCATTACACAAAGCAATGGTGCTTGGAGGCTGTTCTCCATAACATCCACTTCTCAGCTAGTTTGTTTTCCCCACTGCACAAATTGTATCGGCCCCACTCTCAACACGATTGCCAGCCTGCAGCAGCCCCCTGATTTCCTCTCCAAAGGAGTAACTCTGAGTTTGCACTGGTGTGCTCAACAGCAGAATCTGGCTTGTACTACTTACCCTTCCCTCTGCCAAGTACATGTTTCAAAACCGTGTGCGTAATACATTCAGTTAACATTTGCTTTTTCTCCTGGTACTGCATTTCTCCCTGAACATCTCCATTCATGAGCTACAGCACAGGAGGCTTCCAATTCTCGTCTAGTTTGTGCTGAAAATAATTCCTATTAAATTATCACTGGTGGAAGGTGCTGTTTTGAGCTCAGAGAGGCTGCTTGGTTTATCCGCAAGGCAGAAGCAAAGAAAGACAGTAGTAGTGCAGGCTCCAGATTCTAACCTTAGCACCTCAGCCTTTATAAGTACAGATGCTGCTGAATTCAGAGCAAAATACAATTTGAGTGGCTCACACGAGGCACAGCCTTCCTGCTGGCGGTTCCAATGGAGGCACAGGCTGTTAAGACATGAGGGTGTGCACTGGGTGCTAACCCTTCCCAAAAACAGGCTGCAGTTACTGGGGCACTGACACGCTGTGTGCAAAACTCCATCTGCAACCATGTCTGCTTCAGATGTAACTATGGGGTAAATTAGCTGGTTTTGCCCTTAATTAATACCCTCAGCTATCTAGGGCCAGGCTTTTTGCATTCCTGAGTCAACCTACTGACCAATGTGCAGATGTATCAAAAGTAGGAAAGCATTCAAGCTCAAGAAGTATCCTGAACAGAGGGGCTTCTCTGATATATCCTCTTCTCTCCCATTTTGGGCTGCATAAACTGCTGCATTTGAGAAACACAGTAACTCCTGCTCATGCCAACCACACCAGCACATCGGGATCAGAGATAAACTCAAGACTGTCTCATCTTCCACCATGTGCAAAGAGCTCATGTCACTCGTTGGTAAGCGAAAGGCTTCATAACCACTGCACAGCAAAGCAGCCCCCCAGCAAAGAACCATCAACAGCAACTGGAGCCAGCATACAGGAATTAAGGTTGGCTCCACATGCAGAACAATTTAGGCTGAAGATTACCTGCTACCATCACCAAAAATGGGGTTAACAAAAAGCCAAGCCTGCTGCAATCAGTTTCTAGCTCTGACCCAAACACCCAGCAACACTCAGACAAATCAGAGCAGTTCCTCAGTTTTCCTGAAGTGCGGTGCTCTCTCCCACCTGACAAATGTATCACCACAATTAGCAGAATGTTCTGAGGATGTTACCAGGACCACAAAACTGCAATCTTATTGCGAGATCAAAGAAAACAACAGCATCAAAATATGTTAGGACATGATAAAATGAACCTACATTCAAAACAAAGTAACACTGGTAATAGTGAAGGCCCATCCTTTCCCTCACTGTCTTAAATCAAACAAAACAAACAAAACAACGGTGATAAGATCTCTTTCCTCAATCCAATGGATGATATTCGAGAGTATACTTCCAACACTAATAGCAGAGAATAGGCAAGGAAGAGAGGGAAGGAGGAGAGAAGCCTGCAGTCGATGCTCTGCATTGGGCGCAGGCCTGCTCTTCTCCCAGCTCCATGACAATAGAAGACTCTGGGGAACCAGATGAAGGAGGGGAAGATTGGTCAGAGGAGAGAAATCCATATGGGAAAGTGATTTAAAGCAAATAAATAATAAGCTACATAAGGAAAAGGAGGAAAATCACAGCAGAGGGCCTTAAGCATCACTCTAAAAGAAGACTCGAGGAAAGCCTAACAGACCCCAGGAGCTGATCAGCAAAGAACAGGCTGGTTTTCTTCTCCAACACTGCAATTCTTGAGCTGGCGTCATGTCATATCTCTCAGATGCTGCCTCACCAGGCCAGTTCCAGATGCGTCTCAGTTTCACTTCACCCTCCCTCCCTCACTGCGAGAACAACTGCCCGCTCCTTGTTTGTGCACCACTACAATAGATATTAAACAGAACCACACCGATAATTCCCAGAAAATATGCATGAGCATCTGCCTGCCCAAGCACACAAACACGAAGCCTGCTTACCCTGTGTTCCCACACCACTCATACACTGTGTGGCTGAAGCCACCAACACGGCAGCCAACAACATGGGAGCCACCCTTGGTCTGCAAGGAGGGAACACCAACCTCACATGGGGACAGGAAAGGACAACTACAGAGAGCATGACATGGTTTTGACAGGGAGGAAGAAAACAGCAGTTGTGCAGAGCAGGAAAAAGGGAAACATGGAGAAATCAAGGACATCAGATAGTGGAGAAAGAACTGAGACTACAATGGTGATAAGAGAGGGTGGAGGGATTGGACGAGAAAGTTACACACATCACCCAGCAAAACAGAAAATCAGACAGCGTGTTTGGAACATGTGCTCGTTTTAACACTGAAGAAAAGAGAGAAAGGTTGACAGAGACGAAGGCCAAAGTGAGATTTGGAGTATAGCAAAAACAACTAAAATAAACATGTCCCCTTCCCCTGGCCAATTTCTCTGACGTGAGAGCTTTGCAATTTTTCTTCTTTGGTATCCAAAGCAAGAAAGGACAGCAAAATAAAAGATGATAACGCAAGGACCATGAAACGCTCTGGGATGTAGAGGAGGGATGCAAAAGACTCTGAAATCAGAGCCTAAGCCAGAGTCAGCCAAGGTCAACGGTATTTTTCATGATTTTGGATAGGTTTAGGATCAAATCCATGCTGCGTGCGTAAGTCTAGCAACATGAATACATCTCCATTCTCACTAAGGGATAAGCTGACTTGTATTTACGCTTGTTCACAGTTTTAGCTATGGATACACACTGCAGCTTCACTTGGTGCTGCAACCTTACGGACACAGAGCAGTTCCCAACTAAGCAAATTGCTCGGATTGCGACGAAGAATGATAGCAGAAACATTCTGGGATGAGATCCTCACTTATTCTCTTCTTAATTCCTTTTTATTTGCCTTCTAGAGCTGTGCTCTTCTCTTGTTCAGAGTAAGAGCGCTTTGACTTTATGGATGGCTGTGGGGAGAGCAAACTATATAAAAGGCGCTACCATCAAATCAAAGCAGTTTACAAGATCTGCCACTTGTGTCAGGATACATAGGGAAATAAACAAGCTGCTTTTCCTTGATCATTGGAGTTTAAATGCTCTATTGATCTGGGGAAAAAATCAAAAGTGCTTTGGAAATTGTGTGTGTGTGTGCATGCGTGCTCACACCAGAGAAAATAAAGAGGTTAGGGACAAGCAGAAATTAGCAGATCAACCAAGGATTTCTCCTCCACAGAAAGCTGAAATAAAACTAAGATTCCCAGTCAGATGCCAGCTATCATAAGGTAGGGAAATGCTCAAAAAGCAACATAAGATCAGAAGAAAGGTACACCTTAATTTTTAGAAGTCTCATTTTGAGGCAAAAACAAAAAAAAAAGATGATGTACTCAACTGCCCTGTGCCTACAACACTTTAACAAATGCCCAGAACCAGGGAATAGAAAAATCTAGCGCCCGTTCTCTATTTGAAATAGAAGGATTAATATATAATGAAAGATTAATACATAATGTATAATGGTTAAATGAAGAGAAGGATGACATTAGACTGGCTGATATAGCTTAGAGAAAAACGCAGAGGGTTTTGATCAAGCAGGACTTTTCAGATCCACATTCAGAACATTGGGGAAAGAAGCAAAAATGTAATAAAGCGAACGTGTTCACTCTTGCAATGATGAGATATAGGAACTGTTGTACAGATGACGATCAGAGAAAGGTGGGAAATAGTTGATAAAATATTTTTCTCAGGAAAATGGGAAATTAATCAAAACAGACCATCTGTGGGAAAGGATCAGCTCTGGCAGATATTCTAACTTAAAATTTCAATAGAAGTTTCGTAACTGTCAAAACACCTGATTCGTTTGTAACTTTCCAAAAATAAGAAAGCCAGTATCTTACACCAGAAGATGTTATTCTTTCTCATAGTTGACATAGTCAACACTTTTCTAAATCAATGCCTAGGATTTCTGGGTACTTAAGATGTTGTCAGTCTGTCTGTCTGTCTTCCGGCCTTACATCCGGGTCTTTGCTAAAGATCTTTGGTTTACAGTAGAGTGCTGGGAAATTTTCTGTGCCCTGTGCTATATCAGAACCAACAAAGTGGATATTCTGTGAATGCTTGAACTAATTATCTACTGTTACATCCCTGACATGGCGGGGGACTAAATTTGGCAACCCAGGAGGTCCTTTCTCTGCTTGTGCTCCTGTAATTTCTTTCAGAGAAAAGAAAAGAGTGGCTGAAAAACAACAGCTAAAATTGGAAGCAAAACTATTATATGGGAACAACTCAGCTGACCCCTCACGGAAGGCTTTATTTTAATTTTTTTTTTTTCCAATACATTTTTTTGAAAATAGATGCTGTATTTTGGCTTTGCATTCTTGCTCAGACCAACCTGAGCTCCAGAAATCCCAGGTGAACGCACCCAGTTAACCCCACAGTCTGACAGCATTGAGCACTGCTGGCCCAAGGGTCCTCCTGCCTTCAGGTTACCCAGGCACACATCCCTCTTGCAAAAGAGCTGAAAGACTTTGGGGTGAGGCAGAATAGGCCTCTTTACATCTGCTCCAGCACTCAGTAAGACCTCGTGGACATGGAATTTCTGGGCACATCCCAGAAGTAAATCAGGCCCAAGTGAAGCTCAGCGCAGCCAGCTCAGCCTGGGACACAGCTTGGTGCCTACAGCAGGCAGCCACACATCACTGAGGAATCTAACCCGACCATCGCATGTCAAAAGGCAAACTTCCCTCTTTACTACCATTTTATTGATTAGAGCAGCCTGGAAGGAAGTGCTTTGAAAAAAATAGAACATGTTCTTCAGACTGTATGGTTCTGACTCCAGTGTGTAGCTGGTTGAAAGAATGACACTGGTTGAAACTGGAAGTCTTAAGGAAAGAAAAATCTCTTTTTAGTTCCCATTTCTCCCGTCCCGGCTTCTGCAGGAGGGAGGAAGTGAACTGCTCACGAATATTTAGTAAATGACAAACCACGCCATATTTTTTCAGTGGCCCTATCGGTCACTGCTTACCCAGGGCTGTAGCTGTGAAGTAGGGAATCGTTGGAACGCAGAGATGCACGGTGACCTGTGTCCCCTGGGAACAGTGCTGGGGGCTGTCACTACGCTGGAGCATCCATGCAGACCTGAGCCCCTGCCATCCCACCCCTGGGACCTGGCACACACCAGAGCTAATTAACGGCGAGCTTTATGACTGAATCATTCTCTAGTCCTTCATGTCAGTACTTCATTACGGATCAAAACAAGCAAATCCGTGGAATAGAAAGGCAACAGGCTGTGAAGATGAGAAAAAAATGATGCCTTATCCATCTACCATCTATCCATCTACCCAGTGAAATTCAGTGTAAACTCACTGTCAAAGAGCATCCTGAGCAGCTGCTATAAGCATTGGCTTCAGGGATGAGACCCAGCTGACTGCGCCCACCTGATGTGTATTAATTCAGTAACAGACTCCAAAACTCCAGAAGTCGACCAAATGAAACCAAACTCCAAACAGATATTCTTAAGCCCTGAGGAGGAAGCAGACCAACACAGTGTCAGTTACACATCTATATTACTGCCCAATGGTTGGTCTCCGGCATAGATGCTTCTCAGTCTCTCACATGCAAGAGCTGTGGCTTTAAGTGAGTTCCACTGTGCTGATTTTGGCGTTTCCTTCTCTTTGGATTCTGCTGCAGTTTTATGTTCACCAAGGACCGAAGTTGGGAAAACATAGGCACTCCCTTGCATATGAAGCCTTATTAAGTTGGGATCATGCTCTCTGTTGGCAGGCAGAGGAATAGAGAGACAGAGGAGAATGAAACTGGAAAGGGGAAAAAAAAAAAAAAAAAAAAAAACACAAATAACTTTCCCTCTTCAGAGCAGGCACGCCTTCCTACTCCAGCTCCCGCCGCTGATCATTCATCCCGCTCCTCTCAGCTCCCAGACAGCAAAGAGTCAACATCTCCTTCCTACAAAAACATGAGCTCCTGCTCCTGAGCCATACGCTAGAAAACACCCTGACAGGGACTCAGGAGGATCCTATTTCTCACGATGCGGTTGCGTTTCCACAGTAGAACTGAAATATCTTTGATTACAACAGAAGCAAGGTCAGTGGTGCTTTGAAGCGTTCTACTTTGCATGGCACGCGTGTTATCTAACTTGATTACAGCCCGGACCTTAACTCCTTCGTCGACAACTGGAGATATATTCAAAGACTGTAGGAGAAAGCACACAAAGTCGAGTGATTAATGCCATGTGCCCATGCGTGCATCTGTAAGAGAGATGTACTGTGCCAATAGGTGTGCACTTCCAAGGAGTGTCTGTCCAAGAACAGTGTGGCCCAGGGACAGACCCAAGCACGCACAACCCAGAGCCGCGCGGCGGGAGCCACGCGAATGAGGCACGGCCCGGCTCCCAAAACACTGCTGAGGATTTGCGTAACACGGATCAATGGGTCAGACTTCCAGTTTCCCAACTGTTTTCCCTGAGAAATGCCAGAACAGATATGAGTGAAGTCAAACAGGGCAGCAATAACATCACTGCCAACCAGCGTGAAAATTGGCAGAGCCTGGCACTGAGGACTGCCTATGATCAGAGACAGGGCACGGCCTGGCGCAATGACGAACCCACTTAACAGCGCTGTAAAATTAGCCATTTATGAAAACAAATTGAATACTGCAGCAGAGGGTGACGTAAGGAGAGTTGGCTCCAGACAGAAACAGAAACTCCTGTAGCAGGATTAGCAGAGGAGCTCCTTCATATCAGGGCTCAGGCATGGAAGCTGATAACAACTCGAGTCCTACATGAAATTTTTAACAGACAGGCTTCCCTTATAGGCTCACGTGTGGGTGTGTGGCTCCTATATGACTTGTGGCGACTACTCCTGTGCCAGCACAGAGGGATCGCAGAAGAGCTGTCAGCACAGGAAGAGGATAGGGGCAGAAAGCAGATGAAGATACAGGCAGGACTCTGTAAATGAGGCACTCTCCAGCCAGCCCTGCCCTCCCCTTCAGATCTGTGCAAACACAATTTCCCACTTTGCAGCTGCAACAGAAGTTGGGGAGAAACTCACTGTCTGCAAACTAGAGTCATTCCCTGCCCACCCAGCACCCAGAAGAGCTCTGGCTTTCAGCAAGGTACTACAGATGTAACATCGGCAGCAGAACAGGGCTCCGGAGTCTGTCACATCCCAAAACAGTGAAAATGAGAAAGCCAAACGTTTTGGCAGCCAGAACCCTTGATTTCCTCACGGAGGGAAGCGTAATCTCTCCCTGAGCTTGCTGCAGGTCTGGGAGGCTGTGGTGTGCAGAGGATACTCCGAGTGAGTTCCTCTTGGACTTCTTCCAGGTGTTTACACACAGAGCCAAACCTGGCTCCTCTTCAAGAGTGTGTGATGGGGGGAAGGGGGAGTTTAAAAATAAAATAAAAATCACAAAGTCTTCCCGAGCAGAGCTGCAAGCTCCACAGTGCTAAACTGGGGCATTTCTTTTCATTTTTCGCCGCGGAATGTTATTTCCGTGCATAAAATGGGTCAAGTGTTTTATACAGGCAACAACCCAACCTCCCCCAGCCAATCAAAGTATTTTACTACAAATGATCTTGGTGTGTGTTTGTCTAGGTCCCCTATTGTATGAATTGCAGATACTCACACCAAAGGCAGACATGGGGTCTTAGATCCCGGATTACATACAAACAAAAACACAGATCGTATTCTGCCACTGATGAGATCTGTGCAAACCCAAATTCTGCCTCCGCTAAGCTGAAAGGGAAGCGCTTTGAGCCCGGGGTTTAAGTTAAGATTGGGAAACAGAAGAGCGGAGCACAAGAATGCCTTCTCCTATGAAATTACTCGTCTGACTGCCCTACTGAAAGCCATCCCAGTCCTGGCACCTCCTGCCCACCCCAGCAGCCACACACGCTGCATCCCTCTCCCCACCGCGAGCAGAGCAGCTGGGACCGGGGAAAGTTAAGGAAACGCACTGCTGAGTTCATCGTAGTTTTTGTTTTGCTTCGGACAAAGCAACTTCACCAACAGGCGACAGCGGTGCGGGTCAGGGACGGGGCAGCGGGGATGGAGCAGATGGCAGCGGACAGCAGGGACGGGCGAGTGGGGCGGGCGGCGGTGCCACCAGCAAAAGCATCCGCCTGCTCTAGGAAGTGCCTCCAGTTAAAGGGAAAGGGGAAATCCTCCCTGTCTCTTTAAGGCATCCTAGGACATGGAAACTTTGTGCTTTCAGGGAATCTCCTTGCCAAAAGAGCTGTAAAACATGTCTTTCACCCCCCCTTCCTTCCCCCCCCCTCCCCGCCCGGCCCGTTTCTCTTTCTGACTTGCTTCCTTTTTTTAAGGGCATTTCCATTTTCTATGACTTCCTTCGGAGCAAAGATGGATGTGGCGACATTTATAAGGGTTTGTAACCCTCCAAAAAGTATCCGATTTCACGACAACTTTGCTGCACTTTATCACTAAAGCGGGGAGAGGGAGGGAGATGGCTGGAGGGGGGGGAGCGGGAGCGAGCGCGGGGAAAAAGGACCCAAATCCACGATGGGCTCGTAAAATTTCAGCAAGAAAAGTGCAATATTCCTCATTATTGTTCAGCTCAGACAGCTCAGCCTGGTAGCTGCTTTCAGTACTAAATGGTTTTATAGGGCTATTTGACCTTACAATCATTTGTGTTACACTTGCTGTTTCTAAGGGGAGACGAAAATACTTGACATCCTCTAGCTGCAGCGCGAGTCCCAGCCCCAGCTGAGTGCCGAGGGGTTGGGAACTTTATAAACTCATTTGATTCATTTGAGGTTTCACAATAGCCAAAAGTTCCTTTATAGCTTTTTGGAAACCACATGCTAACATAGCATCTAAAAAGGTAACAGTGAAAGTACGCTAAAGAGCTCATAAAACTAAGGAAATCGTACAGGGACCTTACACACGCATTTCTCTGCAGCCACACGCTAGACATACGTTTCTTTCCATACATACATATAAGCTACTTTTAAATGCTCTACTTACAGTTTTCTGACCTGCAAATGAGTTAAAAACCCACCGTAAGAGCTCTCCCTCCTGTCTGCATCTCAATCCATACACACAGAAATACAGAAACTAGCCCGGATACTGCCATTTCCCTGTGTAAAAGTTTACATAACTTTTCCTGCCAGCATATACTTTCAGAGAGTTTGCCGAGCTCCAGTATTGCACAGAATATATGGATAATAAACACACCCGTGCGTGTTTACACATGCACTCACATACGTCCGTACGTTGCAAGGCACACAGGCACATTTAAATGCACACACACGTATCCTATACACACGCACGCCTACAGCTGGCTGTTCTGCCGGCTCCCGAAACGTAAAAGGGATGCTGCAGCCCCGGGCACGGCGAGCGACCTACCTGCAATGACAGCCGGAGATCTCTGTCCTCCTTCAGCTTTCAGCCACACTTGCAAAGTGAAGGCATCTCGGGGCAGCTCAATGTCTGCCTTCAGCCGCAGCTGATCACCTTGTCCACTGAAATAGAGCGCCCTGCTCGGGGTAAGGGACTCCTCGCCGTCCTCTACCTCCCGCTGTTGCCTCCTGCGGGGGACATGCCCAGGCTCCAGCCCAGCAGTGGAGCGCCTTCCTCGGGCTAACCTGGTGGCACAGGTGCCCGGGGCAGTGTAGAGGAGCTGGCGGCTGTGCCTGGTGTCCCTTCTCGCCCTGCGGGAGCGCTCGTCCATCCCACATTCGGGTCCACTGGCTAGGGCTGTACAGAGAAGCGCAAGAGGCAGCAGCAAACTCCAGAGCTGCATTTCCAATCTTCCCCCCCCTTCTCCCCTGCAAATCCTCCCGATCTGCCAGCTTTGGGCTCCTCCTTGCCTTGACTTTCTTCTCTTGTTCACCCTTCTTGGTATTTGCTCTTTTTATAACCCTTCTCAGTTGCTTTTTCTTTTCTTTTTTTCTTTTTCTTTCTTTCTTTTTCCTGCTTATAGATTTTTTTTCCCCTTAAAACAAATAAAAATAAAATAAATCAAAACTCCTTCTTGGTTGAAATGTATTTCTCTGTTCTTCCTCCTCTATCTGTCTTCTTCTCCTCTATTCCTCCACAGCTGGAATTCCTCTCTCTTCTTTTCTCTGCTGGATTTTCTTCCCTTTATTTTTTTCTTCTTAAAAAAAAAAACACACACACACTCACACACACACAGAACAAAACAAAACAAAAAAACCCAAAGCAACCCCCCAAGCTTTCTCCAAGACTCAGACCCACTGATTTCCCTCCCCCCAAAAGATGCTCTAATCTATTTATTTTTTTGGCCTCCTTTATAACATAAGCCACAACCCCCTCCTTCCCCCCAACCTCCCCCCCTCCCTTCTTCTCCACAAAATGAAAGAAAAGAGAAAAAGCCCCTCAGAAGATGAGTAAACAAGAATATGCTAATCTACTCTAGGGTGCTCCACCTTCCCAATTGAATGATTCCCATTAAAACTGCAGGGATCATGACTAATCAATCAGCTTGAAGAAGCAGATAGCTCCAGAGGTTCAAACAATTTTGCTGTTTTCTTTCTTTCCCCCTTCTCTTCTCCTCTTCCTCTTTCCCCCTATCACTTTCTCCTCTCCTATTTATTTTTTATTTTTTCAAGGAGACAATCAAGAGGAATGGATCAATGTGACAAAAATGCTGCACCCCCCTTTTTGCAGTCTCCCCAGCTTTCTTTCTCAGTCCAGTCCAAAACACACATTCCTATTTTTTTTTCTTGGCAAAAGAGAAAGCTATTTCTCCTCTCAGACTCCCCGTTGCACTTTGCTGGTAAACCTTATGCTCCTCTGCAGCACATAAAGAGTCTTGAAACTTGAGTCTCAGATATTTTTTTAATTGCTTTCTTTCTTTCTCTCTTTTTCACTCTCTCTCTCTCTTTCTCTAATTCTTTCTTTTCCTCTTATTATTTTCTTAAAGTTATGCAATCAGCCAGGCTCCCCCTTTTGTGGTCCCCCTCAGAGCGGTTGTGTGCAGCTAATCCAAATGTTGCATCAAAAGGTCCCCATCGAGTCATGAGCAGCTAAAAGGAGAGAAGCTTGGTGGAGAGCAATTGCCTTCCAGAAGCTGCAGCAACAGAGCAGGATTTGGCTTTTGAATGCTCCCAAAGACTCCTGTTGTTGTTGGTTGGTTGGCTTTTTTTTTTTTTTAAAGTAATTAAAAAAAAATTATAATTTTGTTGGTGGACTGAGTAAAAAAAAATCCTCTCTCAATATTGCTAGCTATTCAGTCTAAGGAATTCAGCTCCCCTGGCTTCCCTGGCTTAGTTATAGCCACAGGTAAGCTTCTGGCTGCTTGCTGGTTTGAAGATCTCTTTCTGAGCTGGGACGTTTCTTTTTTTTTTTCTCCTTTCCTTTTTTTTTTTTTTTTTTTTTTTTTTTTAAATAATATTTTTTTCACTCTTGAAAGATCTCAAAAGCTCCCCCTGATGGCAACAAAAAGTATTTTTCTAAGTACTTCATAAGTGGAAATAGTAGCACGCTGAACCTACTGGCCACTACTCCGTTCAGATGAAGCCCACTAGAATGGAGCTGAGTTACAGCAAATTCAGCCTCAAACCCAGGAGTTCTGATCATCCTCTTCTCTCATGTCAAACTTCATTGCTGTCACTCCTTGTTTTCCTACAGACAATCTCTCAAGAGTTTTCCTGGGACTGTAACATCACTGCTTTTGCAGACTGCCCTATTGGTACAAGTTGTTATGGCCACTTGCACTTGAAATATACCTGATAAACTTAATGAAAGTAAATACTGTCATGTGGAAGAATTGTTGCATATTTTCAAGGCTTCCAGCAGATGGTTTTCCAGCTCCTCGCCAGTGTGCAAACACTCAGGAATGTATAGCTGGCATCTGATTTTCAGCGATGTTGCACACAGCCACAAGGATCCACAGAACTCAACAAGAATCAGAGCTGCTCAGCCCCTCCAATCGCATGACTTCCCTCTGTGCAGCTCTAATGGCAATAAAGATAAAAATACCAGCAACATCTATGAGGTTTTGAATACAAGACCTCAAAGAAATCAAGCCTCTCGCCAATCAAGAGGAAATTGTTAGGTAGCAAACAAACTACAGCACGGTCTAAACCCCCACAAACACCCCGAGGAACTCAGAGGGATGCAAAAAAGCCACTTACACACACACACACACACGTCCACTCAGCAGAACCCGTGTGCTCCACTTTACTATTGTAATTCAGCACATAAGGGATGCTGAAAATCAAAAAGTTAACGTGAACAGGTTCAACTTCAAATAAGAGCTAAACCAGAAAGAGTTGTGATGCCCGGGACACTCCTTTCCTCATTGGAAAACCCAGTGTCCGGGGGAACTCTGCCCTGGCTGGTAGGACAGGCCCTGCATCTTCAACAACTTCCAGTTTTTCCCGTGGAGAAAGTTAATCCTGCAAAATCAGAATGTTTCTTTGGGGCATTGTGATTTGGCTGAAATCATCAAAGACAACTGTTGGAATATTTCAGTTTGATGGCATTGCATCATTTCATTTTGTACATACTTGACCTTCTGCTCTTAAAACAGCAACGGCAAGAGCAAGAGCTTCACTGAGACCATGCTCTCTTTTCCAATGCAACGGATGACAATTCCTGTAACAATTTCAGGAGCGTTTCTGCTACAAGCAAAATGCTCAAATCTCAACTTCCTGTATGGTGGACAGAAGGAAGTATGAAGAGATGGGATTTACTTCTAAAGGACAAATTACAAGTTCAATCAGTTTTACTTCCAAGACATTGCAAAAGCGTAGAGAAAAAGTGGTGCATAAACTCCCGAGTCCTGAACGACAAAGAAGAGAGAGTAGAAGAGTGATGTGATTTTAAGAATAGGGAGTAAATCTGGGATTCCTTAAGTCCATGGGTCAGATCTAACTTCCCTGACAACAGATGAAATTCTACCCTGCACAGATGGACATTTATTTTCTGCTTAAGCCAGTACTTAAGTGATGTACGGGCCTTCTGGCAGGGGGGTTTCTACCCAAGGAGAATAATCCTCCTGTTGAACTCGAGTGGAGTATTCTCTTAAGTAAAGGGAGCAGGATATTGTCCTGCATGTACAGAGATTTTCACAAGAAAACGGGGAAAAAAAAGCACCAAACCCTAGATACATATATAGAGACAAGAATTAAAATAGATATTTATGATATTATGCCAAAAAAATAGCACTGAGCTACATGCTGCATGCAGTCATTATAAGTAGAAATACTCAGCAGGAATCTTAGCTGAAGCTGCCAATAACTCCCAGGTTCAAGACTAGAGCTGAGTGAATAAATCATAACAAATAATGGTTTTGTCAAATTCTGACTTTTTCCCCCCTCCTATTTGCAAGCTGACTGCAGAACCTCGCAAATATGTTTGAAATTACATGCCCATTTCTCCCTCATATTTAGAATTTCTTTAAGGCCAATTAGCACACAATTTGCCGCAATGTACACATTTTCACATTTGTTCTGCGGCAATTAGGCGAGGAAGTCACACAGCATTATTCTTGGCTCCCTGGGGGTCAGGTTTAATCACTCATGGTATAGTAAAATTACTAATTACACATATGACGGGAGACTCCACAGTTTGAAATCTTCTTCGGCAAGAGCGGCGTTGAATCTTCGAGTTACTCATGTGAAGGTCAATTAAAAGCAATGTTTCTTGAAAGGCAAGCTGAAAAGTCTGCCAGATGCAGCTGAATTGAGGCCCTACTATTCTGAGCAAGTATTTGTACATCGTCGTCCTCGCTGCGCACAACTCCATCAATCACAGCGGAGGTTTATATGGTTTTTACCCCTCACCGACATCCCAATCAAGTCTCTCTGAACTTGGCCTGGGTCGGAGATGGCTGACGCGCAATCCAACAGCGACGCTGCTCAGAATCAGACAGGGCCCAGACACCAGATTTTAATGCAACGTGTTGGATTCAGGGAATATTTTATGCAATCAACAGTGGTATGATAGGAATCACGCTGCCTCCACAGAATAGCGAGAAATGAAACCCAAAGAGCCGAGAGCAGCGTCAAAAGCGATGGGGATCTGGGCATTCTGGGCTGCCAACCCCACATGCCCAACACCTCCATGCACACAGAGCCATGGACTTGGCTGCCGAGCGGTGAGACAGGCGTGACGTGGAACCTGGCCTCTGCCCCTCGTGACAAAAACAAATGCTAATAACTGAAGAAACAACAAAAAACAAATGTCACATATGCTGAATCCTGGAAAAGATTTAACAGAAGACCTCATTTGGACTCGGAAAATTTGCCAAATTTTTTTTTTTTTTTTTTTTTTTTTTTTTTTTTCTGTTTTCTCTATCTGTCCTTTCTCATCGTGTCTTGAAAAGGATGGAGAATTAAATGTCGCACTCCATGCTCACAAAAACCCCGAGTTTCTGAGTGCTTTACTATTGCCTGTGTTTTCACAATGCCATCTAACGCAGGAACCAAAACACCAGCACTACGTTACCTTTATTAGTGGGCAGGAGACTCAACTGCTGTTCCCCAGTTGCCCCACGTGTGAAACACACATGCTGTTACTTCACGTCAATGAAACAGCCTCACGTCAATTTGAAATATGCCATTTAATCCAGAAAAGTTGCCTGGACAATAAAGAAAGAACTGCAATAAATGACAATCAAGACTAAACACATAATTGATGGCTTTACAAAGGTATCAGTAATTTTATAAAGTAATTTGCAGTCAGTGGCTATAAATTCCTACTTAAACCTGGCATGCCACTCTTTTTTGCCCTGCAGAGAGCTGTATTACCTAACAATACTGATGCCTGTTCGCCTGGAATTCGGTTACTTTATCCTCCAAATTTCCCACATGAAATATCGTATTTCCAGAAAAGTTACATATTCTTTGTATTTTATTTTTTTTTCACCACATTCTTGAAATACATTCTCGGGGGTTGGGCTATAATCTCTATTCTACAGCGCTGTAGGGAGAGCAAAAAGTGATGTTTCTCACTGTAGAGGATTTAAACAATGGGGCAAATCCTTCCTCCTTGAATTAAACTCCATAAATTCTAATTAATGCCATGGGCCCATCTTCACTCGGCCTGCATGCCAGAACCTGGGTGTTGGGGTCAGATCATGTGAGTGAAACCCTCGCTGGGTGCAAGGAGCCAACAACCACAGAGCATGGCCAGGTGCACCCCAATACCCTTCAGCCATGTCCCTAAGGTCCATGGGGTGGCCCTGGGTGCACACTCAGGTCTGTGAGGCCATGTCCCCACCCAGAGAGCATCGCAGGGTGAGGGAGGCAGGTTCCTAACCCGGCGGACTGATGGGGGCAGCAAAATCCCAGCCTATAGCAGGAGATGTGAGCGGAGGAAGGACCTCCTGGGTCCCAAAAGTGTCCCCAGACCCAGCGGCTCCCTGAGTACCCTCAGTGGGACCCAGCTCCCAGCACCCTCCCAAACCTCCTAGCATCACCTCTGCACCCAAAGCCTCCTCCTCTCAGGGGTTTGAAACTCAACAAGGGCACAAACACTTTGCCTCACCTTCCCCCTCATGTAAGGGGAATGCCTGTTGTAAAAGGCTCTTTACCCACTGATTTAGGATTCTCAGATGAAATCAGGGTGCTGAAACCTAGAACTGCAGAACTAGCTTCTGTACTTCCAATGAGAAATTTCTAAGAGGCTATGATGATGCAGTATTAGCAGTGTTTTCCTTGAAAAGACAGGTAAAACCTAGGAGAGTACCGACACAGACATCCTGATTTACCAAATACAAGATGTGCTGTATGGTTTTCAAACCATCTCATTCAAAAGCCAAGTATCCTCTGCTATTCTGGGGAGTTGGCTTAAATGCTGGTGGAAGAGTTCGGGTATTTTGCCCAAAATCCTGTGTTATACTAACACAAGTTTCTATTGAGTTATCTGAGGGATCCAGCTGGGAAGGAAAGGGGAACAAGACAAGCAGCCAAGAGACTGGCATCTCCCAGTGATTTGTAAATTCTGGTGGTTGGGTTTTGACCTACAGACAAAAAGAGCACGGGGCCATTGATTTACTCACTCCTGAGCACTTTCGATTTGTTCAGGAAGGACCATCCCACTGAACCAAAGAAATATCAGCACTGCACCATCAAACAAATGTAACAAGGAAAAAACAGCCTTATTTCACTGGGGTCTCCTTTTGTAAACATACGGGACATGGGAAGAGATGCTCCATCCAACAAGCAAGTGTCTATAACCCAAAACATGGCTGCAGTTGCTGGCAATTAGTTGCTGTCCCGTGGGCAATTCTCAGCCAGGAGGTCAAGTACTGTACAAGCTGTGGAGCCTAAACAATCCTCTCAGATCTACTGATGCTTTTTCTTCCACAAGATAAATAACATGCACAGGTGCAGAGAGGGAAGGGGGCTTTTTTGGGAAGGAAAACAGGGCCTCTGCTACCCGAGTACCTGTTCAGAAGATACATGGATGCTATCACTATTCCAGTGCTTTGCTTTGACATCTTCATCAAGCCAATACAGGAAGCATTAAGAGACACCAAGCATCCTTCACCCGATGTGCCATGCTGGAGGTGGACAAGGAGCCAGAGAAGGGGATCTGCTTACTGCTCACTGCAGCTGGCATGCTGTGGTACTTCATTGGAAGAGCCAGCCAACTGCCCTGAAAGCCAGGAGGAAAGCAAGGTGCTGGCACATACATATGTGTCAGGAGAGACAAGCAGCAGAACTCGTATGGGAATATGTGGCCTAGGAATAATCTAGAAAATCCAAATATATCGGGCCATGTTTTGGTATTTGCAGGCATCATCTACAAGAAAGTTCAACATACCTAAATGTTTTTCCTAAACCAAATTTCTGCTTCAATGCCAGTACTAACAGGATTAACGAGAGAAACCTGTTGTGTCTTGCTATTGAAGAAGATAATCAAGCAAATGATAAACAAATTGATCAGCAGACAGACGCTGTGTGTCATTCTGTAACAAGAAAGCCAGAAGACAGAATTCAGCAGAAATGCATCTGAGAGCAATTCCCAGTGAAACGGGATTTCCCCTTTCTGCTTTCATTTGAATGGCATTTGAAAAACACAGCTGTGAAGTCCCATGCACATGGGGTACGCAGCCAAGCAGGGAACCCTCCCAAGCCAGGCCCACAGCCCTCAGCAGCTCTGAAGTGAGCAGCCTGGTGTGTCAGCACAGCACCAGGGCCCAGCATTGTGCCTTGGCTCCAATGCTCCCAAACTGGAAAAGGAACCTGCTCCTTGCCCAGGTGTGGGTCCTCAAAATCACAGAGCAATGCAGTTATCAGCCTGCCTGGAAGATATAGGCACTTTTCAGTCATGTGCTTAAGTGATGCTTCACAACTTTCTGTCATCCCCCTGCACCCAAGCAAAGCTCTCCCAGCTGCCTTGTACCCAGTGCCTTCACCTTCCTGTGCCCCCCGAGTGCTCTGCCACCAGAATCCACTGATATGAATTGATTTGTCAAAAGAAAGTTTGGGTAAGGATGTATTAAATCAAAACATTCCACTCATACCTCCCAGGCTTCTTGGTGCAACTGAGATTCCTCAGAAAAAAAAAAAAAAAAAAAAAAAAACACACACACACAAAAAAACCAACAAGACAAAACAAAACTGAGAAGGAAAGAACAGAAAGGGTGGAAATAGAAACCAGGCAGACGAAAAGCAGAAGGGAAAAGAAAACCAACAACAAAACACAAATAAGTTGGAGGGCAGCTCTCACTAAGAGCTGTAGTTTTTCGGGTTTTGGGTGTGTTTTCTTTGGTTAAGAATTTGGCCTAGGTGGCTTTCTGCGATATTTCACTGCGGGACATAATACAATATAGCAAGCATTATAGGAAACGACTGCCATATGTGAGGGTGGTGGCAGCCTGTGCTTTCCCAGCCACCCCCTATTGCTTTCGTCTGCACTAAAGCTAAGTTTAAGCTAGTGAAATCCATCTCTATCTGCCTTCATGTACAAATACATTTTCAGCCAAGACCCACCACTGGCTACAGTTGGCTATGGCAAATCTCAATCGAAACGTCTAAGCAGGATTCTGACTTCATCCCCAGTTCATGGTTAATGCATTAAATGGGATTTCCAAAAATTGCCTTTGCTCTTTGAGGCGATACCCGGCTCTCCAGTGACAGGCAGCAGATCTCTGATGCAGCACTGCTCACTATTGAGTGTCAAACCCTGTTTGCCCACCAGCATAGAAAACAGAAAACGCTGCAGGACAGCTATAAAAGCTGCAGAGAACTGCATCTGAGAAAAGGGTAACTTTGTTTGTAGCAGAGGATATTTCATGAATCTTCCTTTTAAAACTGCTTGCTGCTGCACAAGGACAGCTGTGTGCAGAACTGGACATAAACAGGACTGTGGAAATGTGGGACCCATGGTAGCTGCACTTCAGATACGCTGCCCAATCAGGTAACAACCAGTGAGCATGGCAGTGACCTGGTTAAGAATCTCAGGAAAATAGAGAATTTCTCAGGAGGCAAAAACTAGAATTGAAATATCAAAATTTATCCTGTAGCAAAAAATAGCCTCCTTTCACTTCTTTGCTACCAATGCTTTAAAAAAAGAACGAGGAAGAAGAAAAGAGTATCAAATGAAAACCCAAATAATACATGAAAATATTCTCCTAAACTAAATAGGCATTGAATCGCAAAGCCCTGTATAAATTCAATAATATTCATAGAAAACCTTGAAACCTACAGACTTAAACTTAATTTTCTAAAGTACATTTCTATAGTGCAATACAAATCTCATTAAATTCCATAGTTCATGATATTTATACAAAAAGGTACCCGTTGTTATTAAATGCTATATGACCCACCCAGAAATGTTCGTAATTCTTTCTAGAATCCCAAAATCTTTAGTTCAGGCATCAGTTTTTAAAAAAGAATAAAACAGTTTGGTCTGATTTTAATTTGATCAGACTGGAGTTGTTTTCAGAAAAGAGCTCTGAACAGTTACAGCGAAAAATAGAACGGCTTTATGTCCGCAAATGAAATCAACTTTGTTAGGAGTATTCACAATATTTCAGCTCCTAAAATGTCGTGTGCACCAAAACAGTGCATGCTTTGTAGCAAATAGCGTCCTGCCAGGCTTTAATAGAAAATGATGTATGTGGAGTCGACAGCAATTACTTCACGGGGAGTGCGGGCAGCACTGAAGGTGAGTGAGGTGATGAGCTCCACTGTACAGCTGGGGCAAATCCAACAAAATATAGAGCTATCTAGGCGTATTTGCACCTACTTCTCCAATTATTTCAGTGCAAGCAATGGATTTAACGAAGAGTTGATGCTTACACACTCAACTGTTTTACAGCCAAGGTCAGTAAGTTGATCCGGTTGCTTGTGATGGCTTTCAGTGACATGGTTTGTTGGAAGACATCATGAGCCTCCACTCCTCAGAACCTTACCTAGAATGCTGCCAGGAGTAGCAGAGGGACCGCAACAAAGGTGAAGCACACAGAAAGCTCAAGCCTTCACCCTTCCACGTCTAGATTCTTTTGCCATCAGTGGTGATGAATACAATCACCAAGACTGCCATCAGGAGAGCACAATTAAAAAGTGAGGAGCATCAGGTTCAACAAGACAACTTTAAACCACGTCCTACGTTGTTTTTGTTTGGTATTCTTGTTCCAATAACTTACTTTTAATAAGGCTGATTGCAACAATGGCATAAAACTAAGAGAAAAGGGGTAAAAGAGGAAACACGTATTGTTTGTTTAGCTTGGGTCGCACTGTGAATTTAGACTTCATTTTTCTCTCAATTTTGTGCAAAGATTGGCTTTAAGAAGAAACACATTTCTGGAATTGGGAACCTACTACATGGTACAGTTCTCCATATACCATGCCAGAGTGCCTTTTTAGTTATTTTTTAGATGAATTTCCCATGACAGATCATGTCACAAGAACATTCCACATCCCTATTTATTCAGCAGAGAACCTTCTCTCGAAGTTTTCAAGGGGTTTAAAAACTACATGCAGAGGAGTTTCAGAACCAACACCTATGGGCTGGAGGCACCGAGCTCAGGTTCACCAGAGCCACATTCAGCCAACGCCTTCCAGTTTCAGCTGTAACTTAAGATTAAACTTGGGATGCTCACAAGGCAACAGCAACAACCTGTTTGCCTTTCTCTGTACACTCACTGCCACCACACCCAGGAGTAAAATCCTAATAGAGCTCCCTGAAACTGTGGGTACAGCCTCAATAACTCTTTTCAGGGTACAGAATAAATCTGGTTGCTGATTAAGACATTCCTGACGTTAAGGATTACTAAATGCATGATAATTAGCACATACCCCTAAGTCAGCTTCAGCCAGAAAAGCTGTAAGAAACTCGAGTGCAGTCCATTTTGGAGGTCCTCGGCAGGAGGCACTGTGGGAAGCTGGCTGAGGGTCTCAGCTCTTCAGCTGCTCCATGTTCAGCCTATGGGCAAGAGATGAACACAACTGGTGCTGGGGAGAGCACGGCTGGCCAGCATCCTGGGGAATGGGTGGGAACCTCTCCCAGGAGGAAATGGCACTTCTCTCCAACACTACTTCTTCCCAAAACGGCTGCTGAAGCCAGCCTGCTCTTTGTTCTCAGTAATCACCTTACCAAAATTTCGAAGGCATTATGTAACTGAAACAGTGTAAAGTTATTGCTACCGACATTGTCAATAAATCATTAACATTTCTTAACAGGAACAGCACAACTGTTCATGTCATGGCTGTCTCATTCACTTTCAAATCAAAGCTTTCAAATTAAATATTCATTTAACATTTAAATATTAATGCAGTCCCACTGTTTCTGTAACAAATATTAATTTCTTATGGCATTTCCAGGCAAATGCATATATTATAAACTCCATCTCCCACAGGAGAGCCCTCAGCCTTCTCCTTCCTTCTTTCAGCATCATCCTGACACCGGGCCAGGAGGGGACTTTGAAAGAAGGAGGGGCAGCCTGATGCAGGGAAGCAAGGTGGATAATCTAACTTAAAGTGTACCCCATTCCTCCCCTCCCACACAACCTCCCCACCCTTAGATCAGGATATCGAAGGCTGCCATTATATCTCCCGCCTACAGAATGACTCATTCATACATTCAGCAATTCCTGTTGGAAAAAAAACAGTGAATGCCTCTGTCACCAGAGCCCATTACAGAAATTAAACTTTGCAAATCATCAGGGAGGGGCAAGTTTTAAAGTCTTTCAAGGCACACGCCTGGTCTCCCAGGCCTCAGTAAGAGCAGAATTGATTTGACAATAAGCTTTTACAGCTTCAATGCCTCTGGTAGGCAACACACACATACCTGGGTAGGAAGCAGGTCACAGGAACAGAGTACTTCTCTCTTGCATTTTTTTCTCTCAGTGGTTCATCTCAAGTAAAAAGACACTGAACAGCAATTTGCAGTGCTATTCCCATTGCTGTGCCATAGGTTGATTTCTAAGAGTTGCACAAAGGGCACTCCTTGCCCATCCATTCTGCCTCCCATCCCATCCAAGGAAAGCTCCAGACTTCCAAGGATGTCACTCAAAAGGAAACTCAGATTGGAATCATCCAGAGCAGAAGCTAAGATTACTCACTGATAAATGTCCGTGATGCATCCCCATTTACACAGACTAATTTTCTACACAGTTTACTATAATTACTTCTGTTGCTTGTAGCTTCCTTATCCCCTCTCCTGGGACCATTAAGCCTAAGTTACTCAGAATGAGGAGTAAAAGCTCTATGGCCTTCAGGCTCTTTCATATTTTCTCTCACTATTTCCTTCTCCAGTCACAAAGATCCTCGGTTTTTGTTTTTACAAAATACTGTGTCCACATAAAATTCATTCACATGCAAGGGAAGGAAAATCATTCCTTGCCTCAACTTGTTAATGGCTCCAGACCTCCCTTTCACCACATATCTGCCTATGGGCTCTTTGGAATGAAGTTAGCATTAGCAGGAGTTAACAACAGGCTTCTAACCGGAGTGGACATGGGTTGCAACTGAAATACTCTGGAGCTGGATTTCAGCAGTCATTTCTGATTGCTTGTTGGATATTGACTCAAAAAATGTTCTAAAATTCCTGTCAGAAGAGCAGGAGGTGCTTGGCTGGAGGTACCATGCAGCAGGAGCTGACTGACTGGTACCACATTTCTACGCCCTTCCAACCCCACTACATGCTAAGTCTTTCTGTTCAAGCATTCATGACCTGAGCGCTTGATGGGCTTACGGCAGCTGTGTTCTTAGTTAATTTTGAAGACATGAAGACAAGAATTTAGGTGAAAATCCTACCTCCAATGGGATTTCACCTTTTGTTGAGGCTTGCTGCCACAGGGCAAGAGGCAGAAGCCAGATTATCACTTACGATTAAAATCAGAAAGGACTCTGACAGTACTAACATCAAGCAATTTTACCACTGAGAGGAGTCTGGATGCTTAGTCTGCCTGAGATAAGTTGGGATGCTTACACATAGCAACCTTTCCTTGAATGCCAACCCCATACAGAGACAGGCTTTTCCTGGAAAGTACGCTCCTATGCAGAAACCAGTGGCCTATGAACATCTCACCCACCCATCACCCCTCCACTCACAGCCCCCACCACCTTCCCTTCCCTCCCAGAAGCCTCTTCTTGCTAAACCTATCCCTTCCCCTCCTGCCAAAACTTGTTCCTATACTTCTAGCCTCCAAAGTAATATTCACCCCCCTTCCTCCTTCCTTGTCTATAATTGCATCCTTCTCCTCTCTTACTGTCCAACTCCTCCACGTTCATTTTCTTTCTCCCATTACTCTCACTTTCCATTCTTGCCTCTCATCCTTCCCACTTGTAAATGGTACCTGTCCTTCCTTATATTCTACTTCATCCTTTCTCCTTCCAAAGCGGCATCCAGCTCCTGGAAGCATTCAGTGCCTATTTTACTGCTGTTCCATAAAATACTTCCTGATCTTTCTTTTTCTCTTAAAAAAAAAAAAAAAAAAAAGAGAGAGATGCTACAGAAAAATAAACTGTATTCATTTTTGAAAGTCCCCGTGCCCATTAAGGCACCTCACTCAACTGAGTTTTTTACTGCTCATCATAAAGCCTCCTGCAGTCCCATTATAGTTGACTAAGAAAGAATAAAGCATGGCTTGAAAATAATCCCAGCATTACTGATTTCTGCCTGTGCTTCTTAACCTATTTAGAAAAATCAACATATTAGGAGAAGCACTCCACCCCAGGTTTCAAGGGCAGTGCCCAAATGGGAAAGGTGATGGGAAGCACAGAAAGTTCCTGCTGCATCCACCAAGCTCTTAGCAGCCCTTGAGCAACACAGGGAGTGGCTGCAGCACTGCCAGAGCTCACCTTGCCCTGCGACATGGGCTGCATGCTTGCTACGGATTAGGGCACCTTTGAGTGACGTTCGCCTTGTTTTTCAATCAGAGATGAGAGGGAGGGAGCATCGAGGCCTCCAGAAGAGACACAAGCAAGCAAAACAGAAAAAGTGCAGGAGCAGACCCAGCAGCAGACGGCAGTGCTGGAATGAGCCCCAGGCTTGGCTGTGGGAGCAGGTGACCAAAGGCCACTTGTGTTTTGGGGTGGACATGCAGGAGGAACACGAAGCGTGAGTCAGAGCCGCACCTCACGCGTGGCCGTCAACAGTATCTGATATTGTTCAGCAGGAGGACTCTGGCATCAGAGGGAAGGTTTTCTGGGTCCTGGCCAATGAAGTGATTGCTGAGGAGGATATTAGGTGTAACAGGATGTTTTTCTAGCGATGGCTGAAGGCAGAAGCTAAGTCACTGCTTTGGCTTCCCTTCTTCCACACCTCCACCAGGGATCAAAACAGATCCCTAGGTGGAGGAAAAGCTTTGGCTGTGCAGCCTGTATAATTCACTCACACTCTTTCTGAACAATTTATTTTAAAAATGTTAATAATTCCATTAGAGATGAGCGCATTTTCCGGCTATCCAGCTCATTCTCCCTCCCTAACGCTGACACTTCAAATATATTGTTATAGAGTTATACCATTACTAGATTAAAAGGATGTCACAGACTGTGTCAGTTACGAATTCAAGAGATTGCATTAAGAGAGAAAATCTGAAAGTGCTACTGTTAGTTGTCTGGCATTATTCTCTGCGGTTGTGGTATGCACTACAGGTAAGAAGGAAAGTTAGGAAAGCTCTACATCCTGTATCAGGAGGTGGGTAATGGTGGCCCAAAGTTTGTCTTACCTCTATTGAATGATCCTCAAAAAATCGTGTACAAGAGGAGCCCAAAATTGCCAGCAAAATCTACAGTAGCACAGACTTGGAAACCTTTCAGCTGTTCCTATGTTCCTTGAAAAACAGAAGTAAAAAAATTGCCATCAAAACACCAAGCCCCCAAAGAACCATGAGGAACATGAAGTTCACAGGACCATGCTACATCACAGCACAGAGCCAAACAGGGCAGTCATGTAGGCATACAGGTTTTCCCTTATGTTGTCTTTCACCAAAGCTTCTTTGGCTACCTTTGCTGGCTCTCAACCTGCCACTACCTCCAGCTCAGACCAAGCACAGCTTTTCTCCTGCCCTCCCGTACACCCTGGGCAGGAACTGGCATGCTGTATCAATGTCACCAGCCCTCCAGCATCCTGCAAACAGCTCTGTTTTGCTTCATTACCAGTAATACTCTTGTGTAGCTATTACATATGTATAGCTATTTGTCCTTTCTCCAAAATGGTGTCACCTATCCCTCGCAGCCTGCAAGACAGACAAGACAGACATACATTCATACCAGTTTTGTTCTGTCTCTGCTCTGTGTAAACAGGCTGAGATGATGATGCATCCCATGAAGCTGAGCTGGATGAGCTGTAACAGTGACAAGTGCTCCTGCTACCTGCCACTACCCAGGAGAAATTTCGTGTCCTACACTCTATCAAAAAAATGAGCAGGGACTTTTCTAAGATGAATTCGGACTATTGCATTTTATAGCCAGGTGGGTGCTAAATGTATGTTTGTATCAGAAATGACACTTCACACAGCGTATGATGTCCCACGTGCCAAGTCACTCCATTTCTTTACTATTTCAGTTTTTCGCCTTATCATGTTTTCTACATTCTTTTTTTTAAGCAGCCATCTGTTGCAATTATAGCAATGAATTGCACCAGCACAGATGGAAGAAAATCCGTAAGGTTGCAGAGTCAAGATTTCAGTGATTAGGAAATCCCTGAATTATGCTTGATTGTGCAATCAAAATTTGTTCCCCATATGCACACACTCTAAGAGCCACCTCCCGAACGCTGTGATCATGTGCTGCCTTATCATATGCTGCTTACCTCTGCCTCACTCCACACACAGATCCTGGCTCCAGGAATGAACTGGAGAGAAAATGAAGCTGTATTTTTTGCATGAGAGTACAGACATTAACAGAGAGAGCTCTTCCTTTGCCATGCATTGGTAGCTCAGGTGCAGAAGCTCCAAAACCATGCAACAGGGCACGAGGTGCAAATGCAGCTCCAGTAAAATGCGCGTCAGCAATACAGGAGTGAGGTCCCCACCGTCATCCAACGTCAAGTCTGTGTAAGTGGAAGTTTGAGAGTTTCATTTTGAAACAGCTGTGAGGTTGTTTGGATTGTTGTGTTGGGTTTTGTTTTTTTTTAAGGGGTAATACAACATAATTTCCTCCCAATTTGTTCCTGGAAGGAGAGGACTAATTTGGCTCATATCTTATAAGAGATGAAGCAGCAGAAAAAATTTCAGCCTGAAAGAGTAACTGAGGAAAATGTGAAGGTTTTATCTTGAAACCATGAGAAAACTGTGACCTTGGCTGGTATTTCTCATTCAGCCCACACTGTGAAGTAGCTGCATCTGAGGGCATTTCTTTCTAGGTAGATGCCCATTTTTTTGTTTGTTTTTCAGCCACAAGATCTAAATCACATTCTCTTAAAGCAACACAAAATTAAGCAAAATTTGGCCAGAAGACATGGAGAACAGCAGAAAACAACGATTTTGACAGCCTGAATGCTTCAGTTCCAAATCTTTCAAAATGACGGGATTCAAATTTTCCCTCCATTGAGGTCCAGAGACCAATTTTACCTCCGTTTAATTAAGTAGCACTGAGTTTTGACTTTACTTTGAGCTGCACAAAAATCGTTGTTTCATCTGAAGCCCTGCACTCCTTGAGGGTTATGTAAGACTGCTTTCCCTCTGTGGGAATGGTTTGGAAGATGCTTTCTAGAGACATACTCCTCAAATGTGAATGAACGCCTCCGTATTTGGCTAAATGTTGGTTCAAGGCACCTTTGGGTGATTGTGTAAGGCCAACCTCCACATGCAGCATTCACTTAGCAGGGGCAGATCTCTGCAACAGCACTTTGGTTCACCTCTGGAGAGAAGACTGGGGAAAAGCCATCACTGAAACTATTTCTTCAAATCACACAAGTCCAAAGCAGTGATGTTCTCCCTGCCCTTGGAACGCTTGGAGTTCTTCCTCTAGGGGTAACTACTGCTCCATCAGTTATTTCCAAAAATGCATTTCTTCACTCTGGCAGGAGGGGAATTTCCCCAATTCATTGCCCAGCTCCACCATCTTGATAACTGAGCTACTGAAGGCAGTTCTCACCTTGCAGAAGGGAGGTCAGCTCTGAGCGAGGGAGGATGCTCCATTCCCTTTGCCATGCAGGAAACGTAAGTCAGATTGTGCTGTGCTATCAATAAACTCTGCCTATTTTTTCAGCAACAAACTATAAGTTTTTTTCCAGCAAGTGCACTTAATATAATTTTGTTTGCCAAGTGGAGTAATGTTGCCTCCCTCCTTGATTACAGTTAAGTAAAAGTGGTTTTGTTTCAAATGGGAAAACAAATTGAACAGATTCTCCGGCCATCCAACACTCACATGCATCTCTGGCATGAAGTTTATCACTCAGCATGGGTGGGAGGAAGGAAATAGCTTTTTGGACACCCCTTGCTACAATATGGGAAGCTGATCGTGATAGAAGATAGTCCACAATCTATTATCCTTGACAACGTTTTACAAAACTGTCACAGTGGTATGCAAGTCAGAGAAAAAAAGCTTTGGGCCAAATCCTTAGAAAACACAGAGTGACATATACTGGGGAATTTGCCCCTTTGTCTACAGCGTATGGAATTATTCATGCCAAATCACTTCATAGGAAAATTTGGGCTTTTTTTCCTGGTGCTGGACAAGTTGTTTGGAGGCACAGTGTTGCTGGTTCCTGCACAAGAACAACCTCTTTATCCATCCAGCGTCCACCTAGCTCAGTATCCTGCTGCTAACTGCATCCAGGTGGCAAAGGGAGGGCCTAGAGCAGATGAACCTTCAGCCCCAGCACAGAACAGCAGATGATGCCTGAAGCCAAAAGCCTATGCTTCTTCATCCCTAATGAAAATGAGCAAAGTACCCACACTGTTTCATGGGTTTCTGTCTTACTAGTGCACAGATAACAGATTTCACAACTCCCTAAAAATTGTACCTGTTTGTTAGCCAGGCATTTGTTCCTACCTGCCACCTTCTGCTAGCTCAGTGGTAAAAGCATGTGTGCACTTGGAATGTGGAGTTTCAGGCACCCTCTTTCTGGGATTTCAGATGGAATGTCCATATTCCACTGGCAGAGCAGCAAGGAAGCATTACCTGTTTCTCTCATCTATTAGATACACTCAGACTGGGAATTCTTATCTACTAAAGTTTCCAAGGGCTGACCTGAAGGACATAGGCTCTGTTTCCTTGAAATAGCACACAGCATATTACATCAGGCTTGTGTCTGTCCCAAGCTGAACTACTCAGTAACTGGAGAATGGAAAAATGCTGCCAGCGCCTAAGTTGCATGTTGCCACCTCCCTCTGTGAGCTCCTTATCTGGGGAATGCCTGGTGGATGGGACAGCAGAGCTTCTGCCAGAGAGCCCCTTTCCTTCTGGGGGCTTGAATGGCCCCAAACATCCCACTGCAGCAGCAGAACTTGTCCCAGATGGGATAAGGCCCAGTATCACAAGGCAGGAGGAGGGACACACTCAAGGACTGATGAGGATCACCCTTCCCAGGCTTTTGTAACGCTGCATATAATGCAGCAGGATTCTGATCAGCACGGAGGGGCAACGGGTAGTTTTGCCATCAGGGGGAGTAAAATCAGCTTAGGTGAGCATCTAAGGGTGTCTGGCTGGCAGACTGCCTTCTTCCAACACAGCCCAGTGAACTCAGCTCCGCCGCCACGAAAACAGTAGGATTTGTATTTTAAAGTGCCTCGTTAGATCAAGTGCTCATAGCCAAAGCTGAAAGCAAGTCATAAGGGGAGGAATGGGGTGGTGGCAGCTGGGAATCTGGCAGCTGTGTGATCTCTGGGGGCTACAATTGAACATGTAAATTTCTATATTAAGCAGCGAATGCATCTATTAGGGTAAAATTGCTCCAGCTTAATTGTTAGATAGGCATGTTTGTTAAAATACAATTTAAGCAAGATCATATCGTTCTTCCTCACTCAAGACTGTGTGCTCGATAACGTCGTTTGTCAGCAACTGCCTATTATGTTAAATAGCTGAGGAATTGCTGGATATCTTTCTGCTTAGATAATAACATTAAAGTTTCTTGAAGCATTTTAGAAGTCTGACTAATCTCTCTGTCTCTATTTTATTTTTCTAAAGTGAATTTAGTGCTGGTGAAAGGTTCCAGATTGACAGCCCTGGAGACAGGAGCGGACTGCTTATCCACGTAATAGGCCCAGGCCAGACAGCTGCAGCCAAGCTCTGCTCCCTGCAGCCATCGGCTCCTGTGCCGTCATTTCGGACACTTTGCTGAGTCTCAGATGGTGATGGGCATGACTTTGTCTGGCTAATATTATATGGTTTTCTTTATATCCAGAGAGGTGGCTAAATTGAATCATTTCTGGAAAGGCACCAGGAGCCTAACTTGGTCTTATCTCCATCCTTTTGACTATTAAGGGTGCATCAGGACTTCAGCACAGGCACAGTGAGTAGGGAGAGTTACTCTACGTGGCTGATCTGAGATGTGACAGCATTTGGGCAGGCATCCTTCACGACACACAAAGCAAATAACCACAGCCTCAAAGCAATATTGAAGTCCAAGCCTAAAGAAGTGCCTGTAACTGAGAACTAACAAAGATGTGGAAAACATTCTTGGGCTGAAACTGCCTAAAAATGCAACAGACAGAGCTAGGTGAACAACGGAAGACTTGTTTGCCATCTCCAAAGGAAAACAAACACGTTTGTTTGACACACAGCAAATTGACACCACCTGGCTGCCTGGGCAATCATCAGCTGGCAGCAATGCTCAGGAACCACCACACCGAGCTGCACTGCGATGGCAGCCTGGCTACAGGAAAGCTGATGATATGTGGTACTAATGCTATCCAAGTCCCTGACTCACAACTTCCTCTCATTACCAAGCAAATCTAACCAGAGTGGGTAGATCTGCCTGCTATCTTAAACGAATGAGGAGGATATTTTCTTTGGCTGTCATTTCTGTTTTCATTCGCAGGAATGTTACTGGTCTTTGGATGCCATCATGGCACTCTTGGAGGTAAGAAATTAACACGGGCTATTATTTCTCTAAGCCTTTCCTTTCCCCAGCCAGCAGCATCCAAACATCCACATTCAAGCCCAGCATTAGCAAGCCTGCTACTATATTGTACTGGGGTAATTTCCAGCATCAAATCCTTCTGAGTGAAAAGCCATCCTATACAAGATAAATGACCTTTACTCAACAATTCTTAAGTTGCTCTTGAGAAATTCTGTAATTGTTGGAGGAGGGAGGGGAACAAACCACAAGCCTCAACAAGGAGGAAGGTTTTACACAATAGTTCCTTGTTTTCCAAAATTTCCCCAAACAAATATCGTACTGGCAATTTCCATACTTCTATTTCAATCTGTTCTGGCTGTCAGAAGAAGAATACCTACATCCTCAGCCCTGTGAAGACATATGTACATGCTTAATATACACATAATGATTGCTGCTTCGTGCAGCTACTCCCAGGATGTGAAGTTTTGTTTGTACACAAAAGCCTTTACAGAATAGGGCTTTTGTCTTCTTATATACTTATTCAAATGAGCTCAGATATCAATTCAGTTTCCTACCATGGGAATATTACAATTGCAAATAAATTCTCTTTTATTCCAAATATTGACTATTCCAGGACACAAAGTGAAATTGCAGACGTTTGGTTATAGCTGTAAGCAGTGCACTCATCCTAAGTGCAAGGAGCTGAGCTCACTCCAGTCCCAAAATTGATTTGGCTCCCACACTTCTGCAAATTAGGTTCCATATTTCCACGCTTAAGCACAAAACCAACCTGTAACTTTAACGTTTAATATTTAAATGAAGTGTTTAATATTTACACAACAAGTTCTTTTTTTAAATTTAAACCCCTGCCTAAGCAAGACAGAAAATAGTAATGGGTGAACCTCAAACCACTGAAGGCTGGGTTCAGTTCAGAAGCTTTTCCAAGCCTCTTCTGTGTGTAAAAAGCATTGACTGAGAGACTCGCAAGAACATGACTCATCTGGATGCGGCTCTGACTTATAGGCCATCACATTTTGAGTGATGGCCCCCAAGTTCTCCTTCTGATCACCAATTTTGCTGTTGCTTTCAAATTTAATGATGCTGAGTCACACTGGTGATAAAATCTTTGGAAAACCAGTTTAATCTGCCTGCAGAGCCAGAGCCAAACGGAGGTCTGTCTGAGCACTGCCCTGATTTGCTCCCATCTCAGCCTATTCCAGTCCACCCTGGAACATTCCCTGAGGCCAGGGCTGATGCAAAGGATGATACAAAATTAATAGATTTGCATTTGACTCCCCAGTCTTCCTATTACCAGAGGTATTCCATACAGGCCCTCTGATTTCACCTGCAGCACCTCTCTGTCAACTTGGTTTATGTTAAGAGCCACAGAAAATTGTCAAACCAAACCCTGTGGCTAATGTAAGATGTAAGAAGCTGATGCAGTTGTTACATAAACTTCTGACAACTACATTCACCCAAACTGCACCCCAGAGTTGGGCAATGCACCAGTTTTTTTTTTTTCTCAAGACTGAATGTATGTCCACCGTAAAGAGGAAACTGCACACTCTGCAGCCATCCTTAGGGACTTCTCTCTAGAGACTGCAATATCCAAAGCCTTAAAAGGCAGCCATGGACAGGTCTAGGTAAACTCGGGGGCCTACAGGACATCAAATGCCATTCCTGATCTGTTATAACTCACATTATTCACCACTAATCCACCAGGTTGAGGCATCCCATCCCATTTTATCTAACTGTTTATTGTAGGGTGATACAATCCACCATGAAACCACATCAGCCTTTATACACCAATAAACAATTTAAATAGTCATAGCTCTGTGGTCCAGAAATAATAACCATTTTTATCATTGAGGGATAAAGGGAGACAAGAAAAGTTAATAAAAAGGGAATAACCAAGCTTTCTGGAGCCTAAGCTAAACCTGATACAGATCAAAAGTTTCAGTTCAGTCATTGTCTTCTTCAGCTTAATTCCTAGTGGAAATAAACTTAAGTAGTTAACCAGTACCACTGAGTCCATCAGAGGGAAAAAGGAAGAGTTTTGAAGCTAGAGAAGCACGAGTCCTAAGCAAACAAACACACAATGGCAACAAACAATCAAAAAATAAAATTAAAAACCAAACTGTTTAAACTCAGCGTACATGGCTGCTGATGTTAATGGGACTTAACTTCACTGGCTTTATCATCTTCTCCATCATAATTGCTCTGCCTTGATGGAATTACTTCAGTAACATCTAGACCAGCCTCACCTCTCTGCAGTCGTTCATCTCAGGGCACCGGGCTGTGACCCTGCAGAAGCAGGCAGTGGCTGTGCCATGGTGAACCAGCTGTAGCAGGAATTTGTCCATTGGTACTTAGGTTTTCTGTTATATCACTCCAAACAGAAAGAAAAGAACAGAGAGCCAGAATTTAAGAAAAATTTACTGCCTTTAAGCAACAGCAGTAACTTACAATATAATCCATCATCTATGATACTTCCTAGGAATTTCTGGACTCATTCCTGTGACAACTTCAGAGAAGAAATCTGGGCTCTGCAAGGACCTGAGTTACATCCTCTGACGGCAACATCACAGGGATCAAATTCAATCAAGGGAACCCAAATAACCTATTTTTATTCTTGCAACTTCTGGTAAATTTTATTTCTGTGACTTGAGGTGATTATTTTTCCCTTTTGATACCATTTTCAGTGCATGCCCTTCATTTCCCCTGTGGAGCCAGCCCAAATGTCACAGAGACTATTAATGGTGTATACTTAACACACATACTCACAGTATGTTCATTCTCAGGAAGACTAAACATTATTGAAAGGTTACAGCATTTATTTTGATGTGTGTCTGTTTAACCAATTCTAGCAAATGTTACACAAACACAAAATGGGCTTTCCTTCCCTGTTCCTCACCAGCCATCCCAAGCCATTGATTTTTAAACAGAAATCCTTTCTCAAATCAATGAGGAATTTAAAACCTGATGTCACATGGCGCATGGAGACGGTTCAAATGTACAACAAACAAATATGTAAAGAAGAAAGAAATATTTCATCCTTTCTCCCTGTAGCCCTACTGAAGCCCGTTAACAGCTTCAAGCTCACCAGTTTCTACCAGCTTCTGGCTGATTTCAGGGGCCACGTCTCCAGCAGCAATATTAGGAAGAACCAGAAATTTGGTTTCTCAGTGTTTTGATTCTCATTTAATGGACGACATTTGGATGGACTTTCTGTGATTCCTAAGGATTTCACTGGAACTGAGCATAACAGTCAATAAATGGAGCCCTTCTTGTGGCTGTTCCAAGCACGGAGAAAACAACAAACTTGTAAAACATGAGTTAGAATTTAAATTTGCACAATATCCCAGCTGCAGTTTGAAGTGGACCTAACACTATGCATTCATCCTCATCAGCCATCACTCAACGGCAAAAGTGGGATTAATCATCTCCACTACAGCTACTAACATTATTGATTATGTGTTATTTCTAGAGAGTTAAACCCTTAGGGCAAAAACAAAAACAAAAACAAACAAACAAACAAAAACCAAACCAAAACAACCAACAAAACAATAACAAAACAAAAATAATGCCAACACAGAAAAACCTAAAGCAAACAAGCCTTTCCCTGCTCTTGAAAGGCAACTCTGCGTAAAATCACCGAGATTTATTGCTAGGGAAGCCCCACCACACACCTTAGTTGACATCAAAGAGTCAAGGGCATATGAGGCCACAATCAAGTCAGGCAGCTTCTTCCACCTTGTTTTTTCATTACCTTGTAAGTTCGTTTGCACAATACATCCAGTGCCATCAAAACACTGTGCTAGCATGAACACTGTTCACACAGAGCCAGAATCATATAGCAGTAGCAGCTACTATTTGGAGTATTAGCAAAGCTAATGAATCCCCAACCCAAAAATACAGCCTTACACAGTCGGACACCAATCAAATTCAGCGTCTTGTCTTTACGCTGTGAGAAATTAGACTGACTGGGCTCCTTAACCAAAATGTCAAACATGATAATAAAGTCAGGAGAGAAGGCTGTCCTTTCCTCGAGCACTTTGCTGCTCTGACACCTTGTCCTCAGACACTAAGCTGCCCTTTTGTCAGGAGCTCATCATCAAAGCCACCCCCCACTGCCCTGTTCCCCACATACCTTCCCACTGCTGGCAGTATGGCACCTGCTCAGGCTCTGCCCACCTGGGGAAGCTGGAGCAGCGAGGAGATTTGTAGCCTTGGGCAGCTAGAAAGTGGTGTCAGAGCCCGTGGAGGCCTCTTAATTGCTCCCAGGGAGCCCTGTAATCCTACCTGTGTCTTCTCCAAATGGAGCAATGTCGAATCTTTGGGGATGTTATGGGGTGAAGGAGCAGCCTGGAGTTAAGGCAGTAGAAGCAGAATAAGACAGCAGTCCATTTTCCATCCCAGGCACTCTTCCTGCTCGCTGCAGTGTCCTTGTGTTCACGCCCGTCCCAGTCAGACTGGGCAGCTCTTGGTGCACTGCCTCCAGCGGAGCAGGCTTGGAAGAGGGAAGGAGAGAGACGTCATGCCTCGTCTGGAGACAGCAATCCTTGGTCCTCAGGAGATGACCTTGAATAGAAATGCCCTTCTCAGGGCAGACAGCCCAGTGATGCTATGGAAGGGAGCTTAGCAGCACTAGCACAAATAGCCATTGGCATTTTCCTATTGCCAAGACCGCAGCCTTGAAAATGAGTAAATAAAATAGAAACCTTAGACTGGGCAACATCTTCATTCCTTAGCCAACTGTGAGGAGTAACAGAGAGGGTTGCACCCTCTGCTACCAGAGAAGAGGGCCACTGGGGCAGTGGGTTTACCACTTCCACCTGGAGCCATTATTTCATGTGATTTTTTGCAGGATGGCCATCCCCACGGTGCCAAGGCCCTCTGGGAACACAGCAGACCAGTTGGGGGGACAGCAGGGTTCACAATGACCTGTTCCTACCATGGCATCCCACATTGTCCCTGTGCAACAAGGACACCTGGGGGTGACCTATGGGGACACCTCAAGCAAAAAAAATCCTGCCTTTCTCTCACCTCAGAGGATGAATGAACTACCAAGCACAAAAACATAAACCCAGCTGGAAAGAAACAGGAACTATTCCCAAACACGATACGAAAGCTCTTACTCAAAGTATAAAAGTAAATATTTTCATAATTCATTTTTCAATTTCATGCCACCTCTGCAATAATTATTTGCGGCGAAGATTCTGCCTGCCAAAATGTTAGAGAATGCCACCAACACAGCCAGAGACATCTTTGGGAGGAAACTCACACAGCAGCCCCACAGCCACGAGAAGCAATGGATGCAGATGTTCCTGGAGACGGGCAGCCAGGGCACTGCATGGACCCTTCTCCAGGGCACATCCCAGCCACTCTAATGGCCCTCCACTGTGCCTCCTGTTTGCAGCAGGGCTGGCAGCAGGGGAATTTGCCCAATATTCAGACAAAACAGGGCCCTACGGGGTGCTGCGAGGCTGGACGTGCGCAGAACTATTTCGGCAGAGGACTCAAACAGCTGCATAGTTTCTGACCATCTCAGCACAACAACCCCATGTCAATACGCGGAGAGGAATGCGGAGACCTCAACGGTGCCTCTCGACACCCATCTGTTTTTTAGAGTCAACTTCCCTGAACTCCTCTGCAAACTATTAGCACGCCGAACGTCCAGTTGAGGGCTATGTTTTGTGTGTGTGCTTTAATTCCAAAGTAAACTCTTCTGCCTCGAGAAACATGCTACACAATAAACTAATTTGAGCTGAGCTTAGTTTAATCTTTCTGGGCTTTTTGTTGTTTTGATCTGATCCCAGAAGTGGAAGTCTGGTTTAGGTATCGTGTTTTTGTTTTGTTTTGGGGTTGAGGGTTTTTTGGCTTTTTTTTTTTCCCTCTCATTCTGGGATTTGCTCTCCACAAGCCAGATTCCTGGATTTGACAAGTTCTGTTTTATGCTACTTACACTACCACCTGCGCAGCCAGAGAGATTTAAAAGGCTGACTTCCCTGTTGGTAAAAGCAACAACAAGCAAACAGAGCTGCGTTCAGGACAGGCTGAAAAGTAATTGGCTTCCTTTTTTTGTATGGATTTACAGACGTGTCCTTCCCTGTTTTCCCTGTATGCACCCAGTCCTTTTCCTCTTCATAATGTGCTTGCTTCATCTCACAGAAGCTCTCCTGACGTGTTGGCATTCTTTAGTAATCCTCTTTTTTACACTCACTAATTAGCCCCTGTCTGAAGACGTAACGAAGGGGAGCCACACCATTCCCAGGCTGCCTTGGGGACTGCAGTGGCCATTCCTGCTGGGCAGCATCACCTCACCTCTGTGCCAACTCACTGCTTCCCTCACCAGGCCAGGAAGACCCAGAGACCACAGCTGTCCCGTCAGGAGCCGAGTGATGCAATTTGCCCAATATCCAGGCAAAACGAGGCCAAACTTCCTTGCCTGGTGAAGTGACTCACACTGCACACAGAGTCCTGCACAGGGTCAAGAGGAGGTCTGGGCGTCCTGATTCTCTTGTGTGGCTCAGCAGACCACAGATGGAGCAGGAAGGGTGGGGAGTGAGAGTGATGGAGCAGAGCAGAGCAAGGGCTGAACCCCACAGAACCAACCTGATGGGTGGGAGATAAACCTGACCTACACTCTCCTGCTGCAGAGTTTGATTTTGGAAAAGCAAAGGTCAAAGTTTTGCTCAGTTCTTGAGGAAGGTCTGCCAAGCACTACTGTAACAGCCCAGCTCTCTGAGTACAGCACACCACACTAACGGAAAAGGAAAAATAATAATAAAGAAGGAACAAGTAATCCCTTTGTATAAAAATAAAAGCAAATAACATACTGTAAATATAAAAGTTATGTGGAGAGGTGAGATCTGACATTACAACTCAATGGGATTCTCCAATACAGCATACAACTCAGAAAGTTCCCTTAGAAAAAAGTGTTTTTCTTGACTTCTCATTCTTTCACAGAAGCATCATTCTTTAGTCAGTAAGACAAAACTAATAACAACAACAAAAAAAAAGGCCAGCTGTTCCCAAAGGTAAGTGGGACCCTTCCTTCAATCTGTGCTCCCTTCTCTTCCCACTCCCTCCAGGCTCTCTCCCTCCACTCAGATAAATCTAAATGAGTAAAGCACACACAAGAGAACACAATGACTAAGACCTTGATGTGTAATAATACGTCTGTGCTGTAACTAGACATAAACCTTTTAAAAATTAAAATAGGTGAGTCAAAGCTACAGAGACCTTTCTAAACACCAGACAGAACCAAGAAAAAACCTCATCCCACATCAGGGCACTTTCAGTTAAAGCAATTCTTACTTAAATAAAGCTGCCTATTATTGTAATTGCAAAAAAGCTCTTCATTTCAGTTTGGCTTTGATAATGAAGCATTGAGTAAAAGCAGCATCCTGGACAGACACTGCCTCCATTTGGTTCTGTCTCCCTTCAAGTCACTCATCTTCACCCACTGGAGACACAAGGACAGACTGCTACTTCAAGCTGCTGCAAATCAGATCTTTCAGAAGAGCCAGGATTTGGGAAAAAAAGACAAAGCTTTTTGTAAAGATTGCAGTGCTTGTGGGTCCACAGAGCAAGATGAAGTGCCAACAGGTAGGAGGAGATATGGTCACTGTTGCACAGCAGATGCTGCATGAACCTGGACCTAAGTATGACTTGCTTGAGGCTGAGCTTCTGTAGAACTGAGACCCAGAACCTGTATGCCATGCAGCAGCACATCCCTACAGAGCCCACATTGCAGTGAATGGCACCCAGACCCACAGAGCAACAGCTTCACAAACCAAACTCTTCTCCCACTTTCAACACTATCAACTTGCAGCTAAGAAGCTAGTAAGACACATCCACAAAATGCAGAGCTGAGAACAGATCCATTCAGAATTGGCTGACCAAATAGGCCATAAAATACATTAAAAAAAGAAGAAGAAGAAAAAAAAAAAAAGTGGTGTAAATGAATATTCAGTCTATGGTTGACAAAAGATAATTCCACATCAAGGTACTCTTGGAACGCAGGAATGTAAGATATTCTGCTCCAGGCCTAATCCTGATTAGGTGCCTTGGGCTAAAAGGAAATACTTTACAGTTCTGTTACAAAACATGAATAAACAGAAGCCTTGGGTTACAAAAAGTGAAAACTGAGTAGGGATTCCAAGATTTACCCCATTAATCATAAATTACTAAGAAAAGCAATTCATAGAAGAGCTCACTTTGTTTCCTCCGTTGGTTTTTTTTTTCAAAGCAGGAGCAGCCGCAAAAACGTAAGAACCGATGATAAAATAGCAACGATTGTGTAGAAATTGCGTCTAGGATGTTCATGGTCAGTTGTTCGTTAGGATGGCTCACTTCCTAATGGAAGGGCCTGGAAAGGCCAGGTTGTGCAACGACCTCTTGCACAGGGAGGAGTTACGGATGCAGTGGTCCCGCCGGCCCTGGCAGAGCTGGAGACGCCCGTCCTGAGCACTGGGGCCGTGGTCTGGCCATCGGCTGCAGTGATTCAGGCAGCAGGGCTTTGGTTTTCCTCCTGGGAAGCTGTGCTCGGGCCGTCTGGGCTGGAGGTGGAAACGTCTCGTTAGATCATCCAGCTCATCTTCCTGCCAGCGCAGGTTTGTCTCCAAAGACATTTTCTAGGATTTTATCCAAACTGCTTTTACAAAGTCCTAAACAATGGGATTCCACCATCGCGCTGCTGCGACTATTCCATAGCCCAGTGTCCTTTGCTGGTAAACATGTCCTGAAAGCCACATTTATTTCATGTTGTTCCCATGTTACTCTGCTATTCGTAACCCCAGACTGCTCCCTCTCTGGCAAAGGGATGGCATAGAGGAAAAACTCAACAGGATTCACCCTGCCCAGACTGCAGTGGTGTATCCTGCAGTGACAGATTTCTCTTCAAAGGAAATAACAAAATTCCAGCTCAGGAAGCAAGATGTCCCCCGGACCATCACAATCTCAGCCGTGTTTGGTCATCAGCTCAGCAGATCTGGAAAGGATTATTTGGGCAATCTCCCTGTTTTCCCCCCTTCTACATTTAGAGGCTCTGTATCCCACAGTCACGTTTACACCCTCACTTGGTACCTCTTGCTCCCTCTACTGCACGAAGTCTCATTTGGCCACATCAGTGCAGAATTTTTTCCTTTTTTTTAAATGTTGCTCTGGACTTAAGGTTTACACCCAAGAAACCAGCGCACGCAGCATAGCTGCCTTAGTCTATTTAGACTCTCTGTATCAAACGTTTCTCGCCACAGCACCGTATGAATCCTGAAACTCTGATAAATAATGCATTCGAGCAAAAGATAAATCCATTTCCTTCTATTAGTTACAATTACCTCCTGAAATAGTAAAGGAGTTATTGGGTTACTAAAGCAGCCGTGGTTTCAGTAAGAGCATTCACCGTTCAGATGGCACTTTGAGCCCAAATAGGATAATTTCACGTTCCTTTGGTCCTTGTCCCCTTCCACTTACTGGCAGTGAGAGATTTACCCGATTTGCTCCTTCACTTTCCAGATCCCTGTAGAGGCTAATGAAGGAATCAAGCCTTCCTTTGCTGCATTATTTAATCTCACCTGGGCATAATAAATGGGAAATCCCCAGCACTCTTTACATACTTGTAGCGCTGGGCCACTTTTACAACATGAATACAACTGGAGCATTGTTGTATCTTGAGATTTTTAGAGGGGTCTCACAACTGGACATTTTCTCTCAATGTTCAGCCTGAGTTTTACTTATTTTCCTGCCTCTGCCTATAGGTTTGCCTCTGTTGGCTCAAACTAGACATTTCTGTTTCTCCCTGGTATTTCTGTGTTTGAAGATAGTTATCATATGCCTACTTAGTCATTTTAAACCAAGCAGCCATATTTAGCTCTTTTTAATCTTCTAGTCATAAATCATCCCGCCCTGGTCTCCTTTGCCAACATCAGGAATGTTTTCCTATAGTTCCAGAAGTGAAACATGCTCTGGTTAGAAAACAGCTTGTATATGATTGCAGACAGGACAGACTCAGAAATTACCAAAAAAAAAAAAAAAAAAAAAAAAGGGGAAATTGAGTATCCTCCAGCAGGTAAAATTCCCGTGAGTTCCCAATCTTGTGCCTTTGGTTTCCTGCTGCAAAATCCTTGAAGAACCTCAGAACTAGGCAACAATATATCAAAATATCCAACAACACACCTAATCATTCATGTCACTTCTGACCCTTTGCCACTTGGGCTCGGGGTACTTCCTTCCTTGCACTTTGTTAAACGTGTTTTTAATCTGCTTAAATTGCACAGCAGCATGGCACAACGTAAATGGATGCATGACCCAAGCAATTTTTAAAGGACTTTTTTTACAAAAGTGGCTCTTTCCCATTTGGCCAATGAAAAGGATTGGGCCATGTCTTACCTTGTGTGTAGGCTATGGATAAGGGAAGGATGGATGGGAGTCCCAACGCCCTCTTTCCGCATTGCTGACCATGCACTCCTCTCGCTGGGAGGCAGAGATGCTTCTGCAGTCACTCTGCCCAAGGATGCACACCCGTCCATACTGTGCACAAGCTCGTCTGCTGTTCACACTCACTTTGGACCTTTCATCCTCGCTTTTCTAATGGGATGGAGAGTAGAGAGCAGAGATCCCAGGTAATTATCCTGCAAAAGAAACCACTCTGTGTTCTTCCCCTCCTCCCTCCTTTATTTAAGAGTTAACACAGAGGATTTCCGTGTGTCATCAGCCAAATACTACAGTACAACTCCAAAAGACAAAACAAGGGCTTTCTTTTCTTAATACATTTCTTCCACTGTTCACTTGTTTATAGGACTCAGTCATTCTCAACGAGCCAAACCTGGCAGGACTAACCCTGATCCCACATTCAGCAAAATTGCTGCTGTGTTTATATATCCAAGGGGACTTTTCAGAGAGGGAGAAAAGCACCTCCAGTATGTTAATTCCTAAGGACTCAACGATTAATGAACTAATCTTATTACACGTGCCGGGGGCGGAATCCTGCTAGATGAAACCTGAGCTAATGAATTAAAGCCCCCAAACTCCTTTGGCTGCATAAACATGCTTTTAATTTCAGCTAACCTTTCAGTAATAATCCTTTAGGATTTTTTTTCCATTATGCTTATACTTTCTGAAGATACGTGACTACTCTTGGATACAAGCTCCTTTGTTATTTTATTTCTTGGAAATATTTAGCAATGTCCCAATAACTTCTTGTTAAAAGTGTATTTGCTTTTCCTGTCCTGAAGGTTGTAGCTGAGTTTTCCTCACTCTATTGAAGGCCTTTGGCTTTTTACTGAATTTTTACTGCTGGGAGTAAACAAAGAATAGGAGAAATGTTTGCCATATGTTGATATAATGGTCACATTGTGGGAGGTGAACTGAGAGGAAGGTTCCCCCCTCACTTGACATCATGGTAGAAGTGCCTTTTTTCCATGGTTAAAGGTGGGTATATAAATTACGGTAAATAAAAAACAACTTGAACTTTCACTAAGGACTTCAAAGGAAACTCATACCCCGTATTATTACAGAAGTTGAAAAAAGTCGAAAAAAGGACTCCACGTGTTTAGGGACATTGCTCAGAAAGACACTCTAATTATGAGCAACTTATGCTCACATGAGACCAACTCCCACACAGGGACTCCCCATAAAAGTCACTTTTTCCTGTGAATGCCTTACATGCCATAATGGATAACAGTAGAGGAAACACAGAGGTAGAGATTTTGGACAATCTTTCAAACCTATTCCTACCTCAGCACCTTCTGTTCAATTTAGATCCTTATCACTCTGCTTTTCTTTACTGTTTGTACATTGCCAATGGAAATGTGCATAATTCTGTTTTAGCATTTTTATGAATTTCCAAAATAAATTAGGACTGAGCTAAGAACTTGTACCAGAACACGTTGGTTGAGTCACTGACTAGCCTGCAACCATGGTCTCTATTTGAAACAGTTTGAACGTTTATTCTGGGAGCATCAAAGAGATTTTCATGTCTTACTAGGCAAAGAAAGCTGTGAATGAATAAATGAATACCAACACGAAGAACTCACTGCCTCAACATAATCCATCAAAATAAATTAAAAAGAAAAAATCCTTTGCAATTTTACACCAAGACAGTTACTGCCATGCAAAAGCCCAGGTGGGCAGGAAGGATCATCACTTCCATAGCCACCTCACTGGCTCTGAAAACCTGCTAGGGAAGAATCAGAGGAGAGGACTTGTCAAACTTTTCCTTATGTCCCATGAACAGTACAGTCTCTCCTTCAGATACCAACATGATGTAAAATGTTTCCTTCTTTTCCTTCTATTTCAAACAAAGACAAATCCCGTTACAAATTCAGAACATGTCCGCAACTAATTTGGTTGGCTTGCAGAAGATATGCAACTTTCCCTCTTAACTAAATGAGAAAAACACCAAAATCTGCAAGCAAACTCAACTCCCCTTTCTCAGTCTCACTCTGCTGAGATGGATGCGCACAAACACTAACTTCTTTTCATTTTGGTTTGGTGAATACCTTTAGATAGCTTATATTTACTTGACAGTTCCTGGTCTTCTCCTGATCTTCCAAACACGGTTTTAAAATAATTTCTGAGTTCTACTGTTTCATTTTCTGTACTGGGAGATGCATGGGCAACTGTTAGTCACAGTCAAAACAATCAAAACATCAATCATTCAAAAATGGATAAATCCTAGGATATCAGGAAATCACCTGAAAGAGAAAGAGAAGGGAAGCATCAGGGCAACAGACTTGCAAGCAGTAAGATCATCCATTGAATTTCTGTCAACATAGTCACATGCACACCTTGGCTGCTCTGATGTGGTTTAAGGCCCCCAAACTTGGTCTTTCATGAGAAAAAAAAAAGCCATGCCTTTTGCAGATCAAAGTTCTTTGCTGAGAGAATGGCACAACCATATGGAAAAGGTGAGAGATGTAAAGTCCAGAGTAGCCTCTGGCATGCCTGGGTACTCAGGGGTCCAGGGCTCTCCTCCCTTTGCCACCATGACGCAGCCTCCTCACATGCAGTTTCTTTGTCTTGCCTACGCAGACCTGGCTATCAGTAAAGGATTAACTACACGAGGCCCAGATTTCCATAGGGACTTCAAAGAACAATGCACCACAAAGTCTAAAAACTTAAGAAGCCTCACTTTGTGCAAAACGTTACCCCATGGATGCGTTCAGGTTTGCTCGACAATAAGTACGATATTTCGTCGAGTCTTCAGGAAGAGGCACCACCACACTGGCAGCTGCAAGGCGCTTGCCTCACGCATGTGGCCTCCCCCCTCCATCTTTCTTTTTCCAGGCATCCCACTAGAAAATATCACGTCTAATAATACGCCTCGCTGGCAGAGCTTACAAATAATTCTTTAAGTGGGACAGCCACATCGGGCCCTGCTGGCTGTGCTGCGGGAGGAGCGGGGCTTTGCTGGCAGTGTGCTGGGGAGCCCTGGGGGCTGTGGGCTTGGCACGAGCTGCTGCCCATCTCCCTCCCAGAGGTTTTATTCCACACGCTGCTGTTGGCAGATTTTTCCCCTTTAGACTCTCCCTCCATCATTAAATAATAAGCAAGTATGTGATACCTCAGGAATGGGATGGGGCCGTTTGAGTGAGACAAAAAATAATATTAAATTAAATTAAAAAACCCACAACAAAACAACAACCTGCTATTTTACATTCTCTGGAAAAACGGGTTATAGAGCCTATATTTAAATAAAGGTTAGAACAATAAAGCGGCAGGTTTTTTCCACAGTTAACTCTCGTCTCTTCAGACAGCAAATGCTGAGTAACTCCTCGGCCCTCCCGCGTCCCACAGCTGGCCAAGGAGCTGCTGTTTACTGAGCGTCTGCAGCCATGGTGCCAGCCGCAAGGCACTGCTTGTCGGGGAGCGTTCCACTTGTCACAGGGCTAAAATAAAAGAGGGCAGGCAGGACGGAGCGTAGGCTGGGCGCTGGGGACGGCCTCTGGTGGGACACAACAGGCAGCGTGAGGGGCACGGCCTATTTTTAGCCAGCTGGAGTTTCCACGAGGATTCCGAACTCTCTGGTTTCATTGGGGCGGCTGTGCTTTTTTAAGAACGGTTCATTGGAAATTGTGGTCGCGTCGCTCTACGGCTTTCCCTTCCAGCGCGAGGCTTGGGATATAAATAACGAACCTATCAAATAAACCAGCAATCCCACTGTATGATGCAGATAAGGACTGGCCCAGAGTCTGAAGCCAGGCTGATAAATGAGGGTGGGGTACGGCCCAGGCAGCACTGCTGACAATGGGCGCAGTAGTGGCCGCTGGGTTCAGCGCTGTGTCTGTGCTCTCACGGCTGCTTTTCCCAGGCTGCAACAAAATCACATTTACCCACTCAAGCCAATCACGGTCCAAGCCTGTTTCTCATATGCACGCAATTTCTATATGCTTCGAAATAAACAATACACACGAAAGCCAAGCTCTCACGCCAAGTCCTGTGACGCCCTGTATGGGACCTGTCCATTACAGCTTCTCACAGCACTCCCAGTGACTGCCCAGCAATTTGGCTGTCAGCTCCCTGGCTACGTACTTGCACACATCACCCCCTGACCCCAAGATGGCAACTCACTCCCTTCCCATCCCCTCAAGAAATCATTATTTTTTTTCCCCGTGCCTGACAGGGCTAAACTGTCTACTTACTGTTCCCCACACAGCAGCAGCAGCTGGGAGCATCTGGCATGGGACATATGGAATTTAATTTCCCGATATTTACATAGATTGAAACAATTCCGACTCCAGACTTCAGAAGGCCTGTTGCACCAGACCTCAAGGCGAAAGCTTTCAGTTCATTTAGTTTTTCTCCTTTTCTTTTGGCGAATGAGCTGGGAATACCAGTTTAAAGTCTGCATGGGCTTTAGGAAGTTGAAAGATACTCAAATCCTTGATCTACAAGGCTTACAGGGTAAGTGCTGCTTTTTTGCTTCTGGGGAATCCAAAAGGACTTTTAAGAGCCCTAGCCACTTTAAAAATATCTTTTTTCAATGACCTTGACTAGATTTGAAACAGCCCATTTGAGAGTTCTGCACATGTGGCTATGGATAAAAGTTTCTTTGTAAAAATAAAATGGCTAAAGGGAAATATTCAGTCGTACAGGGAAGAATGAAAAGGGACATGTCAAGTGCTGATTGCAGGGCCGGCACTGCTGCCGTAGAGCAGAGAGTTAAACCAGGACATGCTCCTGAGCAAGACAGATGCTACAAGCAAATGGCAGCACAGAATGTGGCTGAAACCCTGTACTTCTCCGAAACAGTTGGTTGTCTTTACTTTGCTGGTCAGCTACTATCCATGACATTTCCAATAATTGCAGAAACAGAGACTTTAAAGGTGATGGAGTCCATTATCAACAAAGAATTGCCAGGGATGGCAGCACACCAGTCCAGCTTTGCAAAATCCCTCTTGTAACAACACTTCAAGAGAATGGCTTAAAAAATATCCCACCTCATTTCAAGCAAGTTCACAACACATTCATCAATTAGAAAAACAGATAGGATGCTTGTCTACTTTATGGCTGTAAGTGACCAGAGTTTTCAAATGGCACTGATGCAAATGTGAATACCAGCAGTATCAGTCACTGTACAGCACCGAGGACCTCACACATAGCCGTGCAATTTGCCAGCAAAATCCCAGTGGCTGAGCTAGAAAGATAGTATGGTTTCCTGGGAGAGTTCATCCAACAGAAAATATGCCTCTCTCTTGGTGTATACACATTTTTTAAGACAAAGGTAATTATTTTTAGGAGTGCATCGGGATGAAGCCAAAATGGGACTTGGATCGACAGGCATAATTTAGATTCCTACGTTCAAAACAGCAACCTGAAAACTTCTGCCAACCCCAAAGGCACCTCACTTGGTTCCTTTGAACTCCCCAAACTCCTCTGGTTTTGCTTCCTTGCTTGCTCAGCTGTTCCATGAAAAATGCTTCAACTAGCTTGGAGTTGCAGCAGGAACTCAGATCTTCTACCTCTGGCAAAGTGGAGGCCTTATACTTTTTACAAGGCCCCAGATTTTTTCCTCCTCCTCATCCAATGACTCTTGTATTGTTATTAGGAGACCAGTAAAACTAACTCCAGCACTGAAAAATGCACCCACTGTAGTGCAATCAGCTCCCTGGGCAGACATCTTTCTTGGAAAGAAGGAAACTTGGGTCTGAATCCTTCCAGACAGAAGAGAAAACTGAATGCGGGTCTCCCAACACCCTGGCTAAGCATGTGGACACAAAACTGTCTTGTAGGAAAGGATCACTCAGGAGAATCTGACCTACCACGAGGATCAGCCTTTATCAGAAGGTGGCCATCTCTTTGATAGCACTGCTGTTCAGATATGGCCACCACTAGAGACAGCCTGCAATGCACAAGGCAGATCTCTGCTTGTGCTAAATTAAAGCAACTGAGACTGGAAAGTTTTAAATCCCCACTCCTAATTGCTTATTTAACTTGCTTGTTAAATTTGATTTTATACTTGTGTGCCAAAGGATCTCCTTGTTATGGACTTTAAAAAAAACCTAATAATATATAGTGTTTTAATATTGGGTTCGTTCAAGTTTTGTTACTCTATTTAGAGAACCTTATTATACTTTTATTGCTATAAAATAGCTTTATTCTCCTTATGATTATTTTACAGGGCTCTAGATAGTTGATCTGGATGCTGTCTTATTAACTGTACCAGGTGGCAGAAATGCCAATTATCCTCTTTAATATCCGTAATTCAGACTACATTGCAAGGGTGACCTCAGCGTCTCTGATACCCCAGGAGGAACTACATTATATCACTGAATAAGGGGTCAGAGATGAGTGAGCGTTTGGCAAGGGACTTCCACTGCGTAGATGAAAGCGTCCCGATTAAAAATGGTGCTTCCTGCACAACATTGCTTTTCTCACACTTTCCAAACTCACAAGAGATTGCTTTCTAAAGATGGGTAAAATGATCCCTGTATGGTTTATGTAATATCTGATGTCTAGTTTTAGGATTTTTCAGGATGAAAGATACTGTAGTATAGTCGTGCTTCAGGACTGGTTGTTCAGCATCCAAAAGTAATTGGCACTAAGAAAGAACAAAAAGATAGTCAGATGCCTGTAGGCTGCTCGAAATCAGGCTTTAGACTCTGTATATGCGATCTACAGGCTCTATCAGCTTCCTTCCCAAACAGTTTTTTAGTGTTAATGCATTTGTCCTCACCAATCCCCGGGAGGCAAGACTTTGAAATAGCAAACAAGCAAACCAAGAAGTCAGAGCACACAGGCTGAGAACGAATCTGAGCAACAGCTGTGAGTGCCTCTGCTCTCATTTGGGATGTTTCAAAGAACACAGACAGGTCTGAAAATCAGGTCCCTTCCAAGTATCTTATTTATAGGACTTAAAAGCTGAACCGCTTTCTTCTGAGCCCCAAAGACTCATTAAACAGCCCAAAAAACCCAGCCAAAGACCCTAAGGCCACGTCTATAGAGAGGGAACAAAGCACCAGCATACGGCACTGGAGTCCCTTTATGTTTCCTCTTATAGCTCCTGCAGGACGTCCCAGCAGCCCAGCCACTCACACTCAGTGGTGTCACACCAATGCAAACCCCAGGGACATCAGGCAGAATCAATCCCAGAGTGTCCCCAGCCACCGGTTTGTACAAGAAACACAAGGACAGCCTTCTGAAAGCTTTCAGCCCAAGCGTAGACACGAAATATAAACTATTTTCACAAGTGTTCAGCATGCAATCTATTTGGCTCTTTTGAAAATCTGGACCTTATTTAGGTGGGTAAATGAGAGCCAAGCTATTTTCAAAAGAAAAGAAAAAAAAAAGAGGATTTAATAGAAAAGTCTGCTGTCTCCTATTCTTAGGCCTCTAAGAGGTGTGTACTGGTGCATGGCTGGTGACTGGCTTTGTATTCTCAGGAGATCCTATGGCTTGCTTAAATATCCGTGGAAAGCCAATAGAAAATGGTGCACAAACAGCACGGAGCACAAAATCAGCTTCATGCTACAGCAAATGCTCAGGGAAAAGGTTTGCATAGGTCTGGTGTAAACTGGTTCAAAGTCAAACCTGCATGCTGGTCTCCTGGCAGCAAAATCCACATTACAAAATCCCATTGCCTTAGTTCACTTCGGAACTGTCTCAGCTACTCATTCCTATATCAGTGGGAAATTTGGAAGTGACTTTGGATTCGCAGTTTCCTTTTGATAAATGTATTAAAAATACCAATATAACAGCTTTTTATATCATAATAAAAATACATGGAGGATTAAATCCTGCCTAACTCTTGCTGAGTTGGAAGCAAATTTGCATGCTTTCCTCACATCCAGATTCGATTACACTAACTCTTAATGCACGACTTTGCCAGAAATGTTTTATTAGACGAAATTGCACTTGGTCCAGAATGTGGCAGAAGAAATGATCTCTGGCATGCATGGTAACAGGCCCTTTTCACCAATCTGAGATCTCGACATGGGTTTTTAATTTCATCTGGAATTAAGCTTAAAAATTGGCTTTTGGATCAGCAAGAGATTGGACACGATTATAGGTAATGCTGGACTTTAGAAGTCTTGGACAAAATCTTTTGGCCAACAGGATTTTTGCAGTATGTTCCTCAGCTCTTTCACTCTTGTTTTCACTCTTTCTTTCTTTTTTCACTCTTACTTTCTTCCTCTTGTAACCAGAGTGTATTTTACTCTTTAAAGCAACTTCTTAAAAACCCTTTATTTCCCAAAATAATTTAGCTGTGTCTGGAACTGTAATATCCCATCCCAAACAGTTTTTACAAGCACTGATAATTTTGAGAAGGGCGTTGAAATAGCAGCCCTGAAAGAAACTGCATAAATGAAAAGGGACTGGATGGCTGACAGTCTTGCTTCTTTTTCCCTGGCTCACTTTGTATTCCTACTGCTGATTGACTACTTAATCAATTAGCCTGACATATTTCCAACGTGTCTTTTTTTATGAAGAACCTTTGGCATCATTCATTGCCAACTTAAAGGGAACCAATAATGGCTTGAACAGTAAATGATCGTTATTTCTTCCATCAGATTTATACCTTTACATAAAAAGTACTCAAATCATTCCCACTGCCTTGCTGGAAGGGATTGCATCCCCATGCATCTGCATAGTGATTCTCTTCATCTTCCTCCGGGCCTGGGTATAGCATCACTGAAAGGAGAGAGTTGCAATGAAGGACTGAAACTAACACAGTTCGGGACTGACAGCCATCTCATTTTAACGGGCTGACTGAGTTCTGAATCACTGAGGACTCCTGGGAGCACAGGAAGCAAGATCTGTAAGCAAAAGCAAGAATCAGATTGGGAGTTGAGATTCAAATGAAGGACAGAATGAGGTTTCTGAAACCAGCCAAGAAAGCCTAGGTCTCAATCTTGTGAGATTCCCAAGGCGGGCAGAAGACGCTTTAATTACATGATCGATACAGTTTCAAAGAAAGCACAGAAGCCACAATGACTCTGAGGGCAAAAACATTATTTGAAGGGTAAAATGAAAACCTACTGCAGAAGAACATGAGATCTCTGCTTTAGAGAAACCAGCCAATGTCTGCTGAGTCTCAGAATCACAAAACAACAAAAAAAAGGTAGTCTCCTACTTGCATAGTTTAGAAACATTTGAAGACGCCTGAAATAGAAGTGTAGACAAAACTGGGCAAGCACTCAGCAGCTTCCCAGATCCCTCAGCAGCCATACAGCAGAACTGCAATCACCTGCAATGAGCTCATCCTGCCCAAGCAAAGCGGGTGGCTGAAACATCACGTTGTTTACTGCAGAATCACGGGACTCCCATCACGCAGAACAGCAGTGGCAAATGCGTTGTGCCCTCCTTCACTGCTGTTGTTTCCTTGGACAAATTAATGAAGATTTCTTCTTCACTGAGAAAATTCTGGAGCCAACATCCCATGAGACACATCAGAGTGAGATGCTGCAGCAGTAAGTACATAACCTACCCTTGACTTCATCAAGGTAATATTCCATAATTAGAGCACAACCATCAGAGAAGATGAAGGAACAGGAGCAATGATCTCTATTGCCTTCATTTGCCTTTCTGAGAAAAAGCTGTATTGTGGAACCAAACACTGAAGTGATAAATTTCAGTCACACTGCTGTTATAGAAGGAAATCAAGAAGTGCTTCAAGAATACATTCCAGAATGCCCTCTGAGATGGTTGAGGTACCTGCCTACATGTGGGGAGCCTGGATTTGATTAAAGGCCTGAGTAAAGAAAAGAAGGACTCTGCAACTGAATCATCTCAATCCAAGCCACTGGATGGTGATGGTTTGGGAGGGATGTAAGCACATCTTCTCACCTCCCCCATCCTGAAAAATGTTAAAAGTTTTAAATCTGAGAAAAAATGAAAACAAACATTAGAAACTCAAAAAATGTTTTTTGTTGAATTGAGTTCTCATTTTCTGGCCAACTGTAACAAAAACATTGTAGAAGTACTTGAGCAAAGCCAGATTTTCCAGGCTGAAACACAGTTGATCCATTAAATGGAGATCATCACAGTTGTGTCCCTTCTGCAACAGAGAACTGCGTCATTCCATCACTTGCAGAAATCTGTCATTCTCCATCCTGAAATCACTGTGATTTTCAGCAATTAGGTAACACCATCATGGCATAACACAGAAGAGTGGTATCAGAAAAGAACAACTTTGCATAGTAAATATAAGCTTGAGAGGGAGAGGAAATTTAGTTGATAAGGTTAAAAAAGGGCAAACTGGCAAAGAAAGGCTTTTTTTTTTTTTTTTTTTTTTTCTGGTATGCATAGTCCTGTTTCTGCATTCCCTATTCAACCCTTTTTTGTTCTGTTTACAGGAGAAGGAAATTCTTCGCGACGGGACATTATCAGACTGTACATCTAGAACACTCAGCTCCGTCAGACACAGCCCTTTAATCGAGTCCCACCAACTCCTTGCACAGCAGAACATGCCAAAAGAGGAGCACTCATCCTTGGTCATGCCCCATTAGGTTTTGCTGAGGCTTTGAACAAAGCAAGTGTCCATGGAACTTCCACCAAAACTCAGCAGGATCCTGACGCCAGCTTTTTCAGGTTCCTTGAAATATCCCCACTAGTATACAAGCTGCCCTTTTCCCTTCACAGTCAATTTTCTTGCCCAGAGCTAGTCCACAGCTGAATTTTATGGACTGGGGATTTAAGGGTAGACGCATCCAACAGAATAATAAAACACATCCCTCCCAAGGTGTCCTAATTCCCTGCATTTGCAGAATGAGGACACTGCAGGTTTTTATTACTGATGAACTCCAAGAGCAAGAAAATTTCTCTGTACTTATTGAGAATGATAAAGATGTAAGTGTGATTATTAGTGTGCATCTCATCCATTTGCAATTATGCAAATACACATGCAAATGAAGCACAACCTTTGGGCTTCTGTCATTTTGCCAATGCTTCCCTCTGTGGCACAAATTTTGGGTAACACTCCTTGCTTTAATATCAGGTCTTACACTCAGGGCCCAGATGCTGTTGGATTTTGAGCATCTCTCAGCCAGCTACTAACAGTATGGGTAACTTTGACTTAAACAGATGCTCAAAGCTCTGCATACCATCCCCAAGCCTCAAAGCTTCTCTAGAGCAGGTTAGGAGGACACCAAACCCACCACTCACTTGGGAAGCTTTGAAGTAAAGGATAGATCCGTGAAGGAAGGCAGTGAGCATTGCTCTGCTTTGCTGGGTCTGTAATCACTCAAGAGACTATTTAACACTGGCTCACAGCGAAACTAGAGAGTATGCTCACCTTTCTGTTTAATTAAAGCACAAAATGTAATTGGTAATTTGTTTGGGGACTCTCTTGGGATTCTGAGGAGCGGACCTGCTGAGGTGAAACTCATCTGGATGCAACTGGCAGCGTGCTGCCTGCCCGCTCAGACACTGCTCGCACTCCCCACTGCCTGCCCCTGCCAGAAGCAGGATGAACCCACCTCCTGGAGGAATGAATCTGTTGCTTTAATTCCTCCCCAGCCACACATACATTGAAAATCCTGATAAAGGGGCTATAGACTTCTTACAAGAAGTGCTGACTGTACATCAAAGTGAATATATTCCCAGTGCCGGTGCTGGGGGACCCACTGCTGGGACAGGACATGACTCTCCACATAATGGTTCCACTGGGGCTGGAAGCATATCCTCCTCAGCCCCTGGAGGTATAATGGTTGAAGCTGAGCCTGGAGCTGCAGCCTGCCCTCCTTCTGCTCACCTTTAACCAGAAGCCCAGGCAGACCTGGTGCAGGCATCATGCTGCAGGTACAACAGATGTGGAAGCCCAGTGGTTCTTCCAAAACACAGCAAAAAAACACATAAACAAGACTTCTCTGCCTTACAGCCAGCAATTTTACTCCTGAACAGAATCAGAAAACATTAAGAACAAAGTAAGACGAAGAACTGAGAAGGCATGTGATGCTCTGGGTGATTTTCCCTGCAATGCAGTCTGTGCCCTGCATTCTCTCTCTTCAAGAGATGTTGAAACCCAACCCTGATTTGATTCCCATCAAAAAGAGCCACATAAATCTCCCAGATCAGAAAAGTGTGCAGAGAAAAGTGTTGCATGGGAGTAGTTGCAAGGTGACTGCTGCCAAGGCAGGTTCTGTAGGAGTCTCCTACACATCCAGCTCCTATGGATCACCCTTGGAAGAGAAACTTTTTCAAGGGAAGATGGGAAAACAATAAGCAATCAAAACAGGGGTTAAATACAAAAAGGCCCAACAATTTAACTGAGCAAACATTTGGCAGAGTATTTTTAAGCTTTTTTTGGTGACTCTGAGACTACGAGTGTGGGTGGAGGTGGAATATAAGCCCTGAAGAAATCCTTTCCCAGCCAGTTATCTGCAGAGCGATGTCTGTGCAGAGAGTTCTACTGTGCTCAGGACAGCAAGGGACTCTGAGTCCTGGCTGGGATCAGGGCGGATTGAGCAAGCATCTTCCAGAGTGTTTGCATTGCCCCTCTCAACCCAGCAGTGGGGACCGGCCCTCTACTTCCAGGGATAGAAGCACATGCAAAGTTTCTTTCTAAGAGGACGTGGATCTGCAAGGTGCTCATCTCCTGAAATACACTCCACAGTCATGCCTGGCTCCCCATCCATGCATTTCCTCGAAGCAGAAATCTTGCTTTGCTTTAGAGACCGCAGAGTCGTTTCTTCTCTTCATAGTGTTGGGGTGTCCAGAAGGAATCTGCCCTGCTCCCCTCATCCCATCAGCTCACGTGAGAAAACCCAAACAGCAGTGGCCCACAGAAAGTAACACACATCTTTTTCACAGCCTTCACTTCTAATGCAATTCAGAGTGAGATCCCTAATGAACCAGAGCTCCTTTTCTTGCTCACTGCTGCTGCAGCACTACCACTCCCAACGACTGCTTGCCTCTCATGCAAGGCAATGAACAAACACATGGGGAAGGAGAAAAATGGACAGAAGGGAGCCAAGATTTAAGAAGCCCTTCTCACAGCAAAGGGCAGACACGCTGCTGCAAACTGCATTGATTTAGATGAGATGGTGTCTTCCTCAGCTATGCAAAACAGTTGAAAGGAGTACACCATGCACCAGCCAAAATTCTTCATGTAACAGGATGTCATCACAAAAGCAAGAGACGTTAAAAATGTGCCAAGTGACACCAGAATTTGAACTCTGAAGTGCTGCTGCATTGGAACTCACTCCTCAAGATAGCCCCTTGGATTGACATAGACCAGTCTGCGTTGAGAAAGTTGTTGTAGGTTGAAATTCAAAAGAAACTGGCTCCGTCTGCTGATATACTTTGTTGAGTCTATGCTTCACAAAAAATGCAGTGGCACCATTCAAAGTATGAGCAGCATAATTCATCATCAGCAAGATACCGTATATGTTCAAGTCATGGACACAATTTTAACCTCAAAAACCCAGGTGCAGCAGTTGTGCATGCTTGCTTAAAATGTCAGAAATGTATTGCTTGCTGTAAATCAGGACTGATGAATCCATAGTGGAAAATATCTTACTCTCACACGGAACATCTGGGTACCTCTATCTATTCAAAATCCTGTTTTGCTCGTGTCCCTTAGAAAGAGCAGAGAAAATACAGAACGTAACAGCAGATTTTCAAAGCAATTACAAGCCTAATTCTCAAGCACTTACAAATTGTTGTCTGAACTAGCTTTTCAAAACATTTCTGCAAGATAACCAAGCAGAAAACAGATTTGTAGTTCCATGCAAGTAACTCCATTCATTCAACCATTTTTCTCGTCCCAACAACAGGAACAGATTGCTGGACTCCTGAAAAAAATATTGATGGTTTCAAAATTTGGGGCTGGGAAATGCTGAACATCTTTTCTTTGAATTTGTACATTAAAAATTCATTGAAACAATCTTCCTTCTGTTTTGGAAGCACTTGTTTCCTTCTGAACCCCAGCATGGTTGGATGTTAGCAAAAATTTCTTCCCAGAATGAGTGGTAATGCATTGGCATGGGTGCCTAGGGAGGTGCTGCAGTCACCGGTCCTGGGGGTTCTGAAGATGTGGCACTGAGGGACATGGTCAGTGGGCATGGTGGGATGGGTTGGTGGTTGGACTCGGTGATCTTGGAGGTCTTTTCCAGCCTTAATGACTCTGCAGTTCTCAGAACATGCACTGAGAAAGGTCCAACCAAAGCCCAATAAAGCATGCTGGAATGGGGTGCTCAGCCACCACTGTCTGCTGTTGTGACATGACCTGGGCAGGGCGTTCATGAAGAGCTCTGAACAACAACGTATCATGCAGACATTGCTGGAAAAGAATAAAACTTCAGCAACCAGAACAATGTTGACTTCAGTTTTGCAGCTATTTCACGTTTCCTTTCAAAAGGGAAAAGTAATGAGGAGCCTGGGAGGACGCATTACCGCCGGCACCGATCCTCCATATGCATGTGAACTCAAGTAACCTCTTATTCATCCAGGCCCTGAAATAGGAAGGCACAGCTCTGGACAAGCATATTGATCTGGATTCCTGTAACCATCCCTTTGAAACACAAATAAACTATTGTTGAAAAAAAAAGCCAACAGATCTCAGTGTGTGCTCCGGTTCCTTTGCAGTGTGTACTATCTGACTACAATCCATCTTGGCAGCGGAACAGCTACGCAGGCGTTCTTCTGAGCCAGCTCTAATGTAAAGGGATGCCAAGTATGTCTTCCCTTTTGTATTTACAGTAATAGTCTCAGCTTTCCCCACCACTGGGAGTGCTGTTGTAGATCAGCTGGCAAAAATACACTTATCTAAGAGGACCACTGTAATTCCACTTGAAGCTGAGCTGTTTTGCAGGGGTTGTCAGCAAGGACCTTCTCCCACATTAATCTGCAGTGAGTAAAGTCGTGGCGCTGTCACTGGCACAGAGCTGACAGCAGCGCCTGCTCCTGCCTCCCTCAGGTCTCCCTCAGCCTAGCTTGCACACTGCTGGGCTGGGGGGGCTCTCGGGTCTGAGCTGTGCTGGCTGCTCTGGAGGAAGGAAAGCCAAAGTGAAGCACGACAGCAGCGGGCCCTGGGAAATGCAGGCATACAGATGTTGAATGTAACGGCGCTGCAGTGGAGGCAGGGCTGTGCTGGCCTCCATGAGATATCAAGGAGAGGATAAGGATATGGGAGGTCCAAGCAACATCTCTTCACGAAGGAACAGGAGAAGGACAATGGAGAAAGACTGTTGTGAATGGCATCACTGCACCAAGCACCCTGCACACAGGGCTCTTCTGAGGAAATACCATTTGCCAACTTCAAAGCTGCTCAGCACTGCTTCTGCACAAAGATGCCTCAAAATGGCTCAGTGATACTGCCAGCAGGTCCCTCAAAGCAGCTTTGCAAAGAAAGTTCTGTTGCTGCTGGGCTTAACTACATTAAAAACAAGAGCTAGAGACCAGTTTCCATGACTTGCAGTATGCTTAGACCCACAGGTCTCAGCACCGCCCTGAGTGAAACACCTATAGGGACACACAGCAGGCAGAACCAGTGCCATGATAGCAAGCAACATTTTGCACACAACACAGATGAGCAAATGTGTGCTGGATTTTCAGGGCAGCCCATCTCCACATACTTTTTCTGAGCTCCTACACATGCACAACAATCTGGGTCCTATGGTCTGGCCACTCATGTCATATTTTTTTCACCTATAGGAAGAAATGATACAAATCCCCCACCAGCATGACAGCACATCAGGCTTACCACAGCTCTGCTGTGCTCTGCTTTGCCATATCTGTCCAACGTAGCATGACATTCTCTCTTAACAGAACAGAGAGGGAGTTCACTGAGGATTCCTTGGCACAATGGGTGAAGGAGAAAGAACTGTTTTTCGGTCCTTCCAGGAGATGCTCTTGGGTAACAAAGCTTTGCCCACGGGACTGTGCAACACAACACACCCACTGAAGTCTGCACAAAGGAACTGCAGGGAATAATTCCCCATTGGTAACAGCAAACACAGCTTCAAGAAGCTGGGAGGTCTGAACCCAGCCCATGTGCTCTCCCCTAAAGCAGGGCACAGCCACCATCCAGCTGCCCTCTCCTCTCCGTAGCATAGGATAACACACAGGTTTTGTCACAGAGAAAAAAAACTCTCACCAGGAGTTCAGAAGGACTTTTTGTTGTCGATTTTTTAAGGTGATAACTTGTGTAAATAAACCACCTCCCACAACCGTTTAACATATAACATATTATACCATTATCCTAATTTATATTTTGTTAAGCCTTAGGGGATTTAGCTGAGAGTGCAGATCCATTGAAGCAAGTGCTATAAAGACACACAGTAGAAAGCAGTCCGCGCTCCAATGAATTTACAGTCTGAGCAGACAAAAGACAGGAGAAAGGAAGAATTATCCTCCAGGCCCCACCAAAACAGCCAATAAACTTGCCCCACTTCCTGCTGACTTGTGCTCCAGAACGTCAGCTTTCATTAAAAAAAGCAACAACAACAAAAGACATTTCTAGCTCCTGTGGTTGTAAAAAGACTCTTGAAGACGCGCTAAATCAATGCAATCACATTTACCCAGCTATGCAGATGACTCTGGAAAGAGACACAGCCATTCATCTCTGACAGAGCACAAATAATTACAAGTTTCTGCAGCCACAGAGTTCTCCATTTCAGTACAGCTCCTCTCGGCCTTTACTGCCCTGCCTTACTTTGTCCTATCTGACGTCGTGACTTAGCTTCCTATTTTCTAACCCCAAATCAATGTCTCTGTGCATGTTTCCAGCACAACTGCAGGCTGATGCTCTAAGGTTTGGGGCCTGAGCTGGTGTGCATCCTACACTCAGTGGTAAGAGCAGCATCGCATGGGAATAAAAGATGTGGGTCTGAAGCATACTGTGCTGAAGCAGACCAGAGGAACAGATAGAGGCGAACAAAGAGAGGAAAAACGCACCAAAACAAATGGCCACTGGCCACAGCAAAACCTACTGCCTAAAGCACGTGTCCAACAGCCACAGTCTGGGGGACAAGGGGAATTTCACGGAAAGGAAGCAAAGCATTCTTTATTGCATCATTTGGGTGAGTACCACAAAACACGTGAATCACCCAATGCAACCTCACTGTGAGAAAAGAGTTTATGGGATTTCAGAAAGCAACCCCACTGCATATGGAGATGGAAAAGAGCTCAAGGACTTCAAAGTCAGCACCTGAGCCCAAACCACATCTTCCGCACTGCACCCTCCACGTTGCTCTTCTCTTCCAACAGGACATATTGCATGCAAGTAAACCTCACTGCCCGTACACAATTACAGGCACTGAAAGCACACAAAGCTCTTCAACGCAATCCCAAGCCTGTCCTCCCACCCTGGAAGGACACAGCCACTCAAAGTGGTATTGGGAACGCGGCACACAGGGAACACGCTGGAGCTTCCACCACCTGCTGGCATCCTTGAGACACATCTAGCTCTGCGAGCTGCACCTCCCCTGCCAGCAGGAAATAAATCTTGTGGTTTTAGAGTTGGAGAGTGAATCCATATTCAGTTAGGAATTTATGGTGACTTTATGGATCCCACAAATGCTTCACTACCACCATTTTCTGGAAACTGTACAATTCCTGCAGTTCATTCACTGCATTCAATTGCTTTTTTTTCCTTCTTTTTTTTTTTTTTTCAGGGAAGCACTTCTAATTGCTTTTTTACAGATATGGGTTTCTGTAAAGAACAGAACATGGCTTATATTGTATAAAATGTTACCATAGCCTTTTCAACTATATATAGCTTTTACAGCTAGTTTTAATTTCCCCAGAGTGTTCATCCCAAAGGGTCATATCCATGCAACTCCAATGGCTGCACACCAGAGTACGTTTGACACAATAACCACAGTGCTACAACTCACACAACGTTTTCTCATATGATATCAGAAGGGCTCTTTCCTTTCAGCTCCAACAGAACGTACGGCAGTCAGCAAATACCTGCAGTCTGCACTGATTTACAGACATTCAGACACTGTTACCAGCCCCTACATCCCCATGGCTGTTTGTTTGCTGTTGGGTGGGTATATTTTGTTTTTAATATTGCATTGGATTGTTCCACTCCTTCCCTGGAAACATCCATACACATTTTTGCACCACAAGCACTGCAAAGCCAGTATCAATTTTCTTCCTTTATATTAGCCCCTCTGGTACCTTTACATTAACCCAGAATGAATCACTGGCCTCCCAGTCATTTCTTGCTACATGCAGTTTTGAGAAACGGTAGAACTCACATTTCGGAGAAGGCCTGGTGTACTCCTCAACTGCCAAATAGCTGCTGCAATGGCTCATGTTTCCTCCGTGCACACACCGTACATCCGGGCAGTTCCTGGCAGCTCCTCCGCTTTTCTCCCAGCTCTGCATCCAGCATTCTGGCAATGCAACCCCACTGCACCCAGTGCAGCATGCTTTGGGTGCCTCCAGCCATCCCACCACTATGGGCTGTTTGCATCGAGCAGGGTCAGCTCATACAGTCAGGTTTTCTGCCAGCTCGGTCTTTCTATCCACACGGCTCATCTCTTTGCTGAACTGACTCTGTACAAAAGACAAGACGTGCATGCTTACTTCGAGTGCCCTGCAGAAATTAAGTCCATACCAAAAACAAAGATACAGCATCAATCAGAGCCAAAATTTAATCAGTTGGCCATCCATGGCAAAATCCAGGTGAGCTAAGAACAAAAAAGAGCTTGTTAAGTGTGTGCTGGACTGGTGAAAGCTGCACTGTGGTTATGACTGAGGCAGACTGAGGTGGATGAGAGAGTCTAAGCCACCAAAAAATCCAATGACCAGCATATGTTTCACAGCATTTGGAAAAATAGGGGAATGCAAGGGACACGTTAATGACTGGGGATCTGAGCCTAGAAAAGAAAAACCCAAAATGTGACTGCAGCAACATCCCCTTTTCTCACAGGGGGCATAGAGCACTCGACAGTCAAGACTGAATGCACACCTCCTTCCTCTGCCTTTCCACTGCAGAAAGACCTCAGTCAATCTTGCTGATGCCAGCAGCTCTTCTGGGCCCTATGAAAGTCACTCTAAAAGCCAACAAATTTTTCCAAGATGAATTTTCCCTTGCTAAGGGAGTAGCAGTAGCACAAGAGAGAGAGTCCAAGAGATTCAGAGGCTGAAGGGCATCAAAAAGTTGCATCTCTTTGCACCAGGAATAAGGAAATTAAGACAATTATTTAATGAACAATGAAAACAGTGGGGGAAAAAAAAAAAGAAGAAAAAGAAGGTTTAAACAAAAGCACAGGAAACATACATTTTTCCATTTTCCTGGTCAGAAGTCTACTTTCTTGATCAGTCTTATCCCTTCCACTCTCAAAAATGTTGTTGTCCCCATTTTACTCATGAGAAACTGGAGCATAATAGAAGTTGGTTGGGAGAGGCCATGCAAGGTTTGTATAGCAGAGCAAGAATAAAATATTTACAGGATTAAACATCCAGTCCTTTTCTCCTTAAGGCACCGGCAGGCTGAGAGGTATTGACTTCTTACAGCAAATCTGTCTTGACAGCTACAGTAAATCTGTCTCACGACAAGGGTGTTAGGATCAGCCCACTACACTGCATGACATAAATCTATCCCTTATAGTTTGAGGAACAGGTGTAGATTTGGGTATTAAACCCATGGAAATCTCCTGTTACAAAACCCCAAACCTCATGAAAAACATCTGTTTCTTTTAGGGTCTGAGGTCCAAATAGCTGAGGTTCGTGAAACCTTTGGTTGGGGTTAATACCTTTGGTTGGGAGAAAAAAAAACAAGGCTGAGATTCAAGAAACAGTCTTGGTCTATAGCTTTGACATGATTTTTTTTTGTACTTTTGGACAACTGAGCCTTTGATCATCACGTGAGAATTGGTGCCTGGTCTCCTTAGCTTGTAGGCTCCTCATGGAGAGGACCATCTATCTGTACAAGGACACACATTGCTCAGGACCCGAAGCCCAGAATCAGATCCAAACGTCAGATCACTTAAAATACAGCATAAAATGCTATCAGATACATTCTGATATCCCACCCATTATTAGCTATAGCTTGCTTTGTTCTTTTTTTCCTTTTTTTTCCATGAAAATTCCATGGAAAACACCCAAGAGCCGCCTGTGCCCAAGCACAAAGTGATTAAACCCAAATCCTTCAGTCCACATTGGTGCCACAGCCCCGACACCAAGCCTACCTCACACAGCACTGCCAGAAGGCAGCTATGAAACAAAACTGAGCACATTTAAACATGAACGTGCTTGTAGTAATTCAGGCTGCATTAAAGAGTCACTGTGGGTACTCCACTGGTAATGCACTGCATGCATTTGTCAACCAAACACAAATCCATTGGAATAGTTCTCTGCCTGTTAGTTTTGAGGGGAAACATCCCCTGGTCTCGGGGCTGATGAGAGCCCATATTTTCCCTTCTAATCTTAACTGCCTATTATTAGCAACCCTGTTTACAGAATGCCCCTCTGCCTTATATATATTCCGAGTTCCACAGTTTTCCACTCCACATGGGTATGTGGCAGGGAAGACACAGAGCACTCAATTACAGGCATTTCAATGTGCCTTTTGCAGCACACTCCTACACTTGGGATAATCTAATTACACAGGGCAGAAACCTCACCCAACCATATATTTTCCTTAGGCCCTGTTGCCACCAGCTACTTTTACTCATTGAAACAGAGTCCCCCTCTTTTTTTCTTTTTTTTTTTTATTTCCTTCTTTTTCTTTCTTTTTTTTTTTTTTTTTTTCCACGTCGTTAAAAATTTATTATTTAGTCGGATGATGACATCATCTGGAAAGGGACCCAGGCTGTGGTCATCAGGGCCTTTTTCTGCATTACAGAGAAGCCGTTTCTCCTCTCTCTCTTGCAGATCATTAATTTTTAAAATAGAGCTTTGCTTTAAATACATCCAGCTCATTTTGCTTTTGGCTGATGAGTCAGAGGAGCTGTCTTTCAAGCAGGCCGATGCCCCATGCCATGCCATGCTCCCTGCCCAACACAGCACGTGTGTTCCCTGCTGGAGCTCCAGACTGATCTGCCCCTGCAGAGCCCATCACCCAGCCCTCACCTTGTTGGGAGCAGTTCTAGGTATCACAGTTCTGCTCTCATCCACTTAACTTTTCATCCAGCCCTAAATCAAAGAGTAGTGGCTGCAGAATGTGCTTTACCTGAGGGAAGGGGAGGATGATTTTTCTCAGCTGTGTGCATTTCTTTGTCCTTTGTATGCACAAGGCTTTACAAACATTTCTCTTACTTATGGCAGTATTTTGTGGGTGAGAGTTCCCTCAAATAAAATGAGTTTTATCACCCCCATTCACATCTGGGTATTCACAGAAGCACGGAGGATCACAATGGGCCATGCAGCCACCTTGGAAATGCTTGAACATGACATGGCAACCTAGAAGGAAGGGTCAGGGCAGGTCTCAGCTGAATGAGGATGCAGGACATCAAGAATGGGGATGTAAACATCACTTAATTTTAGATACTCAGCCTGAATCACAAGACTAATCTCTCCAGACTTCTTGTATACTTAGTAGAGAAATAAAAACATTTCAGAAAGCAAGTTAGAGCAGAAACTTAATTTAGATGTACTCTCCCTCCACAGACTAAATGGAGGAGGAAAGTGATGCAGAGAGCCTCCTAACTGAGCTGCAAGCCATATAAATGGTTGCAATGAACCCAGAGGAGACTGGCAGCGATGGGTGTCTGAGCAGGGCTCACACAGCAGGGTGAGAGCTGCCCCAGGCTCTTTAACGAGCACAAGTGGCTTCAGCTTTGGTTTTAGGCTTACTCCAAGCACAACACCAGTCTTCCAGCTGTGCTGGGGCATGAGTTCAGGACAGGTCCATGAAGAACAGTGCTCACCATTCAATCATCTCCAGCTATTCCTTTCCTTAATGCCTTGTTTTTCACTGAATTTTCCACATCCTAGAACAAGCCCATCCCTTAGCTTATGAGCACTCAGATACTACAGTAACCCTAGCATGGGATGCATGGATTCAGGTTTAAGAAAAGTAATACAATAGTCACTTATTTTGTTGTTGTCATATTACTTTCTATAGCTCTCTAGTCGATAGAGAGAGCTGTCGAAGTTTGTACACAGAAAACAGCGTCATACATAGCTTGTGAGGAGAATATGAAAAGGTCAGAAGTATAAGCTGGCTGCTACATGGATTTGAGCTGTAATATTTTCTTGGACTCAGTGACAAAGCCCATCAGAAAACCCAGAGTGCCTTGCTCCCTCCCTCTCCAATCACTGCTCTCTCCCCCAGCTCCTCACCCTGAGCACCGGCAGGTCCAGAGCTGCCTCCTCACCTCGTGGGCTTCCAAGGGATAAGCTATAGAGCACTCAATGATCCTTCCTTGGCTGAAACGACCAGAACAGATGGGAGAAGGAGATGAAGCAAACAAACAAAAAAGTAAGAATCGCAATCAAATGCATTTCACTGCACTTTATATAGAGATATAACTACAAGAAGTATTCTCCTAACACAGTTTCTCCAGGGAATGGCAAGGGCAAAGAAAGAAGGATGAAAAGCTGTATGGTGATAAATGGAAAAGACCAGCCTATAAGATAATCTCTGGGAGTAAGCTATGGAAATTTTCAAGGAAAAAAGAAGTATCTCGCTTTCAGATTGCAGCAGAGAGCCTGCCTTAAAACTCCTCGCTTCGCCTTCACCTCTGATTCTCCCGTTTACTTCCCAAGCTTCAAATGCCCTTCCCAAGGACAAATGCCTTTCCCAGGATCTCCCTCTGCTCCCCATAATGACACCAGCCATCCTCCTGCTCGGCACCCATTGCTGAGCCCTCTGCACTGCCTGCCCCAAGGGTGCTGTTGGAGGAGGGGAAGGTTTTGTATGCAGCAAGGAGTGGAAATGAATTAAATTATGGTCGTATTAATTCAGGTCAACCACCCAATTCTTTCATCAGCTTGATTCTCCTGCTACTGTAGCGATCTATAAATGTTATAAACTTTAAAGGTTGTATGTACTTTAAGCTTCATAGGAAACTACTACTATTAACTACTATTAACTACTACTATTAAGTGGGAAGGAAAGGGGGATGCAATACAGCGTTATATACGAGACTGCCGAGGCCATGAATACACAATCTCACACTGAACCTTCCCAGCACTTGGGACAAGGCTTCCAAACACAGCACAGCTCCCACGGTGACATGTGAGGGGACATTTTCCAAGCCCCCCAGCCATGTGGGATGCTTGCCATCTCTTAGGTCATTTGCTGCCTCAAAAGGAAATGTTGTGGGGCCATGACTGGTGCCAGCACACCGATACATTCAGCCTAACCCTTCACCCTGCAGCCCAGACAACCACAGGCGTGTGGTTTGCAGAAAGTTCCCTGAACTTCTGAACTCTCCTTTTTTCTCTTAGGTGGGGAATTAAGTGGACTTAGTCAGAGGGAGCTGCAGGCAGGGGCTTTGAAGATGAGGAGCTGGCAGTGATAATGCTTGGTGTGCATGTGCACGAGGAGTTTTTTCCCCTCAGCCCTGAATACCGCGTTCTGCTCCTCAATGAGGAAAAAAAAAGCGACAGGAATGAGGGTAGCAGCCTTCATATGGCAATGAAATCACTTCTTCCTAATCACCGTTGGAGCCTCGGCAGCAGGAGAACAGCAGGTCACAACCTAATACCTTTTCCAGTCATAAATTTCTAGGTATCTCCAGTAATAGGTCTGATCTCAGTTTACTGGAGCTGGGCTTTTTTTGTGTGTGTTTTTTCTCAGAATAGCCTTATGGAAGAGCAGCTTCTTTACAGGTAGTGCCTGAATTTATGGAGCTTTATCTCAGCCAGAGAATGACCATTAAAGTCCATATTTACATCTACAGCCAAATGGGTAAACAAATACTCAGTAATGCTAAAAGTCAAATCTCCATTAACTGTTATGCAGCTGAAGATGAGATGAAAGCTCGCAGGCATCGAGCCTATAGCTGCAGTGTGCTTTCCAGGAATGGAGCTGTGCTGCCATCTTATCTTCCAGAAGGATCGGGAGGAAAACTATCAATAGTTTTGCTCTCTGTTTATAAATGAAGATATTGTCCTAAGCCAATGTTTTCTCTCTTGAACCATCCCCACCACCTGCACACACCCAGTCTCAGCCTTCCACCTGCACAATAGAAAGTTAAGAAAACAGAGCGCTGGACGCGTTCTGTAACCAAAACATCCAACAGCAATAGGGGAAAAAACCCAGAAGCACACACGCAGTAATAGCTGTTTTCCTTTCCTCCTGAAGCACCACAATGAAGCAATTACGGCGTGTTGGGCTTCCCAGCCTGCGTCAGCCAAAGCAAGCGGCCAGGCGGCACGGAGGTGTGGCAGAACGACTCCTACCAGATATGATTCACTAGCAACAAAAACAGCCCCACGGTCCTTTTTTACTTTCAGGGAATGAGGACAGGTTTTCCACCAGCAGAATTTTCCGATCAGAGGAATTTTGCTGTAATAGGATTGATGACATAGGTGTCAGTATGAAAATAGGAAGGAGCCCAAGGGTTTGGCTATGCTGGGAGGCTCCCATACCTGAAGTGCTGCACAAAGCTCCTCGTGGTGTCTGGAGGAAGGGAAACCCTCTAATTTTCCAGAGAAAGGAGAACGTGCTCGTATGCAATGACCTCTCTGGAATTACACTGAATGGAGAATGAAGGAATACCCACAGAATGCACCGCCTGGTGCTGGACATGCAATGGGAGCCCCCAGCCCGGACTGCGGAGCACGACATGAATTAGAAATAGATTAAACAGCGTCGTGTAGCTGTGCTCTGTCGCCAGACATTAAACCCTGTGAATCACCAGAGCCACTTCATGTGTGTTATGTTCTGTGTTTTTAGTTCTGATGGCCTTTGGCGTACAGCTTTCGTATCAACGTGCCTGTAAATCTGCATTTGTTTGAACAGTATTAAAGGGGGAACTGGCGGCGATTCTTACATTTAGTTAGCTTGGCACTTTCTTTTATAAAGATTCTTTAAGTCTTTTTTTAGAAACCTAAAAAAATTCTATGATACACCCACTACAAAATTAAATGGAAGGGCAGGGCACGTGGGGGAAAAATACTATGACAATTTCCCTCCGTGTCAGCAGGCACTCACAGCTCGATGTTTTGCATTATGGCACACAAGCCTCTGTAATTGTTTCTCGCAGTGATGAACATTAGATGAGACATAAAGCTGAGGTTAGGGGCGCCTGGGACTTCTGTCTGCCATCCTGAGGAGGTCTTCATAGCACGCAGGTTGTTGTACCTCGGTGGGGAGCCCAGTGCCACAACCCCGAATGCAGTTAAAGCCCATGTTGGTCTGACAAATGACTAAATTACTGTAGAATACATTTGAAGCTCTGTCTCAATATAAGGTTACATGTTTTTGCAGCTTGGACTTGCTGCAGCTCGCGGTGCGCACAACCGGAGATGTGAGTGGTGCATCTTCCAGCCAGATTTTTTGTAACCATCGACCAGTGGGTAGCATTCCTGCAAACAATTAAGCAGATGATTTCTTCCCATCCACGGCTGTAAGACCACAGCAAGTGGAATCATCATTTTACACCCAAAATGTGCTTTGGATGAATAAACAAAAGGGAGGCATGAAACTAAAATACAAAATGTTAATTTTCCTTTTTTTTTTCTTTTTTTTTTTTAATAGATAACAGAACAATGTCAAAATGCATGAAGAACAATTTATCTGCTCTTTCAAATGAATGAATCAGCCACGGGATATAAGTCTATTAATACCAGATTTCTAGTAATAGGTAAAACCAGACCTAGATAGAATAATTCATAAAAAGAACCAACACCCATAACATTGGCAGGAACAGTGCATGTTGTCCAAAAAAAATGGCAAGAAAGTTCATAAAGCTTCTACAGTAAAATACCTCATCATAAAGACTTCTGTCTTATAAAAAGACAAGAAAACACACCAGTGTACAAAATCTCAAACTAAAAAAATACTGTTGTGTGCCTATATTCATTTTCCATCCCATCTAAAATTGCTTCCAACCCTTATACAGTGAGGAGCAGGAGAGCAGGGGAAATGGGAAAACATTTTCTTATTTTTTTCTTTTCTCCAAAGCTCATAAACTTGATGGTATTTAGAGAAGAATAAAGAATTTGCATCAGCTGAGTCCATCAGTTACAGAACAGTCAGTCTAACCTAAACTTGACATTTATCATTTGTGGATATTCTACCCCAAAGCAAGTGTGAAAGACATGAAAGCTTCTCACTGAAATGCGTATTTGCCTCAGATACACCTGAATGTACAAACAAGCATCTTAGGTACACCCATCATTGTGAACAGTGCCTTAACTGAGCAGCAAGAATCACACTTGCCTGCCCAAACCATGTAGGAGCACGTCACCCACTAATGATATACTGAAATGTAGCAGTATTCAGTATTGTGCTAAAAGATGTGCTGATTCATTGATGCTCATTCTGTCACTTCAGTAGCAAATAGCTGAGTTTGTCTCAAATAAACACGTGCAAGTACAGTCACCATTTCCATCAATATATTGTGTTTTGTGTACTTCATGCCAACGGGAAAGCTGTAAGAAAAGTAGTTCGAGGATGGTCAAAGAAAATTGCAATCAATCTGCCAGAAAGAGTTATGGTAAATATTATTATTATGATTATTAATGATTTGTAAAGCACTGTAAATCTCCATGACAGTAATTATGATGCTTTGTATATATAGATTTGGCATTCCGCATATACAAGCACTTGGGCTTGAACTCTTCCTAGATCATTAGGAAATCAGAGGTCATATCATCGGTCGCTTGGAAAGTAATTTCCTGCAGATTTGCTGGCAATTCTCAGATTTTCCCTCGCTGTAAAAAAGGTATCAATGATTTCTCTCCATGCAAACCAGCTGAGATGGAGGCGGCGATTCATGGCCTTTCAAGCACAGTGACCCAGAGCTGCATAAGAGCAGCAAGGCTGGATCCCCTCCTGTGTCACCAGCACAAACCCTGGCTGGGTGCATGCTCTGGGGATGAGAAGTGGCCAATAGAGAGCCCATGCTCTCCATACGTTGCTAGTTCCAAAGATAAACTGGATCTGTAGAAAGCATTAGTCTCCAGGGGCCTCCTCTCGGTATGTGTCACTTAATGTGTAGAGAAAAGCAGCGGAATGGAACTGATCTGTGGTTTTCATGATCAACCTCCATGTGGATGAACCTCTTCAAGAAAGGAGTGTGCTGCTTTCCAACCCAATTCTCGAGACCTACACGTGGGTTTCAGGAAATCTGTGATTCCAGGTAGGGAATTCCCACAAAGCATGACTTGCTATTAAAAGAGGAAGGAGGCAGCTCCTTATCTCCCCTTGCAGGATCAATAACCTTTATGTTGGCAGTACTTCAGCTGCACTTGGTGCTCTGCCCTCTTTTTCAGAAGATTCCTCCTCTGGCAATAAGCAAAAAGGACATTACGAGTCAATTTCATTGAAGATTAAATCCAAGTGTCCTCTGCCCAGCTAAATAAGCAGTTTCTGCATTCTGAGTACCAGACAGAAATAATTCACCCACTCCACCTCTCCACCTTCGAGGCCAGCAGGAACAGGCAGGGATGTGCTGGGGGGTGGGCAGCCTGCAAGCACAGCACAGCGAAGGGATACACACAGGTTGAAGTGATGGTGGTGGCTGTGAAGCAGAGCACAGTATTGACATTGACTCTCACGGCCCCATGCTGCCCAAACAGGGAGTGCCCAGTCAGGCTGAGCTCTGACATGACATTATTTCTCTATTAAAATCCTAAAACTGTTGGGAGTGCTTTATCCGCCGTATTATGACCGAGTTCAAGAGCACTACAAGTCCAAGCCTTGGAGTGATGGCTTTATGGGAATATCAAAAGCAGCGAGAGCCTGACCAACCCTCCTGGACTCATTGCATACATCTCCTACAAGGAGCCGAAAGCGGCTGCAGGCGGCGTCCATTGGGAACTTCCCAAAAAGAGAACCCAGCCTGAGTTACAAGCGGGCCCACACACACACACGCTCAGCTTCACAGCCCATTGCTTTCCCAGGAGCGGAGTCTGTGTTGTCTGCACTAAGGCAATATATCTCTTTATGGCCTGCCAGTGACTTTACAGAGAGATAAACAAAGCTTTTAAATCAAAAGGAGACGGAGCAGAAGAAAAAAGTTTGGCACCCCAGAACGCAGGCTGCTATTTGTTTTTTAACCCTTCCCAACAAACAAGAAAGCAAGGAGTTCTTTATGCCGAATCTAAATACCAAGGGAGAAACTGGAAACCCAAGGGTGGAAATGTAAAGGATTCTCCTAAGTTTGGAAATGTATGGCAAGGCCTTCCATTTAAAATAATCTGAGAAACGTAATCTGAGAAATGGATGTGCCACTGAACGGAGCTGTAGGACAAGCGGTCCTAAAGCACTACAGCCTCAATTTGCTGTTAACCAAAGATGTGCGACTGAACCTGGGGACAAGGAGGCACATCTGCTACACACCTGTAGCACCAGGAGTGCACCAATCACTACTGAGCCATCACTGAGCTGCGGGGCCTTTAGGTCAGGGAATGGCAGGTAGGACCGCAGCTCCGCCAGTGACCAGATGGGATCACTTCAGAGCTGAGAAGAAAGCTGAAATTTTCAAAGGAATCAAAATCCAGAGCTGCTGTGGGTAGCAAAACATCTGAAGGACCCAAAGCATTCCAGTGACTCATTTCATTTCAGAGTTTCACTTCACCTGTTTCACGGATGTGGGACACGGTTTGTATTCTTGGTGCTGGAGAAAGAAAGAACATCTCCCTCTCTCGCAGTCTCTTAGCGCAGACTGAAAAGTCCTTCAACTTTACACTGAATTTGAGTGTACTCAAGGTTTCCCTTCATTCCCTCATAGAAAACCACTGGTACATGCAGGCAGGTTAGCAGTGTGTATGTGTGCAGTGACTTGTCTCCCTGTTTGCAGCCAAAAAGGGATATTTTTTAAGACAGCAAATCCTTTCACTAAAATGCTGGGCCCACACAAACCGATCTTATGCCCACCTTCCCCATACTGGCCCAAGCCAAGCTGCTACAACAGAAAACATGCTCAGGTCAGGTCTTGCACAAGATGATCTGCAAAACTATCAACCAGAATACAGATGAAGCTGTAAATTCCTTCCTGGCTGCTCAGAGCTCTCCCTCTCTCCTGCTGCACACGTAGAGGCAGACAGAACCCAAAAGCCCAAACCCAGCACAGAGCAGCTGCTCCCATGGCTTTGAGCATGAACCTTCCCAGAGCAACCTCAGCATCTCAGCACAAGAAGACACCTTGTGGAATTAGCTACTTTTCACACCATGACCAAGACAACTACATATGCTGATTTTTTAATTATTATTTCTAGCATTTGTGCTTTTTTTTTTTTTCCTTGTGATCACAGCTGAAATTCCTACTAGCCCACAGGGAGCAGAGAGCAATAACTTTAAATGGCCTCATAGATGCAGCCATGGCCAGAAGCCAGCACTAATTTCCAATTTTGCTATGTTGAAGAAAGAGGGTGAAAAAAAAATATGAAAGGAACAGAGAAAGAAGGGAAACCAGAAAAAACAGAAATATCCCTTAATGTTAGTGAGAATTGGAAAGTCCTGCCGGTGGTTTCACTGACAGGTTTAAGTTTCTATTAAAAAAAAAAAAAAAAAAAAGAATAATTTGGAATATCTGTTTAAAATCAGAGTGAATATTTTTCCTTAGACACAGAGCATCCTTGTGACATTCAGGTCTTTGCGTACTGCAGGCAGGGTGGAATTTTACTGACCAAATAAAGCATCGTCACTACTTGAGTACAGCAAACATTTGTAAAAACATATTAAACATGTCATAAATTAACTGAATTTGGGAGCCTGTAAACACTCACTTGAACTTACAGCTCTTTGATTTCACCAGCACATCCAGATACATGCATGCCCAGAGGACCCTAAGCCATTCCTTAACCTGCTATGGCATTGGATTTTGACTCCTTTGCTATTTCCTAAACGTTTTGGACCTATTTGGTCTTCTCACCATTCCCTCCACTGACCATAGGTGAAAAGTAAGAGCACTTGTGAAAAGATATCTTGCAGCCCCTTTCCATAAGTTCTTGCTTACCAAAGTCATGTTTTTGCCATGAAAAACTGCATTTACAGCCAGTGCTCATTAAGACAATGTAAAATTTTGTGCCACACAAGGAACAGATGCAAAGCAAAACAGAACTCCAAGAGGAATTCTGCAAGGAAGCCAAAGAAGCATGGAGCTGCCCACATAGGTTTGGCTGAGATCATGGAGATGCTCTTACAGGGAAGCAGCCTGCACCAGCCAAGGCTACAAAGTGAAACTTCAAAAAAGGAGACTTAAAGCAGACAAGGACCAGCAGGTAGTCCAGGTTTGGTTTAAGAGGAGTTACGCAAAGAAGCATAAAATGCTCAAAGGTGTGAGGAAATGTAGAATATAAAAAATAACAACTCATCCTGCTGTACCAAATAAGGGACTGGGCTGTTCAGCTTGGAGAAGGCTCTGGGGAAACCTCGTTGTGGTATTCCAGTGCTTGAAGGGAGCTTATAAACAGGAGGGAGAGCAACTTTTTATACTGTCTGATAAGTGTAAGGACGTGGGGGAATGGCTTTAAACTAAAAGAGGGAAGATTTGGGTTATGTGTTAGGAGGAAATTCTTTACTCAGAGGGTGGTGAGGCCCCAGCATTGCTGCCCAGAGCTGTGGGCGCCCATCCATGGAGGTGCCCAAGGCTGTGGATGGGTCCTGGGCAGCCTGAGCTGGGGAGCAGGCAGCCCACAGCAGTGGTTAGAACTAGATGGATATTAAGGTCCTTCCAACTTAAGCCATTCTATGATTCGATAAGAGACAAGAAAAAACATCTCCTACTCTTCACTTTGGTTTCTTCCTGTCCCACTTGCCAGCTTTTCAAATTCCCTAGAGAGCCTCCCATAGTAAATGACCTTTGTTTGGAGGTTGCCTCTCCTGTCTTCCCTGGAAAAGGATGCATTGTCATACCATCTCCTTTTGATCTCAATAATCACTCCACAAGGCTGCCAGGAATCTCACTGCCTCAGGTGTTACAGAGATGAATCAAAATTATTAAAGCAGAGCCATTAGACCCAGTGCTTAATTTTAGATGCAATGATCATTATTAGTTCTAAAGGGCTGCCACTAAAGCCAAGGAAACTGCTACTGATTTCAGTGCAAAATCTCCCTATTTGCCTATGGATAATCCTGGAGGAGCATCAGATACAGAGCCAGAATGGCAAACCAGCAAAAACATGGTGAGAAGAATCTCAGGAACAGCTGGGAACACAGCTGCAGAGGTAAGGGGATGATCAGTGTTGGGTGACAATGCCTTGCTTAATTCTCAAAGGCACACAAGCTTTCCTTCACCCTCGATTTCAATAGTAGATCTATTCATCTTTCATTGTCTGCTTCCTTTGTTCTTAACCTGCCAGGAAGAAAAGTGACCAAAATCCTGAGAATAACACTCAGTGCCACCTGTGGAAGCAACACTTACATGACCCATAGCCAGCATGTGAATACGGTGCCCTAGGACCAGAGGGTGCCTTCTCTGGTGCAGATGCATCTCTTCTCCTGAATGCTGATTGCTCCTGTTGGTCTGATGCCAAAGATCCCCTCTTATGAGACCCTCACCTCTTTTTTTACCTCCCTGCTCTGCAGTAAATTGGGAGTAATTTTGTAAGTTCATCGCTGCCTGAGTACCACTCAGTCAAATCCAGCTCAGTGCATCACAACAGACATCAGGGTCTAAAGAAAAAAATAAAATAAAAATTAAAAAAAAAAAAATCAAAACACCCAAACAACAAACACAGACATAATTTCTCAGCATTTTGTATCAGCTGTGAGCTCATGAAGAAACTGAGGTAATGTGGTCCAAAAAAACAGATGTTAACCGAGGAGACACGTCCTGCACTGCAGGTCTTTGGCAGTAATGACCGACCTGTGCTAAAAGCTTCACGTATCTGAATTGCCTCTGGGGGAAAATTGCCTCTGTGAGCAATGACTGGAAGAGATCTGAGCAAGGACCAACTCAACTGCTCCACATGTAGGGTGCCAATGCCCAGGTGTGCAACTCCTACTTGCTAACAGGACACGGAACTGAGGTAAGGAAAAATGACACTGCGGAGAGATTTGATGCAGGAGGGTTGGGGATGGTGGGATCCCGTTCCCAGCCCTGCCAGGCACCCTCTGAACATCACTGGAACACTTTGGTCTGGCTCTGCATTTAGCAAGTGGATCTCATTGGATGGCCTCAGCTCACTGCAAAGCCCACGAGCCTCTTGCTCCCAATGTGTCTTGAGATTCCCAGCTGAGAGTGCACAGCGAGAACTGACACAACAACAGACTGCTGACCATCCAGCTTTAAATGACTTAACAAACAGCACTGAGAAACATGAGAGGTGCTACCTTGCACAAGCGGATGAATGGGCAGAGCAGCATCCATGGTAGAGAGCAGCTCAGCCATAAGCTCACCCAAGGACAGCTCTGCTTTCTGGGCAGACATCTCCACTGTACTGGAAGGCAGCCCATGCAGGTCTGTATTTTGCCAGGCTGATCTGAGGTCTGTGGGGAAAAACGGTAATTGTTTCTTTTATTTTTCATCTCCCCCCTGCATCTCCCTAACAGCTCCGGCTGCAGCTACATTCTATTTTTTCCCCTTACAATTGTTTCAATAGATTCTTTATGGTTTATGGGTTGCTCAGTTTGTTGGCTTTTTTTTATTTTTTTCTCCCCTTAAAACGAAGTCTGAAATATGCTCTGAATTAAGAAAAAGCTCCATGTCACTTGGGATTGGACTGCTGCTGAACTGTTCCGTGTGTGTGTGCGCGTGTGTGCGCGCAACCTCCCGGCCAAAAATGCCTCGGGGGCTCTCCCTAACCGTTGGGGTCCTAAAAAGGGTCCGCTCTTCCTGACTGGCCTCCCTCCGACACGGCTGGGGGGAGAGCTTGGGGGGAGCGCGTTCTCCACCCCCACCAGCACCACGCTCCCTCTCTAGCACATCTGTCCAAGCTTGCTCACTGCTGGCCCTTTCCTTCCCCATATGCTACAGGCATTTTTGGCCTGGCTGAGTCCTCAGTGCATTAAGCAGGAGGCCCCTGGTTCAAGAAATCTCCCCCACTCACAGCGCAGCAGAAATGGTGTGTGTGTAGCAGAGGGGTGAGAAGTAGGGATCTGCGAAGGGAAGGAAGAAAAGCGTGCATGGGGAGGGGGAATATCTCGCCTGCTATCTTTATTGGAGAAAAAATCTATTCACTGCGGGAAAATAACACGCAGCTTTGGCTTTTAACCTGCTCTGTCACCAGGCAAAGTGAAGGTGGGATTCTGGAGGGGCTGGCTGCAGGCTCTATGCTCTGTGCAGGCTGTATCTCTAGCTAGGGCAGTTTATCTGGGATGATGCAGCTGTGCAGCAAAACAACACACTTGAACACACACAAACAGCCCCCCCCCCCCACCTCTTCTAAACAAGAAGCCTTCTGGATATTGCTCTGTTCAGTCCCAGGTTTAAGGCTGGAATTTGGGAAGCAGTCACTGCAGCTGGAAAGGGTCGGGTCTGCTCATGCTGGCTGGGGGTCAGGCATGGGGACAGCCAGTGACACCGCACAGCCGGCACTCTGCTACCTGCCTGCATCCTGCTGTGATCCTGCCAGTTGTCTTTTCCAACATTAACAACTCTGTGGTTCTGCATCTTCAGCTTCACACAAGGGTGACTGCTAGCAAAATGACTTAATTTCCAACATAAAGGCACCCAGCATAACTCACAATGCTGTTCCAAAGTGACTTATGGGCACTGGGTGGCATCTGCAGCCTTGCTGCGTCTGAGTGTGCTGGAACTGAGTTCAATGGGCTTCACAGGGCCAGCAGCATTTTGGAAGTGGGATGACACAGGGCCACAGCAGCCCCGGACCCACCTGGCAGAGCCTTCCCATGCAGCCAGCAGAGGCTGGTCCTGAGAAAATGCCAGGAAGGCATTTTAGCGGGGAAAGAGAAGAAATGCTTGGGTTTTCTGTCCGTAAAAATATCATCTGAAACTACCTTTATGTCCCATTTCTGCAGTCATGCATGAAATGCAAGCAGCATATGGTAATATTTACATCCCTCTACTTGCAGTCTAGAAAGAAAGAGGAGAAAATGAAATACACCCCAAATTATCCCCCATTTCAGCAATGAAATGTTCATCAGCCTCAGGAAGCTGTTCATGCCTATGGCTCTGATCTACTCTGAGAATCCCAATCCTATGGACCTTTACATCAGAAAGTCAGAGTGATTTACCACGAGAACCAGCAACAAACTGCCCAAGAAGACTAAGATCATTTGGAACAATTACTCCCAATTGTCTGTAGTCAAATAACTACAGGTGAGACAGGCACTACACCTCTCCCAGAACACGAAGGATATTTCAGCTAAACAGGCACTCAGCCTGGAGGTTTCAATTTAATATGATCTAGAATAGCCTTGATGAAACTTTATCTACTTCATTCCTCACTTTGTGTGAGTGCTGGATGAATAAAATCTTTCATTATAAGAATTTAGATGCTACAACAGCCTAATCTCTCTGAAAAACAGTGCAGCTGAACTACCACTACTCATCCATTTGCCATTTTATTCAGACTAATCTTCAAATGCTCTTACCATTACACACCAAGAAATTAATGGCCAGAGCTGCAGCCCAGCCTATTCCCTCCCAGACCATCCCTCACAGAAGATCAGCTTTTCTGAAAGACCTCCAAAGAAGCACATCCAGTAACCTTCCCACACAGCTCCTTTTAGCACTGAACTATCCTTGAAGCTAGAAAGCTTTGCTGAGTATCTTAACTTAATCTTCTCTGCTGAAAATTATGCCAATTATTTTTCTCCTACTCACTGCTGCTATGAAGAACAATTCATCACCATTCTCTTTCTAGCAATGTTTTACATATTGGAGGAATGTTATCACATCCCGTCAGTCTTCCCTTCTCTAGACTAAACAAATTCAATTCTTTCAATCTTCCCTCATAGGTTGCGTTTTCCAAACCTCTTATCATTCCTATGGCTCTCCTTTAGTCTCTCTCCAATTTGTCAAGATTTTTCTTCCACTGCACAACCAAAGCGGAGCTCAGCCAAGGCTGTACGAAGGTTGTCTGAGAAGCAAATTTCACCCCTCATCTTTTACCCACGAGTCTCACTAAAGCTCTCCATAGCACGGGCTGCCATTTCTGAAGCACTTCTATAGCATTCTATCGTACTCCTTTTACGATCTTCCAGTGCCCTGCATGCTTAATTGTCTTAATTTCTAAACACTGGTTCCCTTGTTCAGTACTTTCTGGTTTGCATTCTGTAGTGTACTTGTATTTCTTTCATCAACCATTACCATTTGTGCCGGGTTTTTTTTTCCAGGCATTTCAGGCTGCTAATTTCAAATATCCAGGTATCAAAACCATTTGACTTCTGTTTCTCCTTTCCACAATGCTGCAATCTCATCCAGCACATCAGCGTGGACTTTCTATTATCCTCCAAGACCGAACGCTTCCCAGCCCCGGGCAGACCCCAGCAGGACCCCCATTTGACATCCCCTCCCACCTTGGCAGAACACTGTCCCTATCTACTTTCTGAGCCTTAATTTACAGCTTGTCCTACACCCACGATGCAGCAATTGGAAATAGAGCACGTTTCTCTACTTCTTGAACTGTGAGTACACCACAAATGACAGCATACAAAGCCACGCTAAAAACCAACACACGTATCTACTTCTTGGTTTTTATTTACTCATTCATCTATCCTGCAAAGAAATTGTACTGGTTTGACATGATTTGCTCTTGACAAATCCATATTTGCTGTTTCTTATTAACTTCTTATTCTCTGAGTGCTTGTAACAGCTCATTCTAGAAACTTTTGGGGTATTGAAGTGGGTTTTACTGTTCCATAATCCCCCTGGTTCTCATTTCCCCCTATTTAAAAATAGGCTCTGCGTTTACCCTTTGCCGGGCCTCTGACTCTACCTTGGTCATCTGTGAACTCTGAAAGATAATCTCTAATCACTCTGGGATTGCTTCAGCAAGATCCCAAAGTACTCCAGGGCAGATTTCATCAGGCCCTGCTGAATTCATGAACATTTACATTATCTACATTTTAGCCAGCACAGTCTTTTGCTGTTTTAGATGATCCCCTTGTTAAAACTTACTGCATTATTATACAATCACAATCAACCATTTTTTGGAGAAGCAACCAAAAAAAGGCATTGAACACTTCATTTTCTGTATCATTTGTTATTTCCGCTCGTTCCTTTTTAGGTAACAGGCTAACCATCCTCCCATTCATTGGTTTTATGTTTGCATTCATGTTTTTAAGGGGTTTTGATTCAGAGACTGATTTACGAGAGGTAAAGTAACGCAAGAGCAAGATCTGTATTATCTAGTAACTCAGATACCACGAGCACGAGCTGATGCATAATTTTTGGCTTCAAATATAGCTCAGAGGCCATTAAAAAAGACAACGTTCCCTTGGAAATTAACAGAAGTCTAAATAATGTAAATGAACGCGTAGCAGCTTCTGCTTTCCTTTAGGAAAGTTTATCACAGAACTGGGATGCTCAAGAATTGTGCATCTGTGCATAAGCTGATGACCAAAAGCATTCTGAAAAGTATATTTAAATGCTAATATGCTGAATAGGTACTTTCTCATCTGATCAAATCACATCCCAATACATTTCCTCTACAGATGTCAAAGAAAGAAAAGGGAGATGATGACAAAAGTACACAAAGCAAAGTAAGTCAAAGTTAGGTACTTTTTCTTTCTCCCAAGCGTGGTCATTAATAAGAGATCCTTAGAAACCCTGTAGGTTTTATAGGGTTTTGTGAGCTCTTAATTAAAAATGGCTGAAATTTGAACTGAGGACTTCTGAAAGCTGTGTCTGGGTGGAAAAAGAAGGCTTGCCACTGCCTGATATCCTACTTAGAAACAGGATTGTGCACAAATTCTAACAGCCCCAGCTAAGAGTGGTAATGCCAGGGTGGACGAGTAGGGCAGCACCAAGTGCTTCTGATAAAACACCAACAAAAAAAAAACATCTTCCCAGGCTCAGACCAAAGTACACTGATCAGAAGAAAGAATAAATGGTTCAGGAGCAGGTTGGAAACATCAGGAAAGGAGGATAAGGCTGGGTCAGAGGAGGCCAAGAAAGGAAAACAGAAGTGGAATCTGAGAAATAGAAAGTGTCAGGCAATTGCAAAAGGTCTGAAAAGTATCTGGGGAAAAAGAATCCAGACTTCCACATGAAATCTAGGTGCCTAGTTCCTTTTGGAGGTCTCAGCCTAAACTCCTTACAAATGCTGCTTGAGTGAAGGCAGTGGAGACACTGCTCATTTCAAAGGCAGCATTGCTAATCCCTTCAGACATCCCATCAGCATGGAAGAAATACAGCTACTGAGCTTGCACACAGAGGGATGATGGAACACCTTCTGTCTCCTCTTTATTAACTCACTGACCTCAGATAGGGAAAACAAGCTGCTGCACACCTGGAATCGCTGCAATCCTCTGTGCACCACAGCATCTACTGGATATGCTTACAGGAGCCCTGAGAAAGTGCTCTGAGAGATCTGAGGCTTTTTTATCTATTTCCAAGTTGTACCTGAAAGCAATACATTTCTCTCTCGCATGTACATCTTAACTGTTCTCCTGTTCTTTGAATTTCAGGCTGCATTTGATTAACTCTGCAAAATATTTTGGGATGTAGTCAGGCTGGAACAGCATACGCAGAATAGATTATGCAGGGTGAAGCAGATCACTGAACATGAGACAGATTAGCAGCTCTACCAGACAGCCAATCTAAAAGTCTTCTGCTTTTCATTGTGATTTAATTTGATTGGAGTATTGTGGGTTGTTTTTTTTTTTTCTTTCTTTTTCCAGTGTGTTACTCGGAAATAGGATTTCTTTTCAATGTGGAAGTTTAACACTATTATTTAAGGGCACTGCTGCTCTGGACAGACGTCCTTTTCTACTCATCACTGAAGAGATGCACTTGGTACCACTCAGCTCTTTCTGCATCCTTTGGTCTTCCTCGCTGTTCCCACACAGCTTTCGGACACTACGAGTCGCATGACAGCAGCACAAGCTCTCTCCTGAAGCTTTTGATTTAAAGCTTTTTCTACAGCAAAGTGGAGATAAGCATCAGCAGCTGGACAAGAAGCAGACCGCAGCCCCAGAGCCTGCGTAAATACTGAGGTTTCAGAAGCATGAGCTCGTTGCAGTGGCTCAGGGCAGCAGCAGAGGCTGCCAGGGAACCCTTCCTCCTCTCAGCTCTGGACATGTCCAGACAGGCCTAAACTCACCCAAAGTTAAAGCCAAATAAATTTCTGCCTTCTGAGCCCGGGCCTTGTGTTTGTATCAGTGGAATGACAGCAGAGGAAAGGAAGGATGGGGACCGGGAAGGGGGGAGGAGGAGGGCTGAGTGGCAGGAGGCTGTGAGAGCTGGGCAGGAGCCCATCCTGTGTCCATCCAACAAGGACAAGATTGTGATTGTGAGGAGCAGCAGATGAAGTGCCCCTCTGCAGCCCTGTCTTCTATACAAAGCCTGCTGTAACTATTTAAGCATCTCCTGTGCAAGCTCCTGGAGCTTGCTGTGCTAAGAGAGCTGAAGTCCCTCGTCTCATTGCGTCCCCATTGCCGCACCAAGCCCTCAGGGTCACCCCCAGGGCAGGGCCTGCAGGAATCCATGCGGTCCATATGCAAGCAGAATGATTCCTTCATTGGAAACCAGGAGGCAATGAAGAGAGAGAAACAGGAGCTGGATTCCTGGTAAAAATCAGCGGGAACTGAGAAGCCCGCATGGCCATCCCTCCTCAAACATCCTCTGCACCACACAGAGCTGGGGCACTGCACTGCAAGGTCAATCCAGAACTATAGGTTTGTTATACACTAACTATAGGTTTATTAGTTTTCTCTGCTGCAAAAGACCTTTAAGCCTCCTCTGTAACTTTATGCATGTGGGTATACCCCTACACCTGGCTGCAGATCCTCTCTGGAATCCAGTCATCCACATGGTTTATGGACGTGGTTTAGCATGCAATATTGGCGGTAGGTGGACTGTTGGACTATATGATCTTGGAGGTCCTTTCCAACTTTAATGTTTCTATGATTCTACATGAGATCAAGGTCTCCCAGGCAGATCCCGTTTCAAGCCTTCCCAAGCCTAACATTAAAAAAAGCTTACTTAATTATATCAATTTTCATAAAACCTCATTTTACCAGCATTTCCAACATCCTCTGGGACTGTTCTGGGACGGCTTTACCTGTCTTGCAACATTTATCCTGGTATCTTGCAATGTACTGCATATTACAACATGAAGGGAAACAAGCCAGCAGCTCCTCTTTCAATTTTTCTGATCAGAAGGCAAAAAATAAAACTGCTTCAGGGGACAGCAACACAAATCAAACCCCTTCACGCAGAATACACTTCCTGAGGAAGTTGCTCTGGCCTCAAAGGTCGCCTTATTTTTTTCTTTTTCCCAACGTTATTCTGCTTGAAAGCTTTAGTGTAATTGTTCTGATCAGCAATAACATCTTCTGTTTTCCCATTTTATGGGCATTATGTAAAATAAAAGGACAATGAAGTAAAATGGATTTTGTCAAAGCCACCAAACCATTATAAAAGAAGATTCATTGCATAATGGATGCCCTTTTCCCCATAGGGAAAGAAAAATACCCTGGCTTCAGCCTAATTTTTTTGTTTTGTCTGTTTGATATCTGATGCCTACCAGCAGGATCTGTAAGGAAATCTAAAGCATTTAGACTAAAATTTAATGGGATTTAAGCGTATACTTCTGTTGGAAATGTTAAAAACAGTGTACTAATACCAAAAGAAAGACAGAGTATTAGTCGCCTCCAAATTTTGATGCCTTCAGCAACAATCCATTGGAAAACAGTAGAAAATGATGGTTCTGGAGGCAGAAGAATGCCTGAATTGCCAAAACATTTCAGATTTTTAGTTCTCAATTAGTTTATTTAGGGCTGCAATTAATTCCAAAAGGTTTTTCAGTTGTTTTCTTTTTCCTGTAATTGAAGATGGTTGGGAGATACGGTGGCCCTAAACACTCGCTTGAAGAACCTGAAAATACCAGAAATAGATTTTAAAACTGGCAGTCAGTTGATAAGTTTTGAGACCATTCTATTAGGCTGAGAAATGGCGAAAAGACCGGGGGGAGACAGTACAAGAGAAAATAGGAACAGGCTTTCTCAAAATAACCAGAGCTCTGCAGCAGTAACAGGGGAATAACAGAACCTGCTTGGTGTCTGCATCCGCTCCTTTTGCCTTTACTCTTGTTGAGCAGTAGCATTAGTTTCACTGAAATCAATCAGCCTGCCTCTGGAGTCAGCTGTTATTTAATTTCACTGAAAGGAGAGGACAGAATCAAGCCAGCAAATACTATCACGTTTATAGATATGTTTTGTTATGCTACACAAGAAATAGTAGCATGGGACTGCTGGGAGTTTTCAGGCCGATAAAGCTATCGTATTTCTATTTTTCACTGGGGATCGGCACCACCAAGAGATCAAGGTCACGTTTAGTAGAGAGTACTTAAGGGGTATTTCACATATGAATAACTTCATGTTTAAGAGTTTACATGAACTAGGGTCTCTACAAATAGCCTAAGACAAGAGAGATCAAGCAAAGCCCACAGCAGTGAGCACCCACGAGTCCCAGGTAGCGGCTCAGGACTGTAATTGGAAAGCCATCAACTCTTTGCAGCAATATCTCTATTAATATCATCTTTTTTTCATCCCTGAAGATCATTTCTGCCCCTTATAGTCCATCTAGCAAAGGAAAATAGGGAGATATGAGCTCCAAGTTCCTCTCCATTTCTCTCCTAAATAGAGCCTCTTAGCTCATTAAGAGCGTCACACAGTCCTGAGTCTCTCATTTTAACAAGAAGAGTTCTACCTGAAGTGCTTCAGTGACTCTCTTAGACAAGTCTGAAGCTCTCGAGACTAGTATTAAATGCACTAGGTGTTTCTTCTGCATTACTCAGGCCCTTCAAGAAGTCAGGGGGATAAATGAATATGTATTCTATATGTCAGATGGTTATATCAGAGCCTATCGGTGTCTAATTATGGAAAACAATCTGCCCATGTGAAGTTAAGGGAAGGCTCTAAACAGACGTTGATTAAAGAGTGCCTCTGTAGAGTACTTTTTGAGAGGTCATTTTGCTGAGTTTAGATTAAGATGGATGAAGGTGAGGTATTTGGCAGTGAATTGCATCTTTGAAGTGAATGACGAGATCAGGTTCTAGCATGGAAGCACAGAGGTTGCAGTGACATTCATCTGCAGGGGAAGCAAGCAGAATTATTAGAGAAAGAACAAACTAATTTGTAGGAGCAAGAAGCCCTTCTGAAGTGAGTAGCTGTGTTTACTTTAAAGGTGCATGTGAACTTAAAGGCTAGTAAAAGTCATTTGAGAGAAAAGTAGTGAATGTTTTGCTGAAGGTAACGGCACAGAGGGGATACTGAAAATTTTTTAAGGCAACTCTTTTATGATGAGCTTTTACTTCGGCTTAAATTCTTCCTTGCCTTGATCATTAGGGTGAATATGTTCTATTAAAAACTTCTATGCAGCCTTGAAGGTTCCATCAAAGGTAAATCCATTCAACCAAAGGAAGGATGCTGTTTTTTTCTTCATCTTCCCCAAAATGCTGATTGTGAAAATAAAGCAAGGCATCACTCTAAGTGCTTTGTGGATGATGGGCCCCAACCCCTTTCTCCCAAAAATGACAGGCCTGCTGAGCAGAAAATTTGACCCTGTATTCAAGCCTTCATGAAGATTCTGCCTGAGATGGAGTAAAGGAAATGCCACAAGTTCCCCTTTCTCAAATCGTGTTGGCACTGCTCATGACAATCCCAGATTTATTACATCTCTGAAAACATCCCACTGTGCTTTATACCTCCTTTGGAATAGCTACAATTTACTGGTAGCCAGAAGCCATTAGGTGGATATGATCCTTCCTCCTTCTCTTTGATTTCAACAAACAGAAATCCAATGTACAAGAAAGAGCTGCAGATAGGAACTCTACTGAGTGTTTGACTGTAAATGGAACTCTCAGTAGCTTATTGCTTGGAAGTGACAGCAGAAGTTGAAAAGTAAATGCACTCTGTCCAGGGCACAGCACTGCTAAAATAATTCCAGTCAAAGCATTGGAGTCAACAGACTTGGCTAATCCACCATGATAAACGCAACAGTTAGAAAAGAAAAAAAAAAAACATTTTCAAAAAGCAGCTGGGAATTGGCCAGTAAGAACAGTCAGAAGAAAGCCCCACTCAACACCCCTAAAACTCAAAATAGTCAGTGAAAAAAACACCTTTCCAATGACATTTCTAACAGGTATGGTCAGTCTCTGCTTGTCATCCACCATGGGTGCCTTGCTTCCAACCAGCCTGTGGTACCAGCTGCACAGATGTGGCTTATTTCTATGATTTCCCTTATCCAAACAACTAGCAGATCTGAAAAGCACCCAGTATTCAAAATGTTCTGCAGTACCTTCTGTTTTCTTTCCACGTTGTCATCACTTGAACACTTAAAAAGAGATGGGCAGAACGATTTGAGCTGACTTTCGAGTCCACTGCATCAACACTGGAAGTAATATGACTCTCATATTTACTAGTCCTGCTGCATTATTTCATACAAAATGGAGAATGAAATACAATTTGACTAATTTTTGGCAATTTAACTTATTTCAAAGGACATTTCATTAAGTGCAGAGAAGGGAATAGGATGGAGAGAAATCTGTATAGGAGAACAGTGAAGCAGAAAATATATCTCAGAGTCGTCCTTTCCTTTGGACCATTTTCCATGGAGACTTTCAGCCTAATTTATTTGGTACTGCGAATCTCAGAGAAGTCAATGGAGTTCTTTGCAACTTCTAGAATAAGCCAGGAAAGAAAGATGCAAGCACTTCTAAGGAAATCCTTGAATTTCCTATAGCTTTTTATGCAATGGCTTAATGTCTAGACTCTTTCTTGGAATGAAGGCTCTGGATCACTTTCCTTTTTTCCCCCAAGTACTGCCCTGCATGACTGCAAGGCATGAAAAGCCAACATCCTTCATACTATTCCGTTGCTTTCACTTAATTTGCACCTTGTTTTCAAACTTTGTACAGCAAGGTTACCTTATACAAAAGGATATAAATGGAAAGCAAAAGGTTACTTTCATCACCGTTATTTATACAGATTTCTGACTAATTCTTCCTTTTGTAACATCACAGTTCAGCAACAGATTACCATCTCACGATTAGGTATTCACTTCCTAAATTATTTTATAAATCTTTTCATACAAGGTTAGGCTGCAGCTTTCCAGACATTGTTGCTCGTCTCAGATTCATTCCATTTTCTGAGCTGGTACACTCAGATTTGTCTCCATTACAACCATTTCAGATCAGCAAACACCATTCTATTGACATCTACGTATCAATGCATCACTAGCCTTACTGCAATGCTACGAATATAAAGCTTTAGCTTTCCTGCTGAGTTGGTTTTGCAAGTCCATCTCTAGAGTTTAATCATAGAGATTGATAATGTACTACAGTTTTTGTTAAAGATACTTCCCTTCTTCCTTGCTAGCAACTCCTGTTTTAATATTTCAGAGACAAGTGGCCGCTGCACGTTAATCCATCCCTGAACCAAGTGGATCTGTCACCAGTAAGGACAAGTGACATCAACAGCACATCCAGCTGCCTTTGTACTCCCAATGAAACGTGCTCTCTTCTGAACTTTAACCACTGCCTTCAACTACAGCAGTGATTATAGGAGTTATTAGCACCATTTACCAATAGTGCTCATTTAAAATTAGACCCCAAAACATCATCTCTCAAGGTGGATCTGGAGTAAGTTCCAAACTCACACCTCCACAACCTCAGCACTGCTTCCCCAACAATCACTTCTGCCCACCACGGTTCCCCATCCTGGCTGCGGAATGACAAGGCACTGCCTGCTACACTTCCACCAGAATAACCAGAAAACACTTTTATAGACATAGGCAGGCAACTCTGGTGTCACTGCACATCCACAATAGGAGCTTGCAGTGATTTAACTACCAGAGGTTCCAAACTATTCTTTAATTTAACCACAACTTTCAAGTTTAAAGTAGAAAGCAAAGTTATGGTGGCAATGGCAGAACATTGCTTGTCAGGCAGCCCTAAATCTGGGATGCATTAACAGTGGTTGGAGAGAGCCTATTTATTAATTCATAGCATAGGTTCACATTTATTGTGTATTACTGTATTAAGTCATAGAGTTACTGGTCTAAATTACGTGTTTAGGAGCATGGGATCATCTAGAGAGTGAGGCCAGTAACTAAAGCAGTGATGCAAAGGAGAGGCTTAAATTTAGAGAAAACCTGGGTAAGCTTTGGTAGAGGTACAGATGGTTAGGCATTGCTGCCTTACACTCTGTTTTAGATTGTCAGTAGCAGCACCAAAACTCTGCAGAGATTTTACAGACACTTAAGTCTCCCTTTAATCATGGACCATTGTCATGGATATTAACACAGAAACGGGATAATTGAGTTATGAAAAGGCCAACTCAAGTTGTCTCCTGCCCATAGCACACTCCATCAGATGAGCCAAAGCGACAGGACAGAGCCTCGGAATACATCATGCATTATGGATCATTTCTTGCATCTCTCAGGCACTGCATTCTTACATCACTTCTTTACAGGAGGCATGAGGCAGGAACTAATGTATGCATGTCTTAGCACAGTATGTAATGCACTGAAGTCCTGACCTTGTTCAAAGTTACTAAGTGCTATTAATATATATAATGGAAATAAATATTAGCCTTGCTTTGCAGATCGAGCAACCTGAGACACAAGGCCCCCGAGCGATTTGTCAGGACCAACAGGGTGCCAGGTACCCTGACAATTCCTTTTATTCTAAGCACCTGACAAAGTTCATTCCCATCCATCCTAGGGCTCCTGCAGGGAGGAGGAAAAAAAAAAAATAAAGCACTGCCTCTAAAAATGCTCCTGCTTTATCAGCAAAAAGAGGGCGATAACAAAAACAGCTCAGGCCAGACAAAAGCTAATTGAAGCATATGGGCTCGAGCAGATACTTAGAAGCGCAGCCTTAAAATAGCCCAGCAGGACTAAGGGATGAATCTTCCTCGAGCACTGCAACAAGGAACTGGCAGCCAGCAGCAAGGCTCAAACCAAAGCACGATAAAGCATTGCCAGGCAGGTCAGGCACCTGCTTCAGTCTTTCTGAAAGGACAATGTGGTCCACTGTGCTGAAAGCAGCAGCGGCGAAGAGAACATATCCCTAAATCACTCTCCTGCATGAGATGGCTGCCCAAACTTTCCAGCAGGCAGTCTGAGTCCCTACCATAGCCCTGCCTTAGAGCCAGACTCAAATATATGCATGAGATCATGGCTATGGAGGTGCCGTTGATGCCGCACTGAAGTGACCTTCTCTAGAACCTTGAATTTAAATGGAAAACACCACAGGCAACCAGACAAAAATTTGACGCACTGCCTGGTCTCTCTGTCTCACTGAAGAGAGTGTTTCAGTGCTTGAAAGGGGAATGCTGTATGGCAGTAATAGGTAGCATCCATTAGGCAGGATCTCTTCAGACACAGATCTGGGGGATAAGTTTTCAGTGTGACATTGAATTCTTCATACACTGTAGTAGGCTTAGCTTCTTTAAAGGAAATTCGCTCAGAGGAATATAAGCCATTTCCAAGCATGAAGAGAGTACATTAAAGCACTGACTCAGGCTTTGATTCAGAAAAGCACTTAAGCACCCTTCTTGTAAAGGGATACTTTTCGGTGCTTGGACCTTGGAAAGGAAGGTGTATTGTGGTCTCTTTGGCTCAATGCCACCTATCAGGATATAAAATTAAGCTCAAACTAATGCAATTAAGGAAGAATCCTTCACAGTGGACATATTTAATCCATTACTGCCCAGTGCAGCAGTTTTTGCACTGGGTCATTCCCAGGAGCAACACAGTGACCAGTCAGAAGAATTTTCACAAAAGCACTGTCTGAAATATTTAACAAAATACTATTGCTTTGTGCTGCGAATTTGAAAGTGATGACACTGCTCCTCAGTTGTGACAGCTCTGCGTGGGTTTATAATCTGAGACAAAACTGAGGGCACTGGGAACAAAAGCAATTTCTACAGGCAGAAGAGCTTGTTGCCCTTGGCATCGATCCCAAACACAGATACAGATTGGGTGAAAAATGGCTTGAGAGTAGCACTGGGGAGAAGGATTTGGGGGTGTTGGTTAATGAAAGATTCAACACGAGCCAGCAGTGTGTGCTTGCAGCCCAGAAGGCTGACGGTATGCTGGGTTATAGCAGGAGAAACATGGCCAGCAGGTTGAGAGAGGTGATTCTGCCCCTCTGCTCTGCTCACATGAGACCTCACCTGGAGTATTGTGTCCAGTTCTGGAGCCTCCAACGCAAGAAGGACATGGAGCTGGTGGAATCCGGTCCAGAGGAGGGCCACAAAGATCAGAGCGCTGGAGCACCTTTCCCACACGGACAGGCTGAGAGAGATGGGGCTATCCAGTCTAAAGAGAACACTCCAGGATGACCTTATAGCATCCTTCCAGTACCTGAAGGGGGTCTACAATAAAGCTGAGGAGGGACTTTATAGAAAGGCAGGTTGCAATAGGACAAGAGAACCAGGGGAAATGGATTCAAACTAGAAGAGGGTAGATTCAGACTAGATGTTATGAAGAAATTCTTTATTGTGAGGGCAGTGAGACACTGGAACAGGTTGCCAAGTGATATTGTGGATGTCCCCTCCCTGGAAGAACTCAAGGCCAGGCTGGATGGGGCTGTGAGCAACCTGGTGTAGAGGGAGGTGTCCCTGCCTATAACAGAAGGCTGAAACTAGATGATCTTAAAGTCTCTTCCAACTCACACCATTCTATGATTCTATGATCAATGAGCAAGAGCCCCAGGGAACTGGAATCTGCATAGGAGAACAGCGTGAGAGAGCAGGTGTGGGAGGTGGAACCAGAGGTAGAAAAAGTTTGACTTCCATTAAAAGTGTCTGGATTTGAATAAGAAAAATAAGCACACCAGTAAGTGGAGAGGAGATGTGAAAAACCAAATGACACCATTTCACAGCTGGCTGAACAATTGTGGGAAAGAGATTACTAAGAATCTCACCAAAATTTACCTTCCCAAAATTGTGCCAAAACATCAAAATTAATAAAACCTTGTGGAGCTACTCATCTCTATCGTGAAGAGATCAATGATACTGATGTCAAAGATTCTAAGCCACAGACTCATTCATCCTACAAACAACATTCATTTCTAATTCCACATCACTTTATTTCATGATGCACTAGGAAATGTTCGGTAGTGCATTTTGCAATAATAATAAACTAAAAGCAACATGAGATCTCAGTACTGTAACTTGGCTGTTAAATCTTTTCTTGAAAGCGCTGCGAGCTTGCCAGAATATTTGGTGAGAGATGTCAGGGTTGCAAACTGACACAGAAAGAATTAACCAGGTCCTATTATATACTGCAGACTTCTCTTCTAGCTATTTCTGTTATGATTCATCTTCCAAATTCTTTGCAAATGTTTTTACTATAAATATTATTGACATTAATATTCTTATTGTAGGACACCTATAGTTTTAGTTCAAATTCCAGTCTGGGTTAGATCCTCATCTCTCATGCTGTAGACACAACTTCTGCACGTCCCTTCAAAACATTATGTAGACTCAGAGATATTATGCAATACATGAAAATAAGATGGGTAAGGCAGGAGAGTTGTTTCCTTTCAGATCAAAGAACTGATCTTGGGTGCCATAGCCAGGGTTACACGAGCAGTTAACAGCAGAATTAGTTATTCCTATTTTCGTCCCTTAATGATGTAATTACCATTCCTTGCCAGTTAGCTCTCTTTATAATTAAGAGTGCACAATGACGCATGTTTTAAGAGTACAGACAAGCACAGAGTTCATAGCATGTGAAGTGGGTTGTTGAGTAACGGCATCAGCTCTCAAGTTGGTCCATCTAGAGGTGCACCCAGAAGCACATAAGCAGCCTAGGTGTAGATGAAGAACATACAGCAAAACTCCTAATGTTTCTTTGTAGCCCTATCCATAGTTTCCTTCCTGGTGCTCAGCTCCTATGGAAGCTGACAAAGCCTTCTCTGCAGCACGAGAAGGCAGAACAGAGCTTCACCTCAGAGCACTGATAAAAACTGAGCAAATTCATAGAATCATAGAATCGTGAGTTGGAAGGGACCTTAAAGGCCATCAGGTCCCACTCCCTGCATTGCACAGGGACATCCACAGCTCCAGCAGTGCTCAGAGCCCTGTCCAGCCTGATCTTGGGTGTCTGCAGGGATGGGGCACCACCACCTCTCTGGACAACCTGTGCCAGTACCTCACCATCCCTATCTTGAAAAAACTTTTTTCTTACATGCAGCCTAAATGTCCCCTCTTTTTCAGTTTGTACTGATACTGGGAGTTGCTATAACTCAGATGCAAGACTTTGCACTTGGCTTTGTTGAACTTCATGAGTTTCTCCTGGGCTCACTGCTCAAGCCTGTCTGCATCTCTCTGGATGGCATTCTGTCCCTCAGGCTTATTGGTGGACACTTTTCCATGGAAATTAAGAACTTCAGATTTAACCACATCCTGGAAAGTGTTCAGACTAAGCCTGCTCACCTGTCATCAGGAGCTGATCCTTCTGTGAATCATTTCACATCTGTCTTCAATACTTGTGCGACCAAAATTACTTTTGGCCCTGGCTGCAGGAGGAGGACAGTTTAGCTTTGATCTCCCATGACTCCATCCCCTACTTTTAAGTTTAGATTAGAACAAGCAGTACAGTCACAGGTGATGCACTATTCTGAGAGGAAGTGGATCCTCTGACTCTGGTTAGTGAGAACGCTCCTGGACACAATCTACCTGCTGGCAAGAAGCAACAGCTTAACAGCTCTTCCAAAGTCATGAATACAAACATTCCTTTCTGTCTGCATTGGCCTTCATCTTCCTGAAATACTGTGCAAAATATTAGCACCTATCTTTCAGACATCGCATTGGAGCAAGAGGTTGGCTAGACAATATCTGGAACTCCCTTCCATCCCTTTCATGCTCAGACTGCATGCTGCAGATAATGGCACAAGCTCTCATCTTCACTGGCCTCAGATACCTTCCTCAGCCTCTGGACACACACCTCCTTGCAATTTAAATGTACAGCTCTTAGTCCAATTCTTCTTCTCTGCAGATAATTTTTCTTGCCTCGCATGCACAGGGTTTCTCTCCAGAAAGGAGAGCCCCTTGTTAAAATATCTAAGCTAGACATCAAAGTCAGAAAACACAGGAGATACAAATTCCACCATTACTCCCATCTTACAGCTGAGGAGCAGAACGCAGAATTGTAACATTTTAGAAGTAAGCAGGCTATCAGGCGATGCCCTAATTGGATGCTAGCCTTAATGAGTTGCCCAAGATGTCTGTTGAGTCTCTACACTTGAGCCACACTCCTTCAAACCATTTCAAGGCAAAAGTTGTTTCATGCCTCAAGATAAGGGCTCCATTTTCAAAAGCCAGAGACTCTGCAGAGGCCACAAAATACATGAAGACTATGATGACAATACTACCACTCTTCTGAAGCAGTGAAAGGCATGAAGAGCATCTTGGGAAAGGCCTGAGCTGATCATGCTCCTTCTGTCAAAGAAAACTCTCATGGTTTATCTACCGATTCCTACGTCCCCTTTTATTTGTACTTTCCAAGGCTCTGCAAAGCAAGTCCAGAGTTTCATTATTTATTTATTTGGGATGCTGTGTGTCACAGTGACACATTGAGAAACTGGCATCTGCAATTTTCACATGTCAGAGTGACTGTAACTTGAACTGACAAAATAAATTGCTGTTCACACACTCCCACTGACTTTGTTATGTCCCTGAAGCCCTAGGCCTATTTTTTCAATTAAGATCCCCCCTTCTGCTGTTCCCCCTCTTCCTAATGCAAAAGCACAATGCGTGGCTGGCAGGAGGGACATGACTTCCACAGCTGGCAGCAGCTGACTGCAGAAGGCAATGATGTTTCTGATAACAGACAGCAAATAATTCTCCTTGGCTTTTCAGGAAAAGGGACACGTCCTTCCTCAGTCACCTCATGCCACCAAATCTTTCCATGTGCACAGCATGACTGGGCCATGTCGGGCTTACTCTAGTCTTCTGGCTTTCAACTTTGTGGAAGAAGTTGAATGGTTTGACCAGGATAGATTATTTCTCAATTAAAATCAATGAAAGATACCCTAATGAGGAGATTTACTTGATCTCTTAGTCAAGAGAATGCCAAAGACTTAGTTTCATTCTCTGGGCAAGCAGGAAACAACAGTAAATCTCCCCAGAGTTGAAGAGAGTGTGCCATGCAGCAGGAATTGGAGGGTAATGAAAATCTCACGTATGGGAATATCCCGTCCACTGCAGCTCCATCAAGGGAAAAAAAAGGTAAATAACTGAGAACCCAGTGTGTTTGTGCTCATAAACAATTCCCCCACCTTTCCTTTGCCTTATTTCACATTAGTGATCCTGAGCCATCACCTCATTTCTGACTCCAACCTTCATTCCTTCTTGTCCTGTCACCACAGGCATGGAAAACATTCCCTTCTCTGCAGTGGCACAAGCCAAATAAAGCAAGCAGCAACTATTTCAAGCAGCAGAACTAGTCGGGCTCATAAGGCAATGCTGCCCAGCTTTCAGTCCTGGGACAATTATACCTTGCCTAAGCCCCTGCCTTGGATTCCACGTTGTCTTCATTTGGTAAAACGCATCACAAGCTCCTAGGTGCTACCAAAGGAAAACATATTTTGTCTAACAGTCTAGGTTGACCCAAGTTGTTCCTTCATTTTGTAATCCTTTCCATCTATTTGAGCTGAATTTGGAGCAACAAAACCACATGTGGCTTGCATGACATTTAATTGCAAGTAGTTCACACACTTCTAAATTCCTTCCTTTCGTGTGCAGCACTACATATTTAGTCAAGGACGTGTTGGGGAAGGTCAGTAGGAGGGAAGAGGGGGAAGAGAAAACCATCTTCTGATGCATTGGTCATTCCAGAAAGAGCACCGCTCAACCACAAGAGCTAGTCATATGCATGAACAATTCTGTATTCCTATGGCCAGAGCTGTGAGGGTGAACTCAGCTATCTCATGACAGTCACCAAGCAGCCATCAGCTCGGGGACATTATCTGCATGTCTCGTGGCCCAGGTGGTTATGAGGACACAACATAGCTAGGTTGCAAATAGAGTTATTTGGAGGCTTCAAGGTTTGTGGTAGTGACTACCTCACAAAAAATTGTCCTTCTGGGCAGCGAGACTGCAGAGAGCAACACGGTGCTGCCTATCCCAGATGAGCTGTGAGCAACAGAGCAAGGAGGAGAGATAGGGGATGAAAGAAAAAAGGAGCCCGAAGTTTCCACAGAAAAGCACTCTAAAGCAGGAGAATATAAAGTAGAAAGCTAATTAGCAATATTTAACTCAGCTCAGATTTCTGTGCTGTCCACTCAGTTAGCTTTTCATGGCCCGTCAGGAGCCTTCAGACTTCCTTCCAATATTTATGAGGGCAGGGCAGAAGATGTAGAAGTAAAATGGGAATAATTCCTTTCTAGGGCAGATTCCAACCTTACACTTACTTGGTCCAAAATAGACAAAATATTTTCCCTTCTTCAGGTTTTCCCATGGAACATAAATATTAATCTCAGAGTAACTCTTCTCCCTACCTCTTAATCTCAGATTCCCTAACTGAACCTGCTACTACCCAAAGAGAGCTGTTTACACACTCCTCTAAATCCCATTCCTGGATGCTGTCACAGCCAGATGCGTCCATGCACATATGGATCTACTCTGGTCTGATTCTGTCCTAATTTCTACAACAAATGGGAATAAAGCCTTTCCAGCCAACTGAATCTTGCATAGGAAGGTTAAGAGATGAGCATTAAGACAATGTGTTCTGCTCTCCAAGACATTGAGCATGAACTCAGAAACAGTAAGAAATATGAGAGTTTAACAGGAGAACAAAATGCATGAGCAGAGACATCTCTGAAGTATCAACAGGAGCTCAGCATCCCTGAGGCAGAGATGCCCACATCTCCAGGTATCACATCAAGCCATGGAAATCAATCTTCCTTCTCAAATGGGCATCAGAAGGGCTTGTGAGACTTTTCATTACATGCTATGGAGCTGCTCTCCTTTAACCTTGCAGTCAATCTAGTGTAAACAGAAATAGCAGCTTAAGAGCTGATCTGTGTATTCCTCCACATCTACACAGCAGGAAGAGCAAGAACAGCACAAGTGCAAACTTCTTCCCATTGACTCACGGCTTCTTTGCATCACCTTCAGAACACCTGTGGGGGTTTTCCTGCAATGAGCATGGCTTCTCCACACTTCCACAGCCCTGGCAGGGACACTGGGTCACAGGAGGTGAGCACAGGAGAACCAGAGGAGCGAGCCCAGTTAAGCACACGTGCTCCTCCATACAGGCAGTCCAAGGCTCTATAAAATTTCCTGAGAGTTTTGGGAGTCACAACATATTACTTTTGCTTACTCGCTACTACTCAAAGCACACAGACAACAGCCTCTCCTCCCTCTAAACCCCTTGCTCCCACGTGTCTGTGTGGGCTGCATATGCACAAAATAGAGAAACTGAAATCTCCTCTGAAGGACCATTCAAGAAAGAGTGGTCCAATTCATGCAACTTCACCACTACTAAAGCCACTATGCTTTGAAAACATACTTAGGTGCCGGCAGCCACCTCTGGGCTTTGTAGTGTGTCATGAGATTAAAGATTTGAAGACCAAATTAAGCCTTCTGAAATCAGTGCCACTCCAGATGAAGATTGTTGAGCTGGGGAGCAGAAGGAAATAGCATAGGCCCTTCCCAAGAAGTAAGAAAAAAAGAGCAATCTAGTTTGCAACTTCATTCTGTAGCAGAAGAAATGTCTGAACCTCTGTGTGACTGAGCTAGACCTCCAAGTGTTCAGCAGAAGTGCAGCTTTCCCATTAATAGAGGAATCAAGAAGAATTCAGCAAGGCTGAGACTGCCCCAAGGTGCTGGGTAGTCAGCAGCAAAATGCGCAGGGAGACCCAGTCTTTACTTGGCTATTTCCACCAAATAGGCTCACATCCATTTTTATCCAGGATGCAGGAATTTTTGTATTTCCAGTGCAATGCATGCTACTAAAGTTACACACAGATGGTGTATTTAACAGCACTTTCTTTCCCCAGAAAACTTTAATACAGCCCTGAATATTTCTACCGTCTCCTCTGGAGTATTCTGAACAGCCATCACTATGTTAGCCTCTATTCTGGAGGGCTGCATTTGTACCTGCTGGTCTCCGGAGTTCCTGTTAAAGTACATTATTCCTTCTCTCCCTTTTCTTCTAGAGCAGAACTGACGGAAGAGCAAAGGAGAATTTCAAGGTGAATAAAAACCCTGTGTTAAGCATGAAGTTACACACGGGGTTACGGTATCACAGCAGCCTTGGAAATGCCCACGAATCCCCAAAGCTTTGATTTCAGCACTAAGCAATGCTGGCCTGAACATTCATCCAGAAATGTGCGCTGCGCAGAATTTTTTATATCCAACTTTTCTTTTTCAAAAGGTTCACATCTTCCTTCAGGTTCTGAGACTAAAAAAAAAAATGCCAAGAACATCGGATTCACCATTCGGGTCAGAACAGCAATACATCTCTGCTGGCACCCTGCTGTCAGATGAGTAGAGCCAGCGCCAGCTGCTCCAGTGGTAAATACGAAACTCTGCAGCAGGCAGCTATGAAATAACCTTGGTTAGAGGAAGTTTCTTCCCGGCCTTACCCTAACCCCTATTATTTAGTAGTTGGCTTACACCCAGAAGTACATAGCACCCAAACACACACAGGTACCCCTTTCTAAATTATTCTAACATAATTAGATGTTCTCATTAGCCTTACTTATTTCTGCTATGGTCAGTCATCCCATAAATCAAAATGCCAGCTGTTTACTTCCATGTCAGAGGCAGAATATTCACAATATTCAACAAATACTTGATGTTTATATACTCCATCAGGGCAGCTCTGACCACGCTTTATGCACAACAAGAGGCAGTTTCTGCTCAAGCAGGAAAAGAAACTGGGCAGTCTGAACTCAGAGCCATATTACCCTGCAGAGATGAGAGCAGGCAGATATTTGGGGTGAGGTGCCCTGCGAGGACAAGGAGCTGGATAGAGATCTGTGTTTCCCAAACATCCTGGACTGACAACATTTTTGCACACTTGTGGATGGCTCAGCATGGTTTTGGACCGTGGGGGAAACTGGTTTCACAGCCTGGAGCCAGCAGAGCCATGCAAGAGCCTTGCAATGACCACAGACAGGGACACATGGAAAATGAGGACAACTTCAAGGACAACTGGCTACACAAGCACGGCTGAAAGACACTTGGAATATTTTTAACTGTTTATGAAAAAAAAAAAAAAAGGAGGTCAAAAACGGAATCAGATATGTCCAAAATACCAAGAAACTCCTATGTATACATGTGTCTGTAAGTATTTCTATGCCCTGGCTTTCTCAACCACTCCAAATTCTCAACCAGACTCAAACAGTCCAAGCAAAACCTCACAAAGTTTCTTCTCTCCACTACCACACACGTTAATGTTGATGAAGAATTTTCACTGCTTTCCTCCTTCTCAGAAGAGTTAGAACAAGAGTATTTCTCTTGCCTGGGGAAACACTGAATTATCTTCCATTTATCTGCAAAACTCATAACAAACACTTTTAGTGGCTTTTGAGCAAAAGCGAGCCGTTTCTACGTAATCTGCCTTTCACTCTTTCTCCAAAGCACAGGTAAAAATAAAACTTATCTTTCTTTCCAAAAAAGATAAGATTTTCCTTTGCTGCCCAGTGCTCCCCCACTCCATTTAGCACTTGTTTCCACTGCTGGGGAGATCTAGCTTTCAGCAGAGCTACTTTTCCTGGTTTACATGGAAAGTATACACAAAGGCAGTGAGCACTGATAAGAACAGTTAGGACTAGAAAGGATTCACTCAGCTCCCCTAAATGCCGTATTACTTCATCTGGACTCAGCAGAGAAGCAAACACCTTTGAATGCCCTTCCCACCCCAAACGTAAGAGTGAACCCTGGATCACAGCAAAATCTAGAGAGCCTGGGGAAAGTCCACCTACAGCAGACTCAATTCACTTTTCACTTCACAAGTAAACAAATAATGCTCAGGGTTTTGTTTAACTTCCAGCCTCTGAGGGTTTAGCTTCATTTGCTACTGCCTGCCATCCTTTCAGAGTGCCCAAAGTTTATCCAAATCTCAGTCTGAACAGAAACAAAGGCAATGTGGCTGGGGGAGGGCAGGGAAGGAAAGAAATGAGTTTTCTTCAAGATCTGAACACCCGAGTTGAAACAAAAGCGCCTGTGAGGTGACACCATCACCTTTCTCACAGCTCTGAACACTCCATCACATCCCGAAGGCTGGAGGAGAGCGAGGTAGCAGCTCCAACCAGCTCAAACATACGTGTAGATGCTGAATCATTTGAAGCTTTTCACAATGACATTACAGAAAGCGTCGTGCTCGTGCCACCAAAACTGGAAGACAGTGAGGGGAAAGAAAAAGGCTTCCTTGTATCTCCTGGACTTATAAACAATGTTGGGATGGCTGTGCAATTCTTCTTCCCAGTGTCCCACCTTCCTCCTATCTCACCGAACGGATGTTTTCCCTTTAATCTGCAATGCCACCTTGTGGCTATAAACAATGAGAACATTTAAAAGCCCACGTTTAGAATAAAATTCCAGGTCATTTGACCAGGGATGAAAATACCACATCTGTATGAGAAATACCTGAGGTAGAGGGACAGAAGTCATCTGTAGATGCTTGCATTTTCTTGAAGCTAACATCTGATCTGCATGGACTTCTGCGGTCCAAATCTACAGTGTGGTAAGGACAACAAATTTATTGTATAGGCCCACTGGTATCTGATTTCACTGCATCCTCTCCCTGCTCACTGCCAGGATGCTGCATAGACTAGGAGAGAGGTGCAGCTTTTCTCCACATCCCTTCTACCTTATTTCTTGTGAACCTCTCACACAATACCTACAGAGCAGCTGCAGCAGCTGTGATGCACCCAACAGCGGCACAGCATTCCCAACCTCCTGCACTGACATTTTCTGCAAGCACGCAGAGGATTGGCTGAACACCTTTGGGGTGTCCAGGTATCCTCCAACTTGCACATTCATCACTTCTTCTAACATCATAGCTCCTTCCCACCCATTACTTACAGCCCCTTTTCAAGAACAGCAGTTCCAACTTCTCCAAGCAAACCAAGCTTCGTCCCACGTAGAAGCACCTATTGTGCTGCGCTCCTCATGGAACATAATAACATATTGTTAGATGTTAACCTGTTGCAGATCTCCAGAGCATAATCAGTTTTCAGCTGAAGATCTCAGACACAAAACAATTTAGCCTGTGTAAAAGTCCCCCATTGAGTAGAGAAGTATTCTTCCCATCTCACAGCTGGCAGGCCAAGGCACACAAATACTGAATGCTTCTGGGTAGGGAGTAGCTGCCTTGCTATGCACAAAAATTATTGTATTTTTAAGCTTTAAAATACGATTCTCTCAGATAAATTAGGAGCAGCTGTCCCTCCCTGGGACAAGCTGGCTTCTCACAAATATTTCTCATTTATCACGCTCTTGTCCTTCGGCTGCTAGGCTTGGTTTGCAATTAGGCCTGATATTGACTGAATAACCAGGTGATTGCTTTGGGCTGCCTTGATGTGCACTACACCTCATGTCCCAGATTTGCAGACATGAGATGGAGGGGATCCCACACTGATTTCACCCCATATCACCGGTCCAACAATGGCTTCATTCCCTACTGCTGGCATCCTGTGGAAGGATGCACCAAAGAAGATGCCAGTACAGACCAATTATACAAGCACACTGATGTGACTTAATGAGGTGCTTTTCCTTCATCTGCTCTCAGGAAAGCAAACAAGAATAAATCAAAGAAGGGTTCCCTTTTCCTTAGGAAACTTGCTGAAATTACCTGTGGGACTGAGCATGAAGAAATCTCTGCTCATGGTTCTGCTCCAACTCTGTGGAGCCAGGATGCCTTGCAAGAACGTGCTGCCTTGGGTTTATTCCACCTTATGTTGTGCACTTACTGAAGCCTTTGAGTAGGAAGTCCAGGAGGTAAAGCCTAGGGTAAGCCTCCTAGTTCCCCACTCTAATTAATAAAGAGACAATAGCCCTCCTGAAAGTAATTAAGATTTTAGACGGGCTAAGACAATGTTTCCATAACTTACATATGCTGTCACTGAGACACTGCCAAAGCCCAAACTGAAGTCTTGATGCATGAATCCACTGCTGCTTCTGCATCCACAAAACATACAGCCATGGTTCAGAAGGAAGTTAGATGGCTTTGACAACATTTTGGCAGGTTATCCTTGTTCTATTTATTTAGTAAGTGGTTTAAAAAGGTTGCTAGATCACTTGTTCATGTACTTTTCCAGAAACTGATGTTAAGCTGGTGGTACTCTAGCCCCTCAACTCTTCATTTTTCTTTTATTTCCATAAAATTCACTGTGCTAGCTTACTCCCTTGCTTCTGATTCTCTCCTTTGCAAGTTAACCTCACTTGCAGCACCAGTATCTTTTCTCAAATGTTCTAAAATTAAATTTGTAATTCCAACCTATCTGAAAACACCTACATTATCCAAGTTGGCCTCAGCTCATTTTCACATACCTAGGTTGGGACCTTACAGCTCTATAACTCGTCCTAATTACACAAATCACATAATTAGTGTTGAACTTCACATGAAGAAGAGACATTAAACAATTATCTTCATTGCTGATGTGTGTTGATAGCTTTCTTTCCCTCCTTCCCTGCTGAATAGCAGAACAGTCACATTTAACAGTGGCTCTCAAACACTCCATTCAGTTCTTTGGCCTTTCTGATCTTGTCTGTGCTCTTGCTACACTTCTGTTCTCATTCCTGGGAGCCTGACCTAGTTTCCTCTTTTTGCGTGTTTCTTTCTTGCATTTGAGGTCAATGATGAGCTCATGATTAAACCAATTTAGTCTCCTGCTATCCTGGCTGAATGGGATAGCTTGAACTTCTGGCCTTAAGACTCCATAAGGGTCTTCCAACTTTCCTTAAGACCAAACCTCTCAGATACTTTCTCTCATTTCCAAGGTTAGCTTACTTTCCTGAAAGCATTTCTTTTCTTCTATTGCGTTGTGACTTTTTTACTGTGTAAAATACACCCACTTTGCCTTTAAACCGTATGTAAAGGGCACATAATTATTGTATCAATAGACACTTTATCAGGACTTTGTTTACATCTATGTATAATACATGCTTAATGAAAAGCAGCAAGTAGAAGAAAAATATTGGTTGCTCATCAACAATAAGAACAGATTCTGTGGACACTCAAACACTTCAGTTTACCAATGTTTTATGCTGTGCAAACACAGTATTTGCCAAAACTAGTTGTTAGGCAGTACAAATTGAACAAATAGCTTCAAGTTGACAACATGTAGTGTTCTGGCTAGAGGAGATGCTTACCCAGACAAGTAATCATTTATGCACCTAACTCAGGAGGTACAGTTTTGAATATTGGTATTTGAAGCAAACTGTGCAAGCACAGAGGGGAAAAAATCCAAAGTAATTGATCTAATTAATCAATTTGCCAATGCTAACTTGTACTGAGCATCTTAACAACCAGAGGTTCAGCGAATTTTATCAACGCATGTAGTGCACAATGGTTCACCTTTGAGATACAATGGAAACAGATTCCCACCCACAACAATGAAAGAAGCCAAGAATATGAATAAATGAATCTGTATCACTTTCACACTGAAAACTGAAAATAAAACACCATCTTTCTGAAACTATACAGTGTCAATTAAAAACTGAAATATGAGGATCGACGCCACTGTTCTACTTTGAATGCTTATTACCCTGTCATCCCACTATAATGCAAATAATCTCACAAGCTATAACATATTCAGTAATCACACACGCTACCTGGAACGTGCCCTAAGGCTGAAAAGACAAAAAAAGAAAAAGAAAAAAGGGTAAAATCAGGTGAACAAGGTAGGAATTAGAGAGGCTGTGGTCTCAACGTGGCTCTGCACGCCACATTAGTTCTCCTGCCCAGCAAATCCCTGGCCATTGCCCTCTGCTACTGGTATTTTCATTATTTCCCTGCTTTCCAGCAGCACATCGTCACCTTATTCCTGATCCTCCTCACCTTCAGTCATGTTACTCGTGTCCTCAGGGCCAGGGCAGACAGTTACCAGCCATAGATTTGGGGGACTCCCAAACGAGGGTCCAGCTTCACTATTTAGGTAGTTTGTGTCAGCACTGAACTGGAAGATTTCCCATCTTCCTACAATGTACTTCAACGGCTTAGTGGTTCAGGTGGAAAATATCATAGTAGCAGAAAGAGCAACTGCTTTTTCTCACTTATTCTGTGATTAAGTGTGGGTGCCAAATCCTGGACAAATAAACGAGGTCTTTGGATAAAGAAAAGTGGAGGGCCACTCAGCTTGGCTGAATTACACATGTTGTCAGTAGAACATCGAATAAGTTCATCTGGGGATATATACAAAAAGTCTTTGCTCTTCACAGTCACTGAACGTCCTTTAACCTCTCTGAAGAGGTCGAGATGACACAGACAAACAAATGCCATTCCAGCAAATGAGTGCACTTACTTTTTCCCAATGTATATTTTTTTAAAAGCTTTGGATCAAGCTAGTACACTTCTGGTGCTGCGTACCCTCATTTATGCAAAGCTTGATTGGCTTGATCAGCCTCCCAGAGACACCTGAAGGGGATGCTGAGATAAGGCAGCCTCAGTGCCCCTGCATCCCTTACAGAGAAACGCGGAGCAAAATAAAGCATTAATTTTGAAACCTTCAGAAGAACGAAGCAGAATGGATTCACTTGTCAGTAATGTCCACACTGATTAGTATAAATGCATGTGGTAGCTGATATCGCAGAGCGCTGTGCAGATTTATTTACATAATTATTGAGAACTCACCCTCCTCCTTGACTTTGATGCTCGTACATATTTATTTACACAACACTGCACAGCTAAACAAACCAAATGCTTTCCAGAAAGCCATCAGAAGAATTACAATTGTCTGAGCAATGGTTATTTCAGGATGATAAAAAACAAACTCAACTCAAACCCATTTAGAGACCAAAGCATTTTCCCCTGATTGCAGCAAAGCTGGTGCTGTCCTTGCCTGGTCATTGGCCCTGGGGGCTCTGAAGTCACACACAGCTTGGCAAATAGGGCTTATGAGGATGGGGGAGTGGGCTGTGGACCAAGACTTGATTCCATCAAGGTGGCAGGTATTCAAAAATTGTGAGAAATGTCCTCTGTAACTAGAGAGAATAAGGAGATGAAGGCTGATGGGCTTGTGTGAATGTATTCCCACCTACCTCAGCTGATTTGCAGACATTCAGGACCCGGTGCTCACCTTCACACCATGACAAAGTCTCAGCCCATTTTTGCCTCCCCAGAATGGGACAGCTGTAGCTCACAGAACTGAGTTGGGACAGTACAAACATCATCAACATCACATTCTTATCCCAAGACAGAGTGGCAACTAACTCACATTTCACCTGATATGCTGCTACTTTGATATCATTCCTCATTCCTTTGCCTAAAAAATAAAACACACGTTCAGATATTAAATCAAGTAGAGGAAAACAAATGTCAGGTAAGCTTTCAAGAACTTCGAAAGGTATCAGTTGGAGATTTTGGAAGGAGAGGCTCTGGTTTTTGCATTCATCTGGACACAACATGTTTGGTTTTGTGTTGTTTTTTTTTTTCCAGATCCTAATTGATCACTAGAGTTACTCAGCACACAAACAATGCCTGTTGTTTTGAAGCTGATTTCTCAACCTATTATGTGTATTCCTGTTTACAAACAGTGGCTGCAGCATGCAGAAAATCTGCGGAGGATTTGAGTGCACCCACTTAACTCTTCTGTCTGCCTGCATGTAAGCAAGCCTGAAGTAATTTTCCATGTTCACAACGTCTGTAACAGAAGCAGAAACCAAACCCCAAACACCACTGCTCCCCAAATGGCATCAGATTCCTGTGGGGGGTAAATGGTGGAAGGAGTTAAGAGGAGCAGGGGAGGTATTACTGCAACGCTTTGAGCAATAATCGTTTTGTTCTCATAACAACACGAGATAGCAGCATGTGTTTTAAACATGTTCCTTGGTTTATATTCAGGAGTAGATGTGTGACTCCTCATGGGCTCCTCTGGGGAAAAGGCATACAAGTGGGAGACATCCAGAAATGCAACCTGGAGTTTGAGAAAGATCAAGAAGCAGGGAGTGGAGCCGTACCTACTGCACGAGCCACAGAACTACGGGCCCAGAGCTTTATCTTCAGCTCAGATTTGATCAGAAGCACCAAAAGCAGAGTGTGAAAAATCAGCCAGAATCACGAAGCTGTGCCTGGCTCAGGAGAGGGATCAGATTCATGTAAAATTATAGTTCGAACTGGTTTCCACCCAAGATCATAAATCCACCTAAGTTTGCCAATAGGATTGTGACTGTCAGCAAATCCTCTCTTTTGGCAAGGCAGGATAATTTCAAAAGCTTCAGAATAAAACTCCAAGGGTTTGCCTGAACCATTGGTTTTTGTGGGAAGAGAAGGGTGAGGAGCACAGAGAGCCCTCAGAACAAACAGCCCTGGTGCTCGCTGGCATTTCTTTCTTCACATTAGCATGGGCTGTGGGCATGGTGGGACATCAATCCGGGGCACCCAGCACTCACACTAGAGCTTCATCTACCTCTGATTCAAAACTGGCATCTCACCTAAGCCAGTTATCCAGGTAAATGAGCACCTAGACTCTATGTGGGATTGGAAAACCACACCTAACTTCTACAAGGTCCTATAAGGGCTATAAATGCCACCCACTAAACCTCGTTAAGTGACTTCCACCTAAGTAAGAAAAATGCATCTTCTGCCACCATGTCAAGGCCAACCGTGTGACATGCCAGTGGCTCAGCAAGAGGAACACTGGGTTTAGAGGGAAAATGACATTCTGAAATGAAGGGACAGTTAAACAAAAGCGCTTCTCAGAGCAGCAGGGACCTGTTTAGCATGCAGCATATGGTGGCTCTGGAAGGCAGCATTCACAGTAGTATTCTTTCCTGATGAGTGGAAAGGGCCCCTCGTATTTCCACTTCTTCCTGCAGTTCAGTACACGGGGGCTGAGGCTGTGACCATGACCTCAGCTGTCTTACAATGCTCCCCCATGGGGTAGCCCCACGCTTATCATTTAAGCGAGCATTAAGTCTGCATGCAGCTCTGTGCATTGAGAAAAATCCCAGCACACATTTCTCCTCTTCCACCCAATGCAAAACGGGGATTGATTTTGCTCCAAGCGAGGAGGAGCATTTGGAATATAATGAAGTTGGAAAGGGTGGAGTGGGAGTACAAAGAGATGAGTCCAAGCTCAGCATGACAAATGGTATACAAGACCACTTGGTTTTATTATACACTATCAAATATCCGTAACTTAAACAGCAGAGCTAATAAGCATGCCAATGTATATATTTACATTGCCTAAAATGTGCACAACCCTGTACAAAAATTAGAGTGCAACTGTTACAATCAAGCCATTAGAGAAAACGGAATCAATCCAATGTATAAACCACTTTTACTAACAAGTTCTCTGCTCTGCTGGCTCCCCTTTCCTTAGAAACTTTTCAGCAGAGCAAAGCTTTTCTGATCTCAGAATGAAGGAACTTCCTCAGGAAGCCTGAAGAATTAATTGTAATGGAACTTCATCTAGCTAAAATGCAAATAAAATAGCAGTCGTGAGAAATACAAACCGCAAAACAGCAACTGGGGCATGAAAGAATTCCCTTTGCATTGACATAAGGGAGAGGAGAGTTGCGGAGAACTCGGGCAGTGGGCACTCTCTATCTGCCTCTTCTGGTCACCTGGAGGGACTTCTGCCTTGCCATTTCTTTGGGACGAAAAGGTTGTCAGGGTTCTGAAGATTCTCCCTCTCCTCCCACCCCTATTCCAAACCAAACAAAGGAGCTGACATTGCAGAAAGTTTGTATGAACCAAAATGCTAATGAGGAAACAGAGAAAAAAAATTGGTTTGAGTAAAGTGAAATGCTCTCTTTTTAAGTTTAAAAATATCCTGTTTTGCTTTAGACCACTTTTACTTGATGTTTCTTTCGCTAAAACTAGCTTAACTTCAAGCTATTATACAATTTAGAATTCTTTGTTGTTGGATAAAAATATCCATTAAAAAAACAAAGACTTTTTCATGAGAAGTTTGTTATAATACAGATTATTCCTGTCCATGAAGACATTAATATTTTTACTGAATTTTTTCCAAACCAGTTCTGCCCGTTTCTTTGGAGGGAGAGCTCTTCATAAACTTCAGATGCTCACTTTTTTGCAGCCTCTTTCATCTTCCAGTTCTTGCAGATTTTTATTTGCTCCAAGTTATCCATAGCATTAGATGGCAGCTTATCCTTAAAACACCCCTGGATAGGATTTTAGGGGACAGCACATTTTGCAGGCTGAACTGCGGTAGCCAGAGAAGTTCAAGACAGTTGGCTCTTCCTATTTCCATGCATGGGGATCATCAGTAGCCCTGCTGTAGGATGCAGCCAGGCTGCCCACACAGGGAGGTCTCAGCCTGCACCCAGCTGAAAAAGCACCAGGGTTGACAGAACAGCACACTGCAATAGCACAGGGATAGGAATGATGCTGCATATCAACATGCAAGGGCAAACTCAAATACATGAGGAAGAACAAGCTATTTAGGCAAGAGAAGAAAACCCTTCCAGGCTCAGAAGGTGGTGTAAACGAAGAACCAAGTGCTTGACAAAGAGACCTTGGAAGACAGAGATATGCCCCTGTCTGATTACAACTTGAACAGCACGACTGAAGACATCCTGGAGAGATTCTTGGCAGATAGGAACGTGCATTCAATAATTTACATCTCCTGAGGATCCACTTCTCCTCTACTGTCATGTCAGCTGGGGTAAAAATAAATCTAACGTAAAGAATAAATTTGCATGGCATTTTTATCTGGAAGGACCCCAACGGAACTTATTTAGCACTTTGCCATCAAAATGTAATCATCGCAAAGGTCAAACACAACAGCTCCTCATATACAACCACAAGAGATCAAATTTATCACGTCCATTAGAAATTGCATGAAAGAGTCATGTTACGAATAAAGCTTATGTCTTCTGGAACGTAGCCAGGACGCTGGGACTAAGAATCGCCATTTGTAAAACCTCCTTGCAAGCCAGAGGAAGAATTCTGATTTTACAGTTTCCCAAGGTAACCCCAACCATCAGATCAGTCTCAAACAGTCCTGTAGTAGTGCGCTCCCACTACAACATCAAACCACGAAGGCAGGCTGTCATGCTACTCAGTGACCCCTGCTCCCACCACCAGGTCTGCAGCTCATTCTGCAAACATCTTTCTTCCAGTTCTCCTCTGGCCATGGCTCAGGTTCATGTGCAAGCTAGGCAAAACAACACACATTTTCCCCTGGCTATATACATACACCAGCAGATGTTTGAGCTGAGATTTTCAAGATGTACAAGAAGGTCTTTTGGTTATGTAAACCCTCTTATGAAAATCTCTACTTTCCCTAGCAAGCGTTGGAGGCCTCCCATCACATACTGTCCAAAAAGAGGCATCCAGAGCATTTTAAGGACAAGGTGTTTTTATCTGAAATACTCAGTGATCTTTTCACAGCAGTGAATTATTAAAACACTTATTGAGCAGTTCCTGAAACGAAACAGATGACTGACCTCTCCAATGTGAATTCAGGCCAAGGGGGTCAACTAAAAACCACTCACACCCTTTGCATTCTCACAGCTCATTAGCAAACACTACTGAAAGAACCCTACGATGTGTCAATGAATGGTAAAAGAATTCACACACACACAAATAAAGAATATTAGGTAATTTCATCTGACCATTATCCTCAATAAGTGCAATTACTAGGAAAGGGCATTTGCTGACTGCCTGCTGATGTATGCTGTTCCTCCCCACTTAGCATTAATACATCCATTGCTTTTATTAGGCAAATAACCAGAGACTCAACTCAAACTTGGCACACTGTTTTGTTAAATATTACACCTAGAGTTATATGGATGGCTGTAACAGTCCAGCAATTGAGAGGCACTGAGCAGTGCTGCTGGGCTCCCAGCCCCCATAGCAGTAGTTCCTACCATCACTTAAAACACAGCTTTGTATCCACAGATTCATTTCCTTCAACTTCACAGGTCATATCCATCCATTCCTCTAACCCGCTATTGTCCCTCTTTGTGATATATCAACATTACATTCTAAACATCAAGATCAAGCAAAATGATTTGTGATGACCACGGATGGGAGAAGTGGAAGGAAACAAAGATCTGTAGAGAGGTTAATTGGCCAAGAAAAGAAGCACTCTGGTTTATATTTCTGCAGAGAAAAATGGCCAGTGCCTGCAAAATCAGTTAAAACTGTGTTTTCAGCATATTCATAAATGTAAACACTGCACATGTTTGATTCTCATTTTCTGGCATTTCCATTGAATTATTCACAGATTTAAAGTCAAGAACCAAATTAGTCACTAAGCCATACATTCTGAGCAGCTGCCATTTATCTCATGTACCAGAACTTGCCCATGAAGAATCTCTAGAGAGCTGGGTTAAGCTATAACAAAAGTGTCCTGATATAACCCTAGTGTAGAAATCATTTAGATAGCTGTAGTACTAGTCTGAAAATTTAATTTTCTCACTGGTATGGTATCTTAAAGTCTGGTATAGGAAGGTTCTTACTGCAAGGTAAGCAGCTCTGAGATATTGCAAATATGGTTTCCTAAAGCTTCTTTTTCACACCAACCCTGAGTCCCCCTGGTGCATACATCTCACTTCAAAGAGCAGGCTCCGTGATTAATGCATACAGAGTTTTTATGACCTTTAATTCTAATTCTGAATCACTGTTTGATTTGGCCGTTATTAAAATGCATTTCTGTTGGCTACTCACAAATCGTTCTGTGGCCTCGAAAGCGTTTGAGAAACACCAGATCTTCTGATGCAGAACAACTCCATTCTCAGATTAGCCCTCCTTTAAGAATCTAGTCTGCTTAAATTTGGAAGGGCCCGAAAGGCAGCAAGGGACAACAATTGTTATTACAAAACGTTTCTTTTGCCCAAGCACTAGAAATCAAGGGGATCAGGATTTTCATGATGCTAAGTGCTGTATAAATACATAATAAATGAAAGTCCGCATCACAAAGAGCACATCTTCTAAAAAGAAGACACATACATAACATCTGCTGAGACAGCTCTGCCTTGGGCTAGTCTTGGCAGAGGTGAAGCACCAGTAATAGATTTGACTCAAACCAGAAACGATACATGGGAACACATGCTGGTTTATAAATATGCAAATACATTAAATTGTTTTGCTATCATACCAGCAGCTACACGTTTTGTGGTGAATAAAGGAAATAAGCCACCTTCCTTGAAGGGAGAACAGCCTAGCAGTCATATTCTGTACTCTTACTGCATAATTGAGGTTGATTTTATGAATGTCATAGAAGAATATATTGAGATGGTCAGCTTGGAATTGCATTATCAATATTTTGAGAGCTATTTATTATGTAAATGAGCCCTTAAATATATATATGTCATGATAGACATATGCCTCATTGACCACAGGTGCCATGGACACCAACCATGGGAACAACTGAATGAAGGTTGTGCTGGATTTTCCCCTCCTACCAGACCCAAACCTGCAACCCCTCACCCAGGACAGGTCCCAGAGCAGAGGATTCACATTGTGCAGCTACTACAGAAGTTCACAACTCATTCACAAAGATCACTTCCGGCTTTTTGATCCTTGCATGTTTACAACACATTTACGACCTACTGGCTATCCAAGGAAACCCGTAAAGAACTCTTTCCAAATAGCGTTTTTGCAAGGAAAATGTCTACGTAAGGATCTGTGTGGAAAATAAGATCCTGAAACACAAAACTGTGCACAGTGAAGAAGAAACTCTACGAAACTATGTCAGTGTTCTTCGGTTTGGGGCAGGTCCACGTTCCACTCCCAGTTTCTGCTTCAGTACTAAGCAATTTTAAACCCTCTTGCATTGGATGGAAACAAACACAGCGCAGTTCACATTCCCAGCTGGGATTTAACGATATTGTAACAATCATCTTCATACTGAGCACTGTTATAAGGCAGAAATTCAGCACCGTGGTTCTTTCCCCATCCCTTGAGGTGCAGGCTTACAGATAAGAGGAACGTGAGAATTCAACTCTTCAAACGTCATGCGTCTCATTAAAGTAATAAATTACAACCTCTAATAAGAGAAAGTGATTTTGTTTTAAATTATTGTGCACGAGAAAAAGCCAACTATGAGCAAGGGAATTACTGAAGGTTACGTTCACTCCTTTATGCACCAACTCCAAGTGGGATTAAATTGCCTTGATACAGATTCAAATTTAATTTCAGAACAATGCATCATATTTCTCTGTGCAATGTCAACCTGAAGAAATAAATTATAAGAAGCAAAAAGGATATAAAAATATGGTATCATATATGACTTGTCTCCACTTCAGCTGAAGGACTTTATTGTTAGTCAAAAAAAGAAGTGAGTCATTTCTCCATCCACTGAACTTCTGACTCTGATACATCTCAATGGCTGATGGGAGACACGGAGCTCTGGGAGAGTCCATCTGCCTCACTTGGAGGACTGTGATGTTTTCATCGGGATTATAAGGACAGCAAATTCGTCTGTGCTATTTATTATTTTTTTTAGCCATAAAGTCAAATACTCCCTTCCACAGCCATGAATCTGACCAGAGTTGACTTGACTCGTTCAGCACAATTGGTGCTTTCTCCCAGTTTACATATATAATTTTATATATTTTTGATATATATTCGTATAGCCAAAGTATGCCATCTGTTTACTACTGTTGAAGATGACTTTCTGAACATGAAGCATTAATGTTATTCTTCCCCAACATTTTTTTCAGGCTTGGACTTGATTCACAACACAGTTCAGCATCCCCGAAGAACTACAACTAATCAGACTCCATTTGAAGTGACCACTTAAAGTAGCAGTGTGACTGTGGCTCTGGATCCTCACGCTAAGAGCAACACTGGAGATTGGCTTTAGATGGTACATTTTAGCTCTCTTGCTCCCTAAGGTCCCTGTGTGAAGCTCCATATCCCAAAGAAAAGACAACCCTGCTACTATGCTCTACTGAAGGGTTATTAGTTTGAGCCAAGTAATTCATGCTTTCAGTTTTTCTTTCAAACACAGCTTCAAGCTTTTGGACAAAGCTTCAATTTCTAACAGCTAAAATTGTGCCCATCAAAAGTGTGGCTGTTTCAGAAAGAACTGCTGTTGGATTCAGTGAATTAGGACGAATTTTTCCTGTCTAAGAGAAGAAATACTTTCACCAGACGATGCCTGAGACATTTTCTTTCCCACCCCCACAAACCATGTGCCACGGAAAAAGTCGCTCAGCAAAAGTCACGTCCTAAATTAGAATGTACTGTAACTGTTGATACTGGAACCCACTACCGAATGGCAGCGTTCTCACATCGCAGACGGCTTTTCCATTCAGCCTAAAGAGCAAGGCTCACAAAAGATAAAAACCAGCAATTGGCATCTTGCAAGGGATGTGTACCCAGCCCTGCTGCAGGGATGGCACTAAGTTGCCTGCACTTGTTCAATGGCTTTTTGCTTATTTTTTGACAAACACACTCAGAGAAGAATGAACGTGCATTTTTAGTTCCCTGTATACTCAGGTTTCTATAGCTTATGGCAGAGAGAAGCTCACATCATACCAGAGATGGTTGAAATTGTTTTTCAGAATAAATAGTTTTCTTATGGGGAAACAAAGTACTTTTCCAAATATGGCTTTTTTTTTTTTTTTCCTATAGAAAATTGTTGAGACTATTTAATTCTTCCACTGAGAAGAAAAACTACAACTTCAACTCCTAGAAACTACAATATTCTGTAAAGGTCCCATGGTGCTTATTTTGGATTGTTTTGCTTTCACCTGCTCTGTCTCCTCATTTTTTGTCCCAAATGCCACATGCAGATCCTTGCACAACCTGTGGTCACCATTAAACATACTGAATATCTACAGAAACAAGTGCACAGACGATGAGAGTCGTCCTGTAAGGCCAGGCACAAGTGTGCATACACGCATAGAAATAAAAAAAATCTGTGTCTCACATATCCCCAAAGTAATTCGGTGAGTCAGGACATGGAAAGCTGTGGCTCTCACCCGAGACAGAAATCACTGGGTGATGAGCAGGAGCACCATACACAACTCATGGAAATGCAGTGAGGTATCAGTTGGCTTCCCAGAGTGGGTACGGCCCTCAGTTTAGAATACAGCTTCACAGGACAGCTACCTGCCCATGCAGCCTTCAGACCTCCAGCTGTTCCTCAAGTTAAGCAAGGTGCAGTAGTTCAGATAAAAGAACCATTTGAGTTTGAAGTGACCTGTCATCTGTTCCAACTCCCTGCAGTGACACCCACAGCTCCATCAGGCTCTCAGAGCCCCGTCCAGCCTGACCTTGGGCATCTCCAGGTTTGGAGCACCCACCACCTCTTTGGGCAATCTATCTTAGTGCCTTGAAGCCTCACCTCACTTACCCCCTGTACTCAGAAACCTGCTGCTATGGGCACTAAGTCACATACACGTGCATGAAGAGTGGCACGCAGGCAGGACTGCACATGTCATTCATGTCTTTGCTTTTGGCTCAGGAAAAATTCAACGTGAACAAAACATCCACAAGGAATAAACCTTCACGATGCTCAGAATAGGACTTTTTCTCCCTCTCGCCACTCTCTTCTCCCTTATTCCCTTCCCTACATTCAGAAATACAGAACATGTATTTTTAATAAGAATACAGATATAGATTTCTAAAGAACCAAGTATGCAACAATTTTTTTCCCCTAGGAAGGCAGCACTGACACAAAGAGAACGCTTCTGAAATCCATCTGGCAGGAGAGACGAATCAGTGTTACTCTGACCATAAATGCTGCAATTACATCTTTGGCTTGAGCAGCAGAGCTCACCTGAAAAGTCTGGGCATGGCAGGGATAGCGTGACTGCACACAGCACACACTGCTGCACGCAGGGGCCAAAGCCATGAATGTTTCATCACCCTGAGCCCCGCAGGACGGGAACCACGCGCAGAGCACCGGGGGAAAACTCATGCTGTGCATCTGCAAATGAGCATCGCCTGCAAACCCTGCCCTGCTCCGGAGGGACCTGCAGGAAACCAGAGTGATACAAAGGGGGAATCAACGTGCTGCTGCTGAGCTTATGAGATGGCTTCCCGCAGTACAGAGGGATACCAAAGAAATAAATTTCATCTTGCAAGTCCAAGGCTTGACCCGACGCTTATTAGGGTCAGTGGGAAACATTCTGCCGATCTCTGAATTTTGATCCAGGTACGCAACGTGCCTTGTATCACTTGGTTTTTTCACAGTAACAACGTGGTTAGAATTAAGTTTTAGCTGTTGGGTCACTGTGATCTCCTTCCACCAGAACACCACCTTGTTTTGGTAGAAGTGGCTTCCAGATTTTTCAAAGACGTTTTTGAGAGAAGAAAAATTTGAAAGTTTCAACCCAGGGAAAACAAACCTGAGAAAAACATTCCTTCTAAAATTCCCCATTGTTACAAACAAAACCTCCCAAAGTAATTCACAAAAAATAACGTTTCTCTACTATTCGGGTAAGAAATGTGTTTTTAAAGTTTCTCCTAATGCATTTTTTGTCCTTCATGTTAGAAACATTGGTTCAGTGCTTTGGTATCACAAAAGGAGACTAAAACGTCATTTACCACATCATAATCCTGATCAGAAAAGGAAGAATTAAGTCAAGCCATTGGGGAAGATTCCAGTAAACAAACTGAAAAGCTTCACTCAGCCACTTGGGTACCAATGTAAAACATGCAGCACTTATTTTGCCTGAAAATATATATATATATATTTTTTTTTTCCCTAAAGTCAGACATTGATTCAGTCTGTGCAAAATGAAATCCTAAATCTGGAAAGGCAGGAAGGGGAAATGGGTGGGAAGAGAAAGATAATTCTATACAAACAAAAATATACATCAACTAGCCAGAAAAATGTTCTGAGCTTAGAGAACAGAGGGCCAGATCCTCAGCAGAGATAAATCAGCCCAATTCCATCACAGTCAATGGAGAGAGAGCGTTTGGCACCAGTTGCCAGTCACATCCACCAACCAAGCTCTCAACCAACTTGTATCTTGGGTCCTACAAAAAGTTTCCTCTCGGAGTATAAAGCCTGTATTTATCCATTGGCCTTACAAAGTATGCACAGCTGTGACATAAGTAACCCCTGCTCTGTTTTTAAATGTATGCAAACATAAAACGAAGAAGAAAAACGACATTAAAATAATGTTAAGGATTTGGCTTGGGGCCACCAAAGCTAGGACATTCCAAGTCAAAGCTGAAACGACATCCTTAACCTTAACTCACCCCATTGTGCCTGGGTATTGCAGCTGCTGAAAGGGGAAAATCAGAGCGGTTACGGTCTGGCGTGTGAATGAGTGCTGAGGGACTCTTAAATCCATGATTATTTGGCTGCCGCACACCATGCACTGGATCCACGTGCTAGCAATCCTTATGCAATCTTTGCTGGGAGAGGAAAAGAAATATCCCTCAGGCTGTGCTTACGCAGTGATGGGACTTCTGGAGAAAGTAAGGAGGCCGCTAATTTTAATTAATGCAAGATCTGTAATTGCCTTTGGTCAGGGGAAAAGGAGCAGAAAGGGTCTGGAAAGGTAACCCAGCATATGTGTGATCAGCACAAGCCCTGAGGAGCTCCTTGCAGGGTGATGCAGGTGAATGCTTCGCTGCTCAGCTGTTGCCCACTCCAGGGCTCTTGAGCAGAGGGTCTTTCTGACAAGAAAGGAATTCCTCAGAAATCTTCTTCATTCAAAGTTTCAATACAGCAAACCCAAATCTCTTGGAAAAATCAAAGCTGTTTTTCTGTTTTCCAGGGGAAAGTTGAGGCATTGGACAAACTGAGAATTTGGTTGAACTGGATTTTTTTTTAAATGCAGTTCCTCAGTTGGAGATTGGCTCCTCCCTTTCTCCCTATATTTTTGTTACCCATTCCATCTCTTCCTACTCCAAACAGGAGTCTTAAAATAGTAAAAATAAGAATAGAAGACAACAGAAAAGAGAAAGCAAGAATACAAAAACAATCTGATTTTGAACACAACCTTCCAGCTCATGTTTAGTCAGTGCCATTGCAGTGCTGGAACCTGCGGGTAAAAACAATAAAAAAGCCTCCAGCGCATGCATGTCTGCATGCAGACAAATAATACACAAATATTTAAAGTATAACCTACTACTTGCTTGATTTAAGTGACAAACAACCATAGCAAAGCTGGTCAAGGCAGTCTTTTGGCTTACAAGTGCTGGCACACTTGGCAGACAAGGCTCTCTCCAGCACTGATTTTCTTTACTTTATGGCTGCTTCTGGATTTAGCACTCAAGTTATTTGGGACAGCAAGCAAGAGCTGGAAGCACAAACACAACCTTTTACTGAGATGGTCTCCAGGAACTTGTCTCTACATTCAGCTCCGCCATTCCTCCAAGCAGCCCCACACACTATCAGCTCCCAGCTGGATAATGCACAATAAAAGGTATAAGCATTATTTTTACAGGATGTATTACTATGTCTGAACCTCTCTGTTCCCACAGGGATGGAAAAATAGCTGACTTGGTACAACAACCCCTTCGTATTTCTCTGCTTACACAGACATTTATGCCTATGTAAATCAAGCCCTGAGCTCAGGGTGAGAAGAGACATGAATGAGAAGACCTGAGGGCTTGGGTGCTCTGCTCTGCCATATCCCCCACCCGAATCTTAACACTATAGCAAACTGGAGTAAATTGGAGCAACCCACAGAACAGAGTATGTTCTGCAAGAAACAAACCATGCTTCAGATGGCTGTGACCAGACGCATATATCTAGCAATCTTCTTTACAAGACAGACACAGTGAAACAGAAGCAAAATGCTCATAGCCATGTTCAGGGCTGTGCATGGGGCAGACATCTTCCCAAGGACCCGGTGGAAAACTTTGTGTCTTCAGTGAACAAACATCTCCCAACTATTCTCATTTCTCAGACTTTCAGCTGCTGCTATGAATGCTTCTCTTCAACATGAAGGTGGTGGAATGGTGCAAGAAGAGATCGCACTAATTATTTAATCGCAAAAAAAATAAGGTCCATTGGAAAATACTGGTGAGTAGTCATATTTAACAGTCTGGCCATTATGTTTGATTAAAATACAGTCCAAAAAATATTAATTGGGCTAGTCACACAGACAGCTTTATGTCCTGCAGCAATTCATGTAATAACAAATTGATTTTATGCGAGACATTGAACTGAAAAAAAAAAAGGAGAAACTGGAAATAGCGCCTGAATGCATTATGCATCTTTAGTCTGAAGTTATAATGTATGTATGGCATAAAACGCTGGAGAGAAACAGAGTGGTTCCTTCAATAGCAGAATGGAACCTAATTCATTTAGTGTCCTTTGAATATTTAAACTCCTCCATTTCACATTCATGTAATTTCGCTCAAACACTAAATGCTAGGCAGACTTCAATATTAAATCCCCCATACTAAATTTACAATACGGTGACAAGTTAAAGCAGCTTTTATATAGAAATGCCTCCAGCTAAAATAAGAGACAGTTGTATTTCAGCTCCTAACAGACAATTCTGCACAACCAAAGTCACTTCCAGAAATAACAGCACCTTCTACTCCTCTTCACAGGCAAAGCCAGAAAAAAGTTATATGGACAGAAGTCTGATTCAAGCCCCTAAATCAAGTCCAGTAGGAGTTTTGTGCTGTGACTTCAGTGGGATCTTGCCAGTTACTGAAAGGCCCAGAACTGTGTGTACCCATCCCTGGAGGTGCCCAAGGCCATGGATGGGCTCTGGGCAGCCTGAGCTGGGGGGCAGCCAGCCCATGGCAAGGCTTGGAGCTCTATGACCTTTAAGGTTCCTTCCAACCCAACCATTCCATGATTCTGTGAAAGGCTGAGAACAGAGCAAGGGGCTCAGATGACAGGAAGCACTCATGTGAAAGTGTTTTACATAGAAACAGAAAATATTTTCCATCCTTGTCTGAATTATTTCCAGATTTTATTTTTTTTTCCCCCCAGATGTCTCTGAGAAGGATACACAGCTACCAACTTGGGCCTGGGGAAATAAGAGGACTCAGCTCAGTATGGCTCTGGTCTGATTAGGAGATGCTGGGGAAGCTGGGTATAAGAATTTGACAAGAAAATCTGAACGCTGTGTTTGGATATGTGCAAATACCCAGAGCACTTCTGCAAGTTTTGGACCACTTCACCGCAATGTTTGCACGGAGCAATGAGAACAACCAGCTGTCTGAGTGCCTTCATACTCAATTCCTCTCACTGTTTCCACTTGTAGCTTCTGCATAAAGCAAGAGATGGTCTGAAAATAATCTCAATAGAGCTCAAATTCATTTCAGCAAAATTGGAAGTACAGAAGAGAGCCTTAAGGCACTTAGATTAACAAAAGACGGGACTCGGGCGCTAACATCCAGAGGAAAATCCAAGGCCAGCAGAGATGTAACAACGCGTGCTCACAGCACAGGGCACAAAGAGCAGTGGGAAGCACTTAGTTTGCTCCATCTGGGTGAAAGGGGAGCTAAAGAAAAGGCTGATGAAGTCTCAAAGTCTTCCACCACCTAATGGGGATCCTGAGAAGATGGAACTCAGTGCTTCTTAGAAGTGCACAAAGAAGCAAGACAAAATGCACAGGTTGCAGTAGGGGAAACTGCAAAGGGGATAAACTAAGAGCGAGTAACAGAACAGACTGGTCAGAGAGACTGCAATCTCCATTCTCAAAGACACCCAAACCACAGCTTTGCTAAGCTCTGAGCAACCCCATTTAACAGGATCAGCCCTACTGTGGGCAGGGGCCAGACCAGGAACATCCCAACAATCCCACCTGCCATCAAGCTCAATCATTCTATGATGCTACATTCCATCTTGTATTCAGAGAGTATTTTTTCCTGGGATAAGAGAGAGTCAGTCTTTCAGTGAATAAAAAGATTGCTACGGATTAAGTATGAACAAAATTAAATCCAAAATCCAACTGCATGTCTCTGCCCCTCAGCATAAAGCATCTGACAGTGAGCACATCTAGCAAGCAGGTGTGAAATAAGAACACTCTCTATAGCAGAATTTTGATGCCTCTGGTTTGGCAATACGGGCAGTATGCACAAAAATGATTGAGAAGAAGTTGGAAGAGATACTCAGCTTTAACATACTCATCACAATGGGCCAGTCGCTGGTTCAGATCCAGTCTGAATGGCGACAGCACAGAATCCAAACGGGGTGAGCAGGCACTGATAAAAAAACCTACAGCAGTCAGACGCAAAGGGAGATCTGCCAAGTGAATGAATGCTTCTGGTGGCTCAGCACGTGAGGAGCTCAGTCAGAAAGCAAATGGTGAAGCCTGTAGGCTCCACACTGACCTGCAGTGAGGTTTCATGGCTCTATACACAACGTACGGTGCAGAAAAGGAATGCAGTGTTCAGTGTGCATTGCACAACCGCTGTTTCCTACACCCTCCTCCTCAAGCAATGCATTCATTCCCCAAAGGAATTTTCCAGTCTGAGGAGCAAAACAAGCCAAGAATGTGTTAAAACAGGTGTTTCAATCAGCCCTGGGTACAATCTTAGTCCAACTGAGATTAAAAATATTTGCGAATGATGTAATAAAAGATAATAAGTTTTCGCTGTATATTCCCCTCCACCCACGTAGTAAGTCAGCCTGTGTGGAGGCCGTCTGCTCTCTCTTCCCATAAAGCACGTGCTTGGGTTCAAGGGCCAGAGTCAGCTCTGACTGGTGCCAAATTAAGCTACAGCAGCCCAGGATGCTGAGGAACCAGCAATGGCAAGTCTGGACTTCGAAGGAAGGAGGAAGTTTGTGATAACACAGCATTGTTTGCATCCACTCCCATGGTGGGTGTTAACTCCATAGGCAGTAAGCAATAAGCAAAAAAGCATTTGCAGTTGGAAAGTTGTTTCATTAGCAGAGAATGAGGCAACCAGTCAAACATGCCATGCTATTTGTTTCCAGCCTCTGCATGCTTTAGCCTCACCAGTGATACAAAATGCCTTAAAAACGAGAACTGATCCCCTCTCCCCACTTCCATTTGTCATGCTGCAGAAGAGTGGTGCTGCTAACTTACCTGGTTAACACACGAATGCGTTGCGATGCACATCGCTACAGCTGCTATAGAAACCCTAATAGGGCCTGACTGATGATCTCTGCAGATGCAACTTAGAAAGAATAAGAGCTCTTCATATTCTCTCTACCTGTCATTAGAAAATAAACACTCCAGAGCTTGCAGTCAATTTTCCCGGGGTGTGAAATTTGCCAGCAAGTCAAAGTGTACCCCAAGATCAATACTGAGGTATTACATGCATTATTACTGCTCTATTTGTTGCCTCCATCAACTGTACTATTATGTGGTTTGTCACAGCAAACTGCTTACAGAGACTCTCAGCACAAGAAACGCAACACAAAAGCCTCTTCCAGACGAAATGAAGGCTGTTAATAGACAACTCAGATCATTGCCATCCTGTATCCTGATCTTAAGACCAGACTGCTTCACTTGGAAAATATCACATCACTTTACATTCCACTCTCTCCAGCTATAAATCATTGTTTAAGACCTACCTGATTTAAATTTGGAGAGCATTCATCTGTCAGGCTCCACATCTCCAGCACCTTTAGTGCCAAACAGCCCCAGGTGTTCTTATCAAGTACTCACATTAACAGCTCAATTAATTATGAGTTAGCCAGATCAAACAGGCCAGTCTCTAGCTTGGCAGGTATCTGATGTTCAGATATCCTACCTATGCAAACTTTACAAAGTCAAGCAATTTCAGATTCCAGAGAGCTCAGATCAATACCCCATTAGGGTGCTGAGCTAATCTCTTCACTTGGAAAACTCAAGAAAAAGAGTGCAGAATCTGCTGTTTATCAATTCATCGGTGGAATTAAAACAGAAAAACAACTCACTAGGTATTAATGGGTATGTTAGCAAAGAGTGGAAACTGGGAGGCAGGGAATTGCAAACCTCTATGAAACCAACACAAATCAGCGAGCAGTGCCTGCTCAGTGCATGTCAGAATCACCACATGGATGCAGCCCTTCGCAGGTGCTCAGAGGACAAGATATTCCTGGCAGGGAGGCAGGGGATCAGCAAAGAAGCCACCCAGCTCTACTCACCTCTTTGTAAATCTCAGCCTAGCTGAAGAGAACCCCATGAATAGACTGATGGTACAGCAGCTTCAGCAGCCTTGGTACCTGACAAACATTGCTGGGGACACTTCTGTGTTCACCAAAGCTTTGCTAACCAAGTAGAACCATTTGTCTTCTGAGTTCACCCCATTCACTCTTCCAGGCTAACGATGCTGGGAAGAGACACAAGACATTGGTCCTCCAGATGTAAGCTCTGTACATGGGATGTTGTGCAAGGTCCTGCAGCCCCTGCTCGCTGCTTTGGAATCCTTAAAAACCCTTCATGCTCAAATGGTTTGTGATACCCCCACGTTTAGAGAGAAGGACAAATAAAAGCCAGAATTAATCCTGGCTGCAAAGAAAGGGAAGGAATCATAGAATTAATTATAGAATGTCTTGGATTGGAAGGAACCCCAAGGATCATCAAGCTCCAATCCCCCTGCCATAGGCAGGGCTGCCAACTTCCATGTATAATGCTAGACCAGGCTACCCAGGGCCCCATCCAACCTGGCCTTGAACACCTCCAGGGATGGACGGGGCATCCACAGCCTCTCTGGGCAGCTGTTCCAGCACCTCACCTCTCTCATATTAAAGAACTTCCCCCTGATGTCCAACCTAAATCTTCCCTCCTTCAACTTAAAACCATTTCCCCTTACCCTGCTGTTATCTACCCTTCCAAAGAGGTGACTCCCCAACTTCCTTTTTTCCCCCCCATGGAAAAACATGCATTCTGAGACAATGCTACAAGTCCTCAGCATTGCAGAGTTCCAAATCTCAGATCTCTTCTCACATAAATTTTAGGACCTTTTCCAATCGCTGCTTTTAGTTACCTGAGCTTTGGCAAATCAAATGTGTCATCTACAAGCTCGGGGATGACAAAGCCCTTGTGATTTTTTATTTTGTTGTTGTCAGTGACGCAGGTTTTCATTTTAAACTATTTAAAGAACTGAGTCACAGGTGCCTCCGGAAGAGCAGTACTTAGCATTTATGGCAAATAACACTACCCAGAGCATTACAAGCAAAGGCTAATCTATCTTCCTAGGAAACATATGAGATAAGAAAGCACTATCTGAGTAATGTATTATTGGTCAGATTCCACGTACCTACAGGTACAGAGGAATATGCCTTCATAAGGGTCATTCTTGCAGGAGCTTAAGGGACAGAGAAATGCCCTAGCTGTGATGGGCAGACAGCTGCTGCCCCTTCAGTCCCCCATGGGCAGCCCAGACTGCTCACCCGGGAATTGAAATCAGCCTGGCTTCTCCTTCAATGGGGACAGAGATCCTCCTCTGGGTGGCGGTCCACAGCTCTGGGTTCACAATCTCTTTGCAAAAGTACATTTCTGATGGCAATAGATACAGCGTGTACAGTTTGCATTAGATACAAACACACTAATTCCTCCAGAAGCATCGATTTCGACTGCCACAGGAAAATAAGTGAAATATAAATAAAAGGAGATGCATTTTCTCTTCAGTTTTGCTTTTCCTCGTTCTTGGTTGTTTGTTTTATGATGAATCGTCTGTTACCATCTTTCACTAAGAAACTTCACCTCATCCACCAGGGCTTTCGTCATGGCTGAAAGTACCATGGTAATTGTTTTCCTCTTCCATTATCATTTATCTTTTATAAAGAGGTGTTAACACTGACACTTGCATTTGAAAGGCAGTTTTTCTTATTGAAAGCTTAGCTTCAGAGTAATGGGGAAGATTAGAATGTCTTTAAATTTTCTCATTTCTTTACAAAAACATGACAGATAAAGGATTTCAAACATCCAATTCGCTCATTCGAAGTACCATCTTTAATTAAATGAAGTAGAACACCTATCCTTCCTAATGGATACTTTCGAGTTTCCCAACTATGGATTCCTCTCAGGAGCCTCCACCCTCAGTTTGCTGGTCTCCAGCATATCTCTGGACGACATTTGGAGGTTTTTACAGAGCTCTGGAGTGACAAGCTAAATGACGAATACTTCCATAAAAAATATAAAGGCCAAGAAAACCTCTTTAGCTACAGAACATTGTGCTGACCATAAGCGAGTCTTCTCTCCCTCCTCCTTTATTTTTGAGAGAAGAAATATCTCTAACGTGTTTGTTTGTTTCTACTTGGGATTGTTTGCTTCTGTGTAGAGGAGGTAACAACAAAGGCTGTAGCACTTCAGCAGCAGCTCTGTGCACTCTGTAATATTAGATATATGAGATCTGTAGAGGAAGAGATGGATGGCAGTGTGATTCACCCGTGTAGCTTTCCCAAGGCAAACGAGCAGCACAATGCAAATTTGAAATCCCCATGCCTACCCAACAACAAAAAAAAAAACAATGCAAAACTATTAGTCACAGTGACTTGTAAACATAAAGGAAACAAACAGAACGATAGCCAGGAAAAATGGGATAAATTGGAAGTTGTGAATTACTCTCATGAAAATGAGAAGATGAGCACATTTTACATCCTTACAGACACAGCATGCATGAAAGGGAATCACTGTTTATACAGCATTGGACTTAAACAGATGCTTCATGCATCAAAGTTCACTGCCAATAATTCTCTTCAGTGAATACCACGAAGGTGAGAAGCAGAGCTCAAATGTAAAACCGCCTGCAAAATGATTTCGGATGCAGAAAGCAAGCAAACAAGAAATGCAATCTTTTTTCCCCACCCTACAAATCCATATCCATGACAGTACCCTTCAAGGTCGTTTGCACAAAGTAGGTCAAGAGCTTCAGACAGATGCATGGTTTTCAAGTGGGCACTGTGGCTCAGTGCATCATGGTTTCTGCTTCATGAACATTTTGTTACCCAGTTCTAAGGCACGATGCATTGTAATTCATAACAATAGGATTACAAAGCACTGGGATTGTAAAGGCTTTGGAGCAGGGGCCATTTCTTGAGCTGGTACAGCACCAAGCACAATGGGGTTTTGTTCATTACGGAGGTTCCTCAGTGCTATGACGTTAATAAATTCTGATGTTCTGATTTCCAGAAATATCAAACACCTGCAGCTGCCATTTGATAATGGGGCAGTTTGTTATTAATTATTCTCGTGCTTAAAATGCTTCAGTTGCCCAGTCAGGGAGCAGGAATGATTCTACCTCAGTGTAAAGCAACCAATGCAACGAAAGCAAAAGGGGGGCTGATTTGTGACTACCTAACCACTATGAAGGCATTAAGTTGTTAATGCAGTTGGCAATGAGCATGTTGGTCGATTTTAGTGCTAAGCATTCAGGGTTCTTGAAAACAGCAAGTTGATTTCTGCCAAGCTGCAGCTTGGCTGATTCCTTCCATACATCCCTACCTCACAGTCTTGTTATTTGTAGGAAGCTGAGTGCTGAGCTGGAATAAGTCAGAGCATATATATTAGTCTATGGAAATACACTAATTTTTACCAGCTGAACATTTGTACCAGAAGCCCTAGCTCTCTGCAATAAACATTAACTGCATGAAATATTACTTAAATTAACAGAACTGGTACTGCTGAATTTTTTTGTTTTTAATGTAAAATACTTATCACTTCTTCCATTTTGCACTTCCAGAAATTCAGAAGTGTTTTCATTGAGCTCATGTTCCCTTTTTCCCCAACTATCCCAACTGCCAACCCAGCAGCACAGGCACATGCTGGGCTCACGTGGAGGCAACCCAGGTCTGGGCTGGTTGGCAATGAGCTCGACAGAACAGTGCTTACTCTTCTGTAACACTGATCAGTCCTCATGCTGCTTCAGCTAAAGCCTGGAAAATAGCAAACCTAACAGTCTGCAGCTCTGAGATGTTAAGCAAGCCAGCGTTCTAGGTAAAGAACATCATTAAAAGGAAGCAGAATAGAGAAAAGGAAAAACAGACCTGGTCAGGAGGTAAGGCAGGAAAGGAATGGCATGTTGGACTCTAGAATTTTCATGGTAATAATGAGATTGGGGTTCAATAACACAACAGTAATCATTAAGCTTACAGAAGTAAAACAAGAATATTCATCCCAACCTTATGCCATTTCTGTCTGCAGACTTGGACTGGAAGACTTACAGCCCTTCAGCTGCCTTTAGTGCCTGTCCTTCCTCTCGTACCAGCAATGCCACAAGAATGAAAGCAGCTGGCAAAATTGAAAAGCAACCCAGAAAAAGAAAACAGAGAAATAATTAACCACAGTTCTGTGAAATTCAAACAATTAGAACAGGGAGAAAAAAAAGAAAATTATATAAGTTTCTTATTAGTCTGCATTTGCAATAACCACACTGGTTCTTCAACCCCATATGCCCAACCTGATGCTACTCTCCAACACCAAGTCTTGTCATACTGCAGTTCAATGGCTGAACAAAGCCTGTCAAATTCTGGAAGCTTCAGATATGGCAAAATTGAGGAAGCTGCCTAGCATAGTTTAATCTCTGGATGAGAGAACAGGATGATTCCCAAGCCTCAGAGGAAGAATGTGAACCTTCACCCATGAGAAGGAATTCCCCTTAATGTACAGCCGTGGGGAAAGTCCTCCACCCTGGTTCCTGGATACTGGCAATAGGCTGAGGGCCAGCATCATGCTTTGCCATAGCCTTTATATGGTCAACATGGGAAATGACTAATGGAAACCACCATTTCTGGCTTCTGTCAAAAGTAGCTAAGAATAACAAATAGCTATGTCAATCCCCAATTCTAACTGGAGTGAGAAATTTCCCCCAGAGAATAAGAAAACACGAGAACTATAGGGACAGATCAAGCGGATTCCCCTAATGATATCCCTGTTCTCCTTGGAAAGCCTTCTTTTTTTTTTTTTTTTTTCTTTTTTTTTTTTTTTTTCCAGAGAAAAGAGTCACAGGGTAAATATGACACTTGTTTCAGTGGTGCCTTTCCCCATTGAAAATAGATACATTCCTGCAAGTCCCTAAAGGAGACAGCAAAAACAAACACGCGCAAGACATCAGCACTCAGGGCCAAAGGGAATACAACCAGGATGGGATATTTGTAAAGAAAATTATATAGGGAAAAGGACTTTGCCTCTGTCCTACAGTCTTGTTGAGAAAGATGGTAGCTAGAAGAGCACAAATGTCACAGATCCATAGAATGGTTTGGGCTAGAAGGGCCCCCGAAGATGATCTGGTTCCAACTCCCTGCTGCAGTGTTGCCAACTGCTAGAACACCTTTCTGTAAAAGAGTCAGAAATCACAATAAACACTACTGAAATAATTCCCCTGCATTCAGCTGTTAGTCTGGCGTTGCATACGTGCAGGCCCTGTACACCCAGAGGCACAGCAAACCTAAACCACACTGGGGGCAAGCAGAAGGAAAGCCAAGCAGCGCCCTGCATGATGCAGCTGCACACCAGCATGGCCCAGCATCTTCTCCTTCCCTAAGCAGCACCTTCTCAATGCAGTTACATTTATTCTACAAGGTTACCCTTCTCATTTGCTCACCAACTGAAATCACTGCTCACCATGAGATCACAGCTCCAAAGTAACCCCAAAAAAGCTCTGCATATGACACCAAGAGCATGAAAGCAAGAAAATGCACATCCATCGTGTCAATATAAATATTTCAGACAAATAAATCAGAGCAGCACATACAAAACAATGCAGGACAGTCCCATGCAGCACCTTCCGCCAGAGGCACTGCTGAGCAGCTTCCCTTCCTCATTTTGCTGATTGCTTTACACTGTGAATATTACCACATTATTTCCGCTAGGCTAAAGCTTCTAAATTAGAGATTCCAAATACACAAATCTTTTCCAACAGAACGTTTTCCCCGCTAATTGTGGAGGATGACACTTCTACAAGTGCTGTCCAATCACGTTGCTTTTTCATGATGGAAAGCAATCTTTTTTCTCTCCCCGCTGCACACACCACCAAGCTCATCTGCTCTGCAAGGACCAAGAGCTGAGTCAACCCTGCTGGGATCCAGCCCCTAGGCTTAAACACCGTGCGTGCTTCTGTCTCTCTCATTATCTAAAGCAATTAGTAGGGAGAAGGAAAAGACAGCATTAGAGCTGGCAGTTTCCTAACCTCATCCCCTGGCATGACATCTCCCAGAAATGCCTGTATTTCCATGAGCTGGTCTTAAGCCACAAATGTTGGATCCAGACACTGGTGCGCATCGCCATCAATTCCTTAGCTTGAAGCTCACCAGAATAAGCAGTTCAGCTCAGACATATCAATAAGTTGACCTGAAATGAAGTTCGTTGTTCCTAATCTCCCCAGTGAGGTCTCTGAAAAGTTCAAGATCAGAAAAGCTCTCTCATGTCTAAACTGCATCGCTTACTCTGATGAGCTCCAAGCTTCCGGTGGGCCTGGAAAAATAACTGTCGCAGGCAACGTGTTTCTGAGATGCTTGCCCCATTCTACTCAGTGGCACCAGGTTCACTTAAAAAAAAACCTTTGTAGATGAGTTAGGAACAGACTAATCTAGGCTACAGCCTGGTAATCTTGATTAAGTCTATGTTTAGGGACACTGATGCTTTGATAAAAAGTGAATTTTAAACCCATTTAGAGCAATAAAACCACTTAGGTGGTATCTTTCTTGGAAGTCTGAATCATTGCTCAAGCTCAGCCCGATAAGGGTATCACTTCAAATTGCCTACCTGCATTTAGAGTTGATAAATACAAAAGAGTGACTTTGGTTCTCAATGAAGGATTTATGTCCAGGTATAATCTGTTACCTTGGAAAGCAGACAAGCACCAAAGAGATGCTACAAAGTTTGTCAAAGAAAAGCTGTCAATCTTGAGAAATTATTTCCTTAACCCTCCCAGTGGAGCTGGAACAATGGGGATCCCTTAGGATTTACTCTGCAACTTCAGGAAAGCCACTTTTGGTGCAGATCTTCAGCTGAGGGTCAGCAGGCTTTAAAGGTCTCTGCTGGACTTGGGAACACTGGGCAGCACATCACCTTCCCTTCTTAAGAAAAGGGCTGAGGAGGCAGTGAGCAGGATATGGAGTTGGCCTCTGCTTTGCTAATTCTCTGCAGACTCCCCAATCTCTTTTATTACCAGGACTTAAAGCTGTGCTACACGGAGCCAACGGGGATTTGAACATCACTCAGCAAACCAGCTGACTTTGATGGGAATTACTCAAAGTTCATGTAAGGGCTGGAGGACTCGACAAAAAGAGGGGAAAGAGTGGAGGAGGATATTACATTTTTGGATGTAGATTTTTGGCTAAAGAACATATGAGATGCAAAAAGCCACTAAAGAACACGTGGAGGCTGCCTGGATTTCTCCTGAGCCCCTTTGCCTCTTGGCTGGCTTCAGATTCAGGTCCTCAGATCTTCATTCAGGTCTCCAGAGGCTTTCAGTAGGGCCTGGATTTTGATGCAGCCCAGGCAGAGATGTAGGTGAAATTTAAATTCTGAATAAAAGCCTAAACTGATCATTATATTAACCCAGGAAGCTGTTTACTCTTAGGGGAATGTTCAAGAGCAGAGCTGTTACAGATTTTGCAGCATCATCTGCTTAGCAAGCAGGTGAGCATATTACCAGGCTCCGCAGCCTCTGCTGTTTTGGGAGAAATTTTGTGGCAATCCTTGTAATATTTATCACACCTCTCTGCCTCTCATTAGCATGTTTTCTGGATAAACGATAAAATAGTGTTGATATTACCCATTATCACCATCTGCTATCACATCAGAAGAGAGCAGATTTTGTGCTTACGCTGATAAACTTCTACATGAGCTGCGTTAAGGGGGGTTTGACCAGGAGACCAGACCTGGCAGTTCTCACCTATGTCAAGTCATATAATGGCCCTAGTTTAGCTGCATGGTATTGGGGGGTATCATAAACATCACATAAAGAAAAAAAAAAAAAAAAAAAAAAAAACCAGAACAGAGATTATGAACAAAGCACCAGGACATGAACCAACCCAAACAGTTCAGAACACCAGTGTAATCCTTCACCTAAACATGGACTCAGACTCTCCATAAGAGCACACGCACTGATCCTTAGACTACAGGGGCAGAAACAGCAGCACCAAAGCCCAAGATAAGATGCAAGAAAGATGCAATTCAGCATTCCTGGTCAGCCTCAGCTCCCCTCAGGCCTCTGTATGTAACAGGAGGTTTGAGAACCATGAGTTCAGGGCTGCCTTTCTGGAGCTTTGTGACAATATATTGCTTTAAAAAGTTTTATATTTTCCAGCTTTTATTCCCATCCAGAGCAGAAAACACTGAAAGAAGGGAAGACTACAACAAGTGAAGCTCATTGATGTTTGTAAACATCCATTATTTGCCATATGCTTTCCAATAATTTAAGCAGATGAAACCCTGCTCTAAGGAACTCAAACAGCAGATGGGCATATGCTACAGAGAAGAGTGGAAAAAAACATGGATTTGTTTTACAAGGAGGTAGAGAAAACCTACACAAGGCATCTTTAATTCAGTGAGCCTGTGTACTAAAAGCAACAAAGCAAGACTTGCAAAGATTAAACCTGCCTACATACAAAGACTCAGATTCTCTTGGTGCACCCTGCACTAATGCACAGACTTAGGTTGCAGATCCATCAGCCCTAGAGCTACCTGGACGACAGCTGTGTTGTAAGCATGTTTGTTTCCTTTCAACACGGAAAAAACAGAACTTGCATCAACTGCAATGAACCTACTTTGCCAGCTCTGTCTAGCTTCCCTCAAAGTAACATTTTTGCATCCATGTTTCTGTCTCAGACTGCAAGATTTGATTCCCAGAAAAGAGTTTTAAAAATCACACCATCTTTTACTACCTGTTCTGAGAAACAGGAACCTCCAGCATAGCTGAAAGCCAGATTTAATGCATAGCAAAAAAAAAAAAAAAAAAAAAAAAAAAAAAAAAAAAAAAGACTTCCCTTTGGTGCTTGATGTGCTCACTGCCTCTGCCAAATAGCAGGTACAGAAGCATCTCTCTCCCCTGGACTCTGAAGCCGTTCCCCTTGCCAAGAGGAGAAAGGCTCCTGAGAAGGAAGAGCTGTGCTGGCCCATTTCAGTAATTGATGCTACAATAAAAGTTCTGGCCCGGTGCCTGGTTAAGACACTGCACTGAACCTAGATGCCAGGGGCTTCTTTAACTGCTCATGCTCACTGGGACCTTCTCGAGACATTCTAAAAGCTACAGAGGCAGCGCTGCTGCTAGAAATGTTTATTCCCCATCCCCTCCATAGGACACACAGCATTTCAGGAGCCACAGGTGGTGGAAGCTGCCCTCTGAAAAGAACCTGCCTTAGGTTGCTGGGTTCCCTCAGACAAAGCCAACTTCATCAGCCCTCAACACCGTATAGGTACACATACGCTGTATTCAACACAGAGGTACACATGCTGTTGATATTTGTTTTACTACAGAAATCAGTTTCCTGGTTACTCTTTTGTCTGGCAGAAGAGCACTTTCACATGGCTGAGTTGGCTCACAGCAGTTACTCGTTCCCAACTAAGGGTCATTCCATGGCACAAAGAGGCTGAACACAGCCTTCCTTCATCACTCGGTCACCAAGCCCATCATCCCCACACAACTCCCACAGGCACTACAGAAAAAACCTAGACCACAGTGCTGAAAAGGAAGAAAGCTCAAATGACCTTAAAGAAAAGCAACAGATTAAGCCTCAACAAAAAAGAGAACATGCAACCCATGTTGAGCTGTTGTTCTAAAAAGACTATGAAGAAAGAGTGGGAAAGAGTCCATGCAAGTTGACATTAAGAGCATGCAAATTGCAGACCAGCTCCTCTGGAAGATGAGACTTCCCTCAAACCCTGGCCAAAGCTCAAATGAATTTTCATGTCTGTAAGAGTAACTGACAAAGGCACACAGCCCTGCAGGTTGGCAGCTGTGCAGGGGCCACCCAAGCCACCTTCAGTGGAAGAGATGACACCAAGACAGGAGGTGACAGCAGTCACCGCCAGCAGCCTCCAGGAACTCATTTTGTGCTGTCACTCAGAAGAGCTCAAAGCTGAAAGACTCTGTGACCTGATGCAAAGTTGGGGAAGATTCATCTGAGAGGACTGACAGAAAGGGGCCGAGCAGCATTTGATGTCTGAGGTCTAAAGCACATCAATTCCTTGTAGCCTGCTCACGGGTTCTGTGAGTCAAGGTGGAGCACAAATAGCTTTAGCTGAGTTTTGTGATATAATACTAAGAGCCAGAAGAAAGAGTCTACATTTCGAGTGTCGGACTTGCAGTGAAGAAGTCACACCTTCTATGCTTTCTTCCATGTCATTTTAAAAATCCAATAAATGAATATACACAAAATAAGGCTGATAGTGAGGAGATATTGATTCTAAACAAGATCTGACCGAGCAAAGAAGAGCTAAATGAGTTAGAGAATAAGAAAATTGATGTCTGAGGCCTCAGCCAGGCACATTTCCACAGAAATGCAGCTCAGGCAAGCAATTCTGGGACAGAAACAAGAGCGTGCCTTTTTCTCTACCTGACTTGGCCTTGGTGTGAGGTGAGCAAAATTTAGTGCTGCCCCAGCACTTCAGTTGTGGTATCAGTTTTTTCAGGCTGTCCTTGTTCACATCAATCACGGCACTGTTCACATACACAAAGGGACCAACACCATAAGCCATGGGATACTCATGCTCCAAGCATGCCCAACCATACCCTGTGCCAACCTGCCAGTTAACGTAACTCAGCGGCTTCCCAAAAATTGACACTGGAATTTTACTTAGAAGCAGCCTCCAACCTTCAGTCCAACACAAGTACACACAGCTCCTCATTGCCATAGGCCCCTCCAGCACAGTTATTTTACAAAGACCACTTCTGATCTCACTGGCAGCCCATTAAGACAGAAGCAACCACAGGGAAGCTAACAGCACAAATTCTCATCTCACTTAAGTCACCTCCTTTGATTTGCATGAGCTGCATCTGCACCACGTCAGGATGAGGGCTGAAGTAGGGTTACAGCCCTTAAGTTCCTTGCTTCAAAAATAAGCTGCATCCCTCTGTCACTGTGTTTGCAAAGCGGAGGCTAAAGGATAACATCCACACTGCCTGAAGGCCCGCTCTTCAAAAACCTCTCCTAGGAATCCATCAGGTAGCCAAGAAAAATTTCCAGCTACCTAAATTACTTTCAGACCTGGTTTTGATATATGTTATTATGGAGGCCTCAATGCTGAGAGCTGTTCCACTTTGTTTCTCAGTGCAGAGAGTTGTTCCAGTTGTTTTTAATCAAACTGCTTAATTACAAAATGCTGGGGGACTTACTGCTTCTTTTTAGGTTTGTTCATTAATCTGCGTTAGATTTTGCTCAAATGAGTAATGGCATCCAGCCAGCCTGCTTCACAAAACTAACATTTAAAGAAGTAAATAACTGAAAATGGTTAAAAGGCATAATTATTTTTCTAATGCATCATCTAATTAATCCGTGAAGCTCACTGAAACAAGCTCTAATTGAAGAAAATACCTTAACAAGATTTTCAAAAGGAATGATTAGACATGGTTAGGAATAGGAATACTGCCATACCAGCCAGTGAAATCAAGCTGCAAAGTCACTCTCGCGTTTCTATATATAAGCCAACCACAGGCAGGGGCTGAGAAGGGCTTCTGTCTGCCTGGCATGAGCAGCCCAACGCAACACAGCGTTGTTTGCGTCGGGCTGAGGCATGGCATGTCAGCCGTTATCAAAGACAAGGTCCATCTAATCTCGTTATCGTTCATCTGCTTGCTTATGGCAGTTCCAATATTGCTGTGTAACATCAGAGGAATGTGATAATGAATAACTGACTCATGATGAAGCCATCATCTCAAAAGCCCTCTATGCAACTAAATGAATTAGCGCTCCTATGAGCAATGTCTCGATGTGACTACGCTCCCAAGATAAACCAACCGTTTACCCATTAGCAAAGCAAACTGGAACCAGCCCAGAATGAGGCTTCTAGCAGAACACCTTCAAGGTAATTTCCCCATAGCAAGCATGACAAGCGTGCCCTCAGCAGATGTGATCTCCTGGAAGAGAAACCGGAGGCAGGACAGAAGCCATTGCAGATACAGCTGAAATTCTGGCTCCACTAATGCTCTGCCATTTCCCAGGATCTGTAAATCCCATTCCCTGTTCTGTGACTCGGGAAGATGTGATATAAGAGACTAGGAAACCTGTGTGCAGAGAACATCACCTTCTTCCTTCACTGCACCAACTTGGACAGATGTATACTTCTTGCCTAGGAGATCTGCTTGTCCAAGACACACGTGGCACAGCAGGCTGCCGTCGCATGGAAAACAACGCGGCCAACCCCCATTGCTGCAAACTCAATGCCAACACTTTCCAGGGAGAAAAGGGAAACCTCAGGAAATCCTGAATATCTCAAAGCAAAACAACTATTTCTGGCTTTGGTTATTCGTTTTTAATTTTTGCCCAGGAGATTTTCTCCATCTTCAAACTCAACCAACTAATCACGTTTTTTTTTTTATAGTAACCTTAACAGGCAAAAGTTCAGAACCACCTACCAGAGGCAGGTTTGATTTCAGCCACACTCAGCTGATGACTACATTTGGTTGCTGCAAGCCAACCACTATGATGCAGGAAAAAAAAAAATACTGAAATGAGTTCACAATAAAACTTAGAACCGTGCACCCAAATCATTACCCTTTTTCCAAAGGAGTAAACATAAGACAATTCTTGCTTATACATAAATATCCTGGAAATAAACCCACAAATTTCTCCTCACCTCTCCCCAAAAAAGGTCTGACAGTTCCACTGCTGTATAGTTTCACACATATGTAAATGGAAGGCTAAAGAGTAAGACGCTGCAGAACAGTTTTCCGAGAAACCTTAAATAAAATCCAGCATCTGGAATTATTCTCTAATTACATTTTTCAGATTTTTTTTCCCACATATTTTAGAAATGTTTTCTCCGTGATTTCTGTCCCTCAACCAATTTTGTCTAAAGCTGAGAATTAAAGCAAGCATTTCTGCAGACACATTTCTCCCTTCCAACCCCTTATCAGCAAAGTGTTGGCAGGGAGGATCTCAGCCTGCAGCCCATTGTGGGCCCCTGCCAGCACTGGCTGGAATCTCCTCACCCCGTCTAGACACCCTGTCCTGGGCCTGCACTTCCTTCCTAGGAAGAACTATTTTCCTGATATTCAACATGCAGCTTCCATTCAGCTGTTTTTATGGCCGCTACCCCACTGCAAAGCTGTGCTCAGTCACATCCCATTGGCTGCCCATCACCCAAGTGCTCCGTGCTCTATCTTTGCCTGTACGTTTCTCGATGCTCTCAGTTTCAGTGTCAGAGGAATGCAGAATCATAGAATCATTAAGGTGGAAAAGACTGCTAAGATCACCAAGTCCAACCCCAGCCCACCCCCCATGCCCTCTGACCACACCTCCACCCTTCCTTCATGCTTTCAGGGACAGTGATTCCACCACTACCCTGGGCAGCCTGTGCCAATGCATTACCGCTCTAAGAAGAAGTTTTTCCTGATATCCAACCTGAGCCTCACCTGGCACAACTTAAGGCCGTCACCTCTTGTCCTATTGCTGTTAACTGGAAGCAGAGCCTGCCCTCACCTCACCAAAACCTCCTTTCAAAAGTTGTAGAGAGCACAAGGTCTTTCCTGAGCCTCCTCTTCTTTAGACTGACCCATCCCAGCTCCCTCAGCCACTCTCCATAAGATTTGTGCTCCAGACCCTTCACAGCTTCATCGCTCTTCTCCAGACACACTTCAGAACCAGAAGAATAGAGCAAACTCGAGTAGGAAGGAAACAATCTTCTGCACTTCAACAGGCACCGACATCCTGTATCACTCAGGTCTTTCCCCCTTCCCCAACTCTTCTCTGGGCACACGCAGGATCCCAGCAGCCAGCCCTCCAGCTGGTAGTACCTGCAGGCTTTGGCAGTTGAGCATCATCATATTACAATTGGACATTATGTGGCTATTGGATCATCAAGTACTCAAATCATTCAGAAAACAACAATGCAATACAACTGAAGTAGAATAAATTAGTCTTTATCCCTATTTTGTCATAGGGGCTGTTTGCAGCTGTTACGTTAACATCCATCTGTCTCTGGTATTTCCAATGCCATTCATTGCTATCTTTTAACAGCCATGTTCTCCTTTCATCCAAATGAAGGGTTTGTGTAGGAACAGCTGGGCATCCCATCTCTCCACTCCTGGGCAGCACACAGGGAGGCACAGCACTGTGTGCCACTTCACAATGCTTCAAACAGAAACGTGGCCTCTGGCCAAAAAAGCCTATCGTGGTTTTGCCAAAACAAAAGGTTCGAAATTCACAACTAAAGCCAGCCCAGAGCCACGAGACTGATTTATTCAGAAGCTGCTGAGTGAAGCATCTAAACAGGAAAAAGATGCTGATGTACTTCAAGGATCTGGGCTTTAACACCACATAACTGATACCAAAATCATCTTCACAGCTCTGCCAGCATATAGAGAGGGTTTAGTCTCACTTTAAAGAAGGACTGAGGGAGACATGCCAAGAAGGTCCAGCAGCACTGGCAAAGCAAAACCTCTACTCTGCTCAAACTGCCTCAATTCAGAGCCACGTTTGTGACCCTTCCTCCTGCCTCACTTGGAGAGACACCATGGGAGTGCAGAACAATGAGGGATGGCCAAGCTGGGTGGCAGCTTCATGTCATTATAGAATGGAGCAGGCAGTGTAAAGGCTGCTTCCATTTACAGACAATGCTGGGCACCATCATAAAAGTCCAAAGGGACAGATGCTCCAAAGCCCATGCCAGGAGAAGACTTTGACTTCAACCTGCTATAAGTAGAGCCCTGCTAGCTTCATCTTAGTCAAATGTAATCTAAGGTAATCCTTCACAAAGAAATGCAGTGAAAATCCACAGAACATGAACGTGCCATTGCCTGATCCCATGCAGTGACTGAAGTGTGCCTCTCTTTTTGGACTACTTGCCATCCTCCTCGCTTTAAGTCCAGGTTGCTGGTTTCTAAGGTTGAGGATGCTCCTTCCCTGGAAGTACTCGAGGCCAGGCTGGATGGGGCTGTGAGCAACCTGGTCTAGTGGGAGGTGCTCTGCCTATAGCGGGGGGGAGGATCATTAAAGATTATAGCATAAATCTCAGAACCGTAGCAACCAAAAACTTGTTTGCCGTGCACTAAGGGACGCATTTAACCCACGCTGCTCCCTCCCTCACCCTGTCCTGATCTCACTCCATACATACCAGTTTGGCACTGAAGAATTAAAATTCAGTGAACATTCCTGGAGACTTCAATCATAGTGCTCCAAAACTCTGCACATCTCAGCAAATGCACTCATCTCCCAGATCCACAATGATCACCATTTTTATTATTTTAAATATCCTTGCCAGTTTCCATTGCAAATCATGCAGTGTCTGGTAAGCAAATGAAAGGGTAGAATGTTCTCATGCTCGAGAAACAGGCAGTGTGGAAGAAAGTTTCTTAGAAGTAGCTGCACGCTTTTTCTAAAAAGAAGTGCAGTATGTACTTGGAAAAGAATGAATAGAAAAGACAACACTAAGACAGGAGCGTATGGAATATTCTGACGGTGGCCCTCAGGGCTGAAGATGTTTCTCTGCTACACTGTAATGGAGAAACATCTGGATGGAGAAAGAATCAGAGAAAGGAGCCTTTATTACAAGTCCTAGTGCAGATGGAGTGCTTGCTTGCTAAAGAGAATACAGCAACGTCTTATGCCCAGTTCACACAGAACATCATTGTTAATGCCCGTCCATTATGCCTGCTGTAGGCAGATACACACAAGTTCCAACCTAAACTGAGCTGAGAGAAATAAACTTCACCTTTCATGTGCAGTGCTGCACAGTTCCTGAGCTGCAGCCTCAGGAGATGACGTGTTTAGGGATCCTGCTACATCTGACATCTGCAACCCTCAACTGAATGCACACTGGAGGTTAAGGTTATGGGATAAAAACCCTTTTCAACTAGTGTCCATAACCCTAAGCAGTCTCTGAATTTTAATGACAAGCTGCTGCTTCTTTCCCTCAATAACTCTCAGCTGCCCCCACTCCAGGACAGCAGAGCTTGCAGCTCTACCTGCCACACTCAGATTAGTTCCCCCTTACACCAAAGCTTTCAAGCAGGATAAATTTTAGCTGAAAGGTCTTTACGCAGCAAATTGCAAATCAGGACAAGAATCTGCATCCCAGTCATTTACACTGGAGTGAGGGTAATCACCCGCTGTCCAATTTAGCAGCACTCCAGACTTCTGCTCTGATGGATGTGACTGCGACACGCAGGGCAGCAGAGAATTGTGCCTTAGCATGCGCAGGCATCCAGAGAACAGAACAGCATGGGGCAGGTTTAACGGTAATTGTATAGAGATCTATACTGCATTCTTTCCAGTTTCCACTAATTATAGCCAGCATATATATAACCTATACCATTAATGATATCCTGACAAATGGAAAACTTGAGATCTGTGGAAGTTTCAGCTTGGCATCTCTCAGCGGCATGAAAATTGGATGAAACAAATCGTATTTGAGACCATACGCAGGGGGTGAGGATGTGATTTTTTTTTTTTTTTTTTTCCCCTATTCAAAGAACCTCTGAATACGATCAGCTTTGGAAGCCAAGCACAGGCTAAGAACAATTTCACATAAATACAGGAAGAACCGATGACAACACTTGGGAATAATCACAATGAGTCAAAACTGCAGAAGTCTTCCCCATGCTGCAGGATCACTTGGAAAAACAATCATTCTCCAAAGACAGTAAGTGATGATAAACGAGGACACATTTATTAAGAGAGAACTTCGGATCCAGTTTTCTCTCAAATCACAGCAGAGGATGGGGTCTCTCTGTGCTGAATGCTTCTTTCTAACGCAATAATCCCAGTATGTGCATGGGACGAAGATGTGAGCAAGAATCTCACTGACAGATTTGCTTAACACCCTGAAGGACTATTCAGCTCCAGGAAGAAGAACCAGAAGGATACATATTGTAGAGAATATTTGTCTTCTCATTCAACCTCAGTTTGTAGAGGTTCAAGCAGAAGAATGTGTGGACCCCAAGGGAAGCTTCTCATAAAATATGCAAGTAAAACTGGTATATATGTGAGTGTTGAAGGCTGCCCAGTGCCTCTGCCAGGGTGGGCACAAGCTTCAGCCAATCTGAAGATTTTCTCCTTATAATCCAGTTAACGATGCACGGGCCAAACAAAACCCAGTAGCAAAATGAACCATGCAGCTGGCAGCTCCACAGCTTTCTTCTCCACGGATTGCTGCTGTCTTCTTACACAACGTTCATCTCCACGATGGTTTTCCTCACTTGCAGGACAACCACACTTGGTTCCCATGCAAGGCTGAACTGCAGTTCATTCAGACTGGCTGAGAGATACGGGAATGTAAAGCATTCTCTACACTGGAGGAGCCTGCAGGCAAGCTTCAGCAGACAGCATGTGCTAAGCCAGAGCAGGGCATGCACAGGAGAAGAATTACATTTGGGTGGTGGCACAGGGGAAATTATGAAAGCAATTCAGAAGCATTGTAATGAAGTACAATGCACTGCAGTGCTGCTCAAATTCAAAACAGGAATAAATTCTTTCATATGTTAAGTGCTCCCTGAAGTGCAGAGCTGCCTAAAGCACGAGGCCCGGGACGGGGGCACTGCGGTACGTGCTCAGAGCCAGGCCTGGGCCTGTGACACAACTGCAGCTGAAATGCAAACCGACATGCCCACAGCCCCTCAGCTGTCTGAGCCATGAAAGCCAAATTAAACATTGCTTCAGCTGCAACTTACCCTTTGTACCTTTAAAACCATTATATTTAAGAGCAGTGTCATTTATGAGCTGGCCGTGGGGAAGGGCAGGTGTTTGACACTGAGAAATCATTTCATCTAGGGGCGATAAATCCCTTCTATAAACTGAAAGCCTCCGAAATGAGCTCTATGTTCAATCTCAGACCACTTCTTTCATTGGACTTTGCTGAGACAGACCCCAAGCTCTCCATCTGAACAAGCTCCCCCACTGGCAGTGACACAGTTGTAACCTGGTCACAGCAGCACATCGCTGGTCCAGTACCAGCTAAATTCAGTAGAAGCCTTTCAATAGATTTCAGCAAGCTTCGGTTCACTCCCTAGGTGACACTGCATGTCTTTTTAATTGTCGTTTAAGCTTCACAGTATTGGGAAGGTATGAGGGTGCTTTCCTTCTGGCCAGCCTGAGCTGCTCCCAGCAGGAAGCTCCATCTCACCAGCAGCCCTGGGAGCCTTCCAGGGGAAGCACTCGTGTCATCTGGGGACTGTCTAACAGCCATTTCATTTGGGATGGCTTAAGAGGGGTCTGACATGGAAACCACACCAACTTCACTGGGGCACAGAAGGCACCACCTGATGCCCTAAAGATGGAGGCTGATCATGAAAACATGTCTGGCTGTTCTCTGGGCATACAGGGACTGATCTGCCACCATGAACCAGGCATCAAGGGACACTGACTGCTGTATCTTCAGAAGACATGGTTGGGTTAAAAAAATAAATAGCCCATCTCTTCCACCTACAAGAAATTCCCATAGACTTCAACATGTTCATTCCATATACCACCGAGGATTTCAAAATTAAGCCTTAGTTTCAAGGGCCTGGCAACCACATATGGCACTGACTCATGGATGTATTAGTGCATTTATATTGAAAAAAATTACTATATAGAAAGATCATGCAGAAACGCAGAAGAGAAACCAAACCAACAGTTTTCTGTCTGGAAACTTACGGGAGTAACCTTATCCAAACCGGTACCAACCAGGTCAACAGCAGCACTGTATTTCAGACAAGTGATTTTCAGACCGCTTCCAAGAGTATCCCAGCTGCCCACAAATGCTGCCTGCCCTCTGCCCCAGCACCACAGGCATTTGCATCAGCCCCAGCAGCTAATTGCTCAGTCTCTAAAAAGTGCCCAATGTCTCAGAGCAGAAGTAAAACCCTTTTTCAAGGATCTCACGCACACCTTGTTTTGCTTTTGTTTTTTTCTTTTTCAGAAATATTTGGGCTTAACGTCACAATTTTTCTTTAATATCTGTGCTTCACTGTTTAATAGGCTTTCATAGAACCATTAACATTGGAAAAGCTTAACGTTGGTCATCAAGTCCAACCATCAACCCACCCCCACCATGCTCACTAGCCACGTCCCTCAGTGCCGTGCATGTATACATTTCCTGAACAACTGCTTTCTGCAGCCATGTTTGCAAAGCTACAATCATTGTGACAACATCATTCAGAGCATACTTGGTTTGTAAAATCCAAACCAAGAGTAGAACTGTAATGTTAAAAGGAGGCTTTTGCCCATTGCTCTGATTCTCACTTATAACTGAGCAGCATTTTCAGGTGTCACGCGAGCCATACATTGTGTCCATGTGCAAGTGAGTGGTCTCATTTCCTTACATTTACAACCTGCAAAAACCATGAATAAACTCTGACTTTATGATTTTTCTTTCCAGTAAACTTCAGATTTGTAACTTGGCAGAGGGAGCCATTGTATGTAACCACCTGTGCAGACTTTAACTAAACACTCCAGCTTTAAAACCGAGAAAATACAAAGCGTTAACACCGCTTAGATAGATGCTTGGGTACCTTCCAACTTTACAAGACAGGTTGTGAATACGGAGCACCCTCATAAAGCCTCTGCTCTCCTATACTGCACAGTGACACGGGAGTGCTGCCTTGTGCAAGATTTATGGCATTAGGGCTGTCCCCAGGCAAGAGGCACTGCAAAAAAAGGTGCACGTGGGGCTTTGGGGAGGTCACAGCCTCTCCCTGTGCTGTGCTTACTTGACAAAGGTTGCTCGCAAGCTGGAAGCCACAGAGCTAACCCCAGCAGGGGTTTCCACTTGTGTTATTCTTAATATTTCATTGGAAAACACCACCAGGTCCGAACAAAGCAGCAGCCTTGTTCTGCCAGGTGCTTAACATGCTGTTAGTAGAAATGGCTCCATCCCAAGGAGTTGTAGGCTGTACTGACAACGAACAGAGGAAAAGCTTTGTTAACCACATTTCATAGATGGAAAATTGAGGCACAGAGGGAATAAAGTGACTTAGTAGTGGCCACACAAGTCACGGACAGAACCAGGATTTTAACCCAGGTCCAGCAGCACCAGGATTCACATCACTATGCTGAGCTACTGCTGGAGAAATTAAAAACAAGATCTGGTTGCAAGAAAACACTGAGATTCTTCCAGACTAGAGACATAACACAGAGGAAAGCATTATAACTGCAGGAAAAGCAAATCTTTACCATACCCTGGCCCTCTTGGACTCTTCCCAAGCCCTTGCAGTTTAACACTCTGAGGGCTTTGATTTCAGAGTTGTCAAGTTTCAGTTAATTGTCTATTTTGTTGGGCTCTGATCTGTCATTTCTTCCATAAAAACCACAGTCTGCTGTGCCCGCCTGGGCGGTGCTACCTTTAAGTCTGGGTCCCTCTGACAGGGACAGAGGCCAGCACATGTCCTTTACATTGACAGCACAGGGCTCTGGGAGACCTTCCAATGCAGCCACTGTAGGTAAAGCAGCAGAGCTGTGTCCTTCTAGGGGACGTCCCCTGCAAGATGGGGATGAGAACATGACAAAGCTCTAAGCAAGAAGCCCCTGATCAATGGTCACAGCTCAGAATCAGTGCAAATAAACTGACATTGCTCGAAAGTGAGATCACTGGCAATTTATTCCTGCCCGAGCCCTACCAGAAAGAAAACAGTGTTTCATGTTGGGGCTTTTTTTCTCCTCTCTCTCGTTCTCATTTCTCATCTCTTTGCTATTTCCATGTGCTTCCCACCACACTGTGATTAATCTTTTCTAAGGCCTAGGGGACTGGAGTAAAGAGGTAAGTCAGACTCTATCAAAGACCTTACACAGAGGCAGCCAGGATCTGCCCCAGCCTTTGTGGGGCTGCAGCATTCCAAGAAACATTTTCCATCCTCAGAAGTTATGAAGAGTCAGAACTTTTACAGCTCATTAGTAAATCATTAATGAGATATTCCCTTTACCTCTCAACAAGCTCCTTGCTTCCCTCCCCCAAACCAATCCTAAAATCCTCCTGTGAAAAAGAGCATTCTGTTTTCAAGGCCCCGTAAATGCCAAACTCCTTTTCTTCCACTCCCCAGCACATTTTCCATGAGCTGAATTCAAGTCCTGCAAAGCAACTGCCAGGGAGGTGCCGGGCTGGAGCCAACCTGCTTGGCGTCAGCGGGAGAATCACTGCTGTGCCATGCAGGATTTGTCCCTCACTCCCAGCTCGCCAAGAAACCAAGCAGAGGAGGAGGATCCCTGGTGAAAGCCTGCTGAATGCCTGATTCCAGGATAGATCCCACCTGTGCAGAAGGAACGTACCATTCTGGCCATTGATATCAAAGCACAGAGCAGGGTCAGCCTTTGCAGTGCGTCAGGAAGTGCCTTTCCAGCAGAGCTAACATCAGCAAGAGCAGAATCTATCAGTGCAGAGTGTGCCAGCCTGATGACGATGCTGGAAGAACAGGTGTATTAAAGAAACAGGTGTAGAACAGGCCTACAACTCCTCTGCTGAGAAGTGAGTTACTTTCCCAAGTAACAACTGCAAAACAGATTGTACAAAATGGTGAGTGCTGCAGGACCTGAACATACTTGAAAAGAAGAGAGGTCCTGCCAACGTGACTGGGTCCGAGAAACTATTCCACAGCATTCATGAAGATGTGGGTTCTGTACCAGATCCAAACTTCACAAAATTACACTTGGGTTTATGAAACAGAAACGTTGAGAGAAATTACTTGTCATCTGACTTCTGGTTTTCTTTACCCTTTATTCAATAAATAAATTGCTCATACACATCTCATGACATGTGAGCACTTATTCCTACCCTCGTGACAGATTCGGAGTACCTGCAAACATTTGCAGAGTTTTGGAGTGGTCATTGTACCAACATTCTCAATAACTCAGCACTATTTGACTGTGATCCTGAGATCTCAGTTGCTGACACCTTTTGACTGAAAGCAGAGTTTTCTGATGAAGAAAAAAAGTCTGTCCCTGCTTGAGAGAGAAGTCAGAGCATAGAGCTGCTGAAAGATCAGGAATAAATGCAAGGAGCACCCAAAGTAACATGCTTAAGTATCATAGGTATATATATATATATATAGGTATATATAACATGGTACTTTGACTTTACAGCATCTCTGATAATAAGAGCAGCAACACATGAGCATCAAGTTTAGAGTGAGGAAGTACTGTTGCCTAGAACGTAACAGGAAATTCAGAGTGCAATTTCATTTTTTTTTAAATTAAACTCTAAAACAATTATAGTCCACATGGATTTTCTCAAAATAATTTGACAGAGCCAGAATGTTTCACACAGGACACTGCCTACCGTGACATTATCTCTTGGAGTCTCCCAGAGATGCACTCACTCCTGGGACCCAAGGAAAGCAAAGTTAGAACCTCCCTGGGAATTCAAGTTAGTTTTTGCACAAGGCAGAAAGCTCAGCTTTGGATCCTTCCAGCAAACGAACACAGCAGCTTCGCTTTTTGGAGAACATTAAGATGGTAGCTGAGGTGCCTAAGTTATTGAATGGAAAACTACACAGAAAGCAAACTGCTCCTCTACTTGCCAAAGTGCAAAGAGGGAAACCAGACAAGATTGAAATCAGCAATTCCACCCTGACAGTAACATCAAATCTCTCCTAATGGAACCACATGCAACATAAAAGTGATCTATTGCCAGGATGCAAGTGTTCTGGTTGATTTCAACTCAAGCTAATTCTAATATCAAGGTACAACTGGGGGAGCCCTTGCTTATGTATAGCACAGGTTAAATCCAGAGCAACTCTTTGGCGGAAATGGAGCTCTTATACCTGCCCTCAAAATTCTCTGGGCTTTTTCTGCTTTTATCTCCCTACTTTTCACCCCTGGCCTGGCAGGGACAGACCCCCAGTGACAGCATGGGGACAGAGGGGTACACACTGCAGACATACAGCCACTGCCACACATGTGAAGGAGACACGGAGCTCTCAATGCAACTGGTAAACACCAAAATATCAGCACAGAGGTAATAACGTAAGGGACATCAGGAAAAGAAGAGCTTTGAATTAGGCCATGATTATGCACACCAGATGAAGCAAGAACAGCTACAAGTAGTTAAGAGCCAAGCAAAACCTACCCATTAAGAGAGATTTGCATTTTGCAAGGGTCCAGAGAGACCTATTTTTCTATTTTATTTCTCCAAGCATCTTTTTGAGGGAAAGGGTAATTTAGCTCAAATTTTCCTTGGATTTCGTTTTAGTGAGAGTAGTCTTTTTTTTTATTGAGAGAAGAATGATCTTTTCAGGAAAGTTATTAAAAAAAAAAGCAAGCCATGTACATTCAATTAAAATTTTAAGTAAGATATGAATTCATTTGCAAAACGTGAAGTGCCAATAACCTTGGCATATTTTAGTCAGAGGCTCTTTAAGAACAGTCCTTTTCTGCACAAAAAGCATTTCATATAAACAACTTAAATCAGCTCTATTAGCAGTTTCAGAAATAGGGATGCGGTTAAGAAGACACTTGCAGCCAGAAAAGAGTAGACTTTTGTAGGGGAAAATTAAGGGAATGTAAATCATTTTCCAATAAATATTCCATACACAATATTCAGCTGTGTGATATACAATACTGTCTTCTTCCAGAGATATTGCCTTCCCTCCCTGTGGATGCTGAAAGCGATTGCAGTATCAAGTTTCAATTGATTGTTAACAAAAGCCCAAGCCCATTCCTACTTCTGATTCAATCCACTTAGAATAGCAAGCTGAGCTTTTCTAATCTCATTTTAATTTTCCATGGGGGACTGAGAGTCCAAAATCCTTGAGAGGGGGCTGGAAGTTTCAGCTGTACGATGCAACAACCTGATTCAAAGTCAATGGAAAAAGACCTTCATTTAGCCTGGGTCCCAGCAGCCTCTGTGTACATGGGAAAAGCCCCATCCTTCTCATGAAGCAAAGCATTATTCTTCCCAGATCAGACCTCCATATACACTTAATGCTCAGCCTCTGGATGAAAAAGAATCACAGGAAACAGCCTTGAGAGATTACATTACAGCTGTAATGGGAGTTACAGTTAGGGCAGATTCACTTCTTTTGCTCACATTTCCCCTTTCAAAAAGGCCCATCAAATGAAAAGCAAACAGGCACCCTGAGCTCTTGGCTTTCTGAGGTGCCATTCACGCAGGCCTGGCTCCTCACTGTCTCATGCTGCCTTCCCAACTCCAAGCTCTCCCACCATGGCCCAATTCACCACGGTGTTCCAATGGGAATTCCAGCACTGGCAGGTGCCTGGGGACAGCCTCAAGACTCATTCACACTGCCCACATCCTTGAAAATCAGCCCTTCAACCCGCAGTTCCATGTGTCTCTCCTGCCCTACCTTAGCCCACTCCCTTTCCACATACCTTTTTCTCTGCAACTTCAACATTTTCTACATCAACGGGATGAATACAGGAAATTCCTGCTGTATGTTAAAACAAAATGGCAATGCAGCAGCGCCCCAGAATGGCATATCAAGCTAAGAAGAAGGATCCATTACAGCTCAGCTCTTGACTCTTTGTACAACTTGAGGAGCACTACAAAGATGTACAATAAGCTCAGAAGTCACATTTCTTGAAATACAAGAAATAGTTCAGGCAGAGCAGAAGCCTCACACTACCCCATGGGCAGCACCACTCAGTACCTCACCACTGCAGACCTACTCCACAGACTTAATGAGGCAGATGTAAGCAGCAGGCATTTTTCTTTAATAAACCCATTTGGCCATTTTGTGATCGTTAACCCAGTGCTGGTGGTATCTCTTCCTTCCTCACACTCTCCCTCTCAATCCCAACATACGCCATGCTTTGAAATCAAGCACATTCCCCATTCCCCAGCATCTGCTGTGCGCAAACCACTGCTGCTCACTCTCTGAAGCATCTCAAGATATATTCCCAAGATCTAAAAATAAGCTTGTTACATTATTTGACAGTCAAGAATTAAATGAAATTGGAAGTAGAAATTATTTTCTTGATTACTTAATACAGGCCAGACTTTTATCAAAATATTTTGACATCAGAAGATTTGTGAAAATAAATAGACAATCAGCAAGTCATTGCTAACAGAATTTTTTTTATTTTTTTTTTTTTCAGGGAAACAAGTATATATTACCTGTCACCACCATCACCACGTGAAAGTCATGTCTTAAAAGATGATGTGTTAACAGCACTTTATCTAGAGGACAGCCCCCCAGACAGACCAACACCAGAAGCAGCAGTGCCTCACCACACATGGCATTCACTGCACTGTACCACACATGGGTGAACATTTATTTCTTCGGGAGCTCTTGGGGGTAGGCTGGAGCACACATCTGTTCAGTGTGATAAGAACCCTAGCCACAAACCTAACAACAACAACAAAAAACCCTCACATTCACGTTTCCTCCTCTTTTCTCAGCCCAGACACTCTGCACATTGTAATTAGAAGGCATTTGCTTCTCTAACCCCCTGTCAAAATCTGAAAAGAAAGTTTGACAATGTTGTGCCATCTACCACGTCAGTTCTTCAAACTAAATGAGTTTAGGCAAGCTCAGTGCCCTCCTTCCTCCAGACAAGGTATGGGACACCTCCAATCCCAGCCAGATGTCTGTCATAAGTGGTTATGCTCACTGTGACAAGCTATTTGTAACTGACTTAGTGAGTGCCAATGTTAGCGGAGCATGTCTTGTTTTACATCCAGGTAAACCGTGTCTTCTAAGATCTAACTAAGAGGAGTCTTGGGATCTGCAACAAATTAGCTGTTCAGTGTTAGCTAAGAATACGTGTACCAGTCTGTTACAGCACATGCACATGCAGATGATATAATTGCCTCCTGTTAACAAAAAAAAAAAAAAAACAACCAAACATATGAAACAGGTTTATCTACTTCAGGGATAGCATTAGCATCATTTTCCTATGCTTGCCTCCTTTTTGGAGCTAGTTTGCATAACATTTCCTAGAAATACACTCATATGTACTGCTCCATACCTGTGGCATCACACCAATGAGGCACCAGGGCTGATGGGAGGCAGGGGGAGGAGGGGAGCATCCGCACACATTTGTTAACAACAACACATCCAAGGACGGGCTGTGGCCGAGCCAGGTGAATTGTTCCAAAACAGCAGGACAACTCCCATCAGACTTACACAGCCTAGGTCTGGAAAGATTACATTCGGCACAGAAAACACACACCTCCATTTGGAAAGGCCTTACTTAGCATCTGGTGTGGTGTGTCAGATTCCATTTGAGATACTGGGCTCCAGAGACCAGCGGGAGAAAACACACTCCAGAGTACATGTGTAACATGAGGAGTTAATCCCACACAGGCATTCATCTTTTCAAAGTATATATTTCTGACAGTTTTGGAAAGCATGCTTACTATTTCCATAATGTTTGAAAACATACAGACACTTTCCCTCAGTGTCACAGCGTATTGAACTTCTGAGGCCCTTTTCGTGACACCATAAACTTCTCCTTGGAAGCACAGTATGATGTCAGAGGATGCAACAGTACAAGAGGTGAAGAGGAAAGCTGTGGGAGCATTCAAATAGCTTTTTCTGGCCTAAAAAAAAAAATAATAAAATAAAAAAACTGGAGCTTGATCCAAGAACATTTTGTTCATTTGCTATACAGGGGTGCCTTTTGTATGAGCACAGACTGTTTTGTGGACTCTGGTCCTCTGTAGTCACCATGAAACAGAAAATACACAATGAAGCTAGTGATGTGTTATCATCTAAGACTTTCTGTGAATGCTATTTCTGTCTTATGTTCACTGTGACTGCTGGTCAAACGTTCATCCACTACGACTCAATAAAAATGCAGAGTTTTAAATACTTATCATGGATATTTATAGGTTATTTTCTTATCTTATCTGCTCAGTTGGCACAGTAACGCTCACTAGCGTCCAGGTTTGAGTGAATCTTCTAAAATAAATAGCTGTGCTTTGGTTCTTTGGTTTCTCTCGCATTCATCGAGGTTAACGATATTTGTATTTTTAATAAATGCATACACTTCGATATCATCCAGGTAAGCCAAACAAGTTTCACGCAAGCATCACTGAACTGCTGTAGCCATTACCTGCAGACTTGACTCACACTACAGTTCCAGCAGAGATTTAATGAACAAGTCAAATTTGATGCAAGCTTTCTGAAGTTTTGTACTCCGATCAGCAAAATAAGTGTACTCGATAACTGAGTGTTAAGCTGATATTTATCTCTAATTCCTCAGATGAAAGAACTAGATTTCACAAGAACTGTCTTTATATTTGTTACCACACACTGAAAAGACAGACCGATTGAAACATGAAGACGTTGACAAGCACCAGGCTGTTTACACACATTCGGCCCCTGAGAAACATCTCCATGGAACGACCACATCTACGGTCAGCACGGGGCAGTGGCTCTAAGGCCAAAAATGGTGCCCAGCCCTTGAAGTAGCCCTACCAACACCCTCTGGAGTATCATATTTGGGTTCAGACCCAAGCTGACAAGGCTCAAAGCTCACAGCCCCTCAACTACTGCTTTCTACTTATTTCAAGCATCTCTACCTGTGAAGTTAAAGATATGTCTTAAAAACACAGCAGGCTGTTTATCTCCATCTGATCAAACAGATCAGCCCTCTTTAGATTTCCAGCAAAGTATTAGTCTGCAGTTGGCATGTAGCTGCTATCCCAAATGACTACAATTAGAGAAAGTTGGACAGGTCTCTGAGCACGAGCTATCACGCAACCTTAGGAGCCGATGCCATTATTTTTACTAAGCTTAATCATGTAGGTGCAAAAACTCACTGAAAATAAGCAAGAGTCCTGGAGTGCTGAGTATATTTGAGATATCTTACACTTGGTTGAAAATCCCAAGGAGAGCACGGCAGTTCAGCACAACAGGTTTAGCATCCACCTCCCACTGTTACATTGGCATTTATGCCTACACAGACACAAACACTTGCGATTAAAAAATTAAATGTAAATGAAAGAAAGCAAACATCTCAGGAAGAATACGAGGACTTCAGCAGTAGAATGTGCCTTCGTATGCCAAAGGAAGAAAAGCAGCGAATAGATGGCCTTCTTGCTTTGTCTTCATACTGCTCTTAATACTCACATGGCTTCATATTTCAGGTTAATATTTTTATCCAAACTGAGTGATTAAAAATAGAGACAGACAGAGGATTGTATTTCATTCTATAATCAGGCAGACACAATGAGGTGAGTTCTCAGCATGGTACAAAGGAAAATAAAGCATCTGTAGCTCCATTAGTGATATTTCCTATCCATGTGGGAATAACTTTTACTCTGATATATGCAATAGAAATGAAAATTTTAAAAACCCTCAAAACCCACTAAAACATCCGGGGTTTACCATGATATTAATGAAACAAAATACCACAAGGCCTTCTTTCAGAACAAGACTTCACTCTTCCTAAACTTCAAGTACATGTTCATTTGCTCGGTGCCTTGGAGAAGGAAGAAGCGGGCACCTTATTTCAATGCTAGAAATAACAATGGGCTTCCTCTTTTTAAACGCTTTGGATATAAAGCTGTCATAAAATCAGCTTTAATCCGAGTTCAGCATCCCAACTGAAGCATCACTGGATGAACGCTGGCTCCACCAACACCCACAATGAGCATGGGCCATGGGGATGACAACTCACTACCCAAGACCCAGTAATGTGACTTCAAGATAATCAGACACAAAACAAAAGCAACTGAACTCTAGGAGAGACAGAAGGCTCTGCAAACAAGGAACAACCCAGAGGCCAATTTGCTGGGGTTCCCATGGCAGGCAAAGAGCAGCCTGTCTACAAACAACACTAAGAGCATTTGTGCCCAGAGGTTTGCTCATGACTGAAATGCTGTCAGGTGAACGGGTCAAAAAGGATAGTTTTCACACAAAGCACTTAAGACTAAGTTATACTGCAGTAATTAAATACTTGGAGTCTCAGATCCAAACATAGGAGCACGTGCTTGTATGATCTAGTGCAAGAGAGCTGGTACACAAAGAGCCATACAGAAATGACCACCCTAGTCACCCATACTGTATTTAAACACTGCTATGGAACTAGAAAGAAGAACTCATGAAAAGGTCTACCAACTCCCATCAGGGTCTCCACTCCGATGTTTGGTCAGTGCTTTGGTAGCTGGGCACCACACCTGCTTTCCATAATGGATGTGTTCTTAAACAGCTTGTGCTTTATGGATGAGATCAGAACGATGGCCAACTCATTATTGCCAAAACAAAAACAACAAAAAAAAAACCACAAAGCAGGTGCCAAAAATAACATGAGGTCTGTTATGCTCAACGCAAGTAGCAGGAACCCACAGCCCAAAGAGCCAGGACAGAGGGTGACAGCAGCAGCCAGGCAGGGCGTGTGTGCAGGACAAGGCCCGATGATTCGGCTTTTCCAACATTCTGCTCTATTTACAGCAAAGCACAAGGACCTCTCACGTCCCTTCCTCTCCCCTCTTCAGAACGATTCACAGCCATTACCATGGTGACTGTCTGGTGGCCCAACAAACGCAACACCCGCTGACAGCAAGAGCTGGTACTCTGTGCTGCAAAGGAAAAACACCACAACCAGGCAGCATGCTGCTGCACAGTAGCTGGTCAGGAGGGAAAGATTCCTCCTAACCCCCTTGCTATTTGGTATTGGGTTATGGCTTCCACAGCAGCAGACTCAGACCCTGCCTGAGGATGTCCCTTAAGCATGGGCTTACGGGCACTAACTCAAATCCAGCAGACTTCAATGAGCAGTTTCCCTGTGCAAGAGCCGTGCTCCCAAACTGCAGCATTCCAAGTCACAGGGCCTTCCTCATCACCTATAAGCAGCAGTGCTTCTCTTAACAGCCCCAATTCCCCACTCCAAGTTGTCTTGGCCCAAAATGGTGTAAATGCAGATGCAAAACTTAACCAGCCTTGGACAAAAAGAGTCCAAACGTGCTCTAGACAAGACACCAGATTTCCAGGGAGTTGCCCCGGCTCAGATAAACAGACAGACCCATGCATACTCTCCTTGAGTTGGCAGGTAACCCCCATCAAAAAGGTATTTGAAACTGGAGCAGCCTGGAGTGCAATCTGAGCATCTACCACAGGCTTTGAGCAGACCTCAAGGGTCAGACAGTGCCCACAGCTGGACCAAGCCTTCCAAAGAACCCAACACTGCCAACAATTCCAGCCTGTTGTGGAAATCATGGAAGTGCTGCTGAACACTGACACTGCCGAGCTGCAGACAAACATAAATGGTACCTGACAGCCTTTTACAAAAGCTGCTCTGGTCCAGAACTACTTTTCCAGTTGTGATGGAGGATTCTTTTGCAGAAATAAAGCAGCATATGGAAAACCCCCAGCACTGCATGTTCTCATAATTTTTGGAACACTGTAAATATTTGAGTCAGTAGATCTTAATCCATAAACACAGCTGGACTCAAGAAACAATGATGGTAACTTATAATAATTTAAACAATTGTGTAACAAAACAAACCAATGATAATCACTTTGGTTTTTTTAAGTACAATAGGCGCAACCTTTTCACAAAGTTAACATGATGGTACATGCAATTACATAAAAATAAACGTACATATGCTAAGACAAATTATTCTCAGCTTTTAAAGAACATTGTAGAGGGATGACTGCGGAGGAAAAAAAGCTGTATGGTGCACAGCCAGCAATTCATATAATGTACAGAGCTGGAATGGTAACTGCCAGCCAAAGGACATCCCTTTTCCCTTCTATCCTCTTCCAGAACATATTAGTTTAATTGCTTTATGACCAGGAACATCATTCCCCCAAGTTCACCCTCAATGTAAGCCCTTATGCACACAGTTTACATACAGAGAACTGGTGGCCGATCTCTGCTGTGATTAAGGAGAAGAACATTTATCCAAACTACATAAGAACAGACCTGGGCAGTCAACTCACATTTTAAATAAATTAAGGGGAGCTTAAGTTCTTTCCTGAAAGTTCAAATAAGTTCAATTCCATCTTATTTCCATTGCCTCTTTGCATTTTCATGAGAGATTGCATTCAGCAACATAACCTAGAAACAGAAGTAAACAATGTGCTTCAAACCCACTCCAACTGTCCTAAGCTGGGTGCTATCCTGAAGTTTTTACCAGGTCAAAAGAGATGTAAAGTAGGTTCAAGTAACACCAAAGCACGCAGCCAACACAAAGCCCATGCAAAGGCAACAATTTAAGTACATTCTGTATAATCAGAATACTGAAAATACTGACTATGGCTCTAGTCTGTTATTTCACTAACGCTGTCATGAAAACTCCAGATTTCATATTTTACATTTTAATATCAAAAAGATAGCAAGAGTCACACCCCAGCTCCTAGAATCTCCAGAGTTCAATCAGAAACTGGGAATGAGGAAGGATAAAGCCATTTAGTGGAGCACTGTAGAAGTCTGTCATTCCATAACTGCAATGTTTGTACTATCAGAGCTCAGTCCCCTTGCATGCACCCCTCAGGATTGCAGGGAATAAACCTGCAAGCAGGTAACACACAAGCTATAAGCCCAACTCCCAGCTCGTGCTGAAGGCAGTACCATAAAATGAGAAAGCTGCCATCTGAACTAATCCTAGTTCTAACATTCCTAGTTCAAAAAGTAGCACACACGCAAAACAGCATCTTTTCCAGCCCTCTCCTTTGCACTGAGAAACAGATGAGCCACATTAACTGGAACTTTCAAAAAAAATCAAGTATGGAAAACATCAGCCCTGCAGTGCAGGTCTGGCAGAGTTATAATCAACTAAAATCAGGTTCCTATAATAGGAACTGACAGGGAAATTCTAACAACTTGTGCTGCTTATAAACTCTAACATCAGCCGGGAAAGGGATGAAGCCACAGAGCTGAAATCCCATTCTGGACTGAAACTTCCCCAAGTTTTCAGGGAACTTTGATTAAGGAGTTCAGCGCGGTCCAGGTGTAAGTGCAAGTCTTTCAGAAATAATGAGAAGGTCTAAGAACAGCTTAAGGCTCAAAGGAACTCTTCATTCAGAGCACAATGACTTTTTCAATAAAGAAAACCGCAGCAGAGGACGGTAATTCCAGTTCCTGACACATGACCTCTACAGTCAGTATGCTGCACTTCACACTTGAAATATTGCCTCTGCTCCATTTGAATATATAAGAGTATACTTTAAAAAAGGGAATAATAAATCTAGGACAATGACCACATTAATCCAGACCCCATTTGGCAGGGTCTGCCAAACAAGCATTAACAGCCATTTATGCAAGTTCCTAAATGGGAGATCATTCATTGACTTGCAAATGATGTCACCCTCTAAAAGATGGAACATTTCTTTCCTTTTGTGGCTTTGCCACCCTATTTCTGCAAGGCTGCCAGGCAGGTAAACAGAATTCCACTTAATCTGTCCGCAGCTTAAAAAAAAAAAAAAAAAAAAAAAAACAACAACCTACAGCTTGTCCACTGAGGCCAAAGCTTTCAGAGATGAGTGCCTAACATTGGCCAACTAAATCCAAATTTAGGAACATAAACAAGTACCTATTTTGTTTGATTTTTTGTTTGTTTTTTTAAAGGCTTTAAATAAGTATCTTATGCTCCCCAGTGATTCTATCCCATGTTGTTTTTCAGTAAAGACCTCAAGGTGGGAGGTTGAGAGAGAAGGGGGACATTGTGCTATCTGGATTTGTTGTCTCCCAGTGTCTTCCAAGCTCCAGTTTACTTGCATACCAGGACTGGCTGGAGAACAATAATCCTGCTCCACTAAATCCTTCATTACACATCATTGCTACAGCACAAGAACAGTTTTGCAAGAAATTTAGAGGGAGGTGAGAGAGCGACTGACACGGCTGAAAACAGACTCCAGTCTGCTTTAAAGCAGCTCCACTTTACCCATCTTCCCAAACCAACAGCTCTGCCATTGGGCTGCCCCAAAACTAAAGAGTCTTCCTAATGAGGATTTCAGGAGAAAAAAAAAATATATATTACTTCAGCTGCCTTAAACGTTTTCCACGAATGGGAGACTTCAAAACAGTAAACAAACTTTTTAATCAAACTATTCTTGGTTATCTCTATTTATAGCACTCGAGTAGTTTTCCTAGTAGATACGCTTGCAAATGCAATCTGGAATCTGACAGCATAACAGCACAGCTCCAGAGCTACCACCATTAACAAGAAGTCAGATGAGGGAACATTTTCTCATCATTTTCTTCACAACAGATCTGTGGTGAGGGCTCAAGGGAAAAGAAAGGAAGTTTCTTGAACTCTGGGAGTAGGAATGTTAGAAGCACTCGCCCTACTCCCACTGGGGTCAGCAACAGGAGAATAGGCTAAAACTTCCAAAGAAAACGTGTCTTAAATATATCAGTTGTAGAAGTCAAGAGACAAGTAACAAAAGATGTCTTGTCAATGCTGGCTGTCCCTAAGCCCTGGCAGAAACCACTTCTCTATGACCCACCTGCATCCTACAGCACCACATCAGCTTCCCTCCCACCTGAGAAACCTTCAAATGTGTGGGTAAAACATCTTCAATACAAGGGCGTACACACCTGTGTGCCTCATCTACAGCAGGATCCCAAAGCAAAATATCCCCAGCTTCAGATAATTGGAAGATATTAAGTGGGGTTAATGCAGATCTTGGAGCATCTTCTCCCTCCATGGCAAATTACCATTTTTCTAAATCAATGCTGTGAGCAGGATCTTGTAGGCGCCAGCCATCTTCATGTGGAGAGGCACAGAGCAATGGGATGTCGCTACCTATTTCAGTGGGATCAGGTTTAATACAAGACTACAATTCAAGGAAGAGCTCATTGGGCTGCAGGATTGAGCCCTGTCAAGCCATTTTTCCTCACTTTTTGTAGCTTAAGTGTTTAAGTTGACTCAACTCAGAGCCATTACAAACTGCACCAAACAGTTCCAGCTGAACATAAATTTTGGATTCCTGTTTTTCAATTCTTGCATTTGTCCCAATTTAGTTTTCCCTCACTGCTATTTTTGTAAATTATTTGCATCAGAAATAATGACTCACAAAAAAATGAATAAATAGCTGCTTATGTTACAGTGCAAATCTCTCGTATTTTCAATATGCTCAATGACTGATTGTTGGGTTTTTCCAGTTGGGTGTTTCTACACAGTGCCCCAGCACGGAAGGCAAAGCACGACTGGGCAGATTTGTGTTTTACACTCAAATAACACAACATGAAACAAGCAAGGTTGTTCAAAATTAGTGAAAGAACATCAAACAACTGGGGACAAGACCAGATTACAGATTCTCAAGGAACTTAGATAGCAAGACACCATTAAAAATAAAGCAAGCATCAGTGAGTAGAGATAAAGGGCTGGGAATCTGAAAGCAAGCTCATTTCAGCTAAAGTTCACTCCACACTCCGCATATTTGCTGTATTCTTTCAGGTTATTCTTGAAATTCCCACAATCTCTGTGCAACAATTTCTTCATATTTCTATGCTTAAATAGGTCACTAAAGGCAATGGGCACAGTGATAAGTGCCTCCATGCCCTCCTGATCCTTCTCACCTCTGTTTAGCCAAACCTTAGTCTCAAGCATAGCTTGTCTCATGCAAGACTTAAAAAGATGGAAGTTGTCCACGTATTTAGAGCTCCTTTGTATTGTACATTCTGAATGCATGCACACAAAGCATTCTGACCCTGAAGTAGACTTCAGGCCTATCCTAAGAGGATAATTCAAAATGAGGTACAGGCAAACCAAACCCCAGGCAGAGGTTCCTTCATCTCCTTCTCTGGGGACCGTGTTCACTTGACTAGCTTGTTCTGTTCTCTTCCAGTTGAAGTGGCACCAGCTGGCTGGGTGCAGCCCCCTCTCTCTACTAATGATTATTCCAAAATGGTTTACAGATTTTCATGGAAGTCTAGGGGAGATGAAAACTAAATATTAGCAAAGGAAAAAATGAAAATACATTTTGAGCTGAATTCTGAAAAGTCAATGAGAACAAAATATGGAAAAGTTGTTCCAGATGGCAGGAATTTACTTGAGGAATTTCATTTAATCACATTCTTAGCAAGATGTTTTGATTTGGATGACATACATCAACTGCATACTTAAATTAACAGTCCTTCCTACTGAAGCAATTGCAGAAGCCCCAAGAGTAGGAAAGGGTCTCAGTGCTTTCAAGCGCAAGTCCAGCATGCATGGAGCTGGGAGTCTTTTTGTTGTTTCTCAAGGGAAAGCAATGATTCAAGCCATGCTGCAACCATGTGCCTATTCTGACAGCAGCCTGCAGAAGGCTATCTGCCCACCTGAGTCCCCAGTCCTCTGGGCACAAAGCTACCAAAGCAACCTCCCAGATCCATCCCTGCCCTACGAGGCAGAACAGTTGAGTTGAAACAAGTGTGACGGAACAAGAGAGCAGAATCCCAGGAAAGTGAGAGTCCCAGCTCCTACAGTCTGATTCCAGGCCGCAGGGACATCTGCCACAAGGTAATTCCCCAAATCAGTGCCCCAGAGGAATATCACTAGGACAGCCAAAGCCACTCAGCTGTCATCAGGTAGATCGCAGAATGGTTTGGAAGGGGCCTTAAATGCTGCTTCTTTTCAGCCCCCTCCCAGTTGCCTAAGCTGCAACACTATGAGACAAATGATGTTCCAGAAATCCTACCTGCCCTGACTTTATTCTTAAAACCCTGGAAGGGGAGCACAGATGAAGAGCTTTAACACAGGAACAGGTCACTGTCAGGATTACAGCACTGACATGCTACATTTCTAATAGATTTCTCTATCTTCTAAGGCCATAACAGAGCTCAAATACAACACTAGAAGTAGATTTCTGTACAGGGGTTTATCAGGAGTTGAAACACAGTTTACACCTGAAGTGCACATCAATGTTTTTAAGAGAATTGAGGAGAATTTCAGCCACCTCCAAAACACTGCAAATGCAAACTATCTTCTTGCACAGCTTCCTCCTGCAGCTGTACTCTGAAGGGAGATATACATACACATACAGGTATGTATAGTAGTTATTAGAATAACTGCAATAAAGCCTTTTGTTTGGCGACTGTCTATTTCTAAGTGAAGTATGATGAGATTTAGCTTGCCAGCTGTGCATTTCACTTTCCCATATCCCCAAACAGAGATTTAAAATAGCCTGTTTATCAGATGTGTATCTAACTCGTATTCCACTGTGAGGTCTAAAAAAGGAATTTCCATTCTTACAAATGTTCCCCTTGTGAGGCATTACCGTCTGTTCTGATCATTGTAAAGGGTTCCTCTTTCCTTCTAAGTCCAAAATCCGCTGAAGCATTTCTTTAATGACTACAAAAAAGGCCAGAGGCTTTCTTGCCTTAATTTATACACAAATATATCACCAATTAAAAGGTAACTGTGAAGAATAGAGCTGATAATGGAATGCCTTCTGCAACCTCAACTAGAGCATCACTGCCATGACATTATAATAATTAGTTAATCTATTCTCTAATTTGTCTCAATTTGCACTAGCAGAATAGAAGCTCCTGTCATCTTGATTTCTCACTGAACACAGTGGTAGGAAAAGGAACAGAATTTTTCCACCTCCCACCCATTCTGTGCATAAGCTTTTCCCTCTTCTTTCCATCAACACTGTAAATCTGGAATATAGCTCCATTAAAGCAAATGAAGTTATATTCCAGGTTCAATAATGAAAGCAGAATTTGGCTCAGTACCACTAAAATACACCCAACTCATGCATTCAGAAACACCTTATCACTGCAGCCAGCCTGCTGCTTGCATCCTTGCTCCACTGCCAGGCTTCAGTCAGTGAACAGGCTGCAGCAAATGTCTGCTGTTGAACACAGACTTTTCTGTTCATCTCCAGCTCACCACAACCCCAACCTGCAAAGGGCTCGTGAGAAGCCCACCATGCCCCCCCTGGTTATAATTCCCATTCAAAATAGGAAAAAAAAGGCAAATCCTCCTTCTGGCTGCTCAGGTGGAAGAGAACACCCATTGCCTGGAAAGACAAAGGGAAAAAGAAAAGTTCAAGGTAGAAATGTGTACCTCAGCAAGGCTCTCGTATGACTTAGATGCACGTTTCTTTCTACTCGCCGTCAGCTATTCTGCTGCCACATCTGTGTGGCCAGATATCATATGACTAATTGAGAACCATTAACAGACATTTTAGAATCTGCATGCTGAAAGGTGGGAGCTAAATCTTTATCAGTATACTTTCCAATTAGTTCAAGACTTACATTTCTTGTCTTTTCAAAAACTATTTATCTGCATACAGCACACTTCATACACCTTATTTCCCAAATGAAGCTCCATTTTGATTGCTTGCATGAGCTGAAAGTCACCATTACCAAAAAAATAAAACCACAAGCACAAAGTGTGCAACTCTGAGCAAGCATTTGCCAAAAAGTTATCCTTTGGCACTTTTTAAAATAAACATAAGGGCATGAAATGACCCTTAAATTGTTTCTTGACACGTACTAAATCTACAGAAATGAGGGAGATTCTCTGGAAAGAGCTGCAGAATCTCAGTATTCACAGTGTATTTTTAACATATTCTAAGAATATTTTGTATACTAAAACATGCAGTAAAACTGCAGGGATTTCATCTGGTTGCGAAAGCCCAGGGCCCATATTAAATGGTAGTAAGGAGGAGGCGGCTGGCTTGAAGCAAGAAACAACCACTGGAAGCTAATCAAAGCATCAAGAGGATAACACACTTCCACTACCCCCATCCTCTACTCGCTCTATAAACCAGTACTTGGTTATTGATGAACAAATTCCTTTTCCCAGCCACCTTTCTCTGCTCCCAAGACACAAAGTATACGGGAAAAGTGACAACAGGCTGAGCTGCAGACTGCACAGACAGATTGGAGCAGTACACCAGGATGAGTCTCAGCCAGTCAGGGCTTCCCATTTTCAGTGGGTGACCTCCATACCCAAATGAAAGGTGGGGGGCAGAAATGCCACAGGAATGGGGCATGCAGAGAACAGCATAAGGAAAACAGCGCAGATGCTGTCTGGAGGGAATCCCTAGAGACCCTCTGCATCTGTAGGGTGCATAAGCTGGGCTTTATGCACAGACAGTAATGTAGCAGAGGATTTGCTGAAGACTTTAGCTCAGTGTGAGCAGTCTGCCTCAAAGAGATGTTATGGGAAAAGGAAGGAAGGAGCTCACTGCCCCACTCCAAATGCAAAGATCATTTTCCCCATATTGCATATGAAATGCAAGACAGCAAATATCACAGGGCAAGCATAACCCATAGCTCCATATGGTTGCAGAGCTGCACCCGTTTGCCCCACCATTTAATTTGTTCACAGTACCACGCAAGCTGTTTGAGAGAGAGGTATAAAAGGGCATCTTGTAATAGAGGTGTGATGGTGTAAAAACATCACAGTCCTCCACACAAGACAGATGGAAACTGGATCCAGTAGATGCAGGTGACTGCAAGTATTTACTTCCCTTCACAAAGTGCCAGCTCAGACTTAACTAGATAGGCTTAGCATCACATCTAAATCAAAGAGACAGTAGTGCAAGCCTGAAGGATGAGCAGACAAGGACAGAATAGAACACAAGGAGAATTTGAAAGAGGCTGCATTTCCTGGACCAATTCTGGAAAACTAAGGAGCACAATTAGTTACTTTCAAGATATTAAGTTAAGAAACCAGCACTGTGAAGACTGAGGCAAAGTCAGAAGAAGGGTGAGACACCATTCACTGACTATACAATTCTTAACAATAAGAAGTGAAGAGCTGCCAACACATTTCTGCCTATTTCTCACTCGCAGACATTCCCTGCAAAGCTCACACAAACAAAGCTTTCAGAGCTCGGAGCAGCAGCCTGCTTTGTCATACGTTCCTGAATAAATCAAGAAATTGCTCCGCTCTCATTTTTCTGATGGGAAAAGTGCTGACCAGAGATGTGCACATTTAGTAACAGTGCTCAATTCAATGTGTGGCAGCCAGAAGTTCAGCGTCCTCCCCAGCCTGACTTCTCCTTGGGCAATTCCTTTAGGGAACTCCAGCAGCTCCCCATACAAGTTTCCATGGATCTTCCCCTGGAGCCTCTCTCTCCCACGTACTACATTGTCATTTCGTTGAAGGATGCTTGAGTAGGTCACTGCAATAGGTTAACAGCAATAAAAGTGAACAAGTGAAACACTGATTTACATTACATACTGCCCTAGCTTCCAGCTCTATCACTGGGGCAGAGAGGAAGTGAATGCTTTAAGCAGAAGGACAGAAGTTTCACACCTATTTTCATTCCATGTAGCAGGCTCCATAACAGGCAGGATGACAGAATCCCACCCCAACGACCTGCCTTAGTGCTGCCATGAGAATCTCATGACCTGCACTGCCTGTTATGGCGGCATCAGTAGCGCATAAAGCCATCGAGCTAAAGCAGAGAATGTTTTGATTGTTAATTCAAGATGCTCTCAGAGCTCTGTGGTGACCCAGCTGGCCATCCCTGCTCTTGTTTGTCCGAGCAGAACGCTCCACAGATCGCAGTGGTTATGAGTAAGCAAGCAAGCATGTGTGCATTTTTGTTGACAGCATCTTCCCAGAAACGATCACAGCACCCGACTGGTACTCACGAGGTCTCACCCTCTTTAGATTTTTTTCTCCAATACATTATATGTATGTATTTATAAACCTCATTTCAGATGAAAGCTGCTCCTTTTCCCTCAGCCTCTGATATCTTCCTGTAGACAAAGACGTACAGACGCTACCGCTGAGCACGGGGGCACTTCTTGCACATATTTAAGGACTGCAAACAGTGTTCTCCTTAGCCAAACATTTCCACCCATGGGGTGATGTGTTTACATTCCCTGCGGTACGCGATCAGCAGTTACTTGGGATATACTGTACCTCCAGTGTTTCCAACCTAGCAAGCCACATGCTGGGAATCAGGTAGCCTCAGCTGTTTGGCTTCTGAGAAACCAGCTCCAGATGTGAAAGCGTGTTATCTTCCCTTTTTAGAGATGACTCCAGCCCATGATTCCCTTTTTCCCTTACCCAGAAATCTGAACACTAAAGTTAGCAAATAGTCAGAAAATAGTCAGAAATTACATAGCATACAAAATATGAAGTGCATTCAGATAAATCAGGAAAAAAATTACCAAAAAAAACCTACAAAATCTGTACTTCTCCAGAAAGACCAAGGCCTATTTTCCAGAGCGTGGAGATGGACCAACACATTCCTAATACATCACCATGTCTAAAGATGGAAACACGTAACTTCAGATTTTTCACCACTGCAGCCACTGTATGTTTAAGCACTCAGTGAGACATAGCTGGAGGTGTTCTGGCTGTAGGCTATGGGAGATCCAATGCGAGCCATTTCAGGAGCATCATCCTTTGCTAGCAAGTAATTCTCTCCCACAGTAATGGTGCTTCCATCCATTGTACTTCTATGCAGTTCACAGTCATTGTGTCCCAAGTACTTCCCCACGCAGGGGGTGACATTCTCCACATGTGGGAAACCACAGACAGACTCAGATATTGAGTAATGCCACAGAACTGCATTCAGTTGTGCTTTGGTTCCTAGGTAAAACTGACACAGACCCCAAATGATTTGCCCAAACATACAGAGCTCATCTGTCATTCTTCCCCGCTCACTTCTGAAGCACATTTGTGAGCAAGGCCATCGTTTTGCAATGTCAGCCATACAGCTCTACACATGGCAGACTGCAGAACAAGCCACACTGAAGGACAGGGAGCACAGGGGTTTACTTGGCCTTGTCTCCATCACCTCCAGCAGGTCTCACGCATTCAGCTCAAAAGATCCCTGCCTCCTTACCAAATGCAAAAGAGCTCAAGTACTTCTGAAGACTAATGACCCTTATTACCTCATCTAGATGTACCTGAAGGGCCAGCACCATCACTCCTGACACAGATCTCACAGCACTTTGTACTTCTTAGTTAATCGCTTATTGGAGACTTATACATTTGACGCTTAAGATCACTGCTCAGCCACAAGCTGGAGTGTGCTGCCTGCCATCCACCTAAACTGTTAAGAAATGCCAGTGCTTTCAGCCAAGTGAGCTGGCAGCAAGTACAAGAGAGGATTTGGAAGGAGAAATTGATCCATCGGGGAAGACAGGAGGCTGGACCACCCCTCGCAATTGTTGCTAAACATTCAGGGATCCTTAGAAGGCAGCTCAGTCACTGCCATGCTAAGGGACAGCACAGCTACACTCCGGTCAGAACTAATTAGGCAGAGAGGAGTTACTGCTGCTTCTGTACAAGACAGGAGTGGAAGCAATAGATCAAACCCCAATCTTGGGCTCCTGTTGCAATTGCAAGCCTATCAGGAGGAGCTGCTGGCAAGTCCAGCATCTGAGGGACGCAGGAATGTTCCTGAATGACCCCAGCGTAGGCATCCCAACAGCTTCTCTGAGATTTCACAAGCAAGGGGATGTCCTGGATAACGGATGAGAGCCCAGCAGCCCCCAGATGAGGGAGTTTCCTCTGTGCACAAGTCCCCAAGTTATTTCAGCAGCATCTGGCAGTGATGCTCTTGTTAAGGCTGCAGATCTATTTATAAAGCCTGATTGTTCGTTCAGGGACAGCTCTCGGCATACGAGGCCTCAGGAGAGCTGGAATGATCTGGTTAACAAAACATCCAGCAAGCTGGGAAATCAAGTCTGCTTTTGATTTATAATGCAGCAAACTAAAATTATGATTTGCCAGACTCATTTTGGCACACTCATAATTCAGCTACAGTTCTGATTATTTAAAAAAATAATAATTAGAAACCCAGCAAGTTTAATTACCATAATTATGGAAATAGTCACTGAGTGAAAAGGACTCAAAAATAATGAGGCAAACTCACACAGCTCAAACTCCACCAATTAACAGGATGTTAGGCTTGTGAGGCAAGCCTTAGCAATGCTGGCACTGTTGCAGCAGAAGGGACAACCCACCTCGTGCCTAGGTTATACTGCAAACCTATTGCACCCTCTTGTGCTGAGGTGTCAGCATTGCTTTGGTTTGGCTGCCTCAAAATTAATCACTCTGCAGCACCTGACCTTCCAATCAGCTCTCCTGCTGCAGGGTATAGCCACGCATGCAGCATCACAGCACGCAGACATTGAGGGCTTTTCTCAGCACCCAAGTGATTAACTGATTTTCCGGGCAGGACTGAGTGTCGCTGACTTCCAGGCTTCTGTGGATCCCCTGGATCTTCCTCATGTGAGCTTCCACTTCTGTTGAACTCAAATAGTATTGGAAGCTTTGTAAGGATATAGCATCCCATAGATCTGCCAGGGCAAGGACAGCTCAAGTGAGCCTTCTGTAGGATACCCAGAAGGAAAAATAAAGCTAGGCATCAATAAACAACTATTTACCTTCAAAAATTCTTGTATTTCTGGGGCATCCACACAGTGGTACCACCAGCTACACAGGTGCTGTGTTTTAAGGGAAGTGCAGAACTGAAGGGAGTTTGGAGGAAATCAGTAAGATGATGATGCCTCTCAGCTGATCTCTATTAACAAGGCTGAACCATCAGGGAGCATCCGGCCTAGAAAAGATCTGCAAATTCCAACCTGCCGCCGCACCGCACCTCCCCTCCCATCTTCAGTTAGGCAAAAGTGAACAAAAGCAATTCTGCACACTGGCTTGATTCAATAAGGAGTAACAATACTGACTGGAACCATAGGAGACGGGGAAAATACTCAAGAGACAAATCCTTCCAATCAGTATGTTAAAGTACTCCTCACTGCAAATGGAGAACAGATGAGAGACATATATCAGGAATAACCTAAGGTAAATCTGGCCCTTCTTGAAGCAGAGCTGAGCTACGTGGTTTCTTAAGGCTCCTTCCAGGCTTATTCCTCCTATTGTTTTCAGCTCTGGAACTGTTCCTCTCCGATCAGAACCCAGGTTTGTTTTCAGAGCGTTACACACAGGCTGGTCTAACAGACAAACACAGAAGCCATTCTCTGGCAGTCGTATTCCCAACCCTCAGCACAGTCTGCATCTCCTGCTGGTAATGCCAGCAGCAACACTAATTTGCAGCTCCTGAGCACAGTGAAAACAAAACATTTCGCTGTCTTAAATGCAAGTTTCAGTCTGCATTAAGGCTGGTTTGTTACAGGGTGAAAAATTGTCAGGTACAGAAAATCCAGACAGACCACTACAAGAGTCTGAATCAATAGAAAGGAGGATCCTCTGCTGCTGTGAGTACAGAGCACAGCCTCCTTCAGTTCCACGTTGGCCCAAGGATGTAATCTAAGTATGTTAAACAATAAAGCTTAAAAAATAAACAACAAAAGCGGGAACAAGAGCACCACAAATCCATCACTGGAAGAAGGACAAGTTTCCCTGAATCTTCCCATCACAGATGCAGGGCTGCTGCTGGAGAGGCGGGGGGGGGGGGGGGAAACCGGGGGATCTGGGAGGATTTGCTGATGGGGAAGTTTCCAGAGCATCATTCCGGGCCCACAACAATTGAAATTAAATTGCATTCTGATCCATGAATCAAAGCACTTGCAATTACCATTTCAAGGCAGGTGAAACAATAACAAATAAGGAACAAAGAGATGTTTCAAGTCTTTGCTGATCTACTCTGTGCTTACTAAAGAAACTGCTAACCGGACACATTTTCAACACAGCCAAGGTGATTGCCTGCAGTAGCCCCAGTTAATCAAGTCTTCAAGAAAAATGGGAGTAGTCTCCTCTATTGTAAAGTAGTATTTCAAATCTCCTCCAGCATCCAACACAGCTTTTATGCTTAGATTCAGAACAGAAACCACGTGTGAATTGGGTCAAACTGTACCCAGTGCAACTTAAACCCCTCAGTGTGGGTTAGAAAACCACATAGGTTTGCACACCATGCAGTTATCACTGCATGTGGTCCAACAGCATACTAGATGAGTTTAACATAAAATTTACATTCTAAAAAAATCACAAAACACAGGCTTCTCCCTCATAAGGAGATACCTGCATGCTGATGGGCCTTTTCAAGTCTGAAGCCCATTATAAAGGCAAAGATTGCTGCTTGCGCCATTGAGCGACTGCTGTTCCCTGTGCTGCTGTGAACTTTGACCAGTGCAAGCCTTTCTGCAGCAATGGCGATCACTCCAAACAAAAACAAGTTTTGTTATTGGGCTGAACAGAAAGGAACAGCCTTAAAACTGATCTTCTGGCTCAACAGGTACAGAAACCGGCAAGCATTACTCATCCCCTTGTCCTCCCAGCTCAGCCTGCTATCAGAGCATGTGCTAAACCCCCTATCAGCAGAGCTGGAAGCCACATAGGTAAACTGAAAACAAAGCCAGCTTTTTCTGATGGGCTGATGGAATAAGAGTGCTTGGTTGCAAAAGTGAAATGGGAGGGGATCTCACTAAGCCGTGGGCTCCAGGGAATCTGCGGCTGGATGATTTCTGGGCACCCATCCTGCTCTTGTTCTCCTGGAGCTCAAGGGCATTAAGTTCACACCCACATGGGGTGCAGCTGGTGACAGAACCGTGACACAGCAGCGAGCCCCACTGCTGACAGGCCATGGGCTCAGGACCCACCAGGCAGGGCTGCAGCTGAGCTCAGCGATCTGCGAGTCCAGCGCAGCACCACCACAGCCCAAGTTCTGCACTGGCAGCATGACTCGTGCTCCAAAGGTCAGCCGCTGCTCCGGCCCCCAAGCTGGGGGAGGAAGGAGGAGGAAACAGAAAAGGAAGCTGATTTTCACCACAGCTGCAAGCTCCAGCTCTAAACCGCTAACCCCTCTGCTCCTTGGAAAGCTGACTCCCAAATCCCTAGGTGTTTCATTATCTCTTGCACTCCCTCCCCGAGTTTCTCTCAGGTAATTGTTCCCACATAGCATCTGCTTCGATCTGAGCCAGCTTCCTCCTTCACTGAGACTTTCCAGCACGAGTGAGGTGACAGCTTTGCCTCGGCTCCCTCATTCCGTAAATAGGCAGTAAAAAGTCTGAGGGAAATAAGCAGATTTGTGCAGGGCTGAACTGACTCCCAGGTAGACTGGGAAACACCATCCCCATGGGAAGCCACGTGTTTGTGACAGTAAGACAGACTGAATGCAAAATCAGTTCGACCCCATCCCACTCACGCAAACTGTAAGGGACTCCCACACCTCCAGGAGGAACCCAGGGATCGTTATTCCTGCATTGCTGCTGATGAAGAAATGGTTTAACAGAAATCACCAATCCTGCCACAGACTGCAGTCGGAAGGAGCTGCAAAGAGTTTGCATCTTTGGTCCCAGTCTGATCACTGCAACTCCCTCATAAGGCAAGTGAGGTATCATGAGCTCATCCTTTGGCAGGAAGGGACTGACTGTAGTTTGCAATATTCATAGTAATTTGTGTAATTTAATGCAGAGGGTGAAGTTCTCAGCCAGGGTAAATTAGAGCAATGTCAATTTTCACTGCTGAAGCACCTGGGTTAGCCTATTAATAAGCTTAACTCCTTTTAAAAATTTATTCTGTTCACCTTCAGGATGACCCCTTTAGAACTATTTATTGTTTTTAGGTTGCTGTAACTGTAAGCTAATTGCTGGCAGGCCAGCGTTATAACAGGCAAAGTGCTTTCCATCACGGCTCGGTCTGATGAGATCTAGGTAAGCGGAGAAAAGCAGAGCAAGCATGCTTCAAAGATATTTTAATCAAGTTGTTAGGATGCATGTGGGTAATCGTGAATCTCAACAGGCAACTAACTCTACAAATAATTAAGTGACTGGCTTTTAAAGTGTAGCGATGTTCACTGGGCCAAATTCAATACTGCTGTAAATTCCTGGAAGCACCGCAGAAGAAGATCTATCAGTTATCTCAAGCTTTTCCCATGAAAAGATACTTAGACAGGAATGCTTTTCATTGTTTTTGGTATTAGGGAGTAATACTAAGAACAGGGCACAACAGTGAAGCACAGGCACAGACTGGGTTATGAATTCCGTGCATTCAGAAAGGCAAGAGACAAAATAGCAATGTAACACAGGCACCAGTCCACAGAGTCAATCCTCCTCTTGATCCATGTATTATTACTAACATAGGAATAACATTTAAGGCAATGGGCTAACATGAAGATCACACTCTGGCTGTGGATACGACCACAAAGTTCCTAAAATCTGGGTGAACATCCCTGAACATGGCCTCCAAGCCCTATTTTTTTTTTTTCCCCTATATCTTCCCAAGCAAAGTGCTACAGAAGCCAGAAGGCTTATTTCTCAACACAGACTCAAGGACCATCGCCTCCTCCTATACTGTAGTTTTTGGGAGACCATGCTCTTACAGCAGCTTCAGAATCACCTCCTGGAGGAAAGGGAAAGGATTATGCACCAATCTTGTACCAGCAACACTCTAATTATGGAAAAATCACCCTCAGTTTACACTATATATATGAATATATATATCAGGTCAAATATTTTACGCAGAGCCTGAGGCCATGACCTACAGCACCACCGTGCCTTCAGATTGCTTTCATAGAAGGAGGCTTTTGGACTGGCTTTTAAGCTGAAGTCCAGCAGCTGAGTAGGTGGCCATTTAATATCTCCAGGTACTTTCAGAGAAGATTAGGTGAAAGTCCAAATCCAGGCTGACATCCACTCTCTCCGAGAAACAGGCCTGCAATAAATAAGGCAGTGTGCAAGTTGTTGTTCCTGCTACAGTGCTCTACTCAGCCACTTACTGCCAATGTGTTCCTCATTAGCACTCTGGGAAGCTGTGAGTGCACAAGGCTCTCTGTGCAGCCCCATTTTTATTCTCTTCTCAAACACATGGAAACACTTTAAAAGTAAGAGCCTTGGGACCTGCGCGAGGGTGACAAGTGACAAGATGAGGAGAGGAGAGCGGAGCCAGCCCCTGACAAATTTGAACCATCCAGTCTTTAATCCGCAACGACCAAAGAACTGATACTAAGCAAACCTAGACCTTTTCAGAAAGAAGATTACATGCATAATGGAAAAACTGCAGGCACGGGGAGCCTGGCCTACAAAAATTGGTTAAAATTAAGCGCCTTCACTTCGCTTTCCATGATTAATGGAACTACGTGCAACTCAGTCAGCATTTCCATCCCCCTCATAACCCATTGAGAGCCTTTTCTTTTTCTTCCAATTTAAAGAAAACTTAAAATTAAGACTTTGTAACATTCTGTGACCAGGAGATCAGTATTCCCTCCTCAAATACTATTTACCTCTGGAGAAGTAGAGCTAGAAGTCAGAAAACAGAGAGGGACTGCCTTCATATCTCCTACTCAGGGCAGGAGTTTTCTTGCAGTTCCATAAAGCAGAGTACAGAACTCACCTGGTCCCTAAAAGAGGAGAAGTGGTATCCCTATAGCCCTACACTGTCAGGCCTGATGCACCGCTGGGATGCCCAAGCCTCTACAAAAGCAAAAGGAGGCTTAACATAAGAAGCAAATCCCTACTGAAATAGTCAAGTCTTAGCACTGAGCAAAACAGAAGCAGACCACTGGTGCCAACGGCATAGAAAATTAAGAGTTAAATCTGTTGGAAGAAGTTTGTGCATGTACTTTCATGCCAGTGGAAACATAAGAAAAAGCCTAAATTCTCTACACTGGCACAGCAGGTTCAGCTTTGATCTCTCAGGAGGTTCATTTCCTTCATTAGGCTTTTCTTAAAATTCACTTTTATGAGCTCTTTAATTTTCCCCCTGCACTCCCCCTTCCATAAAAGCCTTTTTAGATTCATTCAACAAAGGGGCAGGTGGGGGAGGAAAGCTTCCTTTAACTGCCACTAAACGCTACCTGAAGCTGCTAGCTGTGCACAGGGACACCAGAGCCATTCACTGAGCAAGGCTCAGGAGCTGAAAGAGGGAGAAATCCCACCAAGGCAATAATAAACCACTGAAAGGAACAATGTGGGAAGGAAAGAACTACTCAATGCTGATGAAGGAAAAGGTGAGGCAGCACAGGGAGACCTCCTGCACAATTTGGGTGATTGCTGCTGCAAAATAGGTGGAGAGTTCTTACAGCTTGAATGACCCACAGCCTCCCTTCCATTTCCTCTTCAGTTGGTGCTGCACAACTGATCAAACCAACAACTCCCCCCCCATTTCAGATGACACTGTGTAGAACAGACAACGCAACATTTTCCATAGGGGAGCTGCAAGGCGGAGAAATGCCAGACACGCAGCTTAGAGAGGCGTTCTCCTCTTGGTTCTACACTCAACTGTTTAAGTCTCAGCACTATGTTGATTACAGCAGTTGAGGTGACTCATGGCTGCAGTGCCTATAAGGGGAACCCCTCTTTTCCCCCCCGTTTCCTGTTGAAATACCTTCCTCTACCAAACATAGTAAGGAGAACTGAGCTCAGCATCTCTTTCTGGTTGATTCCTCACCAAAAAAAAAAAAAAAAAAAGTACACATCTCCTGTCTGACCTACACAAATCATAGCATGGAGTTCAATTCTCCATGTGAAGGGTTGGTTTCTTCTCAACAGCGTGTCACCTTACACCACAAGAGCCTTTTCAGTAGCAGGGAATGAAAAGGTACTGCTGCCCAGGCTGTTGAATCCAGTCCCTTGCTTTTGCACTCCACTGGACTGTGCAATTCTATTCACAAGCAGCAGATTTATTTTAACTGCAGTTTGTGGCTTTACCCCCACTATTCTCATTAAAAACTTAGCTTCTTATGATTATCCACTTACTTGGAGTAATTTAAACAATGAAACAATCCAAGTAAATAGTAAGATTATTCACCAGCTCATTTGTGTAGATGAACTTGGTTAACATCCTTGGAAGCAGATACCATTCTTAATAAGAAAACTGTGCCCTGGTTCCTGCTGGGGCTGTAGTGAGCCCCGAGGGGTTGTCCTTGGACTTAAAAGGTAACAGAACTCATTTTGCTGTCAACCCACTCCTACTGGAAAAAGAAAGAAGCTGCATTTTCTAGAGCTTGTCCAAGGGCCAGATTCTCACCTCAGAAGGAGCATGAAACATGAATTCACCTACAGATTATTCAGCTTTCTGGTTTTAAGCCTGGTGTAGCAGAGATGAGATTCTGCCCTGCCTTTTCTTTTCTGGTGTTCACTTAATTCACTGCAACACGAGCACAACTGGATTTAACAGGACTCAACAACTGCAATAGCTCACACAGGTTTGTTTTTTTTTTTTTTTTTTAAATAGTCCTGGAATCACAGGCCACTACTTTTCTGCTACATCAACCCCAGGCCTCCCCCAAGCCCAAACTCAATCTCAATTACATTTAACAAAGCTAGGTGGATGGGCAGCATGAAGTCAGATGAAGTTCAGTGCAGACAAATGCAAGGTAATGCACTTAGGAAAGGATAATTTGAACTACACAGGAGAAAAAAAAAAAAAAAAAAAAGCAGAATGCTTTTGTGAGATAATCATCTGCTGTGCTCTGAGACGCAGGGTACTGAAAAGAGTATAATGGAAGGAGATAGCAAGTCCCTTCCTTGGGAAGATGTGCACTCCAGCTCACAGTAAGGCAAACTCACCCTAACTCCAGCACTGCAGCTACAGAGGAGCTGAGATCAGAGACTCCAGGCAGATAAAGCTTGACAAGAGCTCCGGTTTGTCAAAGTACCAGAGGGAACACATAAAAGAACACCTCTTTGGGCATCTTCTGAGTCATAGCAAGCCAGGTCTGGGTACCTGGCTGCAAACTTCAGGGCACAGGGACTGCTCTCCCCCATACCAAGTTGTGGTTCAGATACCAGGAAGTTATGAAGCCTTGTACAGACCTTGCATTAATCACTGCTGAACAGTGCTCAGCTCACAGGCTAGGATCCTGCCTATAAGATCTCAGAGACCCCTTGCACCTGCACTGCCCTCACATGCTGCCTCTGAGCTTGTTGGGGCTCTGAGCACTGATGAAGCTATGGGTGTCCCTGTGCACTGCAGGGAGCGGCACCAGATGGCCTTTACGGGTCCCCTCCAACTCAAAAGATTCTGTGATAAATGAAAGCTAACCAGAACCAGCAGCTCTCCATGGTGCCATCTAGATTTGCTTGCAGAACAATTTGGCATGCACACTGCTCCCACTGATGCCAGCTGGTGTCCACACACCACATGCCCAGGGAAGCAGCTCATCGCTTGTTCACAGCGACACAGCAGGGCTGAGGAGAGCAAGTGCTTGCCCTGCCTCCTATCAGTGCTTTAAACACCCAAGGGCTACCCTTCCAAACAACTCAGGTCAAAAAGCACAGATGGAGGAAACAGAACTTTCCAGAGTGCTCTCAGAAAAATATCAGTGCCCACTCAGTGCTTTTCTAACCTTCTTTGACTGCTGCAAGCTCCCGTCCCTCCAAGGAAAGGAGAGCCTGCAGGTCTTATGGAGCATCTCTCAGGCTGGACCCTGTGCAGGGAGCAGATTTTGTGAAGTGTGGGGCCATCTGATGGCAGAAGCTGGCAGCACTCTTTAGAGTGCTCTAAAGCATCCCAAATGCTGCACTGTTTGCTCCATTCATCTTCAGTAATTGAATGCATGTCCTGGGGGGTGCACTGTACAGGGGCGAGAGGAAGGGAGGGGAAACTGTACTTATATTTGTCTTCCTAGATTTAGTTTGTCTTTATCTCCAGCTATTTTGAATGTCATGGGGAGTTAATGAAGACATGTTGTGCATCTGCAAAGCATGGAACAACTTCTCTCCTGTCTGAGCATATTAAAATCTTTCTTACGCTAGAATTTACAGAGAAAGAATAAACGAAAAGGAAGAGAGATAAGAGGAAAGCAGAAAGAGATGAGACACAAGAAGAAAAGAAGGAAATTCCCTTTTTAAAATTTCAGATCTCAAAGCTGTATCACAGGATGTTTTCCAGTCCCTTCTTCAGCTCGGTCTCGATCAGACATCAACCCTGGAAGAACTGTTGCCACCTATTCAGCAGGACACAGAAACACCCTAAACACACCATTAAAGATCAGCTTGCTCCACTACAGACCCAAGTGAGGGCACATAGCAGGGATGAATCAAGCAAAAACATCCTCCCCAGTGGAAGTGGCACATCTCCAGCTCCTGATGGTGTGCACCTGCAGCCACCTGAGCTCTGTCCAAACGCAAAGGACAACAAGACGTCATAGCTCCCATCGCTGGCACAGATATTTCTAGTTGCTATTTCTGCGTTACAGACAGGAAACGGAGTCAGACAGCAAATGCAAGCTCAGATCTATAAAGGCTTTTTAGCCTCCAACCTCTGCCTCAAGACAATCCCTGGCTTAGATCTCCCCAATCATTTCCAAGAGAAGAGATGAGGCAGTGGCAGAGAAAAGCCCTTTCCCTAGGATATCCCTTCCTCATCTCTCCCCTCTCCCAGGAGGTAGAGGCAACAGTACAGACTTTCCTTAATCATAGGGCTGTTCTCTTCAAAATTAAGATCTTCCTTTTCCTGGCACTTCCCATCTTCTGTCTCCCTAAGGCAAGATCTGGCACACCTCAGATGTTCTGGTTTGGCCTGTAGTTTTATTTAGACTGCTCCTTGCTTTGGGGATTCTCTGTTTATATCATTGGAGGGTGTTAATAAGGGCAGAATGGTTTCCAGATCCACACCAGCTGACTGGATTTCCTGAATCCACGCCATCTGTAAAAACAGAAATGTTCCCTTCTCCTTGTACATAGATAAGTGCATTAAGGCCAAACCTCCTGGGGCAGGAGCACAGGAGAGATATGGAGCTCCAGCCAAATGAAACCCAGCATGCTCTGGAACAAGGTACAGAACTACCATTTTTAATACGGAGGCACATCTGAAGACACAAAAGATGCCATCACTCAGTGGAGTGAAGAGCCTGACATTTTAAAAAAAAGCACACTAAGGAATTTTTGGCACCTTTTTCTGACACATCTGGCACCAGCCGCCCTCAGAGACACAGGAATATGCAAGCTCAGGCCCTGGCTGGTGTTACAGCACTTGCATATCCCTAGGATACAGGTTTTCCATTTCAAGCCAAACTCAAGTCACCAGCCATATCCAGCAGCAGTACACTCACCCACATGCTCCTTGATCACAGGGAGGTAGCACAGCAAGGAAGGAACCTTGGAAATAAGATGCATAGGGTGCAATGCCTGAGCGTGCAACTGGCTTGCTGATAGCATTGGCCCCATCAGTGGGCAGACTACAGCTCATAAACCTGACAGCGGCTCAACACCAGATTTCCAGTCTGGAGCAGGCTAAGCTCACCTGACTAGGAACTGAAAATCAAGGTGTCTCAGTCAAGACTGCCAGCCCCTTACACCACGATGCTCACCAGGTTCACACCAAAACCATACTATTATCTAGGCACTGACACGAGGGGGTGAACACTGGGCTGAATCAGCTTCTTTCCATTATTTGATCTCTTAATCTAAATGTTGCCCAGACTCTTAGGAAGGAAATGACAGCTAGCAGTACAGACAAAAAAACCTCATAGTTCTAATACACTAGCAGAAAACAGTCTCAAGTTCTGAAAAGTCAGCAAGCAGCAGCGAAACAGCCACCAAGAGGCAGGCTGAGGGGGCCTATGTGCAAAACCCCTTAACCCAGATCCCGCACACGAGAACTAGCTTGTACCAGGCACACTGAACCAAGGCAGAGCTCTCACGCATCCCACATCATGGCCACGCTCTGCAATTCAGCCATTTGGGCAGTACCACAAAAGTCTCACTGCTATTCCCCATCTCCAGCCCATTGCTGCGCACCAGCCCTGTGATTTATTTGACACTTGTGCCAACCAGCTCCACTCACAACCCATCACGACAAACAGCCAAACCACAAGAGGGGTACTTTTGTTACTTTGGCAAATTACACCAGCTCTGTGCATCTGTTCAGGGAAGGGCAGAGCTACACAGCTTATCCCTTCCAGCAGGAACAAAGTGTTCCTCAGGCTCAGACACTGCATGTCTCCTCACTCCAAGCTGTTTGATAAAACCAGCCCTGTTACAAGAAGGGATGAAGACAGCAGTTAAAATGGAACAGCAGTAGGCAGCCAGCAAGCAAGGCCTAGGGAGTGCTGTAGCACACAGGGACTCCTTGCCTAGCAGAGACATGTGCCCATCCCCGTGGCTCCCTGCAACACACATCTCATACAGCCACAACAATGCAAAGAACACTTCACTAGTGTACTGTGATGAAAAGCACAGCAATAACAGCACAGCACCAAGGTCCCAGGCTGAAGCAAATAAGGATTTGATCAAACACAACATCCATGGGCACAGAAACAAAGAAAAGAAGCCGCTTACCTTCAGAAAGCCTCAGGCACACAGAGATATCCAGCAAGACACCTCCACTACCAACTCTTAAATGAAGACCTAAAATAAAGGTTCTGGCTCCACTCCTTTTAGTCACTCAGCTGCATTGCATACACCTGTGCTGCCCTGGGTTGGCCCTGCCTTCCCACCAGGTGCTTAATCACTGCTTCAAGCTGTGACTTGGCATTTTCACTGCAGCTAGCAATTCAGTTCAGTCTGATTTTCTTTGTTAGAGATAAACTTTTCCAAACCCTGAAACTGACAACCCGTGTCCCAACGTGGGAACGTATTGCATCCACAATCACCAAATATAGACTGCAGCATTACAGGTATTATGCAGCGCTGCATTTGCAGATGTGTTGCTGACTGCTTGGGGAATGACACAACAGAGCTGGCTATTCGCTTTCCTTCCAATTGAACAGAGCCCACATGTGTGCTCCCAACAGATCCACGTACCTGTTTAGTGTTTCTGAGGGATTTGGCCTTGTAGTAGCAGAAATGCTGTGGTACTGCAGTTTTCAAGGTCTTCAGTCTTTGAGGTGCTCTGAACAACAGCTTGGACCCTAAAATAAAACAGTGCTGCTCACTTTAGCATACAACAAGCATTTACCTAAATTAAAGACAGCAATTTGCTACACCCTGTAACACCGCTGCACTGAAGCAGTCCTGCCAGAACCAGTGTTCCTTTGTAAGTCATCTTAGTAACAAGAAACTATATTAGCATATACATATGAAATTTTGTAGCTTCCACCAGCATTCTGTAGCTTCCATCCCATCAAGTAAGACTGAGCTAATGAAAGCAATTTTTTCATATTCCAATGCAACAGATGAACTTGGCGATAACTGTATATCTTACCCTCATTAGCAGAAAATCTGGCAATCCAGTTTGATTTCATAAACTCCGAAAATCTTAATGTACCAAAAGGTAACAATTTGATTAAATAAAAATAACAAAAATTTGAGAATTCAGGGCAGTTTTCTGCTCTGCATTTTGTGCTCCTTATAAAGGCCCTTCGAAGGTTGTAAGTAATTAACTACAGTCGATAGCAATGGACCATCTAATCCCCAAATCCTCTCCCTCCCAATAGCCAAGTACTTCCATTTTCCACTTCCTTATGTTTAGCCAGGCTCCCTAAAATCACTTTATATGGCTTACGGTTTAAGTGAAGTTTAAAAAGTATTCCCTTCTGGTTTGTTTTTTTTCCCCTTCAACCTACTAACTTCACTGTGCTGTGTAAAAAGCATCCTTATCCCATTTTTATGCTAAGAAGCTTACCATCAATTGCAGTATTACAACTTCTTCTCTGCCTCAGTTTTGCAATACAATTTACTTTGGTTATTGCACGAGTAACCATTGTGATGGTAAAAGCAACGATCACTGTTCAGTCCATTAAAGCATTTTGTTGTTTCACACCACTGATTTCTCCTCTAAAATTATTAAGAACATGAAAGGCAGAAGTCTCACTGGCTCCTACATGCACAGGTGTCTTCCAGCTCTTCCATGAGCCCTTCCAAGGAGCAATGCTTCACTGTATACCCATGCAACAGTGATTTGCTACAGATGACATTCCCAGCTCAGTATTTCACATGCTACATAGCTCAGCAAGTTTGCTGAGCTCTTTAACGGCTGTCTCCCATGCAGCACCAAGCACAACAGGCATTTATTTCATACTAAGCTTGCCAGATGATATCCCAATAAAAATAACGCTTTCCAGCCTGTACATATTAGAGAGATTATGAGGGAACCTCAGTGGAGAGCCTTACGCAGAGCTATCGCCTCTAACTTCTCCCACTTCCCCCTAATCCACTGACAGCCTCTCAGAATAAAGCAAGTCATTTGCTGAATCTCCCTTATCTTACTGTACATCAATTTCTTGAAACATTCATGGGATCACTATGCATTTCATTTACCCTTAAGGCCAACCCCTCTGCTTATTAAATTAAGAAGATGAATGAAAGATTTGCTCTCTTGCTTGCAGCCCAGGGGATTCATTAGTCAAGTAAATGATTGCACTTGCCTCAAGTTATGCTACTGCAGTGTTTGCAATGTGTCTTCTGATCTCAGCTCCCCATACACTTTTTGGAAACAAGGTTGGCTTTCAGACAGGTCACATTTAATTCCACTCATCTGACTTCAGCAAATGGAAAGACGGACCTCAAACTCACCACCCCCTTCCCTTATTTGCTCAGCCCTCCTTGTGTTTCACAGAACAGGCACACAGGGGGAATCAAGAGCTGCATGTAAACTCCAGATACTCACCCCAGTTAAGGCCGTATCAAGTGCAGCAAACATTTTAGCACTGACATCAAGTAGATACTTGGGTACATGGTGACACAGTGCAGTCAGAACCGCTTTGTGCAGAAGGGAGCATTTCCACCCAGTGAGTCAGACCACTAACTAAGCACAGAGTTAACAGGCAGTGAGCTCCCTTCTCATTCAGGGAGGAGCTGGCTCTCAAGCACCTGTAACCAGAGGGAATCAGCATCTCCACATGTGATCCTGAGAAAGCAGGGGAAAAAAGGCACCTCAGAAAAAGGCTCAAATCCACATCGCAGTCACACTGCACTCAGGCGTGGAGGAAAAGTGGAACTGGGCACACGTGAACTCCTGGGAATAGATCCTGATTTTGCCAGACGGATCCACAAAAAGCAAACTCAGGACAAACAAGTCTCACTTGCACAGCTGGGTGAGCACTTCAACCATTTGCTAAGTGGCTCATTGAAGAGACACCCTAAGCAAGCTGCTGGGAGATCAGCAAATGAAGATTGAGGCTTGCATTTCTGCGCATAAAGTCATTTACAGGCTGTGCTGCCTCTTATGTGGACTGGTGAACAGCTTTCTACGTGTAACACTGGAGAGATGTTACAGCAAAAGGCAGTTGCTATAACAGAATAATAGACATGCAATAAAGCACATTCTATTTTACAGGAACCATGATAGCAAGAAGCACGGTATGCCTGCCACTCAGTGCTACTCACAGACACCCCAGTGACTCTGTGCTCTGCTACCAGGCAGCCAGACAGAAGCATTAGGCACCATGACAACTGCCCAGCTGGTGAAAGCTTTCCTGTAAATCTGTAACTACAGATGAAAGATAGGAGAGTTTGGGGCTTCTCCCAGCTCTGCACCTAATGCACCAGGCACTCAGAAACGCATGTCCATATGAAATGCATCACTGCTGCATTAGAAGGGCTGCTTCCTGCACATCACAGGTACAGATCAAAAGGGAATTCGGCAATTCCGGCTAATATCACAGTCCTCCCTCCTCTCTGCCACTGAACTCGTGTTTCTTTACTCCCCAGCTTTCACAGAATCACAGAATCACAGAATTGTAGGGGTTGGAAGGGACCTCCAGAGATCATCGAGTCCAACCCCCCTGCCAAAGCAGGTTCCCTACAGCAGGTCGCACAGGTCGGCATCCAGGCAGGTCTTGAACATCTCCAGAGAAGGAGACTCCACCACCTCCCTGGGCAGCCTGTTCCAGTGCTCCGTCACCTCACTGTAAAGAAGTTCTTGCGCATGTTTGTGCAGAACTTCCTATGCTGCAGTTTCCAGCCGTTTCCCCTTGTCCTGTCTCCACTCACCACTGAAAACAGTCTGGTCTCGCCATTCTGCCCCCCACACCTTAGATATTTATAGACCTGGATCAGGTCCCCTCTCAGTCTTCTCTTCTCAAGGCTGAACAGACCCAGTTCACTCAGCCTTTCCTCATAGGAGAGATGCTCCAGGCCCTTCACCATCTTCGTGGCCCTCCGCTGGACTCTTTCCAAGAGATCCTTGTCTTTTTTGTACTGGGGAGCCCAGAACTGGACGCAGTGCTCCAGATGAGGCCTCACCAGGGCAGAGTAGAGGGGGAGGATCACCTCCCTCGACCTGCTGGACACGCTTTTTCTAATGCACCCCAGTAAGCCATTGGCCTTTTTGGCCACAAGGGCACACTGCTGGCTCATGGCCAACCTGTCATCCACCAGGACACCCAGGTCCCTTTCCGCAGAGCTCCCCTCCAGCAGGTCATCCCCCAACCTGTACCGGTGCATGCAATTATTCCTCCCCAGATGCAAGACTCTACACTTGCTTTTGTTAAACCTCATCCGTTTTTTTTCTGCCCAGCTATCCAGCCTATCCAGGTCTTGCTGAATGGCAACACAGCCTTCAGGCGTGTCAGCCAATCCTCCCAACTTCGTATCATCAGCAAACTTGCTGAGGGTGGCCATTATCCCCTCATCAAGGTCATTGATGAAGATGTTGAACAAGACCGGACCCAGCACAGACCCCTGAGGAACACCGCTGGTTACAGGCCTCCAACCGGACTCCGCACCACCAACAACGACCCTCTGTGCTCTGCCAGTCAGCCAGTTCTCAACCCACCTCACTGTCCACTCATCTATCCCACACTTCCTCAGCTTTGTTATAAGGATGTCGTGGGGGACAGTATCAAATGCCTTGCTGAAATCAAGGTAGACTACATCCACTGCTCTCCCCCTGTCCACCCAGCCAGAGACAACATCATAGAAGGCTACCAGGTTGGTCAAGCACGACCTCCCCCTTGTGAACCCGTGCTGACTATTCCTGATAACCTCCTCTTCTTCCAGTTGTCTGGAGATGACATCCAGTACAAGCTGTTCCAGCTTTGCCCTAGGTTTCTCAGCCGACCTTCACCAAATGTTCAGCGTGGGTCTACAAACAGCACATCACAGTCACTTTCACCCTCTGTTAAAGGAAAAATGCCGTATTTGCGGTCTCCAACCTCCACCAGCTCTGCAAACCCTGCCTTCTCCCCTCCCCTCCCCCCCCCCAGCAGGTACCACCACGTGCCCAAAGCTGCGCTCCTCAGAACCCCCCCCTGTCCCCCCACAACACCGCTCCGGTTATTCCCGCACACCTTCAAGGAGCTGCCGCCATCTAGTGGGGCTGCAACACCCCGGCACCCGCCGGGCACTGATGACGAAGCGAAGGCCCTTACCGGAGCCTCCCGCGGAACCCACATCGCCAAAGAAGGAGCAGCAGATTGGGGCCGCGCTGCAGCGTTTTGCAGCCCCGCCTCAGCTCCAGGCACGCGGCTGAAGGGCAGCACGAGGCTCCGAGGATCCCAGCAGCACGCGTGCAGCTGGGGCCGGGCCGAGTGCAAGGGAGAAGCAAAAGGCAGCGCACGTGGGCTGTGCCGGCATTGAATGCGAGCCTGCTGCAGGTGGATGCTGTGTGAGGGTCCTGCTGGTTGTAGGGTTTGCTTTGTACTCCACCAGGGAGCGAGCGGTTTGCTTGCCCTGTGAGATGTGGGAGGCTTTGAGCTTGGTGCTGCCGGCAGAGCAGGAGCGATCTGGGAGGCCTGAGGAAGATGGAGAGGGTGCAGGGTTAAGTAATGCTCAGTGCTGCCCAGCTCAGGGCTGGAAGAGAAGGCACGGGAGGAAAGCCTACACCTTCAAAAGGAGGGAATCGTGCTGCTTCTGAAGCATGGTACAGAGCACAGTCTCCATAACTGCTTGATGATATGCCAAGAGTTGGCCTTGATAACCTTTGTGGGTCCTTTCCAACTTGAGATAGTCAGTGGTTCGAAGTGCTTGGGCTTGCTCCGGGATGCCTGGTTACCCGTGCTGAGGGGGGAGGCAGAACACAAAAGAAGGCAGGTGTATGGGCAGCCATGTCAGGGAGAGACCTGGTGTCCTGGGGGAAATGGGAGCCTGTGGTAGTGGGGTAGAAAAAGCTATGCGGATGCACACGTCAGTGAGAAAGTCAAAGATGGGCGATGTAAATGTGCTTAAATAGGTTACTTATGCTTCAAAAGTACTTACACTATTTCAAACAAGTCTGTGTCTGCAGTTTTGTACAGAGTACGTCTGCAAGAGCTCTTCTGCATGCCTCCACCTGAAACCTGCACAGCATGGGCTTATTCAAGAAGCTCTTGAGATTACTTTCTTATTCTGAGAGCAAGGAAAGGATTTGTTCCAGGTACAGAGCATTAGCTGCAAGTCACAAAATTCAGCAGCTAATATCACTAGGAATCAAAGTACTTTTAACAGGGCTGATGTTGGTAATTTTAGGGTATCTTCTGGGGAGATGCATAGAAAGAACAGCAAGGATATAGACTAAAGTCTTCTCTGCAGCTAGTGGAAAATTACCAGAAGTCTTCTATTATGTTACGTTCAGTCTGCAATACAATGCTTTGAAATGTGCTAGGACATCACCTGGCCCAAAGCATCCGGTCAAACAGAACTCTTAATGGATTCAGGTGGGGCACAGGGATTGAATAGCAGGGTTGTTCTGCCATGGTCTGTGACAGCTCCCATATCCCACCTGGGATACTGATAGTGCCTGCCAGCAATGCTGTAGGCATTGGTGCAATGCCCTCAGGACTGGTGTTCAAAGAGTGGCCCTGTTTGTGCTAGGCAGTTAACTTCAGGCTTGTGTTGTGGCAGTCAGACATGGCAAAGGGACACCCCAGTGCAAGGCTAGATGGTGAAGCTCTGAACTGAAGGGCTGAGGCTGCCCCAGGTGTTACACTGCTTGCACGTGCATTGTGTGCACTGAAGCTTGTTTCCTGGGATAAAACCCACAAGCTGGCAATCTTTTGCTTAGGGGTGCATCCTACCTCTCACACTGCTAAAAGGTGGTAGCAGCAATTATCTGAGCACTATTAGCCAGGTAACCATTTTGTGATATCAGAGTGAGAACATAACTCTGCATAACATAACAAATATGCAATTCATGTGTCCTCCAAAAATAAAAATCAACCTAGACCAAGTGTTACCCAGGGTATAGTAACAGCAGTTTTACACTTCTCCCTAACTGACCTTGCTTTATGAGCTTCAGATCAGTTGTAACCAGATCATGGGAACCCTTACTCCAGCTGATCTCAGTCCTGTGGTGTAAAGCTTACTGGCTGATGTGAATCCCCAGCATGGAGAGAGATGCTCAAATTCACATCCTGCCTGGGAGCTCAGTCTTCGGAAGCTGAAACCACCTCTCTCCTCTGAATTGCCCTTGGAGTTCTCTCTCCTCACAGCAATCCAGTTCTGCCTCAAGCTGTCTGTGATGTTTTGGTAGGCAATCTGTACAATCAAAAAGGTTGATCACACTGTTGTAATTATGATGATGTCAATTTAAATGAAGTAACTTCATTCATTTGCTTGCGTGTTATAATCATCACCTCTGCTATAACAGCATTTGCCTTTGAAGCTAGAAGAAATCTACTGCTGCTGAGCTGTCCTGGAAGGGGCAGAAAACTGTGAGCCCCCTGAGGAGGTGATGGTGGTGGTCTATGCAACGTTTTGTCTTGCTGACAGTGGCACGTCCTTGTGTGGGCAAAAGCAGGAGGAAATACACTTAGCATCAGGTGGCACTTGAAGGCAGCAGAAAGCCATGAGAGATCAATGCCTTTCCCTGCATCCTGAGGGTGGTACGGGGTGACCTATTTCTGAGGACTCACAACAGGATTGTTTGCATGCAAGTTGTCTTCTGCTTTTCAAAGACAAGGATGTGGTTCGTGTTGGCACAGTATACCCCACAATGTGACTTTTGCCTATACAAAATTCAGAGCCAAGCATCAGCACAGGTCTGACCCTTCTGACCTATTTGTCCTCCAGAGCAATACACCATCTCTGCTACATCGGAATGCAAACAGCTAAAGCAGTTGCTGCCACTGCACCAGGCTGGAAGGATGGCAGAGGGGGAACTAAATTAACGTGTGAGGGTTGAGTGTCAGGAAGGTCAGGCATAATAGAAAAGAAGTTAGTCATTTGTAATGTTCAGCAGAAGAGAATCATAATATATTAGGGATGTTATTACAGATAGAATCGTGGAATCACGGAATGGCCTGGGTTGCAAAGGAGCACGATGCTCATCCAGTTCCAACCCCCTGCTGTGTGCAGGTCACCAACCAGCAGACCAGGCTGCCCAGAGCCACATCCAGCCTGGCCTTGAATGCCTGCAGGGATGGGGCATCCACAGCCTCCTTGGGCAACCTGTTCCAGTGCATCACCATCCTCTGTGTAAAAAACTTCCTCCTAATATCCAACCTAAACCTCCCCTTTCTCAGTGTAAAACCATTAAACATTCATATAAAGAGCAGAAAAAGACTAGGTGTGCTATTTTGGAGATGCTAGACTCAGCATGCACAGTTGTTTGGTTTTTTTTTTTGCAATTTCTGGCTTTAATATAATCCAGCAAGCAAGAGGAATATCTGTTGGCAAAAACCTACCTCCTTGGTTTGTTGAGCCCTTTCCACATGCAAACCTGAGCCTATTTTGGAATAATGTCCACATTTATAGGTCCTATCAAATAAAAGAATAGCCATACATTCTGATGTTTAAATTGAGCCTTGGGTTTCATGTGGTCTGTGTGAGTAGTGTCCCTCTGGTGGGCATGTCACTTCTTCCTAGATCTGTAAGCACCCAATGCATGAACATGGTACGTTGCTGATACATGACAGAGCAATAGCAATAAAATCTCTTTGTCTGAATGCCTTTTTTCCTTTGTTGAGAGTTGATTTTCTGGTGACTGCTGTAAAATATCAATGAAAGAATGGGACTGGAGAGCTGCACTGGACCTGAGCATTTAGAGAGCTCTAGTTGCTCAGTCCCACTAGTAAGGCTTGCAGGCTGAGACTGCAAAAACATCTGTTCAGATTTCCATCACAGGCCATGGGCTCATCTGAAAAATAGATTCAATAAATAAAGAAAATGAAAAATATTGTTCTTTGTGTTTTGTTTTGCTTTGCCTTGAGATTAAAACCTAGCAGGCTCCCATCATTCGAAAGACTAGATGATTATTCATTGCTAGAAGATTTTGTTCATGTCTGAGGGCTGGTCTGTACGTGAAAACAGCTTGCTCTGAGCAGCACAGATCTCCTCTAGCATATAATACCTGTGGCTCAAGTACCAGCTTCAATTCCCACAGAGAGAGTTTATTATATTACCATGAGGTTTTATTACTGCACTTATTTATTAAAAGATGAGAACAGAAGTCTCAGTTTGAATCACTAGGGCAGGTACATTTTACCCAGAAACAAAATCCACACCTGAGAGAATTGTGTGGTGTGTGACACATGGATGCAGTGCCGTCCCATCCTCCGGGTCTGAATTCAGTCTGTGGTGGATGAGGAATGAAAATGGGCCTGTGTCTGTGCTTTCTCTTACAGCACAGGAGGATCACTTTGTTTCCTCACAGGCATTAGCACTGTTCAGAGCTCCTGGCCGGAAGAGTGTAGCATAGAGGGGTATGAGCTCTGCAGTGCAGGGGTTTGCAGTGGGAGAGGGCAGAATGCCAATGTGACACTGCTGGTATGCAAATGTGTGGCTTATGTTGGCAAAACAGAAGACATCTGTTGGATGGACAGATGGATGCATACTGGTATGGAAAGGAGGTTGTAGTGAGGTAGCAGTTGGCTTCTTCTCCCAGCTAACTAGTGATAGGATGAGAGGTAATGGCCTTAAGTTGTGCCAGGAGAGATTCAGGTTGGATTTTAGGAAGAATTCCTCTGAAGGAGTGGTAATGCATTGGAACAGGCTGTCCTGGGAAGTGGTGGAGTCACCATGCATGGAAATTTGCAAGAAAAAGGTGGATATGGCACATAGGGACATGGTTTAGTGGGTGTGGAGATGGAGGATCCATGGTTAGATTAGATGATCTTAGAGGTCTTTCCCAGTCTTAATGATTCTATGATTTTACAAGCTGAGCAACTTACACACACAAAGGGACAAAATGAGCACTCTTGCCTTTGTGAGGATGGACGAATGTGCTGCACTGTACCACTCACATTTCTTCCCCATCTATCTTTCTCTTTTTTCATTCCTGAAGTTAATACACATATACACAGTTAATACATATATATATATGTGTGTGTATATATATAATACACATATGCACAGTTAATACACTGGCATTTGTGTATCTACTTTCAATGGCCAGGTGGGGCACCTTCTTTGGAAAAAAAAGACATTTTGTGAAAGACAGAAGTGCTGTGCAGTGTCCAGAAGGTGGCAAGCTTTCGATGCGTATTGATTTGTGCTACTTGTTTCCCCAGAGCAGAGGCAAGCTAGACTACGGGAGGCTGGGGCACTCAGGAGTGAACAGCATGCATTCAAGTGTATGGGTGTGAGAGGGGGAGAACTGCCCGTGTCAGTGGCTGAGGGAACGATGTCCTGCTACAGGCAGATATCAGTGACTCAGTTTGTCATCCTCCAGGGCAAGGCACTGGGAGGCAACAGTCAGAGACAGACTTAGGTTGCAGCATTTTCCCAGGCTTTCCGGATACATTGAATTTGCCACACTGCTCTGCTTGCACTAAGACGTGAGTCAAATCCATCCCTATCAAAAGAAAGCAAAACCCGGATGCTCTTTAGAAAATCTTCTTTGCCCTCTGCAGGTCGGTGTACGTGCTTTTAACTTTCTTCATCCCGTTCTGTTTAGAAGAAGCTGTGCTTAGTGATGCAGAAATGACCCTGCAGGATGACAGCAGTTTCTGGATATACGCAGCACCAGAGCAGGCACTGGTGTGTGTTACACATACAGACCCCACACGCTGATAGCAGACACCTAGCTCAATAGATCCAATGCTGGGTCGTATGGCCACAAGTCGATCATCTTACCCCATAAATAGCAAGCAGCCTAAGAACCCCTTTGAGGGCTCTCCTTGCAAGCAGCTGGCTGCACCAGAATCTCCCCTTGAGTAGGGACACCTCTTGAGGTTACTTAACGCCTGGGATGCGGTGATGCCTTGCTGGCAGATCCTCAGTAAGATTTATTGTTTTTAAGCTATGCTAAAGCTAAGCTCTCAAAGGTTTGATCTTAGATTCACTGTGCACCCCCTGCCCTCTGCATAGCAAACAGTCAAGGATATTTAGCCATTCTGAATACCGTTAAGTTGCTGTCATCATTATTCAAATTACCATGGTAATTTTATATCAGTAAATATTTGTCTGCCTTCCTCTTACAAGTGAAGTGTGCAGTGCTTCAGTCTCCATCCACGACACGCGCCAGACTGTGCCTTTTGATGAGGGCAGCTTTTCCTCTTGCTCTTTGCCTGTTTATGCTTCTAACTTCTTGTCCCCTGTGCATGTGCTTGTACAGAGCCTATGACATTCCAGTTCAGTTTCAAGGTTATGAACACCACTGGTGAGCAGGCAGGAGCTGGGATGGCAGCAGAGCTTCAGGGCAGATTGCCATCTCTTCAGAGCCATGCCTACATGCTCATAGATGCATCCTTCCCTTGCTCGAAAGAAAAACTTTGGAGTACTTTTCTCAAGTTTTCCTAACACTGCAACATGAAAGGCAAAGGAGATGAAAAAAACTTCGGTTTTTTTGGACCAGCTTAAGTTTGGAATATATGAACCCAAAAATAAAATGATCCAGGTACACAGATAACCCCCAAGTGTCAGTAAGTAACTGTTATTGCTGCTAACTATTGATTTAGGAACAGCTTTCACCAAAGCCTTGGCTCTTGCTTTGTTCTCTATCCTAGTGAAGGCAGCGTTCAGGGTAGACAAAAGTTTAGTGGTTGACAAAAGTATGATAAGCCTGACAGCATCCTCCCTCCAGCCTGGCTAGCATGGAAGCAGAATACATTTCCCCTTAGCTCTTGGAGTGAGTAGGTGTGGTGGTGTTTGAGGGTTTTTAAGGATTCAACTAATTTTTCAGTCAACTGATAAGAAACACATGGAGTACAGCTCTATTACTTTAAACATCTCCAAAAAGCACCATGCCAAGAATCCCTTTTGCACATCCCTGCTTTGTACATCATCCAAAATGAAGAATAAAATTGTATCTCCTTTTCTCTTCTGCCTCCACAGGCTGCTAGTGACCTCACCAAGCACAGAAGTGGTGCTGGAGGTGCTGGAGAGGCACTATAACAGCCTTTATGAGTGCTTGGGGGTACATAACTGTATATAATGCGTGGATAATAAAACCTATACCCTATTCTGTTCTTATTTCCTTCATAAAGCTCTTCCTGTGGCTTCAGAATTAACTTTTCTTTGATCCTCACACTTCCTGCAAAACTCTTCTCCTCACCCATGAAACCTGTCTTACACAGGATACATATTTTAATACACTTGTTGAAAAGTTAGCAGGGCTGTGCAAAAGGAATAGCTGCAAAAGGACAAGGAATTACCCTTCAGATTGCTGAGACCACCCTTTGAAACCGGTGTGGCTGCCTCTGTGGAGTAGGGCAACTTTTCCCAGAGCTGCTTTTGACAATCCCATCCTGAGAACTCTATTACTCATGTCAGCATCTGACTGTTTTCCACTAATTGTGTCAAATAGTGGTAATAGACAACAGCTTAACAAGAATTCTCTTCTGTGGAAAAAGATCTGCTTGTTTTCAAGGCGTAGATGAGATATTTGGGAGCAGCCTTGGCACCTCTCCAGCAGCTCACAGATTCTCTCCTGTGCCTGGAGGGCTTTGAAATCCTTAATGCTACACAAAAGTGGATGAGACAGAAGGAATGGCATCACTGGGGGTGCTCTCATTGTACAGAGCTCTTCTATGTGTTCCAAGAGCAGAAGGAGGGAAGGAGCAGAGCTGGTGGGACTCTGGCCTGGTAGCACTTGAGAGCATTTGTACTTTCATCTATCATTGGTCTGGCTCTCTGCCTGGGGAAATGAACTGGGATCTTTTCCCTAATAAATAAACAACCAATCCAAGAACAGCATCAATTACTGACAGGCTCATCAAGGATATTAGCAAATGTGATTGCACTCAGAATTGATTGTCCTCACTGAGATAACAATCCAGCCAGACCGTGCAAGGGAAGTCAGCCCCATCTATTTATAGAGAATGAAACATTTCAGCAGGACTAGACAGGGAACTTTGGATATGTGGCTTAAATGCAGCAGCTCAAAGGTTATTCCGGGTCTGGGAAAGCCCAGATATCTGTCTGGAAAGCATTCTCTGTATCAACATTTTTCCAGGCACAAGGGCACTAGCCAGATCTCCAGGACTTGTACAGAAGTCTGGGGTAGAGCAGAATAGTGTGTGAGTATCTGGAAGTTGTGGAGGAATGCCCACAGTGCTTGTGCAGATCAAGAGCAGCATTTCTCCAAGGGGAGATGAGCATGCTGTGCTCACTGTACTCACCCTGGATGCGCTATGCAGATCAAACATGATGACTCCGTCTGGAATCCTGGTGGGAATCATTACTGACCTCACTGTCTCGTCCTTTTGGTTATAGAGATTCAGGGCACGGACATCTGGTTTCCATGCTTCAGCCAAGTGGCATGTGGGAGCTTCCCTGTTCAAAGAACAAGAGTATTTATTTAAAATGCCAAGAACACCTTACCACAAGCTGGAATTCCTGTCAACTGCTCTTACTGCACATTGCTGGCCCCAGATCCATAGGAATATAAGAGGCTGAGAGGCCAAATCCTGACAGCCTTTGTCATGGATCAGAGTGAAGCAGAACCCTTATGTCTCTCGAGCACGCACATTTCTCACAGATGTAAAACAAACTTGGAATTCTGTTCCAAATGGGATTAAGCCCACATCAGCCGAATATACATCTAGCTAAAAATGGTATTCAGTACCTGAAATTTTTTGAAATGCACTAGATTTTATAGACTAAAACAGTGACTTCATGGTAGAGCAGCATTCCATTCCTGCATGAAATTTTGCCATTTTTGTAATTTCCTCCTCGCTTGATCTTGCTAACATGGTCCCCTAGGCACTGGAAAACCAGAGAACATGTGCCAAGTGGAGGAGATGGAAAAGTGAGAGTCGCCAGTAATACAAAACACAGCGCAGGAAGCAGTGTTTGCGAGTGTGACAGGGAACATTTTGTCTTCTTCATCAGTCATTCACAGTGGGGAAGAGATAATACTTTTTGAAAAGCCTGAAAGCCACTCTTAGAGCTGCTCTGAGCCAGCTCCCAAGTGGAGCTTTGCTCGCCATGTAAATCCCTTCCTCTCTAAAGCTTATGAGACAATAGCAGTAATAACAGAAAAATATGTGCCTCCACCTACCCTCAGTCATTCAGAAAAGGTAATGACAGCAAGCATGGCAGTGTTCTTTGCATTTAGGTTAAACCTTTTCACTCATTTCTGCTCTGACTGCGATGACTGGTGGCAGCATCTGTTCTTTTGGTATGAAGCTGCTAATATTCAAGGAAAGGAGAACTAAACTAAAGGCCAAGGGACAGAGTAGTGCAAGATGCTGACTATCATTTTATTTCACCTGTTTTCAGAGGTAGTATGCTCAAGGAAAATGCAGCTGGTTCCTGTCTGTGAGGGAATTTGTGCATGGTTCTAGCACACTTCCCAGAAGGAAGGGAGCAGTTCCTGTACTGCAGACTACAGGTTTAATGCACATGCATTTCTGAGCAGCTAGCTAGAAATATGTTTGGGGCTGATACACTATTTCTGCATAGGTTTTTACCAACCTAACTCATGAACAGAGCAGTTAGCTGCTGGCGTTTTGTGGTGTTGCAAAGATCCCTTGGTGAATGCAGATGTAACTGCCATGGAACAATCTTATCAGAGCTGCTAGAAACACCATCTTTTATGATATGTGTGATTCCATGAAGTAGGAAAATTGCATCCTCAATTTTAAAAAAATTACTCTTGCTGAAAGATGCACCACAGAAAATGATACTGGAGAGACTGCAGTTGTGTGCTGCGTACTGTTACAAGACAACAAAGAATCAAAAACCAAATTCTTTCTCTATAGCAGCACAAAAGTGTGTCTATAAAACAGAGAAAGCCAGGTATCCTTCTGGCTAGTGGCCAAGGTCTCCAAAACCATCTTATCATTTTAACTGCCCACGTAAAGGCAGTGACACATCCAGATGTCCTGAGAGGTTCACTGAGAAGGAGGTGCCCCCAGTCCACAAATAGATTAAGATCTTTATCGCTGTTCAGTTGAGCTCTCCCTGATTCATTTTTTGGGGAGAAAAAAAAAAAAAAAAAAAGTTGAAAAGAAATTGAATGTATTTGGAAAGAAAGGAGAGCTGAAAAAAGAGAAGACCATGCTGTGAGGTAACTATTGGAAGATAACGTATTTGAGGGCATTCATCCACTCACCTAAGTGGACTTACAGGATGTGCTATAGCATGGAGCATGCTTGCACTTGATCCTCAAGAAAGCTCCAAGGCTTGGACAAAGTGCTGATAAACAAGATGGAGAAAAGGCATGTTAAGGATTTAGAAACAGGCTCAGACTTGAAGTGACAGTGTAAATTTACACTCTGTTTTCATTCCCCCTGGCTAGTGCATTTCTTAGCATTATTTCCTACCATATAAGTGAGCAAGCACCTCACATGTGGTGTCACATGTTGGAATTGGCTTGACTGAATCAGTAGTGTGAGCAACTTGCTGGGGGTGATCACATGGCCGAGGTCAGCGTATTCTTAAATTATTAATAAATGCTTTCCAATTAATCTGCTTCTGCACATGCAGTGATTCAAGCCTGGATGACTGTGGGGAGCTCGGAGGGTGAATTTCACACTGATTCCTATGTATTCTTCTCTCTTGTTTCTCTTTCAGAGAATCCTCCAAAGAAGATTTCAGCTCTTCTTCGCCTCCAAGGGGGCTTTTTGCTGCTCCTGCTGACAGCAGAGGAACCTGTGCAATTCCATGTAACAGGGTGAAAAAACTATTTGCATCTGGAAGTGTTTCTTCATTATTGCAACACTCTCAACTCTAATGGGTTCAGAAAGGTTTCCGGGCTTGAGACCACATTTGCACCAAGTTAAGAAGTCACTGCTATCTGAATTGGATCTTGGTACTTCCCCAGCATGGTCTGCCTTGGTGATAATGTCCAATTGGTGTTCTATGATTCTATGATAACCCCTGGGGATGCCGATGATGACCTGCCAGAGCTTACAGCAGCTGCTCCTAGCAGTTCAGAGCCATACATCCAACGTGATATTAAGACCATGGACATCGCTTAGAGCCAAAGGCAACTGAGGTTATTCCAGATACAAGTAAATTGCCACCTGCATGGAGAAAACATTAACTTTTGTCCTTTTTAGCAAATAAACAGAGATGTTTTCCTGAAGCTTGTCTAATGCATTGTCCACAAAGTAAATGGGGTAAATATGCTATACTAATAACAGAAAATTCTGGAATGAAAAGTAAGGCCAGAGAGCCAAATAATGAGCTAGATATCATGTGGAATGAGAGATCTCAGAAACAAAATGGTGAGTTCCTGCCTTTTGAGTGTAAGGGGAATTGAGGGTTGGATTTGGATGCGAGTGTTTTCGTTATGGTTTTGGTTCCTGGCCCCACGAGATGAAATCAGTCATCTGGAACTTCTGGATGCTGCAGGCACAGTGCTGATCAGGAGCACATTTCCCTGGTTGCAGAGCGAGTACAAAAGATGCACAACCCAGCAGTTCTTTCAGCCTTCATTAGGATTGGAAAAACACCCTTTTAATTTGCGATTATAGGCAGCTAATGATTGTTCCTTCCACTCTGCAATGTCTATCATCAGCAATTTAGATCTTTAGAGAATTTTGAAGTGTGAGTTATTTTGCATTTATATTTAACTGATGAACTCATGCTGGCAATCTGCAATCAGGATTCCTATATGGAATTACTGAGGGGTTATTTTTGAACCTCACATTCTATTTGAATGAATAAATGCATCAAAGTTGCTTGGTTTTTTTTTTTTTTAATAGCTGTTAATCCAGAAATGCACTCTGATAAAATCTTTACAGTGTCCGATATCAGTGTTTGACATTCTTAATGTTAACAGTGATTTAATCCAGCTTTAATATATACTGTTTAAAGAATGGGTCTTTAAACTGTGCAAATTCCATATCCAAAGATATGTAGTGATTATCCTTTACCTCACATTGAAGTCAAGAAATCCTGAAGAAACAAAACACTAAGCAATAGCATGGTTTGTTTTTCTTACATGACTGGTAAACCTGGAAAAGAGAAGTGGAGGGAAGAGTTTCACATCCAACAGCAGTCCAGAGACACATAGAATCATAGAATCATAGAATCATGGAATGGCCTGGGTTGAAAAGGACCACAATGGTCATCGAGATTCAACGCCCCTGCTATGTGCAGGGTCATCAACCACTGAACCACACATCAGGGCAAAGAACAGAGAGCTTCAGAGCTGCTCTTGTCTGGACCATCCCAGACCTTGGGGGCTTGTTATGTAACGAGGCATTTGTGCGTGTGCTTTAAAAAAGCATGTGAGAAAAAAATGCCATTTCCTACTTCAGTTCTGGCTGCAAAAAGCTTTTCTTTGAATGCAGCCACTTTTAAAGCAAATCAGGAACTATTTTAGCAACGTTAAGTCTGAGTTTTAAGAAGATATATCTCCTGGAGTAAATTGCCAGTTTCCTGGCAACTTTCACAATTTCAGTTAGAGGGATCCAGGATGCTGGTGTTGAGAAACTTGGCTTCAATCCTTTACCATGAACATGATGGTTTATATGGTCAACATGCAAACTGTATAATAAGAGACTTGGCTTAGGAGCTGAAATGGTGGAGGACAACTATCACATCTAAAGCACAGCTTCCCACAGTCATCCAGGCTTTACTTGGAGGCCTTCCATGAGAAAGTAAAGCATGATTGAGATCATATCTCAAGCTGAACTGATAGGGAAGAGGGAATCCTTTCCCAGCTGGAGGCTGATCTATACATATAAATATGTGAAGTCACAGCTTCCATTAAAGTCAATCAATCACAAGTGTCTTGGCGTGTGATAACTCCTCTCAGTCTGAATGATTCATAGAAATGACCCTGTTTTCACCAGCAATGGAGAACGTGCTAGAACTTTGCTTGGAAACTGGCAACACCAGGAGTTTAGCAGCGAGATGGAAATAATGTACCAAGTAGAAAAAAATGTGGGGGAGGATGTGTGCAGAAAACAGTTTGGGAGTTTAGGAAAATATCCAGCCTCCCACTAAGTTGCTATGGGGTAATTAATAAAATGTTTCATTCTCTCCAACTTCTCTTCCAACCTCTTCCTCCCCAGAGGCAGGAGCTATCATCAAAGAACATTTTTATTTGGTATCGTAGGTTATTAATGACGGATGGTTTAAAAGGATCAGGTTTGGAAACGACCTCATCTCCCACTATTGAAAATTAATCAGAGTACAGTTGACCAAATGTAGGTGGAAAGGAACATAAAACTTCTTTGGTGTCAGCTGGCACGTCAGTGTGCAATACAAATCAGTAGAAACATTACAGATAGTGGATGTATTAAGAGCTGACAGTATGTACTCAGCTGCTTCCATTTTACTCACCCTTATTGTTTTGTGTAAGCTGACAGATCACCTGCCAGTCTGCTCACACCGTGGGGCTCCAGATAGCAAATGATTCAGTTTGTAGCAGCACGCATCCAAAAAGACTGGAAAATCAGTTGGAAGAAGCTGAAAGAAAAGCCAGAGGAATGATCAGAGCTCTAGAAAATGTGACCTGTGATCGGAGATTGAAAGGACTTGGTTTATTTAAGTCTGGAGTGGAAAGGCTAAGGAAAGACATGATAACAGTGCTTAAATATGTGGAAGGTAATTGCAAAAGGGAAGGGGATAAAATGTTTACAGTATCCATTGTGATAAGGGCAATAAATCATAAGTTTGAAGTGTAACTGAGGGAGTTTTGATGAGACTACAGAGAATGCACAGGAACTGTGAAGCCCATGAATAATTTGTACAGGGAAGCTGTAAATTTCCCATGGACGCAGGTTTAAGGGAGAGCAGGCAGGTCAGACTGCTGCCTTTAGGCAATAATTTAGTTGGAGGGATCCGGTCACAGGGCTGGCTCAGCAATTTCTTATGATCCCTTTCAGACTTTTTCTATGATCTGAGATAAATCTCTTCTGTCACTCTAAATGTAGAACACAGGAGAAGTACACTCATCAACAAGACTTAATGTTGATATAAAAGATCAGATACTAAAAGTCTGATGGATAGCAATCCCCAGAATGTCTTCATAAAATCATATTTTGTACTGGTGACTGCAACTTAACATCAGATGAAACTTAAAAACAAGTGAAGGGTTATTTGTATCATCACTAGAGACTGGGGTTGGGGGAAATCTAATGTTCCACTCATTCATTTTGAAAATATTCTCATTAGTAATTGCCCCATTTATACTTGGAGGAAAACAAAATGTTCAAATTCCTGGCAGCAAAACACTTCCCTAGTTGCAGATAAATATTGACATTGGCTTTAAGTCAGTTTACAAAAAGAAATTAAAAGAAAACAACAGCTCCAGTGATGCCTGTCAGACTTAGAAGCATCTTTTGAGAAGAAGTTTGGTGAGTGTCATTCTGCAGGACGTAATGTCAAAACCATTCACTGCTAATAGGCTGATTAGTGTAATCCAGGAGAAATTCCCTGTGGAGCTGGGATGCTCCTGTTGGCAATCCTCAGCCCATTGCCCATCACACAGGGCAACAGCATTGGCACAAATTCACAAGTGCGTGTTTTCAGATTAGTTCACAAGAGCTGCACTCTGTGAGTGTTTGCATCTTGCAGGATTGATGCCTGCGCTTTGGTTGGGCATTTGGTGGGAACCTGAGGGTAGAAACATGGGGTCAAACCCAGAGGAGATGCCTAAAAGGGTCAATATCTATACTGTAAATACCTTTGTCCAGTCTCTCAGTGGGAACTCTGGTTCCAGTCATGCGTGTGTGTCCTAATACACTGTCTCCAGGAGCCTAGTGGTATGAGATGGCATGAAGAAGCCTGGAAGAAAAAGCAAATTATTACAGCTTACTTTTCATTTGTGCTTCAACATCTGTGGCTTGGCTTTTGTGAGTTTGGACCTCTGTCTGCTGTTAGGTTTGGAGTCAAGAAGGTGGGCTGAGCCTGAATATGGTGGTTTACGTGAGTTCTCGATCTTTCATATCTCCAACCCAGAACCCAGCTAGCAGCTTTTAAACTGCCATTTTCATCCAGCAAGCTTTACAGTGCATAGCTTTTCCAGTACATAGTGTTCCTTCCTCTCCTCTGCGGAAAATAAATACCAATAAATTCTAATAATGATAACAGTATTTTTTATGTTGTGACTTCTGTTCCCAGAGCTGTCCGGTTTCTCACTCTTTCCTACTCCTGGGTGTTTGTTTCATTCAAGTAGTGAAGCTTTCTCCCTGAACCTCTAAACTTCATGCCCACGGCAGTACTTCTCCCTGAGATGAGAAGCCAGAAGATCCTACGCATCCTCTAAGGCAGATGAACCACAGCTCTCAGCAGGAAGCAGCAGGTCTCCTGACCTTGGTTGCTGCAGACTGCATGCTGCTGCCTGCTCCGTGCTGCCACCAAGCCTTCTGCAGGAGAGAAAGGTTTCTTGAAGCCAAGGGAAAGGCTATGAAAGCAGATTTCAGCCAAGGGGACAAAGATGGATTTACATGGAGCTGATTATTTATTGCATATTATTTTACGAGTGGCACTGGCACTTCATTTATCTATCAGGCATATTTGGTGGCTTTCATTTACATGAGTGATACGGGGAAAAGCTGCAAAGAAAATAGAAATGGCTTCAGTTATTCACAAACTATTTGCAAACAAATCCCAAGTCTTTAATCAGTGATGTCTCAGATTTCTTTGACTACTGTGTTCTCAGCTTCATTCTTTTTTTCTGCCAGGGACAGATGTGAGAAAATATTACCAAAAAAAAAAAAAAACAATTATCAAAGGAACAAAGACATACTACATACAGATCTGAGATGAATTTGCTGTTGTGTCTTGGAAAAGTCTCCCCATCTGCCTCCCCATCCCTCAGTTTCCCCACAGATTGCATGGTAGCAAACCAGTGTGTACGCTCATCTGACAGTTCTGTCAAAATCCACAGGAGTATGGATGTATCAAAGGGACATTAATTGCTGTTAATAATGGTGCACAACTGGCTACTGATCTGTGGATAGTTTACCTCCTCTTCCAGACACTGAAACACAGAAGATTTGTCCTGGTCTCCTTAAGGACACTGATAGTCAGGATTTCCTGTTAGTTACCATCTGCGTGGCTATGAGGCAGCTCTCTGTGCTGTGGGCAGCCATGCTGCACACTTGGGGGCTCAGGATCATTACAGTCAGGAGGGACTGCTGGCCATTTTGTGTTGGCCAAACCATTACTTTTCATCTAATTATTCCCAACTAAATGATTTACATTTGCCTACAGTGTCTCTCCCAGCCAGGCATCCTGATTGTGTCTGAGGACATCCATCAGAACAGAACTTCTCCCCAGAAGTTCGTCAGCTCCAGTTCTAGTTGCTGTTTTGTTGCTGGATAACTGATAAGCTCATACGTTTGTTGGATTTTTTTTTTCCCCAGAAAGGTACTTATGTAACATATTTGCTTCACCTCTTGACAATGAAACACATTTAACCAATTTATGTTCTTATTCTGAAGCATTTTCTCAGCTTTCAAGCAACTTCTGTACTTTCCAAGTTTTCACACTTCCCACAGCACAGAACAACATGCCACAGCAGAATGGTTTTGCAGTAGATGTGATGACACAAGACATAAGTAAGGCAAGCTTTGTGGAGAGAGATCTTTATACTTTAAGCTTTATATTTAATGTTTTATGCTTTATGCTGTGTGCTTTATTTGAGGAAATAAGTTAGAAGTAAAAGTTTTTGTGTACATGGTATTCTTCAGCTTTCAGGTCCTAGAGCACTGACATAACAGTGGGACCAAAACACCCCTTTCTGTCCCTCCATTGATCCTCATACACATAACAAACAATTGTATTAACTTTCCTTGTCTGTGTGAGACACTGACAGATATTTGGGTTGGCTCAACTGCTCTGGCCCTAACACTATTACAGCACTACAGATAGCCCTTCATTCATCATGCCCTTAATTCCTGTTGTGAACTCGAGTTGTCCTAAAGTAAACCAGTAACAAATAAAGATTTTAAAATGTGTGCTGAAGAGTTTTGACAACTGAATTTTGTCTGAAAGATTAAATGAAATTCTGCTGTCCAAAGCTGTCATGTTGCTTGTGTTTGTTAATCTCTTCTGGAGGTCCCTGAAACTCATTTTTATCTCTGGCACATCCAAAATTCCCTGGTGTTATTCTCTGAACATCACTTCTTTTTCTTCTGATTCATCCCTTGGACTTGTCTTCCACTTGAGGCTAAAAATGGCTGTGCCTTGTGTGAGACAAGCTGCCATGCAATATGCAGCAAATCCCAAGCGCTGGTTTGAAATGTCCAAACAGTGAAGCAAAGAGTGATGTTGGGAGCATGTGTGAAAGGGGTCTGGGCCTCCATCAGTTCTGGCCAAAGCGCTCAGTGCTTCTCTCCATGACCTCACAGCACGGAAGAGACTCTGCTGTAAATAGTGTTAGTCAGGGCTGTCTGCTTGAAGAGGATTTTCCCCATTTAAGAATTAAATAAAGGAACTAAGGAATTCTCCCAACTGAATAATGTTGTTTGTGGTTTTTTTTTTCAATCCAAGTGCTGGTTTTTTGATTCAGCCACTGTGAGTATATAGCTGAGGTAACCCACTGTATAGATATGTGTATGCGTCACAGCATCATGTCCATGCTAACCACCTGCCCTAAAACTGAGAGCCCTAAGGATGCAGTATTGGGGCTCAGAGAACTGATCAGCAGCTGATAGACTAAGGAATGTCACAAGAATCATCCCAGAAGGACTCATCATTTTGGCAAAAATTTGATTGTACAGATTTGAGGGGAAAATACTTTTCTTTACAGGGAATGTGGAAAACCACAGGGATGGAAAAATATATTGTGTTTGGGCTTTTGTCCATTTGTCTTCGTCGTATTCTTAGTCTGGGGGCAAAGTTTAGATCTGTCTACAGCAGTCCATTTCTTCCTACTATGAGGATGTACTGAAAGATTTCCTCTCTTTCTAGGCTAACTTGGCATGTATCTTTGACACTTGACACACTGCATGTAATTGCTACATCAGTACATGACTGCTCACTCAGAACTCTGTCCGAAGCACTGGAAAACTACTGCAGCCTGAGTAATGCAGATATTGGATTCATCTGCTCTGGAGACATTTTTAAGTCTTATGATTTGCTCGTTAATTTTCTCTAATTACATGTGAATGTTAGTAGGGGGACTGGGAGAAACAAGAAAATAAAAGAGCTGCTGGGGAAGGGCTGCACTTCGTGCTGCAGGCACTAGCCGGCGTGATCCCCACAGGCATTTCATCCTCTGTGTTCTTTCTCACAGTCAGACTGAAATGAGCGAAAACTTTCTTTCTAGAAGAACATGAGGCGAGGCTTTTGTACCCTGTTGCTTGCAGCAATGTGAAACAGAGAAATAACCAACCTGAGGGCTCAGACACACCAAGAAGCTGCCGTGTTGGATGGTTGGCAGTCCCCAGGGAGAGGTAACCCACAAAGGTTTCCTCACATTGCTCTCACATTACAGCTGGCATCCTGTACCTTGCTCTCTTGCAAGTCATTAGGCAGCTTGTCTCGTGGAAATCAATCACAGATAATCCCTAAAATATCATCTTAGCAGTGACTGACGTCACCTATGAAGTCTGGAAGTGAACCTGATGTGAACAGACCCTTCCCAAACACCGTGATTACTGAAACATCCCTCCTTTGCTAGCTCTGAAAGCATTACAATAGCATCTAGAAAAGAAAGCCAACAACCTGTGGAGGTTTGTGTGATTCTAGTTTTCTAATAAACGTATGTGCTAAATTAACTTCAGATTATTAGCCACACGGTTTATGTAAGCCACTTAGAGGGATAAAACACACACACACACATTCTTTTTTTGCAGAATTTTGCATTTAAAACCCTTTCCCTGACTTCATTATGCTTACTTTAAAGGTGTTATCTTTGAGTGTTTTATTGTTAATTTTATTATTTCCAATTTTAAGAATTCCATCAGCAACAAAAGCCATGGCAGACCACACAGGCTGCATTTCTGCAAGCTCCATTTAAACCACTCTGCCTCCCGTTCTGTTCTGCAGTCCAAAAAGTTGACAAATTCCTCTCATCCCCCTGCCCTTGGTTTTTAATAGCCTCCCCACGATGCAGGTGTGAACCACCGGGGTGTTTGATGTCACCAGGTTTATGAGGCTGTGATTAACAGGGCAGGCAGAGCTGCAGGATGTGGCTCCCAGGTCTGAGGCTGAGTGCTGGCAAAGCTCCAGCTGGGACCAAGTCTCGACCCTGCTCAGTCTTTCCTGCAATTCCAAGCGAAGAAACCCAAGCCTGCAAGCTTGAAACGTGAGCTAAAAGTGCATGAACAGGACCTTGGGGAGGAGAAGGAATGCAGTTTATTGCAGGGCACCAAGCAGAGGCAGCCGTGCAGTCACATAATCAGGGTACAGGCAACATTGACACCGTTTCCTTGGAGCTGGGTTTCGACACTTTCTCTTCCATCCAAGGGAAGGTGAGACAGGTGGGCTGTCTAGACACAAATTAGCACACACTCGGGCTCTACCTCAGTGGCACAGCCTCCTTATGGCTGCAGGGAGCAGGGGCTCAGGTGGGCCTCACCCCCACCACTCCTATGGCGCTATGTGGGGCTGTGTGCAGCCCAGGGCATGGCAGCCATCGGTGCTCTGGAGCAGCAGCCATGCCAGCAGATCCTCCTGCTGCCCTCTGTGTGGGTGTTTAGCTGGTGGCTCAGTACAAAAAGCCAAATCTTTCCCACCTTTTCACACAGAAATCTCTTGCCCAGGGGTCTCATAGATTTTCTGTAATAAGTACTGAAATAACTCTGGCTCTGTCCATTCTGGTAGCCAATGTGTTTTCAATCCTGCACGGGAGGAGGGAGGGATATATTTTTGACAAGTGTTGTTAGTACTGAGTCATTTTCTAGCCCAGACAGTCTCTTGGGTTTTAACCTATAGCTTTCTTTTTCACCCCGCTTAGTTCTTCCCACGTGCGCAGTCATTTGGCTCTGCAGAGGCCCTGTCATGCTTATTTATGCAATCTGGACCTCTTTATTCCTCAATGCTCTCCCAGCACAGCTTGGTTCTGCATGGGAGTATCTTCAGGCAGAAAACAAAACACTTCAAAGAAAAGACCCCATTGTCTTCCTCCTCCTCCTCTAAGTGCTCTGTGCTCCCTAGGTGGACTTCCTAATGTCTGCACAGCTCTTGGCAAAATACCAGATCAGTAGGAACATGAAATACATCTTTGGTGGTGGTACTCATTCTCCCATTCAGAGCACACCTCGGGTCTTGAGGCTCTCTTGCTCATTTAAGGTTGCACGTGGACACAAAAGCTGCATTAGACACTCTGGTTGTACAGTGCCTAAAACAACAGAGTTGCCACTTCTGATGGGATCTAGGTGTTAGCGCATAATAAATAATAAATGGCAATTATAACAGACATTTTACAGAATGATATACTCATATACATATATACTTTCCTTCCTCAACATTATTTATTTGTTGCCATCTGGCAGTGCACTCCGCAAGGAAAAACACAATTAGATATGCCTCATATTGTGCCAAGAATATCAAACAGCGTAATGAGATTCTCTGCATATGTGTGCTGCTTCACTGCTGTTCTTTACTGAGTTGAAGGACCTGACTAATATTTTTTCACCGGTTCTTACAGTTAAGTCTAGTACTTTTGCTCTGACTAGCACTTGGGTTTTTAAGTGTTGGAAGACTCAAATCATATTACTGATGTTAATTGCCTATCTGTGGTTAGGCGCCTGTGGGTTGAGGCAACGTAATTCCTTCTGTTGCTGAATGAAATACCTGTCACTGCCACAGCTTGCACTGTGGTCTTTGATAGCTTAAATCTTCTATAGAAGATACAGCACAACACCATACCAATAACTGCTACAGACAAGAACACTGAAGAACAACCACTACTCACCTAAAGCATAAATCATCATTCCTGCTTTTTTGCTTTATGTGACAAAATGGACGCAGTCTCCATGAACCTATGGAGATGCTCACAGTTCAGAAATGGCTGCAGCTTTGAGCACGCTCTCCATTGCTGCCTAGGGTTTGAGGACTGCAGTGAAAATGAATGCAGGTCAGTGAGTCAGTTGCATGAATTTCTTCTCTTAACCAGTTAAGGGAATGTCTGGTTCACCCTGTGGACATTCCCTGTTAAAAATGCAGAAAAGCTTGCTTTCCACACTAGTGCTGATGTAGATGCAACTGGAAGATGATCTGTTTCCTTACTTCACAACTCCCTGCAACAACAGGAGGCACCGTACAGCGGGGCTACCTCTTATGCTTTGACACGACAAGAGAACATTAGTGCTGTGTGGCTCCGTTTTGGAGATAAGGTTTTATTTTGCTATAACTCCTCACCCTCGGGAGAAGATGCATAGTCTATTGTATGGGTTCTTTTGCACAAAACCTCTTAGCTGTTTACACTTTGTATGGGCACTGAACTCACACCTGCAAACATGGTAAGTGCCTCCTTGGAGATGCTGGTAGTTCCATCGTTTCTCTGTCTGCAGTGGGAGGGAAATGGTGCAGCCGAATGTTGATGTTGCCATAAAAACCAACAACAGTAATGAGGTGGTGACATGAGCAATGCAATATCTGCACTGCTCCCAGGCTGTGCCTCTGTTCAGCGGATCCATCATCACTGCCTCTTGGCACTCCCTCAATTCTATGCAAGGAAATCCTTGACAATAATTTTATTAATAAGGAACAAAGTACCAGCTTAGAGATGAAGGTGCTAATTGTGGCACATCAGCAGCCAGAAGAAACAATTCCTCTAGGGTCATACATATTAATCTCCCATGGCTGCTGGTCAAAGTGAGAGGCATTCCCTCGGTAGTGATGACAGCTGCTAATAAGACAGCAAAAAGCTCTGCAAGCATGACCATTAATGCTGACAGCCAAGAAGCTGGGGATTCACATCTCCAGCACATCTCAGTCTCTGACAGTCGCATATTGGGTAAGTTTGAAGGGATATAACAGAGTCCCTTGTAGGAAGGAAAAGAGATGTAATGGCCTTCCATGCACTGTCTGCTGCACTGGTGGTTAAGCAGCACAGCTTTGACTGGGTCACACTTTCTGGACCAAAGCAACTTCATGATGCTATCTTGAGGACTGGCTGTTGTGTAACACAGATATGCCTCAACTGGGCATCTCAGTAGTGAATATTTTCAGAGAAGGAGATTTACCTACCTGTGCTTGCACGCTTGACAGCTGGCATCTCAGTCTCACAGAAGTGCTGATTGGAAATGATTTCTGGGAGTTTCTAGTCTGGTCTCCAATTTGGCTATGAGGCTATCACAGTGAACACAGAAAACCCCAGAGCACAGCAATGGCACAGCTTACCTCATCATCTGCTCACTGCAGCACTGTCTTGCCAATGAAGATGTCTTCTGCAAGGCCCAATGTGAGTATCTTTGGCCACATGAATTTGTCAGTGAAGCACTTTTAAATGAAGTAATGAAAGAAAGCAGATTTGGTCACCAGCTGTGCTCGTGTATTTACTTGTAAGAACTTCATCCCACTCTCAAATACTTATCCTTGTGTTTCTTGAGCTTCCACATTCACAGAAATCCCTAGAAAGGCAAACAGGAGATTAACTCTGCAGGCTGGCAGAAATTTACGCCTTAGAGAATAGCAGTTTCTGATTCCATACAGATTTTGTGACCCTTTCTAGGGACAAATACCTCTCCTCCTCCCTCACCCAGGGCTGCTATTGTTTCCTAAACTTATGACAAGGCTTAGGACTGCGTTGGCTGTTTTTCAAGTTCCACCAGCAAAACTGAAACTGTCCAATCTCTTTCTGTGCAAAACTTCCAGTTACGCACATTCTGTGATAAGGAGTTGGTGTTAAGAGAAGAAAGAGCACAGACTGCTATGCCATATGCTGAGGCACATTATGGATGCAACAATAGCTCAGCCACAGTGTGCACAAATACAGCCACGTGTCTGGCTGGAATCAAACCACACTCTTTCCCTAAGCTGACAACTTTCCTCCATCTCCTTCTACAAGACCCTGACTGACCTTAAAACCAAATGAGCCCCCATCCCTTTGGTCCATCCATCTATTATTTTGAGGCACAGATAGGCTGTCTTGTGAATTAGAGCTTCCAAGAAGATAAATTATTTTAAATCTTCTTGTTCCAAGAAGATAAAGTGTTGTATCAGTCAAATTCCTGCACTTTTCCTTTTTTAGCTTGTAGCTGGACAAAAATACAGCCCAGTAGGTAGACAGCAAAAAGAAGTAAGGAAGGAAAAAAAAGGGGAGAAGAAGACAGAAAATGTGTGAATGAAAATTACAAAATGGAGAATAGAAGGTAAGGTCTGGGAGAGCAGAGAAGGGAATGAGAATACAGAGGGAAGATAAGGGAACAAAGAGAAACTTTGAGAAAAGTGGCATATAGCCTCTGCCCAGAGAGTTGCCATAGATTTAGATTTTAAAGAAGGGAATCAATGGCTGGCCCTGAGCCCCATGCTGGCAGCCTCTGCCATTCTGATCTCAGGACCAGCATCTGTCAGCAATTTTCAAGAGGAACCATTAGAAATCACAACGTTTAACAGTTTGTCTTGGCCCCCTGGAATCTTACCACCCCCATCAGCTACTGAAAAAAAAAAAAAAAAAGAGCAGGGGTTGGAGGAAGGAGAGGGGAGGAGAGTGGAAGAGGAGAAGGGAGAACAAAATGGTACTTGTATGATTTAAGGTGTGCCTCTCTCTTTTCCCCTGATTACATGCCACATCCGCAGAGGTGAAATATAGATGGTGGTTTTGGCCTCGTTCCTGTGAGCTCTGGCAACAGGGGTGCTGGTTGAGGAGTGCCCTGGGCTGGCTGGAGTTTCCCAGTGAGTGGCTCCAGGCAGCTCTGCTGGGGAGCCTTCCCAGGAGCAGGACAGGAGAGACAGGAAGATTTACAGCGCTCTGCAAATCCAACTGCTCCTGACACTCCTGACACAGAGGGACTTCTGGGCATCTCAAACATAAATCCTACAGAAAGGGAAATGAAGCATTTCCCAGAAGTGGTTCGGTCGCACAATTACCACCAGACGATTTATTCTATCTGTTCTTCTACCCAGATCTCTGAATAGCCACCCACAAAAGGCAATGTGGGGAGTGGGGAAAAGCAAGAGCAGTTTCTCAGAGCATCTCGCCAAGCCTGGACATGTGTGCTGCTTGGTGGTCACCTCCAGAGAGGGCACTTGACAGTCACAATAAAAAGCTTCTTAAAGTTTTTTAAGGGCTGGTTCTGCTTGGCACCAATATAATCAGTGTTGCAAAACTGAATGAAGGAAAACAAATCATTGCGGTGGGGTTTGAATGCATTTTCTACAGTGCCAGAAGAGTGAATTGAAACCGCTGTGCTGACAGAGCTAAGGGATGGGCTGTCACCCTGCCACAAGGAGCTTAGGAGCACCAGAAGCAGGTGTCTGGTCTCTAAGTGCTGCCAAAATGCACCCCAAATTTAAACCATTTAAATTTGAAAAGGGATTTAAAAGCACACCAAAAGCGGGGGAGTTTTAGGTCTAGATCTGAACTTTGATGCTGCTTCAAGTTCTCTAATGCATTTACACATTGTTTGTTTACAAGGGAGCGGGACCAGCTTGTCTGTACCAGTCTTCTGCAGTACAAACCTCAGACTCTCATACTATACGTTAGGCTGTAGTGTAGCTAGGAAGCATTTCCCTTCTGCACCTTCTGCTGTGCTGGAGCTAACGTTACCGTACAGAGGACGCACCAGTAATCCCAGCCTTGTTCATGTATTACAGCTTATTTATGTATGGCTGCCCGTATTATCACCTACAACCAGAACTGGAAGCAAGAGGGAAGTTTTTAGTCCTCAGCGATACAGGACATAGCCACACCTCAGGATTACTTGGAAGTTTTATTTGACAAACTCCTTGAAGCACTGGGGCCCTTGTGCTGTCTCCTGTGCCATGATCTGGTTATGATTTTTTGCCTTTGATGATGTGGTTAATGTTTCATGGCTTTGGGAGGTATTTTGTGATTTATACAAACTCAAAGACCAGTTGGTCCTTGACAGTTCTGTGCCTTGCCAGCCTGTGGAGAGCGCATGCCTGTGAGTTAGGCTGAGCCTACAACATTACTGGAAGTGATGGAGGATAACATGGATTTTGACTTGGCACCCCAGCAACCAGAGAGTTGTACCTTGTGTTCATGTTCATCTAGCAATGAAATGCATTTGCTCACAGACCCTTTGAATTTTTGATGATATTATACTACAGAGTGGCTAAATTGGCAGACATTTGAAAAGTTGCTCCTGGGCAGAAGGGCACATTACTAGTGTAACCATTTGATTTACTTTCCCTGCACAGAGAACCCTGCAGTTTTAAGATGGTCACAGCATCTCTCTTGGCCTCAAGAGACAAGCACCTTCATCAGCTAAATGTTCGAATGGAGCAAGGACTGAAAGAGAGATTTCCCAGGGAGAGATTTCTCTCAGCCTCTGCTTAGCTTACAGAGAAGTAAAAACCTTCCAAGCAGAGATGGGACAAATGAGCTTTAATACCTTCCAAGCAGAGGGGAGCTCAATGAGTTTTTCAGATAGCCTGGACACTTGAATCATGTGCAAACACAGTGCGACTTACAACATTTCATAGCCCAAATTCCAGGAAGACTATATAACAAAATGCAGTTTTATATAATATTTGCATACCAGGTCGACAGATTGGTGACAGACCAGATAAGTTTAGTAAGACTATTAAGCAGTCAGCATGGTCTCAGCTAAGAGATGATGAGTTGTCTACACATTAAATATTCATGACATTTCAAGTCATGGGTTTCAGAAGAATGTCCATGGCAGTCCAAGTGACACTTGGCTACCTTTAACCTTAGACTAAGTACCACACAGAGAAGAGAGGAAACTGTAGGTGCCAGGCTGTTTTAGATTACCAAATAGATAACCTCCTATTTTAGACACTTATTTTACATTTGTAAGATTCCACCAAGTTTTATAACTTGGTTCTATCTCTGTTTTCATTGCCAATTAGCTGAACAAGTAACCCTTTAACCAACCCTTTCACTTTTTTTTTTCACTGAAAGAAAATAATATTTGCTGGCTGGTGTGACATGACTCAAGTTTTTAGAAAGAAACAGAGGAATCTTAGCGTCTGTTTTCACATTGCCTCGATAGGGACAGACCTCAATTACGTGTCTTATTAAATGTGTCTCCTCTTGCATTCTATCAAGTCTCAGTGCTTTTGCTGGAAGTTAAAACTGCACACACATGCTAACCACAGACTTCAAGTCCAAAGGTGGTGGAACTGTCAATAAACTTAAGTAGTACAAATTAGCTGAAAGAAGATGGATCATGGAAAGGAAGAAAGATTGTGGCAGCTTGGCCACAATCAAGGAACACTTTAGATCCAAGTATATTTGGACTTCTACCTGGGGAAGCTATCTGGTACAAAACATTCTTAAAATCAGAGCCAACAGCTTTTAAATTCATTTGATGCTTTTTCCATGTCGTTCAGTTTGCCACAACTGGTTCACTTGATTGATGATGGCCTTTTAGCTCTCTTGCAGGTATCATTGGTAACCCATGTTCTTCCCACTGCTACAGTTAGGATAATACGTAATATGTAAGAATCAGTCAGCCTGTTTGGACACATGAAAAATCCAAGAAGAAGCAAATAATGAAAGAAAGATCTTGAGTTTTCCAGCATTGTCTTTTCCTCTTCAAAATATTTAAAGTATTGGCAAAAGATCTGTATAAACACAAGCTTGTTTTTCTAGACCTAATCCCTGTACCTGCCACAATCCGTCCACCCATCACCCTTGAACTGGAGCCTCAGCTTCCACGAACCAGCCAGCACTAAGAAAGTCAGTAAAGCACCACTGCTTTACACCAGGCTACACCTACATCCATCACGTCCTTCCTGTACAAATTCCCATTTGTTCAAATTGTTTAGACCTCATAAAAGCCTGCCTTCTCTCTCAGAAGTGTGCAATACCTGAAGAGTTTACAGTTTCTTACCACGCATAAACTTCTCACTCCCTTTAATTGTTTGATGCCTTCCAGCAACTTATCCCTGTAATCAACTCTGAAGAGAACATTTCTGGATAATGCTGTCATGTTTCCTAAAGCAAAACAAGTAATTCAGAGCAGCAGATAAATTAATTCCCTTTGGAAGTTTGTCTTGATTTCAACACAGCAGTGCATATCAGTGTGAGCTGGGGGATTAAGTGGCTACATCCAGCCTTCCTTGCTGGGTCCAGCAGGGCAACTTCTTTGGGATTTCTTTAACTTTCTTTCCTCAGAACACTTGCTAAAAATTTTGTTGTGGAACAGATATTTCTCTGGTTCTGTGAGTTTGAAATAGAAGTCTTGAAGAAGAGAAACAAACTTGAACCCAAAGTCAGCGGATGGAAGATGTATTTCATGTATGTGCCAAGACACAGAGAGGAGTCCAGAGAAAGCAGGTGTATCTCTTTTCATGAGCACTGGAGCAAATGATAGCCGTGCTCTGGAGCAAAGAGTGCTCCACATGGCTGGAACTGATGCCTGCAGAGTGTCATGAGCTGAGGTTTTGACCTTCCTACATCAGTAAGACCAAGCATTTCATTGAGTTTAAGGAAATTAAGCTCCAGAACATCATGGAAATTCAGAGATGTTAGTTAAGTCTAACATGCTATTTTTTATCCCATTTTAATGTCTGTAAGTTCCTAGCTGTATAAAGCAATGCATGCTTATTGCTTCAGATCGTATGTACTGTTAGAAGTTTCAAAGGGCATATTCCATTTTTCACCCCAGAGGTAAGGGAATTGCAGTGGGAAGATCCTCTCTTTTCACAAGCCAGGTAGGAGAGGATGACTGGCACCTTGGGCTTGAAGGTTAGGAAGACAGGAACTTTACCCACAAAATCTATGCAGCAGCAGTGGCAGCTGTTTGGCACATCTCACTCCTGCTTCCATGTGTTTTAACCATCTGGGAGAACACAGACAAAGCAAGTTCAAGCTTGCTCTTTTCTACAACTCATATGTTGGTGAACGGTGCCAATTCCACTGGTGAACGTCAGGGAGAGATTTTAGCATATATCCACCATGAACTAGCTCGGAAAGGATGGCCCCTCGTTACTGAAAGCAGCTGGAATACTAACCTCGATCTGCTCCTCACTGCTGGCTCCAAGGATCAGTCACCAAAACTGATCCTTCAAATCCTTCCTGATCCACTTCCTATTTAAAGTTTTACATGTTCCTAATTAAAGTGCAGAGCCAGCTGTGAGCACTACCTCAGGCAGTCCAGAGTACAGAACCTCGGGCCACTGCAGAGCTTCAGCTGTACAGGCAGCATCCTGTGTATACATGGAAAATTTGTAGCCAGACTGCGAGCACAATGGTTTTAGGCATTTCAAACACCTTCCCAAGCAGCTTGTAACTATTCTGGCAAGAAGTAAATAAGTGGGGTAAATATCAAGCATAGTCCTCAAGAGCAAACGAAAACAGCTTTGGACTGAATGGTGAGGATGGTGTTCATCGCTTTCCTTTATGAACTAGAGACAAATATGAATGTTAATTCAAGGTTAATTCAGCCTTGGTAAAAAGAGTTACCCTGACAAGCAGGCTATGCATCCCCATCCACGTGTTACTGGGATAAATGGAGGCATTTCCTGAAGGTCTCCACCCTGCAGCCAGCTGGTGCTCCTGGATTCCATCCCCACAGGACTTAGATACAACTAAACACCATGGCTGGACTCAAGTCTCACTGACAAACAGCCAGTCACAGCATTGCGTTGGGAGACATTTGAAAACATACCCGTAGATCACATGGCTATGCAGTGCCCTATTCTCATTTCTCTCTTACTTGCTTCTGAAAGTCAATTGAATCACCTAGTGACATCTCCAAAACAACTCGCCTAGAAAATGATGTATGAGGACAACATGTCAGGGCAGTCTGAACCACAGGTTATTCCTTTTCCCTGGAAATTATGGGACAGATTCTGTCTCCCAGATGGAGTAAAAGTATGCACTGTGTGGCAATTACCATCTTAAAAACAGAGAGTGGTCGTCTACATGGCAGCAATTTGCAGTGCAGATGGAAGAAATCAGAAGTATAGCTGGGGCAGGCAGAAGGCAGTGCAAGCAAGCAGCTTTTCTCTCCCCATGGGATTGATGCACAGCCTGCACGCTGCAGTCTTCTTGGTCCTGTTCTGCAACCATACAATGATCCCATCATGTGGCCTCTCTTCATTAAGGTCTCATAAAAAGTACCAGCTGAGGAAGTCATTTTGCATAAAGACCTTTTAAAACTTAATCACCTTTTGCCTTCTTCCCTTGTGCTTGCCCTGCAAACCCTGTGTAACTGCCTTGTCCCCTCGCTTCTGTGAAAGCAGGCTGCTGCAGAAATGGAAACTGTCATAAATCCAGCTGATGTCAATTAATATAGACCCACTGGCTTTTATGGAGCTGAGTTAACTTACAACAGCTGAGGCTATTGACATTCAGCAGATCACATCAATTTTTAATGGAGTATCTTGGGCTTCAAGCTAAGGACAGGACAAAGAAATTCCAACAGCTCCATTTAGAAGACAGTTGTGGGTGACAGCATAATGCAATTATTCCCACCAAAGAGTGATGTGCATGAAAAACAGGGGCCAAGGACTCCTGGCCTATGAAGGATTTAATGGAAATCTCTCTCTTACTTCATTGTGGCTGGTAGAAACATAATTGCTAAATCTAAAGCAAGCTGAGGTTTGAAAAATGCTCTAATTTGCTCTTCTGTGCATCTTCTATGAGATCACCAGAAGCTGTTGATTCACAGATGACAATGCAGTCTCATACCTACTCCTGCAGTAGGGTCCCCTTTGGGAAATCCGGAATGGAGGTGGGGAGGAAAAAGCAGCCCTGAGCTGTGGCTCGGAGCAGAGCTGTCACCTGATAGTCAATGAAGTCTGTTATCAGCTTACACTGCTATGTAATGGTGGTGAAAAAGCAGGGCAAGCTTTTTTCATCTTATTTGCTTAATACTTGTGCTCTATTTCAACCCAACCTGCAGCTCTTTAGCAGCAGGGCACAGACAGGGGTTGCTGCCCTATGGCATCTTCCTTTTGGCATGTAAGAAATGAAAACTCTGCTCTGTGAAAAGTCAAGGACAACCAACGGCTCCAGGGACAACACCCACAAAAGCATCCATCAAAAACCCTTCAACACTGGGTAGCATGGCTAACACACTGTGATCAGCAGAGGGAAAACAGGATCGAGCCTTCACTTGCATTGGTAGTAGAATCAGCAGAAATGCAATTCCAACAGAAGTTTGAAATCGTATTCACCAGGTGGTTGAAAGGAAAATTCAATATTTAACACAGGAATGTTCTTTCAATTTGCTAAAATGTCAGCAAATGAGTCCAAGCAAAGCATTTTATTTGGGTTTCAGAGAAGCACTCTTTTTTCTTTTCTTTTTTTTTTTTCAAACCTAATCACTATATGTTTTGCTTTCTGGGAAAAGTAGAAATAAAAACCAGCAACACCTTACCATTAAATCAGTGCTGTTAACCCTCAGAACTGATGACTAAAACCCAGTACAACGGTGATTCACAAACTGTGATCAAAAACGAACAAGAAAGTGACTGGTGGGGATGTGCCAAAGCTCTTCTGGTACTGCTGTTGAGCACTCCTTTTCTCTATAATCACCCCATGCCTTCATCCATCCACCAAAGCCTTTATTATATTGTGGTGTCCAAACCCAGAAGTGACTAGTCAGATTCTTATCATTTAAATGGAGGTCATAATTTCCCTGCTGTGGTCACAAAGCTAAGCAACTCAAAGAAAACATTTGCAGCCCTAGCTTCAGATTTGGGTCTGACTTGAATCAACCAAGAGTGGAGAGAGACCCTGGCCAAAGTCAACCAAGACAAGAAGGAGGGAAGAAATGCGAGACAGTCTGGAAAAGTTTACTTGGATGGAGCTTAGTATCCAGAAAGTGCTGGGGATGCAGACTGAGATCATTTATACATCAGGGAGATGTCAGTAAAGCTTTGGCTTTATTCTTTAAACCCTTTTTGTGCACTTAATGACAACCATTAGCATTGTCAAGTTTAGACGAACCACCTTGTTCTGAAGCTCTCCTAAAGAATATGTCCCACACCCCTTCCCAAACCAAGTTGCTCCTCTGAGAGAGTCCCCACACTTTGTGCCACAATGACACAGAGAAAAAGGAGGAATGCTGCCTTGCCACCCTCACCCTGAGACGCTGCCAGTACCTACACACAGCATTTCTTGGAAGCAGAAAATGCCACTGTACAACTGCATATACCCAAGACTATAATTAAGGAAATCCAGCAGCACCCTGCTAGCAGCTAAGAACACAAACAGGATTGCAGGCTTTGAATTTGAATCAGATGGAGATTGTTTTAATGTAGTAACATGAAAAACAACCAACTTATGAGAGGTAGGAGCTAGAAATAAATCTGGTCAAATGGACAAAATCAGCAGTGCGCTGGGTCAGATATACTGTCAGTGTCCAGGGGAGAGTAAGGATGGGAAACTTCCTTCCCAAGAAAGACATCATAGGAATAGGACAGGACAGTAATCTTACAGAAGCTCTTGTTCAGTTTGGATCTGTCTCTTCCAGAATTCCTACACTCCATCAGCCTCAGCAAAACTGTCTTGCACTTTGGCTCTGAAAGATCTCATGATGTCTCTGGTTCCAGACAGACTGGTTTTGGAGAGCTGCGGAGCTCACATAGGGGAGGCAGCAGCAAGTCCTTCCTGAGAAAGAAGGGGAAGAGGGCAGTGGAAAAAGTTGCCTATATATGGCCTAAAATAGTAACAGTCTTACTGTAAAAGAGAATGGAAAGGAAAATCTGCAAATCAATGAGAGAATTCACACGTATAAATAGAAAAAGGCAGATGTTAATGAGTCACTGCTCTTTCAGAGAACTGAGCCATTGGCCTCTTCTTTGAGTCACTGGCAGTCCTGCAGCAGCGGCAGTGACCTCCTGACATGAACCTCTTCAACAATTCATTACTCACACAGCACATCTTCCAGCCATTTAAGAGCTCCATGAAGGACTGAAAAACATGATATCATCTCCTGTTCATACTGTTGCCTACCTGAAACGCACACTGGCTGCTGGGGGAATTCACTCTCATCTGTAAGCAGGAAAAAACAGTGTCTGTAACAGAGCAGGTGCAGAGCTATAAGCAGACAAGGATTCCCCTGCTTGCAATCTTCAGTGAGGACTCGAGTTCTTTATCCACAGCATCGACCCTACAGCATTCATCAATCACAAGCAAAAACTGCATGGGCTAAAAAACATCAGCATGTGAAGCTGTAGGCAGCTCCACTGTAAAACATCACCTCCTCCTCTAAGTCTACTGCAGCAGTTCTTGATAAAGTGATGAAAAATGTGTTTCTTGGTGGTATGTAGGCAGGCACCCAGAGGTGTTCTGGGGTCCAGATGTGAAGCTAAAGGGATGACTTAACAGGGGGGAGAGAAGCACTAAGAGATAACACAAAGCATCACAGCATGCTTAGGACTGCCAGGCACGGAGGTCTGGCCTTGTGGTTTGGTGCTAAGCCATTAATCCGTAGACAGAAGTTAGGGGTCTGTAGAGTGTTTTGGGGGCTTATTCCTTTCAAGATTATGCTGGGCTGAAGGACAAGTTTTGTATGGCACATGGAGCATAAAACACACTGTATATAGTGCTGAATAAATAGGCATTTAAAGAATGTGGCTAGGAGAAGGAACTTATTGAAATCATATGTTATTTTTACATTGTGTATTTCCAGGCTGGGTTCCATCAGCTCCACTTCCTTACATTTTGGTCTGCTTATCACAAGCTACCTCAAGGTCCTTCTGTCTGCCAGATTGCTGCGTGAGCTTTCCACTCAATGGCTTGCTATGGAGGACAGTCAGTGCTAGGGCACAGATTTAACTTGAAACCAGTGTGATTTTTCTTTCAGAGCTCTTTTCCTACCCTACAGTCATGCTTGGCTTCTTTCCCAGGGGCATGATGCAGTGATGTCAGAGAGAGGAACCGTTTCTGATTCCCAAGGGCTGATAGTGGCAGTATTACCCTTTTTTAATGTACAATGAAGAATGTCCTTTCCATTATGCAGTAGGGCCTGCTGATGGAGAAGAAAAGTTGGAAGAAAGAAAAGCTAATTTTTAAAAGGGAGAGGGAAAGGCTGGCAGATTAAAAGCAATAACTTGATTCCAACGCATTTTCTAGGCTTCCAAAACCAGAGGTGGCTCTCATAAACACATTATCCAAATGACTTCTAATGTGCAGAAGTAGTCCTGTATTTTTTTCTTCTACTTGAAAATTTGTCACAGATTTAGGAATACAGATATGTACCTAGCAGAAAGGGTGAAGGTCAGCTGTGGGACAGGTTGGGCTAAGATGTTGTTTGGACATTTACCACAGAATGCAGTGCTATGATTGCTATTTCAGAAAAGGGAGTATCTAAGGATAGGTAGAAATTGATGGGGAAGATCTGGACCCCGTGTGAAAGACTTAAGAAGAAAACATGAGACAGAATTTGGGCAAAACAGGTACTTTCCATCTCAGAACTGCACTCAGACTAGTTCTGGCAGTTACACTGTAGGAACAACTTAACCCAAGGAAAAGGGTCTTCTCCCAGCAGACCCTTTCAGGCAGAGAAAGTGAATTGTTTTTAATGTTAGCACTTAATTACTCCCTCCTACAACTGACAAACATCATCCCAGACTTGTAATTGCTTTAAAACATTAGCCAACTGCCATGGGGAAGAGGTTAGAAGACCGTAAATATTGGCTGACAAAATAATGGAATGGATTCAAGCTCCTACGCACAGGAATGCGTTGGGTAATATCTCCCCGTGACTTGGTTCTGACTAGAGATGAGCTTTATTCCAATTATTCCAGCTATTCATATCCTTGTACTGATGAAAACAGAATAAGTTAGAAATGTTGCAGATAATCAAAAGGCAAATATCTCCCAAGGCCTCTGGGGAATCAGAAACATTTGCTCAAGCAGTTTGCTCAGAATTTATAGACTCTGCCTTTGCCGACTCTACAGCTGTATTGAGCAGGATCCAGAAACTCAGTGAAGAACAAGCCTCACTGTAAAAGACGGTGTATAATATATGTGATAGTCAAATAGTTGCATGTAAATAACTCAGAATCTAAACAGAAGGGAAAAATGGAGACAAAAACAAATGGCACAGGGAAGGAATGAAAAAAAAGATAAATGCAAGACATGCAGTTTCCCAAAAGCTTACAAAGGACAGAAACTGTAAGTCTTACAGAAAGTCTACACTAACTCTGTTTTCATGTGAAAATATGGATGAATCTCTAATCTCTATAGGAAAGTCTTTTAAGTCATTGATGTTATCAGTCTTACTACAGCGAAACTGAAAGGTATTCTTCCAAACCACATCATCTTTCAACTAGGATCAACATCCAAAAGTAACAGGTTTCACCAACAGATCTGATCACTTGTCAAGTTAGATATTTTGAACATCCAAATAGAAGCATAAGCAAACTAGAAGTGTTTTGCATGTGAATGTGGTTGGAATACCTGGTTAGCAAAGCTGGTGTGCAGACATCATGGCCATGATTTGGAAATCTGTACATGCTTGTGAAGTATTCTTTAAAACAAAATTCTCCATTACAGTATTACCTCCAGTAAATATATGTTGTTGGTGAAAGGATTGCAGGAGGGATAAGACATACAATACAATACAACATTTCACCTGTAGGTAACTATACAGACTATGTATTTGAAAACAGCTTCTTTGCATTTCAGGAAAATAACATGAAGGTCTACAATTGTCCTTATTTGTGCAGAAACATCCATGTCAGCCCAAATATCCTATTAAGTCTCAGAAAAGAGCATTGCTTTGTATTAGCTTCTGCAGAAGAGGTTGTGTCAGCATGGAATTGAGCCTCCCAGCCTTGGCCATCTATGCCTTCAGCAAGCAGGCAGAGCTCTGCTCTGCAGGACCAGGTTGGCACCTTTGAGGTTACCTGAACGGAAAGCCAACAAAGCACTCCTCAGTTTGCTGTCGTTACCTTTGAACTAGGGAATGTCTGAGGCTACACAAAGGTGAACCCCTAATGTGATTGGAAACAACAGCTGTGCACTGTAGTCCGCCTGCAATTTAATTGCTATTTTAGTTAAAGCAGATCTGTAGCAAACATGTCTGGCTTTGATTTAAAGTTATCAGTGAGACAATCAACCACAGCAACTTGTAAGCCATTAAACATCAACTGCTTCATTGTTAGAACAGTGCACAGCATTTAGCCTGATCTTGTCTAATTGCAATGCTTGTTGAGTGGCAGTTTTAGATCCAAAGATGAAGGAAGAGGTTCCCAGATGATGTCTTCAGGCTCTGCTATCCCCCCCTTCAGCTGTTTCCCTTCCAATCAGTTTCCATAGCCACTGCTCTCTCTTAAACCAACTGGGGCATTGCTTTCCTAGGCAGGAGTAAAAACTGAAGCAGAGCCAAACACTGAAAATAGGGGTGTTTGTCACAAGATTAGAGGTTCTAGCACAAAGAACAGAAGAGAAAGTAACCTGGGCACACTGCTGTACAGGTAAGCAGCGTGGCTGGCAGGACATAGATGGAAGCAGGATTTCAAGGCATAGAACCAGAGTAAGTACTTGCAGAATTTGTACTTTTTTGCCTGTTTTTATTTTTTAACTTGTTGTTGTTGTTGCTTTGCTTTTGTAAATATTGGGATGAGTCATGGGGCTCCTTTCTGCTTAGAATAAGACAGAAAACTTGAAAAAACTCATTCACAAGCCACTTGGGAATGGACACTTACACAAGCATTAGGTCAAACTGCTGAGAAGATTGTTAGTGAGTGGGTGCTCAACACAACCCTTCCAGTACCTACAGGCCTTGGTCAGGAAGCGTCAGATTTATTTTGGTCTGGTGACATCTTTGCAGAAGATGGGATGCATCGATGACAGCTGAAGCAGAAGCCACAGATCTGACTGCTTAAAACAGCTGTAGCTGAGCATGGTCTTTAGGAACAGGCTTTTTCGACCATCTTAAATAAAACTAGCTGTCTTAGCTCATCTGCAGACAGTCTCTGTCCTACATTTAGCTCAAAAGATTAAACCATGAGAAAATAGACAACATGCCAAAGTGGTTATGAGAACTTTTATAGTGACATTTCTTATCCATAATCCTTAGCACAACAAGGCCTCCGGCTGGATGGCAGTGCATCTTGCTATCCTGGAGCAAGATGTTCTTAAAGTTGCTACAGAGGGAATAAACAAAATGGCTCCTCCGAGCAGTCTTCTGGGCTTCAATAACTTGGTGTCATTATAAATCTTCTCAGTGCCACTTTGAGGTTTCAGTGACCTCAGTGAAACGTCTCCATCTCTCCTCGTGGCTTCTGGTAGTGGGGAAAAGCTGCTCTCGCAGCCAGGGAAGCAGAGAAGTGCCAGAGCTGTGTATGCTGGCCTTTGGTTTTCTGTCTCTCGGGGAAGATGATCAGAAGCCCAGTGAATGGCTCCAGAGCCCTGTGCCTCCAAGCATCAGCGAACCGTATCCAAAAAAAGAAGCTTTCTTGTTGGTTGTAGTGATGTGGAGTCCCTTGAAGTGTTTTCCAGGAGCAGGAAGGATACAGCCTGAAGAACAGCTCAGCCAGACTGCAAAGCTGCCATGAGGCCTGGAGCCCAGGAAAAGAGCAGAGCAAGACAGCAGGAGCCACAACAGCCCTCTTTGTGTATCAGCATCAGAAGTAACCACCACCATTTCCCTTTTGGGTTTCCATCCTTCAGGAAGCAGAAAGATTAGGAAGAAGTAATACATTTCTAACGAAGATATGCTGGAAGAAAACTAACATTAACAAAGCAGATGTGAATCTCAGAAAGCTTTCCTCCCTTCCTCTCTGCCACTCCTAGCAGAAAGGAGCATCTTCCTATGCTACCAGAAACATTTCCTATGCTTAACCACAGTGCCTCCTTTTATGCTGCTCTGCCTTCTGGCTCTGCCATAATCACACACTGTCCTTGTGCTGCTCCGAGTTACTTTGTTTGTGTTTAAAAAAAAAAAAAGCAGCCATGCTCTGTGCTGAATTAGACTTCCATAACAATAGAAACTGTAAGACTCCGACTTTATTTCTAGAAATAGTTGTGAGGAAGAGTTTGCTGGAAAAGAAAAGATGATCTCATAGTTCTGGTGATTGGATACACACTTGGACAGGGTATCAGCTCGTAGCACAAAACAGAGCTAAATCATTTCATCCAGCTTTTTCACAGGTGGCCACTTATGCATTCCTTGTTTGACCTGAGCCCCAGGAGCCTGATGTGAAGAAGCATGAAGTGCTCACAGCTGTGGCTGAATTCAATGGAAATTGGGAAGAAATAGTGCTCTATAACGAGAAATACTCTGAAAAGTCAAGCATTGAGGATGTCTCGATAAGGATCTGAAAGTTTGAGGTTACTTCTGTGCTGTGTCCCCACTTCCCCATCAGTCCCGTCATATCCAAATGTAATGGAAATTAATAAAAGAGAGCTTTTAAAATGCCAAAATGCTGTAGTCACGGGTGCAAAGAGAAGTGGAAAAAAGAAATCCAGAAAAAAGGACTCAGAGAATGGACTTGAATATTATCCAGTAAATAAAGCATGTGGTGGATCTAAACAACAACGAGAGCAGTTGCTCATCCTCATCATGGGCAGCTCTGAGTCATATGGGGAGAAAACTAATTGTGTTTTTTTGAAACTGTATCATAATGCACACATATGCAGAAACCAAATTCAAATATGCAGGAACTATAGTTCTGATTTTTTCCCAGCTTCAGAAAGTTTGGTCTTATAGATTTGAATACTCTTACATGAAATTAACATGTAGTGGTGGACCAGGACTTTGCCACACTTACAGACATTGAAGTTAATAGCAATTGTGTACCTACATCTCCTGGACAACTCCTAAAGCTTCTATCTTTAACATTTTGGGAGAGCAAGGGAATGTATCTCAGCTGTTCACAGATGCCTTGCAAAGGAGTTGTCTGTGTTTTCAATTCAGACACAGTGGAAAGAAAAGAAAAGTGCCCATCAGGAGAGTGAGGGCAGCAAAGTGTTTTTTTAGCCAGGAGGTTGCAGTTTAACTGCTATCAGAAACCTCATGCAAAGCCTTCTGAAAAGCAGAAGAGCAGCTGCACTAAAGGGATCTCAGTGCCAAAGCTCTGTCCTGAACTTGGTTTCTGCAGCAGAGCCCTGTTGGTGTCTGAACTGCCCCCCATGCATTTCATGGATCATTGTTACCATGAGACAGGATTCTTCCTCCAAGCTCCCAGAGAATAATCAACTTTGGAAAGCCTCTCCATTCATTAAAAGCCACGGTAAGGAACACCACCTTTGGCTTTGAAGCAAAGAATATGAGATTATTACTAATCAATGATTAGAGAACAACTCCAACTTGTGAAACAGCCCAGTGCTGTGGCTGGAGAGCATCAAACCCTCATGTTCAATCATTCTGCAGAGGCTTGAATCTCAATGGTTAGGACATACAAGAGCTTACTCAACATTCCTATTCAGTAAAGATGTTTTACTGCCTTCCCCTGGTAGGTGAATTTGGAACCTAGACCAACACGTGTCACACAGTTTATAAGGAGCTGAAGTAAATCTGAGCACCCTTATTTGTAGCATAACTGAGAGATGAGAGAGCCCACACATGCATGGTCTCCTGACATGCCTTCATAACACACTTGTATACAGTTTGGTTTAGCAAATTTTTTTTGATTAAGCACTTGAATTAAACTGTAGCCTTTCACAGATACATGCATCTCATCCTAAATTACCATCAATAAAAACTAAGTCAAGAGCAGGAAGACAGGCATATTTGTTCTAATTATTTCTGAGAACACTTTGATTTAAAATTGATGTTCATACTTAGCCAGCTCTGGTTAGCTTCTCGAAATCAGAATTCCAAAGCACTTCCTTACGGAAATGAACCCCTCTGACCTCTGATTATTGCATCCCCAGACAACTTCCATGATGTCAGCGCAAGGAAGTCTTCTGAAGTGCTCTCCTGAGAACCATTCCTCGATTGGTACTTTCCAAAGGAACTGCTCCTCTGAAGATCTAGGGAGAACATGTCTTTGCTCTGTCTCTCACTCAGAATTAAGGAAGCTCTCTAGAACGCTGAATGAAGCTCAAGAAGTTGGTTGGCCACATTACTTGTCAATTACTTTTTAATTCATTGCTTTGTATGCAAAAATAAAATCCAGTATAAAACCCGAATGCAAACACACTCATTTTCTATGCTGGCAGAGATATTTTCTCACGCTTCTGACAGCTGAGTGACCTACTTTTATTTGCTCATGTCTCAGTGCCTCTGTGGTAGGAGGCACAACTGGGATGCTATTTAGTAGGGGGTTGCTGTCTGGAGGACAAATGTTGCTAACAATGACAAAAAATGGGCAAGTCTGTCCAGCTGATTCTGTCCTTAGTGAGCTCTCCTATCTCTCTCTCATATGCTCTCCTACTTGTAGGCAACTTTCATTCAGCCTTGTGAAGGATGGAGAGCCTGCATTCTTTGCTGGTAACTTTAATTGCATTGACTTCTGTGGAATTACACAGGCAGTGAATTTGGATCTACGAGTGGAAAAGACGCTGCTTCCCCAGCATAAATATTATTAAAAGGATTAGCAGGAAGGAATCCCCTCAGAAATGCACTGGAACCATGGTGCATCTATGAAGAGGATGTTAAACTTGGCAACACAACCAACTGTAAACGCTTACTTGTGCCAGGCTTCATGCATCCAATTCCATAAGAGAAACAAAAGTCCCTTGGAATTGTTTTTCTCAGTTCTTTGGTTGTTCCTCAAGACAAGCAGTCTGTCTAACAAGAGCATGTGACAAGCTACATCCCACTCCCCTTGTTTCAAGAAAAATTCCAAGGCTGGTGAAATTCCCACAGGGTACAGCTGAAGGCTTCTGCAGAATGCAGACTGTGCCTGCTGCTGTGTGCGGTTACCATCAGTGTCACTGGGAGTGCTGCTGCTCTGACGATCAACAGTGGCTCTTAGGGTTATTTTTTTTGCTACAATAGAAGACAAAAAGAGCAGGTACAGCTCAGATAAAAGGCTTTCAAAACTTCACTGCTTCTACAACATTTGTTTTGTGATAAGAGTTGCAAACTTCAACCATTCAGGTGAAATGTGAACACTGACAAAATTTGTCTTGTAACGTGACCTATAGCCAAAGAGAGAGAATTGTTTCTTTGTGACTATATTTACCTTTTCTCCTTGAGAACCAGAGAATCCTTCAGGCACAACATTTTAAAGATATTCCTCCTTCTATTTCAGGTGGTTTCAATTGCCAGTTTTGAACACATATAAAAAGACTTTTTAGTAAGCTTTTATGTATAAGCTTTGTCCTGGATAGTCTCTGTAAACTGATTTTAAGATGCTGTGCACTACATCACTGAAGCAACCTACATAGCATTACATGTTGCTCACAGAGACTGGAACCGTCTCCCACGCTGCTCTGTTTCCCAGCTCTTGGCACTCGAGCACAGATTTTCCTCAGCTGTCACATACATTGTCCCAGGCTTCATGATCTTTAAGGTTTCATTTGTACGCTAGTCCTCCCAGCATGATGGCTTTTATTTTCCTGCCACACATTTGTCCTTTTCCCCACTCTTTTTTTCTGACAAGGGCATACTTCTTTGCAGGAAAACCATGACCAGTGATCCACCTCTACTGAGGCAGAGAGTTGATCATTCTAGAAACCCATTTCTTTGTGCTTTATTAACTTTTCCGTATGTCCGAAAACCAAAAAATCACAAAACCATGACACCATATCATGATGATGATGATATCTGAGTAATAAGAAGCCTCTCTGGTGCACAAGCATGGCTGCTGCAACAAAGAGGTGCCGGTGGAAGTGCTGTGTGTATACATGCAGTCTCAGCTTCTGTAGAAACACGCAGACTTCATTTCTCCTCTGTCTGCAGTACAAGTGAGGCGCATTCCAGATGAAGTCAAATAATCCCAGAAAATCCCCAAAATTTAGACTTTCTGGAGGAGTACTGGAACATCCCCAAAGGCAAGGAGAGGGATTTTGCAATGCATTCCTATTCTCATATGAAAATGATTGTGGGGAAATACATACAATGCAAACCACTCTAGCGATTATGAGTCTTCCAGCAAAGAATTCCTTCAGCTTTACATTTCTTAGGAAAAAAAAAAAAAGAAAAAGAAAAAAAAAACATTTCAAAAAACAGCAAAGCATTATAATCTCATTTCAGGGTTATTTGTTCTGAGTGGTTTTGATGAACTAACAGGTGAGGTAACTGCAATGTGGTCTGTTACAAGTACGTAACAGGGTATTGGCTTCCATGTTTCTATAAGCATGAATCCATGTCTTTCTTCTCTCACCACGTGTCTCCATTTAGATAGCTAAGTATCAACTCTCTTGGTTGTCCCCCTAGAAATAACAGAATAAATCAGGAATAATCCTAGTGAAATCACCAAAGAAAGCCAAAGAGAGAACCAGGTCTCAAAAACCAGTGGTAAGATTTGAATTTGTCACAGGACAAATACAAATGGTATGTGATATACCACTGGATCAGAGGTTTCTGAAAGCTTCTTTTCAATTCAAGTAATTAGTACACAGAAAAATCAGATCCCAGGTTCTTCATAGAAAAAGTACTTATGTTTATTTGGCCTCACAAGAATCTTCTTGTCAAACTAGAGAGCTCTGTATGCACATTGAAATGCACTAGTGATACGAGATGTTTTTAATGAATTTCTTACAGGGAAACAACATCTGAACACTCAAGTGAGCCAGCAATTGTTTGGTGGCTTTTTCAAAATAAGCTGTTGGTTTCACCCCATCTTCTAAGTAGACGCAATCCACGTTAAGCATGTGTGAAGTATTCATACAGAATTGGGAGTAGGCTCATAATTCCAGGATTTTTCTTTTCATTTTGGTTGTGATTCTGAAAACCAGGCCAGTTTGGCATAAACAACCTCTTCAGTATAAAATGGGTTTAGCAGAAATTGATTTATTTTACAGAAAGTCCTGTGACTCACACAGGGCAGCAAAGCAACTTTCAGAGCTGGGCTAACTGGGCTTTGTTCATAATGTACAAGGAAGGTGGACTCATTAAGCAGTATGTGGGAGATACCTAGAGCTAAATAATGACCTGCTTCCCAGGTTCAGCTACGTCTTTCTGCCAAGAGCTTTATCTAAAATAATCCTTCCTTTGGGAGGAAGGACAAAAAGATTAAATTTTTTAGTTTCTAATCTATTATTTGTTTCATTCCTTCCTGCATGCTAAATCATGAAGTCTTGATCTGTTTTGTACTGAAAGGAGAAAATTTAGTGGCTTTAATCTCACTTCTGTCCTCACATTTCATTTCTCTATTCTGGTAGTTTGAAAGTCACAGTGCTCACACTTGGGACAAGGTCTGAGACAGGAGGGAGCTGCTCTGCAGTGGAAGAACAAGGGAATCTTTACTTTCTTCCTACTTAAGGCTGTTCCACTCTGAAGATATTTACAGTTCTTTGATTACACAGACAGGGAAGTGAGGGTGAAATGTTGCCTGGTGGTTAGGAAAGGAAATCTGACCTTGATTGCACTGTCCAGCCCATGGACAATTCCACTTAAGAGAACAATACAAAGAGTGGCAGCTCTTTTTCATTGGAAAAGATCTTCCATCAATATGCTGAAGGGGGTGAGATGTAAAACAGTGTCCTCAGTGTTTCCTTACTGGAGGTGACAGCTCTCTGCTTAGAGCTTTCTTCCCCTCTTCTGATTTTTGAAGCGTCAGAGACTTTCCATGCAATGCTCATATAGAACAACAGCAGCACTTAATTCTGCACTCACAACTCCCTCCTGAAACTTGGGCCATGGTAGAAGTGACTTAAGATGATACAGCTGGCAGAAACGAGGGAGAAGCAAAGGTGAGCTGCCTTTAAAGTGTAAATGGAGTCCCTATGATGTAACCAGAAGTCTGCTTTGGCTCCTGAACCTCATGAAACACTTCATCCTCACAGTGCTGAGACATGACACACATTAACCAAAGCTTCATTTAATCAGCTTAGGAACCTGAATAAGGCTAAAAGCAAAAACAGCTCCCAGCAGTTCACTGCTAAGAACTGTTCTTTCTAAGAAAATCCAAGAAAGAGAGTAATTCCCAAATACCCTATCATTTCACAAGGATTTATGAAACACTTTGAAAAGTACACTTCTCAGCAGTATGCATACTACAGTTAGTCCCCTTATTTGACTGGGATTTTCTTTATGATATTCAAGGTCATTCAGATTTTATCTTCAATACATCTGTCTCCTGTTCACGTGCACTTTAGCAGCATGCATCTGAGAGTGATCAGCTGGGTCATCAGTTCTGCTTCCTTGCTACTACAGACTGATGGAGACTTTCATTAATTTGTGTCCAGGAGCATGATGGCGTAGATCCTCAAATCCTTTCATGGCTCTCAGGGCACAGTTGTGTCATCTGCATGCAACGGGGCCGACTGAAAGCCCCAGTCAAGTTCAGAGCGATGAAGCAGGTCTGAGGCCCAGCCAGAAGCAAGCACAAGTTGCTGAGTTAGTGCTTGGTTCATTAATGGCAGCCTGGGTCAGGCATGCCCAGTGATCACGGACAGGTCCATAGCAATTACTGCCAAGCCAGCAAGTGAATTTGTTGGCCAGGGTGCAGATCAGTGGGGATCATTCTTCAGCATAGCTGTGGCCGAGCTGGAGGCCAGCAGTTCTACAGCACTGACCAACCTCACCTGTGGCCTCTGCCATGCCCATGGACACAGGGGACCATTCAAAACCCAGCCCTGGGACTGAACTATCACATTGTGCTCACTGTGTTGGCGGGCTTGAGACAGTCAGCAGAGCACAGCTGCAAGCTGCCTGCAGCCCTTGAGGCAACACGAACCCAGGTTTTGGATGGTTTAAGTCAAGAGCAGGACAGGTCATGGAGCCTGCTAAGTATGGGCTGTAGTGTTGCTGAGTTACTCTGCTTAGGAAGCAGGTTACAGTCTGCCTCTTCTGTGGACTTCCCATGGTCAGTGGCTCCAAGGCATCCTGTCTGCTCCTGCTGCAGCACAGCTGCTTTGTGGGGCAGTGAAGAAAAGTGAGAAAAGTGAGGCTCAGAGCAGGAAAGGAACACCATGGCGAAGCTTTTAGCAGCTACTGTGAAAAATAACCTAAGGTTCTTTCAGGGTTAGTGTATCAATGTTACCATACATTTCATTAATGCAACACAAGCTTTCACAATATGCCAGAGCAGAATTCAGCTATCCACATCTGCACAAGATCACGCTTCCTCAGCAGTGACAAAAGAAGGCCATGAGTATGTGCTGAAGAGCAAAGGTGACTGCAATGGGTTTTGTTTACAAAACAGCTCATGGAAGTAGCGTAACCAAGTCCCACTGAATCCTCATGGAATTTACATGCCTAATTCCCTTATGCTTTTTTGAGGATGCCAAACATTAACAAATTATGTGAGATGACAGCAGCAGCATTCTTAACCAGTGAGCACACCCACTATGTTTTTCCGCTCTCCCCAGTCATTTCTTCTAGGATGATACCCATGTAATCCACTCACGGATCTCCCTTCAGAGTGAAATACCTCAATATAATTTTGTGCTCTTAAAAGCTCCCAGATGAGCATTTAGATATTTTAACACTGATTTCTAAAACAACACAGCCAGACCACAGACATGGGACATTCGTAACCGGGGCTTACAGGGCAGGTAATCTGTAGATGACTGGAAGGATGCTGGCTGAGACTGTCACTCGTCATCCCCCAACCTCTGTGACAAGCTGGAACTTTTCCTCATTGCTATAGCACTCCATGAATGTATTTCTTACTTCCAAGGGGTCGGTGTAATGATTAATCAAGTACAACTGAACATATACAGAGGAATCATTATCTCATCCTTAGTTTTCACACTGGCTGAGCACAGGCGTTCCACTTATGTCACTACAAAAGGCAGAATTTTCCAGGATAAGGAAAGAGAAGATGTCACTGCTGCAAATATAAAGTGTAGCCCCCTGTGTTATGACAACTTTGAGAAATCACTCCTGCAGATTTGCCTATGGTTACAGCATTTCCAACGATGTGTATTTTTGGAAGCTCACTGCCGCTGCCCCTTCTCACTTTCATTGTGTCTGCACAGCCCCTGAAGCCACACAACATGGCTAAAAAAGTCCTTCCACCAAAACAAAGTATTTTTAGGCAAACTCACCTTAGCACTCTTGTTCAGAACCACACGTGGACAGTTGTGTCAGTGCTACTGAGGGCAAGTTAAGTGCAGCACGTGATTTGAAACTTCTTCAGTGAGCTTTGCTGCCAGAGATGACATCTGATCGTTTCATTTCTAAAAATGAACGGCCCCATCTTTCTGCTCTGATGTCTGCTTATTGTTTATTGAAAATGTCAAATAAGCAAACTTTCTATTGCAAAAAAAGCACAGATATAGTATGAAAAGTTGCAGTGCTGATGAATTTCTGGATCGTGCAGTCTGCAGAAACCCTGCATGTTAGGTAAGCCGACTTTTTAAAACGTCAAGTGCTGTTCTGGATTAATGTAATATATTGGGTTTATATTTGAAAACCTAGAAAAGAGGATTAAAAAAAAGTATTAAATGTTAAAAAAATTCAGGGGGAGGGGAGGAGTGGGTGGTCTGCTCTTTCAATCTGACTTTTGTCCACAAAGTCCACCATTTATTCTGCAGTACCTGACAGCACGGGTTGGTTTACAAGCACTCCTGCAACAGGCCAAGTTCTTTTGTTACGACTCAAGTTCCAGTCAGACTTGGATGTGCCTTCAAGAGAGCACTCTGTTAACCCGTTTAACCCGGAGAAGTTTGTTTTTTCGCAACAGTAAGGCGCATTCAGCACTTTTACACTCTCATCTTGGCTCCACTTACTAACCTGACCTTGTGCACATAAGGACTCCACATATCAGATGACGGATGGTCTGCAGGCCTTGTCAGACCTTATGCATCCTTCACAACCAATTATTTCTGAAGTGCTGCTAGCCAGCAAACTCAAACAATCTTTTTCCCAAGCTGCCCTTTCACCCACGGCCTTGGCAAGCTTTAAGTGCAGAGTGATCTGAAAGGCTCTCCAGTTCAACTGACACGTTCCAAATGGATATTCAAGAAGAAACTGTTTATTTCAGTTTGAGAACTCCCTTCTCCTGGATCTTTTTCTAATAGAATTTTTGGTGCCCAGATGGTTTCTAAATTGAAACGGATTTCCTCTCCCTGCTCCGTCTCCCTTTAATTCTTCCCTCCTTTTGAAGACACAGAGACTGAGATGAGAGAGTTGCAATTGATAGCTAAGACAAGGAGGCTGCAGTCTCATGGATGGGAATGACTGTGAGCCAAGGCACCCACTTTACTTATTCAGGGAGACCGGCCACTGCAGCAAGACTGCAGGAGGATGCCAAATAATGAGGTCAGCAGTTGTACAGACCCCTCTGGTTTGGGGCTGTGCTCAACATATTGTACATAACAAGTAGATTTTTTTGACGGTTCTTCAGAAGTGGGCCAGATGGTGCTTACTGTGGATCTATTTACATCTTTCTGACTGGATTGCCATGCTGCTTCTCACCTAGAAAGCTGCCACCATTATTCACTATTATTGCAACTTTTTTTTTTCCCCCCCATAATGAAGTTCATTTTTTACAAATATTCTGAATAAATGATAGTTTTTTTTCAATTCTGGATTCCAAGAGCCATAGGTGCTCCACTTACACCTTAAACACTGCATTTTTATTCCCAAAGTACTTCTGTCAGGGTAAGAGGTATTAACCTACTTGGCGGATAATCACAAAATTCGTTCCTGATCTGCAGCTCGTGCTTGCACAAATAACAGCCTGAATCAGGAATTTAACACTGCTCCCAGGCTGCCACCTACCATCCCCCCCATTCAGCTCTGTTTTGTCGTTGCTTTGGTGAAATGGAATGTCTCCTACTTATTTCTAAGAACCCTAATCTTAGGGATTAAAAGAAATGAAGTCTGACCTTTTTTTATCCATGTTAAAACATCATTACTGACCACTGGAACTTCTGAAAGCCTTGCTGGCAAATCTGCCTTTTCTAAAGATGTGACACGAACTTGTCAGATGAATAAAGGCTCCTTAGCTGCAAAAGACCTCTGAAATAAGGCAAATTTTTAAAGGATGGCAAATATACAGTCCTACTCTGAGATCAACCAATCAGAAGTGAACACCAATCAGCTCACATTTATACCATCAAGATACACAGGGAGAAATCTACACCCTCCGCATTTTTCTGCAGGGTTAAACCTGGATGAAACTTACGGGGAATACTCTTGTAGAAGGTGGGTTTGCATGGGATCTTTGGTACTCACAGATAAGAGTTCCAGCTAAGTTCCCAGCTGTTTCTAATTGGTCAGAATAGTTGTCAAAGACAGAACCATGACTTTATTATTTGCTTTATAGCAGATCAGCTGTAGTCTTGATCACATGTCGAGGCATGTCAGGTTTAGGACTGAATGGAGATTCTGTGTTAAGGTACAAACTCAGCAGTGTTGCTTTTTCCCAGAAGGCACAGACTGCCTGCTCAGAGCTGGTGTGCCACTATCAGAACTTCCACAGTGCTGGTGTCTGCTCATCTCTGCTTCTGCAGCACACAGCAGACTGCTTTTCTGGCATAGAAGTGGTGCAAAACGATGGATAATTGGGAAGAGTATGAATTTGTGAAGCAAAGGAATGTCTTATTAGAGGATAATAAGCCACTGAGAACATTCTTCCATTCCTCTGGCCAATTTAATTTTGAAACATTAAACATTATTGGCAGACACAAAAAGACAGTCTAGGTAAATAATATAGCTTATGCTTCGTTTAATTAACTGCCTGAAGTACCACACATGAAGCAGATTATTCTTCTGAGTCCTGACTGAAGCAAGGTTAAGGGAATATTTTTAACATTACCATAATCTAATATGTGAACAAATGAACAGATACTGCATTCAAGAGAGCTGTAACAAAATAATGGTACTGCTAATGGGAGGTAGACTGGATAAATGCCAACATGTTCACTGCCCTGAAAATAAAAGACTAGAAAACACACATATGGAATTAAACTAACAATTTGTTTGTCCCAGAGGCAGGTATCAGTAGAAGGAGCCAGTAGAAGGCACAAATAATGAATGCATTGCCTGTAAGGGAAGTGTTTATTTCTTCTTCTAGGAGACAACTTCATAAAAGAGAGCATGAGAATTTGATATTCCTCCCAGCATTTTGAGAAGGTTATTGCTGCTCCCCAGGGACTGTCTGTCTGCAAGTGAGGGCAGCAGGCATTCCTATAGGCAGCTGCATGTGTAAGAGTGTATGAGCAAAGGTCCAGACTGGCAAACCTGAGAAACTGATGACAGGAAGCATACGCTGAAAAGCAGAGCAGTCTAGTAAAAAGCATGGCTGGAGGGGGATGGGAATAAGGTGACTCAATGGAAAGGCTGCAGCCGAGAAGACAAATTTTCAGAAAACACAGAAGAAAAATTTATCGAGGTACTGGCTAACAAGGAATTTTTATACAACACCATATGTCCTTCCCAAGTGCAATGCACTGGCTACCTCAGTACAGCTGTGTCACTCAGCCCTAGAGAAGAAAAATAATGCAAGTGGAATTATATTCTCATTTGGCTACCTCCTGCTGACAAGCATCCTAGTGGGCAAGCATCTTTGTATGCCATTGCAGTATTCCATATAGATACCCAGCATCTGGCTTTACTTCACAAACCTCAAAGTTACCCCAAAACATAACACAAATCCAGCCTCGAGGAATTCTTCTGTAGTCCCATAGGCTGTGTCCATACTGAAAAATAAAGCAGGCTAAGTGCAGGGGCTCAAGCACTGATGGCTACAGTCAGCAACATGCCACTGTTGGCTGTCTCTCAGGCACCATTTTGACCTATGCCAATGAGCAGTCTGCAGGGCAACACCCAGGCACAGCTCTGTAAAAAATAAGTTCCAGGACCTATTTGGTAATGTAGGCAAGAAAGCATCATACAGTTTTCCTTACCTTACACTGCTCCAGGAGAGTTGGCACCGTCTGGAACTGCGAGTCTGCATTCATGACACAGCACAAGGCATTCAGCATCTCTGTGCTCTTACTAAGAAAACAGCATTCTGATGGGCTGCAACACAGTTCTAACTTCCAGCATCTTGAACTGAAAAAAAGCACAGAAAACCCAATAACTGTGTGGTAGAGTGATACACAATGCAAAACTGAGGTGTACTGTGTGAATGTAGTCAGTCTGTAGCTGTTGGCACCTGGAACAGTGAGCTGCCCATGATTTATTTAGAAAAGAACAGGCTTTAAATCCCTAAGTTACACTGATACAGGGCATATCCTGAACCTACAGCCTTGTGGCATAGCAAGGCTTTCAGGATTCCAAAACAGCTAGGATTTTGTCCATGTGTCTAGTCCCCATGCTGCAATCCTGTAGCACTTCCCAGTATTTCAGTCAAAGGGAAAAAAGAGCCCTAATTTCTCTCTCTGTTCAAGCAACTTCCTAGCAGGAAACAAGTGCGCCCACCAGCAAGTTTCATGTCTGAGGTGCCTGCAGGGAAGGGTTTCTGACAGTCTGCTTCATGGCAACCTACTACATTTATATTGGTAGAATGCTTTCACACATAAAAACGTGCCCAGAACATCCAACAGCCTCTCACGGTCAACAGAGTTCCTAATACAGACATATGACCAGCATCACCCCAAATAGATGCATCACAACCTCATGTGGTGCCCCTGGAAACACATTAGGAAAAGTTAAGTGCATTAACAGGGGGAGCAACATTCTTTATGCATGTAAGATAGACACTAGAAAACCAGCATGTATGTGGGATGAAAAAAGAGCAGGGAATACAAGAACTCTTTGAATGGCTAGGAACCCACTAATAACTGCAGTATTCATTCACAGGAAAGAATAGTTATGATATCAGAAACCACAAAGACATCTGCTTATTTTAGTGTTAGAGAAGATCCTCCCCAGGGGACACACGAGCATCCTGCAAGGGCTCCCAGCACAGCCCAGGTCATGCTCGCTCAGCCACGAGACTGCAGATGTGAATCAGGCTGCAGGGACCCCAGCTCAGCAGCTCCCTGTCACCAGTGTCACCTTGCCAACACCAGCCCTGCTGTGCATGTGAACATCCCCAGGCTCTGTGCAGACCAGGCTGTGAGCACAGCAGTGCTGATGCCAGAAGCTCTGTTGCTGGTGCTAAATGAGGACATGCTGATGGTAGTTGTAAATTATCCTTTTATTGTTGCCTATCTTGTTGTTGCCTTTTCAAGGTGTTTTTGTTGCTGGTTATTCTCATTACCTTCATGTCCACTTACAAGGAGAAAGTAATTTGCAGCCTGCAGTGATCACTTTAGATCTGGGACTTGTAGCACACCAGATGCTAAGGAAAGTCATTGTGGGTCCCTTCCAAAGCAGGATATTCTATGATTCTACGATACATAGTGCAAAAAAGATTAAATGATATTATGGGATGGAGGCATGTAAAGGAAAATGGGATGACAGACTGCTTTACAGGAAAGCAAGAACTTCTTTACTGTCAGAATGACAGAGCACTGCTCAGAGGAGTGTGCTCCTCTGGAGATATTCAAGAGCAGTCTGGATGCTTTTCTGTGGAACCTCTTGTAGGGAACCAGCTTTAGCAGGGGGTTGGACTCGATGATCTCTAGAGATCCCTTCCAACCTTTATAGTTCTGTGAGTTTGTGATCCTGCTCCAAGTTGGCCCGTGGCGATCATTACTACTGGTACCCCCATAAAGCTGTGCTGTACTGTAGTCTGAAGTACTGAGCTGTGGTTAGTTATTAGATGGGATCCGGTGAGCTTGGGTGTGACTTCATAGCATACGTTAAATGTTAGCATTCATATCTCTGGTCTGCTCACTCCCCAAGCACAAAGCAGGCACTTACCCCAGTGCAGTGTATGTTCTGACAGGCTGCTTCATGAACAAACTCAGCCCGTGACCTGCAATAGAAGCTGGTGCAAGATCTTCCTTCAGATCACAGAACTCCTGTTAAAGCCCTCACATTTGCGACTGATCACAGATATCTTAACTAACAGCTGGAAACAGTAAGGTTTCAAATCCTTGGGTTTTAGGCAGAGCGTCAGCCCTTAAACACAAATCTGTGCTGGCAGTGAATGGTTTTTATGGGCACGTGGCCAGCTGAGGTGAAATCCATGCAGTCCTGAATGCAGAACGTTTGCACAGCATGAGGACACTGACTGCAAGCCACAGTCAGAAAGCTGTTTCTGTATATAGGATATTGCAGAAACATCTCTTCCACAATCCAAAGAATAAAGCTTTATGAGAGAGGAGCTGGTGGCAACACATCATTGCTTCTCCTTCACCCTCAGCTTTTCAGAGTAACTGCCACCACGCCCGTGCTGCAAGGCTGAGTGATGCAACCCCATTGGGTGCTGCTCTTGGTCCCAGCACAGCTCTGCAGAGGGAGCAGTAGATGAAAAATGAAAGTATTTTAAATAGGTTTTGCTACGCTGTTTAATAGGAAAGGACAGAAGAAAAGCTACACTTCAGCTGTTGCTGTTATGCTGTTAGTATGTTTTCATGTCACAAAACACTGAAGCAAAATCTATTAAAAAGAATAAAATATGGTGGGTTTTTATTTTTGTTTTTGTTTTGCTAACTGCTGTAAAAGTTGATTTATTTGGAAAAAAGAGACAAAGGAATAGAGAATACCACACAACAGATGCTGGTCTAGTTGGTTAGTATACTCACATACTGTAGCTATGAGTACAGTACAAGAAAGTCTAATTTCCACGTTAATTAATTTTTTACATATCCCCAGGGCAAGCGAAAGCAGAATGCGGCTCACCATTAATATAAATTATATCTGTTGAGGTTGTTGATCTTATGTATTCTGGAAACACACTTATTCTCATTAGAGAGAATGCACACACCATGTACAGCTGTAATGAGATGTGCAAGGTTAAGGTTTCCAAAAAAGACTTTTATATAAAAAAAAATGTGGTCAAGATTCTCTGAATCTCCCGATGGAACACACAGAAGAGTCACAGCTCTCTGACACATGTCTGAGCATTTGCATATCCTTTCGAATTAGTCAACATCCAGGATTTGCATCATTTTATGGAGAAGTCTTTTTTGTCACATATTTCTATTAGTGGGATTTCAAAATATCCTGCAGCATACAGAGAGCAAGGCAGGTCACAGATGCAGTGGGCATTCTCACGATCCCTCAGTTTGCATCAAGTTATCTCTTGTGCAGAAAGAATCCAGCTAGGTTTAATCTTTCTGTAGAGCAAACTTCAAAGCTTTTCCACTGGTCAGTTTAACCAAGTGAGGTCTTTTTTTTCCCCTAGAAGTGTGCAGAACCTAATTTCTAAGGATAGTTTTTCATGTAGATGCCTGCAGGTTTTTAAATGCTACGCTTTTATGAATTTATCCTGGTCTAGGAGCTGCCAACCCCCTTCAGACTGGTGCTGCCAGGCTGCCTGCTATCCTGAGACTTTATCAAGACAATCTCTGGACTCAGGAAAAATGTCAAATTTATTTCTAGGTTGGCAGAAACACATCCCAGGAGTATAAAAAGAATAAGACTAGTCACCCATGCCCCAACAACAGGTGGAACATGTTTTATTTCAGCTGGGGTAATTAAGGCAAGACCAAAACTTCTCTCCATTGAGCTGAGAGTGCTCAGTGTGCTTCTGTATCACGAGAGATGCAGAAACAGTGTTGTTTGCTGAAATAAGCTATGAGGTCAAACTCCTCACTGTATCCATGGATCTATGATAGTTGAGGTGCTAGGACAGCACTGGCCTCTGACACCGAATGACTTACCAGCAGCACATCATTAACAGTCAAAAGGAAGCCACCTTGGACCTTATCAGTCCATTGCATTACAACTTCCCAAGAAGAGCAATTTGTTATTTTAGAGTCTAAAATCACCTAAATAAAGGTATGCGTATCAAAAGCACTCAGATATGGGATTATGTCACATCATTTTTTAGAGGCGCCATCAACAAGTTGAACTTACTTTCATTAATAAAAACCATCCAACGTCTGATGAAAGTTAAAAAGTATTTTCTTGCAGGGCCAAATGTCGTGTTAACTGGAGAAACATATCCTGGGAATAAAGGCTGCTTTGAACTTACTGGGAAAAAAAATCAGAAGAAAAAAATTGATGATAAGGAGTTGGATAAGAAAGAGCAAGAGAAGGAGACAGTGCAGAGGGGGGAAAAAAGCAAGGCAATGTCCCTGCAGAAACTTTATAGGGGGTTTTAACTACCAGAAAATGTGAATCGGAAGCTCACAAGCATAAATGAACGCAGCTCCCCTAACTTCAGAACTCCTGACAGACTAGGTGGGTCTAATAAATGAAAATGAGGTGAAAATACTTGGAACTCTAGCTCCACACACAACAGTAGAATTTTATACGTTGCCTTTTTACTTGAAAGTTTCTTGTATTTACATTCAACAATAGAAAAGGAAAATTGGCAGCAGAATGTGTGATGTGAGTGTCCTATAGCCAGATAGGAATCATCTGCTTCCTCTACACCTTTGGCAGGGGAGCATATTCCAAGCATGGAATGCAGTCATAGAGCACAACATTTGGGCATGGTTTTAGCAGGTAACAGATCATCTGGGACTTGTCGAAGCTACTGCCAGCTAGAGCACAATAAATATCTTCTGCAGAGGCTGTGGAGAATGCTGCTCTATAAAGAATCATAGGCAACATCAGGGATACCTCTACCAAGTGTGAAAACAGCACAGATATTGCAAAGAAAACATAGTGAAAATGATTTCAGTTGTTGAACGTATATTCAGGACACCAGATAGGACACTGGGCTGTCACCATTACAGCTTTTCAGCTTGGATACCACTAATTGGCTTACAGCTAAGTTAATTACATCTGTCTGTTCACGATGCAGTCGAATCTCCCAGCTGCCATGTCATGCCACCAAAATTACACTGACTTCCAAGCAGAAGAATGGCTTAAAAAGTTTTGGCTGCAAATCTGTCCCTCTGCATTGAAAATGGGTTTAATTAAAAGAATTGAATGAAAAGCACTGAACAAGAACGTAGTAAACAAGTGAGAGCACACAGTGGTTTTGTCAGAGTGATGTGAAGCAACTCGGAGCGAGTGCTAAGCAGGGCTCACATTCTGTGCAAGAGCATAAGGAACCAGAAAAAGATGTATGACTTTCTGCAGACACACGATGAAACGTTTCCTTTTATTGGCTGCCAGCTTTGCTAACTCCCCAAAGGCAATTCTTTGGTAACCTGGCCTGATCAAATGCTTCCCAGCATAAAACAGCACCTCTCTGGACAGACAGATCATCCAAGCACAAAGTGAGGATAATGCCTCCCAGAACTACCAAGAGCCTAAAAATGTTAATGGTTGCTTATAATGCTACAGTGAAAGGGAATGCAAAGGAAGGGATCTGCAGGCAACTCTCCCACTTTCCATTCCTCGTGAACTTTCTCATAGACTCATCCTGTCTCATTCACCTCACAGCACTCAGCTTTATAAGTTCTTGCAATAAATATCTTATGCAGAGGCTGCTCAGGATGCTGCCTTAAAAAAGTAAGGCCCATTCTGCTTCCAGATAAGCAAACTACCTATCACAACAGGAGTCTTGTGAGTGACCATTCTGTCAGATTTAATTAAGAACTCCAGGCTAGTCCACAACAGCACTGAAGAAGGCTCCCAGCTGCAGACTCCAAGCATGGCACATCAGGCTTTGTTACAAAATCTGCATCTTTCTGTGCCAAGGTGGTATCTGTGGGAAATATCTTCATTTCCAAGCTGTATTCAGGGATTACTAGAGAGAATTCAAGGACAAGAAAGGAATGGGGAGATGGGGTAAGAAAAGAGGTTGGTAGGTAGCTCCATGTTAAAGGTGCATTTTGAATTGGTATGGCTTTACAAACCGCAATATCAGTAGATGAAAAGTCCCTTAACCACTACATTCTCCCTCAAGATTCAAGTCAGCCTTTTTGTTGGCCACTTTACATCATCCCTTCCCCCAGCTAGCAAGTTGAAATGTCAGGGACTTACACTCCCTTACTTAGACTTTTCCTACGACACTGCCCAGGTAACATTCAAATTTCATTCCATCAATTCAAAGAACATCAATCCCCAACTTTGGATGCACTGGATAAAGGGGTTGAATCTGTGTACTGCTTACATGTTTCCAAGCTCTGTCTAAAACAAAGGGATAGGTTCCATGCACGATTCTGATGTGCTTAAAATCTAAGCTAGAACATAACAGGCTCAAAGATGATTGGGTGTTTTTCTGTAGGACATTTAATTACAATCATATCACTGCCCTCACATACTGCACTCCTTTCTGCACCATTTGCAGCAGAAATGGTCTGAAACAGAGTCCAAAAAATGACATATACGTACCAGTAGCATATCCATGGGATTTACACTATTTCAGATGGTTATTGAACCATTACTCAGCAGCCATAACAACTTGTAGCCACTGCTGGAAGACTTTTACTGGGACAGGTTTAACTAGGATGCTGTAACACCCAATCTCCAGTTTAGGCTTAGTACTGCTGAATCTAAAATACGCAGTCTTCAGAACAGTGGAAATGCTAATGTTACTTGCAAGCCTGACAGACAATAGAAAAGCCAAACTCAGCTGGGTTTAAAGTCTACAGAGAATGGTGCCCTATTCTCTTTGCTGAATTCTGGCTCCTTTTGGACTTCTTCACAGCTGGAATGGACAGACATCAATTGGATCTCATTCCCTTGATCTGCCCTTTCCTGTGTCTCACTGTCATTTTGTCTCATACTGAGGCAGAGAAGAAGGGAAAATGGAAAAACTCTCTTCCTCACATTTCTTGCAATCTCCTCCTTTCTCAGCTCCCTTTCCCTCTGCTAGCACAAGGCTAAGTTCTCCCCAGGACAGAGTTTGGATCTGTGAGGAGCTGTGCAGAGCTGGGAAGCAGACATCATTACAAACAGGTTATGCTACAGGAAGAAAAACATTGAGCAAAGAGCAAGCTGACAGCGTGTACCTGGCAGGTTGCTGTGCCTGGTGGAGTTTCCTCTGCTTTGCTGAGATACAGAACTCCAAAACTCTAGGGAAGTCAACACAGCTTGTGGTGTGGATGCTGCCACAGAGAATATACTTCTCAGTGCTATTCCGGTCAGGTCTGCCATCAAGGAGCTGCTTCTCACTGCAGGCACATAATACTGATGCTCGACTGTTACTTTTTTCCCAGCCCCTGCTGTATAACTCTTCCTTCACATCTGTGGTCTTATCTGGAACCTTGCATTTGAACCATGCTGTGATAAAAAGTTAACATAATAAGTAACTGGCAAACCTACATTGCTGGCAACATCTGGTGAGTGAGTCATTCTTGCTATAGGAGCCATTTCCTTTAAAGTGGAAAGAAAGGATATAATACAGAAATAAGCAACCAGTCATTGAAATTTCCATAAATAATACTTCCTCCTCATTTTCTATCACCAACTGACTCGAACTCCACGCTCTCTCCCCTGCCATCTAAGTTCCCAGCTCCTGGTTGTAGCAATTTGTCAACGAACTGCAAAAGGAACAGCATGAATCATCCCGAGCCCAGACAAACAGTAGCCCATGGGGAACGTTCTCCCACTCCAGAGGGAGAAATTTTATTCCTTGGCTTTAAAATCTCCATGCAATTAGAACAGAAAACGGGGGGGGGGGGGGGGGGGGAGGAAAAAAGCTGTTCCAAAAATGATGTCAGTGTTTCCACTACTTCATAGGGAAACCATGTCCCTTTCTTATTTTAAAGATGAAATATTAGTGCTGATTTTCCTGCCAGTTGTGTGTGTGCAAGGAAAAGGGAGGGAAGAGGGAGAAGGATTTGCTGGATTCTTTTACCTAACTATGAAAATATCAAGAGCCTGTATCAGCTGAGAAGTGGGAAGCAGCTGGGATGTGTCTGCAAGGAACACAGCAGCCAAGGAAGCTCTATGATGGAAAGCTCCCTGCACTGAAGAAAGCCTGAGATAGCCCAACCTTCACAGCCCTCTCACTTCTACAGTGTTACATGAAAAGAGTCCGTATTCAGAAATCAGTCAAGGGTTAAAAAGAAGAAAGTGATGTAGGTGCAGAATGACTATCTGGCTATGCAACGCTAAGAATACAGCTATTCTGACAGATTAAACTGGGCAGAAGAGGCCAAAGACTGAATATAGGGGATCCAACAGGTCTATAGACATTCCAACACCAAATATTGTCTTGTTGGTCTGAGGTTGTTGATTATTTGTCCTTCTATTTCCAGGGAGAAACCGATTATCACCTTTGAGAACATTTTCCATCACTCTTTTATTTTTGTAATAAACAGAGTGCAATGCTTAAATCCCTGCCTGCAGCTCTTCCCTCCCATCATGTGAAGCTCTGCAAGAATGTGGTTTTTGTTTACAGAGGTAAGGAATTAAATACAGCTTGACCTTGTCTGCCCTATTCCATTAAATACCATCCGTCAGACATCAGAAGCAAAGAACAGAGGAAGGAGGGTACAGTCCCCAAACACATAACACATCAAATACCATTTTTGAACTTATTGCTTTCCCTCATTTCGATACTGACTTTGCTTCTTTCAGCACAAACAATGCTCCTCTCACTTTTCAACGTGGCTTCTGAAATCAGAGATCACATCTGCCTCCCAGGGCAGCAGCCGCAGCGCCCTGCCACTCCAGGAGGAACTGCAACATACGAGTTTGTCTTTATTACACTGTAAATGATGAAGTCATGGAGAACTGTCAGAGAATGAGACATATGTCCTTGCAATGTAATCCTGCCCTTACAGTTATCCCTGGGGACACTGCTGCAGGAAAAGATTTGGGAAGAGGGGAAAACAGCTTTCCCATCAACAGCTGAACTCAGACGGTACCTGTGGCTCAATCTCTGGCCGATTCAGTGTTCTTTTGTGGTTACAGTGAGGTAATCCTTGCAAGGAAAAAGCCATTTGCTCAGAAAATGTAATCAGGCATGATACGATCCATCGTCCTCTGCTTGCTTTATATTAAGGAAAATCAAAACCAGCTTATAGCAAAAGGCTGAAGACTAGACATTCTGTTCACGCTTAACACGTAGCTATCGTCATCACTGCTAAAATGCTACGGCCACATGGAGAAGGGCACAGTAACTGAAAAATATTTCAGTTCTGTTGTGCACTGTCAATAAGGAAGGAAAGGATGTGTCCACACAATGTGGCACTTCCACCGTGCAGAGACCTGTGGCAGTCAGCTTAGCCAGGCTAACCCTGTCTGTAGGAAGAGTCACCTTAAGACAGCTCTCCTTATATAGCGCAGCATATCTCAAAAAAAAAGTGTTTTCTAACTGCCAAAAATACCACTAAAAGCACAAAACTGAACAGGAAAAACAAGAGGACTCACTGGCAACTGAACAGCAGTGTTGGTGTGTGGAACCAGAGAGCTCTTCCAGGACACTATGAGCATGGTGGAAGTAGGAAGAAGAGAAAAATGAAGAAACAGAAAAGAAAGAACAGAACTCTAAGTCTAGGAGAGAAATAAAAAGGAGACACGGGGCAGATGATGGAAATATTTATGAATTCCAAACACCTAAACTTCTGTTTTCACCCTTAAACCAATGAGAAGAAATCAAAATTCATTCACCTCCTTGTGTTCACCACCATGTCTCAAATTATCTCCCAAACAATGGCTTTTACTCTTGCTTCAAAGAGTCAAATGGAATGCAACAGGAAATCTAGTTATTACTCCATTTCTTACCCAGAACACATTTTCCCCCATAATTTCCAAAAGATCTGGAGTTTGAAAGAGCATCTCACCAAACATAAGAACTGGTACAGCACAAAGGATGGGCGTACAATTCTGCAGGGTCTGAATGCTTAACCACGCACTCTATTCAAATCCTCTGACCTCAGGGTGGGAACTATTGTGTTCTCAGTCTGTAAGCAACACCATCCAGATTTTGTTTTTCCAGGAAATTTACTTCTCCTTGTGCACATACGTATGTTTGCTTCTGACAGCTGCCTCCAATCCTCCTCCTCTGCATTACATCCACCATGTTCTTGAGAACCAAATGCCTGTGGCCCATTAAAAGCTGAAGTCTGCAAAGGGATCTGTGGGAAGATGCTTGCAGAAGGGCAAACATAGTCACTAGGAAAGCCCTTGTTGAACCATCAAGACCAGATCAGTTGCATACAGAACTGTGTCATTAGTCCAGATAACTAATTCTGGAAGCTATTTCCCTGGGAGTCTGGGAGATTTTGAGAGCCACAACAAAGTTATAAAGCATGGGAAAAAAAAAAAAAAAGAAATACTGCTTCAAATTACTGAATTCCCTGTCCTGCATACAAGAGAATGGCAACTCATCCAGAAACAAGAACCAGCTGAGTTTAAACAAAACTCAAATCATGTGACTTTTCAGTTAACAGTGCTGATTACACAATTGTTGTTTGGTTATATAAGCAAGCAGACGATGCTGCCTGCAAATAATCAAGTTAAAATCTTGAAGGTCCAGAGCTGTAAACATCCTTCCCTTCCCATTGGGAGTCCAAAGATCTTTTTGAAAGAAGCAGCATGGATCTCATTATACCAAAAATATCTAGTGATTAGATTTTGTTATGGGTAACGTCTTTGCCAAATCTCATTTATAAACCTTATTTTGTTTTTAAAGATAAACAAAAGCCAAAAATACCAATCTGGTAAGCATTATCACTTTCGGAAAGATGGGCACTATGGTAAAAGCCTTTTCTGACTCAGGACAGTTTCATTTTGCAAGGATTTATAAAAATGCAAATGTTTTAAATTGTTAGTGCCTTTTAGTTATTTTACTTTTCCTACAAAATGAGCAGGATGTACTGTCCAGTTTCAGCTGAATCCTGTAAAGAGTAACATGAAGGGAAGCAGAACATCATCAGTAGCTGCAAGAGAACACTGTGTTTGTTATAGCCCAAAAAACTGCTTGAACACTAAACTGAATGCTGAACTTTGCATTCTGGGATGTAAATGCATGCTTTACATCATGTGTCCTCACTCCACTTACATCCAAATGAATCTGTACAGTGCTCAGACGTACAGAAGTGCAGTAGCCAGTAAAAGTCGGATTCCTAGATAAAATATAATGATTCCAACCCTGTGTATCACAGAGATCCAAATAACTGCAAAATAAATAAATAAATAAAAATAAAAATAAAAATCTTCCTGTAACACTTGGAATGAATTGAATAGATTTTTCTTCAGAGAAATGCAAAACTCCACAAATGGTCCTACTAAGTGCTAAGGAAGCACTTCACAATTGTTAATAGTAACCTATCATACCAAAGCAATGTACCAACCCTCCGCAAGCAGAACTGCTATCTTATTCCAGCTGAGGTTCCCTTCCCCTTATTGCTACATGCTAGACCACCTCACAAGCTTTTTGACCAGCCTTAATCCTAAAGAACTGTCTCTGTGCAGAGAAACCTCAATGCAGATTGCAGACGCTCTCCCAGGATGTTCCCAGCAGGCTCAGCAGCACTCTGCAAAGCTAAGCTTCAACTCTGAAAGGTTTTTCTTACCTCTGATTACAATCAGCAGCAATTTGATACTGCTTTTAGACAGCCAGTGAGAAATCAAAGCAGCCTGCAGGACAGCAAGACATCACAAAGCAGCACTCACCCCTGATGATTCCCTCTCCTCTAAGCTGATTAAAGTCAAAGTTAAAATCCAACCTGGCCTCCTTTCCACAGAAGTCTGTCCAGAGTTGGTTAGACCCTTACTGAACTAGCCAGTGCTTCTGAAGGCAGAATCCAGGTTTTTGAGATTCAGGCTGCATCATGAATGATTTGCACAGTTCCCCTAAATAAACCCAGAAATAGAACTTTCAAATATCTGCAGTGAGACTCATATAAGGAGTAATGCCCAGACTGACATAAATCTCAGAAAACGTGTTTGGTTCAGATGAGCCTAAAGAAGTTTAAACACTGAGCCAAATCTGTTTAATCTGGAAATGATGCTGGAAATCTCATAAAGTCAGGCTTTCTTGAAAGATTTGTAGTACTTCCCTATTTTCATGTGGTCAGAAATTGCTATTAAAAAAAAAAAAAAAGTCTTTTCATGATATTTCTCTATTTCAGCTTTACATTTAGGCCAAAATCAAAGCTGTTTTAATTTTTTTTTTTTTTCAGTAAGCTCTAACCAGCCTGTAAAAAGAGGGTTTCAATTAAATTTAGGCTTATACGTTAAGATTCGTCCCATAATCCTCAACATAATACTCACATGCTTTTTGATCTTTGTTAAAATATTATTCATCAGCCATGTTTCCATTTTACCAGCAAAGTTTTTAATTGCTATGGCCAAGGCAATCCCCTCATGTGAGGATAATACCCAGAAATACAGTGTGACCCCCCCCCCCCCAGCTTTGTAGGGGACCCCTGCTTACATTCCTTCTGTCACTGTCACTATGATACAGCCAACTCCAGGGAGCCACCTAGGGCTGCCCAAACCATCCAGAGCATCCCAGCAGCTGTTCCTCCTGCAGGGAGAACCTCTTGTTCTGCAACGCGAGTGCCTTGTTATGCCGAAGTAATCATCATCAAATGCAATTCTCTGGTGCCCACAGCAGGCCTTTTATCTGCCCCAGATGCTTGCTAATGAAAAGGGGTTGCTGCTCCTTCTGCTGAGTCCAAAAACTTTAAGTGGCAGCGGTGACTCCTGCCAATTCCGGATCTAACTCTAGGAAAGTTGCATTTTCCAACCCCACCAAAAGAAATGCCTGTTACATTATTCATGCATGTGGTCTCTTACCATATGAGGAGGCAGGCTGAGAATGGGAAAAGCCAACGTTAATATTTGCACAAACCAACCCAGGCCAGGATCAGAACAAGTGAGACAGTATGTTCTTGAATCCTGCAGCAGTGTAACCATCAGGCAGCAGACAAGGGGCTCCCAAGGATGATTGCTCATGAACTCATAGATTTTCAATCCTGATTCCTGTTACCCTGCAATACAGTACACAGATTATATGGTAACAGTGAAACAAGGATGCCATGGCATCACATTTCTAGCTGTATGCCTCAGCAAATATTAGGTGCTAGCAATACTGCAATATCATGAATGTCTGCTAGTAGGCTTTTGCCATCAGGCTGTGCTATCACTACCACTCCTTTGTGGCCCTTTCCCTATGGAAAATTTGGAGATGACACCAAGCTGGGGGGAAGTGTGCATCTGCCTGGGGGTTGGAAGGCCCTACAGAGGGATCTGGACAGGCTGATGGCCTGAGGCCTGTGGGATGAAGTTCAACAAGACCAAGTGCCGGGTCCTGCACTTTGGTCACAACAACACCATGCAGCACAGCAGACTTGGAGCAGAGATACTGAAAGGTGAAAGAAAAGGATCTGGGGATGTTAATTGGCAGTTAGCTGAACATGAGCCAGCAGTGTACCCAGGTGGCCAAGAAGGCCCACGGCAGCCTGCCTTGTGTCAGCGGCAGTGCAGCCAGCAGGAGCAGGAGGGCATCGTCCCTCTGTACGGCACTGGTGGGGCCGCAGCTCAGTGCTGTGCTCGGCGCTGGGCCCTCACTGCAGTGCAGACATGGAGGCCCTGCAGCGTGTCCAGAGATGGGATGGAGCTGTGAGGGGTCTGGAGCACAGGTGTGATGGGGAGCGGCTGAGGGAGCTGGGATGGGTCAGCGTGGGGAAGGGGAGCTCGGGGGAGATCGCAGTGCTCACTACAGCTCCTGAAAGGAGGCTGTGGTGCGTGGAATTGGTGTCTGCTCCCAAGTAACAGTGATAGGATGAGAGGGAAATGGCCTTGAGTTGTGTTGGGGAGGTTCAGGTTAGATACTAGGAGGAATTTCTTCTGTGAAGGAGTGGTAATGCATTGGAACGGGCTGCCCAGGGAGTGGTGGAGTCACAGTCCCTGGAGAAAGGGTAGATGTAGCACTTAGTGGGCAATAGTAGTAGTAGGTGGACAGTTGGACTAGATGATCTTAGAGGTCTTTTCCAACCGCAGTAATGCTGTGATTCTATTCCACACCTTCTCTATACCATAGCAGTAAGGTTGGGGTAGATGGCATCGGGCTGTGCTCTCCCTTTCCTTCCCATAGACATTTGCTGCATGCAGGTTCAGGCAGATTTGTTGCATGCAGGTTCACATGGAGGTGACAGATATGGTGGTAACAAATGGGCTTTTACAATAAAGTGCTCAAAATATGGATCACATCCATTCTTTTCAATTTTTCTTTCTCTCAAAATGAAAAGTGCAGGCAAAAGCAAAGGGATCTTCTGTCACGCAGGAATGTTTTAGTGTTTGGAATTTCTCATTAATAAAAGCTTTCATCAGAAGCCCACTTTAGCATAAACAATCAAATATTGGAAAAAATATTTCAGAGAAATACTGAAAAGCACCACCATTTCTAAGAAAATCACCAAAAAGAAAACACTTCATTCAGACAAACTACAAGATATCCATAGGACATTCCAGTGATTACAAATAAGATTTGAAGCTATGAACAATAGAACAAATTTCCCTTGGGTTTAAAGGAAAATAAACTAACTTAATTTAATAGAGGGCATGGGCTCTAGAAGTAAATCCGTGGCAGTGAATGCTGGCAGAGTGCTTCACAAAATCTACCTTTGGTGCCAAAGGAATATTAGAGTTGTGAAACACACAGCTCGGAAAAAATCTGCTAGATTTTGTAAAAGACGTTTTGAAAAAAAATAATAATCTTTGCTGGAAATACTCGCAAACCTAAAAATCTTTACTGAGGAGACCATCTCAGATGAAATGTATGTCCCATCCCAGAGGATTCTGGAAGGTGAATCCCGAAAAGTGACTTGGCACTGGGGAAGATTGGTTTGGCAAAGATAAAAACTGTGATGTTCCAGATAGGATGAACTGGAGTAGACCACAAAAAGATGTGAAAACACAGACAAAGCAAATGAGGAAGAACCAGAAACAAATTTTAAGTCCTACAAGAGAGTTAAAAACTTTTCAGATGAAAAAGCAAGAAGAAGGGGTTGGTTTCCCACTAATCCAATTCTCTGGCATTGCATGTCAGTTGGCAACATAACATGGTGGCATAATATTTGGAGTGGCATTTGTGAGTATAAATGATAGGAAGGAAGAAAGTAAAAATAAAGGCTGTTGGCAGAAGAATTTCATCTTGATGAGAAAGTTTAGCAGCCTTGCTCAAAGCTTTCATTAATAAACGGCCATAAGCTGATCAATAATAAGAAGAGGATGGAAACGAGTAGGATTTTAATCATCCAAAAAAAAAAAAAAGGTTTTGAAACAGCCTGCTTACAGGAGTGCTGAGACTTGTTTTTGATTTGAGAAAACCCATCTTGATGCATTTACGAATGCCATTACAATATGGTTGCTGGAGAGACTGCAAGTAGTCATGACCCAAAAAGTCCTTCAGCCACACTACCTAGTTCCTCCAGCATCGTGTCACACTCAGTGTCTGTGCTTTTTCCAACATAGGGCTGCACTTCATTCATCACAGCTCCCCCTATGAAGTGATTTCATGTTCACCATCTGAATAAAAAGCAAAGTCATTTTTACAGGAAATGTGCCAGCCCTTCCTTCATGTTTACTGCAATATCTAAAGGCCCATCATCCAGCAGCGAGGCAACTTGGTCTGATGCCTTCAAAATCAATTTCAGCAAGACTTTGGAAAGGTCTCAATGACAGGGTGGGCCCACTTTCAGATGTCACGCTGTTTCCACAGCATGGAAGGATTTCAAATCCTTTTTCTCTAAAGGTCAGAAATAATTAGCACCATCATCTTGCTTCTGCCCATCCCAGAAATGAAGATGATTTGTAAAATTTGGACTCACATCGCACTTTGGACTCCGGCATTGCCCAGGACTCTAACCAAAGCTAAGCACCTCATCAAGACTATGCATGAACACAGTTTGCTTTGCCAAAGGCTACATCCCAAGAGCTTCCTTACAACAATCACGCATAGGATTTGTGTTCTCATAACTGGTTAGATTCTAAATATTTGATCTGAGTGTGGAGAGAAAACCAGAGAGTCAATGCCAAGCACCAAATCCCAGCCCCAATCCAGGCCTTGCAGTTAATGTGTCACCAAACAAACACTGGTCAGGCAAACATCATTTATTTACATTGCAGCTAAGTCAGTAGCCAGCTTCTACCACAGAGAGATGTGCAACAAGCACAGCAATCTGCATCTGGACTTTGAGATACGTGGGAGCTAACAGAAGAGAAGGAAAGGCAGCCCTGCCAGCTGCTCACTGGCCTTGCTCTTGATGGGTGAACACTTTTCCTTTGCTCAACTGTTGCTTAGGCCTCTACTCAAAGATAAACAACACAAGTGTCCCAACAACAAAGTGAGGAGTACTCAAAATAATCTGAAGGACAATGTTCAGAAACAGTGCCCCCAGAGTGGGCATTAAAGGGAGATGCCTATGTGCCTTCATCCTGCCCTTTGTAAGCTCCCATGCTGCACAACAGAGCTTGCTCTGACTAGCCTCATTCATGATTAAGAATACTACAAAATTCTTTTTTTGCTTCAAATAACTCTCTGATTTTGCACGAGCATATGAGTAACTTCACTACAAGAAGCAGCTCTACAGCAGAGGGCTGCCAGGCACAGCTTCACATGCATCAGTAAATTGCAGCTCAGAAGGGTTTAAAAGACAGGTTGGCTCATAGCCACGTATGCCTGGAGGAAGGAGTTGTTCCTTTGCCCCCAGTCCTGGAGGACTTCAGACCATCTCAGCCAACTGATGTCTCTACTGATACCTCTGTGGAATTTTGTCAGTAGCTCAGTGACACCTGAAGGATCAAAACCACAGAAGCTTGTAACAGCAAAGTCTCCATCATGCCTGAGATTGCATTTGCTGGTGAAGTTGACCATCATGTGGCCAGGTGAACCACCACTGTGTCTTTTAATTGAACACATTTTTATTTACGTGCATGAAAAAATGTATGAGAATTCAGACTCTAATGTTGTTCTAAGAATAAAGAACTGGAAAGAAAATACTCATGTTTCCCCGTGGGATAAGATGATCTATTTTAGGGGGAAAAAAAACCCAACAATTTTCACCAAAAGCCGATTCAAAACACTGTCTTTGCAAAAAGGAATATGTCAATATTTTAAAGGGCTTTTTGCCGTTAAAAATGTTCTTACTTATATTAAATTCTTCTGTTTATGAAGGGACTGCTGGAGAAGAAACCCACATAAGGATGTTCTTCATAATATCCCACTGATATGAAAGGATCAGATTTTCTCCAATACAGATTTGCTACTGGTACTAATTAATGTAATTTCCAAGAAATGTTGAGTCTTGTGTTCCTTAAGCCCTCCAGCAATGGCAAGCCCACAGGCCTCTAGGCAATTCAGTGCCTCCCTCTCCTCAGGGCTCTTTATTTTTGTAACATTCCCTAAAATTTCCTTTCCTGTGACTTAAGCCTTTCACTAATATTCTTATTTATACTGCACATGGAGAACAGTTTAATCTTTTGCAGCTAGCGCCTCTGAAGAACATTATGTCTCCCTTTGAGTTCCCCTCTTCACATTTAATGACCCATTCTTTCAGTCATACACCAAAGGTCACGGCTGTTTTTCGACTTTTGATCATTTTTGTTTTCTTCTTCCAATGTTCCTCCAATTGCCCTTCATCTTTCCTTAAGTGCTTTGCCATTCCTGAAGCCCTGCCCTCCAGGAGGCAGGAAGCCACAGATAAAAGGATCTGAAGACAGGAACCAGAGACAAAGAAAAGCTCAGACCAAAACTAGTGGCATGAAGATGTTTGTTCACAGTACTTCTTGCTCTGTAGTGCAACTTCAAAACCTCAGCATTATGAAATAAAAGCTCGGCGTGCTTATCTTATCGGAATGAGTTTGCACATTCTTAGCATGGAGTCAAAGCTTCTTTAACAGGGGAGAACAGCTCCTGAGCACTCATTTCTGAGCACTCATTGCTTTACATTCTTTGAAGTCCACAGTAGATGAGGTTTGGTTAAGACAATCTTTTGTTTTTAGATGCAAATCTGTGCCATTATCACTCACACTGCTCTCCACTTTTTCCAATTTAACATTGCAGTTGTCTTTCCCAATTTCTTTTTCTTTACAAAAGGCGGGTGATGCAAGCAAACATTACAGTTTTCTTGCTATAATGGGAAGAGAGGTAGAGAGAAAGCAAGAAGAGATGCACAATACAGCATCAGAATTTATAAGCAAGTTGGATGAGAGTGCAGTGACGGAGACCCAAATAGAAAAGAACGCAGAACAAGCATCTGGGAAGTGATGCAGCATCTGTTTTTTCTCTTCAAGTTCAGGCAAAGGAGAAAAGCTACAAGGTCAGAAATCACTACAGATATCTAAAGCCAATACGACCAAGTTTCAGAGAAGAAAGGAAGTGTTAAGAGAATCAGTTTTGACCACAGAATTGTTTTTTTTCTCACTACTTCATACTTGTTTCTCTTCTGAAAAGGGAGCGTTCTTCCTCCAAAAAGTGAAGATTAGGAAACAGAAGATGAAACCTTGTTTAGGGGTGAGGAAATCACAGGCATTTCACAGCAGCCTTAACAATTTACATGAGAAAGATTGCCCAAGTCGGATGACCTTACCACATGGCCACCATCCTGCTCCACAAGAAGACTGGACAGGCCAGCCCTGCGACATTTAGGCAGCACATCCATCACACCAAGCTTGCAACATGAAGGAAGAAGAGGGGACAGAAAAACACATCAAGTCCTGCTTTCCTTCCTTTAAAACCCCTATGAGCATCACTCATAGGCTCATACGGTCTGCTTTTGTTTCTTTAATACAACTGTTTAACATGACTATTAAGTGGGATGTGTGTGTGCATACACACTGCTGAAGGAAGGTTATTTACGGAGGATTAATGTAAACTGTTGTGCAGGCTCTGGCAATGCTGTGATTCACCTTAACTAACCAAGTAGCCCAAACACATTCATCTCCATCAGCCTGAGTTGTGCCTCTGGGCTCCCTATGCACTGCTTCTTATTTCTAAGTTTCCATTCCCCGTTTCCAAAATGTTGATATATTGACTAGAAATGAAAGAACCATTTTCAGTTCCTCTGAGTCAAAGCAAATTTGCCTTCAAAGCAGCCAGCTGATTCACCTCCCCCCCGCTGCCCCCGTGTGCCTGTACCCTGACCACTGAAGTCCTTTCCAGCCTTTTCTCCCAAGCACGCTTAACGCCAGCTTTCTTAGGCTCCTGTTGGCAGCCCCAAGCCAAGGTTAGGTTGCAAAGCACTATGCTTTCCTTCTCTGTGCCTCTGTTTACTGATCAGAAAGGCCAGCCTAGTTCAGCAAGACATTTCTCCCATTCTCCATCTTCAGCTATGCAAAGTGACGTGCACTTTAGCTTCTTAAACAGATAGAAAGGAGGCAGGTGTGCTTTGCTTGCCCTTCTGTGCACCTGAGCTTGGTGGTCAGTAGTTGTGAATTGCATCTTCCCTACGTAGAGGAATTTATACCATGCAGTAGAGGCAGTCAATATATAGCAGTATTGAATAAGGAGAAATTAGATTCACCTGGATTATCTCATCCAATTTAGAGAGACAAATACACTGATTAGGCAATGTTTCACATCCATTAGCACTTGCTTTTGCGTAGGAAAATAAATAAGTACCAGGAAAAAAAATGAAGTTACGTGTTATTTCTGTTCCCATTAATAAAATACATATAGGAAGAAATTATTAGGGTTGCTCCAAAAGTAATGCCTCCTATTTTATTATGTTGGTCCGTGATGACAGACACAGATGTTGGTGCAGAGCAGCAGAGTTTGAACTTTCCCACCCATATTCCATTACATTTTGTTGCCACGAGACAGATGGCAGCAGAGGGGAAGTCTGACATAACAGCATCTGACACAGAAGTGTGTATGAAGCAAAGGCACGTTATTGTATTTCCTCATGCAGAAAAAATGACACCCACTGACCTTCATTTTCGCTTGTGAACACTGATGGAAACCAAACAGTGGATGTCAGCACAGGGAGGTGGTGGGTGGTGCCTTTCAGCAGTGGTGACTGTGACAGTGGGTCACCTCCACTGGCACAGATTATTACAAGTGTGGCATGTAGGCTCTTGTTCAGTGCCTGTGATAATGCAAGCTAATAGTGACCATGTTGAAAATCAGTGCTTTATAGCTGAGAATTTACCCTATCAAATAGTGGTGTTGTGCTCTTTGTATCTGCTATAGTTTCCATGGAAATACATAGAAAGCATTACATTCAGAGCAACCTGTGTAATTAACAATAATAAGAGTCTGAACAGTCAGAGTAATAAAGATTGGCTACTACAAAATATCTGATGAAAATACAAGAGGATTCATCAATTTCAAAAGAGATGCCATTTACATGAAAATGAAAGCAGCAGTAATTCCCAGTAAGAAGTAGCAGATCTTATCTCCTCCTTTCTTCTACAGTATCATCATTACCATTTATTACTTTTTGCTGTGCATCATAGATAAGGGGAGGGAGCTCCATTTTATTGCTGTTGAAAATCAGATGAAAAATGCATCTTCACACAGTGAGTCGTTCCCAGCACAACCACAGAGCAAGGCATGTATAAAAACTCCCCCCGCTCCCCATCCAAGAGACCCTGCTCTACTCTATCCACCTTCCAGAGGAAACAGCAGTCCAAGCCCAAGGAGTGAAGCTATCCCAAGATGAGAGCAGCCCTGAGGCAGCACTGCCATGGGGTACAGTCTGCATCCCAGCAGAGCCCCCAGGGGAATCCTCCACCCACTCCCTGGGGCAGCAACACAGGGCAGAGCATTTCAGTGCACAGACGGAGCATTGAACATGGAGCTCCACGCCGTGTTTAGAAAAAGGCTGTGTGTCATCCTGCTGCAGAAGCTCCTCATGCAGACCCTGCACATATCTGGATCCAGCTTCGATGCTTTGCTTAAGGCAATGTTACTGTACTAATGTAGGGATAATAAAGAGCTGTGTCAGTGAGCAGGCTGCCAGTGAAAGCCCTGAGGGTGAGGCTGTACCCAGTCATCCTCACAGCTTGCAGACATTGGGAACAGAATTTGGAAGTGGCAGAAGAAAATACATCCTTCAGATACAGTTTGGGGAGGGGACAAAGAGACACCTGAAACCCTCTCAAAGTATTTTAAGATACTCAAGCAGATCCTGCGCTGTGAAAGCTGGGGTAGAAGCTCTAAGAAGCTTTGTGAAGGAGGGCATGCTGCTAAACTTCACCCTTTCCTAATCCTGGATTTTCGTCTTTCATCTTCAAAACAATTATTAGAGGATTCTCTTTACTTTCCTCAGCACTGCTATACATCAGATCTCTAACACATGTGTAGTCATTTGAGTGTGTCCCTGAGAACAAATGTGTAGCCTATTGGCCATCTGAGCATGCATGTTCATTTCTGACCAAAAAAAATCACAAACACAGAGAAGATGCTTTAGGTAAGAGCATCTGCATCTCACATCAGCCATGGGAAAAAGCTGCCTAGAGATCTTATGTCTTATGGGTAAATAAATATACCATCAGAAATTACAGACTTCATCAGCACTTACGATTCCTTAGGGAACAGCAAAGTATTTGGCTCTGGGTCATTGTTCAGCCAACAAGACCTGGCACAAGTTTACCATTTGACCATAGATCTAGATTATTGCTTAGGAAGTTTTCTGTTTTTCCCAGACTGCCTTGTTTGCAGAGAATCGAGTAACCCACAGCACCTAGATGGTAGAAGGAGCCCTATTATAAATATAACTTATTTATACAGAATGTGAGTATTTAAAACAGAAGTGGAACTCTTCAGATAAACACAGGACTAGAACTGTTGCTATAAACACGCTGTAGGCTTTCTGCCTGCTGGTCCCTTGAGCCAAGCTGCTTTATTTGCACACTGGGACTCTTGAAAAAATGATGTACACAAAAGATGCACATCTAACAGTCTTCACAGGGTGAGCTGTGGAGCTCTGTGGTATCAGTGAACCTTGAAGAGCTGACTGGCAAACAGCCATTGCTGCACTTCTTTCTGAAATGGAAAATTCCTTCCTATCATTATCTGCAAATTTGAAAAGCCTCAGTTAAACCTTTTCTCTCCCTTCTCTGAGTATTTCTTAACTCCAGATACATCATGTCAGAAATCTGCATTTTGATTCACTTCATGGTTGCTTGAATGCCCTCTACTCAGTAAAGAGAACCTCACTGCCTCCCCAAAGAAGTCACGCACATTAGGTATAACAGATTGCCTTCTTAAAGTAATTGTTTCTTCATTTACCGTAATACAAGTCAGGCACTCCATCTCAGACTAAATACTTCATTTTTAGACAACAATTTGAGGTTATTCCATCTTGTGTGCCAAATACCTACATTTTAGAGCTTAAACACTGTACTGCACCTCTTTCAGGCTGAGGTGAGTTGCATAGCTTACACAGAATACACAGCCAGTGTAACACAGAGGCATGGATGATCAAACCTAGCAGGAGTTTCAAAAGATATCTCACTAAATTACCTACAAGTATCAGTGAAAATATTTGTGGTAATTAAAATACTGTGATGTGACAGCATTTTAAAAACATTTACAAATGATTGCGCTTATCTTTGTCTCTTGCATGCTTTCTGTGAATTTATCAGGTGAGTGAATGAGATACAATCTTACCCTACGCTGAAAGGAAGGAAAACAGAAGGGTGTAGACTACCTGGAACACAATGGGACAGCTTGTTTCACAGGTTCTCCTCATCTTTTCTGGTGATTATCAATACAACCATGCAGATTAGATGGATTTTGATGGGCAGAAAGATCAGGTGGGGTCATACGACAGAGGATCTAGGAAATATCTGGTATTCTGCAAGGCAAGAATCTAGTTCCAAAAGTTATGTGGGGCCAGTGTACATCAAGACTCAGGCTGCTGTTTGCATGAAATCTTAGCAAGACCTGTCTAAAAGTGATACAAAGGTTGCATAAAAGTGAGGTGCCCAAATCGGCAAGAAAACTTTTCCTTGCATTTTCTTGCAGAGCATTTTTCTTTCCTAAGAGGTTTTTATTCTTGTGTTACCAACCTCAGTAAAGCTCAAATGAAAGTTCTAAAAAGTCTTGTTAATTTGCTGTTAAAGAACAGTGAATTTCATAATTGGTCCACAGATGCAGCTTTGGGATGAAAACCCAACACAACCTGTTTACTTAAGCTACTGCTAGAGAATACAGGGAGTTAGTTACCTCTACAGCTGAAGGTGCAGAAAGATTTGTCCTAAACATTGTTTTTGTTGCAGATTGGTCGTTTATTTCCTACCTACAGTTGGTTTTGCTCACTTATTGAGGAATTTGAAAGGAAAATCACTTCAGCCATTTTTCAGTTAGAAGAAACACAATTATTGCCACATACTTCCCCCACAGAAATACCTCAAAAACAGCTGGAACTTTTAAACACAGATCTTGGCCAGATGATAGTCTTGTCAGGGATGTTTGGAGATATTAGGCATGGCTATAGTGAGTCAGTGTTGCCTTGCCCAAGCATTAAAAATATCACAAAGGTTGTGTTCCATTATTAGATTGTTTGTCTTTTAGTTCTGAAAAATTAGGACTCACTGGTCAAGATTTTCTATGATGCCTAAGTTCAAGGAAAAGGAAAAGATATTCACGTTCAGTTACCATAGTCCAGCAGTTGGAGCTATACAACAAAACACAAACACTCAATGAGTGATAATTCACAAGAGCTGGCAGTGTAGACAGAACTCAGTTAAAAAAAAATAGCAACTTAAGTAGATAAACTTCACAATGCAGTTCACATGTCCAAAAACTTGACTGTGTATTTAGTGGTTTGGTAGTAGTGCATCATGTCCATTTTGCCACCCAGTCTGTACTTAAACTCTGTGAAACACAGAAGAGTTACAAGACAGCCTTCAGAAGGGAGGAAGTGCCATCTACAACATCTGCCTAGGCCTAGGATACTTGGCAGCACCATAAAGGGTCCCTCAACTAGCAAGGGAAAAACACAGTAATAATGTTGACACAGTTGTAGTGCGGGGAAGCGTCCAATACAAATGACATACTCATGATTCTTCAGTTAAGTTTTCTTGCTAACTGAATTATTGTTTATTTCTTGCTATCATTTGCTAGTCAAATTCATTTTTTTCCACTGTCTTCCCTTTTCACAAATGACTTAAGAGTAAAATTCTCTTAGAACTTAAAATCCCCATTTGCTCATTTGAGCTGAAATAAAGGCATAGCCTTTGAAGATGGCTGAATTTGAGCAGAACCAACAGTTAAAAAAAAAATTAAAAAAAAAAAAAAAATAGAAGGAACTTCAGGAAATGCTGAATCTCTTCACCAACTCACCTGGAATTTAACAGGTAGTTTGGGCCAAAATGTTTGGTTAATATCTTTGAAAGCATAAAGAAGTTGGTGATATTTTCACCCAGGCTTGTTTTGCAAATTATGTTCTCTATGTGTTCTCAAAAGCAATACTTTGTGGCTTTTTTTTTTTTAATACAAAGATCAAATAACTAAAAACAATAACACTTGAGTCCAAGAGAATTATTACACTGAAACGAAGTGAATGCTCTTGAAGTGGAGGAGAAAAAAAAAAAAAAAAAAAAAGATTATTTATTTTTCTTATCTTTATGAACAGTGTTTGAAAAAAAATATATAGATTTTTTCTTCTCCCCTTTTTTGAGTTATGACATCAATATGGAAAATCATTCCACTCCCACCTTTCATACCTCTAATGACTCCGGTCAGATTTATGCTCTCTTCTGACAGGTGTGCATTTAGGGCACTGTGATTTAAGAGCGCAGGGATTCCCATCATTTTCCACAGGGAAAGCACTGGCTCTCGGGCTGAGGAAAGGGGCTCAGCAGTGAACACAGATCTGGCCATGAAATGTCACTCACCTGCCTGATAGGGACAGCAGCCTTGCGCTCACACACCTTGCAGTGGACGCATAGGAAGAAAACAGAGCCTGCTATGATGCTTCAGCCTGCAGCAGTAGCTCCTCACTGAGACTATATCTGAGCAGGACTGTGAATTATAGGGATTTTCTGCATGCCATTCAGGGCATCCTGCAGCCCACCTGGCCAGGCCACACATCAGCGGCCTGGGAGTCAGAGGGTGGTCCTAAGCCAGGCCCAGCTCCTGGTTCCACACAGCCTGAGCCTGCTTTTATTTTTTTTTAAGCAAACAGCCAGGCTGTCTCAGGTTTGGGAGTCATCAGGCCCAGCTCTCAAGCCTGACAAGTGGCACAATAATTCCAGCTGCCATTAATTCTTCCATCATACTTCCCCAACCTACGTCCATCAGGGAGAAAAATCAAAGGTGTTGTCTGAGTGCATATGAAAAGCAGAGGTACCGAAATAGAAAGTAACCACAGTCTTTTTGTAAAAACAGCCTTATGATTTTTTGGAAGCTTGAGACTGGCAGTAATTGCAGTGCATTAGACCCACGCACATTTCTCTGCTTTTGATTTTGTAACATTCTGGTTTCTGAAACACAGCGCTCCAGTAGGTGCCAGAGATTGCCACTGGCTGTGAGTCTAAAAAAATAAATGCATTATGTTTCCGTGTCTGTTATTCCATTTACACGTTCATTGTGGGATAGGCAGGTTTTCAGTGTATAGAATCACAGCAGCCTTTGCCTTTCCTACTCAGCATAGGAGCTGAAAAATATTGCTTTGGTCTTTCACTTTTTGTTAATACAACTGTTGCACAGCAGTCATCCTCTAAGCTTTAATTTGCTTATAGCCCAGATTCCTATTTGTTGTTGCTTTTTCCCACCTGCAGTACTGTGTCCAGGCTGGCAGACTCCAGCCCAAGAAAGGCATGGAGCTGAGAAGGCCATAAAGATGCTCAGGGGGCTCTGACAAAGAAAGGCTGAGGAATCTGGGCTTCTTCAGGCTGGAGAAGAGACCACACTGGGAACACCTCATTGTGGCCTTCCAGTACTGACAAGGAGCTTATAAACAGGAGGAAGGCTGACATTTCATATCCTGGGCATCCAACCTTTTGGCTTGCCTGGGCTGCCTTTTCTGAAGAGGAATTTTCTTGAGCTTCTTATATAATATATAATCCAGTAAATGCATGAGTTGCAGAAGTATGTCTATGTATTGTATGCTAGGTTGTTAGTAACTTGGAGGCATGGAATTGCTTTCAGTCTAGAAAGTGCTAGCTGGCTGAGATAATGAATTAGAATTACTACACAGATAATAGCAACTTTACTACAATGAACCTGACTTTATTTTTGAGGGAGAGGTTTAAAAAAATGCTGGAATGGAGAGTGGCATAATGACATTAAGTCTGGAGTACTGTGATTGGAGCAGGGTTTTTGACTATGAACAGTTTAATATCTGAAGAGTGACATTAACAAATAAAGTGAGAAGGAAATCAGAGATGTTTTAAATTCCTTTACTTACCTGTATCTGAAACACCTGTGTTCAATTTAAACCATATCGTCTGTGTGTATCTTTGTGCAGTACAGGAACTTAAGCACTGGCTGAACTGTGATGAATATGTCAAGGCCCTGAGTGCACCATCAGATTTTAATAACCCTTATCAGCCTCATCTGTGAATTCCCTCCACACCCTCTGTCCAGAGCCCAGATACCATGTTTGAGGTTAACCATGGGATTTCACACCTCCCAGACTTCTGTTATAGGTGCATGTCTCTAGCCTTACTTCTCACACAGCCCTTACTTATGCTGGAGGTAGCTGCTCTCTTGGCAGGTCTCCTTGTATGCGTGTCTGTTGTTTGTCTCAAGTCCTGGTTTTGGCACTGTCTCTTGGATGGATAACACCTATGCCGAAGCCTTCTTTCCAGATCTGTTTCCTCTTGCTCCTGACTGTGCTCTGTGGAGTAGCTGACACTTATTATTTCCTGACAAAGTAGAGCAAATGTGGATTTTCTAGATGTCTTCAGGGTCTCCTTTAAAGTGATTGTGCAGTCTTTCAATATTTTGAAGTCAAATACACTTTTTAGTGTTCCTCACAGTAATGCATGTTTTGTGTTGTTGCTACTGCTCTTGCAAAGCAGCTCTAGGATGCTTTGTTTTTCCTCTCTAGAGGAAGATGTCTTTATATGCTGCAACTCATGGAATATTTGTTGTAATCTAAAGCCATAGCAACACTAAAATTAAATAATTTTAAAGAATATCTTTCTGCATTCTGTTTTGCTCTCCTTGTGCTGACATTAAATGCCATAGAACAATCAGTCTAGCAGGTTGTAATTGCTTCTCCTTAGGCATGACTTCATTTTTACAACCTGTGAATTTGCAGGTGCTTACAAAGTCCATTAGCTTTCAGACCAGTTGTTGGGATGCAAGCAGCTCTGGTTTTGTGTTAAAACTCTCTAATTGTTTAATTTCACTTCTTTCCTGGGGAGGCATTGTGAAGAAGTAGCAGAAGGCATAGCAGACTGTCTGCTTTGTCTCGTTACTATATCATGAAATACGTTCAGGTTAGCACACTTGTGCTTGTTCTGAGAAAATTGTCACCTAAATTCACCTCTTAAATTACAGCTTTTCAAGAAGGCATTGTGCTGTTGGAAATGTTCCCAGATATAGCAGTATCAGAGGGAGTGCTTGTAAATCTGGATCTTCTCAGATCCGTGATGGATGGAATTCATTCTTATTCGGACATTCCTTAAATATATAAATTCACTAAAATAAGCTACAAGTTGAATGCTGCTCAAAGGTTGTTGAATAGCCTTTGACAAAATGTGTATTTTATTATTTGTACAGAAAATGTCATCTGATCAGAAGAGAAGAACTGAGCCTTGTGCCTCAGAAACAGGAACTTCCAATGTAATTATTCTGTTTGCATGTATAAATGAAAGGGAAATTTAGCCCTCGCAGCTAATCACACTGAGAATGTCAAATAACATGAGAGTATGGACTGTTTTTTGCAAATGCACATTGCTTTTATGAGGACTGAATGCTTTAATAAAGAACATAGCCTGAAAGCTGACAGAGACAAGATATGGAACATGCCCTCCCCAGGCTGTTCTGTAACAATTTGGCTGCGCTCATTCTAATGGAGTTTCATTAAATGTGAGACAACTCAACACTAAAGCTGAACAGTTAACATCTAGAAGTTACTCCTCTGCTTTGAGAGCATCAACTTCCACCAGAAGCCAGTAGAATACTCCCTTAAGTATTGCAGGCAAAACTCTTTGAGGAGCTTGCAGAGCAAACAACTGTGAGGCCTTGCTCCTTTCCATCTGTTCCTAGGAACAGTTTAACAAGGCAGCAGAATTTAAAGTGTCTATACTTATTTTATTTCAAATATTTAGTGTCCTGATCCCTAGACTGTGTAAGTTCTGTGGTGACTTACGTGTCACAGCGTGTAGTCACATTCACATTCAGAGAAGGAAAAGCAAATGCTGTCTGTCTACCTGGATTCAATTTTTCAGTCTTTTTTTACCTGGCAGAAGTATGGGGGTTGTCTGCTTTTCTGTAATCACAATGGGGAAGCCTCCTGAGGTCTGCTTTCCCCAAATCATAACTTCTTTCTGGTCTTTCTACTGGACCAGAACCCTTCATGCCACAGCAGTTGCCAATCAGTTTTCCACATTCATATTGTGGTGAGTCTCTAGCTCTGAATGATGTTTGTTTTCAGTTCAGAGTGATGCTCACTGCTGTGAGGATTATTACTTTGAGAGCTAAGCACTGAAAATAGTAATAGAAATTTCAGGGGGAGGGGATCGTCATGCTGCTTTTACAACACTATAAAGGAGGGATAAAGGAGATGCAAAATGTTCTGCCTGGAAGCATCCTGCGTAAGTGTTAAATGACAGCATGTATGCGAGGTGACAGACTGCAGCATCTGTGCTGTAAACAGACTGAAATTAAATGTTCTCTTTTGTTATTACAGTTACCCAGACTGCAAAGAATAAAATAACTATTCCTGAGGTTCTGTAAATAGACTTCACCAAAACACAAATTGCTCAGTTACACCGGGCACTGAACATTAATGGAGCACAGGTGAATGGGAATTGCTAAGTCATGGCCTGAACCAATGATTGAGCACCTGGTGAAGGGACACAGCCAGCTCTGGGAGAACAGGTGAAAGCAATTCACCTGTGCACTGGGAAGGGGTGGAACCAGGTTGCACCCCTCCTTAAACCTCATTTAAGGGCTGGCTGGCATGTAGGAAGGTTTTCTCCCTGGACGTCTATCGTTTTGGAGAATTTGGTGGGCCCTGCTCTTTGGGATAGGTAAGCAAATCTTTCTTTTTGTAATTAGATTATGACCATCACCCTTTTTTGGGGAGATTTAAAATGGCTTGTCTGCTATTCCCTTTTCCTGCAACAGACAGGTGGCAATTTGCCTCAAAAAGAGACTGGCTTTGAGTATCAAGTTTCTATCTCGTATTGCACCTTGCATGCAAACAAGTGAAGGCTGAGACTTCTTATAAAATGAGAAGTTAGTTGTCTAGCTAGGTTTAGACAACACAAACTCGGGAATGTTTCCTGTGTATGTTTGGTGGCCCTGCTAGGCAGGGGGGTTGGAACTACATGATCCTTGAGGTCCCTTCCAACCCGGGTGATTCTGTGATTCTGTAACATGTAGTTTGTGGCCTGCTGACTTGCAGCAGCAGCTGAGAACGTGGCTTCAAACTTGTGTTCTCAGCCCTGTGTTGCACCTGTTGCAATCCTAGAGTTACAGCATTAGGTTTGCTCACAGGGTCTCACACTGCAGTGAGAGTTCCCTGAGTTGAACAGAGAAGCTGTAACTCAAGGTCTTGAAGTGGAAGATGAAATGAGCTAATGTCACTGAAAGCATCTCAGATTCCTCAGAGGAGGCTGTAGCAAAGGTATTTTAACCTAACTGAAATGATAATTTCCATATATTCATTTTAAGTGAGGCTGTTGAATGGAACAAAATGTACAGCAGCACTATCAGATGTTAGAAGCCAGGCTGTCTCTACAGCCTTGTAGGAAAAGGGTGCACACAGCTCACTTGTGTGCTCTGGAAAATCCTGACTTTTAATATGAGGAGTTGTGTGTGTGGTGTGTTATAAATCTCTGCAGGAAGAGCACAGTGTGTTCTTTTGGGACCTGTATTTCTAGCACAGGGAGTTGGAGGCCTGCTACTTTGAATTATATTTATTTGGTTTCTTTCATTATGTCGGTGGGGATTTTGGCACAGCGAAGTCTGTGTGCAACTGAATTTTCTTAAATATAAACATGAGAAGGTGGAAACAATTGTTTTTCAGGCTGTGGTTTCTTATTCTCATCCAAATACAGTGCTTGCCCATGCTGTCCTCAGAGAAGGCTGGGATGCTCTATGCTGCTGGCTGCAGTGCTGCAGGGTTCGGCTACAGGCTTGGTTCCCTGCCTGTGAGAGATGCTGAGGGGAGGTCTGCTATCATTTCTCCCTACTGAAAGGCTATTGCTGCTACAGAGTTAAGGGTATGTGTATGGTGCCACACTTATTCCAAGTGTGAGGCTTTGCACATGCAAAAAAGGCGAAGAAGAGCCTAAACTGATCCTACAATCTCAATTTTATAGGTTTAGTTATTTGCTGCATGGCATAAAGTCTAATATTGGTAGCAACACCACTCTGCTCTTTTTGAGTATACTGATGACAAGCACCCCCAGCAAAAATTAAAAGCTGGAGGACCAGGAGGCAGTAGTGCAATTACTGGTCACTGAATTAACACCAAGTCCTGCAAAGATGCTTGTTCATGTGAGATGGCCTTCTGAAATGCGCCTACTCGGACTAGAGAAATGTCTTAACTAGGAAGTTCAGAGCAATCATTTAAGGTTTATTCCTGCAAAAGTGTAATGTTGTGGTTTTGTGATTTTTTTTTTTTTGTGGTCGTTGTTGTCGATATTCCATGTCATAACATCATGTAAGGCACTGGTAGTTAAAGAGTTAATGTTCTGGTTCTGCAGATGGCCATTTCTGGTGGTCCTGCTGTCCCTCTGTCACAGACACAGATCTGGAGACAACTCCATGACTGCCATGTTTAATTGCTGTTTGCCCCACTTTGTTAGCTTGACACCATGTCTTATGTTTTTTTCCTCCTCTGCTTTGTTTCTTTGGTGTGCATTGATATCCTCCCCCCAGATGCGCACAAGTGACTGTGTGCAGCTGTGAGCTTACCTTCTGGCTGTGATTCACTGAGCTGCCACACAACTTGTGCTATTTATCTGAGGCAGGGTTTGTCAGCATTCATCAGAAATTCACCTCGTTGTCTCAAAGAATGCAGCACCTCACCCAAGATGGCCTGGTGCAAACCTGAAGGATAAGTGCAGTAGATGATAGGATATTTTGCAGGTTGCTAATGTTTTCCAGCTGTCAGGGTTTTGTGTACAGCTATGTTTTAGTACAGGCAGTATTTGGAGGAAAAAAACATCCCACCCTGTGTTGACCCTTAATCAATACAAGTTCCCTCCTAAGCCCCATTGGTTCTGGAACTTTTGTAGTGAACTGTAGTAAGTAACCAAGTTTCAGGTAGCTTAGATCTGCATCTTTCATGTTTATCCTAAGCATAAATAAACTCATTTCTTCTAATCCTATTTTCCAGTTATCTGTTCTTGGAAGCTTTGTGGTGACAATGTTTTTTTGGATTTTTTTGCCAATGCTGCAATCAACATGTTCAATGTATCTTCTAGTGGGGAAAAATAACTCAAAGTGTGGGTGGGTGGTTTTCTTGTGTGTGGTTTTTTTTTTTTTTTTGTAATAGGATGCTGGCCATCACATCTAGATCTGGTCATCCAGAACCTTGTCTGGCTTTGAGTTTGAGGCTTTTGGCCAATTACTAGCAGGAAGGAATGGAAAGTCAGTAAAACAAAGCACATTTTATGTCAGTATATGTCAAGTTCAAGAGAGCAAGTCTAGAGTCATTTTCAGTGGCAAGTGGCTGCAGGCAGTGGTGGATTGAGGCCTTTATAAGAATCAGTTGAAGGACTGCAGCTTCTGCTTCATACAGTCTTCCTGTTTGTGATGTTACTATATGGAAAGGCTTTCAAGGACTACAAGCAAAAAGATCAATTAAGAGGAAAAAAGTCAATATTTTTGTTTCCTGGGTGAATACCAAGAAAAACATCGTATATAAAATGAAGACTCTTTCCCACTTTCTCTGAAGATATCCTGAGATGCACTTTGCTGTGCTTGTTTCCATGCAGTAAAAATCCTTTGACCCAAGGAAGGGGATGTCCCTTCCTGATGTCAGTGGCTTTGTGCAGAGCAAGGCTGGTTAATCTGTCTTTCATTCTACCTGCTGCCTTCATCGTGTCCTTGCCCCCTACATTTCAGTGAATGTAGCTCTGGACTGCTGCCTGTAGTGCTCCCCACCTCTGCGTGCTGGTACTGGATGGGTGCTGGGCTCTCTTGGCTGTATGCTCACAGCCCTGAACAGGTGTAATTGGTGAAAAGGGGGCTTGCTTGTGTTATGCATTATAAAGGCCATAAGTTTTGTTGGTCTCCTGACCATATAACTGAAGCAGGTGAGGAGAAGAAGAATCATGAACTTAGCTAAACTTAAGGAGTGTGAACAGTGTGTTCCAAACTTTCTGCCTTGTCATTACAGCTACCAGCTCACACGTCACTATCTAGTCTCTTCCTTGCTGTGATGTTCACAATTTCAGAGGCAAAAAGATTAGGATCAGGACTTTGTCATCTTAGTAAAACTGAACTTATTTCCCATTTCTGGTGGATGTGCAGCCACCCTTCACGTGACCTGAACTTTCCTGTTAGTTTGTGCTCTTTGAAAATATGAATCTTCTTGCTGTAATTTGGTCTGGCTTATAAGGCACAGTTCTCTTTTGCTTATCTTGACTCTCCAAACTATCTTCAGATGTTCAGTATCTGTTTGTTGTCTGGCTAGAATCAGGTACAGTTCAGAAGCCAATAACATCTGTGTGAACACTTAACTCGAGTGTTTTGTTGCCATGTGAAGTTAAAACTATGTAAATGAACTTAGTGGCCTTGTAGAGTGTTTCTCTTGAAGTGAGAAGTACGTGTTTTGTTTTGTGCAGCTGCTATAGACTCCCCTGCCGTAAGGTTAGCTCTTCATAGAAGCATTAATCAAGCTTTGTACCTGTGCTATGACAGATTACCTGTATTTCAGTGAAGCTGAGGGCAGCTGGTGAGTTTGTGTAGCAGGTAGATGAAGCTTTTGAAAAATGAGTGTCAGAATGCCACGTGGTGAAGAAGAGAGCTGCTTTCCATTGTTGCCCTGTGGTCTTGGCAAGCACGAGGTTGATACGAATTCAGACTTCGCTGTGGAAAGGCTTCTGTCCCATATGCCTGGCTTTTCACAGTGAATTATTAATTTCAATTCACTGTTCTTACACAATATAGGCCCAGGTATACATGAGTACTTCTGCAACATTGCAGCCATCTGGATATCCCCTTGCCTAACAACACTCATATGTGCTGCTTTGGCTTTTTGGGAAGATTCTAGTGCAGGAACAAAGTATCCTATCATGTGGTGAACCTTGTTTTCTTACTGGCACAAATGAGGTAATTCCCATCTGGTATGATGCTTGCACTGATGTGCAGTTGTGCTTACATCTGCTTTGACCGCTCACCTCTGAGATGCTGGAGTGCTGAAGGGAACGAGGGAGTTTGCTGCTCTACAGGAAGGATTTCCTGAACTCCACCCAGGGCAAATAATCAAGGGTTGTTGAGGGGAATGGTTTGAACTATAAACATTGGATTAGTGAGTGTTGAAAGGATTTCCATTTTCCATTCGCTTAGCCTGGCAGGATTTTCAGATAGACAGTAGTCACAAAAGATAACAAAGTTCCTGGATATGGCAAGAGCCTCACTTCTGGTAAATACCTCTCTCTGGTTTTCCATTTAGCTGATGTTTTCTTTTCTGACTGAGATGGAGGAAACTGTCCTTTACTGAAGGTGCTATATATCTTATGCAACTACTTTCAGCAACAGGTAGAGCCCTCCAAGCTCTTCAGGCTTCCTGGGGATAAAGATTCTCAAGTTTAGGTTAGATTCATGCAATAAAGAATTGAAATTCAAACTGGAGTTTGGGGTTCTATCAGTGGTAGACTTCAAGCTTGATGAATGCAATGCTGAGGTTTTAAGAGTGGTTTGCTAGGTAGATTTCTGAGTGACAGTTCTTTGCTCAGCTGTAATGTTTCAGTCATGTTATAAGCAAAGGGTGGAGGGAGGAGCAAAATGAGAGGCTGTTCTTTGTGGATGTGGAGTCAGAATGCAGAGTAACAGATCTTAATGAAAAGATGCAACCCTGAAAGCATCTTAGAATCAGTGGACTTCGGATTGCAAGTTTTCATGACTGCTTTTGCAGTCAAATTAGGATCTCAAGGTATGCTGGTAATGTGTCTGCTTGAAACTTGAGGTTCTTTTTATTGATATATTTGTGGAAAAATTTAGATGGAGAGAAGTGTCATTAAATTAGCTTCTTGCTGCATGGTGGAGACTTGTAGCCACTGGAACAGGTTGTGCCGATGTCAGTTCACTGGTGTGTTCAGGTGCCTTTTCTTTTGATTCTTTTGCATGCTTACCTATAGAACTAGGGTTGAAAAACTTTTAAAAACAGATTTCTTCTGAGTGAAATGAGAGGGCGGCTTTACTCTTGCAGTCATGTTTTCTGTCTTGTTGCATCAGCTGGTATAGAGAGCACACTTCAAGTGAGCCCCACAAAGAAATGCACTTTTGGAGCTTCAACACATCTCATCCCAGTCTGACAGAAATGCCCAGAGGGAATGTATTTGCACGTCAGTAACAAGGGAATTGGCTTAAGATTTTAAGGGAAGGCTCGTGTCAGGTGTTTTATACAAATTAGTTTGCTCAGCCATAATAACAACATATTTATAATTCTACAGCTAGTAGAATAATAGTCAGTGTTTTATATGCTCTTCCTGAACAAGAGAAAGAACAGCTCTGTCTTAGGGTACCAGACTCCATATTTCCTCACCTTTTTTTTTTTTTTCCACACCCATGTTTCCTTAGGAGGTAATGTAAACATGACTTGATCAATGCTTAAATTACTGCCCTACTAATAGCACTGGAGATCTGGCACTAAATCAAGTGTGTGTGGGGAAAGTGTTTTTATGCTTACCATGAGTGAAATGATACTTTTAATATATGTATAAAACAACAGGGACAGAAGGACTGGAATTTCCATTAAATACATCGATGGGTATCTTTAAGAAGCTGTCTGGCAGATCCATTAGCTGTTGTTATTACAGCTTTTAGGATTTGTTAGGACTGTTAAAATATCCCAATGCTCTGACCCCCAATGCATGCAGCATAAGGAAGTGGAGTTCCTTTGCTGTTGCGAATAATTCATTCTCATCTTACTGGGGGGGTGGAAGTGGGATTAGCTGTAATGAAAGCATGTCCAGAGATCTGTTCCTCACCCTGCTGAATTTAATTAAGGATGTTGGTGGTGGTGTGGCTATAGAATTGGTGAGAATTAATAATATTCTTAGGATGTGACTGAAGTTCCTTCAGCTTCTTAAGGTCATAGCTGCTGGTGACAAAGTCAAATGAGAGTAGGACACCTGTAACTATAATTGCCTATATGAGCTGATTAAAACATTCCCATGGGGCTCAAACTTCTGAAGAATCCTCTCTTCTTCATGGCTGAGATGGTTTTTTTAGGAATAAGACTACCTGTCTCTACAGAGTACTTCAGCAGCAGCACCTGAATCTGAGCACAAGTAGCATCATTCAGGTTATGGCAGACCTGGGACTGAGTTTGACTGCATTCCTCATATTGAATGTGGAGGTATTCATTAGAAAGTGATGTAATGTGAATATCTGATGGCCTAAAGGAATCAGCTTGGGATCTGATCTTCAGATACTCCAAGTACTTGCATCAAAGGAATACATTTCTGTGAAACCTGGTCTTAGGAATTGCTTAACGATGCAAAATGTTGCACTGAAAGTGAGCATGGGCCTGAGATGGAGCACTGAATTTGAGCTGTATGCTGTTCTAAGTGTTAATGAGGTGCTTGATTCTGATTGAGTGAGGTATCCTTCTGTGGCCTCTCTACTTCAATCTTGATCAAGATTTTGTCTCTCATTACTTCATATTTATGGAATCTCTTGTGCCTAAGTTCTGTTATTACCAGTTCTCAACCACAAGCCATTCCTTGGGAGCTTGATTCTAACTCTAAAGTATTCTATTCTAGGAGTATTCTGTGTGTGGTATGTACTCAACAGGTCCAGCTGGTTTGGAAGAGTAGCAAAGAGGAGGAATAAGGATGCTGTCCAATGGTTAGGTAGCAATCCACAGCCTGTCTACTTGCACTGCTCTTTCTGCTCATGTTCCTCAACTTTCCGATTGGTAAATCTCAGGTCCCCAAATCCCACTGTATTTCTTTATTGTCAGCATGGGAAGCTATAAGCACCAGAGACACAGGTGTGGATTTTGGTGAGATCTGTGAATGGATGCTTAAGAAAGGGTGTGATTTTTAATTGCAAGTCAAGGAAATGCTTGGCATCGAATGTTTGAAGTGCATCTTTGGGCTGAAAACAAGGGAAAGTAGAGTGAATTTATGCAAGCTGAAGCTAAAAAGATAATTATTTTTTACCCTCTCTGACTTGAAAACATTGTATAGTTCTAGGGTAAATTGCTTTTGTTGAAATCTGGCAAAAATAAGTAAAGTTTACTGGAAAATCTCATTGCCAAGGAAAGTAATGTTATGATCAGCTCTCCTGAATTAGCGATGAGCAGCCTGTCAAGGCTGCTGATGTACAGACTGGAGACAGGCTTGGCACTATGGAATTAGTTTATCACTTGTCAGTGTGCATCACTGATGGTGTAACTCATAATGCCCCTGCTAGTTCACACCTTCATGTATCCTTAATAAAAATTCTGTCTGTGTCTTCAAGTAAAATGAACTGCACTGGAAGACTGTGTAGTCAAAATTGAGATCTCAGAGGTCTTGTCTATCACATGCGTAGACTAAATAGCACAGCTATTACAGGGATAAATAGCAAAAATCCTTTCAGACAGCACTGACTGAAATTTGGGTTTGAGTTTGGGTTTGAGGCATAACTGGTTTTTGATCAGTAGTGCACGGTCAAGGAGAAGAGAAGACAGGTAGCTGTCTTCTGACAAGTGGAACATCTCCAGGCTGGGAAGGGTGCACCTTCTGTTCCCTCTGAGGGCTGTGGAAGGCTGCAGCAGCTGCCTCTATCTCACAGTCAAACACTTTGACGCACTTGAAGCAATGTATTTATGCTACTGGCAGGTTTGTTTAGTTGATGATTCTTGTCCTGATTCCTTTTATTTTTCCAAAGAACTGAAAATAAGTGACGTGTGCGCCTTTAGTATAAATAAGAAATGCATGACTTCTCATGTCAGTTGGAATTAGTGATGCTTTGTGGTGCTCTGAATGATTTAATGAAATACTCGTGTGGACCCACAGCAAGTAAACATCAATTATAAGGAGGAACAAGAAGCTGCATAATTTTGCTCATTTTGGCTTTAGATAGAAAACCTTGAGAATGGAAGACTCATCTTTTAAGTCTGCAGCTCTTGGTATTAAGGGTAGTGTAGCTTAGGAGGGCTGGATCATGGGAACATACATCTTCACTGGATTCTAAGAAACTGTAGGAGGGAGGTGAAAAACAGAGCTACAGAAAGAAAATTGCTTACAAAGATGAATCCCTTCTAAACAGCCTGTTTCACTGAACAGAAGTCACAATAATCCAGTACTCCTGGGGAGGGGAGATTGAGTGGCTATACTGTGTGTAGGAAGGAGAAGCTATTACAGCTGGATTACAGTGCAACAACTCTGGCATCCCTGATCTGTTTGCCCCTGGCTTGGGGAACGTAGGAAGCTGACAGCAGGCTTTATTTTAACCTGCTCAACCCTCTCCATTGATATTTCTTTTAAACAGGATGCTGCGTGGAAACACGACTGTCTGCATAGGATGCCTCACTGTAATGCATAGTTTACAACTTGTGTTCTCTCTAGCCAGATGAACCCCGGATCTGAAGCAGTGTGGCAACATATACATTTCTTTGGCAAGTTGCTTGGATGAAAACAAACAAGTTTTTAAGGAGCCAGTTACTTGGGTAAACTTTGAAGGCTTTCAGCCTATAGAAATACTTTTGCAGTTTAAGGCAGTGGGCATCTACTCTGGAGAATGCCATATTTTTGCAGGCTGCTGCAGGTGGTGCTGCTAGGTTCTACTCTGATTTCTTTCATAGCTGTGCTATTTCCTGAGGCCTGGATATAGTGGAAGATGCCCCTTGGTTCCAGTTATGAGAACAGTGCTTCATCTCTGGTAAAATGTCAGGGTAGGTAAATCTTCGTAGCAGAAGACAGAAGGAGTTGAAAACAACTGAAGGAACAGCCTGGGGGTAAAGTGAAAGCAGAGGGGTTTGAAGTCATCTCCAAGATTTTCTTTGTTGTTTTTTTTTTTGTTTGTTTGTTTGTTTTTATAGGTATTGTGCAAACCAGAAATGGATTTGTATTCTTGCACATTGGCTCTTAAAACAGAAGTAGATGAAGCATTAACTAAAGTTTGGAGATGAATATAAATTCTTTAGTTATAAAACTGTTAAATGAATCATGTATCATCTTCGGGAGGTATCACAGATCTTTTCTCTGGGATCTTCTAAACATTTAATTCTTTCAGCTCTGGGATGACTTCTTGTTATAACAAACTTGATGTTTTTATTCTTTTGGGAGTTCCCTCAAGTTGTAAATTAACCGTGCTTAATTTGAGGGTCAAATGGTATTGTGGATTAAAGCAGTTTTAATCTGTCAAGAATGTTTTTGCTTTGCCAGGCCATTTTATTACTGGAAGTTCTCATCTTTTATTTGGAAGTTTTAAAACTGTATCCTTAAATAAACGAGTTAGTTTCAGTGTCTACACAGGCAGTCAACAGTGCAGTCTTTGCGCAGATGCTTAATCTCTGATACCTACTGTGCTTTTGTATTTTTCCTACAGAAATAAGGCTTGGAAAAAAGTTCCTTCTACAATGCTGACAAAATAAACAGATAGTAAAAATTTTTTGGCCAGTTTTTCTTTTTAACTAGCTGGATGATATTGTTGCAGGCTGCTGCTGTAGTACCAAGGCAGGATGGGCTGAAAGCATGGGCTGAAGAATGGTTTCAGCAATGCTCAGCCAGTTCTTGTGTGATTTGTGTTGATCTCTTCACAAAGGCTTCCAGTCCTGTTCATGCACTAAAACTCTATTATTCAGATATAACATTCTGGGGAGACAGTGGGATGGATAACTTGGCTCTGGCAGCAGGCTGATGGGTTCCCAGCCTCAGTGCAATCAGTGGGCCTGGGGAGCAGGGCACCTCAGCTGTGCTTTGTTGGGACTGGTGGAAGGTGTTCTTGAGATATTTTTGGGTAGTGGTGGTAATGTGAACTTCAAATCTTTTCATTGAAAATGAGGTCTGAGCTTTGGTGAGTCAAGTCTGTCTGTAACTCCCTCCTTCTGTTGGTGACTCTTGCTTAAATGCACCGGGTGTGTTAGGTGTCAGTACCATCCCTTTTCCTGTGCTGTTACGGGCATGTGATCTGGTATGCCTCTGCTGAAATAAGCTATGTTTGATGAGAAGGCAGTGCTTGACAATGCTAAAGGAGACAAAATAAGGTGATGCTATTGATCAAAGGTCTTGCACAGTTTCAAGGGTAAATGCAAGGAAAAATGCTTTTTTTTTATCCTAAAGTGAAAAATCCCTGACTTATGGGAAGAGAGCAGAACTCTTCTCACTGCTGTCTTAACTGAGCACTGAAGGCACCAAGCACTTTTCTTTCTTCGTAGATCTCCAAGGAGCCTTGTCTGACCACACTGCCCTAGCTTTTGAATGGTATCTTATTTCCCCTCTTTCAGAACATTTTTTTAAAACAACTCTACCTTGTTTGGTATGGCAGAGAAGCTAGTTGCCTAAATCACAGCTAAATCAGAAACAAAGCTGATGATTTGGACAGATACAAGCTGTGTGGGCTTCTTGCCAGCTTTATATTTGCTTTTGTCCTTGTTTAAAAACAAAACAAACAAACAAAAAAACCAAACAACTGCAGTCCTGGGAGATACAGGCTTGTGAGTGAGTCTCACAAAGGCATGTGCTTCCATATAGCTTTTTAGAGAACTTAATTTTCCAGTCTACCAGCTTCATGCGTTATTTCAGGCCATGGCACATTGCTTGCTTTTTGATCAGATGCACAGCATGATAATGGGGGTGGGAGGGGGAGAAGATTTAATAGCTTGTTGCTGGCCCCTGCAGGTTTTTGTAATTGGATGTGTTTAAAATTGAGTATTGTCCACTGTCAGCTGTCCTTGTCTGGGTCCGTTTTACAGAGGTGGCTGTGGGTGCCTTTGTTGGGAGCAGCCTGTGTGGGTTGTTCAAGTGCTTGGTACGGCAGAGGTGAGGCTGCTGCTAAGAAATGCTTGGTGCCTTATTGACAGGAGTTCTCACATTGTTTGGTACCATGTGAGGAAATGGGAAGGATGAAATATTTTTTCTTATATTAACGAATTTGGGCACGTGGCTGATTTTAGGCATCTGAGCAGTCATCGAGGATTCAATATAATGTGTGACATTGGGGAAAGTGTGGGGCTTGAGTAATTTGATGCTGAACCCTTCATGCGTGTTTCCTGTGGGATGTGGGGTCTGCAGCTTGTTGCCTGCATCAGCTTTTTGCTGTTAAAACTATTAAGATAACTTAATAGTTGCAGTATGTTCAGTGCTGTAGTTTTTAAGCCCTACATCAATAGGGGCTAGGTAAGTGATTAGCACAAATGGAACTGAGTAATCCTGTGTTGCTTTTGTGAGGTCAAGCTTGGTGCAAGTCTAGTAGTAAAAAGGCCAATAGATGTGAGATGGAACAGTCCAGTTCTGCTGGATGGACTAATTAACAGCCTTGGAAGAAAGATCATTAAATACACTGCGGACCCAAAGCTATAGCTCTCAGGGAGATGAAAAGGAAGATGAGATGGATGAGTACGTATTGGGAATTGAAAGTAGCAGGAAGGTTCTTAGCAAAGCAAGGTAAGAGTAGATTTGCAGGAAGATGCTGGGAAGAGGAAAGAAAAGGAGATCCATTTACCAGATGCCCATTTTAGCCTTCTGTTGGAGAGGACTGGGTAATGAAGTTTTATTCTATATATGAAGAGAAGTTTTGGTGTTGTGGTTTTGTTTCTGTTGTTGTGTGTGGCTTTTATTTCCCTGTGTCAGAGCTCTGTGAAAACAGCCTTACCACCAACTCTTTACTTAGGGATTAATTTATCCACACCAGTCCTACAAAAAGTTTCTGTACGGACAGTTCAGAAACTTCGTTACAGAACTGCAATTAATCTGCTTCACTTATGTATTCTGCTTTCCTTTACCTTACAAGGCAAACAGACCTAGGCAGCAATAGGAAGAAACATTTTTATGAACAGACGTGCTCTAAAACTGCCATCTACCTTTGAGATGACGGACAAGTTTAAATATCCAAGATGTCTAATGCTGAAGTTATGCACTTGGTAGACCCAGGAGTTGTTTGACCTTGTCTGCTATTCTGTAATGCTTCACTCTTCCTGCAGTGGTCTTACTTGTCCCATGATAACAGATTGTTCCTACTTTTAATAATCTTTGCTAGGCATCTTGCCTATTCTGCCTGATACGTGAGGACTCTCTGACTCTGCCAGAGGCGTAATTTTCTGTTTTAGGTTTAGCACTGCTCTGCTGAGGCTGCATGGCTTCTGTGTCAGGGCTGGTTGGGCTGGCTTGGAGCACAGCTGGCAGCAAGCTGGCTGGCTGAGGATGAGGACAGAGCCAAAAGCTGCCTGGGATATGAGGGATATTATTTCAAATGCTACTGGAGCTCCCTTCCATTAATTGGATTTAAGTATTTATAGGGGTTAATACACTGAGAACAAGACAAATATTTGTCTTTGTATCATTAGCAGGTCAGTGGCACAGTAGGGAAGACAGATCGATGTTCTTCTCTGTGTTTCTACTCTTTTCCCATCAATGCTAAGCTGCTGTTGACCCTGCTGCCTCCCAGCTAGATGTCTCTGTTCCTCTGGCCCTGACAATAAACAGGGTTTCAAGACGGAATGCAAGCTAATAAGCTTGGTAAGGTCTGCTGTCTTGGGCTCTTCCTCTGTGAACATCACTTGCAAATTGCTGTGTGTTTCTGATGGGCAGCTGAAGGTCCAGTGAAATTATCTCCACTGCCAACTATTCATTTTAAATTAATTCCAAACTCTTAGTCTTATCTTTGAAGGCTGTGATCTGCCTAAAGTAATGCAGTATGAAACTTTTTATGAAGCTGCAACAGCAGCAGTTTTTTTTTTTTTTAATAGCAGTTCTACATTACATCCCCATTTACCTAATTGTCCAACTACAACATCAGGTAAGGCACACCTCTTGTGCTAACAGTCCTGGCTATAATTTACCCAGACTTCTATCCCTTCCCTTCTTCACTTCCTCCTTTTTAAGATTAATATTTGGATGGTAATTCTAGCCTCAAGGCTTGTGTAAGTTCATTAAACAACTTGCATTTTGAACTGGAATTAGTAATTTGTTAACACTGTTTTTGTGTTCTAGGTCATGAACCTTCTAGTTAGAGGCCTGTGTATATCTGGGCTGTGCTAATTAAAGCTGCCTGATTAAAGCTGCCTGCCGTGGAGCACGGAAGCAGAGGAATCGGCTCAGAGCACTGTCAAGTTCCTGAGATCTCAGTTGCAGAACAGCCCTTAGCTTCTGCACTGGGTGCTGACTGGCATCAGATGAGCCATTGGTATGGGGACATGTCTTTGCTTGTATGGTAATCTTCTGTTCCACAGTGTCATCACTGATAAACCTTCCAGAGTCTTTGTTCTCTTAACGGGAAAGTTGGATATTCTCTATTTTCTTATCTGAAGCCTGTGTTATAAAATCTCCCATCTAGGGGTATGGACTGTGCATCTTCCAGGCCTGTGGGTCTTTGCCAGTTCCTTCAGATGCTGCATCGCTGACTCCTGATTGCGTTTTGTTAGGGCTGGCAGCACAGGATTCTGTTTCTATTTTCTCAGCTTAAGGTCCTTATTCATATGAGTTGTCAGCATGGCACTTACAGATGCTCAGGTCCTGAATATTTGAAAGTATCTGGTTTGTGACAAGTACAGAATTTCTGGACAAAATAGGGACCCATTAAGAAGAGAATGATGTCTTTTGGGAGTGTTGCTCAGGTATAAAGGAGCTGGGTACCTAAGCAAGTTAGCTTTTGTGGCTCTTGATGAAATGTTTATTAGAGCTGTACAAATTATCTAACGTTTCTATGGTTTGATTCTAAACTAAAAAATATTTTGCAATTAAAATATTTTTGATAAACTTCTCAGGCTTTTAAGAAATACTTCTGGGTTTACTTACCCCTAAATTTTAAGCCACCTGACTTCAGTGCTCTATCTTGTGTGGCTTCAGCTCTCATGCCTGGAGTAGTACTTCTTGAAAGAAGAAGTTGGCCATGCATTTTGGCATTTATCTACAAGTGCTTCTGGTTGGCATGGGCTGCTTTACTTTTTGTACAAGGCAAAAATAGTCCGGAATTGTTATCACCAGCAAAATCTGCTACTCAAAACAAAGAAGCATGATATGGCCCTATATGGTACAAGTCTTGGCAGTAGCTTACTTTGATCAAATACAAATCAGTCAAGAAGTTTTTCCCCTTTCTCAGCATCTCTCTTGGCAGAGCCTCCATCTGTGGTTAGGTCTGGAGAGCCCGGTGGCTGTCTGAAGCTGAAAAGAATGCCCACTGGTGGGATGTGGTGAATAGCTCCATTCATAAGTCATCTTGCCCTCCCCCTTCCTCCCTCCAGTAATGCAGTTGAGGTCTCCAGGATACTTGTGCAACCTTGGGCATAACACACTGAGCAGCGTGGAGAGGAGTGCGGTACAGCCTGTCCCGAGGAACAGGAGCAGCACGTAGCTCCTGCTTATAGAGCACATCAGAAAAGCAGCTCATACTTCATTTCCTTCTTCAGTGTAACCTTACTACCAGTCACCTTCTCCAAGGCCCAATTTCTTCTTTTCTGCAATCTGGCTCAGTTCTGCTTCCTATAGCAGCCTTTGTGGAGGGGGAAATGGCACTGCCTTGCTTGCACATAGAGCCAGTCTTGTGGGTTGCTGAGCCAAGTGCCTGCTGCGTGTCTCTTGTGCTGTTGGGGCACAAGATTCTGGGCTTGGGAAAGGGCTTCCTTAAGGATTTTGAAAGCTTTTTTGAAATTTTCTGCTGCTATGAAGCTTGATTGCTGGAAGAACTTGGTGAAGCACAGAGCTGCTCTGCTTGTTCTTGTTTATTTTCCCAGCAGAAAAGAAAATGTGGAAGTAGGAGGGAAAGCAAACAGGAGGCGGGAGGGAAGGGATATGCAAGAAAGAAACATAAAAACTAGAAATACTGAAGAGGTAAAAATGGAAGTGAAACTTCCTGAAATTTAAGTTTTATAGAATTTTGTCAATAAATGTCCTGGAGAGACATGGAGAGAGAAAACTCCTGGAGAGAATGATTTTCATGGCTGGTGCAAAAGCATTGCCTGACAGTGATGGAGTTCTTGTCCAGTCAGTTGCTTCTCTCCATTCACACTGTTCTCCTGTGCCCTTGTCCTGATGCACCAAACTATTAGGAAGAAATTTGACTGCATCATCCAGCTACAGCCAGGCTTTTAGATCTTTCCACTTCCAGAAGTGCATCATCTTTGCTTTACCAGTAATTCTGGGTATGTGGGTGAGTGGCTGTTTGGTGCTGAGCTGCCTGCAGGGTAAAACCCCAACATGTGATGTGCCATGAGGGTGATCCCTTAGAGATAGGGTCAAGCTCAAAGCGTGTTTGAAGCATGGACTGGCGTGCCTGGCAGTAGATATTCCTGAAGAATGCTGAGATGTGAGGAAGCAGCTCAATACAACATACCAGCTGAATTACAGTTCTCCTTTAAGGTTGTAGCATTTATTTCTTAAAGTAGCAGGCTAAAGGCAAAACACACAATGTTGAGGGCTGGACTTGCTGGTTATAACCTTCCTGTCACATTTATGCAGTTTGCAGTGCTTTGTGCTGTCTTCATGAGGAATTAGGAACAGGTATTCCTTAATTCAGGGCATTGCATGGTCTGGGATGAACTGAAGCTGTGAGAGGATCTTCAGGGTAAAAATAAATAAAAATAAACTGAGAATTTTTCAGGCTATATTTTACATTATAGCAAGACATGATGTCAGCTTTAGATCTACCTCAGTACTCCTTTCCTTTCAGGCTAAGAGGTGTCCTGTAACAAAAGCTTGGGTTGTTTTCTTTTTCCTGCTTCCCTCAATGAGCTGCTCTCCTGTTTCTTTGGGTTACATATGCTTTCAGATACAGTTCCAGTCAAATGACAGCATGTTTGCTGGAAAAAGTGAGCTGAAGAGATGATGGGTGACTGGAGACTTTTTTTTCTTGTCTGGAGTTCTGAGCTCACAGCTAGAAAAGCAGTCATGGCACTTAAAGTGCACGTTTCTCCTACACAGCTCGCTATTTAATTCTGCAGGAACACGTTGAGACCAGCTTAGGGAAGAGGATGGGATTTACTGTTTTGTGAGTAAAACTTTTCAAAGGGAGATGAAGAATAAAGACTGTTTTCCTCTGCCTGGCTCAAAGGTTTATTTCTTTGGCAGTCTGGAAAAACGTCTGTCCCTCCCATCTCTCCAGTCAATTGCACCATAAACCCCTCCTAGCACTTGGCTGCCCTGAGCAGCTCCTTTCTGCAGAACAGAGGGCCAGTTAAATGGGGAAGTTAAATGCAGTTAAATGCTTTGTTCTAATGTATGATCACTGTGTATGTTTACAGAACATTTCTTAAATAACCTCATTTATCTGGTCCTTAGGAGACGATCTTCCTATTCCTTCAGGTCTCTGGATGAAGATGCTCTTCTGGTGGAAGCAGTCCAGTCTTTACTTAACACTTTTCATTCCTTCAAAACTGTCGGTTGTCCCCAACACTAGGAAAAGCACTTCCTTTCTAATAATACGATATTTCCAGCCTGTGAAGCCAGACGTAACTGACCAGCTTTTGTCTGCACTGGCTGCTGGAAGACCTGCATGATGCCTGGCCCCAGCAGCCTGTTCAGACGTGGCAGTCTGGGTGCTCGTGGCTGTTCCCTGGCAGTTTGGGATCATCCTGTTGGAGCTCAAGCAGCAGGAGAATCGGCACTGCTCTCAGTTGTCCCTTCTGCCTGTCATTCCTACCAAGGAAGCTGTTGCCATTTGCCTGGGGATACCTCTGTTAACAAAAGCTGCTGTACTTTAAGGATGCATTCAGATGCTTTTGTCTTTTTGTAGCATCATGTGGGATGGTAACTGTGAAGCGAGGCAGTTGCAGTTTGGGAGAACTGACTTATTAGACTTGCATCCTAGCCAAGATGTTCTAAACTGCTGAGGTTTTTTTATTAGAATACTCCTTAGTACTAGGGCTGAATAGTGCTGCAGTAAATCAGAACCTGAAGAAATCATCAAACTGGCTCTTGAAGGAAGAGTATTCATGTGTTTAAGGCCAACATTTTTCAAGGTGACAAGGGTGGTAATAAAAATTGTCACACTCTGATACTTGTATGAGAGTTCGGGTAAGTGGTTATCTAGGAGACAACCAATAAACATCTGGCTGCTCTCATATCCAGAGGGGTTGTTTCTTGTTATAGTTGGCAAATGGTATGTGGCTTTTACTCTACAAAATGCTTGAGCAGTAAACATCTTATCTATAGTGAGACCTTGATAAAAATGATTATCTTTGTTTACCTGACTTTGCTCCCTCCCCTGATGGATTGCACTCCAAGTTGCATAGGGATGCCTGAGCCTTAAGCCTGGTGCTGCAGATTGCTGCTGAACATGAATGCCAGTGGCAGGAAGACTGGCTCGCCTGAGGGGAAGAACATGTGCTGTATGCCAAATGTCAAAGCAGGACAATTTACTGCATTGCCTTCAGGCATCATTTCTGACCACATGAGTTGTGTGCGGGTTGTTTCTCTCTTTTGGCTTTCAGAAGAAGTGGGATCTGATAACCTAACTCTCTGAGTAGGCACGGTGGCACTCTCAGTTACCTTTGTTCCTTTTGATTTTACTTCATAGGAGTTGATTGGCTGTTTCTGCTGATTAGATCTCAGTGTATAGCTGGATGTGAAATGCAGGAATCCTGATGGTGGCAGAGCTTGGAAGTTACACAGTCCTAAAACTGGAGAAGCAAAAAAGTTGGGATGATTGAAGTAACTGTGGGCTGGAGGTTAACTGCTCTGTGGGCAAGCTTTAAGGCACAGCTTGGTGAGCAGGAGCCTTGGGCTTGGATGAGCTCACATGTCGAAGCTGGCAGAAGCACTTGGGTACTGTTAAAAGAAATGTTGTTCTTGTGAATAAAGTGGAAGCTTCAAAAGTTGAAAGTCACTGAAGAAACAAACCTTGGCTCCAGAGGGACAGAGACTATGCGAGGGTGTCTTTGTTCACTTCCAATTTGTTTTCACTTGAGCTGCTGTTTCATCAATACTGTCCTCGAAACCTTGGCCATTACCCAATGAGGGAAGCTAGAAGTGATGGAGTGCCTTTCCAAAAAGCATTGAAACAAAACGACTGGTAGCCTTGCAAGGTAGGAGGCTTCTAAAAGCAAGTTTCAGGTGTGGCTGAACTGTCGCTTGTCAGGGCCTTTTTCTGGATGGTTTTCTAAGCCTGCTTTGAGAAACCTTAAGTCCTGTATGGTGTAGTCAGCTTTATGCGTGTCTTGGCAATAGCCATATTTATTACCTGTTATAAATCTCAGTGGTGGCTGTTCTTCCTGGAGCTGCAGTAGGAGCATAGAGATAAATGATTGCATTGCCACAAATCCTTGCTGTATACCTAGTCTTTCTTTTTTTGTGTGGGGGGAAGGAAATAATGATCTGCATTACAGGATTTTTCCATGCACAGAGCTGGTCTTCAGCCCTGCTCTCTTCTCACAAATCTGTGCACTAGCTCTAATTTAGCCTAGTACATCTGGGAGTGAAGTACCTGATCCTTGAATCAGTCAGAAGTCCTTAAGCCCCTCTTAGTTATTCTGGGGAATGTGACGTATTTGACACTCTTAACTCTTTAACCATGTCCACATAGCTTGAGCCTGTCTGCTTGTTCTGTAGGAGCAGGTTTGGGTCACTCACTGATCAAGGCTGGCATCCTGTTGTGACCTGGATGCGGAATCTCACATTGGAATTCAGTTGTGGCTGAACTGTATCTCTGTTGCTTAGAGACAGTTTTTCTGAGCACACTTAAAACAGCAGGTTCTGTAGGAGTTCAGAGTGTCTTCAGATGAGAACTCGATCTTGTCTTTGCTTTGGCGATTTAACCTCTCAATTGGCTGCCTCTGTTGAACAGGGGAAGCTTTAAAATCTACCTTAGCTCTGCAGATGGCCAAGTGCTTTTTTTTTTTCCTTCTCTGACAGAGACATCTATTGTTGTTTCCATCTTGCTTAAAGGTTTCTGGTCTGAAAGTGGAGTACTGTCTGTGTCGAAGATCGACTCAAAGTCTTGCTGCCAATGAGATTGACTGGAAGTGCAGTCAGCCACACTTTGAATGCTTGGCCAAAGGTTTTATATTTTCTGGTCATATTTATTCTTTGAATAGTAACTTCTGTTGTATTGTTACCTCCATGCTAATTTCTCCTGTGCTCTAGGCATAAAATGCTTCTTTTTTCTTCCAAACTTAGGATTTGTCAGCTGGAATGAAGGGAGATGCTTTTATATATGACTAGATGTCATGACTTTTTTCCATATGACAGCAGTACTCCAAATCTAAAAGCATGTCTCCATACGCCAAATGAGGTCTCAGTGCTTATCAGTAATAAAAGGTATGCTTATAGCTTGGTCTAATATAGAAGTATATAGTTTAGTGTTCTGGAATCAGTTGGGTTTTGACATGATTAAGCTGTAAGCTTACACACAAGAGCGCACTAACCGCTGTTATCTTGTGCAGCTACGATTGCTAGAATGTGAACTTACGCATTTCAAGCAAGCTTAATGCCTGCAGTTGTGCTTCACTAAGCAATGCATGTTTAGGCCACCAAGGGTATCCCTTGTCTCTAAGCAAGAAGCTGTTCATTCTAACAGTAGGTACAGCACAGGTGTCAATGGTACTACTCTGAGGTGGAGAAGTTGTGGTTTTGGGAAGAGAAATCGCATCTCACTGCCCACTTTGAGCGAATGAATAAGCAGTGTCTTTTTCTATGGGCTCAGTGTCATGGGACAAAAGGAATTAAACAAGGGGCTGGTCAAAAAAATGCACGTAGGACAGTTTGGCTGTGCAGGATTCAAAAGATACTGTTCTGAGGCAGAATGAACATGGTGGTAACTTGTCTTATACAAGTGCTGCCTTTTGGCTGGCCTGCAATGCTGGGATTTGTCAGCATAACAAAGCTATGAGGTGTGGGGCCAGGTGGTCCTTTGAATTTGTGTTAGCTCAGAGTGAACAGAACTTGCAAGACCTGTGCAAATGATTGCAGAGTTATGGTACCTTGTGTGGGGCCCTGAAACTAGTAGCAACGAAAGTCCATCAGCAATGGGGTGTACCAGGGCTCTGTGTTCCTGAGTGCTCTGCAGCTAGCATCTTTCATTTGCCTAGGATTTGCTCTCAGAACAACTCAAAATATCTTTAGTTTTAGAGTAATTTCTAGGCAGGCTTATCTATATAGCATCTAAATTTAGCTCAAGGAAATGCTCTTTAGGTTTGTTATGGGCTTTTAGGATGTCAGAGAAGAATACTACTTAGTCTGGACATACTGTACTACTAAATCTCTACTGCACTGTCACTCTTTGAAGCTGAGTGTCTATCTCTGATTTTATTGGCAGCGTGCTTGTCAGCTGTGGGAATGCTGAAAGGGACTTCTGAACTGTGCAGTGTGTACAGAATGGCACAGCTGGAAGCCTGGTCAGCAAGGCTAATATGAGAATTGCTGATTGTTGCTAAAATGGAGTTGCTGTTGAGAAGGTTGTCATTAAGTCACAGCTGGCAAGAGAAGGGGTGTCAGACAACTGGGTGGCTTTGGGAGTTGCCCACAGAGAATATAGTGATGATTAAGAAAGCATAAATTGGCTAGCAAAGCCTGAGGGGGTGGATTGATCTGGCCTTCTAAAGTTGACCAAATCAGGAAAACCATAATTACAACTGAGCATCAAGAAATAGTTCTGCAGTTTGGCTGGCTCATATTTGTTCAAATTAACAAAGCTATGGCTCTGCTAAGTCAGGATCACTGTTACTCTTGTCAGGGCTTCTCTTTGCAGAAGCAAATGCTTGAGCTTGAAAAGATGACAGAAGAAACACTTTGTACAGCTTGAGTTACAGGGAGCTCATACCATCTGCCTGACCTCTTGCACTGCTAGCAATAAGTTTCTTTGTGATTCCTCTATGGAACACCAACTTCTGTGAAACTTCTTTTGAAGGCACATGATCTGTAGGCATTGAGGGAGACATCCTGGCCTGACCTTCTGGGGTACTGAGGGACTGATCTTTGGCTTGATGTCTTCCAAAGGTTATTCACCATCTCTGCTGAAAAACTGTACCTTGTAACCCTATTTCCTGCCTTAATACTTTTATCTTTTTTGTCTTACAATAAAAGCCATTTAATGTCTAGTAGTTTTTCTTCCTAAGGGTAAGCTTTAAATGTAATGACACTGAATAATTAAAAGGACCTTTGTGCATAATCAAGGCTACTAAAGAAGGCATTATTTCAAAGTGAGGATCTGAGGAAGGTTTCAGCTTTTGGATTCAGTTCATAAGCCGTAGCATTTGCGTGTCTGGGCTTGGGAGGGATGGGGTATGGCAGAGTGCATCTGTACAGCATTTCTCTGTGAAAAGGAGTGGAATAGGTGAAGAATTTGTTCCGAGGAGTTTGGTTACTACTCTAAATTGTTGTGGAAAAACACCTACAGCTGCTCGGCAGCCACCGCCCTAACAACAGAGGAGCAGCACTTGGTCTGCATTCAAGCTGTATCATGTGGTGACCTAAAAGGCACAGTTGTCAAAGTGTGCTTTTCTGTTACTTTCCATTTACTTGTTCCTGGTGTTCCATAGTGCTATTGTTGTCCTGAATCCCTGCTTCCACCTGTTTTACCATCTACACTCACAACTTGGTTTCAGCAACCTTGCTTTAAGCCGTGAAGTCGATATGGAAGTGCTAGGTCTTTTCCAACCTTAACTATTCTGTGGTTTGTGGCCTTGTGCAAGAGCTTTCCTGAGACCTGTATTTTTTGTTCTGTAGCACATGGCTGTGTGCATTAGGGAAGGGGCCTTTTGGCTTTGGTGGTTTTGCTGAGGAGGACAGCATTGCACTTCTATGCAGTGCACTTGCACTGGGAAAGATCCTCAAAGACAATAGGTGCTTGTCATTAACAATGCATATCCTTAAAGCAGCCAGAAGTAATAGTAATGTAAGAAAGTGGTGAAATAGCACTACCAACATGTAGAAGGGACTGAGTGACCTTGTGGCAATGACCAGATGACTTGCTTTGCACTTTCAAATATAATTGCTGGGTACAACTCTCAGTGCCCCACAGGACGTATGGATATGCCTGGTTCCGTTTTTGACGGAAGGTCTTTTTTGGGCTCCTGGAATTTATTACTGGGCCATATTCATGTGCTGCTATTAACTGAGTACAGCATGATTACTGGGTGATAATTCTCTTGCATTATTTCATCTATAGCTCCTTTTCTCTCCACTGCTGTAACTCTACACTTTAAATGCAGACAAGTAAGCCCTGTGCTTCCTTTTAGGCAAGATGAGTTGAAGTTCAGACCCAGTATGCCAGTCTAAGGAAGCGTGTGAAATATTTTCAGACTTAATGGATATAGAAATGACAAATCTCTTTTCTAATGCACTTAGAATAGCTGGCTCCATATCTACTTTAAACCAGTGCTTTGACACTTGGAGTTGTGGATGGGAGAATATGTAGGGATAGCAAAAGCCCTGAATGTGCTGCTGTCAGTTAGAAAGCCCTGTGTGGGTTGGTTCCAGAAACAACCTGCCAGCACTTCCCTGAATGCTGCCTGCTCTTACTCAGGTGGCATTTAACATGTCCATGCAAAACAGGAGTGTCTTTTTTCTCCTCCTTTGCCATCTTCTCAAACCCAGACATCTTGTGCTACAATTCGTGGAGGGCAGAGCTTCAGTTCAGTTTGTTTGGAACAAAGCAATATGTAGTACCAACAATGACACCAAGTAAAGGATTAATAGAGAGCCAGGACTTGGAGATACCAGTCAGTCTCTTGCAGGACTCGCCACTTCCATTTGTTGCAGGTATCTGTCTGTGCTGCATACAAAACAGTATAGTAAATAACATGCTGTTCACACCTGCTGCTGAGCGATTAGTGCAACAAGAACCAAACAATCTCTGTTGTTCCTCAGCACCCTAATGAGTTCATAGCCAATTATTTACTCAGAGTGCACTTCTTGGAAACTGGCGTAGGTTTATTCTAATTGTGTTGGGTTTTTGTCGAGTCTTTGTTGTTTTTGTTCTCCATTTGGGTTGAAAAATGAATAAGAGGGATCCTTGCAAGGTCTGTTTAGCTTTAGGAGCCTTTTCAAGTCGGAGACCCTCTTTTGGTGCACTTTTACTTCTGTAATGTTTAACCGCTGTCATTGCACTGCATGACTAATGGCTCTGAAATGGCTTGCTGTTCCATCTTCTCTCCAGTGGCTGCACTATGTCAAGTCACGCAGTCAAGTGTGTATTTTGGGAGTGTTTTCTGCTTTGTGTAAATGTGAAGCTACAGAGGGAGAGCTGCAGTGGTGAGATCTTTGTTGCTCACTTTGAGTGTGCATCACAGCATTGGACATAATACTATCTTTTGTGCAGGAAGTATAGAAGGTTGTTTGGCTGCACTTGGTCATATGTGAAATTCAGCCATAACTGCAGCTCTGTCATTCTACCTTAGATTCAGCTTTTCCATCTGCCTTGTCTGTCTTCCCCTACACTGATATAAAACAAAAACTGCTATTAAAATCAGTGAAGAATACTGTAGCCTTCTAGCTTTTAGTATTCTTACAAAGGAATAATTAACAGTTTTGGTTAGGTTTCTGTGGGGTTACTTGTTCTGAGCAGACTTCCTCTGTTCATTACTTACAGGAGAAGTTCAGTTTGATTCTTTCACTAGTTTGCATCCCTAAAGCTGATGCATAACAAATGGGAAGGAACAGTGCTATAGTTAGAGCCACAGTCAGCAGAAAGGGGACCACTGGTCACTGGCATCTTGTAATTGCTTCGCCTTGTGGCAATGAGTTTGGCTTGAGTTTTTAGCTGTACAGAGAAATGAAAAACTCTGCACCCAAAATTGGAAGAAACCTTTATGTAATGGGTGGCTATTTTCTTAAATGGCTCACATTTGTCTTTTGCAAATGGCATGTGGTCACAGTTGGGACACTGGGTTTTATCCCAGAAGATGTGCAGTCTGTATGTCTGACACAGCTCCAGTGACTCAGTTCCCATGCTGTGACTAGTTGAAGTCTGAAAGAAACTGTCCTCAGCTTCAGAAGTCCGTTTTGTAGCTACATTCAGCCTCCAAGTTGACCAAGGATGCCAGCAGAGACCAAATGCAAAACCAGTATCATCCGGTGTAAGTAGCTACAAGGCAGGGAAAGTCTTTAACATGTATTTAAAGCATATTCAAAAGCAAACCCATCTTGGATACTAAGGTATTCTACAAGGAAATGGAAAGAATTTGAAATGCTTTAGGGCTGCTTGTTTTTTTTTTTTTCTTTTTCCTTTTCTCTATTAGGCAACCTCAAGCATCCCATTGAAGAGCACCACCTATTTATTAAAAGCATGGTGGAAGGAGAGGTGAGATGCAGAAGGAAGGAGAACAGTGTCCGAAGAACGTTAGCTTTGCTTCAGAAGAGGGAACAATCCATGTGACATGCAAAAGCAATGAGTTTTAATAGCTTTTAATATGTTTTTAAACATTTCCATCACCCTTCTACGTTTTCAGACACAACTTGGCAATAAATCAAAGTAAAAACAAACAAGCATCCAAGCAGCTAGCCATTAAGCTGAAACAGAAATAAAACACTGGAGGGGGTGGGAGAAGGCGGGGGAGTACTGAGTTTACATCAGTGAGGTTAAGGAACAGGCAGACAAAACATTCAGCAGCAGGGGGAATACATCCTGCTTTCATTTTGGCCTGACCGTAAGCCAGCGCTAGAAATGGAAACTTGTTGATTGCAGCAGCCGGCTATGGGCAAGAGAGCTGCATAGCTTGGCTGCATTCCTTCATGAGTGAGAGGTCTGCTGGGGAAGTGGTGGTACTTAGGACTTGCTTGCAATGTCAGCCTGCTCCAAAGCTACTGCAGAAGCCACTTGTTGTCTGAAGCTTATTTCCATCCCTCATTTGAGGGATCAAGTATCAGTGTTTTTCTCCTTTGCTGCTTCTGCCTCTTGTGTTGCTAGGCCTCAGCTGGTGCTAGTCAGTTTAATGCAATGAGACCATTATCTCCTCCTTACTTGTTTGGAAGAGTATTTCTAGGTCTTTATTATCCTTTGGTTTAGGTTAATACAGGAAATCAGTTGTATATTATGCTCTAGAATCAGTTTCAAATATTGCAAGATGGAGAAACTGCTGGAATGTGACAGGCTGAGCACAGCTGAAACCGTAGAATCATTTAGATTGCGAAAGAACTGTAAGATCTTGAGGTCCAAATGTTGCCTGATGCTACCAAGTCCACCACTAAAGCCCATCTCTAAGTGCTACATCCATATCTCCTGAATACCTCAGGGACAGAGACTCTACCATGTATTTTCTGAGCACTGTCCTTGTGCTGAAGACTAAATTTTCTCTTGATAATCACCTTAAACTCAGCCTGTCCTCGTGATTTCATTTAACAGTGTCTGGGTTATCAGGAGCCCAGGGGGTCCTTTCTGTTTTTCCTCCTCAGGCACAGGGCCACGAGTCAATAGGATGCATTTCTCCTTAGTGAATGTTGATAAGAGGTAGTGAAGAGGAACAGCCCAATTATTTATGCTTTTATAATTTTCTTCTGGCTGCCTTATCAACCCCCATCTGTTCTCAGAAGGCTTCTAAGGATGGAGATTAGCATGACGAGCATCCCAGTAACAATGTCTTTATAGTCTAGACAGGCAGAACAAAGAATTTCAGCAACCTGCTGAAGATAATGCAGCAGGCTGAATCTGGCCTGGCCACGTCAGTGCTCTTCCTATCTAATATGATTCTCAGTAAGACATGCTGTTAGTTCAAGTGTCCACATTTGTGTTCTCTTGGAGAGCTGACAGATGGAGCTCTAGTAGGTGCAGCAGCCTTATTCTGATGTTGCTTTCTCCAGCCATCTGTTCAATCCCTGAGCCAGAGATAGTGCCTTGTGTTTCAAGGCAGCTGAATGGGATGTATGTCTTTGTCACAGGTAGCAGATGAGCATCCTTTTGTACAGCTGTCTTTAGTGGGCTCAAAAAGCCCTTCAGGTTGCCTCTTGATAACAAAGCTGCCATCCAGAAGTGTTTGTTCTGAACCTTTGCCACTTAGTACCACCTGAAGCATTAGTGGTTACCTTAGGTGAGAGGTGCTCCCTTGTTTTATAGAGAACTGAAGCTATAGGCTGACAGAAGTTTTATTTCCTAGATTGGAAAAAATATCAAATCCATGGGGTTTTCAGCCACAGCTGAAAACTATACTATATTTAGAATGTCCTAAACCACTGCAAGCTTCAGACCTGAAGGGCTTATTACAGAGTGTATATGTACTTGTTTGTTTTTTTTTATTGTGGAAGAATAATCAACAGATTTTGTGGTTCTGTTTGGCAATGATGAAGTAATTAAAGTGTATTTTGAGGAATGGTGGGGAAAGAAATGATGAGAGCTGAGGGGGGGGAAGCAAAGGAAGAGGTTGGGAGTTACTGAGAATAACTTACTTAACCCTTCCCCCATTACTTTTGCAAACCACAGACTGTACCTCACAAAGGTGGATTATTGCCAAGGGAAAGAGAATTAAGATCGCATCAAACCCTGCACTTCTTATTGAAAGACATTCAAAACTAGAAAAATACCCAGACCGCCCTGGAAGGTTCTAAGCAGCCCCTGTAGTGACTCATCCAGAAAGATTCCCCTATTGTCCTATATTTTCCAGCTTGCCAGACAAGCAAGTATTTCAGAGGATATAAGTGTGTATATGCATGTATGTATGTATGCATGCCATAGCAACAGAATTCATAACAGCTTCAGGGTTTCCACGTCAGGCACCTGGAATGAATATAGTACACTGCAGTGACCAAAACACTGGAGGCACTCACAGCACTATCAGCTCTCCATATTCAGTTTTAATTCCAATAACCTTGGAAACTTAATTTTGTCTTCTGAATTCTTGGGTTTTAGCTTCCTGTAATTAGGTGAGGCGATCAGAATTTATTTTCTTTTCAAGGAAATTCTCCAGGCTGACTCCCACCATGGATGTTGTAGACCACTAAGTAACTTCCCCTTTTTCCTATCCCAGATGTTTGGATGTGTGCAATTCCAAATTAGCGTGTGCTTGCATTTGTGTGTCTTTGAAGTCCATCTGACCAACTTGCCAATGGAGGTGGACATACCACAAATATGCAGCTGTAAGCAGGCGTGCAGAGTGCCCTGTGCAAGGCTTGCCAAGGGGAGAGTGGAACATCAGGTCATTAAGGAAGAACATTTGCTGCTGCAGAGATCTACCATTGTGGAGCAGCACGTAGGTGTTTGGGGAAATGTGATTTTCCAGCAATAGAGGGAGGGTTGTGGGAAAACAGAGGAGAGTTCAAAATTTGGTTTGAATCTGGCTCTCTTCTAAAGTGATTAATTTACTACAGAAGTTGCTGCTTTGGGTAGAGAGAACAGAGGAGTTCTGTGTTACTCCTTTTTCACATACATTAGGAAACTGCTCTTTTTTCCAAGTGCATCTCTGCTTTGTTACCAGCCTGGGCCAGTTCAGAAGAACAGCCAATTTTGAAGCACACTTTCTCTTGGTAGAACTTCAGTAATATGAGAGTTACACACATTGTTGTGGGTGCAGCAGTCCTGCAGAGAATTTCCTGACCACTCCCTATGCAGCTTTGAGCATGGTTGCAGTAAAAATGACTGCTGAGAAAGCAGTATCTCATCAAAACTTCACATGTGATGTACAGCAGATGACAAAAGGCAAAGCCCTCAAGATGCATGTCCAAATATTCATTTCTGGTGTTGAGTCTGAGTCCTTGAATGCAAGCTTTGCTGTAGCATCCAGATATTTTGTATGTACTGCAACTGAGCTTGGCTGCTTGTATGGAAAACCAGGGCAAATCATTGCCTCAGACATAGACAATTAGCAGAAAGAAAGAAAGAGGGAAGGATTGAAACAAGGAAAGAAATAGGTGTGCTGAGCTGTGGAGCTTTCCCATGCTGCATACATGTCTCCTTTCCTTGGCAATGGGGAAACTTGCATACATACATCCCTCTGAAATCCCTTTGTATTTGCAAAGATATCACCTCTGTCAAAGAGTTGTTCTTTAAATTAATAACTTGCTACTTTCTATTTACTCTGCACATGCCAAAGGTTTGAGTCAGAGCTTTGCAGTCAGATTCTCCTCGACTGGTTCTGATTAGAGGCCGAGTGATGGAGCAGAGGGTCTGGCATGGCTCCAACTGGATTCCATGATGTCTCGACTTTAATGCAGTTAAATCCCAGACCTAGTGCTGTAGTTTACTGCTGTTGACTTTCACCTTGCGATGGAGCTGCTGAAAGTACAGCATGCTTTAGCTGAAGGCAAAATTCTCAGCATGGTTCTGTTTGGAGCCAATCTTGTGATCAGTAATACTATACTATTACTAATAACAGTAGCACCACGGGCTACTTCTGTTTGTACAAGTTTGTGATGGAGATTGTCTGCCCATTTGTCTTTGAGATTACCATTTCACATCAGACATTGCTACTGTTCCTAGCAGCAAAATGGTTCCTTCTGAGAGAAAGTCAGTATATGCTGAATAAACGTATTGTTCTTAATCTTCATTTAGATCCCACACATAACATTTTTGTGACTCTGCTTTTAGGTAGCTCATCAGTTAACTCAGTGTTACTTTTCACTGGTGATAATCAGCAAAAAATGTCCATTGTGCTTTTCCGCGTGCAAGGCTGTATCCCTCTACTAACATCTTTAGCTTAGTTAATGTAAGTAGACTTAATGACCTTTCAAATGCTGGAAAAACATTTTAGCACAGATGTTTGTGTCAACAATTATTTGACTTTCTGGTAGACTTCGTTCTGGCAGACTGTCTCACTGTTAGAGGTAAATCAAAAAGTTTAAAAAGTAAAACAAAAGAACAAACCCCTCTTTTCCCTCCCTCCTTCCCCAAGCTACAGTAAGAATCATAAATCAAAAAAATCAAATTTTTTCCTGCTGATACTATTAGGTAGTTTGGTCTCTTGGGTTTACTGTTCATCCAGTGCTGGTCTACTTTTTGGATGTCATTAAGGAAAGCGCTCTTGCACATTCCTGGTTCCCGCCTTTCTATTGGAATTAACTGCATACTTAAACTAGATAAATGTTTTAAAGTCTTGCTGAATTAGAACTCTAATCTTTACTTTCATCTCTTCATATATTAAAAAAATATATATCTGTAAAACTGTGTGCTGGCAGCCATTAGCTTTAAAGAATGGACTGCATGTTAATGTACATACTGATGATTTGGAAGAATTTGTCTTTGCCTGCACAGGACCAGAAGTAGGATGTGTGACGTGCCAGATGTGGATGTCATAGTGAGACCATTTGTCTGAAACTTCTGAACATCTGATAGCTTCAAGTACTGGAAATCCAGAAGCTTAGAGTTCTGTCCAGAGAATTTAAGCTGGTGAACTGAGTTCAAGTTTTGGTTCACCTGACTTCAACTCCCATAGAGGGACTCACTGTGGCTTACTTAAAAATTTAGCTGTTGATATACGCAGCTTGCTTAGTTTCACAAATGTGTGCAGTTTGCCTAAAAAGGAACCCACTTTCCTTTCCAGCTTGAAAGTTTAAAATATTTTTAAAATTTCTTTAATAAAAGGATTGCCATGAGCAGAACAAGTTGACTCTCCCTCCACTGGTCTGTAGAGGCATTTTTTAAGAAGACTAGATCCCCAGAGTATTAAAGGCATTTGGAGCTGAAACAGCATACATAGGCTGCTTGTGGTATGTGTGTATATGGATAGTGCCTGTGCTGCTTGTTTGAGTGATTGCCTTGGTAGCGTCTTGTGGGAAGTTTGCAGATGGATTTGTGACCCAATGCATATTGTGACAGTTGACATGTTCCTCAGGAGAATCAATGGTACTTGAGCACTGGTAATTCACCTTGAGCTGGATTTCTACAGAAGCATGTTGTATAGTTCCTTTATATTTTTTTCCTTGGCTCACAAGATTGATTTGAGTGCCGTTTTAATGCAGGAAATGGGACAAGATATTTGAATGGTGTGGGGGGTGGGGGGAGCCATGCTTCTTGTTTTTAAGCAGTAATTTTATTGGGTTTTATATATTTATTTTCCTCTTCAGTCTCTGTGTTTTGGTCTCACTATGGGACTTTTCATATGGAACCTGGCCCAAACCCTCAAGAAGTTGATGGAAAGGCTCCCACTGATTTAAGTAAGCTTTGGACAAGTCCCATCTTTTAGGAGAGAGCCTCCTTGTCTTGATTTTCATTCTCTCCTCTTATTTCTCTCTGCATAAATTACAAGGTCATTTGGAGTTTTTGTATGTTGTTGAAGGATGAGCTTAACATATGGAAGCTTATTCAGTCTGTTGACTGGCTCTTTTCCATGCTAAAACACTGCTCTCTGCTAAACGTTACTGAAAAGATGACGTGTGTAGGATCTAGAAGTAGATGTCTGATTCCTGTGTTGTTGTAGCAGAAGTTTTTTTTTCTTGTGGGATTTTTTTTTTGTTCTTGGAAAAACTCAGCCATGCTTTGCGGTGGAAACTTTTATGTCCAACCATAAATGGAGCAGCGCACAGTAGCTTTATTATTAACCTGATAATGTTCCCAGGAATTCTCTTGTTTGTAGAATGAGTGACCTTTAATTATTTTGAATTGATATAAAAAGAAATCTTTCATATATCTGCAGGGTGTTGAGATTAAAAGACTGAAATTTGATTGATCTGTATTCCAAATGTTTGCTTGTAACTTTGGGCTAGAATTTCACCTTGAATATAAGCAAATTTCTTCAATCCCTGTCTGCTTTCTTAGTAGTCAGAGCACTTAATTCTTATAGGCCACGTGGTGGCCGTGTTGGGAAGTTATTGTTGGAGTAGGCTATCCAGTAAGCACGTCTTAAGATTTTAGATACTTTGATGTATCTGTTTTCCTTCCTGCTTTACAGTAGTGGATTGGAGCCTGCTTATCGTCAGAAAATGTGTAGAAAACGGATCTGCTACTTTAGAAAAGGAAGTGGAGATGCAGTCTTCTGCCACAGAAATTCATGGGGTATAAAACAGATATGAAGCTGTAGCAATTTAAACCTAAATATAAGAACTCGGCATTGCTGTATACCAGACTGAAGTCTTGGAAGATCAGGATTACTGAGTTATTCTCAGTTCTCTTAATCAGAGAGCACTGCTGTGAGAATGAGTGTGAACTAAGTCTCCTCTACATTCCTGTTTCCACTTCCCAGGTACGTTCAGGTTGAAACATTAAAGCTTCAGGCTTAAGAAGGATGTTATTAGAAAGTAGAAAGAACATCAAATATTTGCTGGACAGTTTTTAAGGCTATCAGCCAGTGCAAATATAGGATTTCTCTTTATTGATGTCTATTTTTTTTTTTTTTTTCCCACTGATCAGTTTTATCATCCTCTATTTTTGAGTTTTGCTTGCTTGGTTCTAATGTTTAAGCATCTGTTGGTCTGAGCTTTGAATATTTGTCCTCGCTGAGAATGAAAACCAATTTGCATTTTCATTCTCTGTTTTAAAATATTGAGTAAACTCTAGGTGCTTGTGATAAGATTCACTTAAGACCTTTGGTAAACAGGGTCTCATCTCTGTAAATTGAACTGGTGTTACAGTATGAAATGTAGTCTGAAAGAAGGACTGACTTGTTGCTGTTTCTCTTGGCCCCCCCCCCCCCCCCCCCCATGGTACACGTACGAATGCCTCAATACAGAGAGAATTTTATTCCTGTTGAGATGCTCTTATAACCTTTAATGTTTTATTTCAAGTGTCTTCTGTTAAAGTTGCTATAGGTAACTGTCATATTGGATGTACGTGCTCATGACTAGTTCTCTTTTTCAAAACATGAGTGGGATTGGGACAAAATGGGATTTCAAGATGGTTTGGAATGCAGAAGTGAAGCTTCTCATCATCAGATATTTACTTTTCATGCTGATTCACAGTTATCATTTTCTAGAGAGGACAGAAAAAATAGAATCCTGCCTCATTTCAGGGTATAACTTCACAGAAGCATCCAAGCTTCGACTACAACTGCGTCTAAAACACAGAAAATAAATTGGAGCCCTAGCTCCGACTCTGGGAGGTCATCTCATCTCGCAGTTGAACCGAAGGGAGCCACCACTCCCTGGCTGCCCACGAAGGGGTTTCCCTTTTCCGAATTTCGGGTCCCGCGCCCCGTTTCAGCCTCGCGTTTCAGCACCGCGGTGGGGAACAGCGCCCGCGCGGTGCCGCCGGGCCCAGCAGGCGGGGGTCCAACAGCCCGCCCTCCTCATCCCCTCCGCAGCTTCTGCTTAACCTCTCCTGGAATGCACCTCAATTCCTTACGCTCTTGGAGAGATGTGTGTTGTAATAACTGCGGTGTGAAGCTATCGGGTAGCTGGTGAAAGCTATTTCTCGTGTCTTCCCCTGTCAAAGCGTTGCCGCTGTCGACAATTTGCGTTGGAAGCGAGCGTGTAAAAATTCTGCGTTGCTTATTTGTGGGAAGGGTTCTAGGTATTGTTTTAGGTATTAAACTTTTAGTTAAAAATTAACCTGAGGAGATAAAATATACAAAGTTAACACATGCAATGCATGTTAGCATGCAGAGCTTGTCTTCTGTTGAACTGAAATGGGCTACACTGGTTGTAAGCAGACAGTTGTGGAATAATCTGAGGCTGTTCCTAAATAAAGATTCACAGGCTAATTTCTGAAATGGACTGTAAGGATTTTTAAATTCCTTGTTTAAAAAATAACTCTTTTGCAAAACAAACAACCCTCATTAACGTTATGAATATCCTGTGTATCTGTGAATCCAGGCATGTCCTAGAATAGGATGACGGATACCAGTAGAAGAGGAGTGGGATATGCAAAAGTGTGGAGTATGAGGGATATAAGAGTATGGAGGGACTTTGGTTTCATCTTAAGATAAAATTTTGCAGTTTTTTTGTGGTAAAATCCGACTGCTTGGTGGCGTTGAGTAAAGAAAGTGCTTTATTGATGTGTGGATGTGTTCTGAGGATGGAGGAGCCAACGTGTTCTACTAAGCAAGATATGTCTCAACAGTCAGCTACAATTCTGTTGTTAGTTATGCTAATTGTGCATTACCATTTTTCATGTGCGTTGTAACAGAAGGGCCTGATGCTACAAATACAACTATATACTGTTTAATTTTTGGAGTTCATCAGGTGCAGCTGCAGAGGCTGTTTTGGTGCTCAGTATTTTGGACTTCATTGCAGAATCCCTGCCCTCCTCCATGTATCACCCTTTCAATCCATCTGCTTTTTGAAGCACTACAGTCCCGAGTTTTTTGTGGTAGCTTCATGTGTGCAGCTTCTGCACTACAGCCTTGTTCAAATTGTTATTTACTTCTGGCTGTCATCCATGTCCCCATTTTTTTTTTTTTTTTTTGTTTAAATTGTGGGTTTGGGCTTATTTTCCATTAAATGTGCTATTTTCTTTTTGTCCTCTTCAGCAGATTTGGGAAATACTTGCTGTGAAAATGAATCTTGATTTAGGTCTAAACTTTCCTAGAACTTCTAAAACTAAGGTTTTTTTTCATTAGTGATAATCCCCAACACAAGTCACTTCCTTCAAAAAGATGCAATAAAACATTGTAATAAAGTTTTTTTTTTTTTTTTTTTTTTTTTTTCATTTAACAGGGAAAGAAACTAAAAATGACTTCTCATTCTAGCTCCAATAGATTGCCAGCTATGTGCTGTACTTCTACTGGCTGTTCCCTTTCACTGTAGCATCTGCAAACCTCAATTCTTAATTCTATGGATAATGAAGCACGCTTTCTAAACAATATAGGAACAGCCTGCAACTGTGTCATTATGTATTTGTGCTGTGAGGTTTCCTGTACGTTGCCTTTTGGTTAGCCTTCTGAGTGTTAGGCAACTATGAATAAGAGATTACTGACCTCTCTTGGCTTATCTTTAGAAAGGTGCTTGTTGGTGTACTCTTTGCAGAGGTGATTTTGGATTATGAGCCTTGAAGATACTTAACTGGCCAAATGGTAGAGTTTTGCAGAACTGAGATTTCATTCAAATACAGGCAGATTACAGTGAGCAATTCATTGCCTAGACAGAAATGTTTCATACCAAAATACGGGTAAAGCTAAAGCATTGGTAGGAATTTAAAGTAGTAAACAGAGACATTGCTGGGTGATTTCAAGATTATTCAAGATTGCTGTTTTAAAGAATTATGTTTTTAATATGCTTGTATGACTTAGCGAAGTCACAATGGGTTTTCCCTTAAACTTCTGAATCCAGATTGCTAGAATACCATTCCTTTCTGCATAATAGTGCTTCTATGCATTGACAGTAGAGAATACAGCTTAGCTTTGTGGGCTTTCTTTGACCCAAGTCTTACCAGTGACTGTCTTTCTCACACGATGTTGTTTGACATATTCTTATTTCTTGTCTGTAGTTCTTGGCTGTGCAGGTGTTACAAACCATATAATGGCTCCAGTGCTAACGCGGTCCAGCTGTAGGAGGGGAAGCTTTAATTAAAAGGCCTGAAGCAAAAGTTCTTTTCTCCTTCAGACTGGTAAATGGAAAGGGAAATTTAATTTATTTTTGGTTCTGCGTGGTTTTAAACTTGTTTTTCATGTATGAAGATAGACCCATGCACTGGCATGGGGTTTGCTGCCAGGTAAGAAGGTCTGTGTCTGTTGGGCTGCATGCCAAAGGAAGCTGTGTGTGTTGCGTTTGGCAGCAGCAGAAAATAGCATGCTTGAGGTGAAAAAGGGCTGACCAAACATCTTCTGGTGAAACTCTCTGAAATCGCTGGCATTAAGCACAAGATGGACTTAAGGCAAGTACTGAATATGTGAATTGTCATTGTTTGAGCTAGAACTGTTTGAACACTGAGCGACTGTTAACGTGTTAGCCCAATTCCCTCTTATGGCAGGAAGATATCATTTTCTGTCTTCATTTCACTGACTGGAAAATTGAAATTTCAAGGGCTTCAACCTCAGTAATCTTGATATAAACTGGAACTAATTCTGTTTTTGTGGTGTTACTCCTCACTGGTGCTGATGTAAGTGAAATGTGAAAGCAGCTTTTCCTCTTTGCCAGAAAAAAACTGGGACAGCTTATGCAAGCAGATGAACCTCCCAGAAACAGTGGTGTGGTACCTGTTGATGCTGGCAAATCTGCTCAAGTTTCATTTAGGAATAATATAATTAATTGTTGCTGTGCTCATTCTGCTGATGCAATCTCAGGTTGTGTGATTGCTGTTTGATGGCTTTAAAGTTTGCAGATCTACAAAAGCATCTGTCAGCAAATAAAAAGTTAGGCTCTGAGGAAAGTCATTTAAAGCTATGTCTGAAGCCTACTGGAATTTGCATTAGATTATTTTTCAGTTGCATCAGCTGGGACTCTATTGTGACTACTTGACACTTACCATTTACTATTGCTGAATGGAATGCTAATCGAGGGAGATTTTAATAGAGATGTCAACTATTCAAAGAACAGCATTTGACAAATGCTGGCAAGTATTTTTACAACAATTATTTTATATGAGGCTTTTCACGTAGACAAATCCCAATGTGCTTTATGTTAATCTTCTGGGGGGAGGGAGAAGGTGTTGTGATTTGTTCTTGCTATGGTCAGTTGAAACCCTCTGATGTTCTGTCATAGTAAAAGTCCACTTATACAGAGCTCTGGGAGAAAGAAGAGCTCATCTTCTAGGTGCAGGGTATAATGGAGGTGGGTATTTTCTGCTGGGCTCCTTTGCCTCTGGCACTGATTAATGTATTCTACTCATGATTACAATTAACAGTGGGTAGAGTAGAGATGAATTTATTTCTGAAGGTTTTACATGAAATGACGTCTAAGCTACAACACACACTGTGCTACTTAAATACTGAATAAAACAAATTCTAAAATAAATGTAACAAACAGTTTATTGGAAATGGTTATAAAAATAAAACAGGAATCAAATCATCATTCACCACCTCCTGGTACTCAAAAGTCACTTCTAATGAGAAACATACTTAGAGCCTCATAAGATTATGCTATTTAAGAACAATAAAATAGCGAGATTTTCTATATATAGCTGTGATTTAACTCGTAAAAACTCCCATTAAACTACAGGGAACAGTGGTCTCAGTAGAATAAGATGCTTGAGGGCCTCTCTGAATGCAAGCCCAGGGCCCTGCAGATGTATTGAAGCCAAACTCTTTGCTTTAAATGGAGTAAGGATCTGAGCTTTGGTTGCTGTTGCTTGTAAGACCGTTTAGCACTCTCACTGATAAGAGCCTCAGTGAAGAAAGCAAGAAGAGGTCAGACATATCCTGTGGTAGAAGGGGAGCAACCGTGTAAAGCCTGTTACCTGCTTATCTGTCCTGCTGTTTGACCATGCTTAGCATAGCTAAGTCAGAGGAATTTAGCAGTAGAAGCCTACTGCTTCCTGCGGAGAAAAGTAAAAATGGGCATGAAATCTCTGTTGAAGAAAAAGCTCAGCTGTAGATCAATGCCTTACCAGTATCAGCAGGAAGCTGACTGCTTCTCTACCTTCTCCCATTGTGAAAGAAGGGGTTAACACAGACGTGGGGTTTTAGTATTGTTAGCAGCATACCTAGGCAAAGCTTCATTTTGTAAGGTGCTGTTTATTCAATGTGCTACAAGGCATCAAATCTTGCCAATCACACTTAATAATTATTTAAAGGAACGGAAACGATCCCTATGTGTTGATCTTTCATCCTTGCAGTCATCTCTAAAGCTTTTCCAGCAGGGGATTGTTAGCTCAACGTCTTGTGTGTTTTGCCAGTTCAATGTGTAATACTTCTGTCTCTATTTTAAGATAAAACACTGTGTTTAAATAAGTATCTCAGCACTGAAGGATTTATTTTGGAGTTGTTCATGTCTGATGCAACAATCTATGCTCTCCTCCTGTGTTCAGTTCCAGTTGTGTTAAATCAGTGCGAAATCAGCACAGTGCTGTAAAATTAGCTGAGATGTCTTGAATCCATCTTTTCATTCCATCCTTTCAGTACAAATGTGGTAATACAAGTAGTTGGAGAGCTGGTCTAATCAACTACTACAGAACTGTTGCTTCATCAGTTCTTTTTATTGCATGGCACCTCATCTGGTTTTGGACTGGAGCGTTCCCTGCGGGTGTAGATAAGGCTCTGCTCTGTGATCCGGTGAAGCTGATGAGCCTGTTCTGCTGGCCTCCAAACAAACAAACAAAAATACGAACTGAGAGGATGCCCTGACTGCTGTCTCCCATAGAAGTACGCACAATTAAGTACTAGAAGAGAGATCACAGAGCTGTATCTCCTGTTGGTAGAAATGGAAGGTCAAGCAAATCTTGTGCTGTTAGCATCTGATCCTATAAATACTGAAATGTCTGCCCTCCTGGGAGGAATGCAGTGCTACTTTCTGAAATGGCATCACACTAGGAGGATGCTACTTAAACTTTTGCTAATGCTGTGCTGATCTGCTTATGCTTTTCTGGAAGAAAAATAAACATTCAATTTTGTATAACACCATGCTTATGAAACAAGTCCTAACTAAACACAACTATTCAAAACATTTTCTTCAGTTGTGACTACACAGAATCAGAGAATTCCACTGGCTTTTTAGCTACGGATTGTTTTTCTTGTGCAAATAAACAAACAAAAACACAAAAGCCAAAGTGTTTTCTGACCATCTCAGCTCTTCACTGTAGGGCTGAGCTGTTGCAAAAAGTACTGAGCCTCCTTTCCCTGCTTGGGAAATGGGCCCCTCTGCTCTGATAGAGAAAGCCAAAAAGATCCTCTTGTACTCCCAGTTTGGGAAATGCACGTTGCTTTGAAAACAGTGATTTGACACTATTTTGCGATATCGTTCCAAATATAAAACCGTACTTTCTGAAAGGAAAAACTTAATATATATAAATATATATATATATAAAATATATATATTATATATTATATATATATAATATATATATATTATATTATATATAAACATATATAAATTCATATAATGAAGTTTTTGAGTTTAAATGTTTTGATTTAACTTCTTCACTGGACTAAAGAAAGCTTTAGCTGAGAAGAAATTTCTTCAATTTTTTTCCTACTTTTTCTCACTCTGATCATTTCAGAGGATCAAATCAGAAGCTTACCAAGGTCCATTTCTCAGGAAGCTGCTTGGTACGGGACTTGTTCAACTGCAGATCTTTGGCAATTCTGTGCTGTTTTTTCTTTTTTCTCTCTAGAAATACAGGGGATAGGTTTGTGCTGAAATAGCATCACAATACAATGGAAGTATCTGACAACTCTCAGCTTTCACATGGTGAGAAGGCCTTTTCCTCCTTTCCTTGTGGCTGTATTTGGCCTGGAAGAACAAAATTGCTTTTTGTTACGTTGACTTCAGGGCTTTTCTTGGATGTCCTGTTTGACCCTGCTTACTCAGAAAGAGGAAGAAATCCTCAGTAACGCTCCTTCAGTCATTTCTGATGGACAATAGCTTCTGTGTGTCAGGAATTCCAGCTGAGGAGGACTGGCTGCATTACTGACCTTCATACGCTACTGTAATTTTGTGAATTGCTGCTTATACAGTGCTGAAGCAACAGGGCTTTTCTTATTTGATTGTTTGAGTTTGGGAATGGAGGACTTTAAAGGCTTTTCTTCTCTCTGCAGAAAAGCTTCCAAGTCGCTGAGAAAGTGAAGCTGGTTGGGTGATAAATAAGCAGCTTGTATCACTGATCAGCAGTACAAGAGCTACCTTAAAAAAAAAAATACCTTCGGTGTGAAGTGCAGAGTCCACAAGTAGAGGAAAAAAAGCTGCTCTGGGGTTAACGTAGTGCAAGAGTAAAAGGAAAACTGCAATACACTAAAGCTTTTAACCAAGCTTGAAAGAAAGGAGAGAAAAAATGCAAAATATGAGAACAAAGGATGGCAACTATGCAGCAAAGATGACTTTGAAAAATGTGAAACAAAAATTGACATTGAGAAATAGACCCAAATTCACAATGAGGCATCATGGGTGCTTATCACTTGGAGGAAATTCCAGGTGCTCTGGAGCTTCAGAAGAGTCTCAGAGATTGCTGATAGGGTGTGCTTGTTAAAATACTTATTTCCATTCAAGCTGGGGAAATCTCTGTAGTGCTGGTCTGTCATACACATGTGGCTTGCTGATAGAAATACTGATTTGCAAATACATCAGTAATGGAACTATAAAAGTATCCTAAGGGCAAGAGAGCACCCATTGCTCTTCACAGCAATAGATACGTGATGCAGTGCTTTCCTTTTTGTTTTGTGGACTAGGATGCAGAAGCAAAGGGCAAAAATGTTGTAAATTTTAGATGCCTTCAGCTGAGGTGCCTATTTGAATGTGAGTTTGGGCATTTCTACTGAAGATGCCATGCCAGGTAATTAGCCTGAAACTACCTCTGGCAGTGGGTGTGATTCAGGCCTCCCCCCTGGCACCTCACACCAGCAGGGCTCTCTGGGGCCATTACAACTGGGCTGCTTAACATTCTTCCCAGGCTTTTCATGTTCCTTGAGAAACACCAGTTTGTCTCCAGCCCCGCACTCCCCTGGGGCCTCGGAGTGATGGAAGTGTCATATTTAGCACGAAGTCCAGTGTTTATTTCTGCTGTTATTCAGCTGGTTTCCTTTCACTCTTTCACTTGTTTTCTTAACTGCTTTCCAACTGCTCCACTTAATTAGGAGGATTAATACCTCTCTGTGAAGGGAGCCTTCCCCTCCTTTCAGCTGTGTGCAATTACAAATATGCTGTCAAGAGAAAGGGTGGTCTTTACTGCTCATTCTATGGGTTTAGGGATTTGAAACACAAGGTGCTGTGTGACAAGGAACTCGGTCTCTTTGTTCCCTATCTATCAAATCTGGATCATTACTCCCCTTTACAGCCCTTCTTTGCCTACCTTGTCTGCTCAGCTTTGAGCTGCTGGGAAGATGTGGTTGCTTCCAATGTGTTTATAGGCTCATGAGGGAGTTGTCATTTAATCAGTCCAGGCTGCTGCTTCTGCAGGGAGTGCTGCAGGCCACTATAATAATTTATCATACTCATTACAGGCCTCTGCTATGGCAGTGTTCTTCTTACCTCTCCTAAGCTCCACCAGGTGCTACTGGGTCTTTTTTGTTATTCACATCAGTCTGCAGTGTTTTCTGTTGGAGTAAGCACCCCAAACATCCAGGCTGATATGAACCATATTTATTTCATTCTAAGTACAATAGTAGTCATGATTCTTAGTGGTGTTTAATTCTCCATTGTAAGAGCAGGAAATGCTTCTCACTTGTCTTCTCCCTCGTTTGACGTGGCTGAAAGTTGTTCAGCTTTTTAATGGCAAAAGATGTTAAACTGAGTAAGTTTTATGGGCGTTTGAGATACAATGGCTTTGCAGATTTTGTACTGAAAAGGTTATCCCATACTGTAAGTATTCCAGGCAGTATTTGCAATTGAAGATTACACCCAAAAAATGCCGTGTGTTTAAAGTAAAGAGAGTCTCCAGCAGTATGTTAAGTTAGGAGAGCTGTGGAGGTCCATTTTCCATTACAACCCAGACATGACGGGAACAGATTATACAAGGCCGCTAATTACCTCTCCTAAGCTCGACCAAGACCTCTGAGCTGCCCCGTGGCAATGAGCTTTCTCTTTCTCGAGCTCAATGGGTTATTGTGCTGTTCCCCTCCAGCTGCTTGTCATGCTGGAGAGGTGCTGACTGGGGGGCGGCGAGTTTGCATTTGATAATTGACACTTATTGCTTGAGACAGACAAGGGTTTGAACTCTCTCTCCCTTGGGAAAGGCAATGTTTGTGAAAAAACACAGGCCAAGCTCCTGTCCGTCACTGGGAGATGAGCTAATCTTTTCCCTTGACATCGTGTGAAGCTGCAAGCTGTGGCTCAGCACCCCGGTCCTCTTGCCACCCGAAGTCAGAGCACAACAACTGTGCAGATTGCTTTGGCAACCGCCCTGCCATCGTTTGCCCTCATTTGCTGTGGTTCTTAGAGCTGCTTTCTGAGGCTGTGCTCTGTGGCCTCATGATATTGAGCTAATGGGATTCGATTCTCTGGGGGAGAGGGAATGCTCCTCACTATGCCCTCAGCTCTGAAAGTGAATTAAATGAGTGCTTAGCTTCTCTGCTGGCTGCCACCTGGTTTCCATAGCTCTGAAACAACTAAATTACACAAAGGTTTTAAAATATGTATATGAATAAAGCTACTTGATCAGTTATGTATTGTCTGTTGCCTTGTTCATTTGGATCTAAACCTGTTATTTAGCCAATGATTGACACATCAATTTACTGTGTTACACCATGACAGCATTGGGCTTTGCTCTCTATTACTTGGCGCTTCCCATCTTGACTTGGTTTTGAATGGCCTGGGTTGCAAAAAAGCACAATAGTCACCCAGTTCCAACCCCCTGCTGTGTGCAGGTCGCCAACCAGCAGCCCAGGCTGCCCAGAGCCACATCCAGCCTGGCCTTGAATGCCTGCAGGGATGGGGCGTCCACAGCCTCCTTGGGCAGCCTGTTCCAGTGCCTCCCCACCCTCTGGGTGAAAAACTTCCTAACATCCAGGCTAAACTTCCCTGTCTCGGTTTAAAACCATTCCCTCTTGTCCTATCACTATCCACCCTTGTGCAGATGTGTATGGTGCAGACGTTAGGCATTGTCTGATGTCCATAGTGTGGTGTTCTGGAGGCATTTCTTTGAAATCTTATTCTTTTTGGCATAAGAGATAAGGCACATGAAAACTTTTTGGTGTGGACCCCTAACAAGTCTGCTCATGAAGTGCCGTGGACACAGGAACTCCTGATAAAGGCAATAAGGGTCTCCAGAGCTGCTTTTCTTCCTGGGCATTGCCAACACAGCAGCAAGTGCTCTGCAAAGTACTGATCTGTCTCAAGACAGCACACTGTTTGTGTGTGGCTGGTTTGCTGGTAGGTACAGCCTTCTTCTAATGAGCAACCTGAGGTTGGAGGTTACTGCTCACAAACTATTTCTACTAAACAGTCAAAGCGCATGTGCTCAAATTGTTTTTTTCCTCTTAATGAGGAATAAGTAATTATTTATCCTGTGCATTTACAGCCTGGGTGTTTATCTGTACAAAACCTCTCATGCTGACTCAGAAGTTTATGTTCATTTCAAATTAGAAATTTCCTGGTAAGATTCCTCTAATAAAATATCTTATGATAAAAAATGTTCCTGGCTCCGTGCGCTGTCGCTTTGCTAAATTTGTCCTCACTTGTGCTGAGTAACTCTTAAGAGTGGAGGTTCTTTGAGTCAGGTCTGGGCAATAACACAGCAGGCTGAATGTGGGTGGGAAAGCGAATCACAAAGATAAGCAGTGTGGATTTATGCACTGCTGTGTGTGTTTGGTTAATTGCAGATCGCTTCACAGACCTAGTTTGATGTGCAGTCACAGGAAGAATTGCATTGCTACAGCTGAGAGCAACAGATCTTTGCCGGGGGCATTAGAAACAATTTACTGAGGTAGGAAGTGGGCAATTTCAAACAGAATTTCCCGATGAAGAAATTGAAGGCAGAGCTGTTCAGAAGGGCTTCTTTCCATTGATTGAAATAAGATGGCCCACAAATAAACTTTGTTGGGGCAGAATTAGACATGAGAACTGTATGACTTCTGATGCAATGATGCTGTATTAGAGCAGAGACATCCCAGTGTGTTTCCTGCTGGGAGTATTTTAGGAATCTGCTTTAGTTCCCATTGGGGATAGAAGGGCCCAGGGGAAGATGCTGACTATGTGGATCTCGGATTTATTTTTACAGAATGGGAGAACTGGCGTTTTTTTTTCTCCTTCTCCCCTTCACAGTAAATTTGGAGTTTATTCAGGCCAGAATGTAGAGACGTGCTTTTCCTCTAAAATATAGAAGAAAACTTTAGAAACTGCTCCTCTCTTGTCAGAAATAATAAGGTACTCATGTGGCACTCTTCACTGTAGCATTTAGAAGAGGTCAGCATCATTAACCACAGTTTGAATGGGAGATGCTGCGACACCCACAGCCCCCTGATACCTCTATTTCCATTTCACAGCTTCTATGGAGCTTCCACTCCCAGAAGGTCCTGCAAAGCATAACAGGCATTGAAACATCTGACTTCTTGGGAATGGCTGTGACCATAGCTAGAGGTGAAGCTGCAAATGGTTCCTGCTTTCATATTGAAAATGGCTCACAAAGTTCCCATGCCAGAGCTGCAAAAAGTATATCCACTCTTGTTATAAGCAGCAGCCACTGTTTAACTCTGCTGGCCTCTTTTTGTGTCACATGGGATTGATTTGTTGGTAAGCTTAAGGATTTGGGCCACAGAATGGGCTTATGGATATCTTTTAGTGGAATTGGACAGTTGCTTTTTCAAACTGGAGTGTCCGAGGCTAAGGAGAAAAAACCTTTCTTATGCAGCACATGTATTAGGCCAACTTGGAGATCTAATTACAAAGTGAAGGAAATGGCTTTTGCCGTTCCCAGAGTATGAATTTCTTCTTTCCAATTGCCACATGTTCAAGCCGACATTCATTCCCGTGAAAAAAAGTGGTGCCCAGTGAAATGTGGACTGCTGCTTGAGTGCTGCATTGCTTCAGGGTAGCAGTTGGGCAGGAAGATCCACGAGGGTCCCCAGGTTCTTAGTGGAACAGTGCTGTGTAGGAAGGAAGGACGCAGGCCATGGCTGCAGGTGAGGTGGCTGGGCCCACGTAGGGGGAAGCTGATAGAATGGAAAGAAATCAGGAGGGAACTGTAGTGGGGTACAGAGACAGAAATGGGACTGGAGGTAAAAGAAAAAAAGTGCCTTAGTGGGGAACAAGGTGAATTAAATAGATGAGATATCTGGCCAATTAAATGCCTGTTTCTTCTTGGCCCATTCTCAGGTTCCTAGTTGACTCAAACTGTATTTTAATATTTTCCATTTCACTCTGGAAGGAAACCATCCCTTATTAAACTTGTTTTACTGCAAATAAAATATTTTGTGTTCCTGGCATTTGGGGTCTGAGTAAAGAAATTCTGAGAGCCATAAAAATGATATTCCTACTTTTTCTATTGGACTGACTGCCCTACTCTGTGCTCCAAGAGTCCGGCTCATTTTTCTTTTTTTTTTTCTTCTGAAAATATTCAAACCTGTATTTTCTGCATCCAGGAGAGCACTCTAATTATCCATCTGTAATTTATTGAAAGCAAAGAGCACAGTTTCATCCTGCTGGAAAGGGGAAGACTTTTGAGCATTTCCAAGCGATGGTGGTATTGGAGATCTGAGGGACAAGTGTAGAAACCTCTGCATCTGTTTCCAAATTGTCTTCTTTCAGGTTCTGAGTATTTCTCTTCATTTAGAGATGTTAATCTGGGAGAAGGAATGAACTGGAGAACACAGAAGTCTTAAAGGGAGGAAGAACGAGTGGCGCTCAGTTGTTACTGTTGAAATGTCTTAGAAAATTTATTGGGGTTGAAAATAATGGGATCTGAACAGCTGCAAAACCAAAGCACAACAAGCTGTGTGTAGGATTCTTGAACAAACTCCCAGTGGTCTATAGCAGGATTACTTATTTTTGTTAAATTTGACTTGAAGTTGTCTAACAGAGCCCTCAGGCCTCTGTTATATTTCAGTTTCACTGAAATAAGATCTGAAAAATATGGATGGAATTGAACCAGAGTAGAAATGGAGTTACGTTTTGGGGAACGGAGCTCTGGGATAGTAGGAAAATGAAGCATTTCATCTCGGAGAGGCTGACAGCGATCGCACCTGCATGTGGCCCTTCTCAGGTCAACATGACCATGGGTCGGGAGGCAGAGGAGCCCTCAGAGATGGGACCATTTGGGAGGCACAGTGCAGCCCCACTCGCAGCTACAGGCATAGTTGTAAGCAGTCTGAGCTCCTGCAGGGAACTGTTGCTTTGCCTGGAACTTGACTCCTCCGTTTCATTTTACCAGACCTCAGCTCAACCCACCACAGCCCAGGGAAACCTCTGTTATCCCTCCCTGTCTCACAGCCCTCGGGTGTTTCTCCCTCCTGCCCTCTGCCTCCCACAGCAGCTGGGGTAGGCCTGCCGGAGCCCCTACAAAGAGCACTCTGTGCAGGCTCCTCTGCTGACCTCCCATTACCAAACCCAGCACAGAGCCTACGGGGCAAGAAGTGCTGCATCTGCTGTGAGGAGTCCTGTGGGAGTCAGTGCCTAACAGAGCCCTTTCTCTTCTGTGGCAGTTTTCTTTCCTTTCTGTGTTTCTGGAATTTCCTCCTGTTGCCGTGATCTGGCATTTTCCCTTCTGCCTCCTCAGCCATACACCAGAAGATTAACTTGTGCGCAGCCCCCATTCATCCATCTCTCTCTAGGAGTACGTTTCCTCATGGGATCTCTAGAGATCAGCAGCAGGGCTTTGCTGCCTCTGAAACTCCTCTTCTTCTATTTTTTTTTTCCCCCTCCTTCTCCTCCATCTTCTGAGAGCTCGTAGAAAAGACAGACATATCTTCCATCTGCTCGCATTAAGCGTATGGCACAGTCTGGCTTGTACTTAATCCAGAATTTATTGACTCACTTACTGAGCCCTTTGTTTTTGAAAATTGCTTTTGTATTGAAAACAGACACAGAAAAAAGGAGGCAGAGGGAGGAGATTGGAGGGGATTCCAAGGAAGCAGAATCTCTCTGGTAGCTGCAGAGAGATCATTAAGGTTGGAAAAGACCTCTAAGATGATCAAGTCCAACCATCAACCCATCACCGCCTTGCCCACTGTGTCCTTGTATGAACAGGTCTTGTTTGACAGGGAGAAAGGAGAGTCCTAAAGGTTATAACTGAGCAAAAAGCTATAAAAAAGCATGATATATTTCCTGTCTCTTTGTGTCGTCAAGAGTTTGCAAATTAAATTGGAAAATGCTGTAGTAAAGCTCTGCTTGTGCACACTGTAGTCCGTTCAGCATGACAAGATGGTTAAAGGGAGGAGCGGAGTATTACGATGCCTTTTTCCTAATTCCTACAAATTAAACTCCAGATGTCAAAATAGCACGTGTTACCTTTTAACTTAATTATTATAATGTTCAGTTGTACTATATTTGCTCTTCAGTAGCTCAAATAAGTCCCAGAGTTTGGTGTGCTGATGTGACTTTGCTTTTAGCTTAGTACAACAGGAGATGTGTGGCTGCGTGGACAAAAATGAAGATGTGTCACAAGATGGAATTGGGTTGGAAAAACTTACAGCAAACAGTCTGATTTTAGTCTCTCATCTTCTATGTAAAAACATCAGTTGAATAATGTCCTTAGTGAAATATCTTCATAATGCCTTGATATCTGGAGCATCCTGTGGGCTCTTTTTGTCCTTGAGAGAGGGCCAGGCTTGAAGAGTCAGAGGGAAGTTGCAGAGAACTGCGATGGGGAGGAAAATAAATGTTTGAGCTTTCTCACATGTAATTATTTAAAGATTTAGAAAAGAAAAACCCAAATCATAAAACTATCTTTCAGTTGTAACTAGGCCAGCATAGAGGGGAAACCCTTTTCTTTGTAACAGCAGTCAAATAACTTGTTGGCATTTCACAGTTTATCAGGAAACAACTTTCATAACCAAATCTTGCTGGAATGTGGCTGCATTGTTATGTGTTGCGTTTCTTGGCTGGAAACAAAAATCCAAACAGGTTTGTTCCTTAAGCAGTTATGAAAGGCATAACTGAAACGATGCTTTTGGGGCCAGCTGAGAAACACCCCGGTGGCAGCTTCTACCTTTATCCAAATCAGAGATATTCTGCCTGATATGAGGAGAGCACCTTGTTAAAGATTTAGGGCTCTATTTTGGGGTCGGTATTTGTAACTAGATCTGGCTTTTAGCACCTCCTTACAATCCCAATGAAAAAAAAGCGGTGCAAAAGTGGGTCGTTTAAAACGTACTGCCTCATTAACTGCTGTTTACATAGGAGTGCACAAGTGAATACTCTGCTTCCCTCTAATGGTGCTGCCTTCCTCTAACCTGGCTCGACTGAGGGTGTGAAACACGGAGCCAAGCTTTACCTCTTATAAAGCTGCACCTCAGCAGCCTCTGTGGGCACCCTGCGTGAGGATCTCTGCTGTCTCTACTGTGGCTGTTGTCATCTTTCTGTATTTGAGGTGTCCCATGGAAAGCCCTCGTACAGGTGGACTGGTAGAAGTGGGGGAGATAGATGTGATCTCTTAAAGTGAAGCCTAGCAATTTTTTTTTTGTCCAAAACCCACCATTTTTCATCATCTTGTGGTACTGCTACTAGCACTACATTTGACTGACTTGATTTTGCTAGCTCTGCTTTGGGATTTATTTACACACAGACTTGTGCCATTTTGCTAAGCCTTTAAACAACTTTTGCTGGACTTGTGGCTGTGCCTGATATGCAATGATTTAGTGGTGCTGAGCATGGCCATGGATGGTTACAGTGAGTCTCTGTTGCATTCTTTTTTTTTGTGCATACTTCAGCCTAATTCACACTGGAACTCTTAGGGAAGATTTCATTTTCCAATGAATGAAAGGCAGTCTTTGCAAGTCTTTCACTGTGTTAAAATTGTTTTGCTTTTGTATTATGTTTAGCTTCTACAAATAACACTAAACAACATTTTGACTTAAAAGAACCACTTGTTTCCTTTTAGCCATTGAATGCAAGCTGAGAGATAACGTTCAAGTGTTGAATTCAACCATGTCTGCTGAAAGTTCTCAGGTGATAGATAGGGTTGCCTGTGTCACAGAAGATTTCCCTTTAAGGGAAGATTGCAGGAATCTATATCAGAACTAGTTCTTCTCCCGCCAGGTGAAATTTTGAAACGGAGAAATAGATCGGCCTGCAGAAACGCAGAGCCTGGCTCCATGGCTTTATGTGAGTACTGAAGTGTCTGCTCCAGCTCTGTGAGTGTCAGTGTCATCTGTCTACAAGCTGTGCAGCCACATTGGTATGGCAACAAGCCTGGGTCGTTGGGGCCATGCAAAAGTGGCCCAAGTGCTGATTAGCCTGAGACCAGATCATACCTACCTCACCTGGAATGCAGACAGAAAGAGGTGTGAGCTTGCAAGGAGGGCCTGGATGTGCCTACAGGCAAGGAGGTGAGCACTGATCTGTGTGTAAGGCACAGGGCTGCTCTGATCCCTTTCAACCTGCACCAGCTGGGAGAAGCAGGGCTTGGGTACCTCAGCCACAGCAGGGCATGAAGGAAACACTGCTCTGCTTTGCAACCCACTGGGATTAAAAAAGAAAAGAGAAAGCAGCAGATCCCAAGTTACAGCTACCCATTAATGAGAGAGTGCCACAACGTTGGCTAAAGGTTTCAGCTCAAGCTTTTGCAGCCCATCTTTTCAGCTCTGAAAGCCGTGGGTTTTCTCTCTGGAGGAATGATTTGGGTGGTGTTTTCCAAGCAGCTGCTTGTGTGGAACTGAGTCCCCCTGCAAGGGGCAAATCCCAAAGTTCAGGCCCTGCTGTAAAGGACTTAGGTAGCACTGTTTGCTCTCTGCTCCTCCATCTGTGACCTTGTGAATGAAGAGCTCTGGCTCCCACATAACATCTGACTGATAGGGCTGATGAAATGGTTTAACCAAAATCCCAAATGGCAAAGCTTATAAACTCATTTTCGATTTAAGAGGAGGGAGTAAGGAGGGCTGTTTTTTTTTTTTTTTTTATTTATTCAGTTCTTATTTGCTTTTAACCTCAAAAACACTTGGCACAGAAAAGGAATTCTCCAGAGACGCTGAAAATAACAAATCTGCATTAGCAGAATATTTTGCAAGTTAGGTATCACAAGTGCACGCAGTATCCCAGAAGCAGAGCTCAGAGGAAGAACAGCAGTCACCTCTTGGGAATAAGGGCATTCATCTCAGGAACAGGAAAATGAGGGGGAAACACAGAAGCAGACACCTAAGCATGACTCATTACGCCATTTGTCTCAATTAACATCCTGAGACAATGGACTGATTATCTCAGTAATGTGGGGTCGTGTAATACCCACAGCATGTGCTAGGAGGAATTAGCCTCTCATCATGGAACGGGTTCTAACGCCCTTCTTAAACAGCAGCTGACTCATCAGTCATGAAAGGAGAATGAATCCTGAGAGGAAAAGTGGTTAATTGATTAGAGCGACGGAACAAGAGCTGGGGCTGCCTGCTCCAGCCTCTGGCTTAGGAATGACTCACAGTGAAGCCCTGGGCAAGCTGTTAACCTCTGTATGCCCCCATTTCTTCAAATTGAGACGATTTACATGACCTGCCTCACAAGGAGGGCTGTCTTTTGACTCTTCTGTTACTAAATGGTCTCTCTTGGTCATTACTGGATGAGTTTCTCAACATTCCTATGGGGATCCAAGATTTCTGATGTGGAAGATCTCTGTTGTGGAGCTGACAGAGATTGGGTGACAGCAAAGAGGGGAGGTGGAAAAAAGACACAAACATGGAAAAAGGATGGGGGCGGTTGGTCCCAAAAGCAGGGAGGTACTGAGAGTTGGACCATCAAGGTTTTTTCTCTTGTACTTTCACAGTATCAGATATAAAGGATGTTAAACGTGTTCTGCATGAGAACAAATGCTGCTTCTAATCAATGAGGCACTGGTGTTGCAATGTAATAATTAATGTTGTTGACTCATAATTTTTATAAATACCTCTTTCCTTTCCAATTCCTGTTCTCAGTTTCCTAGAAACTGTAGGAAAAGGCATTTATGAGCATTACTGGTTTTCTATTTAGTAGAGAGTGATTTTTCTTTGTGGAGAAGATTGAAAAGGAGAATTGTCCTTGCTTGTCAAGCTGGAAAGTGAGATGTTGCATCTCTAGTTTGCTGTAATTCTGCATAGCTAGGAAAAAAATCAGTGTTTCAGCTGAGGCCAGCATTGCTTTGAGAAGGGATTTTTAGTGAAAAGGATTTGCAGAGAAGAACTGTGGCAGAAAAGATATCTCTGTTTTAGTGCTTAGTGAAGACAGGGCAGCAGTTTGCAGTTTGTTTCTCTTGTGTAGGCTTTTGTGAAGAATCTGATATATCCTTTCTTTTTGTATCACCCTTCAGATGATTTTGGATTGTGCATCTTCAAGGGCTGGCATAACCAGGCTGGCTCCAGTGGCTGAGGTGAAGTGTTTTAAATCACAAGTCAGTTATTGCTATTGATGTCAAAGAGGTTTGTCCACAAAAGGTTGTTTTTGTATGGTGCAGTTGCAGATGTTGCTGGAGGTTAATCTACAATAGGAAGTTAAGCACAAGTAGAGTTGCTAAAAGGCCAGTGCACTTTCCTGTTTTACATTGCATGACTTTTTGAATATTTATTTTACATGCAGATTACCAAGAAGAGATTTAAGGGTAGAGATGTGCTGCTAGCTTTCATGCTATCTTTGTGCCTTTCTCTCAGATCATTTTGCCTCACCACCACTGAGTAACGACGGCTGCCGCTCAGATTTGATAGCACCTTCTCACTGATGCCTGTTCATAACTCCTCAGCTCTCATTCCCAATTTCTTCCTCTTTCCAGAATATTTCTTCTTCCTTAGGAGACTCTCTAGAAACTCTGCACCACCCAAGTGCATGGCCTTTGACAGATGACCCCTTGAGATGACAGGACGTTCATTAAGATGCCACCATTTAGAATTAGGGTTGACTTTTGCAGACCTTCCCTGCCCTTTTTGTGCCCCAAGAAAGCCTGGCTTTTCAGATCTGCACCCCCAGAAAGGCAGGACAGGGGATGTGTGCTCTGTGTCCTTTTAATCAGTGTCTGGCCTGCTCAGAGCTTGGGTAAAGGAAATTCCTCAGTCTGTTTGGATGCAATCTAGTTCAGCTGTAGGGCAAGGTTTTAAAGCAGGACTTGCTGCCTGTGTGGTGCAGGGTTGGTAAAGCACTTGTATTTCCTATTTCTGTGTATATCCATAACATTCTTGGCAAGAGGTTAAAAGAAAAAAAATCAACTAAGTGGTTTTCTATTATGTTTATTACAAAAATGGTAGAGCTGGCATATTCTGAGATGTGTAAAAAATATGTATTTTATCATACACTCAGTGAATATTCACAGAAAAGTTTAGACCAATCTCTTCATTTTAGGCTGGTTTTTACAATCTCCCCATGAGTTGGTTATGGACTGTGATTCTCTTATTGACAGAGTTGCATTTTGTTCTAAAAAGCTGCTCTTTTCCAAAAAGTAGCTTATGTAAGGGTGGAAAGTCAACCAACCAGTGCTGGCAAAGATTGGCTGCTTACATAGAGTAAGTGAAACTCTGCTGTTTTGCCACATAGGGCTCTATATGTGCTTGCTTGCTTCCCTTGTGGCTTACTTTAGTTAATCTTTGGATACCACAAACTTTCTTTTCCTGCTGGGAAGAGGGGAATTTAATTCACTACACAAACCGAGGCAGCTTTCTGAATGAAATGGAGATGTGAGCAGGTAATCCAGAGGAGCGGATCGCAGAATGCTCCAATTTCCTGGAGAGCTGCCTAAAATGAAGGAACCCTTTATTCAGTGCTATTTTTAAAAGAAACAAGGCAGATTTAGTCTGTCTGCATTTTCCAGCCTGTGTCAGAGGGGGTGTTTCTGTGTGGTCAGTCCCTGAAACAGGCTGCTTTGCCTATACAAATAGGTACTGATCTTCCTAGTTTAGGCTTAACCTTGAGTTTCACTTTTGATAGCAATGTGACCAGAAAGTATGAGGCAGCTAGTGTGTGCATGGAAAGTAATGAATTCCTGCGAGACAGTAATGTATTTAACAGGAAAATATTTCAGGAGGGAGCAGGATCGCAGCAGATAGTTGATAGCTTTTGCAGGAATGACTGTTGTTAAAGCAAACACCTCATAGAATGTGTTTTTTTGGAAAAGCAACTGCAGACTTGAAGTTGTGCATTGTGTATGGATTAATTATTGGAGTTGGGGGAGGAAGAATTGCCTGACATCCAGATGTGGCAATGAATTGGGAAACCAACACACGTTTTGCAGCAGAAAGCCAACACAGCATGGCACAGCTACCCTCTGGTTCCTGAGTTTTAGGCCATTGCTCTGGAAAGCAAGAAATAACAAAGCTGTGGTCTCTGGATGGACTTGTTTGCCCTTTTTTTTGGGTTTTAAACCTAAGCAGAGCAGGCAGGAAAAGGCAAATGGGCAGTTGTTCCTTGTTCATTGCTTCTTCACCGGGATAGTTGTGGAGCAAACTAGGAATCAGACAACTGAAGGGGTTTCACCATTTGTAGCAAAGAGATAAAAGTGTCCCTACAGTTAATTGTCCCCATGGCTTTCTAGGAAAAACAAACAAACAAACCCAAAACACTCCAGTTGAGAAACGCTTCAGAATTTTTGGGCTTGGCAGGTAATTTGTGGTTTCAGTCTGCTCAGAGAGCAGCAAGCTGCTGCATTCCTCCATGGCTGTGCTTGTGTGCTTAGGTTGGTTGCTGTTTTCTGATTGCAGGTGACCAGCTAAAGAGATGGCAGTGCCAAAGATCATGCAGTGTACTCTCTTCCCCTCTCCACAGGCTCATCCCTGCCCAAACCCAGGGCTGCAGCCATTGCTACTGAAATGAACTGGTTCCCACAGTGCTGCCTGCCTCAGAGCCTTCTTCCAGAGATGTTGGGCTACAGCACAGTGGGGAAATTGCTGAAGAGCAATGAGATGGGCTCTGTGTGATGACTGTGCTTCTCTCTTCTCCCATATCTTCAAAAGTGGCTGCCATTGCCTTTTGAGAAACATCAGCAAAGCCTTTAGGCAGAGGATGGGAGGCTCCACAAGCATGTTGCTCAGTTGGCTGAACAGAATTGTGCTTTTCATTGTCATTGCAGCCTTCTCTTTAAAAGAAGCAGATGAAAAACAGCAGTGTTAATTGGCAAGGAACAAGAGGTAGGATGAGACAATGCTCTGCCATCTGCCATGGTGTTTTGCATCCTGGTTTGCTAAAGCAGTGACTCTTGTAGATCAGGCATCACCTGTCAGAGGCACCCAGGTAGGGCTTAGCAATTCCTGTGATAAGGATCAAGGCTCACAACATTAACCTTCTCCAGTAACATCTGTACAAGTGTTTGCTGACTGAACTGTTGATGGCACAGGGCTTGGCTTTCCTGAATACCCCATTCTTGTTGTTGGTCTGGTGAAGCTCAAAGGATAATGAGAAATTTGTTTATATTTTTAGCAGTTTGTTTTGCAGTTGATAATTCTGCATTGAAGCATCTGCTTCTTCTACTAAAGTGCAGGTAAAGAGTTTGAGCTTGCTTGTGTACAAATCAGAATGTTTAGATGGGGGATTTTGCTGGGGAGACGTTTCCAGCACAGGGAATGAGGAATATTGTGTTCTCATGTCATTGTGCTAATGAGGAATAAGAAAACAAAACAAATCTGATTGCACCCATTGTCAGAGCTTGTAGTTCTTTCAGTCATTGGGGTCAACTTTGCTGTTGAGTGCATGATGAGGCCCTTATTAAACGTAGTCTCTTAACCTATGGGTGAAGAGAAGTGATGATCTGAATGAAATGACCATTAAGAGCAGTAGATCCCCAGGGCAAGATGCTGCACTAATAGGCTTTTGTTTGTTGATGTCATTTTGAGGGGTAATAAACTCTGTTTTGTAAGTATGATAATCCATTAAAAATGTTTACAGCTTGACAAATAAGGGTTGGATCTTTTAAAACAGTAAAATAAAATTAAACAAATTATAATTAAAAAAAAAAAAGTCTTGAGATGTGAAGCTTGCTGCAATTAATCTTTGACTTCCTGGATTTCTCAGGCTGGGTGGTCTGATCCACAATGTCAGTGTGACATCTGTCCTTCATGAAGGCATAAACTGGAGACCTAAGGGCTGAAAGTAGCCTTCCTTCCGTGGGTGCTTGAAACAGAAGAGAAGGAAAATGAGCACAGAGTGCATTAGCTGGCTGTGGGAGCTAAACTAAATGGGTAAAAGTTTGAAGTGGGGTTGATCTAATGTAGATATTTTGCAGCATTTGGTCACTGAAATTTTCCATGTGTAAATCATAGTTGCTGTATTTTGAATGTCTTTGTATACGATTTGCTACGTGTTCATGCACTGATGATAATGCCAAGCTCTCAAAAATATTTGTATGGGAGCAGAGGTGTCATGCAGACGTGACTGAGTGCTGGTCTCTGTTACTTTTAGGTGACAGACTTTTTGGGTTTTATCTTGGATTTGTAATGAAATAAATACTATGCAATCAGACACTGCATGTGCCAATTTACCATTCCAACTCTAGCAACTTTTGTGCCAGGTGAAGTCCGAGTAAATCCTGATTTCACACTCTTCCTGGCAGCTCCACAGCCTCGTTGGCACACCAAAAAACAGTAGCAAGTACATTTTTCCAGCTACATGCAGCTCCTGGCCAGCCAGCTGGCCAAACAGGTAACATCAGATCAGGCCAAGTTCATGCTGTCTATTGCTCTGCTAGAGAAGTGGATAAAGCAGATAAAGAAAAAAACAGTGCTCCGATCAGTCTTCAGATATGCAACTGGCCACAGTTGTTCTCTGATCTCCTGAAAATGGGATTTGCACGTGGTTTGTTTTGCTTGACATCCCTTCGTACCAAAAGCAGTGTCTTCAAGAACCACCTTTCATCCGTCGATGGTGTTGGCAGCATTGGTGTGGGGTTTCTCGGAGTCACTGTCAGGAGTTCTCTCACAAGCTGTGTGTTCGACTTCATACAGAAAGTCATTTTGCTAACAAAGGCTGAGTAGATGGTTGAGAATTTCTGAAAATGTTGATGCCAGTAGATTTCCAAAGCTGTTCTGGGAAATGGAGTGGTTGGGACTGAATTTATCTGGAAGAGTTTTGTCTCCCTAATTGGAATCAGTGGTGAAGTTTTAGGGGAAGGGAAGTGTCTCGGCCAGCCAGCTGTCAACTGTGGATGAAGTCAGGTTCAAGTCGTCCTCCTTTTGCAGAGGAGCATTGCAGTAACTAATCCCATTTAGGAAGGAGACCCAGACCATCAGAACCTGTGCTCAGTTACTCATCTTGGAAGTGGTGGTGTTCTGGTAGAAAGGCTCTTACTGTCTTGTTGATGAAAGTGTTTTCTTGAGATGGGACTCTTGGAGCAGTAACTTGAAGTGAGTTTCATGCTGTTCCTGGGAGCACCCTGGGCACTCATTCCTGAATTTTTATGGTCATTTCCTGGACTTTAAGTTTCATTTTCTGTGTGGAATGAAAATGTTCTGGTTTCATTCTGACACTTTGAGAAAAAATCCCTTTTTTTTTTTTTCTTTTTTCTTTTTATTTTTAATAAAGTGGATTTAAAAAAGAAAAAATAAATCATGTTCATAGAATCATAGAATGCCTTTGGTTAGAAGGATCATTGCCATGGGCTGGTTGCCAACCACCACATCAAGCTGCTCAGTGCCCATCCAGCTTGGCCTTGAATGCCTTCAGTGATGGATACCCACAGTGTCCCTGGGCAACTTTTCCAGCACCTCACCACCCTGAGTAAAAAATTTCTTCCTAACAACTAACCTAAACCTCCCCTCCTTTAGTTTAAAGCCATTCCCCCTTGTCCTATCACTATCTGACAGTCTAAAGTGTTGGTGACTCAATGTTAATCAATTCTGTTACTGTAATAAAAGCTGCTGCACTTCTTTTTCATTGGTATTTTGAAATGTTGCTGGTTTGAAAGTGCACAGTAGACACGAGTTAACCTTACTGCAATGCACAATTTAGAATCTCAGATTTGAATGTCAGGGAGATTCATGTCCCAGCAGCAATAAGCCTCTTTCCTATGCAGATGCAGCACTGACTTGTTTTAGCCCTGATGCTGTAATGTGTTAAGCATCTTCTTGTTGGCCTGACTTTAGAACTGAGTAGAACTCCATCTGAGAAATTTGCAGTGACGTATTTTGCCGCTGCAAATCCTTTTTTTATGCCTCATATGGAAGAATGGGTCAAAGCCATGCTCTTCATTGCTAGAAGTGAGCAGAATGTCTCAGAGAATAACTGTGGAGTGATTTGTAGATTTTGATGTATTTTGCAGAATGTTTTTCAATGTTGCAACAGTATTCTTGGATCTGCCACCATTGTTATGAAACAGGAAAAATTCTTCAGCATCTCACAGAAAGGAAGTTGAAATAAATCAAAGTTTTCTGCTCAGAACCTTATGAATAGAGCCTTAAAACAAACATACAAACAGGCTGTAATGAGTTAGAATTGTCCTCCTTTGGAGATTTCTCTGAAAGTCCACGACCATCCATCATGTCTGAAGCATGATTTGGGAACGAAGATGTTCTGTTTTGAAAACTTGGGTCCAGGTAAAATTGAGGAAAGCAGCGTGTGCCTAATTGACTAACAGTAGAAGTGAGGGTGAATGATTAACACAAAGTTTTTTTTTTTCTTTCTTCCCTCCCCCCCCCGTAATAACAAAGAACATTCTGTTTAGGAGAAAAGGTACGGCATCTAGGCATGCCAGAACATCCCTGTGCTTTCATTCTTGTGTAAAATCAAGTTTGGAGGAGGATTAGTAGCCATGTGGGACAATATGAAAAAGGAAAAGAAATGCTATCCCTTTTATTAGAAAAACAATGGAGTAAGTAAAAAAAAAAATAAAAATTAAAAAAGTCCTATTTGAGAATCATAGAACGGCCTGGGTTGCAAAGGAGCACGATGCTCATCCAGTTCCAACCCCCTGCTGTGTGCAGGTCACCAACCAGCAGCCCACCCTGCCCAGAGCCACATCCAGCCTGGCCTTGAAAGCCTGCAGGGATGGGGCATCCACAGCCTCCTTGGGCAGCCTGTTCCAGTGCCTCACTGCCCTCTGGGTGAAAAAAGAAGTTCCAGGATTGTTCTTATACTAAAACAAGCTTATTTAGTTGCTATAAGCTTAAATGGGCTATGGACTCTTGAACTGTAACAGCACTGAATAAGAAGATGATGAGTTCTGCTTTTCTGACTTCAAATGGAGCCATTGTGTGTAGGAGGAACTGCCACCAGGCAGACATCGTGTGCTTGAAAGGCTGCACTGCAAATCATGGTCAAAGCAGCTTTTGCGTAATGCTCACAGAAGTGACTTTGATAACTGGCCCCTGTAAAGTAAAACTTCGGAAAAAATGACTTTCAGTATTTTTGTGAGGACAGAAGCCTGGCTTAATGCATGTACAGCTCTGCTGCTCACGCTTTGAGTTTAATTTATGAGTGATAAGGACCACTTTGTCTTTCTACTTCTTGCAACGCATGTTTTCCTACGTGTCTTCACTCCATTTCCTCCTGTAGTTTGTTCTGCCTTGTTATCCCGGGTGTCACAGCACCAGCAGGTGGTAAGAGCTGCTAAGAGCTGCACTCTCCGCTTTTCCAACCAGAAGGCGCCTCCAGTGTCACTGAGGTTTCCACAAGGCTTGTTTTAAACTTGTTTTCTTTTTCAGAGCTGCTTTTTTTTTCCTCCAGAATACACCATATTTTCTTTGTCAGCCTTTCAAATCAAGAAGTTTACGAGAAGCTCAGCTAGCTCTCAGCAACCCTCAAGAGATGTGATGGAGCCCTATTATACGATCTGCAGACTGTAGCTCTTCACACTACTAACGAGTTGGTGTAGCACATCTCACCACTGAAGCCAATATCGTATGCCTCAGCCTTGGAGCTCCGTGAGCTCCTCTGGCATCAGCAGGGCTGGAGTGAGATGGGTTGCAGGCTGTGAGTCAATCAGCTGCTTAAAACGTAATGCTGCTTTCCCAATAAAACCAAGACTGGTGGGTGACACAAAGGGAAATGCCCAATCTGGTCTTTGCTCTTTTATTTTTTTTTTTCCTCTGTGAAAGCAACCATGATCTGTGCAACTTCTTTTAGATTTAAACAGGGTTGGTGAATGTAGAGCTGGTTGGGGTAAGAGAGTTGGAAGACAAGTCTAGCTCTTTTTGATTCAAATTTAAGACAATGGTATCTTAGCTTTTTTTCTGAAGTACACATGCACACATCTGTGTGCACCAGGGCAAAAAGAAAACAAGATGAACCCACCAATCAATGAGCTTCTACGTTGAAGAGGATCTCCTCTTCCTGGTAAGTTATTTGATTTTCTGCATTTGATATTTGAGCAGCATGTAAGAGGAAGCTGCAGAACAGTGTTGATTTACAAATGAATCTACATATTACTCAATAGAATAAATAAAGACTCCAGTTTCCATATCTATACACCAGATTCACTCATTGCTTTCCTCATCTGTGAGGGGGGCACCAAGACCAAAAGCGTAACAGTTCTTTTTTCTTTTCTAGTCTGAGGAGCAACATAAAAGAAGAAGCTTTATGATAGGAGAAATTTCTGTTCTGCTTTTACCTGTTCTGCATTGAATGACATTAAGGATGCACTCTTCATGCTTGTGTTTTTATGTGAAGCAAGAATTAAGTATATCTAATGAATGTATGTGACTCAGAAATTTATACTGTTACAAGAGTAAAGGAATAATCGTACCTTTAACACATCTAATTGTGCAATCCTTCATCCACAAGACTTGATCTGATATTTCCAGGTTTGGGATGGGAGATAACAATTAGCTGCAGGACAATTAGATGAGCATCCTGCTGCTCCTCTAAGCATGTAAATCCATCTCATAGGCACTGCAGTTTATCTTTGTTCTCACCCAGCTCACTGCCAACTTGCCTTGGTTTACACCAAAGCTCTGCAACTTAAATTTGCTACCAGTGGTTAAACTTCTGCTCATGCGTTCATCCCTGACAACACTACTGAAGCCAGCAACTGCTTCATGGCTATGCTGTAGTCATTTTCACACTGTAGGTGTTCCTGTTTCTTATCTTGTGTGTCTGATTCAGCAGGTGAACTTGGAGATTGCTTCAGCCTGCTTGGGAAGAAGGTCGGGTGAGAGTGTCCCTGTTCCACCTCGTTACCTCCACACCATTCCCTGGCTGGCTGCCTCCAAAGAGAGCTGGGAGGTGGGCAGCTGGTAATTACTGAGTGCAGTGGGAGCTTTGACTCAAAGGTTCCCATCCTTGATTGGGATCTGATGGAGCAGGGTATGTCTGTGAGGCTCCTTCCCTTTAATGGGTTGGCTGTCAACTTTGGGTTGAAAAACATAGCACTACCTGTTGTGTTCTGGGTTTTGTGTGAGACTGAATTCACCTGTGTTGGTGCTTTCTGGAGATGAGCATCTCTTTCCAGTTCATAATTAAACACAGGATTGTTTTCAGGCCTCATCTCTCTCCTAGCTATTTTTAATATCCGATTTACTGATTGCTGTTCTACATACTGACTTCGTCCTGCAAAGCCTTATGGGAGACCTCTTCTGTGGTTTTGATAATTGGAATGTTTGCATTTCTCAATAATCTCAGATTGACTGGGCATGGGATCAAGAACCTGTCCTTATTTACTTTTTACTTTGAAGTCTTTCATTCCAAGTGTGAATGTTTTCACCTCAGCTGCAGCTAGAGACATGAACAGACTTAGAGGTAAACAAAGTGTTGATGTAGATGAAATTGAAAGAGTATAAATAAAGTAGAAGTGGAATTTAAAGTCGTATTTCTCAGCCTGCTGAGAAATTGGGTCTTACAATCTCAAAGCAGTATGTCCAGATCTTGAAAGCATTTGGCTTTGTGATGCCCATGTAAGGTAGGATTGCCACTGCAATTTTCCAAATGAGAGAAGGTGGTATGAGAGGAAATCACAAAGAATTGCTGATGGGGGGAGAATGCTGAACATGTATCTTTAGTACCTTTATCTCTAAATTATTAATTTTAAAAGTAGAGCCTCTATGTAAGGTGGAAGAGCGATAAATTGGTAAATAAAGCTACATCTTGTGCTATTAATCTTTTTCAGCTAAAATTTTCTACATTTCCTATAGTTTTATCCCCTCAATACTACTTATATTTCTATTTTTTTGCACCATAATGTTGTTGTTGGCAATTGAGATATTACTAAATTGATGGCAAACTGTGCTTAAGAAGAGGGACATGATGGAGGCCGACATTACAATTCCATCTATTTCAACCCTTGTAAAGGGGTGTGAAAGATTTGCCTTTGGTCTTTTGCTGTGAAGTGAGGTATTCTTATGTGACCTTGATGGCAGACACTAGGTTATGTGCATCTGGGTCAGAGCTAGCATATTTGCCCAAGCAGGCTTACTCATAAATCCTGCCTGAATTTATGAAGGCACCAGAGACTGCGCTATTCCAAAAACAATGTGCCACAAACTTAGTACCGGATGCTCACTCACATGAAAACAATGGTTTAAATGCTGAACAAAAACTCATAACGACATCCAACGCTCCCCATTTGTGGGCTGACCGAAGCCCCAGCTGCATTTGTGAGTGATTTCCCTGATTTTGATGGCCCAGAGGGCTCTGCTCCAGCTGCATGTCTGGGAGTGAAGTGGCTCAGGCTGCTGCAGGACCGATGAGGAGGAGGAAGAAGCGAACCCAGCTTGGAGCACCAGGGAATGTGGAGGAAGTGACTGTGTGCTGTGTTGGAGGGCGTAATTTCACCCAGGAGGAGTTGGCTGAAGCCCTGCGAGTATGATTTGGCTGTGGGCCATGCAGAAGCTAAGGAATGACCTTAAATAGTAGTCAAACTCGTGGTAGCGTGAGCTGCCTGTGCTGCAGCTGGGGACATCCCTGCTTGCTGACTCATGGCTGCGGGGTGAGATCTGGCCATGCTCGCTCCGTGTGGGAGACGTGCGCTGCGTTACTCATCACCATTTGGGATGGGATGTTGTAAGGTGTCTGCAGGCACGCAGCAACTTACATGTCCTAATTTCCCTTGCGTCACAGCAGGGTGTCTGTGCTCCCATGGAACAGAGGCTGCAAGCTCCGGCGCATGCCACATTTTCCTCAAATCTGGGTTACTGTGCTGCTCGTCCCTAATCTGCAGCATGGATGGTGTTTTACCATGCTAACTTGGAAGCTTCTTGGTAGCAGCAGGCCAGGACTGTCTGTGATGGACAGAAGCTGGTTGTGTCCCTGTGCAAACACACCAAAGAAAAAGCAAAATGCTGCACAAGAGCAAGGATCATAGAATGGCCTGAGTTACAAAGGAGCACAGTGCTCATCCAGTTCCAACCCCCTGCTATGTGCAGGTCGCCAACCAGCAGCCCAGGCTGCCCAGAGCCACATCCAGCCTGGCCTTGAAAGCCTGCAGGGATGGGGCACCCACAGCCTCCTTGGGCAACCTGTTCCAGTGCCTCACCACCCTCTGGCTGAAAAACTTCCTCCTAATATCCAGCCTAAACCTCCCCTGTATCAGTTTAAAACCATTCCCCCTTGTCCTATCAATAGGAGGATGAGGAATGACATGTGAGCATCAGTGTTAGTGAGGAAAGGTGGGGACAGGTCCCTTGAGTCCTTAGAGGACTCATGCTGGAGAAGCAGAATATTTCCTAATAGGAACAGTAGGGGACTCACGGTGGAGAAACCTAAATTGGACTGAAATCTGCTGCTGAATGCATATATTTGTATGTTTTATTGAATAGGGTGAAGGCTGAAATGAGATTGTGCAGCAAGGCAGTTTAGATGATGCTCTTAGGATCCTGATTTAGTGCAGGTTCCAGGTCTTTCACACCTGGACACATTCATTTAGGACTAATGTGTCAATTTTACTGATCCCCACTAGCACGTTTTACGAAGATACTTTTTGTGTTTTCTTAGCCTCCTAACACCTTACCAAAGGCTGAAGGATGCAATACCTCAGAACAGCTGGCTCTGCCCCCGGATTTGGCATCCACTGCTCCTCTTGAAGCCCAGGAGACCCGAGAGGAGTGCTGGAGGTACAACACAGCTGGAAGCTCGGTGAGCACAATTTAAGAACACTTACTAATTTGAGACAGGAATGTAATGTTACCTTGGGCTAATTGTTCTGATATTAATCATCTGAATCCATCACCTGCCTAGGTAATTACCATAGCAATCGCAAAACAAACAATTGCAGTGTTAAAGTTATCAAGGCAACCTAAGGAAATAAAGACCCGAGTTGGAGTTTTGGAGAGTGTTTAAGATTGTGCATATGTGATGTCTTGAAGAAAAAAATGAGCTTATTGCCTGTCTGGGGGTCTTCTGTGCCTAAGCTGTCCAATTTCAGTGCTGTTCAGTGGCTGTTTGGTGGTGTTCAGCCCTTTAGGCTGGTTGAGGAATATCCTCTATTGAAAAAGTCACACTGTGGCCAGCTGAACTGCATGAAATCATCATTTGGATTGAAGTAAAAAGCAGTAAACATGATTAAATGGATATTAAAAGGAGTCTGAGGGAAGGAAAAAGGCACAGGCACCCATATATCTCATTACGGGGTATATGTATCAACGAAGCCAGAAAAGCAGCTGTTGGAATTGTCAGCAAAAAGCTCTTAAGTCATGATGTCTTTCTATGAAAATGTGCAGTTAGCATCTTGCTGTGATAGTATCAGCAACAATTTTGAGCTTTAGCCATTCTCTGGAGTTCAAGCTCCATGCAAACCAGCTGAACTCTGTCTGTCCCTGTTGAGGGGGGATACTAGAAACTTAGACTGGCTCTTCTGCTGCAGTGTGGAAGAATCAAAGAGTTCATGGTTCAGGAATGCTGCTAAGAAACCACAACAAGGGACTATGAACAATTGGAGATCCAGCTTCCCTATGGAGAAAGGTGGGGGTGACCCACAACAGAACTGCTCCAGGATTTGACTCATCTGCCCCAGGAGCTGTAAAAGCAGCACGTAATATTGCTTGTTACAGAGAACATGGAAATTCCAGGTGGCACCTGTAATAGGCTGGGGCAGGTTTGGCCCCTCCAGCCTTCCCTGGTATTTGCAAGCTGTGCTGAGTGATGCACATGTGTGCTGCATTTGGTGCAGGGTGGGCACTGGATAAATTAGTGGCTCCAAGGTAACACAACTGTGTGCCACAGGTGTGCAGTTTTGCAAAGAACAGATCTCCAAATTGTCTGTGTTTGGGGAGGTGATAGAAAAACACCAAAGAAACCAAGCTTCCAATGTTTAAAGGAGGCCTACAGGAAAGACTGGGAATGTCTCTTTATCAAGGAGTATAGGATAGGACAAAGGGTAATGGCTCTAAATTGAAAGAGAGTAAGTTTAGATTAGATCTCAGGAAAAAATTCTTCACTCAGAGATTGATGAGGCCCCAGCACTGCTGCCCAAAGCTGTGGGTGCCCTTCCCTGGATGTGCCCAAGGCCATAGATGAGCCTGGATTCAGCCTGAGCTGGGGACTGTCCCTGCCCATGGCAGAAGTTGGATCTGGATGGGCTTTTTGTCCTTCCCAACCCATTCTATGGTTCTACAGTTTAAAAAAAAAATTAAAATTCCATCAGCACTGTTGGATACCAGCATAACCCATTCTGTAGTGGTGCCTCTTTGATCCTTCTTACAAAGCTGATGGATGGGGCTTTTTGCATATGAGAAGATATAAGCCATAAAAGGCAAGAGCAGAAGTATGTTCCTGGATCTGCAGCTCCTAGAAACATGTAGCCCTACACACTGATTACAATTTTTAACTTATTCCAGGCTTTTTCCAAATTGACCAGTGACGTTGCCCAAAGATGAGATGTTTGGTACATGTGTGCAAGCATATATATATAGATTGGAATCATGCTGTGAGCAAGTTTAAAATAAGAAAATACAGATGTTTATGAAAAACGGGAATGCTGTAAGTTCTCCACTACGTTGTCAGATAAAGGGCAGACCTAACAACATAAGGAACAATATAAAAAGATTTCAGAAGAAGGTATTTTCTAACAGCAGCCTCCGCTTCTTTGATTTTTCTGTTTGTCAGATGTTCCTAATAGTAAATTACAACGCAGCATCAAATGGCTGAGAGTTAATGAATGTGATCAGTAATTGTGATGTGACAAACACATGTTTATAAAGCGTGATGATTATTAACAGTTGCAGAATGTGTTGTGGAAATGGCCTGTACTGTTTTCAACACACTGGTGTTGTATGTGCCTACAAAGGACAGAATCTTTCGTCTGCATTGTAGAAGAAATTTGTCACTGGGACCAAATGCTGTCTCGGGCTATAAAATGGCAAAATCTTGTTTTGTGGACTGTTGTGTTTACATCATAGCTTTTCAAAAGCTCTGACAGCGTTCTTTTCATACCCACTCTTCAGCTAGCATACCAAACAGCCTTGTATGCATCGCAGCAGCAGCTCTGTATCTGCACAGCTTCTTTGAGGCTGATAACCCTGCTGACTTCCCGTCTGTAAAAGAAAACACGCAGGAGGTTGTTGCTCCTATTAAAGAAGTCGTGTTGTCTAGCTTTACAGTTTCACATGGCTATATATCTAGACCCGAGGTCCTAAAAGCCTGACTCCCCTGAAGGAATGCGTACTGCACATACTTGATTGCCTGACTCATAAGACTGGTGCCAGGGCTTTGGCTTTTCATTTCTATTTATTCACCACGGGAAACCTAAAGTACAAATAGACTGGATGAAAGCCTGGCTCCACTGAAGTCAAGGACAAAATTCTCATTGATTTCTGTAGGCAGAGAAGTTCACTTCTGTGCTTTTGGTTGTTCTTTACTGTTTCTGGCTTAGGGTTAAAGTGACATTTGAAAAGGCTCTGTTACCCCTAGTGATGATGAATGCCAACATCGTTCCCACATACGTGTATAAGAAGCATCTCTTTCTATCCCGAAGTGCTTGTAGCTTATGAAGTAAGACAGACTTGAAGAAGAGCTCAGTAAAAAGTTGTTCGTGAAACGCACACACAGACTTTGGGTCTGTTTAAATCTTCCCTACACCAGGATATGGGGAAAGGAAAACAGGGAGGCATGGCTGACCTGCACGTTGGTTAGCTTTAGCAGCACACAGCTCTGGTAAGGAGCCTTCATGTGGTGCTTCTTGTGCCTTCCTCTCCTACATCATGCCCAGACATCTCAGATTTTGGTGGTTCTTTCAGTTGCTACAATGGCCTCTTGGTGGTGTAAGCTGCTCTGCACTTCTGTTACTGTCATTTCTGCTGGGGGTACAACTTTTTTGTCACTTTTCTAGAGCAGTGAGAACAATTTTATCAAGTTTATGCTACTGTTAGGGAGCAGGACTTGACTGCTGCCTCATTAACACCTTACAAGAGCTCACCACCTTTTTGTCTGCAGTGTCAAGTGCAAATTCTGGTAAATCTTTGCTGAAGCACATGCATTTCTGCTAACATACAATTTCAAGGCAAAAAAAAAATAAAAAAAAATTAAAGTGTTCCGTATCTCAGCTGAGAAATCCACTGTTTTAAAAAAAAAAAAAGTACCAACAGCTCCCCAGTGCCCAATTAATCATTTGCTTTTAACAACAGACTCACAGGCAGACACAAAAGTGGAACAGGAAAGCAGGAGAAAAGAAACGCTCCTTTGTCTCGTGGTTGAACTGGTTGCCCTTGCTGGGACACAAGCAGTTCATCTGGGCAGAGAAACCCACTGGCCCACTTGGCATCCTGGGGCTCTTGGCACACGTTAAACAGGTCGGTAGGTGGTCTGGCACGGAGCTCTGGACGTGCTTTCTCACAAGGTTTCTTGCTTCGCAGGGGGAAAAACAGTTCAACGGAAAGATCTTTTCTTCCGGGTTCATCGATGGCTTCGTGGCAGTTAGGGAGCGGTGTTCAGTGTGTTGCTGAACGCGGAAAATTCTTTGATTCTCTGAGGTGCTACAGTTAATTCTGGTGATACAGTCTTATTTGGACATAAGGAAATCTGTTTGTTCTGTCCCAGTGCTTTACACAGCAGTTTTGGTAGAGGAACCGTGGATTTAGAGATGGCTGACATTACTGGATGAAATAAAACTGCTGGAGATGTTAGGAAGGCTGACCAAGAATCACTGTGCTCCTCTCTGCCTGGATATCTGTTTTGGCTCTGAGGACTGTGAAACATCTTTTTTGCTCACCCCAAATCTTTGAAGGAGATGATCAGGATGACAGTTAGTCTTACTAATTGTTATTATATAATTGCTGCAGGAATAGATTAATTCTTATATAAATTATGCCTGATTTACACTCAACTCTTAGAAGAACTTTTGGTTTCAAGTAGGGACGTAGGTAGAAAATAGGAGGAAGCCAGTAGAAAATTCAGGATGTGTTGGACAAATTTGAGACAGACATATTTTCTATCAGCCTGATGTTTTTCAGCCCTTCTTTTTTGCACAGTTTGTTCCTATAGCAGCTGACCATTACCTGAAAGGTAACAATTTTCTTCTATGATCTTTCACTTATGGGCATTGAGGGGACATTGGGCCATGACTGAGGCAGTGTCCATGATACGTTATTGGAGCTGATAGTTACAGCCTCAGCAGTGTCATCAGCTGGATCAGCAAAACTGACCCTACAAGGAAGATGTGAAGTTTTATGTCTTTCACTGGAGTTTAATCTGTCATAATCTTACTCTTATTTCTTCTCAGTGGTTTGAACTTTTACTAGTAGTAAAGACTTGTAGTAAAGACAGATTATCCATGCTGATGACCTCAGGAGTGGAAAACTCCTTCAGCAAATGCAATTGTATTCCATTTAAGATTATTTTTGCTTTTAAATATGTGAATTCACTTCTATTGCTGCTTGATATAAAGAGCATTAACATGCACAGCTACATTTTTTTTCTTTTGAAAGGCCTTTAAGGAAGAGCTGCAGAGTTACTGCCCTCCCTCTCTTTATTCACCAACCACTCAATTCTTTTTTGTGGACTGACTTCATATGGATTGTTCCTCTCAGTTGTAACGTGGCCCATGCTTACGGCCTTTCTCAGTGCATGAGTGAGGTGATGTTGTTTCCTTTCTTCCTTTTGAGATAACTGCTCTCCCTATCCCTGCAAACTGAACTGCTCTGTGAAAGAGAGGTCATGTTTTCCTGCTGTGCTTTTGAATGCAAATGACAGTCACCAGCATCATTTCTGCGGAGGTCAGCTTGAGGAAGGAGAGGTTCTGTGATGCTGAGGATGCCAGTTAATGTGGTTTGCAGGAAGTACAGGGAAAAAGAGTGTATTTCAGGTGGGCCCTATTTAGATTTAGGGGAAAATGTTGTTAAGTCCTATTAAAATGATTATACTTCTGGACATGTGAAGAAACAGAGCTTTAAATACCAAGAGAATGTTATGGGAAAAAATGTGAAGGACTACAAAGGGACCTTTTGAAACTGTTGATGATGCCCAAATGGTGACAACATCCCAATTTCATCTCCTTTAAATGTATCTAGGCCTTAGTTGTTTTGTGTCTTCAGTGAAGGCAATAACTTGTCTACTTCTCAAGAAGCATTGAGTCTACACACACTCCTCTCAGAAGCTCTCAGATGAGTGGGAAGTGCAGGTAAGGGAATGATAAAATATGGAGAGCAGCTTTTAATCCAGATATTGCTCTCTCTTCCAAATCAAGAACTAAATGTGCTATGCAACAAGCTGAAGAACATTTGAAATTAGAAACTCTTTTAATAGAAGGGAACGCAGCAATTCAGTTGGTGCTCCACTCTCCAGAACAGTTGTCTCCATGAAATCTCAACACCCAGGCATTGCCAACACTATTTAATTATTGGAGATTTTGACAGCTCCATCAGCAAACAAGAAGTCAAGTCAGATAAATATTTTTAGAAGTTCCCACATCCTTTCCAGCCACATGTGCCCATCCCGTTGGTCTGGATTGTCCTCCTGAACCATAAAATGTTTGCATCTGCTTCCCATTACTGTCCTTCATTGTGAATTCTGTAATGTCAGCAGTGTTTCTGCCCTACTGGTTTTTGTACAAGTAGATAACACTTTCTTCCTTAAGAATTTGTTCCTAAGGAGAAAAAAAGTAGTTCTTTTCCAAACAGTTGTCAAGAACTCCTAAGCCTTCTGGAGCATCGCACAAAAGCAACTTAATCCTGCTCTCTGCAAATGTCGTGTTGCCTTGATGTCTCTTAACAGGAATTTAAATTGTTGCTACAACATGAGCAACAATCACACCCCGTGTCATTGCCGCGTGCCACGAATCACATGCAGAGAGCTGTCGGGAGTAACAATAACACATCAAGGATGAAATGGCTTAAGTCTTGTGTGAGAGATAGTGTCATCGTTACAGATTGCTCGCTGTTTTTTTTCTTTGTGCTTCTACTGGATGCTTTGAGACTGAATTGGGTCATGGATCTGTAGGGGGGTGGAATTTGCTGTGTAAAGGGAAAAAACAAAGTTTAGTGTAGCTAGGGCTTGGTGCTTTCATAAGGATGTACTGAAAGTAGTTTTGCAGTGTGTCCTATCCTACAGCTGCAGTGTAGAGAAAAAGGGATTGTTACTGCTGTGCTGCTGGGCAGAACAGTGAACAAACTAGCTCAAGATTTGCCTGCAGGCATTAACTACTCCATTAAAGTTTATTTTCTTATTTTTTATTTATTTATTTTTTGCACTAAATCCTCCTAAGAACATTCATCTGTGCATGTTCTTGCAGTTTCAGCTCATCTGCTTCTAAACTGGATTAAGGTAAGCCTTACATTGGCTACACAGGCAGGAGCAGACAATTGCACATTGCATAGCATGAGCTCTCAGCTGGTCAGATGTACAGCAGCTCAGTATTAAAATGGCATTAGCATCCCAAATGCTGCTGAGAAACATGTAGCAGCTTGGGTTTAGTACTGTGCTGTCACAGATGTAATCTGCAGGCTTGCTACCTGCCTGCATGTATTGCAGGTAGAGGGGATGTGCAGTTCAGTTGCTTGTGCCCTTTAAACCTAGTACAGAACAAGAGAAAGTAACCAATTAGTTTATAGTAGCACTTGTAGACTCTTCCTCCCTCAAGGCAGGAGGCCCCAACTCTTCCTTTGTTCAGAATGGTCGGTATCTCACTTCCAAACTCTCTGCAGGTTTCTTCTTTGTCTCTCTGTGCTCTTCTCATTTAGAAAGGGGTGTAATGGAGAAGCTTTCTGTCTCCAAGATGTTGCACACCTCGCCTGGTTATGTGTTTGATGATGAACACGATCTCTTACAGTTAGTTGGTGAAGTGCAGACCTAGCTAAGTGGCTTTGCTTGATTGTTAAGTTTATCTGGAGGTTCAGATGTTGTTCAGGAGAGTAGCGGTGGTTTTGTGTGTAGTTGTACAACACTGCTGAGCTCTTCACCTTTCTGTGGAGGTTATAGGCAAAGCCTGGTTTCATGCAGTTTAAAATAGCTTTATGAGGCAAAGACTAAAAATACCAGGGCTCGATTTAAGTTTAAAACAGATCAACTGTGCTAAAAAACAGCAAGAAGAAAAATCATTCCAAGATTCCAAGCCTCCTTTTTTTTTTTTTTTTTTTTTTTTTTTTTTGTCTTTTATAAACTTACAAACTTTATTTTTAGCTTTTTGAAATATTTGTCAGTTTATCTGCTCAGCCTGCCTGGTTCCAGTTGGATGTTTGAGGAGCGGAAGCCCTGATGTTAGTAAAGCTCTACATGTTTGTGAATCTAGCAACTATGCTGAGCAAAAGAACCAAATCTGATAAAAATACAGGCAATTCAGATATTACACATACATGAAAATTCAGCTGTTATCCCCACGGTTGGTTGCGGCCTGCTGGTGAGTGAATACACGCACTGACAGCTCAGTCAGGCTGCACAGGTCTTAAATAGGAGTAGAACACGATATCTTAGGCTTGGTAGGAGTATTGTGGCAGGGAAGGGCGAAGGGGAAATTTCAGAGGCAAAGGACACAAATCAATAAGAATTCATTCTGTTCCACTGCTTCTAGAACGACTTGTTTTGTAAGCAGCACAGTTGTGAACTGGGTTGGATATATTTGGGAAGGGTAAGATACAAGGCAGACTCAAGTCCTGGTTCTTATTTGAAATACAGCTTGGTCATACCAAACTGATGGCATAAGAAGGCTTTAATAAAATCATAAATTTCATTTGCTCTCCCTCCAGGGCAGGCAACTCACTGTGCACGTTAATGTTATTTGGAGCCTTCAGTTTATATGGCAGTGTTTTATTCCCTTCCTGTGCAAGGAAGGAGATTTGTTTGTATAATTTCACTCCTGTTAGCATGTAAAAATAGGGTGAGAAGAACCAAATGTTCATCTTTAGGTGATGACGAGGTGTTCACAGGCACGAGGTGATGGTAAGAGAGCTACCAGCATCAGACGAAGGTGACCTTCACCATGAGACATTGTGAAAACCTCTTATTGATGCATTTTTGGCACAGTTATGCTTTGCCAGCAATAATTTCAAATGGTTCACAATTAGATATGATGCTCTTGTATCTCTACACCTCCTTTAACTACATGATGTGTAGTCATATGCTACAGGCATTGACTCAGCAACGTTGAGTCTTAAGTTGATGAACTTTGAGTACTTATTTGTCCTCCATGAATTTGAAGTTGGATTAGAATGTGTTGTTTTCTGAATATGGGTGAATTCAGCATACAGTGTGAATTTGCCTGCAGTTCAGAATGATACCTTATGGCAGGATTTGGGGTATCACAGAGGTGCTGTAACTTTCTTTTGGCTTTTGGGAATATCTTTTTTGTGTTCATCTCTGGGTGTACATTTTGTGACTCCTGTTTGTCTTTCCAGTCAGGGTTAAAATCTCTGAGCATTTCTCTAACAAGCACCTGGTAAAGCCCTCTGAGGTATTAATCAGCCAAGAAAACTTTCATTTGGTGTCTTTCATCTGAAGAGCATCTTTGAAGCCCATTCCCATTTCTATTCTAAATGCTGCTTTCCTAGTGGTCTTCACACAGAAAGCTCTTTCAATTAGAGAAGAAAATCCTCTGGAATTAATTTTCACTTCTGTACTGTCATTTCCAATAATCAAACGGGACTTTGAGTCAGCAGCTTGTGAGCATCAGTCTGTTGGTGGACCTAACCCTAGAGCCTCGGCCAAGGTAACGAGTGTCAGTGAAGGACAACCAACTTACTGCAGAACACAGCTGAATTTTTGCAGCTATATCCTCTGAGAGTGAGAGCCCTACTGAATATTTAAGCCTTCCCTCTACAGCTCTTTTATTTAATTTCTTTATTTTATTTATTTGTTATTTTTACATGTGGATCCCATTCGTTTTCAGTGGTGACTTTGTGACATCAGTCCTGTGACAGTGCATGTCCCTGGGAGGGACAATGTGGCAGTGGCTGTAGAAGAAGGTGCTGGGGTCAGGCAGGCAAGCAGGCTTCATGCACTCTTACAGATCATTCATTGTAGCTTGTTGAGTTAGAGAAGCACAATAAGCACACAAAGTGCCTTCATTTCTGTGCTCTGAGGAAAGCTTTCTTCACTCATGGAAGACTGAGTGGAAAAGGAAACCCAAGCCTCTGTAGCTGCTGCTTCTGGGATGAAATGGGAGGAGATCCAGTTCTAACTGGGCTTTGAAAAATGTTGACAGAGTGATTGCTCTGACCACTGAGGATTTCTGGGTTTGCAGAGGGCTTCAGTCTTCCATCAGAAGGGTCTGGGCTTCTGCAGAGCATTTAGTCCTGATTTCCACATATAACTGCAGCATGCAGCATCCTAGCATCATTTAAAAAATAATAATAATAAAAAGAAAAAGTAACTTTGTTCTAGAGAGAATTAAAAGAAAGAAGCTTTTCCTTTCCCTTAGAAAGTAACTGGTACTTGACCCTTAAAAAAAGCTCTGCGAAGGAGCAGTTCCCCAGCTGGTGGGAAGACTCACTGTGTGGGTTCATGTGTTTTGTTACAGAAACAAAACTCTGCTCTGCTACTGATGGCCCTCACAGCAGAATCTCTGAGCTGTTTTCAGCCTGAATGGGGGGAGAGAAAGGCTGCTGAAGACTGGTATGTAATGTTATTACACTGTTTTCTTGAGGGCTTGCAATTATAGATCATTGTGTCATCACAGGATAGCCTGGAGATCCTGTGCGATATAGGAAACCCTGGGCAGGTCTCTTGAAATAGTAAGGGTAGATAAAAATGACAAACTAATGAGATACAGCCAGCTTGTTACTTAGCATGACTTCACCAAAATCAGCTGTGCTGTATCACTGAAATCTTCCCTGGAACATTCAGGCTATATAATAGAAGCACAACATTCTCAGACTATAGGATGTCGTGTCCTTTTGAAATGCAAATCCAAGCTCAGACTTTTCTGGAGGGCCTTCCTATAAGCTGTCCATACACGAGGCATCAAATTGATTACCCTACTTTGAGATTAAGATCTGAGCCTTCGCATCTCCACGCAAATCAGAGCAGGGCTGGAAGACGTGAAGAACAGATCTGGAGAGTGCATGGCTCAGACTGCAGCACTGTGTGGGTACCCATAGGGTTTGAGAGAATTGCACGTCCATTTCATTTGCCTCTGTGCAGTGCTGTGTATCAAACTGGTATCGAAGCAATGATTCCCTCATCCTCCACGAGGCCGGAACACGCGTAGAGAAGCACTCTTTCACACTCTGTGCAGCTCTGGGGTGTCGCACTGGACTGAGTGTTTCCTGACTTTGATGCTCTCCATGCGGAGCCCATATTTGTTCATGTTTACACATCTTGGCAGGAAGGGAGTCGCTCTGTTTTGTATCCTCTTGGTTTCTTTGCAGTGGTTTTAAACACTACCGCGCGAATAACGAACTCAGCAGGTCTTCCAGCAGCCTGCATCCCACCGGGCAGAGCTCGTGTTTGGCAGCAGGAAGGAGCACAGATTGCTGATGTAAACCTCAGCCCTACAGCCTCGCCAGCATGCAGATATGTGGAAAGCTCCCATACCCTCCAAATAGGGATAGGAAAGCGATGGAGATACTGCGATAGATCATTCAGCTTGTTCCCTCCTCCTTCCTCCCACTTCAATCCACCTGGGCGTGCATTGTAAATCTTTTCACAGCAGCTGGGCATTGAGGAGTCATTCAAAAGCACCTGTTGCTGGATGTGCTGGAGCTGTGCGTCCAGACAGTAGAATCCTGCTGACCGCAGTGTAAGTGAATGTGTCATTAAATCCCAGGCTTGTGGTTGGGTTTTATGTAGTTGATGCTTTGATGCTGAATTTCATTCTGTTTTGAGCCTTTTTGGGGTTAACTGCTGAATGTCCTCTGTCAAATTTTGTCTTCAGCTGTGTTGCTTTTATTCAGTGCTTGTCTTGCTGCAAGCAGTGCTTTAAACCATTGTGTTATATGCAGAGGGCCCAGAAAGTCAGGCAGTTCCTGCCCTAAAAATTAGAAGAAATAAAGGACTCACAGGATTTCCGATGAGGAAACTTGGGCACAAAGACTGTTAAATGAGTTGTTGCTGTGGTGGGGGTAATCGGGGCATCTATTGCAAGGCTGTCTTTATGCTTCTGAATTTTGATCATTTGTAATATCTCTTAAAATGATTTTTTTTTTTTTTGAGTTAACAAGGAAAAGCAACAAAGAATCCAAAAGCAAACCTGAAAGGTGTAAAATTTATTATAAACTGAAGTTATAGCATGCTTTCCTCTGAAGGACTTTTCATCTACTGCATTTATTACTGCAGGGAGTAACAAGGAGTTACTGTCGTCTGAATGACTTCATAATGCAGGAGGGAAAGCTGGGAGTACAAGCAGCCACAAAAATTAATGGCTTATATTGGGGTGAAGCTTTCCTCCCTGCAAACAAGCAGCAAATGGTGCTCAGTTCGGTGCATTCCAGAACTGGCTTCCTCTTGGTGTTCTTTAGAACTAAGGGTCACGTTTCAAGCTGAAATCCAATGAGCTGAAATTTCATTTATGTTCAGGATCAATGAGGTTAAATGCAGTAAGCCAAAACTGTCTTTAAAAGGCAATTTTGTAGATTGATTTGGGCTGGAAGGGAACCTTCCCCTCATTCCAAAGTTTCCTTCAGTCTGTAAATAAACTCTGGGGGGAAAATAAAAAACAACCGAGCCCTGGGTCTAAAAGCCAAATCTAATGCCTGGGGTGCTCTGCACTTCTTAAGTACAGTATCTACCAGGGAAGATGAAACAGGTAGTGTGGATGTATGGTACTGTAACAAGGAAACAGGTGGTACTACAAGGGCCTAAAAGTAAACTGTGCAAAACCACATCTGCAGCTGATGAAAACTGGCTGAACTCTGTGCAAAGTTGAACCCTACTGCTTTACATTTTGTTTTGCAGAAGAACAGTTGAGGCACTCCAACACACTTGAGTGTGGATGGGTGGATGGAACAAAGTACAGTTTCATTCAGTTGCTGTAAATATTTATGAACATAGCCATCATTGGTGGGGAATGTGTTGTTGCTCAGCATTAATAAGATGGAATGAAAAGGACAAACGTGCCTGAGGCTCATGAGGCCAGATCTGGAGCCCATGAAATTTATATAAGCATCTGTTCCTCCTTAGATACCCTTCTGAAACTCCAGACAGGTAGGTAGATATCTGTGCAGAGTTATAGGCGCCTATACCTATAGGAGCCTTCAAGCTAGGATCTATTCCTTCATTGGTATTGATGTATTGAATTCTTAGAGGAAGTTCTTTGGTTCTTGTAGGCAGATGCATGGAGTCAGTAGTGAGTTCCTTCTGTGCTGGCTCTTCCATCCCTCAGCTTCATTCTTCCCTGTGCTTCTGGTCCCAGTGAGCACAACACTGATGAACCAGATTTCATGACGTTGGCTGCCTAGAGGGTCGTAGTCACTTGAGTGTGTAAATGTCTACAAGTTCAGGTTCTGATAGTTACTCTGAATCATTAGGAAAAATAATTCTTTAATTTATTGGAAGATTGGGAAAGGCAGGGTTTTTTGGTATATTTTTTGCCTCTTCTCACTTCTTCTCTTCTTTTTTTGAAGCTGAAGTAGGTTTTTTTTTCTGCTCTTTTTTTCTTCTCTTTTTTTTTCTTTTTTAACCAAAGACATCCATTCCAAACAAAAATCTCCCTTCATCCCTGATATCAAAGTGATGAAGAATTTGGTTTGGCTGAAGCATCCTCCTGAGTGCGGAGTGATCTGGCTTGTGGCTACATCACAGATTCTGCATGTGACATAATCTCTATTATTTAGTCCTTGTTCATGTCTTATCTGTAGCCACACAAACAGCAGTCTGGTTTTCAGGAAGAGGATATTGGAAAGGGGAAGAATTGCACTAAAGAGCAGTTGATTTTTTTTCAGGTTCGACTTTTAAACGTAGCCCAATCTTTTTTCAGAATGGATTATATTGTGGCTTTCTGTGCCACAAAGAACGAGATCTGCATCGTGCAATACTCACACTTTCTCCTTTATGGGACTATCTAGACAAGTATTTCCATCCTGCCCTGTACTGTTCCAATATGCTGATTACTTTACAGAAGAGAGGAAGTGCCACAGTAATCATAAGTAGATAAAGCTCCAGTCAAACATCTTTCTTCACTTTTAGTGCTAGCCTGACACCTTAGGGACCCGTTTTGTAGGCGAATCCATTTGTCAGAGTTCTGGCTAACACCTCCACACAGCCAGATGTGCTCAGCTTGTTGGCTTGCTGTCCTGTGGCTTCCGACCTTAATCCCTGCAGCATCACTTGGGAAAGAATGCCTTCCCCCTTTGCCTTTTGCCCAGTCATCTCCTCGCTTCCAGCCTGCCTTGCGGCACCTTTCTCAGCAGCATGTGATTCCTGGAAGTCTCTGGTCATTCGTTATGATGGTTGAGATGATGTTATTGGCCGGATCCTGCCTTTGGAATTCAGTGGTAAACATTCTCACAAAATGCTTACTGTCTGTCACAATAATTTGCTAATCTGTTTATGGCTGGGATTCTTACAAAATGAAATCAGTCCCCCGCATTGCCTTTTCATCCAGATGTCTCCAAGAAACAGAATTGGTGCCTTTGATGACATCCCTTTTCTTGGTGCTGTTTAACTCAACATTGAGCAATAAGCATTCGCGATTTTTCCTACTCTGGAGCTCTCAAGGTATAAGAACAACTGAAAGGGTTCTTCCATCTCCTGTTGCTATTGAAGGCAAACCTGAATGGGAGATTATTCAATATATCTGCTGCAAAGTCTGTTGTGTATGTTGGCAGACGGTGTGAATAGGAGCCAAAACAATGTTTGTACATTTGAAACTTCAGTGTTGTGTCATTAGAGAAAGAACAGCGTGCTATTTCTGTTACTCTGTATTACAAGCTGAGGAAAATGCTGCAGCTACAGAACATATGGATATCATTTATGCCATAACTCTGGGGCTCTTTAGCTGCTGTGAAAGGCAGCACTGAACTTGCTAAGAATCCACCTGTCCTTTCCATCCTCATTCATTGCCAGCTGAAACATTTAGATGTCATACCCAGGGACATGGTTTAGTGGCAGATACTGGTGACAGGTAGGCGGTTGGACTGGGTGATCCTGGAGGTCTTTTCCGACCTTGGTGATTCTATGATTCTCTATGCTTATATAGCAAAAACAAAGACCTAATTGTATTCTTAGTAAGTATAACTTCCAGGGAAGTTACAGATTGGGGGCATGAATACTAAGGTCTATGAAATACAAGACAAAGTTTAGGTAGCTGCAGTCTCCAGTAGGCTCTGAAAGCTAAACTCAGTTCCTCCTATTGCACTGTATTACAAAGGTGGAAGCAATGTTGCAGGTCACACCTAACTTAGCTCTGGAAGTGAACAGTTGATATCTGAAGTTAAGAAGGATTCCACGTTGATGGAGAATGCAGAGCTGCTTTCTTCAGCATGTATAGTAAGTGACTTTGGATAATGCACACTTACCAAGGAAATACTGAAGTCTTCACAAAAGATTTATGTATCAAAAGATGTTGTGGGAAAGAGCCAAGCAGCCTGATGTGGGAGATCAGAACATGTGAATGATGTTTCTGAACCGGGAGGTGGGAACCGAAGGGATGCAGAAGGATACACTGCACTCCTCTAATGGAACTTACACAGGAGGAGGCAGCTTGAAAGCTTCAGTCCAAAAAATATCAGAAGCTCTAAAACCTACCTAAAAGGAGTAAGGCACCAATTCTAAAAAGAGAAGGAAAGTTGGACAAAAACAGCCCCTTTGCACAGACTGCAGTTTATCTGTGCTGGAAGCATGCATGAGTTAAGCTGTTGCATGTTTTTTAACAGAGATACTCAAGAGCTTGCAGCTATTTCTAAACGCTGTATGTGATACAGGGGTAGTTGATGGAGCAGGAGGAAACATCTTTACAAGCAATTGGAGGCATCCTGAGTTCAGGCTGAGCCTATGACCTGGCAGCGCCCAGCTGGGGAGCAGAAGGTGTTGAGAACCTGCTGCTCTAGTGCCATTTCTGCCATTTCTGCCATTTCTGCTGTGGGTATGAGGAGTGAAAGGATTTTAAAGGAAAGACTGTGCTGATTTCCAAGGCTGCTTTCCCTCTTTAGCATTGCCTTTTTGACTGTATGTCTGTACACCTGGTAAAAATGTGTTGTCATAGTATGATATGGTCATTCAGGACTGGAAAGTCATAGGAGGAGCCAAGTGTCCTTCTGAGGTGGTGGTCAGTGTATGTGGTCTCTGATTTGTGTGGCAAAGCTTGTATCATTTCCCAACCTTAATAACTGCTTGCCTGGAGAATAGAAACTCTTCTGTTTGCCCAGTTGTTATAATTGACTTTAGAAGTGGGTTTGTGATCAGGAACTTCCATTGATTAACTTATGGAAATATGAAAAAAAGTTATTTTTATAAACTCTCCTATGCTGCTTCACTTCAGCAGGGAGAGGAAGCCATTCAGATTATGCCCCACAGGTCTGAGAGCTCTTCTGAGGTCTCATGCTGTGCTCAGCCTCGTTTCCAAGCTGAATTTCTAGGAGGGCTTTTGGTGAAAGCTTTGCACAAGTGTCCATGTTGTTGACGTTTTGCCCAAATAGACCTATTAACCTGTGAAGGAATTGGAGGCTTGCAGTCCCTGTGTCACGAGGCTCCCCGAGCCACCCTTCCAGTGACCACACTGTTCATGTTCTCAAGGAAAAAAATTCTATTGATGTATTATGTCTCTCCCAGTGCTTCCTGATAACATATAGGATGCTGCACCTGTGCATTTCTGGTGTCAAATTCAGCCACTTTTAGAAGCTTTCTTCTTCCAGATGGAACATAGTCTATTACAGTTGGCTTTTTACAGCACATTGAAACATTCACCACTTCCCCTCCTCCAATCTTTCATTCCATCATTTAGGAGGTGAGTTCACTTGCATCAGCTAAAGTTTGGAGTAATGTCATTTGTTTGTAGGAAGCTATTTTGGATTTACACCCTTTAGGATAAGGATTTGCTCTTGAGTGCTATCCTTCCTCTCAGCCTCTTTCTCCACAGTTAAACCACTCCAGTGTTTTTGAAGGCTTGCACATTCACATCCCACATTAAATCCACAGTAGCCTGGAGGTCAGGCAGTCCCATGGCACTGTCAATATATCAGCTCTCTGAAATGGAGTTGCCTTTCATCAGATTCTTCTTTAGCAGGGTGAAAGATTTAATTTAATGGTTAAAAAAATAGAATAAGAAATGTGATACATGAGCAACTCCATCAGACTGTGTAGGAAAATGAGAGTTGGCAGGTGGAAACAGCAGCCCAGCCTTTCCATAACTTCTCTCTGAAAAGGCTGATTATGGAACAAGCACTCTGCTGAATGCTCCCCAGTGAGCCCTGTCTGTCAGCATCCAGAATCCACTTGTGTATGAATGAACATTATTGTAATTATCTCCTTGTTTTTCAAACACTGTTTTTTAGGAGACGGGTCTCCTCTTCAGAGCACATCTCATACATTCTCTCTTAAGTGAATGCATTGCACCTAGGCAAAATGTAAGCATAAGGGTTAGAAACAAAAGGGCAAGGAGAGGAGCAGGTCTCTCAGTGAAAAATACGTAGGTGTAACCTTGGTCTGCTTTTAGCAGAGAAAAAACCTGCAAAGGGTCTGCAGTCTGTTGTTCCCTTCAGTGTAGATCTTACACCAACAGTGTACTTTGCAGTCAGCTTCTGGAAAGAGCAAGGGCTAAGCGAAAAAACTAAGAACATTTCGTATGTTCTTTGCCTTTGTTACTGAACTGCTTGCTCTCGTCTGCCAGTAGCTGTTAGAAAGGTATTTTCCTATTTTACTGAGGGTTAACTGCTTCATCTTTACCACTGTTGGAACAGGCGCTGGTGCCAAGGATCACTTCCAAGACCGTCTTTAAAAACTTCCCCAACTGTTGATTAGCCCAGAGATGTAAATTGCTTTCTATTCTCTGCATTTTTTCTTCTTTTTTTTTTTTTTTTCCTGGATCTGTGACCTCCCAAATCTCTGAAACTGGCTCTGCTGTCTGAAGCAGCCACTGAAAGGAGTAAAATCCATTGTTCTTTCCTTCCTGAAGTGTAACGTGTCTTTACATATATATATACATATATATATATATATGTTCACAACACAGGGCCTCACGGAATAAAAGCAGGGTATTTCTCCCCATTTTTCTTGCTGTCATTGTCTGGTCGCCTGAGTACCTAGTAGTACTCATGAGCTTCTTAATGAACTTTATTCAGTGTACGTCTGTGACACCTCCATTACAGAGGCTGTAGGCTTGCTTATACCAGCTCACACTCTTGACTGGTTACAGTGCCTACAAGCCACTGGTGTGTGAGCGTTGACATGGATTATGTTGCATTTATGTTATTAGCACAGAGGCTCTGCTCCAGGAGGAGAATCAGCATCGAGGGTTTGTACTTACTCTGCAACTCTATCTTGAGAACCTGAGGTCTGGGAGCGTAGGTGGGGAGATGACGTAAACAGGGAAGGTGCGTTCTGGCTCCATGAAGGCTCTGTGCAACCTGAGCCAAAGGGAGAGCAATCTTAGAAGGGACTCTGCCACATCTTGATGATCTCTCAGTGTGGCTGAGCATCCTCTACCTACAGAGAGCAATTTATTGTGGCTGCTCACAGAGCAGCGAGATGCCCCAGCTCACTTCTGCAGCTACGTCATGGGATACTCTGAATGCAAAGGAAGTTATTTGGCAGCTGGTTTCAGCAGACAATACCGTTGTTACTGCCAAATGCTTTCTTTCTGGCTTGCCTTGGGGTGGGCAGGGGGGGAACAGCCACAGCTAATTGGAAACAGGTATTTGTCTGCAGGTAGTGCTGCCAGACAGAAGCCCTTCTGCATCTCGCAGAATCCACGCAAGCTGCAGTCTGTGAACAAGCCCCGTGGGGAAAGGGATGAATTTTTCACACCTGTTTCTCCAAATTTAATAATAATAAAAAATTCCATGCGAGCTGAAGGAAGGCAACATTCCAGTAACATTTTGCTTTTACTGACTGAAATTTCCCGTAAGATGGGCCTCTGGCTATAGAATGGAAAATCTGTCCTCACTCACTTCCCCCCCAGTGCTGGGCGGACACATGGAGTCTGGTTGCTTTCTTCATTCTTGCCAGGGCTGCTGCAGTAGCTCTGTGCTTGTTAGTCCCGGGTGTTGTGAAGTCAGAGCCATGAGTCTGCCCGTCACAGGAGGCAGAGAGGCCTTGGTGGTTTGTTCCAGGGGACGTTCCTAAACCCTGTGTCACTTCATTACACAGCAAATTGAGAACAGACACCGGTAACGCAGACAGAAGGGAAGGGGGGGGGGGGAAAGGAAAAAGGGGGAGTCATGAAGTCATGATAACATCAGAGAAATGTCTGTAAAGTCCAGAAGTGCTTCTGCACTTTGGCCAAAGGCCAAGTGGAAATCCAAGATGCTTGATGTATTGAACTCTGGGTTTCCCACCACACTTCTTTTCGATCATTTACCAACAGGTAGTGAGGCACACAAACTTCTCAGTGTGGCTATTAACGTGTTGAGGTGGTGGAAAACTACAGAAGGAGGATGTGGGCTGAATGCAGCTATAATGGACTGGAATTCATGACACGGAGTAACTTGTTGGCTTTGTAAAATGGAATCACTTCCTCACTGTAACAAGCAATCTTGGACATGATCATTTTGGGATACCAAAGCACTGGCTGCTACATGAGTACTTGTAATCCTCATTGCATAATAGTGTCTGTAAAAAGCTTTTAAAAGGAAATAAAAAATTTGGAATTTGATGGCTGCATAGGTCCTGCATCCATCCTCTCTCTGTTCTGCAGGCATCAATTTTAGAAGTCAGCCTTGTGGGAGTCACTGCCTTTGCCAGAATAAATGTGATTGAAACTAATAACATTAGGAATACACTCTCATAATTATAAATATATAAATATTTACCCTTAAACTTATTTTAGATGAGAGAAACCTGAATGTACTCTAGCAAAATCAGGGCTGTTCTGGAGATAACAGATGAAAGCAGATCTACAGCAGGAACTCTTTTCTTGGTTAGATCTTCACCTTGGTTGTGTGCTTCTGTGTGTTCCTTATTATAGACAGGAACTGCCATTCATTTGGCATAACCAAATAATTGAATTTACCCCCATATGCAGCAACAAGACTTTTCTGCTCTGTCTTGATTGTTCTGAATATATAGGTATTATTAAATGATTGGAACTGCCACTGCAGGAAAAGAAATGTTTCTTCTTTTGTGAATTAAACTTGTGTATTGAATCAACTTTGTTTTGGAAGAATATTTGCACAATAGTGTCCTACAGTTTTTTACTTGAAAAGCATCTGGATAAAAGAATTGTACTCAGAATAAAAACAGCGATTCCTATTGTTGCTCTGCCATATAAATGGGTTGCAAGCAATTTTATTTCAATATGGAATGATGTAGGTTATTCTGTTGTAGAAGTTACATTTTCTTTGTTAGCTCTGAAAGGGCAATGATCTTAAATCTGACCATAAACTGGGAAACTGGACAGTAATAATGTTCGGGGCTCAATTGCAAGCTTGCAATTTTTTGTTGAATTTGGGTCTTCGATGTTCCCGACAGTCACTCCATCTTTCCTTTTTGGTTCAAATTAAAGCTAAAACCTGGATTTCTAAAATATAGAAGCTACGTAAGAACTGAGCTAACACATTTGAAGAAGTCTGGGATTACAGCTGTCTTTAATGAAATTTGAGTTAGCTACAGAAAACGTAAGTAAGCTAAATCCCATCTGCTTTGAGGTTTCCCTTTGGTCCCAGAAGCAGCCAACTGCAGGATATGAGGAGAGGTGTATGGGGTCCTACCGGAAACGCTGGGGGAAAGGCGAGGCAAGAAGGGGCCTCCCTCTGCTCCTCGTGTCTGTGTTTGTGATGTGACCTCACCGCTCCCTGCCCCTCGTAGAGACACAGCGCAGTGTTGTGAAATGCAAGGAGAGAGCAGAGGAGCTTGTGTTCCCCCTTGACACCACACAGATGCGATCTGAGCTGGCATCACTCCCTTTTCCCATCGCTTCTCTTTGTTCATAGATCACAGGGAAAATAGGCAGTGCCTATCCTACCTATCAGAACCCTTCTGCCCCCAGGATTTTGCTCTTGAATCTGTGGTTCCACGTCCAGAGGTCTTCCTTGAAAGTGAGCACGTTAGTTCCAGCTCGCACATCAAGGATTTGTTTGCTCTGTACAAAAACTTTGCAGTTTGAACAGCTCTGTTTTTTGGCTCACGTTCCTACTCCTTCAGTGAACCTTTCACTTCAGCTGCCTGCAAGGACTGAGGGTTACAAAGCCAATGATGGGTTCTGCATCAGTCAGATTCTTGACTTCATAATGATCTGCTGCTCAGACTCAAAAGTAAGACAGAGAGGTTAAATGTCCCTATTTGCTAATTTGTAACCATAATTAATCATTTTTGAACAATTTTAGGATGTGCTTTGAGTACCAGAAACATAAGTGCCTACAACCAGGACAATAATTTGCCTACATGCTTGCTGACCTTACAGGAATGGCAGCAATGATGCAGGTGTTTTATAAAAGGATTAAACTGCAGCTTTTTTCTTAATTTCAAAAGGGTGTGTGATTGAAGGTCCTTCTGCACTGTCTTCCTTTGCATTTGGGTTTTGCCTTTAGCATTAAGACAGCTGTGATGGCAGTTTTCTGCTTTAAAGGCTGAGCATGGTTACCTTGAAAGTCAGTGAGTTTTGTTGTTCCTGTAATTTTCCCCTCAGGAAGCTCAACATTAATTTCAAGCTAATTTTACTAAACTGTGTTGGTTTTGGTATAATTTGTTGTGCCCTAGGGAAAGTCTGTATGACGTTTAAGGTCCCATCTCATTTTTTTTCTTTGTAAGTGCTTTGATAATTTTTTTTTAAGAAATGAGCAGTTGGGATTCAATATTTCTCTTAAACTCGTGAAATTATTTTCTTTTAGTTACAGTGCAGCATGGCTCATGCTGATCAGAATTATAGCTGGGGGGGTGGTAAGAGAGGGGGACAGACTTTTCATTGGGGTCTGTTGTGGTAGGACAGTGGGACATGGTTTGGGACTAAAAGGATGGATTTTGGTTGGATATAAGGAAAATGCTGTTTACAATAAGGGTAAGTATGCTCACATCTGTGCTCTGTAACTGACTGCCCTTCAGGCTTTCATTGACATTAGGAATCTCATCACTTGAGGACATGTACTGATAGCAGCTATCGATACATCTGAACGTTTTTTAGCTAGAATGGATAAACACTACAGATTTTGCTTTGTTGTTGTTGCTGCTTAAGCTTCAGTGTGAAAATGGTTCCTGCAGAATTCTTAGGGGTGTGTTTAATGTCATTACCTGTAATTTTGGCATCAGTAAGCTTGAATACACAATTATAGTGAAGGGTGTTTATGTTTATTGTGATGGATAGAAGCACGTGGTCAAGTTTTTCTAATGAACTCAAGCACTTAGAAATGCAAATTGGCATGACGAGGTATAAAACCCTTGTTGGCAAGCAGATGAGGTGTTTTCCCTGTGCCATTTATGGCCTTACTGCTTACAAGTAATGCTGACATGCTGATAAAATCTTAATGCTATCTCAAACAGTAACCTTTGTTTTCTCTCTTGGTCCTCAGCACATGGGGATATTCTTCTCTCTCTTCCTATCTTGATACATAGCAAAAACCTTATTTTGCCTCATAGACTTTTAATAAAGTCTACTGTAAGTTTAATTTATGCCAAAGATACTTTTGAAGATTAGAAGCTACTTTGCCACAGAGCCTGGCACCATCAATTTGGATGGAAAATACTTAAACATTGGTATTGTTTTTCTTCTCAATTTACTCCTTATTTCTTGCAGTGAAGCTTTGATTCTTCTTGACTGATTTTTTCATTGGGCTCTCTAGATTTTATTTATAAATATTTTGGATACCACTAACAGTAAACTCTCGTCTAGTGTACATTATGAGTGTGTTGTTGCCTACCTTGCAAAAAACGTCTGTTTCATAGGCCAGAGAAAGAGGTGTGAGGACACGACCAAGGTTGTCTTTCAGAGCATGCAGTATGTTCTGTAACTGGCAGGATATTTAATATCTTATTGGGCATTATGGAGCCAAACTTTACTAGAGTTCTCAGTATTGATAATCTGAGCATCATTTGCCAACCTCACCCTCAGATTCTGTGTTCATCTGCTCAGGTCAGACTTACCTTGGAGTAGGGATAAACTTTTGCATTTTCTAATATCAAAACAATGCCATTCAGCATGGGTTGCAATTATCAGAATCAATCCAGCCTCAAAGCAAATGTCATTGTCAACACTGTTGAATAAAATGTAGTCATACTGCTATTTACACTGGGAAAGGATGGTCTACGAATAACTATATAAAATAATATTCTCATTTAAACATATATGCACTGAACAAATAGTCAAGAGTTTGTAGTGTTTTTTGAAAACCCGTATTATATTTGAGAGCCAGTAGTTCAGGAAGGAGGATATTAGTATACAGGCAACATGAATTGTTGTGAATATCAGATATTTAAAGCAAGAGTTTAGCTATTCAGATGCTATCTGAAAAAGAAGTTAAGCTATCTTCTTGTGTATTAGCAATGAGTGATTCCAAACAGCAGATGTGGAGGATTGACCCTGTGATACGATATATCTCTCTTTAAAGCTGCTCTTTTATCTTTCTCTTAACATTGCATGAGATAAACTGTAGTTGGTGGGTTCTGTTTCTCAGGCTGCCCTTTCTGAATCTGCTGTGGCTGTCTCTGCTGTGCTCTTGTGCTCTGCTGTTGAGCCTGGTGCTGCTCTAACATCATTTTTCTGCAAGAAATTTGCTTTCTTCCAGCTACAGGCACTGAATGTTTCCCCTGGCTCCTGAAATTATCCAAATTGAGAATGTTTCCCTGCCCCAAGCCATGATCATATGGCCATTTGTTTCGTAAGTTATATTCCAGCGCTCAGTGCATTCCCATCTGCACACTATTGAAATCAGCTTTGCTACGTGCGTGGCAAGATGCATCTCAGGATGTGCTCATCTCTGTGCCTTCAGGGCAGCTTTCACACTGTCTGATATGCTGGTACAAAATAAATTATTCCTGAGACTGGGTAGATCAATCCAAGCTTTCAAACTGAACTAAATCTAATTACCTGTGTTGCAACAATGTTGTCCCAAGGTAACCATGAGTACGCAGTGTGAAATCCACTATTTTCCGGAATATTTAGTTGGGATCTCTTTCGTACTTTCATGCTGTCCTTGATTTCACGCTATGTCCAGCTGTTCCTAAATTTGTCTGTAACAATTATCCTTACATGTGTGAATTGCATCTCCAGCGTGAGCTCGTGTGTAAAAGACAGTAAACTCAGCTGCATATACAAAATTTAATGCTCATTTACTTTCTCCTTTTCATTAAAATAGAAATCAACTGATATTGACAGTTATCTAGTGAAAGAGAACAGCACAGGGTAAATGATTCAGTTGTAATCCTTCATGTTTGACATCACAACCTAAAGCTATCTTTCCGATTAAAATACGTTTTCCCTTTTCTTTCATGTTATCATTTGCTTCTGACTCAGTGTATCACTCAGTATTTTCCACAGAGTGTATTTAAAGGTGGGTGAGCCAGAAAAGATAAAACCAGGACAGGCCTGGACTCTTACCTGACTCTCATTCATCGCATCACGGCACGTTGTTTGAAGTCAGGTAAGTGGGTGGAGAAAGATAAACCAGATTTTTCTCCTATATTTTGATTCAATAGCTGTTGGCAGAAGACCTGGTGTTAGCAAACACTACAATAACAAATCCCACAGATTGCTTCCCGTTGTTTCCTCACAAGCTTTCTGTCTTGCTTAGGCTTGTGGATGTGGACAGAGAAATAAAGTGTTTCTCAAATAGATCTGAAAGGACTTCTGAAGTAAGAGACAGCAAATGGTGCATTGTATGGGAACTGTCTGCTTCTCAGTCCCCATCAGATCTTATTGGGAAAATCTCACATTGGGTTTTTACCCTTGAGTACAAATTTTAACTGAATTTCATAGGACTGTATAACTGGGGGAGAACTAGGGTGGGCTGGCACCGTGATCACCTTGAGAATATTCTGGGGAGAACAGTAGAAAAACACTGAGTATTTATTGGGAGCTGCATATGGTAACCTTATTGCCTTTGGAATCAATGGAAATGTCTAGAACAAGTTCTACTTTTAAGAGGTGTAGTGTTAGGAGGTCCCTCAGAGGTGTTCCTGAACCATGGAGATGTGGCACTGCAGGACGTGGTCAGTTGGCATGGTGGGACAGGTTGGGGTTGGACGTGTTGATCTTAGAGGTCTTTTCCAACCTTAATGATTCCATGATTCTAAGTCAGCAGAGAGAATCCACTGCCTTTACTGGGGAGCAGTCAGTTCTGACACTCTTTCCAGTAGGATCTCATTTCTGCTCTTATGGCATGACTGCTATGAAACACAGCGTGCCAGAAAATTAAAGCAAAAATTGAAAATGAGTGCTCATAAATAGAGCTGATAGAGGTGCATCCTTGATTGTACTGAAGCATTTGATCTCAGTGTTTCTTGAATACTTCTGCAGTTGCTCGGAGAAATGGGATCTGTTTGTTGTAAAAATCATTTGCAAAAATGTCAGCAAGACTTGCTTGCTTTTTTTGTCAGCATTTGTTTAGAAATGACTGAAAGTTGTGCTGTGCATTGAAGAAGGGATTGAGCTCAGTGTTATTGTTACACATCAGAAAATAAACACAGGAATCACTGGTAAATAGGAAATCCCCAGCAAAGAAAATCTGACTCGTGTTACCAAAAGAACTCTGTTTTCTGTAATGATAATAGTAATAATAATGATTCTAAAATGGCAATTCAGAGTTCCAAGGCCAGGAATTCCCCATCCTTTCCTGAAAGTGGAGGATGGGCCAAGTTTCCCTGATAGTGCTGTGCCTGTAAAGCAAGAAAAGGAAAAAATCCTAAAAGTGCTCACTTTTATGCTCAAACATACTCAGAAAGAGAGAATGCTCATAATAGCCTGGACAGTCCCTCTTAATTCCCGTGAGCATCCTTGTTGCTGAGTAGGACCCCGCTGCTTTTTTACTTGGTAGTCCTACAGCCTCTGAGATAGGTGGATAATGTTTAAAGGGGGTTTGGATCAGTCTTGCTTCTGAAATGGTGAAGCAATTTCATCCTTTCATCCCTTCTCCTAGAACACAGACATGACAGAGCTTAACTCTGTATTTCGCCCTGCAGCTCCTCTCCCTTTAAATACCCCCACCCCAAAAGAAAAAAAAGTAATGCCAGATAGAAGGGAGCTGAGTGCTGAAGGTGATTCTTTAACTGTGATCACAACTCTTTGCCATGAGGCTGAGATTTGGGAGCAACCAGGAGATACTCTGAACAGCACTGTGCATTACCCACAGCCCTGGGATGACTAAGGGACTCGTGGAGTGCTTGGAGGATCTTTCCAACACCCAACTGCATAGTCTCTCTTTAAAAAAAGGGAAGCTCTCCCGTGTGCTTCTGTAAGCTTTTCTCTCTTTTTAAGAGAATCAGCCCAGGATGCTGCCCAGCCCCGCTGTCCCCTCAGCTGAGGTAAAGCAGAAGCTGGGATGCAGAGATCACAAGCCTGGAAAGACTGATGTGTGCCAGATTGGCAGCTTGTTTTGTGCACATCTGAGCTGTTCTGCTCATCCCCACGGAGCGGTGCCAGCCTCACTGGCTGCCCATCAGCCCCAGCACACTCGGAGGGACTTTCTGGAATGGAAACCCTGTGCTTGTGATCCCCCTGATTTCAGTTTGCTACTCTTTCACAGTGTTAAAACAATGGGGATGGGGGTTGAAATTCCTGATAATGCGCTCTGCTGATGCTGTAAGGAAAATATTCCTCTTTCTGAGTCATTTGCCCTGAGCTGACTTTTTTTTTTTGTTTGTTTGAGCAGTTCAGGGGTTTCCTTCTTTAGCCATAAACTGCATGCAAATTCTTTGTGTGTGTGTGTATGACAGTGTGTGTCTGTAAGAGCGTGTGTGTTTCTTCAGAAGCTAAGCCAAAGAGAGAGGCTGTTCCTTTAAAGCAAAACTGAAAAAAAAAAAAAAAAAAATGCCTCCAGGCATCCTATTACAGTGGAATGAGCCAAGGATCAGGATTTGCAGCTCAGCTATATAAACCCGGCAGAATCTGGCTGATCAGACCAGGGTGCCGCTCTGTCAAATGCTCCTTTCGCACACGCGCACCAAATGAGACGGCACAACTTCTCTGAGTTTTGACAGGACGGCGAGGAAGTCGGGAGCTGGTAGCTGGCTGCAATACCTCTGCTTGGTGGAGGCTGCTCGCAGCGGGATCTGATCTGTCAGCCCACACGGTAAGCCTGCTTCCTTCCTCAATTAAAATATCAGGAGCTCTTTTCCCACCCAAGTCTGCAATAGCGATCCGGTGCGACCGTGGCAGCTGTGACTTTGTTCAGTTGGAGCAGGCACGGGTTTTAGGGAGTGTTTCATCTTTCGTTCGTCTGTGCTCCCTGATGGCATAACAACGTAGGAAAGGTTTCAATGGCATTGATCTGATCCGATGAATGAATGGAAGATGGGTTGGTTGAGTGCTGGTAGTTGACAGGTTGGGCAGAAAGTTGGGTTTGGAGTTTCGTCTTGGCTCATCAAGGTAAACGTGTCTACTGTTCTCACACTGTGCACCAGACAAAATCCACTTGTGATTCTCAGTCCTCACAGGTGACTCTTCCTATGCTCTGCTGTACAACCTGGGAAAGAATCAGGCCTTTTTTTCGTTTGCTGTCTGCACGCCTATTTGCACTGAAGCCTTTGTCACCTTCCTCCCTGCCTCCACTTGGCTCCAGTTTCTTTTAAAGCCCACCACTGTCTGAGTTTGCACTGGGGAGCCAAAAACAAAAGAGGGTTCAGCCTGTAGCTTGTTTCCAAGTGCTGACATGGGTGGGTTCTGGGCAGCGGGAGGGTTAAATTTTCCATCATTGTGGAAAAATGAAGACACTTGCTTTACGGTGTGCCTCGGCAGCTGCCTTGTGCACTGAGCTTTTCTGCATGACTGTGTCTGCGCTTAGGCTCAATTTGGCATAAAATAGAGAGGCTGACCAGGAGAAAGTCATTGCAGCTAGCTCCATTTGAGACTTAAGGACACTTACTAAAAACTTCATGTTCAATCACCTTTGCAGAGTTTCCTCTAACTCATTTGCTCTCTGGCTACTTGGGGGAGTTTTTGGCAATCGCTCTAAACTGTATCATATCACATACTGAACATGGTGTGTTCAGATGGTTGTGATGTGTTCCATCGCACATTGGAGACATGAAGTTAAAAAGCAGAGTAAGGTGTTTATCAAATTGTCCTTTATGTAAAAGGAACAGAAATCACTGAGTTGTGTGCTGTTGTATAGACAGGGCAAAAACCTTCTCATCAGGCTGGTGTGTGTGTTTTTTACCTAGATCTTTCAAAAATTAAACAAAAAAGAAGTTAAATAATGGCAATTCATTTTACACGCTTCATGGATGATGTTACAATGTCTTTGGTTTGTTATTATGGCCAGGCTCTGCGTTGCCTTTTAGAGCTGTGAAGCCTTACAGGTGCTGCAGGCAGTGAATGAGATGGGCAGCGGGGGGCTGTGATCGTGCCTTGAATTCTAGGAAGAGTGGCAGAAAAGGGTTAAGGGCGCTCTTTTTTTTTCTTCTTTTTTTCCCCCTCACTGCTAATGGAAGCTTAGGAGCAAATGAAACGTTTAGCCAAAGTAAGGGGCACGGCCTGCCTGCAGCTGACCTTCCCTGGCATTGAGTTTTGAATGCACTTGAAGTGACTCAGTGAGTTCCAGTGAGTCCCCATTGCTGCCTCTGCTCTGTGCTGGGGAAAGGATGTGTGCCTGAACTGAGCAGGGGACAGGCAGCTGAAGGGGCAGAGCGAAAAGAGATGTTGTGCAGGGCAACAACACATGTTGTGCTTGCCTCCCCATCACTGACCCCACCACATCACCATCCTCAGCAAATTGCTATTCGTTTGCCCCCTTTGCTTTTTGCTTATTACTTTTATCCTCTGGCTTCTTGCAGCCCAGGGAGAACTCTTTCTGAGTTCCAGTCCTTGATCTTGTAACTACCATTAATGTTTTCAAGGCTATAGAAAAGCCCTGTGATCTGCTGAAAAGCATGCAATCTGCAGATCAGAGTGCCCTGTGTCCTTTGGAGGGGAAGCTGATACACTGCTGCAGAAGTCTCATCCAGGTGCACTGTGGAAATAGATACATGATAAGAGAAAACAAGCCAGATCCAGTCCTCCCGGTGGAATAATGGTGCTTAATGATGTTGGATCTTAACTGAAGCATCCCTAAACTCACACTAAAAAGTGCTCCACAGAGCTACAAGTAACTGTTAGCTGGAGGTTTCTGTTAATAGAAATCAAACCATTGTGCAGGCAGAGCAGTATTTCTGTAGGTGTTCAATGTTCAGGTGGTGATAGCATATTTTTAATATTACTGCTTTTTTTTGTAAGAATATCTATAAAAAGCCAAAGACTATTCACAAGTGAAGATGTTCTGACTTGCTGTAAAGAGGCTGTCAAACTGTTTTCTTGGGCATTGTTTCCCTTTTTGATAAATGATGAGGTGGGAAGGTGTGTGCTTCTTGAGAGCTTTTCATCCTTCCATTCCCAAGAGCAAAGCCAAGGAGAAAATGAGGAGCATTGGAAGCAGTGAGGTCGCTTTGGGGCCAGAGCTCCAATCCTTTCATCATTCTGGTAAAACCACTGAAATAACAAACCTGTTCTTGTAGTTGTCTGCCTTTTTCCCAGTGCAACAAGTCAGTCCGTTCCTTTAGCTTTGTAGGATGTGTTAAGGGGTTTGAGTGGTGCTGAGCAGCAGTGCAATATACTGGATTGCATGGTGTTGTTGGTATAAATGGATGTCTCACATTGGCAGATCTGTAAGGGAATGGCAGTGTTCATTCTGTAGGCTGTTTCCATCAGTGAACCCAGTCATCTGCCTGGGTTAGACATGGATTTGCAATATAGTATAGCAGAGAGTGGTTTCTACTTCATTGTTAAGCACACATTTACCTGTCCTAATCCTGTGGAGTGCAGTGAAACAGCAGAAATTCAGGCTTCTGGTTTGAAGTCAGTGATAATATATTCAACCTTGGTGACATTCCATCACAGCACTGCTCAGCTCAGGGGCCACTGACTGTTTTGAGGTCTAGTGTCTTGAAAAGCTCTGAGCTTAGAAGGGTATAATTGATATCACCTGAAAGTCAGAAATCTCAACTTCTCAATAGCGAAAACGTGTTTGTTTTGAACTGTGACAGATTGGGATACTGGGCTTTAAAACTATGCTCTGATTTACCAACCATGCACTTTTTCAGATTTAGTTTCTGGTATAAATTTAGTGCATCCTTCTTAAGGGCTGATCACTGTCATCAAAACCAATGGCTATCAACCACAGGTGTCTACAGTGGCTACAAACCACCAGGTGGTAGCTATTCCTTATAGTGCTGAGTAGACAGTGTAATGTCCTTGTTAGCAAAGTAGGAAACTAAAGAGGATAACCTGCACAGGTCATCACCATCCAAATGCAGAAATATGCAATAGCAGTGTGAGGAATTGTAGGACAAGTAGCTTTCAGTTCTGGGCAGAAAATACTAAAACTGGAGCTTGAGCTGGAAATGAAGGGATGTGTACAGGTCAGTTTTGAATTTACAGTATGTGATTTAATTGGTTAAACTGCTCGATGTCAAAGTGGATTTGCTGTCTGTGGCTGGTTGGTTTTGTGATGGTTGGAGTGGATGATCTTGTAGGTCTTTTCCAACCCTGGTGTTTCCGTGATTCTGTGTTTATTAGAAATTGATGGTGGTGCTACTACTGCTACACACGTTAGTTTGTCATGGTACTACAGAGAGTGAGTTGCTGTTGTAAGTGATGCTCTCTACCACAAAGAATTATCATTAGCAGTCCAAAAATTCTTTGTGTTGTGAAGAGAAAAGAAGGAGGAAGCAGGAGAGTTCTCTGAGGAATGGGAACACTGGGAAGAAGATCAAATGGACAACCCTGGGACACAGCATTGAGCTGTCTCTGTTTCCACTGACCTCTGTGTTTTATTCAGGTGTGAAATGTCCCCCAGCTCAGTGCTCACTGTCCATTTGTTCTTTTGACCCTCTGTCCAATCTGAACTGAAGTTAAATGCCTTCCACATGTGGGAAAAGTTAGAAGCTGGGCATTCATCCAGAACCGTATGAAATCTTTCAATGTATGATGTAACTGAAGTGGGCAGACTGGGGAAGGGGAGGCAGAAAGGAGCTGTGCCTGATGCGATGTCTTTTGGTTCAGCAGATGGTATTTGGGCACTGAAAGAAGGAATGTGATAGGGATCTTTCTGCTGCAAGTACAAATTTTGAAGTACTTACTATTTCTTTTTAACATTCACAAATAGGAGCAAGCTCGTTACATAGCGCTGGAATAATGTATGAGGGCTGCTCCGAAACTAATGCCTCCTATTTAACTGTGTTGGCTCACGATGTCAGAGGTGGATGTTGGTGGGATGGCAGCAGAGGCTGAACTTTACCCACCAATATTCTGTTACATTTTGTTGCCGTGTGACAGATGGCAGCAGATGAGACCGAACAGTGGATGTGAGTACAGCGAGGGGTGCATTTCAACAGTGGCATGAAAGATAAGCCATATTCTGGATAGACATGAACAGCTCTCACACCACAAAATGAAGAGCATCTCAATCAGCTCATCTGCACAAATCTGATAATCATAGTCACCACGTGAAAAAATAGTGTTTTGTAGCTGAGAATTTGCTCCATCAAATAGTGTTATTGTGCTCTTTGTATCTGTTGTAGTTTCCATGGAAATAATAAGAGGCATTACTTTCAGACTGACATATGCACATGCATTTATAACTAGACATGACCTTAATGTATTTTACTGAATTAATGTGTGCATCCTTTCTCTTTTTCCTACATACTGCATATCGTGTTGCTGACAAAACAAGAACCCTTATAGCTTCAGTCAGTCTATCTGAACTTTGTTATAGTGCCCTTACAGAATACCAGTTAATATCTGGGCTGACATTATATCCCACGAAACACTCATCAAAAACAAATGTGAGATTTTGAGGCCCAGGTTATGGAGTCAGAAAGAATAATCTTCCATTTATGTTTTTGTTTCACTTCTGCATGAGTCAGTCCCCAAAGATAAATTCATCCTGAGTTGATCCTGTTGTAAGCAATTTCTCCAAATTCACATCCTTAATTGTCTTGCCACTGCAGATTCAATTAAACTAAGGTGGGATGTTGCCAAGAACTTCCAACTAGAGAGTCCCTGTGTACAAATAGCCTGTGGCATTTTGTATTCTTTGGGGAGCGGAGAACAACGTTGCCAAGTTTGCATTCAGTCATCCATCACATATTAGCCTACTGGAGGTCCATTCTTCCCTAGCAATAGGGGAGCTCTGCTTCCTACTTAGAAAGATTACTCACTCAGAAAGCTCTTTCCCTGTAACCAGAACTGCACAGGGAAGAGAAAGGAAGCTTTCTTCAATTCATATAAGCGCTCAGTTTCCAAACCCTTGACAAAAATGATATTGTTTCATGCTTAGAAAATATATTCTTTTTAGTAATTGAGTAGAAAGTACAGGGTGGTGGAACAGAATTTTTTTAATATGTTTCAAAAACAATTACTTGAATCATAGATGTGACAAAGGTCTATTGTAGTAGTCTGCCTCTTCCCCATGCTGGGCTGTAGCACGGGCTGTATGTGTACAGATATTGGCCAAGATATTCAAAGGAGTCTGAAATTGGGCGCCTGGGAAATTCCACTGCAATGGGTTTGTTTCAACTAAGTGCTTGAGCATTTGTCTGTACTTTATCCCAGGGAGCACCAGAACATCAAAACCTTGTGTCTGCAGTGGGCAGTCTCTTCTGTTCGATGGAAAGCCTCTCTTTGGATGGGGCAGTTGTACATGGCGGTGCCAGATTTAGTGGTTATCTTCTTTCTGGCATGATCTCATTTTGTCAGAAGTCAGTTTGTCAGGCTTTCTAAAGGGGTTTAGCGTCCACTTTGCACCAGTTCTTTGTTTTGACTGGTTCCTTTGGAGAACCAGCTTCTTCTGGATACACTGAATCCTCCTAAATGGTTTCTCTGTGCTGTGTGACAAAGGTTTATGCCAGGAAAGATATAAAGGTACCCTGTGATGTATAGGCAATCCATTCCACTTAGTGAACACAGTGTAACACATTTTTTTCCTTTACTTGTGGCTTGTACTTCCCTTCTGCACTGCTTGTACTGCAGTAATTCAAGGCTGACTCAGAATGAATGCTGCACACTGTGGGCTACAAGTGAAATGAGAACAGGATGCATATTAAGGGAAAGGTCTCAGATCGTTTTTCTTATTGAAGTATTTTGGCAATGTAAATAGTTTCCAGGAAAAAATGCTGGTGTTTCCCATGGTGAGCGCTCCTTATGAATGTCCTATCTATTTTTCCAGATTGGTGGCCAAGTGAAGTGTTTATAGGAGGATACACCATCCACAAGCCAGGGAATTTATATTTCCACTGCCAAATGTTAATTAGCATATAGGTTTGCACACTTCACAGGTTAGCAAAGCAATCACAGTGATCCACCACAGCACCACAAGCGCTGCAGCTCCAGGTTTGATGGAAAGAAAGAAAGGCCTAAAGAGAGAGCCATTCTCAAATAAATTAGCACTATTGGTACTTTTCTTGTTGTTCTCAGGCTATTGTTTCATATGCTATTTATTTGCCTAGTGGGATTTGAGAGGGTCACTGGCAGAAGGTAGGAAATATGGTCATCTACCAGCCAGTATGTGTGCCTGTCCCTGCCTTCCCCATCTGTGGACATGGAACCTAGCCGAGTATCTACGTCCTCCCACCTGTGTGCTCATAGCCCTGTGCTTCTGCCATGGTAATGCCATGTTAGTGCCTTGCAAGGTTATTTTGGATTTGGAATTTCATTTGCTTTGATTTCATAGAATCATAGAATCACCAAAGTTGGAAAAGACTTCCAAGATCATCTAGTCAAACTGTCCACCTACAACCAATATTTCACACTAAACCACATCCCTAAATACAATATGTAATTTGGTTAGGATCTCTCTGTGAGAGATGTGAATATATTTCTAGATCACTAATAATTTCACTGTCACTTTTCATGTGGGTGAATGCTCCTCTGTAAGAAAAGGGAAATGGTCCAGAATCAACACAGTGCTCTCTATGCTGTGGTTTGATTCTCATTTGTTCAAGTTTTGTTTCTCAGAAGACATGCAGGAGACCTTAAATTGTATTTGTTTTTTTTCTCTCTCTAGATATATATTTACATCACATTTGATATAAGCAATGTGCAATTCTGATAAATGTGAATATGCCTTTAATACCCGATAGTTCTATATCCCAATGTCCTGTAAACACACCCTACCAGACTGATAAAGAGAAGGTATCAGTGCAAAAAAAAAAAAGTCAAGTTTACTGTATCAAACTCAAACCGTTTCAGTGGGGAGAGAGTTTGTTCTGCTGATGTGAGCAGCAATTTCACTTTGATATGAGATGTTGAATATGCATATAGAGTACCGCTTGTCATTGTCTTAATTATACAGTAGAGAAATTTCTTTTTGCAGAGGATGCCTGAGCCTGATCCGATTTGGCCTGTGCTCATTTAGGTCAGAAGTGTTGCTCGTGCAGTTACATGGGGTTAGGACCATTTGTGACAGAGAGGAAATTAGAATCTGAGCCCTTTTCATGCATAAAGCAGCACTTTATTGCATTATTCCCTGTCTGCTTTAGTTCAGTATGCATTGCTGAGGGGATGGTTTTCTGCTTTGCAGACCTCAGAGTCTGCCAGCCAAATTCTCATGTGACAAAATTGCATTGATTTCACTGGAGATCTGTTGCTGGATAATTGAGCTCCATGTCCTTTCTTTTATTCCACAGCTCAAATTGCTGTCAGCTAAGCCTTTAACACAGGCAGGTTTCAAGTCACAATGGGTTAAGAAAAAGAGGTCAGAGCATGGAGGTCTCTCAGGTCTCCCATTAGTGTAACAGTGCCCGATTTGTTGACATAGAAGCAGCAGGGCAGATTTTTGTCCGGGGTTATTCACCGCTGTAACTCATCTCTTGCTCAGAGCTGTGTATGTGACTGTATTTTCCACTGCATTATAGAAGTGCTTCTGCTTTAAATCAGAGCACTGAGAAAAAACCTCAGACCGAACCGGTTGAGAACAGCCTCCTCTCTGTTTTCAAGTGCCTCACACTCCATTTGCTTCACGTTCTGTGAATCTGATTCCTACTTCGTCCTGCCATGCCACGGTTGCTTTCACTCCATCTTCACTGCTCATCGCATACTTTGTTCTACTACAATTTGCTGCCCTACCCTACTTTCCCAAACGTGCAGATTCCTGATGCTACAGCAGCTGACAGAACTGGGCCAGGCAGACAGCTCGCCTGGGGCTGTTACTGGAAGTCAGATTTCAAGGAACTCCTCCGGTGCTCCCATGAGTTGTAGAACTGTGCGCGCTCCCACACGTCTGGGATGTTAGTACCAAGGACAGAGGAGCTGAGTGGGGAGGAAAAGCCGCCCGACAAACTGAAAATGGCCTGAAAAACAAAGAATTAACCCGAGGACGAGCTACGAATGTGCTTCCATAGCTTCTATTTAGAAGACCAAAGCCCGCTAATGACGAGAGGCACGTAATAATATTTCTGATTGCCAGGAATAACACAGAGTTTTAGGGCTGACTTCTGAGGCATTTCGGAGGTGGCATCTGCAGTGCTTGAATAAGTTTGTGGTTAAATTGAAGTGAAATTACAGACTGCACGTGAATAAGCACAATGAATTCTGAAGATATCCTGCTGACCGGTGTTATCTCTAGCATTAAACATTTCTTGTTATTCCAGACCAATACACATGGTAATTATTTGTCTACTACTTAATTACAGCAGAGCCACTAAAGCGTGATTCCACTTGGCTTGCCCATGTACCTGACATTCCTTCAACTGAACTCACTTGAAATATGGAAAAGTCAGGTGTGTGGAGTGGATTTTTTGGCTCACCACAGGAAATGCCAGCGTTTCTTCCTAGAAACTGTTTACATTACCAAAATATTTCAGTAAGAAAAATGGTCTGAGACCAGGAGCAACAATGCTGTCTCAGTGTGTTTCACTTGTTTCACTTGCATGCTCTGTGTGCATTTAGTATGTCAGTGGCTCGTAGTTCCTATTTTCTGCTGCAGTTTCCACCAGCATCTTTGGTAAATAATGAATTTGAAGTTTTGCTCTTATAGCTTTGCCTGCTCACCCATTTATTCACCTCTTCATATTATATCATCAATTGTTTTCATGACTCATCTCCTACCTGTCATTATCAGTAAGAAAAAACCTGATGTTTGATTCCCCACTTGCGAATTTTAGGGACAAACTAAACCGACTACATTTGTACCCCCAGAACTATCTGCTGCTCTGAATCTCTAGTTCAGCTTGGCAGTGGGGTGCCATTCTGAAACCCGACTCACTTTCTCTTTGAATTCTATAGTGAACATAGTTTTTTATTTCACCTCTACAGATTTCATTATGGAGGTCTGGAGGCATAAGATTTTTTACTGCAGCCTTGCAAAATCCAGTCTCTCTCTTTCTTCCTATGGAGATGGGGTCTGTTTTACATGGTCCAACTTGCATAGGTCTCACTGTCAATCAGGGCAGCTCCTTTGAAGTGTAAACAAAGACAGAATTGTATGAGTTTGTCTCACAGTCAATCTTGGTTTTGGATGCAAATTTGGAACAGAGAGGATTGGCACCACGTAGCCAGGAAGGGAAAGGGGTAAGGAAAAAATCAGAAGTCCTGAATTTCTCCTCTTCCCATCTTATCACAAAACCACTCAGTGAAATGGGCTGTGGAAAACCTATGGTGGTTTTGGGAGAAACACCGTGGAGAAGGGTCTGGGAATGAAGCAGAACTTTGTATATGGAATGAGCATAAGTTGTTGTGATTCATGCATACAAACCTCATAGTCTGAAACTGCATCAGCGAGCCCTCAGAATGATTCAAAGTGAAGTCTCCAGTGTCTACCAAGAAAATAATGAGCTCCTGACAAAGTGTAACTTGGCAAGGAAACTTTCCAAAGACAAGTTTAGAAAACTGTAGATCTTTTCCAGTTCTACATACGTCTTTGCTGTGGGGAGGAAAAAGCCAAGAGAGCAAGCAAATGCTTTTGCTATTAGGAAAGGCTTCATTAAAAGGTACAGTACATACTCAGAAGGCGAGAGTGATTTCTGCTGTGAGATTATGCACAAAAGTTGCTTTAGTTATGAATGGTGGATTTATGTTTTGTTTTTAATAGGCACTAATCTAGGCTTTAGTGCCTGTGGCAGCTCTGCTGTGGACCACATTCAATTCCACATTTAACAGTCCAGTGCTGCACGTGTATCTTCAGAGACAAAAGGGTGAATCTCACTCCTGTGCTGTAAGTGCAAACATGGGGTTCAGAGGAAACAAAGCAAAGGAAGTGCAAACACATCCCTTCCCATGGAGTCTTTCTGAGATGACCCAGTTCTGCAGTTCTGCCTCTTTTCAGAACAGAGACTGTTTTTCTGAATCTATTGCCTTTGTTGCTGGTCCCATCGCTGGTGTTGTGCTGTTTATAATCCATAGTTTTTGCCTAGGCTGTAACTGCCTGAGGCAGAATTCTTCAGCTCAGAAGGCTACAGTAAGAGCAGAGATTGCTTTGCAGATAGGAGAAATAAAATTTAGTAGATTTAGTAGATGGAGAATCCTTTCTTTTTTCTTATTTTTTTTCCTCTCAAGTTTGTAGCAAATTGCTCTACTTGGCTGGTTGCAGTGCACCCTGCCATGAAACTGAGTGTAGCTCAAAGGCACCCCACTGACCTGCTTGTTTTGTTTCTCTTTTTTGAGCTCTTGTTTCAAAAAATTGATGCTCAGGTGTCCAAGCTCTTAACAAAAAAGAGTCTGAATTCCCTGTTAACTTGTGCCTCATCACAGTCTCTGTGAGTTGATGCCAGTACTCCTATAGTTACCTCTTCTCAGTTTAGATGTAACACATTTGAGTATTCTGCCCCATAAAAAATTAGCTTCTTTCTTGTGGCCTGTACAAAATTCCTGCTGTGGTTTGAGCAGGATGTAGAATTCTTCTTTCCTTCCTGTCTGAAAGCATGAATCATTTCAGTTGTGCAACAGCAGAAGACGTTGCTACACTACGGTAGGTACAGCTCATCATGGAGGAAGGACTGTTAGAGATTAAGGGATGTTCTGTAGATATATGGTACTTCTTCTCAGTTACAGATTTTTTCTCAAATTCTGGTGTGTTTCTCTGTGGCTTTTACTAACCTTATCATTTATTTCCATGGATTCATCTTCTTCTGGTAATTGGCTTGGCACATCCTAAGGTTTGGCTTCAGATTAAGGATTCAACTTCTTATTGTTACCCTAGAGTTTCAAGCAGTCATGTAGTTATCCATATATTTGCTGCACATCTTTGGTCAGACTTTCCTCTCCAATTTGAAAGATATATCTCTGAGATTCTTTTTCTTCCTTATACTGTAATGCTGCAGCTTTTTATTCTTTGTATTTTTTATTTCTGGAAATTTAATAGCATTTTCCAGGTAAGTTTCTAATGATTTAAATGAGGATTTAACAATACCATACCATGAGGTCCTTGAAATACTTAGTTCACTGAGACATATGTTCTCCCATGAGGTCTTACCAGTGAATAAATTGAGATGATTTACACTGCATATACGTTATAAATTAGATGATATATACTGCAAGAAGTTTGAGTTTCAGTCTTTCTGACCGCGAGACCACACCACTATTAATCTTAAGGCTGTGAGCACTTTCTGGAATCTCTGCCGAGAGCCCTTTGTGCTGTGGGAACCCCACATCCAGCCATCTCATTTAGCTTCGCTTCTCTTGTCATGGTTCAAAGGGCTCTGAGATGGCTGACCTTTGGTTTTGTCTCAACTACTGTTGGGAAGTAGCTTTTCTAGGCCTGGGGAATCCATTCAGTGGGAGTCGTTCATCCTGCACTTTGCAATAATTCTATCTGGTTGCAGCATTTGCCTCACTGTGCCATTAAACTCTCACGCCCAGGTGAACATTTTCCTTGGCTGTCCTACAGGTTTGTTCGTCTCAGATTTTATTTCCATACTAGTTTTCCCATCAGTCAGCAGTCAGCTCCCTAATAACTTCATCTGGCAGTTGGTGTTCCCTAGCTTCATACAGGAGAGCCTTTATTCTCCAGAATGCCCATCTCCCAGCATCACAGACCTGCATAGCCTGACCCAAATCACACCAACAAGCCACTGTTGTACATGGCTAAAACACAAATTTATTTAAAGTTTTTCGTTTATTTGACTTTTTCAGCTCAACATTGAGTTTCACTTCTCTACATCATAAAGGGAATAAGCTTAATTTGTTAAAAAAGAAAAAAAAGAATCCATTTTATAGATGGAACATTTTAATTTCCTGGACTTTGCAGCTCTAAGTTTGAAAGGAGCTGCAGCATCAACTACACGAGACGTTACTACAGTCAACTCACTACAGCTTGTATTATTCCTTGGCATCTTTTTTATATGGTCTTATCCTCATTTTTATCTCAGACAAAATCTATGTTTTTTAAAAAAGTAATGCAGGCAGATATTTTTAGCTGCTGTGAGTCACTGGAGTGCCATAGGCCATATTCACCAGCTGGTCTTCCTGCTTTGTGGGGAAAGAGAAAGAAGAGTTGGTTAATACACCAGAACAGCACGATCAAATTAGAAGACAGAAATGGAAGTATTTGAGCTGTCTGCTCCCTCCACATCCACAATTCTGTCCTCTCCATTCCCAGTCTCTCAAGCTTTTTGTTTCAAATCTTCAACCAAAATCCCTTCCTGCCAAACCTGACGGCACAGGGGAGGAGTGTTACTGTCCATCAGCCACAGTAAGGTTTGTTGTAGAAAGAGCAGACCTTGCCTTGCAAGCAGAGGATTCAGCGTCTCCAAAAATGATTAGAAACAGGAAAGTAGTAATAAAACAGTAAACAGTAAACAGCTTTCTGCTCCTTGTATCACTAATCTTTAATAATTTGCTACCTGAAACTTCAGTTTGGTGTCTCATGATGCTCTGAAAGGCACCGGCATATCTTACTTCCCCGTGGATGTTCTTCTGCTTTTAGAGCTGTAAATTAACATAAGGTTCATATTTTTATTCCTTTCCAGGGATGAAGGAAGCATGAGCACTGTAGTTTTTCCTCTGTAATACTCTTCATGCAGTAATTGAAGTCCAGGCTGCTCTGTGTTTTATTAGAAGGAAGTAGATGCAATTGAGGCAGCTTTTCTTTCAAAAAGGCCATTTTGTTCAAAGAAAAAATTACTGGTTTCAAAGATGACCTCCTCAGAATGTTTTCTCACGGGTGGGATGGAATTTCTTGTGAGATAAAGAACTCCTGAAATAATGCTGATATTTTAGTTTTCTTCTTGCTGAGTTTTCAGAATTGAGTGAAAAATGACAACTTTCAATGGCCAAATAAGTGTTGTGAACAGTTTTTCAACCAGCCGTATATCTTACTGTGTCATCGCTTGGTCACAGTGGTTTTTTAGTGCTCTTTTTATATAGTCAACTTCTACATAGCTCCTTGTTTGCTCAGACTGCAAGTAGGGAGGAGGGGGAAATCCTAAGTGAAATAACCCACAAATAACAGGGAGAGGAACTGAGGTTTTTTTTTTCCTAATGTAGCCAACCACTGATGCCACCAAGTAAAAAATGTGAGTGAATGAAATTCTAGTAAGCACAGGTATTTAACATCAGGTTAAAATTTCTTACAGTTTGTTAACATCTTTGGCTGTTTACAGATCAATCAGTGCATAACAACTTGAGCTTCTCTGTTCTTAGACTTCCCAATCTAAGGTGGCTTTGGATGCTTGTCCCGTGAAGAAAATCAATGATGATTTAGTTATAATTCCTTCATTCCACATTGTCAGAACTGAGTTGGTATTGCCAACACTAGGTAAGAGGCACTACAAAGCACAACAAAAGTTGGCTGAGCTGCCGGGCAAAATTCTCACCCAAAAGGTTGAGTCTTCAAGCCAAATAAATTGGGGCTACATTTTAATTTACCTTCAGGGTTTGGCAAGGATTTCAGTGCTGCAGAAGGTAGGCTCTGTGGCACTGAGTGGTAGAGAATTGCTTCTGGGAGGCTCTTTCTATTTGGATACTGCATTGTGGTCCTTTGTAGTAAATATGCCATATGGATGCATGTAACTGTCAGTTGCCACAGGATTGGGTGCTTAGAAAATTTAAAAACAGACTAAGACCTTTGTTTTGTCATTTGAGATCAATGAAATCCTTCTCTTGTGCTCCTTCCCCATCTTATTTCCCTCTCCTTTTTCCTGTCAGATAAAATGAAAAGGAAAAAAGAGGAAACAATACAACAATTTATTTGTTCGCTTCTCAGTTCTGCCTGAGACTGTTTTTTAAAGACCCTTCTTTTGTGAGTTTAATCAGATGCCTGATAACAGAAAAAGCGTTGCTAACTAACCCAGGGTACAAAGAAGCCCCTTCAGAGGAACACATGACCTCATCGACAGGATTACTCTATCACATGAATTCAGACTCCATCGCACACCCAAAATAAATGTTAGGCTCCGCTTGCAGCGAGGTGTTTTATTCGCCTGCCTTCAGCAGGGCATATGCCTTGCCAACGTCTTCCTCAGTCACTGGGATTAGAAGTGTATGGAAATTCAGCACAAGAGGCAGATTTTCCTGGTCACAAACAGCCTGCTGTGCACTCCAAAGCTGCCGGCTGGCCCAGGCCTTTGGGCCATTGCCCTACTGAAACCAGCGAGCTCTGGCACAGGTTTGAAGGCACGAAACAAGTCTGGTTTTCGCTCACAGCTCCCATTGTCTGAGCTGGTTTTGTTGGGTGCTCAGCAGCCAAGAGCTGACTCTGGGAATGCTTATGGAGCCGAATGCAGCTCCCTCCCCAAAATATAAGAAGTGACACCATTGTATTGCCTCAGCACTCTCAGGGTTTCTAGCACTAACATCTGACAGCACTAATATTCTTAGAATATCCTCTTTACAGCCACTCTCAAGGCAGATGTCGATGTTTTCTAGCAAGGTGCTTTGAAACCTCTGTGTGAAGACATAGCATGTATTGCTGCCATGAATGGTGAGGAGGAGGCAGGGAGCAGTGCAGCCTGGCACGCTTGTGCTGGGTAAGGTGTAGAAGTGGAGACCTCGTGGTACCCAAGAAAAGGCAGGAAAGATTTCTGCTGTTGCTTAGGTAAAATGAACTGAAATGACAACATCCTGCCAAGTCATGAACTGGTGGCGTGTTTGGTGGAAGTCATATTATCCGTACTCAGGAGCCTGAGAGCAGGCTGCAGGTCAACATATAACATCGACTGAGATGTAACCACTGTTGGTTTCTAATTATGCACAATTAACAGTACATTGCATGAGAAGTTAGGCACCAAGTTATGAGTGTGGATTGAATAAGTCCGCATTACTCATCTCAGTCACTCAGCAATTGCGTTCATTCAGTTTGAACTTGGATAATTTTATTAAGTCCAGTGGTACCAAAAATGAATCATTAAGAGCTTTTAATTCCTGTGTTTAGTATGGGTCTCTTCCTGAGTCTGGTTGGCTCTATATAACTATGACATAATGCCACGTTGGATGCTTCTTATGTAAACACTGGCTATAAAACAACTGTGTTTAAATAGCCATCAGGCTCTAACCCAGGCCAAGAGAAGCTGTGATCTTCTAGAATTCAGCAGATGTAGTTCCTTTAGGGTCTGATCCCATGTGTGAGTCCTGCAGGACACTTGTGATACCTTTTGGTGGGACAGCAGATGGTGCAAACCCTCATTCTAGAGGCATTGCAGATGTCTGTTGTCTTTTTGATTAAATAAGGGGCTCAGGCCATTATGAGTGTTTCACTTTATGGGTTTTTTTTACATTTCTTGAAGGAATAGCAGAGTATTTTCAACATGACAGGAAGAATTTATGGCTTTAGAGTTACCTACAGAAGGCAGCACTCAGGGAAGTGACCCCATGTGCATCCTGCAGGAGCTGTGCCTGGGCAGCAAGCAGCGTGGGAGGGGAGGAAGGTTCATCTTCTGCTCCATGCAGTGCTGGCAGTCCCAGTTGGGGTTGGGGGGCATTGCTGCAATTGCCCCCACCTTCCATGCATTCCCCTGTTTTGAGATGGAGCATTTCCATGTTGCAGCTAATATTCAGCTTGTGTAGCTGTGCCTGGGAGCTGTTTCTCCTTGTTCTGGGATGTGGAGAACACACAACATAAACGTCCTTCAGTAACACAGGTCATTGATATGGGGCTAACCTTCTTTTAATAATGGTAAACACAGGTCTGTTATTTAATGTCCTCCAATTGTGCCTGGCCTCTGGAATGGTTCCAACAGAAGCCCTGAGTGTATTCTATAAATAATTACATCAGTTTGGCCTTAACAGGTGTATCTTATATCCAGCAGCCCTAAACAACATGGTAGCTGTCTCACAGCAGCCCTGATCTAGCCAGAATGCATAAAATCCAAAAGACATCTCATTTGCCCTTTCCACCACCAATCTTATCTGCTGTCTATCTGTGGCCTATTCAGAAGGCGATTGTTATCAAATCTCCTATTAAGAACTGTAGCCACTTGGCTGCTATTGCTTTACACATTTGGCTTCCTCTAACAGAGGTAGATACACTATTTAAATACAATAAGAGACAATCTGGTACAAGCATCACAGAATTTAGGCAAAAAAACTGAGAGGAGAGAAAGTCTTCAACATAGTAGGATGTAGTATCACTCTTGTAGAAATCAGAGATATTGAAGGAATTAAGTTACTTATTTAATTTCAGTTATTTACACCTTGTTTAGGATGGAAATCTCCTATAAACTTATTAGAGATCAGAATGTTAATTGACTTGACGAAACAAGAAATTAGCAACAATCTCGCACGTCTCAGCGCTGCTGTTCCCCATACCTGCCTTTCCTCTGAGTTCCTCATCCTTTGTTCGTGGTGGAACAGCAAAAGCAGTATATTCAGTTTGAATTTCTTTGCTTTTCCCATAATCATCCAGGTGATTCTTAAGAAACAATAATCAAAAACTCTTTAGGACTATGAAACTGGAAGGCACTTCTTGGTCGTTGAGCTCAATATCCTGTTATTGCAGGCACCGCATCGTATAATCTGTTTTTCACTTCTATTTAATTATTGCATGTTTTCAGCAGCTATTTTCCCCCAGCTGTATCTCTGCCAGCTGACTTCATTTCTCATTTAATTCACTAGGTTTGCTCGCTAACACCGAACTGATCAAAGGTGTTACTGATACTGGAAGTAGACAACCTCTGAACTTCTGCTCTGCTTTGAAAATCAGCCAACCTCGTTGTTTAGCTTAGCTCAGAAATGTCTGTTCTCTCTCTGAGATCCTGAACGAGGACAGACCTAGGGAGATTTTCCATGGCTAAGAATACAGAACTGTTGTAACCAAGTAGTTTATAATGGAATAATCATGCTAATTTAACTCAAAAGTCACTGTACAACTGAAGGTTTAGGCTCTCATGGGGCTCCCTTTATGCTTATCATTCAGAATTTACCGTAGCTCTTTCACATTTTTTATGGATGTTGGCTTCAGTGGGTTATTTTTCCTCCCTCTTTGTGGCACTGTCATGCTGATGCCTTTGAAATATGAGCCTTTGCTAAATTCTAAATTGTACACAAAGCAATTAATTAAAATTCCTTCTAAAACAGCCTTGGCGAAGTCCTGTCTATGTGCTGCTTTTCAGCCAAGGTAGAATGGGAGGAGGCTAAAATGGATCCAAATGGTTTTATTTAAAGTTGACGTACAGTAGGATCCATGAACCAGAAACTGCACAGCTTCCCAAAAGTAGAAATGTAACCTAAGAGCTGATGAAAAATTAACTGGAGTGAGGAGTTCAGGCTTAGCTGAATGGTGATTAATGTGGGACCTCAGGGACTGGATGGGGCAAAAAACAGCTGTGTATCCATTTGTATTGCTTCTCTTTGAAATAGACTGAGGTAGACATCTGACTGCAATTCAGATGAACCCCAGGACTTTGTGAAGGATTCATTTGTGGTAGTTTAAAATCGGTTATATTAGTAAGTACAGAGGCGTGATGAGGCTCCCAGAACGTATAATGGCTTCATGTGACAACTGTAATCTATGAGAGCTCAGAAATCAACGCTGAATTAACTGTGAAAATAGGTTCCTACCTCTGCATGCCCGTGTTTGTGTTCTTAGCCCTGAGAATGGGGTTCCTCGTGAATGCACGATGCCAGCTCCAAATGAGACCCAGATGGCTGCAGGATGTATTTAAGCTGAGTTGTGGAAGCTCAACCACATCAAGCACAAACCGCCAGCGTGTTCTCAGCTAAAAAGGGTGGAAGTCCTAAACGCAGAAAAAAAGAAAGTGTGGTACTAGGATCAGGGCTGGGAGGTGCTGAATGCCTTCTGGGAGGTGCTGATGTTTGAACTGCCGTGATGGGATTCTGCAAAATTGGATCCTGTTTTCAGCTCCGCGGGTCTTGCCCTGGTAAAAATGCTTAGTCCTAAACGCAGGGCTTTAAGGAGCCCAGGTGGCCCAGTGCCGGCCTCTTTGTGTCTCAGTTTTCCATGCTTAAGTTGGAGGAATGAGGTTTCATGTGTCCACTCTAATTGCTAAACCTTTTGGAACGTTTTCTGCCACCCCACAGCACACGTGGATACTATGGGGCCCTCGTTCTGAAATTATTCAGCATTACTGAATCATTTCTATAGTAGAAAGCCCACATTTGGGGGCTGGGGCTCAATGCTCTTTAAGGTCCTTTCCAATATAAGCCATTCTTGGATTCTATGACTCTATGATTCTGTAAGTACCTGTGTATGTTTAGATGCTGTGCTTCTCTATGTATATTTTAAAACTTTTGAAACTTGTTTCCTTTCAACTTCTTTCTCCATCCTGATGTCCAGAGAATGTTTTCTGCCTCTCTTCACTGTTACTGAACATCCACCATGAAACCTGGAGACTGGATGGGTTGCAATTTATCTGACAGAGCGTTTGAGAATAAGGGAATTGGCTTCTTTCTTTCTTCCCTGATCCCTTCCTCTGTTTATGCAGCTGATTTAAGACTTTGAAGAAAATTTCTGAATTATGAGTATTTCCCTTTGGAGCTTCACATCCTGAAGTCCTATTTGTATCTGTGGTGTCTGGTTGCTGCTCAAACAACTGCAAATTCTCCCTGCACACACTGTCTGTATAATCCTCAGAGAAAACAGTGGATTTTCTGAGTTACTCCAGATTTGGCTGCCTTAAAAATCTGCTCCTTGGATTGAATGCAATGCAAAAAAGAAAAAAAAAGAAAAAAAAAAAAGGAAAAAAACGAAAGTAATTATTTGGCTTTGGCTGTTACTACTGGAAAGATTAATTGCTGCTAGAACTATTGCAAACTTCAGCTCTCAGATGTGATATAAAGTAGTTTGACCTAAAGTGAGTATCCCTGCTGATTCCTTTGCCCTAGTAAAATTGGGAATGGAAAGAAAATGATTTCCTATAGCCATCAATGCATGGAAACAGCAGTGAAAGGCAAAGTCAGAGCTGTTCGTGCTTTGGCCTGCTGTGCCAAAACTTGCAGCCCTCACCAGTCTCTTTCTTTAAGAACACTTCAGTTTACTTCAGACTTAATCCATCTGTTTGAGGAGACGCCTGGAGCCTCCAGAGTCACATGCTCTTGGCAAAGCTGTGTTATTAGCACTTTTTCTTCAAAAGGTTGCACCTTCTGAAAACCTTCCTTATAAAAAAAGCACTCTGGCAGTCAGCTTCCATTTATTAATCCTCTGTAAAAGCACTGCTTTGCTTCCCTGTAGAGAATGCACAGATTCCCCGTGTCAGCACACAAGGATCATCCCAGGTCTGATCAAATTCCCTGTCTGCATGGCAGTGGATAGGGAGAAGAGCACAGTGTTATCATGATGCCAGTGCTCACACAGTGGCACTGCTGGATGCTTGTTCTTCAGGGAACAGATGGCAGGATCCCACCTGGGTGGAAATTCTTGGGATATGAAGTTTCTTCCATTAACAAATCACAGAAGGCTGTTTTGAGGTTAGCAATTAACAAACCCTGAAGTACATCCTTCTCTGTTTTCTACAGAGGGCCATGGCTCTTTTCCAGCTGAGGTCTTCCCCTCTGTCACAATCCATCCCATTGCTACTTCTGTCTAAATGTTAGCAAGGTGTGCTGGAATCCAATATATGTTGTCATTATTGTATCTCCTGCTGTGATGCTAGAAGTATCTGTTGGTAGAGGAGTTGTATTCTTTTTTTCCTCTCTTTTTTTTCCTTCTGCCTTCTCTATGTTTCATTTCCCAGTCGTGGCATGTACAGGGTGCCTGAGCAAGGCTAATCAGCCTTCTGCCTCCTTTCAGTAGGACAGCTGAGACATTTTTTAGCACCTCTCCCTTCGCAGCTGCAATCTGTTTTGATTAAAATCACACCAGGTTCTCATTTGCATCTTTATCACTCCATGTGCCCACTAACAATCTCACAGCTCTACCATTCCTGAGTTTGCAAGAGAGACCAAAGTGGTACATTAGAACTATAAACTAGGCAAAAATTAATTCAGCTTCTCACACCTGCTGGTTTCCAGCAAATCTGTCTCTGGGGAAGGAAAATATTCATACACCACCTTTGCTGAGTGTTCCCCAGGAGTCAGGATTCCCTGGGCTTCTTTTCAAGGTTGACTGACGCTTTCCTATTAAGAAACAAATTTCTAATTAAATTGAAAGGTCCTGACAAAGTTGTGATGTCAGTGGGGGAGAGAAGATATCGAAATCAAAAAATAACCCTAATATTTTCTTGTCTTTGACAGCTAGAGTATGTTGTACTTTCAGATGCTCAGATGAAAGGGTTTATAGTGGAAGTGAAAATTGTTCCTTTTCTTTGTATTGTCCACTTTCCTCCACATGTTATTCACGGTATTACTTGCTAGTGATTATGATTTTAAGGAGTGTTTTTCTAGGAGTAGTTCTTTTCTTTCTTTATTTCTTTTTTTCCCTCTTTAAGTGATATCTAGCATTTACATTTATGATTTGTACAGGAGTTTTTTCCCTCAGGGTCAGCTGGTATGGTATAGATGCTGTGATTAACTTCTTAATTTTTAGCCTCTATATTTCTTAAGCAAGTCAAAGAAATTCTGAATATGAACATCATCCTTTGAGCCAGCCAAGACAAAAGGATGGGGAGGAGATGGCAAGTTTTGCATGTGGCTGGGGTGAAAAAATGTCCATTGTCTTAATTCTCTTTTGACTTGAAGTCACTACCAGAGCAAGATGCTGGCTCTGCACAGTGCTCCTGTCTCACAGCTGTCCTGGCAATACTGCTGCTCTTGTTGCATTGAGAACTAGAGCCCAGGTCATGTCCATGTTATAATTCTCTTGGCTCTGATCCTTAAGGTTAGACATAACGAGGTGATGCACAGACAGTAACACAGACTATGAAAACATCCAGACCAAATGGTATCTTATGTTATCACTAAAATCCAGCTCTCCTTGCAGAGATTCCAAACTTCCTTCATTGCTACTGTTCTGGTGGCTGAGCCACTATCAAGGGCAGGTGAGACAACACGAGTTTGTAGGATATATTCTTTCTCATGACAAGCAGAAGGTTTTGCAGACCAGCCACGAAATCGTTGCTGAGATTTTTGAAGCGGTTGTGTTGTAGTCAAGATGGTAGGAAGACACAAAGGGGCACAGTTCATAGTTCATGTTGTGAAGTCATCTTCTTTTGCAGACTCTTGCTCCAAGACTCTTGGGTGCCTGTAAATAATCCAGCAGCTGATATTTGTAAAGGAAAGGATGTCTCCAAGAGGTAGTATGTCTGCAGCTTCTAAATACAATCCGTGTAAACCATTTTGAAAGGAAGAAGATGGGGAAAAATGGAAGAAACAACTGAGCCTGGCAATGGCTTTGGCTTCTATTTTTCTTTAGAAGAGCCTTCCTGGGTGGTCCCTCGTGGCCTGAGCTGTTGTGTAGGCATGTTTGAAGGATTCTGAATGGAAGGATGTCGTCTTTGTTCTTCCAGCCAAAAATACGGCTAACGCATAAATAATTGCATGAAGGTGTCTTGTTTTTTGGGTCTCAGATCTATCAGTGGAGCTCAGTTTATCGTGCTGGGTCCTTGGCAGATTGGATAAGAAACACCTGATCCAGATTAGCTCAGACATGGCACTCAGTTTCAAAACACACAGGTCGTAGATCAGACACTGTGGAATGCTTCTTCCAGACCACCCTTCATAAACTTCAAAAGGGTGTCAAACAAGATATATTACATCTCCCAGTATCATCAGTAGGCTGAGATATTTGGCTGAATCTAATGCAGTGAATACCCAGTAAAAGTGATAGTGTTAATGTGGCTTTCATCCACAGTAAAATAAGTGTCTAGCTTTTGTCATTGGCAGGGCTTTCATTTTCCAGGCATATTCAGAACCATAGTTCTGAATCATAAAATAATCTGTAAGCTCATAGCAGTCAGCAGAAAAACTACTATCAACTTGCTAGGTTTGGACAAGACTCATGTTCCTCTAGGCTGGGAATTAAAAAGCTGTAAGGAAACTGATGATGACCTTTCACAGAAATTTCCTCTAGTTTGTTCTGCTAGGTGATGCATCTTTCAAGCAACCTGCCCCTTTCAAGAAACCTGCCCTTTAAATAACTACTCGAGGCCTGGGCACCCATTTCAAATATGTAAACTTGTCTTAGGGCAAAAAGTTACAGCACATGGCATCTCAATGCATGGAAAGTAGTTTGCAAACTCCAAGTGGGTGTGCTTAAAGGTTAAATACCATTTCAGATATTGTCCTGAATGTGTTTAGTGAGCTGCAGTCTTTCTTAGAGATTGAGTCACAAATGAGCCCTGGACCATGTTTCCCTCTTACTCTTTATTAACTATATTATGATCTCTTCTGGTGCAGACAGAGGTTGTAGATATATCCGAACAAATAGGATAAGCGTTAGAAATGGCTTCAAGCTGAATGCTTTTCCACAAGATAAAAGCCTCCACTGCTGTGTGTTTACTTCTGATTTATTCCCCAATAAAAAGGGGCGAAGTTCACACTTTGTGAGCTCAACATTGTCTACACAAAAATTACTTCAGTGAAGTGTGTGATGTATGACTGTTATTTTTCACAAAACAGCTGGGATAGTATGGGAAAGCAATCCCATACATTTTATGGGAGGCAGAGCAGTGGAAGAAGCTAGTCTCCCATCTAACAAATGAGTTATCATCAAAATTGCGGTGTTCAGAGGATAAATTGCTGTTTCCTCCGTTATTGGCACAAAGAAAGGAACTTACAATTGGGAAAGCCCAGTCACCAACCTAACTACTTAAATGAGTAGAAAGAAAAACTAACATTGAGGTGGCATTTAATAGGTGTGCTTTGTTTAGTCTATCCATTAGCTGCTGTAGGTTCTTACTGTAGAAGGTAACAGGCCGATTCTGCTTGAAATCAACAAAAGTCTTTCATATCCCATGGCTTATGGCATTTGAAAAGAAAGGGTTTGGAGTGAGAAGGAAGAGGAAATGTTGAGGCAACCTGAATAGAGTGAGTTTCGGGAAGAGTTAGTATAGGCCAGCCAGGTGCTTTCAACCATAAGCGAGGTATCACATTATATCTGATGAAAGATAAGACACCGTGAAATGTTGCCTAATGAAAAGGCTTATTTGTTGCTAAGAAGACTTTGTTTTACACCTCCATTGGTAAAAAGCTTCCTCTTTCTCTTGAAGAACTTCAAAGGATTTCATTTCCTTTTCTTCCTTCTCCTTCTCCTCCATCCCCAGTTTGGTTATGTGCATGTTTTCTTTTATCCTGCCCACCTGTTTTCTCTCTTACTCACCTGCCTGCTCTCCTACCCTTTGAAGTTTGCTATAGTACACTATAGTTCAACAGATTTCCTGTTATTTCTACTGATATTTCTTACAGTCTGTCTTCCTTCTTGGATCCTCATCTTGGATAATCTTTTGCGTCTCATTACTTTTGTGCTAAAATGGCAGTAGATAGGATACAGATAGGATACAGGCACTGACTCCAGGATCCTCATCTGCAGTAACATCTACTATTGGGCTACAAGCCCCACAGCTCAGATTCCCTAGAAGCTGAAATAAATTAAAGCAGGTGCAAAAGGGCTACAATGGGTTTATTTATGCCAATAGGCCTTTTGACAATGTCATGAGTTTTTCATGTGATCCATCTTCTAGTAGCAGTGATCCAGCATTCAAGCAGTGGGATAACGAATGAAGGAAATGAGACTTTCAGCTTTAGCTTACTTGAGGATGTGAGTGAGTGTCCCAGCCCTGCTGTTGGGTGGGGAAGCTGCAGTTCATCCCTTAACACTGTTCCTTCTTGTTTCAGGGAACAAGCGTGCCAAGAAAGGAAACTCAACTCAACTTAGTTTGAACTGGCTCTCAAATTTCTCCTCCAGACTAAAAAGGCCAAGCAAATATAAGACTCCATCAGCTTTGAAAAGGAACTGAACACCACAATGGGACTCCCTTCCCAGGTTTTGGCCTGTGCCATCTTAGGTTTGCTGTACCAGCATGCCAGTGGTGGGCTCATCAAGCGAATCATCCGGCAGAAGCGGGAGACTGGGCTCAATGTGACCTTACCAGAGGAAAACCAGCCCGTGGTTTTTAACCACGTCTACAACATCAAGTTGCCTGTTGGCTCCCTTTGCTCCGTGGATCTGGACACAGCAAGCGGGGACGCAGACCTGAAGGCAGAAATTGAGCCTGTCAAGAATTACGAGGAGCATACGGTGAATGAAGGGAACCAGATCGTCTTCACGCATCGCATCAACATTCCCCGCCGGGCCTGTGGCTGTGCGGCTGCCCCAGACATCAAGGACCTGCTGAGCAGACTGGAGGAGCTGGAGGGGCTGGTATCCTCCCTGCGGGAGCAGTGTGCCAGCGGGGCTGGATGCTGTCCTAATTCCCAGACAGCAGAAGGTAAGGCAGGCTGGGGAACCACGCGGGGAAATTCTCGTGCTGGCAGCAGATCTTGTTTAGAGTAGATACTCGAATCTGTTTCAAGAAAGAACAAAAGTCAACCTGTTAAATCTGAAATGTAATCAATGCGTTTGCCAGCTTGGTTCATTCACAGTTCTAGTTTTATGGATCTGTGGGTCAGATGTTTGTCTGGGCCTTGTAGCTGTGGCATTGAGCAAGTATGGCACTTGGACGAGGTGACAGTGTCGGAGTTGAGATTAAAACTCGCACAGCCCAAGGTTTTGGCTCCACATGTTGTCCCTTTGAGCAGGCTGCCAATGTAGCTGTTTTAACATCCAAGTTTTCTTTAATAGAGACCAATAAAAATACAGCGGGACGTAGGCAATAGATTAGAACTAGTGAGAACAAATGATTTAAGAGGAAAAAAGAAAGTATCCCTCCTGCTGCTTTCTAAACTGGAGTAAGAGGTTGGTCATAAGATAGAGAAAACACAGGTTGGTCAGTAGTTAGGTCCTCTCTGAGCACAGAGCTGGTCTCACTGTTGGCGATACAGCGTGCTGCCTGGCTTTTTGTGTTCTGGGTGAATTGGTGAATGATGCTTCATGGTGCGTGCCCTAATGAAGCAGTCAGGAAAGCTGCTCAGTCAGTGAAAGAGGGATTTTGAGAAGAGCAGAGGAATCCAACGTGCTCATTTTACCAAGCAGTTGCAGGGGCGCTCCTTCACACCCTGGCAGTAGCATGAATTAAAGCATTCCTGCTAAGTTTCAGGAGAGAAAGGAAGTGTTTCATTCAAAAAATGCAGGTGATTCTGTAAATCATGGCCCATAGGGAGCTGGGAAAACCAGACTCCTTTCAGTTCCCTGTGTGCCACGCTGGCCTGACACCCCCAAGCTAAGGGTTTCCTGACTCGTTGGTGCAGGTCGCCTGGACACGGCCCCCTATTGCAGTGGGCACGGCAACTACAGCACCGAGATCTGCGGCTGCGTGTGCGAGCCAGGTTGGAAAGGCCCCAACTGCTCCGAACCAGCCTGCCCACGCAACTGCCTCAACCGTGGCCTCTGCGTGCAGGGCAAATGCATCTGCGAGGAAGGCTTCACCGGAGAGGACTGCAGCCAGGCTGCCTGCCCGTCTGACTGCAACGACCAAGGCAAGTGTGTGGATGGGGTGTGCATCTGCTTCGAGGGCTACACGGGCCCGGACTGCGGCGAGGAGCTCTGCCCCCACGGGTGCAGCATCCATGGGCGCTGTGTGGGTGGACGCTGTGTGTGCCACGAGGGTTTCACCGGTGAGGACTGCAGTGAGCCCCTGTGCCCCAACAACTGTCACAACCGTGGGCGCTGCGTGGACAACGAGTGCGTTTGCGATGAGGGCTACACGGGGGAGGACTGCGGCGAGCTGATCTGCCCCAACGACTGCTTCGACCGTGGGCGCTGCATCAATGGGACTTGCTTTTGCGAGGAGGGCTACACTGGAGAGGACTGCGGTGAGCTGACCTGCCCCAACAACTGCAATGGCAACGGGCGCTGCAAGAACGGGCTGTGCGTGTGCCACGAGGGCTTCATGGGGGATGACTGCAGCCAGAAGAGGTGCCCGAAGGACTGCAATAACCGCGGGCGCTGCGTGGATGGGCGCTGCGTGTGCCACGAGGGGTACCTGGGGGAGGACTGCGGGGAGCTGCGGTGCCCCAACGACTGCCACCACCGCGGGCGCTGCGTCAATGGGCAGTGCGTGTGTGATGAGGGATTCATCGGGGAGGACTGCGGAGAGCTGCGGTGCCCCAGCGACTGCCACAACCGCGGGCGCTGTGTCAATGGGCAATGTGAGTGCCACGAGGGATTCGTCGGGGAGGACTGCGGGGAGCTGCGGTGCCCCAACGACTGCAACAGCCACGGGCGCTGCGTCAATGGGCAGTGCGTGTGCGACGAGGGGTACACAGGGGAGGACTGCGGGGAGCTGCGGTGCCCCAATGACTGCCACAACCGTGGGCGATGTGTGGAGGGACGCTGCGTGTGTGACAACGGTTTCACTGGGGAGGACTGTGGGGAGCTGTCTTGTCCCAATGACTGCCACCAGCGTGGGCGCTGCGTCGATGGGCGCTGCGTGTGCCACGAGGGCTTCACCGGGGAAGACTGCCGGGAACGGTCCTGCCCCAACAACTGCAACAACGTGGGCCGCTGTGTCGAGGGACGGTGTGTCTGTGAGGAAGGTTACATGGGGATCGACTGTTCTGATGGTAGGTGGCAATGGCCCTTCTGAACTTTTTCCCCTGTGTCATCCATTCCCTGTGTCCACCTTAGAGGCTCCATGGTGCTTTTCATATAGCAGGGCATATACCCTGTGTGTAGGGTTTTTTCTGCTCTTATTCATCACAGTCAAAACAGCTGAAGCAGTGGAGCTAGTGTGCTCAGAGCAAGAACTTCCCCTCCCTTACTTCCCAGGGCTGTGTATCGTAGCAATTGCAGGTGACTTTCAGTGGCTAGCAATACAAAAGTTCAGTAATGGTGATAAAGTTGATTTGTCATCTCCAAGTTTCTTCCCTTCACTGGAGCTAGCACTGCATGGGGATTTGTCACGATATTTGGTTTCTCGTGGTACCTTTTGATGCTAAACAGTTGCATCTAACAGCTAAGGAGAAGAGGGAGGTGAATCCAGAAACTTCTTACCTAGGTACTCATCTGGATTAGTAAAAAGAATATGAACAGAAAAAAAAAGTCTGTCAGGAATGAGTTAATGTGGATAATAAATTTAGGGAATAAAGTGCTTAAGTATGAGCGTTAGGTTTCTCACAGATAGATTTTAGTTCCCAGTCTCACGCTGGACCAGTAAAGAAGGGATTGCATTTGCAATGCTATTGCTATTGTAGGAGCCAAAAAACCAAAAGGCACAGCTCTGAGACTGTCTGCTGACAGACTCCAAGCACCCTGTGATTTTGCTTTGGAGGTAGACCTTTGAGATGGAGCCCTGATGGAGGCAGAGCAGGCAAGGCATGTGCAGAAAATATGACTGTGCCATCTGAAGATGAGACAGCCATCATGATAGAATTGCCAGATGTCACAAATATTTCCATGCAGGCTTTCAGAATTATCGCAGGGGCCCTGATTATCCTTCAATAGACCAAATGGATTTTTCTAACTTAAAACATTTATGTATATAAATACGTACACAATTTACATATTATGCATTATATATATGGAACACTATACAGTTAGATTTGACAAAGCTTAGGTTAAAATAATGGAATCAGCTGGAGTGGAAACTTAGCTATTAAGCCATGTGTTTAGTTTCCCAGTACCACTGACTCTATGGAAATGGATAGAAAATGCTGGCAGCTACATAATGACAGGCATTACACTATAAAGGAGGCACTTTTCTTTAGGAGATCCCAGGGGAGGAATTTTGGAACTAAGATCTTTGTAGAGTAATCAAAGAGTACTTTGGGGCTGGGAACATTGTAAAGGACAATGAATACCCTTGGAAAGTAATTACCATTTTTCATCTCCTCCTTTTGGAGGGTTCCCAAGCTACATTCTGGGCTCCTGCACATGCAAACACGGAGTAATCTATTGAAAGTATTTACAAAAATAATCATGTTTTATTTTATTGTGGAAAATCTGTGCAATTCTGTGTATCCAAACCCCAGGACTTCCAACTGTAAAATCACGTGTTGCTGGCAGTTGAGTTAAAGTCTGATTCTCTCAGGACCTAGCTGTAGTAGTCTTGTGTTGCGGCCATGAAAGAAGGGGCTGGAACACAGTCAGCCATAGGTTATGTGCAAGCATGAAAGCAGAAATTGGCCCATTAGTTCTGGAAACATCTGTAGTCTTCATCAGCTGAACATTCCTTTCTACAAGTGGCTAATTTGTGTGGCACGGCTTCCCCATTCCCTGTTGATTCTCATAAACTGCTCCTGGGAAAGTGGGAAACTGGGTAGGTCATTATTTTCTGAGCCTTGAGAACTGACTTTTGTTTTGCTCTTCCCCTCTCTAGTGTCTCCTCCAACGGAACTGACAGTAACGAATGTAACAGATAAAACTGTAAATCTGGAATGGAAGCATGAGAATCTCGTCAACGAGTACCTTGTCACCTATGTCCCTACCAGCAGTGGGGGCTTAGATCTACAGTTCACGGTACCAGGAAACCAGACATCTGCCACTATTCGTGAGCTGGAGCCGGGTGTGGAATACTTCATCCGTGTCTTTGCAATCCTTAAAAACAAGAAAAGTATTCCAGTCAGTGCCAGAGTAGCGACATGTGAGTTTAATATTCCCTCTGTTCAGTCATTTGTCTGTTCTGTATTATGTTTGTGTTGGGGTTTTCTTCTTTTTGTATTTTCTATTTTGAGTTCATCTTCTGTTCTCAACAAAGAGAGCCTTCACCACTTTCCTCTTCTGTTCTGTTTCAATAGCATTGTCAATGTTAAAAGCAAAGTTCATTATCATGGGGTCTTTGTAAATTAAGATCCTCAATTCCTTCTTAATAAGGTATATTTTTGAACTCTGGTAATGCTCCCTGAAAAAATATATATAATTATAGCACGTGTAACAGAAGAGCAATATGAAATCATTTGGATTCAAACAGTTTTGACTAAAATGGAACTTCCATGCGTTTTATATCTTCAGTGTGTTTTGCCACAACTTACTCTGCTTATCCGCCGATCTGTAGTCCATTTGCCTTTTTGTACTGTGCCCATCACAGTCTAATTTAATATCCCAGTCTCAGAAGATGCTCTTTGACTTCAGTCAGTGTTCTTCTTCTGAGAGACCTGGGGCAGGATTCATTTCACCTACCGTCAAATGTCCACACTAGGTTTCTTTCAAGAAGGCAAAAATAGGCATTTGTAGGGTACAAAGAAAGTTGTTTTATTCTTTGTCAACATCTAGAATAGGTCAGGAGAATGTCTCTCAGAGGCAGAATAACCAGTTGTGAAGAGAGGTTAAGCTTCTCTGATGATCCTTGGGGATTCTCAGATGCAGACCCCTGCGTGGCAGATACTTATAGCTGTGGGAAGATGTTCCACCACCAGCATCCTCATTTATTTCTTGTTACATGTGTATTTATCTTATTTTTATTGTCACAGATCTGCCTGCTCCTGAAGGTCTGAAATTCAAATCTGTTAGAGAAACATCTGTCCAGGTGGAGTGGGATCCTCTGAGCATTTCCTTTGATGGCTGGGAGCTGGTCTTTCGTAATATGGTAAGGAAGCTTCGTTCCTGCTGTCAAAGCCTTGCTTCTCATACAAGTGAAAGATGCTGAATTTTTTGTTTGTATTAACTGATTGTTCCATGTGTTACAGAAAAAGGATGATAATGGAGACATAACCAGCAGCTTGAAAAGGCCGGAGACATCATATATGCAGCCAGGCTTGGCACCAGGACAACAGTATAATGTATCCCTTCATATAGTGAAAAACAATACCAGAGGACCAGGGCTATCCCGTGTGATAACCACAAGTAAGCACAACCTGTATACCTGTAGTACAACCAATGAAACAACTGCTGGTTGGTGTAGCCTGGGGAGCTTTAAAGCAAAGAGAAAATTTAACTCAATAAGGTGCATTCTTAAGGAAATCGAGAGAAGAAAAAAAGCATTGGAGCTTTTAATGACAAAGACATGAGAAAAAAAATATTGCTTTCCAAATCACCTGTTTAAAGAAAAAAGGAAATTTATTTTTGTCTAGAAGGTAGCTACCAGCATGCAACTTTTATTCTTTCCTAAAAGGTACATCCACAGAAACTAGAACTTCTTTCATCCTGCTGATATTGGCATGAAGAAATTGCTTAGGAAAGAGTTTCCATTGTGTAGAACTCAGAGTTTCTGATTGTCCTTGTTTTGGCAACCTCAGATGTTAATGAATTTAATGAATTTGTTTCTGATGAATCGGCCCCACTTGGCAAGTAAGGAAGAAAGTAAATGAAGACAAGCTTCATTTTGTAGAAGCCATTCATGTTAATTTTGTTCTGAAGCAATTAAAAGCCCAAGTAAGCATTATGAATTTTCTGTTAAGATTTATTTAATTTTTTTTAATAACGTTTTCCTCTCATTAAAACAGAACTTGATGCCCCTAGCCAGATCGAGGCAAAAGATGTCACAGACACCACAGCTCTGATCACGTGGTCCAAACCCTTGGCTGAAATTGAAGGCATAGAGCTCACATATGGCCCCAAGGATGTTCCAGGGGACAGGACTACCATTGACCTCTCTGAGGATGAAAACCAATATTCTATTGGAAACCTGAGGCCACACACAGAATATGAAGTGACGCTCATCTCTCGGCGAGGGGACATGGAAAGTGACCCTGCAAAAGAAGTCTTTGTCACAGGTAAGGAGGCTGGGTGGCAATCCAAATTTCTGTGAGTTTAATGTAATCACCATCAATCTTCCTGTGCTGTTTGCATTGTGTTTCTTCAGTTGACAGTCACTGCATCAACACAGAACCTACATGAAAGCAGAGAAGGTTTTTCTGTGCCTTACATACCTTACTGGCCCACCAAAACATTCAGGCCCTTCAAGTCTCTAAATATTTGCTGAAAATGGGAATTATGTTATTAAGTCACTTAGAAGCTTTTTCTCATCATACCCTAAATCTTTACTTGTCAAATCAAATTCCTCTAGATTTGGTCTGTTTGCTGAGCTAAATATCTTCCATGGTTCTCCTTCCAAGACCTTACTTCTGCTTGCCTAAATCCATAGCAGATTGGCAAACATTGTTTTTTTCTTTTCTTCAGATCTGCAAATATTTTTTGTGATTTTTTTTTTTAAGATTACTTTGTTCCTTTGTCATGCTGGGAATGCTTTATGAAGGTATGGGTCATCATACTAAAAAAAATCTGCTTGATGTAGTTAAGTGATATCATACAAGAGGGAACAATGTCAGCTTCATGGGTCATGTTCATCTTCTAAAATGGACTATTGTAAAAGGCTGTTGTCATAAGAGAATTATTCCTGTTACTTATGTCTGGTTTTATTTATTAATGTGTTTATTACAGACCTGGATGCTCCACGAAACCTGAAGCGAGTGTCACAGACAGACAACAGCATTACTTTGGAGTGGAAGAACAGCCATGCGAATATTGATAATTACCGAATTAAGTTTGCTCCCATTTCTGGTGGAGACCACACTGAGCTGACAGTGCCAAAGGGCAACCAAGCAACAACCAGAACTACACTCACAGGTAAGGGAATCAAGAAATTGTTACTAATATCCTCCTGCTGCCAGCACCATGGAGCATGGGACCAAAAATTCTTTTTGATCACTATATATAAGAGCAGCAAGTAGAGGTTGCATATTGCGAGAGGAAGTAGTTAAATTAAAATGCAGGTGTTATATATTTTCAGACCCACAAGTGGGTAAGTAGCTATTTGACTTTCATACGTGTCTCCGAATCCTGCTGGTCACTTGCCTGAGTTCTGGGTCACATGTCTTAGTGAAGATTGTTTGACATCTGTCATTTCAAGAGGCATTTGAATTGTACTAAAGATGGTTTTACTTATGCCAGCTTGCAGCTTTTCCATGTGTATACAAATGGCCATACTGTCCTGCAAGGTTAGATTATGGTACTTTTCCCATGTAATGTGGATGTCTGCGTATACCTAGCATATATCTAGTAGAGCATACATTCTTTATTTACACAAACATACCTGTAGGCATCTCCCAAGGGCATGGACTTATATGTCTACTCCTCATCTCTTTGTATGTCTACTCCTCATCTTTTAGGTTTGAGACCTGGAACTGAATATGGCATTGGAGTGACAGCAGTGAGACAGGACAGGGAAAGTGCTCCTGCTACCATTAATGCTGGCACTGGTGAGTAGCTTGACCCTCTCTTTCGCTCTGGAGTAAATCTTTTCTCACAACACCTCCTTTTCCCTGGATAAATGCTCTGAGGGCTTAAATTCTTTCTCTCCTTCATGCAGTGCCAGCTGAACTGAACATAAATAGCAGAAATTCAGATTTAGCGTGTTTTGTCTGTAAAAGAGAACTTCCTTTTCCTCTACCTACATGAAGCAATGGGACTTCTATAATCCATTCTATGACTTCCAAAGCTCAGAGTGCAGATGAGATCTGTCACTAGACACTCAATACGGTTGCTTCTCTACAGATGTCTGAAAACTTGACCCAGGGCACTTCAGAGACACCTAAACTTTACTTTTTCACCTGTAGATCTTGATAACCCCAAGGACTTGGAAGTCAGTGACCCCACTGAAACCACCCTGTCCCTTCGCTGGAGAAGACCAGTGGCCAAATTTGATCGTTACCGCCTCACTTATGTTAGCCCCTCTGGAAAGAAGAACGAAGTGGAGATCCCTGTGGACACCACCTCTTATATCTTGAGAGGATTAGACGCAGGGACAGAGTACACCATCAGTCTGGTGGCAGAGAAAGGCAGATACAAAAGCAAACCCACAACCATCAAGGGTTCGACTGGTAAGTAACAGCTTTCAGTGAGTCCCATGCACCAGGTCCTTCATCAATGACTGGTCTGAGTGCACTTTCACCCGATTTTCTGAGCCGTGTCTGAGGAACTGCTAAAAAACATCCACTGCCTGCAAAGCAGGCTTAATTCTGTCTAGCGTGACAGGTTAATTGAGGAACACTTGTGTTTAGCTCCATGTTCTCAATGATTTCTTTGCTTACCCTTTGAGAAGGCTCACAAAGAACACAGCTATTTGTTCTGCAGGAAATGCAGACCTCATCGTTTGTTTGATGTGAGGCTGCTTTTTTTTGTATGTTGTCTTATAACTTGTTTTATATTCTACAGCCAAAATCTAGGAGAAAGAGCAACCAGAATGTTTCTAATATTGCTTGTTCCTGCCTAATGAGTTCTCTTCACAGCATGCCTCCACCCATCATGCTTCAGCAGGGTCAACAGGGCTCTGATGTTGCCCTTCCTCAGTTTTCTCATCCAAAAGCAGAAACAGGCTATTGTCACAAATCTGGTCACAGTCACTCTTTCCATTGGATACATGACTATTGTATTTGTCTGCAAAGGAGGAGTCCATTTCTGCCCTCTCTCTATTTGTATGAACCACTCTACTTAACTAGAACCAATGGACCATTCCTTGAATGAGGTTTCTCTGTGAAACTTTATTCTCCAAAGTTTATTGTGCACGGATCATAGAACATAAGAATCTTTAAGTGCCTGTAGCCTAAACTTTGTGAGACACAGCTTCAGGTGCTGCGAGGGAGCAGAGGCAGTGAATAAGAATCAGTGGGGCTACAATTATTCTCCTTAGCAGATGTCAAGGCTTTTAACCTTTTCCCCCAAAAGACCGCCTATGAGGTAAACGCATCAGAAGCTGTGGATTTTGCAAACTATTAACTGTAAAGATCTGAATGGCTTAAAAAAAAAAAAAAAAAAGAAAGAAAAAGAAAATGAAAAAATAAAATAAAATAAATCCCACAGTTTCATATTCCCAGGCAACATTTGTGCCAGCAGCACCTATGAATGCTTTATAGAGCCAGGTAATCCAGTGCAGGAGTGAGTTATATGGCATTGTATAAACTGCAGTAAACCATAAGTAGTGAACTACTTATTTGATGCATGAATCAGACCTGTGTCCAATGCAGGGAAAAATTAGGGAACACTGGAGCACACACATACAAAGGGAGGCTGAAGGTTTACGTGGCATGATTGAGCAGGCTTTGATTTTTCCAAAGTGATCTGTTTCCCCATCTGTCAGAAGACTGAGCAGTCTCAAAAGTAGTATGTGTAGAGGGTGAAAAGGCAGAAACAACATGCTGTGGAATTTCACAGTCTGGTCTTTCCAACGCCCGTTTCCAAAGTTCCACAAGATGGCTTCACTTTTCTTTGGATTATTATGTATATATTTTTTTAAAGAAGATCGTCTGGATGGTGTATTTGTTTTAAGTCTTCACTCAGAGCAGCCAGTAAACAAAGAGTTCTCTGCAGTGACTCCTTAGAAGCAACAGCAGCAGTTGACATAACCTGTCATTCCTGGCCCTCCTGCCTAGGAATGGACAAATCCAAACACATGAGTGTGGGGAGGCAGAAGTGCTTTATTCTCAGTACTTGGGGGGCCCTCAAGTCCTCGGGCTAAGCAAAACAAACTTGTTATTTTGCTGTCTCTCGTAGAGCTATGGGTGACCTCAGGTCCATTGTACTTCAGAGGAGAGTTCTTGGAGCTACCAAGCAGAGAGAATAATGATTGATGTGGAAAGTGCCAGCAGCACAGCTAAGCCTGGACTAGCTCTTCTTGTCTGGTGGAAACAGTCCTGTTATTTAGAGGGGCATGTGCTGTCCTCGCTGAACAAGGGAGGCCCTGCACTCTCTGGGATGCCTGAGATTATTTCCTTTCAGTTCCTTCTTGTTCAGTCATGCTTTCTGCATGCAGATATCCAGAAGGGTCAGGGCTTTCATTTCCTGCTATTTATTTGAATTTGCTTGCTAGTGAACCATCTGTCACTGCGGGCAAGGCTTCTTTCTGCCCCCAAACTGATGCTCTTAGTTGGTGCTTTCTCTCCTCCCATGCATGCTCCTGGTTGTCATTGTATGCATATCAACTTATTGCACATAAGTGCTGGAAACTTTCAGAGCTCACAAGATTTGATCAAAGCACATATCCTGAAACATTCCACACCATAGGATGGCAGCCTTGTGTCACTTCTGTTTCCTTCAATGGATGAAGTGCAATCCAGTTACAAAGTTATATTGGTGTCTGTGATTCTGCATTCAAGAAATGCTAAAAATTACATAGTGAAAAGGAAAGTCTGAATATTTCACACTCTCATTTGCTTGTTTTCTTCCTTGTAGCTCCACATAGTCCAACCCTAATGCAGGCAGTGACTGCTGGCCCAGAGAAGCATTCCGTCCCTGGGAGCTGTGTTGCTCAGGCAGACACAGAGATGCAGGAGGAGGAACTGAGGGAACTCATGGGCTGAAGGGTTACAGACCCAGCTTTAGTGTTTCATGGTATGCAAACTCTGGAGCCTGCACTGGCATTGTGGTGGAGTACAAGGAGATGCCATTGGCAGCTGAATCCTCTGCAGAAACCCTCCTGCCCAGAGAACCCCTAAGTGCTGTGATTGAAGGCCCCCAGGTGAACACTTCCTATAAAATCAAGGTGTATGGGCTGGCTGGAGGATAACACTTCCCTCCTCTGGGAGCTGTGGCTGCAACAGGTACCTCCTTCGAGGTGGTTTAGAACCACTTCAGAAACCAAAGTGAGCCATTCTGCTAGCTCAGGGGACCCTTCTGGCAGCATGTCTGGAGAATGTTACGTGAGATTGACAACTAATCTGCAGAGTGAGCACGTAACCCAGCTCTGAGAAAGCTGAGCAGTCAGACTGCAGCTTTGTTCCGTCTTCTTCTGGTTCTGGAGCCCTGCCTGCATAGCACAATGTGGGTCCTGGAGGAGGAGGAATGGTAATACATCAGACTGTGGAAGTAAATGAGAGCACATTTGCAAAACCAAGTGCCAACCTCACATTCCTCTGCTGAAGGACCCAGATTGTGCAGCAACTGCTGACAAATCATGGATGTGATAGCGCCTTGCCTCTGGAATGAGTTACACATAGGAGCATGGCTTGGAGAAGCAAGTTTTCCATTCTGTTGAATGTTTTAAAGAAGATTTATGCTGTTTACTGAAGACTTCTGTCTGTGTTGTGCATCATACCCTCTTCCTCTCCTGGCTTATTCTAGTCTCAGATGCACTGCTCCTTTTGTATGCAGACTCACAGGAACATTAGGAAGAGTGATTAGGTGAGACAGCTTGATGGGAAACTGCAGTGCTGACCCCCAGGAAAATGGATTTACCAGTAAAGGTTGTCCATTTATTCAGCTGATTCCTCTATTGAGAGAACCTGGAATCTCAGATTTTCAGCAGTAGTTTCTGTAGTATTTCTGGACTCTGATATATTTCAGTGCTTTTCTCTGTGTTTAAACAGCTGGCTGGGAGAGGGAAAAGCAGTTTAGCCAAAGTGTTCTTAAAAGAACACCAACACTGTAGTGGATCTTGGTTCTTCATTCCTCTTTCAGGGAGCTGTAGTGATACCCTGCAGTGAGGCTGAGCCGATTAGCGATTCTGCAGTGAAACTTGTTGATAGCCTCTTTTGGAAAATAATGTGAGATCCAAGAGACGGAAGCAAGAAATAATACAAAATACTCTTTGCTCCATCCCAAGTAACCGGGGAAATGTCCTGGCAGGACGTTAACATTCTTCTGAGTAAAACTCCAGTGAAGCATTACAAGTGGAATTCCTCAAAAGGCCAGCAGCAGCAGCGTGGACATATTTTGGCCATATTCAGCCTGAAGATTTTACTAAGAGAACGATACTAAGAAGTATTCTAATCTGAGAAAGAGCATATGTTTGTTGTCCATCAAGTTGCATTCCTCTCAGCTTTCAACTCTTTGGCATCTGCTACTCATTCATCTCACCGCTGTGAATCAGCCTATCTGGCTGTCATCCACCCACCTAGAGCTCCTACAGCTCTGTTTTCTTCCCCTACTTTCTCTGTCAATTATTTGATCTCCATGATCTACAGTTCGACTGTAATCCAAATTTTGTTAACCATTCTGTAGCTAATACTCTGCTGAACACTGAACACTGATACTATCCATGGCATCAGAGTGCTTCTCATGTGTTCATATCATTTATATTTTCCTGTCTGTTGCATGTTACTAAAAAAGCCACATACTCCCCTATTACACTGTAACACAATATGTACTCATCTGTGATCATGTGTGTTTATATATGCATGAAGAGTGTAGACTGCTCTTTCTCATCCATATGTTCATTTGTGGAATCAGTGATTACACACAAGGTAATTATCAGAGATAACTTATTTACATGCCACCACAGGGATAACATGTACATGACAACCTCCTGTGTGGTTGTCAAAGGTCTCGCAATAAAATTAACCCAGTAGTGGGAATCTGGGATAAGTATCAGTGGGGGTGGTCAAACAAAAATGAGGAAAAAGAAGCCAATTTTTTAGTGATGTTTCACAGGGTTTTCTCAAGGATTCTTAGCATGTCAGCTTAAGGACACATTGCCTTATTTCTTCTTTTTCCCTTATATTTTTGGACATTTTTTCCCCCTGTTGCAGCTCAAGGTACATGGCACTTCTCCACTGGGACCATCCATGCCATGGAGCTGACTTGTATAACATACTGATGCTTTTTCCTCTTCACTGGTCTGTTCGCTTTGGTTATGCATGGCTCCAGCAGAAATACTTCACAGTAGAGCCCAGCTGCCACTATGCATTTTTTTTTTTTTTACTATTTTTTGAGTATTTCTGAGTATTCCTTCGAGTCAAAGAAGCCTAAAGAACGTGCTGCATGTCTTCCTGCTTCGTTCCCTGGAAACCTTCCTCCATTACACTACTGTGGTCATATAACAGTTCTGATAGTACAGTTGTAAAGAAAAAATGAATTACCAGCAGCTCTCATGGCACGTAGGCTGATGTGCTGACAACACTGCTGTCTTCAGGCTGCACCATATGTGGGGCCTGGTTCAGGTCACAAGCTGGTGGAATTCAGAACAACCTTTACCTAAGTCAAGAGTGTTATTAATATGGTATATGTAATATATAATAGATGTAAGTACAGGTCACTGTTTGCCTTACAGACTTCACTCCTTCCTGGAGATGAGAAATGATGCTTTTACATCTGTGCTTGTTCTGAGAGTATATTTTCAAGTTAAAAACTCTGCATTTATTTGAAAACATTTTGAAATTGATCTTTCTCTTCTGAAAACTTTTTTTTTCTTCTTTTTTTGATACGTGTGTGAATTTGGAGACAGATAACTGAATCCTGAGAACATATTGCTGCTAATCTGACTGATGATGGTAGATGAGTTGCTTTCTCTTAATTGAATGCCATGGAGCATGAGAATTAGGCAGTCACTGAGGTGTGAAATGATGTGGTTTTCCACTAATGAGGAGATAATTCTGCATGGCTAATTGAAGTGTCAGAAAAATCACCTGCCTGTTGCCTTACAGCTGTGATCAGAAACGCATTTGCAGTTTTGTACAGCTCTCAGGTTTTTGGAATCTGACTGTGCTACAAGCTGTGTTCATAGATCTGTTCAGCATGTTGAAGGCCAAGCCTGCTTCTCTTTCATCCTTTTGGACCTCTCTGAACATTGCTCTGGTTTGTTTATCTTTTAGTTAAGGGTCTCCTCCCCTTCCTTCAAAATTCAGCATGTATCAAGGTGGATCACTCCTCCAAGCATGTTTTTACCTGGGCAGGAGGAGATTTAGCATGTTTCTGTGCGTCCCATTTCTCAGCCTGGATTCGATATTGTTGCAATAATTGGCATGCATTCCAGTTCTGGTTTGGATCAGTAGCAATGACTGCTGTGCTGTAGTCAAGATAAAAGGCATGGTTGAGAGATGTAAATTAGCAAAGGTCTTTAGAGGTAGCTGAAGTGGACTGATTTACATCAACTGAGGATGAATCCATCCATTTCTCCACTGAAAGCATGTTGGCTGACCCCTGTGCTTAATGGTTGTGGCTCTGGATCTGCTGCTTAGTGTGGCTCTGTGTGGGAACCACATGCTTGGTGATGCTGCCTGTGCTTCTAGCCTGGATTCAGTCTCCAAAATAGAAGTACCCATCTGTCTTCTCTGATCTTAGAGCTCTTTAATGAAAGCACAGAAACTGTTTTGTACTAGGTGCTAGCTGTCATGTGCTGTATTTTTGGGGTTAATTATCAGGAGATTTTAACTTGTAATTTACCTTTGTTTAGCATATCTAATCACAACATCTGGAGAACCAGACAGTGCAACATCATTTAATGCTACCAGTCCTGCTCCTACAGAGCTAAGTCACTTAACAAACCCCAGCACTGGTCCCCATGCTCTGCCTTTGGTGCCCACTGATCTTCCCATCTCAGAAGTCACTGATGCTCTTCATGACCTTAACGTAACCCACAGGACTTTCAGTAGTTTCACCCTGTCTTGGGCAGCACAGGATGAGGTATTTGATCAGTTCCTTATCACTCTGAAAGACCTGTCCAGTTTAAACAGAACACAGGAAATCTTTTTGATGGGAAACCAACGAGAAACAGAAATTACCAATCTCACAGCTGGCACTCAATACCAGATTATCCTCCGTGGAAGCACTCAAGGCCAGCTGTCTTGGGGCTTGGAAGCTCTAGCTACTACAGGTATTTTCTATGGATTCATTAGCCACATGTTCCTCTTCTGCTTTGAAATACAAAACTTCATTTTCATACTGCTGTTCCACTGCAGAAATGTAAAGCTTTGTGATTGATGCCTTTCTTAGTTGTAGTTGTTTATTTTGTTTGTTTGCATGGGATAAAACTTATTGCTATGGAATGAGAGCCTTGAGTTATGTAGCATGGACAATGCCCCATGCAGCTTTGAAGGTGACGTAGCATCATTTCTCTCTTTTCAAACTGCATGCAAAGAGAGGCATTGATGCATCTGCTATTTACAAGGCACATGAAAATAGCAAGATATTACAGGGATTTATTGGGACTGTGGTTCAAAGCACAAAAGAAAGACCACAAGGATGTTGCAGCTTGCAGCACTGGCCTGGAAGTGGTGATGTTAGAGAAAAAAAAGATTGCAACACATTGGGAGTATATCCTTCTGAAAACTTCTGTCTGTTATCCCTATTATGTGAATTTCACAAGGAAACTGGGCTGTAGCCCCAGAGCTCAGTTCAACAAAGTGCCACTGTAGAAGTTCACACCTGGAGAACTGACCTGGGGACTAATGGCCACAGCAGACCACCTGCAAAAGAAATGCAATTCGTGATGTAAGACATTCACATAGAAATACAAAGATTATTATTGCACACCTAGAAAATAGTCAGAGCAGCCTTATCTCTCAATGGTTTGTTCTATCTTTTTTTTTTTTTTTTTTTAAGTTAAGAAACATCATCCCTTGATATCATTTGTGATGACACTATGGTTGTTTTGTCATATATGTTGAACGCTTAACGGATGAGGTTTACAGAGGTCTTCAACCATCCAACTTGGTGCATGAGTTTATATGAGTATCTGTCAGCCCCTTGACAGCATGTTGGGGTGGAGTGCACTTCTGTTTCAGGCATGCATGAGACATAACTGGGAGGCAAAGGGGACCTGCATCTTGGATGGGAATGAAACTGAGCACTCTTCAGAGAAATGTGAATTGCTTCTAGGCTGTGATGGTTACTTATATACTTATAATCGTGCTTTGACTTGAAATATTTACCTTGCTTTAACTTTTGCTTAGCTTCATTTTCATTTGAAGTTGATATGTTTATTTTATTTCCGTTGACAACAAAGATTATTCTTTCTGATACAACCACTTCTTTTTCTGTTTCATTTTCTCTTCTTTCAGCTAAATGGTGCTATCTTGACACGATCCATATTTTAGCTCCGTGATTGTCCTGATAAAGCTGGATTCCTGTGTTCTTTTGTTGAACATCATTGTGTTATTTCATAAACCATCTCTTTTTTTCTGACAGGATGAGAAAAACTCATCAAGACTTTGAGTAGTAGCAGTAATTTACTTTATATTAGTGAATTGCACTAATGATAACTGACTGTCATCCATGAAACTGTCTGATAATACAGCTCCACCTGCCTATGTAAATCTATGTGAGGGTCACAAAATAGGCTTTATGTTGTTATGGGGAGATCTATATGAATAAAATTAAGCCTAAATCTCATTTATTTCAGCACTCCCTTATGCATCAACTCAAAATATATGCAAGGCTTTACGATGAAAGTTTAGAAGAGAAACATCAGATCCATCTCCCTCTGTGCATCACTTCTTATAAAAGCTCAGGAATGCACATTGAGGTTATTTAGCTAGACTTTGTTCCTATTATAATGCTGATGCATCAACAATGCAAATAAACACAAAAAATGCTGGAAGTGCCAATGGTTGACCATGTAGCAAGTCCAGGACTTTAACTCAGTGATCCTTGTGAGCTCCTTCCAACTCAGGATATTCTATGATTCTGAGATTTTTCATGTAGGAAAAAAAATATATTGTTGTGTTGTTTTCCCATGAACCTGGTAATTTTAAGGAATCAGCTGCATCGTCTCAGCACTGGAAGACTTGCTTCTCTTGCTGGGAAAAAGACCTAAATTTTCAGATTTAATAACAGCTGAGCGTTAGCTTCGATGGCTCCAAGTTTCCTAAGCCACCCTTGTGATGGCATATGAAAATGCTGATTTCTGTGAAGGCAGATTTCAATTTCAGATTAGTATCAATATCTCTGAAAATCCAAGCTTTTCTGCCTCTGGGAAGGCTTTGGTGGCAGAATAATGTAAGATAATGAGGATAGGCCTATTAAATTGAAGTCATGCAGACATAAAGAGATTTTCCCTTCTTTGCTGTTTTGAATTAGAAATAGTTTGGAAGAATACGTAACATCTTTCAATTAAAAGCATAACCATCTGAATCCCAAGTACTAGAAGCTCACAGCCTTGCTAGCCTTACAATAGGCGTTACTGCAGTATTCATAGTCACTTCATAATGGCAAATGCCAAATTCTTAATAGCTGCACTGAAGTGGTTATGGTAATACTTGTGTCACAGGGAGTTGTAATTAATATTAGCAAAATACATCCAGCTGTAAGATGGTCTATAAACTGCTTTCTGTGAGCAGTCTTTCAGCATTAATGTGATTATTATTTATTATTATGGTTCTTTTCTTTCTGTTCTGTCTTGCCAAGTCTCCGAAGAGACTTTATGAGTTACCTGGGGCAGCTGGGGATGTAAATGTGGGGGTGCATCTCTGCGCCACTTGCTTCCAAATGAAATTCATTAACTGAAAGTCATTAAGTAATACCGTGTTGCCACCGGTCTGTAATCTGAGTAACTGACTGACTCTCTGTCCTTATTCAGAGGAAGAACCTGAGCTTGGAAACTTATCAGTGTCAGAGACTGGCTGGGATGGTTTCCAGCTCACCTGGACAGCAGCCGACGGGGCCTATGAGAACTTTGTCATTCAGGTGCAGGAGTCTGATGATCCAGAAGAGACCTGGAACGTGACAGTCCCCGGCAGACAGCACTCTGTGAACATTACAGGCCTCAAGGCCAACACACCTTATAACGTCACGCTTTACGGTGTGATTCGAGGCTACAGAACCAAACCCCTTTATGTTGAAACCACGACAGGTATCTTTTCATCCAGCCTAACGGCTCCCTTTCGTTGCAGACAGGGACATGAGCCAGAGCTATTGCAACTGCTTGACAAAGCTTGTTCACTCGGTCTGCTTTGCATGGGTGCACTGAACTCATTAAAGCTTGGCTGAACATCTCTGGCGTGGAAATGTCTCATGATCAGACTTTCCAATAAGAGTCTCAGTGCCCCCACGGAGCCATTTTGCTTTCAGGAATGCTCTTTTTACCCCTCTCAGAATGGCTTGTTTTGTTCCCTTTATTCACTTTCCTGCTAGCTGACGCTAACTGCAAAACCCAACTGGCTGTTGCACATGGTCAGGAAAGTCCAGGTTGCCTTGTGAAATTATATTTGTAGCCCAAATAAGCAAAACCCAAGGGCATGTTTGAGTTTTGCCTTTCAGAAGCTATTTCTGAAATTACACACCAGCTTCTGCATAAATACAACATGGAGGGCATAATCTGACTCAAGGACAAGGCCCTTCCATGTGTTCTCATATGGAGAAGAACACAAGTAAATTTCTACCAAGAATATATTGAGCTCCATGAAGTTTAAACAATCAGATTGTTCTGAGAAAGATACAGTGCAAAAAGGCCACATTTAACCAAAATACTGTGCCATAACACTGAGCTGAAAGAAGGAATGTAAACCTCACGTCATCAGAAGTTTGAGTGAGGCTAATCAAGAGCCACAAACATCATTTTGTGGCTGATCTTGTGAAATGCTGCACTGTGGATAAAGGTTTGCTGATCATGAGCTTCTGCTGTGAAAAACAAATAGAAATGTCTGTCCTGTGTGGCTCAGTGAATCTTTCAGGTGTTAGGATCTCTGTAATGAGCAGGATACGAATTGGCAATAGAGGGGCACCAGTGGCTCTTCCTTTGGGTGACTCCCCTGGGCTTCCTTACAGACCTTGCAACCTCCTGCCACTGTGGGACAGCCAGAGCTTGCTCATATGTATATATATGTATACATGTATATGTATACATATATATACATGTATAAATATCTAAGGTGTGGGGGGCAGAATGGCGAGGCCAGTCTCTTTTCAGTGGTGAGTGGAGACAGGACAAGGGGAAACGGCTGGAAACTGCAGCATAGGAAGTTCTGCACAAACATGCGCAAGAACTTCTTTACAGTGAGGTGACGGAGCACTGGAACAGGCTGCCCAGGGAGGTGGTGAAGTCTCTTTCTCTGGAGATGTTCAAGACCTGCCTGGACGCCTACCTGTGCGACCTGGTGTAGGGAACCTGCTTTGGCAGGGGGTTGGACTCGATGATCTCTGGAGGTCCCTTCCAACCCCTACAATTCTGTGATTCTGTGATTCTGTGATATGTACTTTTCCCAAGCACCTATTGCCCAGCACAGAAGGGGGTAAAAGTACATGCAAGAACAAAACAAAATGAAAGCATTATACTCAGCAGAGCTTGCCTATTTCAGTAGTGCTTTAAGTGGCTTGGCTTCAGTAGAAATGTGTGTGGCACAGGGCACTTGCCTTGAGCTGCGTCCTGCTGCAGTCTGGGAGCGCTGTGCTTTGAGGGTCTGGTAGCAGATTGCCCATTGAAAATAGACAAATGTGGCAAGGCAAAAGAAGTTGTAGAGGAACAAACAAGAAAACAGACATCATGGGTGTCCTGCCCAGACACGCAGTGTGCTCTCCTTTTATTGACATAATGAAAACAGCTGAAGATTCCCTGCTGAGGTTTTCCCTTCCATTTCTGGGTCATCCTCGGCATCCGGCTTTTCAGAATTTTCCCTTCTGGGGACTTTCAATTGTCAGAATTTTCTGAGCCTTCCTGGAGCAACGTCAGGGATGTCTGCAGAGAGGAAGAAACCCCAAGGCAGCTATCACTGCTTTGCATTTTGGCTCCAGCTCCCAAATTACATGCCAGCTTTCATAAACTTAAGCTGAAAGGGAAACTAGAAGAACTAAAACAAAACACAACCTTTTCCTCTGGATACAGCTTTTCCTCTAGTTTTAGCTTCTCCTAAAACTGGAAGCTGACTTCTCCAAATGCCCTGGGGTGCTTGGAAATGTTACTTTGGGATTTCTTTCATGCTCAGACCCCAAAGATGCATGGCTGCAAAAGGAAATAGCTAAAGCTTTTAACCTTCCTTTTTTCCTTTCTTTTTTTTTTTTCCCCGTCTCTTTTTCCTCTTTTTCAGCATTTTGAGTTGCTGTCGTTTCATTTCTTCCCTTTTAAGAACTATTTTGCCTGTAGCGAGCTTTTACTTAAACCCTTTTCTCCAAGGGCAGCTTGGAGTGCTGTCAGCATGAGCAGAGCGAAGCAGATCATTTCTGAGCAGGTGGGGGTACGGGGCTGTCCCCTGCTGACCAATGTTGTTTCCCTCCTCAGGAGCACACCCCGAAGTTGGTGAGCTAACCGTTTCCGACATTACTCCTGAAAGCTTCAACCTTTCTTGGACGACCACCAATGGGGACTTTGACATCTTTACTATTGAAATTATTGATTCTAACAGGTTGCTGGAGCCCATGGAGTTCAACATCTCAGGCAATTCAAGAACAGCTCATATCTCAGGGCTTTCCCCCAGCACTGATTTTATTGTCTACCTCTATGGGATCTCTCATGGTTTCCGCACACAGGCAATAAGTGCTGCGGCTACAACAGGTATATAAAACCTACCTCAGTGCTAACTCTCCTTTCTTCTAACTCTTCCTTGCAGGTTGTGCCCATTTCCCTGCCCTCAGATACCCCATCAGTCTGCCCACTGCCAAATTCTCTACCTCACTGTTTGACACCTTCTAAAGAAGACCTGCCGCAGACATTTTGAGCTGTGAATGTTAAGCCACCATCCCATCCAGCAAAGTCAGTCAATCACAATGTGATGCAATTTCATTCACATAATAATGTGTTAGCTCTTGTTCAAACATTAGGGTAGGGACAATCTCTGAGACCGATGAGAAGCAAAACAAATTTCCCAAGAAGCAAGTGGCAGATGATTCGTTATGATGGCTTTGTAGTATGTGCTGTGCAGCATTGAGGACACACTCCTTCTTTCAGATAAGCCAATTTATAGGTACAGTTTTTATCCTGATTCTCTAAACAGGTTTCAGGCAAATTTCAGTCTGTCAGCAGATTCCTACAAGGCCAGTACATTGCTGGAATTCAGCTTCAGACTTCAGTTTTGATTTGATGTTGGTAAATGAAATAGGTAGGCATTTAGCTGTTGGCACATTGCACGTCCTGAGGTTTTACTGTTGATAATATGTCCAAAAAAGGCTCTCAAAGAGAAGGAAGTGTCTAATGTGCTTTATCCAACTACAGCATGGAAATGGAATAAGAGAGGATGAGAGGGCTAGGTTACAGAAGCAGAAGGTGCTTCTCACAGCAGACAGATAATAGCCCATGTTGTGATCATTTAACTCCTCTACCAATTTTTGCCTGCTGACATGGTCTCTGGAAAAGTTGTCATAGCTATTTATCATGGCAGGAGATTAAGGTAGTCAATGACGTCAAGTTTAATATCGAATATCAGAGGTCAAGATAAAGCAGAGTTGCATTTTCTAGCATCAGTAGATTGTGAATCTCCTCATTGAATCATGGTAAAGTGACCACTGAGGTTATGGTATGGAAAACATCAAGAAGTATTTGGCTAGATGGTCTTTGTGATCTGTGGCTCATGTAAATTCAAACTTTCATTTTACTGCTTTGGGTTTTAATAATTGCAACGCATTTCCATTTGTTTTTCTTCCCATAGTAGAGGAACCTCTCCTTAGCAAACTCACTGTATCAAATGCTACCTCAGACTCCATGTTGCTCATGTGGGAAGCACAGGACAATGCCTTTGACCATTTTATTCTAGAAGTCAGAAACTCTGACTCCCCTTTGGACTCACTGGTGCAAATAGTGCCAGGGGCCTCCCGGCACTATGTAGTCACCAGCCTCAAAGCTGCCACTAATTACACTGTCCAGCTCCATGGTGTAGTTGATGGGCAAGGTGGTCAGACCTTGACAGCACTGGCAACCACAGGTATTTCACTGTTTTGACTTCTAGGTTTGCTTTTTTCTCTTCTTTCTTTTTCTGCCCACCAAACTGCTCTGAAACGTGGCTCCAACTCATCATCCTTATATTTCATACTTTGATAAAGCATAGGAAGATCACCATGAGGGGAGGCTGAAATAAACTGACCTCGTGAGTGCTTGGAAAGAGAGATATCTGGGACAATGGAAAAGGCTGGAAAAGTGCCCCCAGCATTAAGGGAGCCAGTTGTAAAACACGATTGGTTTCATTATATATACACTTACCAGCGAGTGCTGTGTATATATAGCTGACATGCTCCAGATGGTTAATTCTTTCACAGAATATCTTTTCACTTGGTCTGAGCGATCTGCCTGTTCATCCCATCCTCACTTGCTTCCTTGTGGGTGGGAGGGCTTTGTAGCTTTGTCAGCCAGAGAGGCACCTGCATGTCATTTTGGTTCTTTGTTCTTAAAACCAAATGTCATCCAAGACATTTGCATCTCTTGTGGGAGTTTTGTGCAGCATGCTCAATGACCAGCCAAAATTGCATGGAGTGGTGAGACCACCTTCTGCTAGTTCTGGCATTCTTCTCTGCCCGGCATTTTTAAGCATTCCAAGCAGAAAACTGGGCTTAAATAGGAAGCCCACCCTTTCTTGATGGTCAGCCCACCACACTGCTACTTGTATTGCTGTCTTTTAGTCCTTGAGACCTGTCGGGTTTCACCGTAGGTCAGAGCTTTTCCTGTGGTGATGGTGATTCCAAGAGCTCACCGAGACTCTCCTGAAGAGAGAATTCCAACTCGTTTTGCATGTAGTACTCTTTGGAGTCTGGGTGTTGTGTCATGAGCCTGCCTGACTGGATGCAAATGGCATGTGAAGGAATGCAGCCATGTCAGAACCAGACTGGAAAGGATCGGTTTTGTCACCTCTGAGCTGCATGCGGGGCTGATGGCTCCATGCTCAGTCTCACTGGGTTCTTCACTCGATCCTGTCTGCATTGTGGATATTTTCTCATCTCCTCCCATCTTCAGAGGTATTATGCTTACATGGTGATGTCTTCACTGTCAGCCATGAAGGCATTGATTGGCAGCATGACAGTGGCATGTGTCCTTAATCGGGGCCGCTTGGATTCACTTCTTCCAAGACTTTTCCATTGAGGGAGGTCAACTATTAATTAAAAGCAATTGGGGACAGCTGGTAAAAATTGGAACATCTTGCAGCAGTTCTTGTTTTAGATAACAAAAGGATTTTGTTCTTTCACTCTTCTCGGTCAGTTTGATACATCCTTCTTGCTTTTCTCCCAGCATGTATCACTTGTACAGTTTTTCCCTGGTGTCGTACTGGCTGCATTTCCCAAGGTGTTCTTGGTTCAATTGGCAAGAGAGAAAGAGAAATTCAGATTCCCAGGCCACCTGACTGCAGGGTTGTGTTTGTGGCCTTTCTGTGCTCTAATGAATCTTTAATGATTTTACTTTAAATGGAATAGATTAAAATAGGAATGGTACCCTTTCTGTAGCATGAAGGCCAAGTTTCTGAACAGTCAGAAAGAGGGAGAGCAAGAGCATTGCTTGGTTGTTTTTGTCCAGTCCATTAGATGCTCTTTGATTGTGCCTAATCAGGGGACAAGGAGCACCTTAGCCATTGAGTCCAGAGAGGTTTTGGCCTGAGATTAGTGCTGAGATGATCATTGCTAGGACTAAAATCCCAATAAATTTCTGGGTCCAAAAATATGAGTATCTACAATGCCAGACAACAAGAACACTAAGCAGAAGCTGAAGTCTGTGTTCAAGGACATTTGTTTTGATCCTAATTTCTGCCTGAATCCTACTTCAGAATTGCTGTGAGTCTGGGTATTCCTGTTAAATTTCCAGTGCTGAGTTACTGCACTTTCCATGGTTGTACCATGGGGCTGCTTGCTGTTGATGCTTCAGTAAATCAAGCCCACATTTCAGTAAGAAAATTTTGAGCATTTAAGAAAACCGAATGGAAAAAATAATTAAAAATCAGCACTAATTTCACTGGCTTCTTTCCAAAACCTTACAAAATAGTTGTTATGGTGCTCCTCCTTTCCTCAACCATTGCAAAACAAGGCTAAACCCTTCAGCTTTAGCTTTAAGTCTCTCTAACCTCCCCCCCCCATGGCTAATTCTTCCCCCCACCCCAAAGTAATGCTCTCTCTTCACCTGTGTTCCTTTTCTCCTTCAGAGGCTGAGCCACAGCTGGGCACGCTCACACTCACAAATGTCACCCCCGACAGCTTCAACCTCTCGTGGACCACAAGAGATGGGCCTTTTGCCAAGTTTGTCATACACGTTAGAGATTCCTATGCAGCACACGAACCCCAGGAGCTTACGGTGTCGGGAGGTGCTCGCAGCGCTCACATCTCAGGCCTGCTAGATTACACTGGCTATGACATTAACATTAAGGGCACCACCGATGCAGGTGTTCACACAGAGCCCCTCACTGCTTTTGTCATGACAGGTACCTGCCGAAAGGTTTGGAGTATGTTTATCAGTTGATAAAATATATATATATATATTCCCGCATGGATAGAAGTGTGGACTGCAGCACTGAGTACCCAGCATTGATGCTTTCATTTGAAGCTTAGCACAAGCGTGGGTTGCAGCAGGCATGTTGGCCTTAAAAAAATTTTAGGAGGAGTAATAGTTCAAAATTATTCAAGAGCTCTCTGGAGTCTTTCTCTCATGAGTTATGATCTTTTCTAACTCTCGATGATTAAGGGAGAAATTTGTCCGTGCTTCCACCTACACATCCATTATACATCCCTACGCCTATACATCTTACACCTATACATCCCTGGAGGCACTGAGGGCCAGGCTGGATGTGGCCTCTGGGCAGCCTGATCTGGTGGTTGGTGTCTGTGCACATAGCAGGGGGGTTTTCAAACCAGGCCATTCTATGAACTCATCTATGAATAACCTACGTATGAATAATTTTATCTGGGATTTGTGAACATCACATACTGATATAGTCAAATAAATACTACAGTGTTCACATTCTGTGTGTGACATGGTCAGTGTGCACTGCTAGGGCTTGTCACACAGACCTATGGAAGCCTAAGTAGGATTAAAGCAAAAATTGAGGACTTTTCTTATTCTGCCTTGCTTCATTGATGCACAGTGGGAGCACTCCTTGAAGGAGCAGCATCCCTCACAGCACTGGGGCCAGCACTTTCTAAGAAAATCAGTGACCATGATCCCTTCCCTTACGATTGCATTTTGCACCAGCTTTGGCCTGCCACCTGATGAATGTTGTTACAAGTCAAGGAGTTTTAAAACTCTTCCACTTTAAAAACAAACCATGGGCATTAGTGTTTTGAAAGGAAGCTTCCCACAACAAGGTAAACACATGACACCCCACACCACAGTTGGATGTGCCAGCAGTTTGCAGAAACCTCCTGGGTTTAATATACTGGTGTCACTCCACACCTATTCCAGGGATACTCAAACAGAGAGCCAATGTCATCAGCTGTGAAAAGTCAAAAAACAAACCTAAAACTCTTAGCCAAAGAAAATTTTGCTCTTTAACTACTTCTCCTCTTAAGTGAGTGGAATTTGAGCAATGGAAGACTGGGTGAGTTAATTCCTAGGCCAACACAATGTGGTTTGTCAGATTGTTTAGAGAATTCTAGCAATGCCTGGGATGCTGTGTCAAGGCCAGGCGTAGCAGAGCCAGCTGATCTCCCTATTTGACTCATCAGATTTTGTGTGAGCTTGACTGTTGTGTGAAAATTTGGCCTTTTTGTCTGAGAGATGCAGTGGGAAAGTTTTGAGAAATTGAAACAGCTCTGAACTTTGACAAACAGATACAAACTGATTATAGCTGATGTAAAAAAAAAAGAAAAAAAAAGACCCCTCACTGGAATTTCTTTAAGCTGTCAGCATGCTACATTAGCAGCTGCCTGTGAAGCTCTTTGAACAGGTTATTGCTCTGTTCTGTGATCATTAGCCCCTGCCCTTAGCCGGTGCAAATTCTTGCTTCTCTCCTGTTGCCCACAAAAGCAATTTTGAAGTGTTTAGTTCTTTCACTGGCTGTGACCTGGCTGATGGATGTCCTGCTTCTCGCAGTCCTGCTGGCATCACTGACCTTCTACTGCTGCAAGAAAAGGCTGGAGATACTCCTGTGAGGTAGAGAGGAAGGAATGTAAGGTATAGGAACTGTGAATGTCAAGGTTGAGATGTCCCTAAAGCAGCTGTGGTGGTGGCAACTGAAAGGAAATGAAAGCTTTGTGCATAAAAGTTTTAAAGCAGTTTTGGTTATATCTGCCTTTTAGTGCATGTGCAACAAGAGTAATGTGCTTACCTGTTGAGTTTTGAAGGAATTTCAAAGGAGCTTGTGAGATGAGGTGTTAAGATGTGCTAGAGGAAAATTAAGAATTGAACATTTAACTTTTGGAGGCTCCATTGAAAATCCTGGTCTCGTGATCCGGGCTATGCACTTCAATTAATACCATATTTTGGGGGAGAAAAGTTGTGATTTGTGTCTGGTGGAATCTGTGACATTTTCTAATTCGCTATTTTTTTTTTTTTTTTACTTCTTTTTTTGTGTGTGTTTTTGCACCTTCCCTTCTTTTAGAGGCCATGCCCCCACTGGAAAACCTAACTGTCTCTGATATTAACCCTTACGGGTTCACAGTGTCGTGGATGGCATCGGAGAATGCCTTCGACAGCTTTCTTGTAGTCGTGGTGGACTCTGGCAAGCTGCTGGACCCACAGGAGTTCCTCCTTACGGGAGCCCAGCGGCAACTGAAGCTTAAAGGCCTTATAACTGGCATTGGCTATGAGGTTATGCTTTATGGTTTTGCCAAGGGGCACCAAACAAAGCCCCTAAGCACTGTGGCTGTTACAGGTATTTTAATGTGAACAAATTGTTCTCTTCCACTTCTTCTCTTTCTTGCTTTTCTTCTCACACGGAAGTTGTTTCATGCAATCCGTTTGCAAAACAAACCTTGGCTTTTGCATCCCTTTCTGCATCGTGGCTACACATAACTCCTCGTGGTTGATCGGTTCACCAGTGAAATTCCATTCCTTTTAACTTGATGTTTCCTTTTTCTCTTTGTGAGGGATCCTGTAGAGACGCATGACGTGGGTTGAGGGGTGAAAATTTCTGCTATGTTCATGCAGGTACTTCTAACTGGAGTCTTTCAAGAGAAATAGCTGCATGCGGGAGCTCGTCTTGTTAACAGCTGCTGGGCACCTCAGCATTCTCCAACTTGCCAACCATCGGGATCTTCAGGAGGAAATCATCCTGGTTTTCCTGCCTATGGCCTCGTTTCTTTCACTCTCTCTGTGTTCCACACACAGAACACAGTGTGGTCACTGCCAACCATAACGTTGGCATCTCTTTCCACAAAACCTTAGCTCGTGTTCTCAGCCTCATCATAACTGCTGTCTTCCAGCAGCATTTGAATAATTTTCTTGGAAAAGTTGTTGCAGACTGATTCTCCAGCCCTATAAGCCTCAAGTCTCATCTCCATGTTGCTGATGATGCAGCAGTAAACCTGACTGCAGGTTCGTGAGAAAATAAATAGGAACATCTTCCTCTGGAAGATAAAAGTGCATCAGAGATGCTCTAAGACAATAAGCACTCCAACAGCATTTCTGTTGGTAGAGATGCTTGACCATACTGAGCTGAAGGTGTTTTGTGGTTGTTTAATAACTTACAGCTCCTGGGATCCTCTTGAGTGGGTTTGTTCACCAAGGACAGCAGGTCTTGCACATTGCATTTAAGTGTATGAATTGTCATGATTCCCCATTGCTGCTTCAGCATTTGTTTTACATCAAACTGAAGGGTTCTTCTGATCTAAAGCATCACAGAGGCCAGAAGTGCATGGAATAAGGGTTTTGCATGAAGGAAAAGACTCTTTCAAGAAGCTTCCATGCTGTCTTCCTAACAGACAGAGACCTGACCATGTTACAGGCATGCCTGCAGATCTATATAACATGAGCTTGTTTTCATCATAGCTAAAGGTTTCACGTGCGATGGGTAACTCAGTGAAAAGTAAGGGACCAATGCACTTCCAACTTACTATCAGCATGTGTAATTTTGCATGGCAGAGGCAAATGACGTATTTCCATGTAGTGGACTTATGGTAGAGAGAAAAGTTTGAATGACCCACAAATGACCCTCATATATATTCTTTGGTATGTGTTAAATGCTAATGTTCTCCTTTTTTTTTTTTTCAATAGCCAGCAGATTCTTTCCCTTTCTTTGAACTGTGGTTGGATGCTTGCAGTATGCTATAGGCAGACCTCAGGAAGGTCACTAATGAACTGATTCAAAGAATCACTTTTTTTTCCCCTACTGCTATCTTCTCCTTTTTTAGAGGCAGAACCCGAGGTCGACAACCTTCTGGTTTCAGATGCTACCCCAGACGGCTTCCGTCTGTCCTGGACTGCAGATGATGGGGTTTTCGACAGTTTTGTTCTAAAAATCAGGGATACCAAAAGGAAATCTGATCCACTGGAACTCATAGTACCAGGCCATGAGCGCACCCACGATATAACAGGGCTGAAAGAGGGCACTGAGTATGAAATTGAGCTCTATGGAGTTAGCAGTGGACGGCGCTCCCAACCCATAAACTCAGTAGCAACCACAGGTATTGTCTTCGTGGTAGGAAAAATGTGTTCATGCCTAATTCTGTTAACATTTCTCCTATTCCTAGGTGGTCTGAGCGGTTACTGAGACCTTCAAACTGTCTCCTGCATGTCACCTACCCGAATTTTGATTGCACATATTGTTTTTGCATGCAAATTTGCAGATTCTGGTCATGTAAAAAGTTCTTAAGGCTTAGGTTGAATTCTTCAGATTAACTTAAATGAAGAATGGGTTCATAACTAGAAGCATTTCATTTGGGCATTTTTGAATGGAACTTTTCATTTTTTTCTCCAGCAATATAATGATGTCATTTTGAAATATTTAAATATGAAATTTTGAAATATTTAAATGAAGCAATGCTCTTAGATCCAAATTCTCTCTTTAAAAAACGTGGGGCTTACTGATTTGAAAATACAGTGATTTGAGATCATCCTAATTTTGGGAGGAGGGGGATGAGAAGAGGATGGTTGACTTCAGAGCAAGAGGAAGCCAACAGAAATATGTAAAAGATTTTGTGTCCAGCTATAACCCGCAGCAAAGGACCAACAATAGCTCAGTATGGAACAGCTGATCCTAAAATAGCATGACCTCGCAACTCACCTCAGTGTCTGCGGTGGCAGTTGTTAGCATGGAAAGGCACATTTCTGAGCAGCTCTACTATCTGCCATCACAGCCCTTGAATAAACACATACCCACTCACCCGGACATTTACATGCATCCATCGCGGGGCACCTTTCTCTGGGCTCCTGTGGGCTGTCTCATAATGGAGAAGGATGCTTGAAGTCAACTGCACTTATGAGCAGCCCGTCCCCACTTTCACTGACTTTGGGATATTTATGGTAAACCACTAACTGTTATCATTTTCCTCATGACTACATTCTAATTTGGTCCTTTCAGGGAGATTTAGCACACGTCACCTCATAGCGCCAATAGCCCCAAAGATGTTTTTCAGCTGTAAATAGCCCATGGATAATTGATAATGGAGTTGGAGCCACAAAAATCCAGCTAAATAACTCAAATTGCATGTTACACTGCATCAGATGCTGGGGCCACCAAAGCATCTAACTAGTTTCTTATTTAGGAGTTGGCTATTTGGAGAAATGTGTGTATTTATAACAAATCCATTTTAATAGCTAAGTAACATTTGCTACTTCTGCAATGGGTGGCTTGGACAGGTTCGTGTGCATCCTTGCTTTATCCTAGCCTGTGTGCAGTGTATGAGCAAGCAAGAAATAAGTGTCAGAATGTCTTCAGCCTTAGTAAAGGAAGCAGAAAAATCCCGCTAGGAACAAAGACTGCCAGCACACAGACCAGCAAACCTAACCCAAACATTACCATGGAAATGAGGTCATGAAAATGAAAGCTGGAAGGATTGAAAATCCCACTCTGTATTTATCGCTCACACTTCTCCCTTCTTCCCTACATGGGCACATACCCTTGTGTAAACATATGCAGTCATTGGGGATCAGATCTGCTACTGGTGTAAATCAGTGCAGTTGAAGACATCTGCTTTAAGCATTGCTAAGCAACCCTCTCTGGAGGTCTGACCTCGTATCTCTGCATGCAAAGCCATCACCCACTGGAAGGAAGGAGAGGGAGGAAAGACCTTGCGTGTTCACCATTGGGTGCACTGTCCTCCTCTGTGGTTTCCTTCCTTACTTTCACCAACTCTACTGTGATAGAGGACATTAACCATAAGATCACTGCAGGGCAAGGCAGCACTGCACAGAGCTGCAGTGGCTGATCAAGTTGGCATGAACGAGTTTGCACACTGGTGCTCTCAGAGGAAGTGTCTCTTGGAGATTCTTCTGTATAATATCTGTGGAGATGCAATTCAGCTCTCAGCAGGGGACTGGTGGCTGTGTGCCAGTTAATATCCTTGGTAGGAAGTGTGGGACTCATGCTGCTAATTTCCTCTTCTTTAAATGGTGTTTTGCCACATTCTGATGGGATTTTTCATCTGAGAGGATCCAAAAATGCTCTTCATATGTAACAAATATAGTCTAACGCTTCCTGATTCTTAGTAGAAGAAAGCCTGTGAACATATTCATGTAGTCTGATAGTGAGGAAAGAGCATATTTAGCAAAAAAAAACAACAACAGAAAAACAATAATCAGAGCTCTGCAAGTATCACAGACCTCAGGCAATCCTCAGTCTCAGGTAGAGCTAATGAGAAGTGGTGCTGGAGGATGATGCTAATGATCTGTGTCTGTCCAACAGCTGCACTGAGTTCTTTTGTGATAAAAAACAGAAGCACCCTGGCCTGTTTTTTTTTTTTTTTTTAATGCCTGCTTAATTCTGGCTTTCAGGTGGCTCAAGATGGTATTACTTGCTGCTACTTCATTTCCCTGTGCTCAAAGGAACCACTCCGTTACCTCTCTGGTACTCATTCAAAGACTGGTGCTTGCCAGGAGGATCCCACATGCTTTGTTTGCCATGTTTGCTCCTAGGAAAGCAGATGCAGTTGGGGTAATGGGGGTGTAAAAGTCTTATGTAGTTAAGGCTTTTCTTACAGTTATTTGCTATGCTGCACTTTACCTGATACCATTGTTCCATGGACTTATCCATCACAATTTAGATTGAGTAGCCAGTTTAGGTGTCATGTAGCTTTGCTAACCCTACCTTGCTGTCTTCCTTCTCTTACTCTTTCTTTCTCTGGCTGTTCCATGTGGTCAGGCCCCCCAAGCCCAAAATGCCTTGTGAGAAATGATTTACATTTCTCTTGAGGGCTCGGTTGTTTTTCCTTCCTTGACTTTCGGTTGATTTAGTGCATTGCTGCTGGAGCTTTGGGGACACATGGAACAAACAGCCCTCTTTGACTCCTTTCCCGCAGACACGTTCTTTCCAATCTGTTTCAAGCACAGTCACTTTTTTTTCCTTCTTTTGCCACTTTCCCCTTGCCCACAGCTTGTTTCCACCACTCTTTATGTGGTTTATGTTTGGGATCTGTCGCCTTTGTGCTAATGACTAAGTCAGTGTGTGTGGGCTGTTTGTTTCTTTTCACATTTCATCGTTGTTTTGGTTACAGTCAAAAAAGCAAATTGGAAGTGAGATGCTGAGTGTAAACTCAGAAGTGGCAGATCCCTTCACCATGTCCTTTCAGAAGCCCTTACATTCACGTCTTGCTGTAGCTTACTTAAGCTCTAAAGCAGAAAGTTTCAGATTGTGCTACACGTTGGTTTGCATCTTCAGATTGGGTCATTTTGGTAACACTCATTAGACTTTGTTTGCAAGGCTAAACTACGAGGTTGTACCAATGAGTGTGTTCCAGCTTACCAATCTTATTTTATACAGGCAAATGTCGTGCTCAGGTTTGGACAGGGTTATGTTGGGCTGTATGGCAGAAAGCTGCAGTGATACCACAAGTGCCTTTCCTATGTAGCTAGAAAAAAATCAGGTCTCTAGTAGTGTTTGCAGGAAGAAAACCTAATATTGTAGGGTTAAGCCAACAGAAGTTACAGGCAGGCAGTTCTTGAGAGGATGGTTGCTACGGGGCAAAATGAGCCTGGGTCTCTTTTAGGCATCCTACAGTAGAAGGTTTATGCTCAAGGAGAGGCATCTCTGCACTGCTAAGGGTTGCTGTGCGTCACAAATAGGGCTACAAAGCTCAACAGAAAGATTAAAATCATCCAAGTGAAACTATGTTAGAAAAACTGATAAGTACAATGCTAATAAAATAGTACCTCCTGTAAGTGTTGCTCCATACACTGAAATCTCTGTTATCTTGTGGACACATCTGTGGTATTTTTAAGTTAGAAAGTACTGTAATATTGCTGAAAATGGAAAATTAAGGCCGAGTAGATTATTGCTGTCGGTGTGTGATAAAACCATTAAGTGGTACTGCCCGCGTCCACGTTGCCTTGTAGAGTACTGATAGCATCAGCTCCTGGCACTCAGGAGTAACACAAGTCACAGCACCAAGGACTGGCAGAGAAATTATTGACCTTTTCTCTCTCTGTGGTGTGTTTGTCCTCTCTTCTCCACCGACAGTTGTGGGATCTCCCAAGGGAATCGCTTTCTCAGACATCACAGAAAACTCTGCTACAGTCAGCTGGACCCCCCCCCGCAGCCGCGTGGAGAGCTACAGGGTCTCCTATGTCCCCGTCACAGGAGGTGAGTGTGGGGACATGGAGGGAGATGGCAAAGGGGAAGAGTGAAAAGTGTATCTCAGAGATGGCCCTCAGAACAACAACTGTAAGCCGTGGTTATCAGACTTCTCATAGGCTGTGATATTTCTTAGTAATCCCCGTTGTTGTTTCAGTATTATATCCCTGTTTTAGCGTTCTGCTTAAACAATTTCTTATACTTCAGCACGTTTTTAGCGTAACTGAGGGACACCTCTGGAAGGGAACAACTATTGAGCAAACACTGCATATGCCAGGATCATAAATAAGTGCTTTTAAGTAAGACAAGTAAAGATCTAGGTCTCTAGGCAATGTAAATGTACATGTATAGTGATCTCACAAAAGAAAAGGAATGGCCTACAATCATGATCAAGCATTTGCCCATGTGTTCTGCTGGAATAAACCCAGGATTTGAAAGAAGTTTCTGTCATAAACCTTCACAACTTACAATAATATACAGTATATATCTTTGTTTAAAATGAGATGAGTGAAGGAAAACATCGTCAGACTTGGTTTATCTTTGTCCATCCTCTGCAAGAAGCCAAGTAGTTTTAAACTAGAAAGCCCTATCCTTGCAGGTGTAAGAATTTGTATGCAGGTAGTGCTGTTTTCATCTCTTTTATAAAGTTATGATATCAGAAATAATGATTTTTTTCCTTACTGTTGGCATACCAGTAGGAAAGAAAGAATTGTCTTTGTCAGGTGTTGTGGCCACAGTTTGTTCTCCCATTAGTGGTTGCAACAAACTGGGGAAAAATTCAACTCCTGCACATGTGAATTCACACTGGTCACAATGTGTTTAACCTGAAACACACTTCTTTCAAGCATTTATGGAGAACTGCCATTAATCCATTGACATTGACATTTGTCCTAGGCACTCCCAATGTTGTTACAGTCGATGGAAGCAAGACAAGGACAAAGCTGGTGAAGTTAATCCCGGGCGTAGACTACAATGTTAATATCATCTCTGTGAAAGGCTTCGAAGAAAGCGAACCCATCTCTGGAATTCTGAAAACTGGTAATACATAAACAGCAGGTTCTTATACACGTTGTCTGCATCACAGAACAGACTCAGGAATGAAGGACTTTGATCTTGTCCCCTCTTTCCTTTGTGTCTTTGTACTTGAAGTAAGAGCAGAGCTTGCAGGTTTGATCAGGCTCCCACTCTGCTAAGAGCAGAGTTGACTTGCAGTGAGGCAAAGACTGTCCGTATGTTTACAGTCCTAATGCACAGAAACAAAAGGAAGTTTAATGAATATCATTCTACTGATGTGGGAGCAAAGAACCAGCTCACTGGGCAGTTCAGCCCACTTTGTGTTGTGTTCTCCACATCTCCCACATTCGCAACTGTGTCCTAAGCATAAAAGCATCCTCTCTCTTGTTCTCTCTCGATTTTTTTCCTACAATATACTTTTAAATATCCCCATCGGAAATTTTTTTGCTACCATGAAGTCTCATTTGTTCATTATTTTTGGACTCTGACAAGTGTTCAGAGAACTGTGGCAAGGACAAGATGATGTAGATTGGATAATAAAGTGCAATTTATAGACTGTTCCAGCCATACTGGGGGCAGGCATCTCTCCCAGCACAGGGAGAGCATAAAAGGAGGTGCAAAGCAGAGTCCCACAAGGAAGTAAGGCATGGTGTTTGGATGGTTAGCTGGCTGTTGCATTGGTTTATTTTTATAAGTGCAGGGCGAGCTGTTGGAAGGTCACAGTGGCTATCAATTGCCGTCACATTAGTTATTTTTCCCAAGCTCTGTCTCCTGAGTTCGCTCCAAGAAGCAGTCCAGACTTGAGGGTGTTGAGAGAAATATGTCAGCTTGACAGAGCTGTTAAGATTGATGTTATCAGGACTGATCTGAGAATGCAGTTAGTTATGTCTGTTCCCAGTGTTTAATCTTTCCACGCGTTGACCTCCCGTCTCCAGTGGAGGCATTTGATGTCTCTTTATAGGCACTGACGTTTTTTCTGCAGAGCTCCACTATTCCAAAGGGAACCATAAAAACTGCTGCATTGAGCAGTAATGTTTGCACATTTTACATTCTATGGTTACAACAGAGAGTTGCACAGAGCTGATAGTAATTGCCAAATTCCTTCATCATGTTATCGTTTCTTCCAGCTCTGGACAGCCCATCAGGACTGGTAGTGATGAACATTACAGACTCAGAGGCTCTGGCGACCTGGCAGCCTGCAATTGCAGCTGTGGATAATTATGTTGTCTCCTACTCTTCTGAGGATGGTAAGAAGAGTTTGGGATGGGTTGGGGAGCTGTGATTCCAGGACAGGCTCAAAAGGGAGCGGGTGGCTGCCACTTGATGGAGACGCCTTGCTGAAAGCATGTTAAAACCCACCAATCTAGTTAATGCTTTCCTAATTCAGGCATGAACAAAGATACTTCTGAATTCATGAGCTTCTTGAAGAGGTGCTATAGCTCGTAAGAACACTAGAGAGTGCTAACACTCTTAGAGAAGGCTCTGCCGTTAACCCAGGATCACCTAGAGGAGCACACAGATGAGCATACCAAGGCATGCCTGAACGACTGCCTCTCTTCTGTCTTTGCTTCTTAGAGCCAGAAGTCACACAGATGGTATCAGGAAACACAGTGGAGTATGACCTGAACGGCCTTCGACCTGCGACGGAGTACACCCTGCGGGTCCATGCTGTGAAGGATGCACAGAAGAGCGAGACCCTCTCCACCCAGTTCACTACAGGTGCTGTGTCCCACCTTGCTGGGAGAGGAGCCGGGCTGCCATCTCCTTGGTCTTACACAAGGCTTACTTTCCTCTACTGTCACCACCTCAGCCAGCTTGTATGCTTTTTGCTAGAAACTTGAATTTTGAAAGCACTCATACCATGTTTTTAATCATAAAAATTTAGGATGACTTTTTTTTTTTTTTTTCCTTCTTTAATTTTCAGTTTCTGCAGAGGGAAAGTGTGCCTTCCTAGCCTGTATTCATATCCTCCCTGTAACCTCTGTGCTAAACTGTGTCAGTGTGTGATTGTAATTTCTCTGCTCACTCCTTCAGGACTCGATGCTCCAAAAGATTTAAGTGCTACCGAGGTTCAGGCAGAAACAGCTGTGATAACATGGAGGCCTCCACGTGCTCCTGTCACTGATTACATCCTGATCTACGAGTCCATTGATGGCAAAGTCAAGGTAGAGCACTTGTATCCAAACCTGAAGGGCTGTACCTCAAAACTGGACAGTAAAGATGCACCAGAAAGGGTTCTGATTTTTAGGGAAGCATATTGCCTGATCACGCTGAAAATCAGTGGTTAAAGTTACACACACACACACAAAAAAAGCTTTTTGAGGTCTGGAGAATGAAATTTCCAGATTTGTCCTAAAGGATGATCTTGCTCCATTGTTTTGTGAGCTGCGCAGAGTCACCTATTCAGTGTGTATGTTCAAATCGTGTAAACTTTTGTGCTGACCTGCTTTTAAACCACACAGCTTAATGACTATGGCATGAAACATTCACTTCCATACAACTTTCCTGAAGAAAGCGAGCAGGAGAAAAACCTTTGAGGAATACAAGTTTTGCATGAAATAATATTAATGGTTAAAGATACAACCATAATCACCACAAAAAGACACTGAACTATGTTACAGTTCCACTTAGTACGATTTTCACACTGTGGTTTCCTTGTGTTGTTTATCATCCCCATAGGAACTTGTCCTAGAGCCTGAGACGACCTCCTACACCCTGACAGAGCTGAGCCCATCCACTCAATACACAGTGAAACTCCAGGCACTGAGCAGATCTATGAGGAGCAAAACAATCCAGACCGTTTTCACCACAAGTAAGAACCTTAGAGTGTGTAAGCAGATGAAAGTGCAAAAGTCCCATTCTCCTGAAGCTGTAGTATCATCTGCTTCCCCCAGACTGGAAGGATGACTTTTGTTCCTTTATATCCAGCCACATTCTCTCTGTTGTCTTGTCCTTCTGATGAAACATCCTGCCTTTCCCATGTAAAATCCTGAATAGGATCTCACATCTCAAAATCCACGCTGACCCCTTGAGTTATCTTTATCTCGGTGTATAGCAAGTTGATAGAACAAATCAGCTTTTTACATTGAAATGAAGCAAACCACATCCACACATCTGTTCAGGAGTCTTTGGAGCTGAATTTCTGGACAAGTTTTTTTCCTCCTGTTTCTGAGATCAGTTTGTGTACTGTCACACTGGTATGTCCATTCCAGCTCTAATAGGACAGCCCTGTGGTAAGTTGAATTCCAGAGTAGATTGGGTTCTTTGAAGAATACTTCTCAGTTGACATATTTGGCAGTCACTGGTCTCATTGACACATCTTTTGATGACAAGAAAAATACAATATTGCTTAGTATTAACTGTAAAACCTTGCCTATCGTCTCCCTTTTCTCAAGCCCAGCAGCACTTTCAACATCTCCACTGCTCCATCTGCCCTTGTACCAACTTCAGCCCAAGGACTCGTGGAAGTCACACAGCCCCCATTCTGCTCCCAGTCAGTCCCTATGTAAAGCAGGGTGACACCAGAAATAGGAGAATTCATCTGTGTGTGTTCAAGAGACATTTGGCTAACTGACAGGGGTTGCCCATTTAAATGTTGAGGTGGCAGATGTACTCCCCTCATAACAGGGAGTAGTTATATGGCATTTATGGTGCTCCTGAAAGTGTAGACAGATGTGCAAAACCTTACCCAAAAGAAAAATGCACGTCATCTTATACTTATTGTAATTTTTTGCGTGTGTATGATAGCAATTACAAGGCAGTTTCCGGGCTTAGCACATGACTATGCTGTTGATCACCACGAGTCATTTGAGTTCAACAAGTTGATTATAATTGCTGATCTCTCAAGGACTGTTTTCTATTTTCTTTTTTTGTGTAGCTGGTCTTCTTTATCCTTATCCTAAAGACTGCTCCCAAGCTCTCCTGAATGGAGAGGTCACCTCTGGGCTCTACACTATTTATCTGAATGGAGACAGAACACAGCCTCTGCAAGTCTTCTGTGACATGGCTGAAGATGGAGGCGGATGGATTGTGAGTAAAAAGGGGAGCCCATGGCACCCTGATATGTATCTGCATTGCCAAGAACAAGGGTAGGTCCTATCCCTGCTCTCCTTCATCACTGCTCATAGAGCTGTTACTGGAGTATCAGTAGACGGAGGAGAAGCTGAAATGACCATCTTAGATACCTTAAAACAGATAATAAAGTGAAACGAGGGGAGACTGACTCAATTTAGATGGGAAGGCGAGTTTAAAGATGCAGAGAAGAGAAACCAGAAGAATGAAATAGAGAAGTCTTACTTAAAAAAAAAAAAAATAAGGAGTGTTCACCAAATCTATGATTAAGTAACTGCAGTGAGACTGCTGCCTGAGTGATAGGGGCAGGGGAGCAGCAATGCCGAGCTCTGCATTACCAAAAGCTGCACTGCTAGCACTCCTTCTGTCTAAGGCAGTTTGAGTGTAACTCTTCTTGCATGCTGTGGCTGTAGGTGTTCCTGAGGCGCCAAAATGGAAAGGAAGATTTCTACAAGAACTGGAAGAATTATGTGGCCGGATTTGGAGATCCTAAGGATGAATTCTGGATAGGTAAGTGGCAAGAATTTATCTTATTCTAGAAAGCCCAAACAAGCAAAAGAAAGCCCAAAAGACAAGGTGCCATTCTGAAGCCTCTGCTCAAGCATTTAAAGGGGAACACAGTCCAGGCAAAGGAGGAGCAAGCTGCAGGGGAGGCTGAGATTGCCAGGTCCAACCCAGTCCCCTTCATAAATGTCAAACCTCTTGGATGACCAGATGTACCAAACTGATGCTCACTGGTGCTCTGTAAGAACCTGAGAAGCAGCTGCAGGTGCTCTTCTTGCTGTACTCCTAGGATATCCTTAATGAGAAAAACACTACAATTAATGAAGTGAAGTGGGGTAAAAAGCAAATGTGCAGAGGCTGGACTACATTTTATTTGCTCATAGATGGAAGACAGTGACTTTCACGCAGCATTGGCTTTAGTTACTTTTCTCAAGGTGCTCCATGCTGCTGTGATTTGAAGGGCTGAGATAGTCTCTAAAACTGTTTCTTCATTTTGTGCTGATATTGTTCCACAGTTTTAAATAGCTTATCTTCCTAACTGGTGTTATTGTCCTGGGGTATCTGTCCTGGGATATCTATCCAAGCCAGTTTGACACCCTTTATAGGACAAATGGATCATTCTCGTATTTCCACAGGTCTGGAGAACCTCCATAAAATCAGCTCTCAGGGGCAGTACGAGCTGCGTGTGGATCTGAAAGACAGAGGGGAGACAGCCTACGCTGTGTACGACAGGTTCAGTGTCGGAGATGCCAAGACCCGGTACAGGCTGAGGGTGGATGGCTACAGCGGAACAGCAGGTGAGCTGAAATAGGTATTTCTTCTGTTCTGCAATTTCCTCTCAGCTGAGTCAAGCTTCCAGCCTGTGCACGTTGAAGATGAGCATCACAGTGGGTCCCTCTCTCTGGATGTCAGGCGTTTGAAAATATGAACGTATCAGCGGTTTTTATGTTTCCGTTCTAAATCCTCTAGTTATTTAGATGCCACTTTTTATGGCATGCTTGTGACAGAATATAAACAAGTATACTAAGCAGCCTCATATCTCATTTGGTCAATACTCTGCTGTCATTTACGCAGCCAATAATAAGATGGCATGGTCTCGTCTCTTCAGTGGAATATGCAGCAGAGTTCTGCTATGACATGATTTGTAGTTTTGCTGAACAAAGTGGTTTGAGTTGCCTTCTGATACAAAAATTGTGTGCTTTCTTCTGAAGTAAAACAAATCAATGTTGAAGAAGCTTAGATACACAGCCAGATGCGTGGTACAGCCCAAACATTATGTGCAGGATGATCACTCCCATGTAATCTAAGCCACACAAGTCACTGACTTTGCTTTTTCTCTTGTCCTTTCCATCCAGGTGACTCCATGACCTACCATAATGGAAGATCCTTCTCCACTTTTGACAAGGACAATGATTCTGCTATCACCAACTGTGCTTTGTCATACAAGGGTGCTTTCTGGTACAAGAATTGTCACCGAGTCAATCTGATGGGCAGATATGGTGACAACAACCACAGTCAGGTGAGTTTGGTGTCTGAAGGCTTTGTGTCGGAAGGAGAGGAATTGCAGTTATCTGTCTGGAGGTTCAGCTAGCCAGAAACACAGCCAAGCCCACCCTCCAGAGGAAAGAATAATAGGAAAAGAGGGACAACTGCTCACAAAACAAGAATGCCATGTCAGCTGGAGAAGTACTGATGGTTTTGTATGACTTTCCATGGATATCTCAAAAGTCTGCAGGGAACAACTGTAGTTTTCAAGTGTGAAACAAAATGCTTATCCTGAAACAAAATGCTCTTCCTGCCATGAAGGCCAGGCAAAAAATGACAGCTCTGGGAAACAGCTTATGACTTTGTTTGTACAGGCTATGCGTGCCTGTGGCCAGAGACCTGTACTTCCCAACGCCCCTTTGATTTGCTGTGTGTCTGTTACCAAGTTAGAGTGGTAATAGATTGGCACAGACTGCCCAGGGAGGTGGGGGAGTCACCATCTGTGGAGTTGTTCCAGAGCCATGGTGATGAGGTGCTGAGGGATGTGGTCAGTGGGCATGGTGGGGGTGGGTTGAGGTTGGTGATCCTAGAGGTCCTTTCCAACCTTCATGATCTAAATCATGATGATTCTAAAAGCTAAAACAAACGTAAAGGCTCTCAACAGAGAAAGAAGTGAAGTGGATGTGTGACTTCTCACGCTTCATCTTTGTCTCTGCAGGGTGTTAACTGGTTCCACTGGAAGGGCCACGAATACTCCATCCAGTTTGCAGAGATGAAGCTGAGACCCTCCAGCTTTCGAAATCTGGAAGGAAGACGAAAGCGAGCATAAAGCCTTGGGGCGGTGAAAGGGCTACAGGCAGGGCGACGTGGGGAGGGACAGAGAGCGGGGGGCGTGGGGGGATCTGGCATCACTGGGGTGATGGGGGTGAGGAGCTGGTAGTCGTACCAAAGCATCACAACCCTTGGCACAACAGCCCAAACAACGAGCCTTACGTGTCCCAGCAATTCCAGCGGAGCAGCTCCAGCTCTGCCCACCACTGATGTCCTTCACGCCAAAGACAACGATCTCAAGGGTTGTATGCTGTTTTCTTCATTTTTCTTTTCTCAGCCTCTGGGATGAAGTTCTTCCATAATCTGACTATCTCTTGGGTGGCCCAGGGTAGGGGAGGGAGAACAGCTTTGTATGTTGGTAGTTTGTTTTAGAACCAGCCATATTTTTTACACACAGAAATGTGTATGATTAATTATCATTATTATTATTATTAGATATAATTGAAATCCTTCGGTCGCTGGAAAGCCTTTTTTTATATATATATCAAGTACCACAAAGAAGAAGGGAGGGGGAGGGGAAGAGGGAAAGCAGTACATTTTTAAACTTAAGCAAAAAATTAATATTATTAATATAATGACAAAGTAATAATAATAATGATAATAATAAGCTAAGTTTTTGTCATTTTTAAGAGAACAATGCTTTTGGGAACACAGCAGGACAGTGTCTGATTGTAAATTTCTTTTTTAAATAAAAGCACAATTACTTTTAAATAAATTTCTACTTTTTTTTCATATTTGTTGAGTTGGTGCATGTCCAGGGTATCTGTACTTACATGGGGAAGTAAAAGGCTGAAAATGATCAGGCTGCTGAGCCCTGAGTACTGAAAACTGTTTCTTTTGTTAGTGGCTGGCTGTAAGAATTCTGCTGGGTTTCTTGCAGTGAAAGGTCCTTATGGATTTGGTTTCTTTTAGAACACATTTCTTTCTTTTTTTCCTGCCCAAAAGCTTCTACACGTTTTTCTCAGTGTTACTGACCAACGCTTGCTCCATCTAGGTGGGAATAACTAACAAAAGAAAACAAGGAAAGCACAGAGTTGTTGTTAGGTACCATTGGTGACTTTGAACACTTGTGTAAATAAAGGGCTCTCTTTTTGTATGAATGAAACCTATGTGTAGTTCCTCTGTATCTTGCTCTTCAGTTGAAGACAATAAAAGATCTTTTGTTTTAATCCAGTCTCTCTGCCTTGCTTCAAGATTGTGCTTCTCAAACAGAGCAAATGTTTCGGCCCCCTCCTTGCCAGCAGCAGGGTAAGCTCAGATATTGCTGTTTTCACAAGGTATAAAACGTGTGTGCATGAGAAAAGCACTTTCTCAAGAGGGAAGGAATTCTCAGCATGGAAGGAATCACTTCACCATTGGGTTCTTTCTTCCTAATTTCTCTCCTTCCCATATGTATATATTACTGCAGCCCTTCCATTTCAAAGCATCAGTTGTGTTAGCCCTTGGGAACGGCATTCCATGTTGGGGTTTACTGTCTGAGAAAGGATAATGCCCAGCTGGGGAAGCAGGAGAAGGCCCTCACAGAATTAGTGAAGCACTGGGGGTCTTCTTATCACATGATTCCTGTGCCAGAATCTCTTGGCACTCTCCTTCCCCATCACAAGCACACGGCTGTGGTTGGCTGCCGGCAGATGGCACACAGAGTCTGGCTGTCCTGCTCTGTGCTGCTCTGTTTAGCAGTGCTTGTAAATCCTTCAGCTATCCAGGTCCAGACGTTGCCATCCTTGACTGTCGTTTAGCGAATGTTGTTTGTTTTGCACAGGAGACACAAATCTCCTTTGACCTTCCAGAGCACTGCAAAGGGTCTGATCTGCTGCATCGTATTCGATTCATTCTCAGGAACTAACAGCTCTTCTTTGCTGTTTGTCAGAGCAAATGGTTTGCACCATGAAAGAGAGCAAGTCCAGTAATGAAGAAACATGCTCAACTCTCAAGATGTTCTTTGTGTTGTTAAGAAACTGCACTAAATTTATATAACTGAGACTTGAAAGCTTTTGCAGTCTGTTTGCAGATGTTCAGAGGAAGAGCTGACATTTACAAAGCAACTTCCTCCCTTCTAGCGTTATCACAAAGCTGAGTGTGTCTAGCTGTGATGTCCTGCTGGTTGGCAGATCCCAACAGGACTGCTGGAAATGGGCTTGGATTTGCACCTTGTTCCAGAAATGATGTGTGCATGCTGCACAGAAGAATGATGGTATTTCCTGTAATTATTCACTGACAGATGCCCTGCTTGCCATTTTTCATAATTACTACCAAGAGAGAGAAACTGGCAAACCTTTAAAGTAATTCATGCCAAAACACCCATCTGAGCTGACAAGAGCTTGATTCAGTACCAGAGGGCTCCAGCATGGGCTGTTGTATGGGTTGTTTGCTATCTGCTTTTTCTCTCCCCTCTCTTCCTGATCATCACCTGTAAGAATGGCTTAAAAATGCACTTCGGTTTGAAATTCATTTACAGATCTGCCAAGGGTGCTCCAAATGCCTGCCTAGTAAACCACTGTAGCACTGGGGCAGTGCTGGTGCACTGCTTCCCCATCACTTCCATGCAGGAGCCCAAGAGGGCAGGAGGGGAACAGGTTCCAGAAGCTCAGGCAGTGAGATCCAAGGGCTCAGAGGTACTGAGGGAGATATTTTGGGAGAGGAACAGGATTCATGGGTTATCCATAAGGGATAGTTTTGAGATGTGCATGTGGCAAAGCAACTTTTCCAACCCCCATTGGATTTAGCTATGCTCCTTCACTTAGTGTGCGTGCCCAGCCCTGCAGAAGCCCTTTCTCAGGCTGTGGCCCTAGCAAGTCCTCACATTTGGAGGAGACACTCTTCAGGTGCACCACCTCCAGGTGCAGCTCCCTTAGCTTCTGACTCCGCTCTGATTCATTAATCAAGGGAATGCATCTCATCTGTTGCTGGGTTAAACACAACCACAAAACTATCTTCTCTTGAGCTTGTATTAGTGAGCAAGCAGCTCAAACCCTCACAGTGACCCGTAACAGAAGGCAGCTTCTGTTTTCCATCTTTCCCATGCAGGGAGTCACTTCATTTAAAATTACAACTTTCAATTGCTTTGCTTCAAGAGAACTTGTGTGTAAGCAGGGCTTGAGCAGCGCCTAAAACTAGCAGTCAGGTGTATCCTCTCTTCAGGATTTCCGTATCATTTTCTTTGAAATAGTCTGCTCAGAAACCCGACTGCCTTTGTTCATGTGCCTTCTTCTTGGGTATTTCCCCAGCAGCCTCTCCAGGTGAAGAAATCTCAGCCCACAGTGCCTTTGCAGCTTTCTGTGGGCACAACAGATGTTTGCTCTGATAAACAAGGAGCGGTTGTCACCGGGAGACTGCAAGCAAATATCAGCAGGAGCTGCACATGCAATGTTTGTTCTTGGAAGGCTGATCAGCCTCGCTGTAAAAAACACATCTTTATCAGACCTTTCATCTAGAGAATAACACAACCGCTTCGTGGTGAAGATGTCAGTTTAGGTGAGAGGGAAGTAAATAAAAGACAACATAAGAAGAGCTCTGGCTTTCTGGGTCATCTGCAGTTGCTCACAAACTCTCCCAGGCTCTGGCCCGCAGCTTTAGGAGCAGCAATGCAAAGCTGGTGATTGCACATTGAGGTGGGTTTCACTTCAGTGGGTGAGGGATTTCCACAGATCTCCATCTGGGCTGGTATCAACTACATTCCTCCTGCAGGATGAATCAGGCCTATTTCATTCTGCAGTGGGAATGACATCCTGATGGAGCAGGAAAATGAAACCACCTGCAAGCCTTGCAACACCTCTGTTTAAAGGAAGGTTTTCTGCAGCTAGGAGGAGTTGGAAAAGAAAGAGAGGAAGTTGGTCCATTGCAGACAAGCAGACAAACTGATGTTCTACCCAAGCACAATCTCTATCTTTCATCCCTTTTATTCCTACACTGAGATACATACACACTTCACTGTCACCCCCTTCAAAGCACGGGGAGGTCGTGGTCTTACTGGGATGGCACCTGAGAAGTTTTTTCACGTGTGCCCTTTTTGGGTGATATTGAGGATAAAGCAGTGTGTCAATGGTTGAGCTGGATACGACATGCAGTGTTGCTAATTGCTGCTGTCATTCTCAAGTTCAAGCCACCTGTGCTTGCGTTGCAGCAGGGAAAGATTCACCTCTGCTGTGCCTTCAGGGGCTGGAACCACTTGGGAACATATCGGTAAGGATGAAGGCTGAGGGCCTGGTGATTTTACTCGTTCATCTCTTTGTCAGGTACTTTCCTCGGAGGAAATCATTCAGCTTCCTGTGTCTTTACTGTAAATTACATGCTGTGAAGAGGAAAGAGAGAGCAAGACAGACAGACAGGAAAAAAAGGCACAACACAGGGGTGGTTCCAGTGCAGTCCATCCCTTTTGCTGACACTTCTGTAGCTCCCATGGCCTGAGGTTGTGCAGAAGGGGTTACAGACAGCAGCTAACATGAAATTCTGTCCACTGCTTAAAGCGAAACTGCTTTAAGACTGAAAGTGCTCGCTTCCTCCCCGCCCTTCCCCTGCCTCTTTACTTTTACTTTACTGGCTGCCTTGCCCTTCTATTTCTGTATCTGGCAAAGAGAGAGGAGAAGCAATGTGTTTGGTCTGAGTGGAAGGAACGATTCCTGCCTGTGTCACTAGAGAGCAGAATTATCCAGATGTACTCCTGAGGATAATTTCCACTCCTTCATCAAACCCATTGCACAGCGCTGAGCTTTGGGAAGGGCTGGGACTTTTTTATTTAATAAGACATTGCAGGTTTCAATGCAAACAGGATGCTGATTGCAAAGAGGGCATTTAGCCAAAAACGTTATCTTCCCTAGAAAAAGGTTTTGAAGGGAAATTTTGAAGCCCCCACAGAGAAGTTTCTAGCCCATTATGACAGGTCCACAAAGTGCAACTGGCTGAGATAAACTGAAAAAATTCCAATCCTATTCTGGGTATGTGTGTACCCTGAACCAGTTGACTTTTCTGTAGCGGATGTGTAATGGCATGGGTGGTGGGCATGGTGGGGATGGCCTGATGGTCGGAATGGATAATCTTAGAGGTCTTTTCCAGCCTTTATGATGCGATTCTATGATTCTATATAAATAGCGAAAGTGCATTTCAACCACTAAGATGTCAATTCTGATGTTTTAAGTATAAGCTATGTGTGTCATCGACTGTGGTGAGTGGCATCCTTGTGTTTCGGCACCTACCCGTTGGCTCAGAGGTGTGTGAAGATATCCCAGCCACGGACATACTGGGATTCCCAGGAGAGAACACCCCAATTTCATGTGTGTGATTGGAGTCTGTACTTCCAAAAGGCCTTCCAAGCAATCACAGTGTGTCTCTGTGTTTCTGCCCTTTAGCTTTGCAGCCCTGCAACTGCCATCAGTGCAAGAATTCAGGCAGGAAACTCCCTGGTAAAATCCCAGGTGCCAGAGGATGTAAAAAATCACTTGAGATGACACATCGCTGGTCAGTTCTGCACCACCTCACACTGCAGTGCTGCAAGGTGCCATCCCTTTCACTTGCTTGCTTTCCTGTTTGCCTTTGCATAGGCTGTTGGGGTTTGTCAGGGCCTTTGGGCTGCTGGGTCAGCGTCCTGTAGCTGGGCTCCATCCCTTGCTTCAGCCTTGAGGCAGCTCTGTTTCATTACCTGATATGTATGTGTGTCCACATGTATCTGTATGTACATAGGAATTATCTGTATATGGATTTGCCCACAAGTACATACCCACTGTATGTATAAAATATACCCAGTGTATATTCACTGTTCCCCGCAGTGTGTGTGTGTATAAATACGCATGAACAACATGCACATATAGACTATAGAATATCTTGAGTTGGTCCATAAGGATCATTGAGTCCAACTGGGACAAGGGGGAATGGTTTTAAACTACAAGAGGGGAGATTTAGGTCAGATGATAGGGGGAAATCCTTTACTCAGAGGTGGTGCAGAGAACTGTGGGTGCCCCGTCCTTGGATGGTGCCCTGGGCAGCCTGAGTTGCTGGGGACAGCCAGCCCATGTCAGGGGTTGGAGCTTGGTGATCCATAGGTTGGCAGGTACACATTATAACCCTGTCAAGGCTGGGATGTGTTCAGCTGAGTGCCGTGAGCATAAAGACCACAAAGTGCTACCGTGGTCCATCAAGGAGGAAAGTAGAAATAATTGGCCAGAAATATGCAAATAAAGAGGAAAAGAAACAGTTTAGCCACAAGTATGCCAGATGTGACAATGAATATCTTGGTATCACCAAGAGCAGAAGGGGAAGTGTCCTGTATGCGACCTTTAGGCTCTTCAAGGGATAACTGCATACTGAAACTCACACCCATCAGCGTGGAAATAGGATTATAATGAGACTGCAGGTGTCCTCTCCCAAATCTAGAGTCTCCAAGCCCCATAACACACATGTACAACAAAGAAGAACTGGAGAAACCAAGTAGAAACTTTAAAGGGGCAGAGTTTTGTGAACAGCTCTGTCTAAATAACCAGCCTGCATGCTTTGTGGGGGATCACCAAGCACTTAACTCTGCAGAACTGAAATAAAGAACTTAGTGTGGATTCCGACCTTGGCTTTGCACAGCAGGCACAAACCCCGTAAGGGATAACACCCTCAGCTCAACAGAAATCTCAGTATTTCTTCTTGCAGCTTATAAAGGCAGCAACCGCCAGCATGCTTTTGTTCCTGCCACTGTGCAATGCAGGAACTCAGCAGTTACAGAAAGCAGAAATCACCAACGCCCTGAAATAGTGACATCTTGATGGATACTTCCTTCCACTCTGCTGTTAGTGTGTGATAAAAGCATATTTGTTTTTACTGTTATGGCTTTTATTGTCATTATAAGGTGTTTATGAGTAGGAATTCTGATTTCTGTAGCAATCACTTCATTCACTTATGTATATTCTTCAAAGTACATTACAGAAAAGGAAAGGATGAATCAAAGGAACAATGATTGTAATTCTGGCTTTTTTTGAATGCTCCTTAAATTTTGCTTATCCTGGGGAAGGATTTGACAGTCCGTACTTTTACAGCTTCTCTCCCTGCTATGGTTTGGCAATTCTCATCCAAATTTCCATCCCGACAAAGCAAGGATCTGGGAGGCTTTGCAACATTCTCTGTTCTGGAGGAGTCTGTTTTCTTCATCAATGGCTGAGCTCTGAATAAACACCACCTGATCGTGTTACCTCTGTGGCTGCCCAGGGAACCTCACAGTGCAGCAAAGATGGAGACTTATGGCATCTCTGAGACAAGAGGCCAACTTTTTACTTCAATGGGAGGCAGTAAAAATGATGATATGCCACCGGTTCTATTATGAAAGCATGAAAACCAAATGCAGATGCAACTAATGATCAGTCTGGAGCTAGCACGGAGCAAAGCATGGGTGTGCTCAGCTGTCAGAATAGTTAGTGCCTGAATTGAGAGTGGGTACATTGTGTGTAATCCTGATTTGACCATGGATCTGGGGAAGAAATAGCAGAAAGGGTAACTGATATCCTGGTTCATTGCAGGGGAGGTGGGCTTTCAAGGTTCCTTCCAACTGGAACAATTCTGTGATTCCATGATGAAGCGTGGTTAAAAAGTGGCTTTGGTAACAACTGAAAACCAAACTGAACACGTAATCAATTCTAAGGCTTCCGTAGCAAAGAGAAGTGAGCATCATTACAGGCCAAAGCAACCTCAGCTGCTCCATCTCAGCTGAAGCCAGGACGTTGGTTTCCAGTGGAAGGCCGTGTGATGATCTGCAGAACCTATTGCTAGGGCTTTGCTCCCTCTCTGGGGATCACATTTCCAACACATTGAAGGTACTGCAGGTTTTGGTGGAGGCTGTTGTGCATTTGACATTTTTGGAACTGAGAGCACTTTGCTAAGTGACAATCTGGAGATTTAAAACTCTGCATTGGGTCTTACTTCGTGTCAGCAGTGTTGAGATCCGTATGCATGTGCCTACAGATCAGCAGTCAGATTAAGAATACATATAACACGAATCTATTATAATAGCAGGTATCATATAAAATATAGCACTTATATTTTAGTCAAATAGGTGTATAATTATAGTTTTAAGATTTTCTATTGGTGATCTGCAAGTGTGAATATGTGTGGGTTAAGTGCATTATATATATATGTGCACGTATGTCCCAGGAAGATGTCATCTCTGTAAGCAGCATGGCAAGAGATAACCCATCAGCACAAAGTATTGTGAGTGATCCTTTGGTGTTAACAACAGCTTCTAAAAGGGGGAACGTTGCATGGAGCTTTGTGTTTGAGCGCAAACACTTTGCAGAAGGCTTCTGTTTGTACTCTTGCTGCTTGCAGTTCGGTGTTTCTTGGGCTCTGCATGGGCAAGGCGAGAAATAATAAAGGGAGGCAGACTGTCACAGAGGATTTTTAGCAACCAGCACTCACGTTAATCCTCTGACCTAGTTTCTAAAAGGCCTATATAAGGAAGAACATCGTGAACAGCTAATATGCAGTGCCCACATTTAAGACTTTGGAGCGCATCAGTTCTGAGATTCATCTATCTCTTCCTGGAAAAAAAATAAAGCACAGAAAGCAAACTGTCTTCAAAGGAAATTCCCCCCACCCCCCATCTTACAAAAACTTCATGTCTTAGCAGTGTTGTGAGTTGGCACCAAGGCCCCAAAATCTGTGCTGTGTTTGCCCACCTGTGTGTATGTTGCCAGATGGACTTCATCAGAAAGGAAAATTCCTCCCTAAAATGACCCCAGTGCATTTTGGTGGAGTTACTGCAGCGTGGTGTCACTGCAAAGCAAATATAAAAAGATACCTGCAGCCATGAGTGCATTCTAGGCATCACCCTATGGCACAGAAGCATAGCATCATGGAATGGAATGGCTTGGAAGGGACCTCAAAGATCATCCAGTTCCAACCACTGCTATGAGCAGGATTGCCAACCACTAAATCAGGCATCAGATCACAGTGCCCAGGCATCCTACCTGACCGTGAACACCTCCAGGGATGGGGCAGCCACGACCTCTCTGGGCATCTCCCTGGTAGACTGTTTCCTTGTTTTATGGTTTGATGCTGTTGACAACCTGAAGTCTACAGTCTCTTTAGGTCCAAGCCAGATGAAGGCTGCTCACTTCAACCGATCTGACCACCTGAATTCACCTGAATCTGGGGCCACTCCACTCCCACATGGCCAGTATGAGAGATCTGGGGGCTTCTTTCTTCTGCAGGACATTCCCTTTGTCTCCCAATGGGGCTGAAGATACTCAGCAAATCAGTACAAAGTTTAACAAGTTGGACTTAAAAAGCAGGAAACATTAGAATTTTTGTCATATCTGATCCTTTCTGAGCATTTTTCACATCTGACAGCTCTTATTCCACTGCTTACACTGGTTCTAGCTGAATGTACAGCAATACAAAGCACTGGTGCTGTTTTTAATTTAAGTTGAAGGATATGTAGTTAATCCTTGTAAGAGACATGAGTCTATTTCTCATGTCATTGTCCTTTCAAGAGCTGGTTCGTATGCTTTAGAGTAAAAGACATGATAGTGTTTTAATGCTTCTTACCCATCAGTCAAGAAAGAGGTATAACAGTAATTATAGAGATGTATATTCCCTTGTGAGGGCTGCAGCCTGGCTTACAGGCTCAGGTACGGAAATGTTAGCTTGAAACAGTCTGCTCCTCAGGCTGAGGATGCTTTCAAGGCCATTGGGAGAAAGTGAAAACCCATTGCGCGTTGCTGTGGTTGGGGGAAGAAAGATGATTTGGTTCATAGATCACCTATTACAGTTCATTTTATAACTTTCTTGTTTTCTTCTTAGAAGAACACTTACAGGAGAAGGCTGTCCTTATATCTTTGCTTGTATTACTGCAGAATAGCACAGCCACTAATGGGCATTCTCCAGGGGCATGGGAAGAGCACAAAAGAAGAGCTACTCACTGCCACTCTGTATTTTAAACATTTTCATACTCTTTCTTCTTCCTACATTAAATTTTTCACCTCAAAGAGAAATCTGAAGGAAAATTCTTCCTGCTGGAATCCATCAATCACAAAGGACAGCAGCCCCACAACAGACCTCACTCCTGACTATTTCCATTTTGTGTGTCAAAATCCAAGCACAGAGGCATTAGATGTCCAGGTCAATGCATGCAACTACCAGAGCCAAAAGCATCACCTTCCTGTTGTGTCTGCCATCCCAGTGCCTGAACCACCCCAGCACCTCCTCTCAGCCTCAGCTTTCTCCTCCTCTGGGCGGACAGATCAGGATGAGCTCAGCAAGCAAGCAGAGCCTGCCTGGCTCTTTCCTATGGTGCTGCTGTAATAATTTCCACTGAATGTCCTCTGTGAAAATAGGAGGAAAAAAAAAAAAAAAAAAGAAAAAAAAAAAGAAAGAAGATATCTAAAGCATTATAAGTAAAATAATGAGCCCCAGGGGAACATATGACACCACCACCTCCCTCCTCCCGCTCCGTCTGCGCTGTCATGTACATGCATACGCTGCCTTGTGGGAGGGCCTCTGTGAAGAATTTGCCACAGGGGCTGGTAAAAGCCAAACTCGTAACTCATTCTTTTGCAGCTCTGCAACCTTCTGCTCCACCGGCGCGTGGCGATGCCTCCATGTGGCTCCGTTCAGACCAACAGGATGATGGTGGATGCTCCGGTCATGGCCGCGCTGTGGATTTTTGCCCTTCTCTAACCTTTCTCACCACCTATCTGTTTATTAGGTCTTTATAGCGCTTGCGGGTTTCTGTAAAATTGCAAAACAACAAATGTCCCCTGGTTTGCAGGAAGCCCTACAAAACCACACCAGCAGCCTGACGGCGCGACTGAAGCGCGGTGACGCCGTGCCCTGCCCCTTCCTCCCAGCCCAGCCAGGCACACGGCTCCTTCACCCACCACCAGTTGCCCTCCAGCTCTCACTGCCCTGCAAGTTTCATGCTGAAGAGCACTTTTGGGTTGTCCTTGTTATTCTGCATGGGCTGAGCCTTCAGGCTGCTCCTCCATACATCTAGGCTCTGCCCAGATGTTCCAGTGCCACCTTAGCAAAAGATGAGTCACTGGGGAGAGACAGCGTCTTCCAGGGTGTTCATCACCCATTCCTCACCTATTCCACCTCTGCTGAAAAGTCCTATTTCTCACTCACTGTTACAAGGTAAAGAGTGTGATGTGAAAACAAGTCCTATAGCAGATGTCTGTAATGGCTCTCAGACTCTAATGGAGTGGAATGGCCTGAAAGGAGACCTTGTAGAGGGGACAGTACGGAGAGGGTTGGGGGTTGCAATGGGTTCTGGGCTTCACTGTCATCCCAAAAAGAGGAAGTATGAAAGGGCATTGTGAAACATCGAATGGATGGAGTGAGGCAGGGATGGATCCAGTTCTTTAAATAGAATCATAGAAGTATGGAGTCACAGAATCTAGAATCATGGAATCTAGGATCATAGAAGAACCCAGGTTGGAAGGACCATTGAAAGATCATAAAGTCCATACTTTTTTGGGAAAAAAGGGAGACTAGATGAGCATGCCTGGCCTCTAGATAATCTATCTAGATGAGTACACCAACACAAAGCTTCCATGATAAAGTTCTGCTCATTGCCTCTTGTTTTCTCCATGTGGGTCCTTGTGTAGAAAGCGCTTCCATCCTCTTTATAGACCATATTTAAGTATTGGAATACTGTGATGAGGTCCCCACCCTGAGCATTCTCCTTTCTGGAGTGAGAAGACTTCCATGGCCCTCCCTTAGACCCTTTCCAATCAAGTCAAAGGGTCACTTCAGAAAAATGAGTCCTTCAAAACAAAAAGTAAATGAAAAGCACTTTTGTTTTATACATTGCACAATCAAATTATGGATCTCATTGGCCCCAAATAGGAATCAGATAACTCAGATGAATGACCTCTATATTTTGTCTGTTGCTTATAATCTCTCCCAGAGTGTCTGATGACTCTGAATTGCAGATGGTTTATTGAGCTAGATGAATATTTGGTCTGACTGTCAAGAGCCACATAAAAAGGCATTAACAGAGGTCACCACCCGCTGTCTTTAGCCACTGTAGTGAGTCAGAGCAGTGTATTCAATCTGTGTCTACTTGCTCCAAAATATTTGATGTACGCATTGGTCACATTTTCTAGTTTGTATTGTTGCTGCTGTTTCTGGGGCAAAAATGAAATTACAGCTTCCTCCTTATCCACCTCATACTGAAAGGATTGTTGGTCTCTGGCGAGGGCCTGATCAGGCTAAATTCACACTTATTTAATAGGTGCTCTCCTGCTAAAATGAATCCCACAGAGGGGATTTTAACTTGCAGTTAATTGCAGGATATTATTATCGGGTATTTTCCTACTCTTTCATTCTGCTTATGCTATTAAGATTTGTGCATACTATATAATGATAATTCATTGAGGATGGGAGAGCGTTGCTCAAGTCTGTGCTCTGAATTAGTCAGAGAGGGAGATCATATCTACAGACGTTTACAGTACTCATTAGTATCTTCATCACCAAGTTAATGAGTAAGGAAAAATGCTTCAATCGCCCACCTCAAGCTTTGGCAAGAGCCAAGCCTGTCAGAGGTGTCGGAGCAATTCACCTCAGCTCTGCTCATAGCACTAGTCCTGCTTACTTCCAACGCGTCCAGAGGTTTTCAGCACCTTCTGGTTTCACCACAACCATTCAGCAAAATTCAACTCAAATTCATGAACTGACTCGGCCAGCCCGGAAGTGCCTTTTCCAATGAACTGATGATTCACTGACCCATCTTCTCCCATCTTTAGAGCCGCCGCATTTAATGGAAGCTCTTTGCTCAGAGCGATGACTACCACAACCGATTCCGCCGTAGGAGTGCTGAAAGCATAGGAGTGGGCTGAGCAGCCTCTAGGACTGTCTTCCTGTGGTAACCCAGACACTCACAGCACCTCCTCCACTACCTCCTTTCAATTAATCTAACAGATTTATTGCCATCCAGCCACTGCTGGATGCCAGGGCTAGAACCACCAGCCCTCACAGTCTCCTTATGATTGGGATGTGCTTTGATTTGTGGGTCTATCACATGAGCTGTCATTTTGCTTTCTGCCTGTCTGGCTTCCTTTCCTTTACACTGCACAGTCAGCTGTAGTTTGGGCTAAATATTCAGATTCTGACATTATATAGAAAGGGAGGAAAAAATTCTCCTCTGCGGCCTACATAAATTTCTTGTTTGCACAGAGGAGATGTTACAGCCAGCTCAGGGCACACAGTCTTGGCAGCCCCACCACACTGCCTTCATCCCCACTCTCTGCTCCTCCTCAGTCCCCCAGTGCACATGTGAATGTCCTGCCTGGCTCCAGACCACAACTGTATAATTTCCTCATCCTTGGTTTACCCAACTCGAGGCTCATGTCAGGCACCCCACAGACCCAGCTCCCTCCTCCAACTCTGCCGCTGCCTCGTGTTCCATCATGTAAGAAAGAAGCCAGTCTCTTGCTAACAAGGCAGCCTCATTCTGTGATGCTTTAACACAGCCACAAGCAGTGCCATGTGTGGCTGCACAGAGGATATTCACAGAGGGCCTTCTGGTGGCCCTACACTTAATTTCCAGTGAGTCCCAGTGCGTTTGATAATGTTACCGTATCAGATTTGGTGGTAGCAGAATTGAGAAGCCCCATTCCCAGACACGAAGGGACTGAATCTTTCAGGCACCCAACCATCACTTACAACTTCAGATCCTTACTTCTCCAGCTCTTCACAGCTCTGCCCGTACCCCACCTGCTTTCCCTGGTGGTGATCACATAGCTCTCTCCCCATGTCTTTGTGCACTGTCATCTGATTCTTATTACACTGAGGTGTAGAAACGTGTCACAAAGCAAAAGTTCCTTTCTTCACCACCAAAATGTAGCAAATGGAGATCAAAGGGCCTAATTTTTTCCCATGGTTTCAAGCTGAATAAATACATAGAATAAATAAAATAGTATCAGGTTAAGATTTCCAAAACAACTTATTATTTTTCTAGAAAAATGAAATCATTCTATTCCCCAAATGCTGAAATGATATTTTCAAGCTTATTAAAATTTAATTTTTTTTTTTTTAATGTTCTGGAAAGTTTTATCAGAACGGCCACTTTTCTGTGAGAGGGTTTTGTTTTCAGTGAAACAGCATTCTTTAATGGTGGGGAATCCACCATTCCTGACTAATTGCATCTGCTTTGGGCTGAGGCTCAGGAGGGCAGTCTCATTGTGCAGCGTGACTGTCACAGGTCACATCCTTCAGGCAAAAGTAACACCAATATTCGGAGTCACCATGAAGGCCACTCTAAAAAAGCCCTATAAACCTTGTACTGGCTGACTACATCCACAGTAAGCCCTGAATACGCCATGGCACCATAACCTTTCCAAGTTTCATCTTGGGTTTGGTGAGCCTCATGGCATTTATTTGCTGGCCATTGCTTGCTGGAACCCCGTGCCACACCTGGAGCCCACCTGGACATGCAGAAATGCCTCTGGATGCACCAGGTCCAGAGTCCTTGCTCATGTCATCCATCACTGTCCTCTCCTCATGGTGCTACTCTTCATGCACTGGCACTGATGGGCTTTGCCCAACACTGGGTGTGCTTCGGGCAAGCAAGGACGATTCATGCACTTCAGGCTGGAAAACAGAGACATAGCAACATGAAATAAACCAAGCTCAGTGCTTCAGCTTCCTATCAGACTTTGCCTGTTTAGTCTGCACATTCACGAGACTGTCTTGTAATATGCTTGTACAGCAACCAACACTGCGTTTTTCCGTTGCTGACTTTTACCACAGGACAAACAGGGCTTTGCTGAGGCTAAAAAAAAATAAAAATTTATACAAGTGCAGCAATAACTCTGTTCAGCTGCTTACAGAAGCTTTTATGTCTCATTGCTATTTTTAAGACTACGCGGTCTTTTGTGTCTGTTTGTCTTTTGGCAAGAAAAATGCATTTGGCAGTTTAGATCACAAAGCAGCAGCAATCACAGCTACAGACTAGTGGTTGGGCTGTGCTGCCTCCCCTTCCTCAGAGATGTGCCTGAGCGAATATGACCTATATTTGGTTTGTGGCTACCCCATAAATGATACGTTTTCACATTATTCTTCATATTGACTAATAATAACAACAACAACCTCTTTGTGAGCTGTTTACCACCCACTTGTATCTATCCCCGAAAAAACCCAGAGGAAATAACATGAGGTAACATTCTGCTTCTATTTATAATCAGAAGAAAAAAAAATGATTCCCAGTAATAAACCAAATAGATGTTTATCTGCTGCAACAGAAATGTTGAGTCGAGTTTTTGAAATTCCAAACGAAGTTTCCTCTGCTTGTGTCAAAGCTGCTTCATCTTCTCTCACAGCCCACACCTCCACCTCCTCTTTCTCACTGTCTTCACCCGACTCCTTCCCTCATTCCCTGGCTTTCCTGGCTATCAGACACTCAGGCCATTGGGTGTCGGTACTCAACCTCCAAAGCGGTTGAGATCGTGGTAGAAAATCCATGGCACCTGGCAAAGGCTTCAGAAAGACACACTGTGAGTCACTTCTCCAGCCCCTGCCTCAGATCTTCTGTCTGTAAAACAGAAGAAAGCAGGTAGACCTTTCTTGTAAAAATATATGGGAGGAAAATGCAGAAGACAGTCATACTGCAACTGGCCAAAGGCATTAGCGTGCCCTGCTCTGTGCTAGGTTCAAACGTGTTGCTTTGCAGCACAAGCAGACGAGTTCAGACCAAGCACCACTGACTCCTCATGGAGCGGCCATTGCCCTGGTCATTCCTGATCTCTTCCCTTCCTAACCTCTTTCCTTGTGCTTTTGGCCTATGAAACTTAAGGCAAAATCATCACCACCTCACCTGAAATATTCAAGAGAAGAGCAGATGTGGCACTGAGCGACATGGTGCAGAGTGTTGACAGGCGTGGGGTGATGGCTGGACTAGATGATCCTAGTGATCCTTCCAACCTTAATCATAGAATCGTAGAATCCTTGGAATTGGAAGGGACCTATGAAGGCCATCTAGTCCAACTCCCTTGCAATGATTCAGCAGTTCTATGATTCTTCTCTTTCAAGGCATGCTGACAGATGTTGAGGCCATTTGGCCGGGGGCGGCGTGCTGCTTTCTTTTCTGTGCTGCAGGGCAAAGCAGGACATGGGGAGGGATGCGCCCCTGGACACACATCAAGGCCACAGCACAGCCCAGACGTGGAACCAACCTTCCTTTCAATCTGAATTTTACTCACAGGCCAACCCCCTCCAGAAAATGGCTAAACCAAAACAAAACAAATCAACTTGTCAAGACACATCCTGAAACTAACTAATTACACTTGCAGTGGCCACAGTGGTACAGGATATTTTTTGTGGGTGTCTGTAACTTTCAATTGTTTGCTGTGCTTTTTTTTTTTTCACTCGAAGGACTGTTTGAAGTTGCAGTTTCCCATCCTTCATGTTCTGAGAAAAATCCTCCGTTACAGATCTTTCCTGCTAAATAGTTACACTGGCATGCGAGAAAACGATTCAGCATCTAGAAAAAGCCCTTATGTGCAGAAATCTGAGAAATTTGTTCTACTTTTTAAATCAGACTGAAGGATGAAGATAATTGGGGTCCATGTGAATTTAAGTTGAGAAAATGAAGATTTTTACCAGTAGAAGTGAGAGTTAATAAACGAGGTGAACAAGCCCCAGGGCTTTCTTCTTCTCTATCTTCCTGTCTGTCTGACTGTTCCATAGAAATGAGAAACAAATCCATGAGGCTGAGGTTAATTAAGCATTGGCGTGACTCCTTGAAGGAAACGGCAAGTCCACCATGACTGGAAGACTTTGAAATGAAGGCTAGCTGTCTTTTATAATGAAATCTTCAAGCCTAGTCAAGTTTCTTGGTTCAGCTGTGCTCAAAAAGATAATTTCTATGGAATTCAACAAAAGAATTAGTACTGATATATTCTGGATGACAGAATTGGTTCAGTAGGTGAGAGACAGCCTTCAGATTCAACTAAAAATAAAAACCAAACAAAAAACATGTTTGCGTATGTATAACATAAAATGCATTATATTTAATGAAAAAAATTCTACAGTAAAAGATATGTCTCCATTTGTGCACCGTCCAACTCACCGTTATTTTCATTTATCTCCTATCTTGCCTAAGTTTAAGGCTGAAGCAATCATTAACGTTCATAGTAATTTGAGCTACAAGTGCTTGATTAGAAGTGATTTCAGTTCTGTTCTCAACTGGAAGAAGTCACTGTTAATCAATGCCAATGGATTCTTAATATTTTCCTGTTCTCTTTAAACTCTGAAATATTCTTTACTGTAGAAAGAATAAAAGACGCAGACATTTGTATGCAATGCCACAGCGCCCATAGATTTCCTACCATAAGAATCCTTTGTTTTTCTCTATCAGGCATGTATACAAAGCTATACTAACAAGACTAACACAAAGACCAAACAAAGTGAAGTCCAAAGTTCAGGAGACAAGGAGGACTAATCAGACAATTTATTTGCTCTTAAGGCAAACTGATGTTGACGTGATGCAGAGAACTGTCTCTGCAACCAGACGTTGGCTGTTATAAAAGACATGCATTTTCAATCATTTTATTCTCAGAAGACAAAAGGGCATAGATAGCAATTCAGAGCGCTTTCGGACGTTAAGATTCATGATTTTTTTTTTCTAACTCCATGAAAATTTCATAATGAAACTCCCCCCCAAAAAAGAGGTGAAATATACGGTTTAGTCTGGAAACCATGAGCAATTCTGTGGTTTTGCTTGGGTTTGTACCGAAACTCGCCAAAACTAGGTAGTTTCTTCTCATTGCATCTTACCTAAAGATTTTGAATTCATTCATACCTGAAACTGAGAGTGAAATTCAGGGGGCATGAACCCATGTAGGGAAAAAAGGGTTTGCATGAAACCGCAGGTCAGGTTTGCACCACTTTGAGTTGCATCGTGTTTGCTGCTGACTCATTGAACCATGTGCTTGGTGGACTCCGTGACTCTTTGGCTACCTGGGAATTCTCAAGCTGCTGTGAAAAAAACACCTACCTGTGTGCTACTGTTCAAGCCAGCACCTTCACATGCATGGCTGATACACTGGAACAGGTTGCCCAAGGAGGCTGTGGATGCCCCATCCCTGCAGGCATTCAAGGCCAGGCTGGATGTGGCTCTGGGCAGCCTGGGCTGCTGGTTGGCGACCTGCACACAGCAGGGGGTTGGAACTGGATGAGCATTGTGGGCCTTTGCAACCCAGGCCATTCTATGATTCTATGATTCCTGTTGTGTTTTTATCAGCTGGATACCCTCGTGTTGGCTGACAGACCTCTGCTATGGAATCTGGGGAAAAAATATGGAGAATTGGTATTGGCAGAAAAAAACCAAAAACACGTTTGGTACAGCACCTCGTGTGGATGGGCTTTCCTCATTGTCCTTGGGATGTCTCAATGTCCAACTTTTCTGAAAGGGTGAAAAACTTGCTTTCCCTGCCATGTGTTGTGGACCAGAGGCAGCACTGTGTGACATTTGCATAAAGACATCAAAGAAAAATAAGTAACCAAATTTCTTGAAAAAAAAATAATATCAAGGACAGACAAGATTAAAATTTTCAGCCTAAGGCTGCATAAATTGAGACTGACATTGCTAAGGTTCCTGGGTGATATTAATTCAAAGGAAGCTCAAGTGGAAATGATCTGAATATCAATGGAAATGCACAGAGCTTTTGCATGCAGTGACTGGAATCAGAGACAGAAATACCAAATTTTATTCTGAAGAGGGCAGAAAGAACAGGATCCACGTTGGTGATGTCCTTCTTGTGAATAAGAAATATGGCTTTGATAAAAGCTTTGGACATTTTTAGGGTAACTGTTCTTGTGAGAATACTGTCAGTATTTTGCCTGATATTTGCCTTTTTAGGTGCAGAAGAGGACAATAGTCAAGGCTATAGCCTATGCAATTTTGTTTTTTTATCCTCCTATGATTCACAAATCAGCTTTATTTCCTTTTTACCATCAATTTTTTGTGCAGCTTTGAACACATCACTTAAGCTACAGCTGAGGTGCCCTGAGCTGCAGCTTTACTGTGTGTGCTCAAATTCCTGAGCCACATCATGTCAGTGCCATAAATGCTCTTTGGTGAGCTCTGGTTGTCAGATGTTTTAAGTTGGAATGAGTCTGGGCTTGGGGGAGTCTGCTTTGAACTGCCTTCAGCACGAGCTATAAGGACAATCCCACCTCAGACGGGGAGGTGACCTGAGAGCTCCATCACAAACATGGGAGTGGAGCAGTGGCTTCTGCAATCCCATTACAGGGATGAGAAAAATAAACAGCTTCTCCAGCTCTTCTTTGAGAGGAAGAGTGATGGTGTTTCATTATTTTCAGGAGGATGAACTCATGAAATCTTTCAGCTTGCCAAAATTATGAATGTATTTTCATGCTGCGTTTGTGCTCTTGCTGTGATGTATGGACCATTCTTCAAGCTAAATGTGACTTTGACTTTTCCCTTGTTCACATATTATTTCCCAATAGGGCTTAATGTACGAATGCCACACTGAACAGGTTATGTGTATTTCCCTTTTTATAAGACAAAGGGAGATTTATTAGCCAACAAAGACAAGCTTTCAGCTGTTCTTTATTTCTAGTTTGCATACATTCCACTGCCAGCTAAATTCAGGTGTGATGCAGCTCTGTCCTTCTAGTAGAGTTCAGCAAGAGAGGATTTGGTCCCCAGAAAGGTTTTATTATTTTCCATCTGACCTCCAAATCACTTCTCTCTCTCCTCAATCAGAAGCTTTCAATACACCCCATGTGCAAGGAAGACAAATAACAGGTTTTGACATAACTGAGACCAACAAATCTTTATTTCAGGACTCCACTGCTTACTGTAGGCAATTACTAAAATTTCATGTTCTGAAATATAGCTCTGTAGCACAGTTTTGGGTGGCTCCATTTTTGGATATGCTGCTTGAATCACGCACAAATGGCCTGTTTTCCAGGATGTGATGGGCACCCTGATGGACATGAAGATTCTTCCCGTGGTATTTCACTGAATTTCAGGTATGCAAAATCTCCAAACAGGTCTCAAAAATCACATTCTAAATAAAAATGCATTTTTTATTTAACAATGTTTCTAGTTATCCTATTTCTTATAGCTTTGTGACTCACGTAGTACTTTCTTCATCTCAATCTCAAATCATTAATCAGAAATCAGAGAGAATTAGTATCCAGGAAAGAGCATTTCTGTTGACTCATAACAGCAAATGCTGCTGAAAGATAGCAAAGATTTTCCAGAAAAGTTGGGCAGCTCCTTCTTTGGGGTGGGAGCTTCATGGGAAGAACTGGTGCTGCCTGGGATTCCTGGGACTCCAGTTGAACAAATGCACTCTGACAAATCTGTGGGAGTTATTGCACTTTTACAACTGTTCCATTTGTACTGCTTTATTATTGCATTGTATTGTCAATCTTAATGCCTCTGCTTTCTACCTGCACTTCCAGGCAAATGGATGTTACGTATCACCCCCAGTATAAGAAGATGTCTTTCCCTCTATAGCCAATTTTCAGCTAATTTAATTTACCTCTTTTTCTATTGCCTTACAAGGCTGAGTGGTATAATTCTTTTCAACAAGGAAAACAGTTGCACAGCATGAATAAACACTGCTTAGCTTCCCAAGGAGGTAATAGTGTGCAATAGCAGCTCTAACCTATCTTTTTCTCTCTTATTTTCCTCCTGTCTGGTGCCTATTTTTACTCAGTAATTTTATTGGAGAAGAAGCAAAATGAGAAAAGAACACTGCTATTCTTGGAAACCTTCCAACGTGTTGCAAAAGCAGAAGAAAGCCTGGATGAGAGACACACAGAGCCTTCCTCGGAAAACTGCGTTACAGCAACTGCCAACAGTATCATCACAGCAGTGTTGGGAGTGTGATGCTGGAGTGTCATTTACTTCGTGCTGGGACCTACCTTGGATCAGGAGGAAATGAATAGGCACAGCTACTAAGAAATATTATATAAAAGAAATCTTTGTCACAGCCGAATTGCTGATTTTCCACAGGAGTCCCATAATAACCATCTCAACCAACAGGAAACGTTCCCTACCACGCATCAGTAAAGGTAAGGTAAGGTGGTTGAGACCTCTTTGATCCATGGTTGCAAGCTCGTGTGCCACTCCTATGGGATCCAATGCCACAGAGTTTTTGGGTCCTGCTCAGCAGGAGGACCCTGCCCCATCTCCTTCAGCTTGGGCTGAGGCTCTGGGGACAAACACAACAGCAAAGCACAACACAGGAGAGTGATTCATCGGAGGAAATTCAAAAACCTATGATTCATACCCTGAGTGCCAATGATGTTTTGCACTAACCTCAGTTTACTGAGGTTGCATTTCCATTTCAAGTGATTTACAAAGCATCCGCATGTGCGCTTGGGTGCAGTTCAGCCTCTTTGAAGGCAGGAGCCCGACTGCCCCATGTTTGCTGCCTGAGACCCTTAATTGGGGCACAGCTGGTAAGCATTCACAGTAATTAACGATCCATTGTGGTGAACGTTCTCTGAGCCCTCTTAGGTCTTCCAAAGCTCAGGATGGGGTGCTGGTAGCAAACTGTATGGATGTAAACGTGAATGATGGTTTGATAAGAAACAGACACTGCTCCCATTGAGGATAAAAACAGAAACTCCCAAAGGCATTTGTTCTCTTCACACCTCTGGATTTCAGTGTCGCTGGGCGACATGTCTCTGCAGAACTGGCCTTTAATGTCTGCCAGAAGGGTTTTCAGTTCTCACAGACTTCAAACAAAGGTGAATTTCCGTTGACCACATGGATGTGCTTTCAGTTCTTAGCAGTTTGGTTCCTTTCAGCGAAGGAGATAACTAAATATTAATAAGGGGATAGGATATTTTGTACTTTTCTGCTAAAGACACTCACTTGAAAACTCTACCAAGAAATCATTAGAACTGCTGGTTTTGTGGTTCATCTGTTTTCTCCCTCCCTGTCCTTTTAAGCAAAGCTCTTTGCTGCAGAGGATGCAGCAGGTGCATCATATTAAGAATCAATGCTATTTGGCCTCTCAACCAGGGCTTGTGAGAATGGATGCAATGCTGGTGAGAAGGCATGAAAGCAGTGACCTCAGCTTTGGGAAAGAAGCATTGTCAGGCAGGTGGTGTGGTAACCCTACAGAGAGATGTTGGATGTAAAGGGTAACAGAGCATTGTACTGAAGTTATGTTTGAAAGTGCATCACCACCACCTTGACAGGGAGGTGAGGTGGTTACTTACTCCCTAAGACAGAACTGCAGGAGTAGAAGCACTCATTCATCCTGCATTCTTGTCCTGATTGAAAATCACCATCTGCCTTAGCAGCACACTTGCCTCAGCTGAGCAACATTTCCCTTCTGTATTTCAAGGTATTTCACCCTCCTCAGTGAAAGATGGGACTAATCTATTCATCTTGCTGTTATTTGGGACAGTCTTAGGCTTTTCCTGCCTTAGTAACCTCTACTGTACAATGTTGATGCTCCGTGTCTCCTAATTTTTTTATTTTATTTTTTGTGATCTCAGCATTGCTTGATCACGAGAAACTGTTGCTTTCAAATGCCGTGCTAATGGGCTGACTGAATTTATTTTAGAAACTAACAAGCCAGATTTAATCTGGATTGCACCTCTTAGGACAGGAGCTAATTTTTTCCATGTTCCCCCCCCCCCCCCCGTCTTTCATTGATCTGTTTTTCTTTTGTGGTTATCAGCACTGCAGCATCTGCTTTTCTACTTACATGTAGATTTAGCACGAGTGTTCTGCCCTTGTAAAAGGAGCTGACCATGCACATCTGTGCAGCCACAAAAACCTGTAAGCTCACAGTGCTCTCCTTGTGAAGCCGAAGATGGTGTGACATTCTTAAAACTACAACACCATTATCCTCTTGTAAGTCATTTTCCTTGCTGAGCTAAATACATGCTCGGCTATGAGCAAGAGATGCTTAAGGTCTTTTCAAGCATAGTAGATGCTGCTAGTCACTGCAGTTAAGCAGAACTGGATTAAATAGGAAAGTACTACCTCTGGTTTGGAACTCTTATATGCCGAAGTCAGAGAAACCTGGATAATTATAGTCAATAAATAACTTTCCGTGCTTTTTCTGTTCTGACATCTTTCACGAGGCATTGTGCTCTGGTTGTGCTCTACTGAAGGCAAGTTGCTAGGTTAGATGGGCTGTTGGTAAGATCCTGTTTGGCCATTCTGATGAACTTATGTCACTGACTGTGGACTGAGAATAGCTAAGACACAAAATACCCCTCATCATCTGGTTCTGATACAAGTTATCTGGCTTCAATAAATACGAATCAAAAGAGGGCACTCATTTAACTGCAAAAACTATCAAGACAACCAAGTGTCTCTGGAGTTGGACTAGTCTGAGAGCAAGGATTCACCTCACATAAAAAGTGCAGGGTTAGGAGTTACTGGAGATTCCACCATGAAAAGGAGTGGAAATACTTCCAGTGAAAGAAATCTCACTTGGGTTCCGTGAGAAACCCCATGGCTAAATGCTGGTACCAGTCTAGAACTGAGGAGAGAATCGTGAGCAAGAGAGAAGCCAGGGCTGATTGATCAGCTGTGAATAAGTCAGAGCATGGAGGTGAATACAGACACTCTCTGTGGGCACATCCTGACATTGTGCTTGTCTACTTTGTTGTGACTTCTTTCTTTCTCTGCCTTTGCCTAAAAATTGCATCCTGTACCAAAGGCACCTTCCTGATGCATTTCTGTGAAAACCTGCAGACCTTCGGAGGCAGGAGCAATACAAAAGAATGGAGACCTGCCAGTGTGACACCCACCTAAAGAGGGGATGAAAGGAAAGAAGATCTGGGAAACTGCAAGCCTGCCAGCCTGACCTCAACAGGGAAGGTCATGGAGCAGATCACTTGCACAATGGAGTGCAATCACACAGCATGTGCAGCACAAGCAGGGATTCAGACCCAGCCAGCACGGGGTTCCTGAAAGGCATGTCCTGCTTGACCAACCCAATCTCCTTTTATAATGGGGTGATCTGCTGTGTGAATGAGGGAAAGGCTGTGGACATAGTCTGTCCAGACTTTAGTAAAGCCTTTGACTCTGTCTTTGGAGAAGCTGCAGCCCATGGCTTGGACTCTTTACTGGCTAAAAAAACTGTCTGGATGGCCTGACCCAGAGTATTCTGGTGAATGGAGCTGCATCCAACTGGTGTCTGGTTATGAGTGATGTTCCACAGGGTACTGTTGGTACTGAGTCCTGTCCTGTTCAGTATCTTTATTGATGACCTGAATGAGTGACTGAGTGCACCCAGTAAATTCACAGATGACACCAAGTTGGGAGGAAGTGTGGATCTGCCTGAGCATAAGAAGGCCCTACAGAGGGACCTGGACAGGCTAATTGATGGGTTGAGGCCAATAGGATGGAGCTCAACAAGACCAAGTGCCAGGTCCTACACTTAGGTCACAACAACCCCACGCATTGCTACAGGACTGGAGCAGAGTGGCTGAAAAGTTGCATGGAGGAAAAGGATCTGAGACTGCTGATCAACAGCCAGCTGAACGTGAGCCAGCAATCTGCTCAGGTGGTCAAGAAGGCCAATGGCATCCTGGCCAGTGTCAGTAATAGTGCAGCCAGCAGGACAGGGAGGGGATCATCCCTCTTACTGGTAGCACTGGTGATACCACACCTCAAGTGCTGCGTTCAGTGTTGGGCCCCTCACTACGAGAAAGACATCGAGGCCCTGGATGGAGAGTGTGCAGAAATGGACAACAGAGCAGTGAAGGGTCTGGAGCACAAGTGTGATGGAGAGTGGCTATGGTAACTGGGATGGATCAGTCCAGGATGCTCTCTACAACTGCCTGAAAGGAGGTTGTAGCAAAGTGAGGTCAGCCTCATCTACCAGGTAACAGCAATAGGATGATAGGGAATGGCGTTAGGTCCATCAGGGGAGGTTCAGGTTGGATAGTAGGGAAAACTTCTCAGAAAGAATGGTGAGGCCCTGGCACAGCTGCCCAGGGAGGTGGTGGAGTCACCATTCCTGCAGGTATTGAAGAAACATGGAGGTGTGGCACTGAATGACATGTTTTAGTGGGGATGTGTTGATGGTAGGACTTGACGATCTTAGAGGTCTTTCCCAACTTTTATGATTCTATGATCTCTGAATGCAGAGCTCTGGAGATCACAGTACTGGGATGGTACGGAGGAGAACAAGAGGTTGCTCTGTGCAACAGGAAGGCAGTGCTCCAGGCAGCGTACTGCACCGAACTAGAGCTGCACTGAGTATAAAATGAAACAAAATTTGCATAGCTCTCTTTTTCACGGAAAACCAGTAGCAGGGAGGGGGCACTGATCTTAGTAACCATTCACCTTCTGACATCAGAAACCTCCGATGCAACACACAAGACTGCTGTCGCGAAATCCCTGATCACGAACATGAAGCTGCTTCCCCTCCTCACAGCTGCGACCTGCTTCACGCCCCCAGCTCCCTCATTCTTTGTACCACAAGTGATGAAGTTTTTTTTCCAGATCACATGAGCCAGGATGAAGGGGAAAATCCTGCCAGGAACAGAGATGGGCTGCGACCTGAACCTGATCAAGGGGAGATACAGACCAGTACCCTGAGAGCTATATAAGAAGGTGCTTGGCACAAGAGCAAACACTTTTTCAGATGAAAGACTCCTATGAATCAGCCATGCATGTGAATGAAGGCACCGTTTCAAGGAGGCTTGGAGCCACTAACAAAACTTTTTTGTATTTCATCATCGCTACCCTTGTTGCATTGCTCGTCTTTGCGTTAGCCACCGTCATGGTCTTAGTTATCCGGAGGACGGTAAGCAATTCTCACTTCACTCATTATCTTTTTCTTTTCTTATTTATTTATCTTTTAAATATAAACTTCTACTAGTTTGATCTAGAATTATCCCATGGCTGGAAGGTCAGTTTCTGGCCCCTGTTATGAATGCGCACAGGAATTAGGGGGAGAGAAAGGCAGAAAAAAGGGGGAGATGAAAGAATTTTCAAAAAAACAAATCCTTCCTCCATGGGTTAACTTCTAGCATGTGGTGTCTTCTCTGAGAATGGAATTGGAAAGCTCATAGTGCAAGAGTCAATCCACCTTCTGTCCAGCTGGATCGTAGAAGTGCAGTGGAGGTACATCAGTGCCTCAGTGTGTGATACCTGGTTTGTGTGTCGCCTCTGTTTATGGGTCTTCCTTGGAGACAGGAGAGAACTTTAAACGCCACATTAGAAATTTTATAGCTTTTACACATAAAATCTGAGTGCTGAAGGATCTCCACAAAGATTCAAAGAGAGAAAGCACCAGCATGGGGCTGCTGAAGGGAGCTGGCCATGGAAAACAAAATATGATCTCCCAGTGCAATATATTCTCTTACTAAATTGATCTTGTGCAATCTGTGTGTCCGTGTATGCACATTACCAAGAAATTAAGCCATTAAAGCTTGACTGATGCTTCTTTAAGTTGTATCAGTGAGGAGTCATTTACCTGAAATCAGTGCTCTTCCAAAAGGGAAGCAGTTTGTGCACAGTTAGAATGAGACATGGGGGGTTTCAGGTGATAAATATTGGCATATTAAGGGAGATCTTTAAAATAACAGCTTGGATAATTACAGAATTGCCAGAGCTTTCCTATATAATTAGGCTTTCATTTGTGCTTATTATGAAAGTAAGCATTAAATTACCTCTCCATCAGGATAAATGCAGTTAGACCAGTTGCCAGAGGAACAATATTACTGAAAGAGTTGAGATTTTCATTTAAAAGAGTAATGACATTACTGCAGCTGCTTTGGAAACGCAGCTTGGCTTAACGAGAAGGCAGGAAGCTGAGGGGTGAGAGAAATGTGAGAAACAGAACTGCAGTTTTACAGTATGAGGGGAACTGGGCAGCAAAAACATAAATCGCTTCTTGTTCTTGGGGAACCAAGAGACCCTCAGTCCAGAAGCAGCATAGAATCATTAAGGCTGGAATCATTAAGGCTGAATCGTTAAGATCATCTGGTCATTCTCCATCCATCTCCATCTTGAGTTGATAGACCAGGGAGTATGAGTTTCTGATCCTGTGTGAAAGGCTCCTCAAGAATCACCAGGGCTTGCTCCAAAACCAATTGGCTCCTGGTGGCAACGGCAGTGTAAGGCTGGGCAGAATGCAGTCATGGCTGGGCTGAGCATCCCGTAGCATTGACTCCAGCAGCTCCAGGGCTGGGGGTTGTGTGGTTATGGGAGTCCAGTTGCTGTAGGGAATAAACCATCACCAGTTGGCTTCATACCTTTGTATCTTCTCAAGGGAGGATCAACATTTTACGTGATCAACCCTTTAGGGTGATTTGGTTTTCTCTCCAGATGTCAGCTGGGTTCTACAAGTAGACTGCAGGCACAGTGCTGGCCTGGGGACCCATGTCTTGGCTGCCACTGCATTAAGTGGAGGCATCTGGTGGCATGCAGAACACACAGCCCCCCAGCCCCATTGCAGCAGCATGGAAGCTGTCTGCTCATCTTTCTTCACCTCTTTGATGAATTTGTGCTTGCCTAATTCAGGGTGAAGGAGGGTGTATTGAGAAGGGGGAAATCAAACTGTGTAGAAGCAAGGCTCTTCCCTCACCCAAAATCTAGGTAATCTGAGCAACAGAAATATATGTGAAAGACCAGAACAACAACAACAACAAAAGTCAACCATTATTCCAAAGCTGTTTCTCTGAATCAGGTACAACACAGATTATTCATTTCCCTGCAATTTCCAGTGCCCCAAGAAGTTTTCTCTTAGATATTTTGTTTTCAAGAAAGGCATTGGTGCGCAGTGTCAGACCTGGGAAGTGACATTTTTTTGGAACAACCTTCAGAACTGAAGTCAGTTTAATTCTCAGCTTTCATCCGCAGAAGCAGCTGGCTTTGGGCCATTCACTGATCTACATCTCTCAGAACTGACTTTGTTTTTCTCTCAGATGAGAACAGTTGCTGCAGAGAAGACCTTTGCCTGCATTTTCCTTCTCAATCCTGTTAGGAGGGCCCCAAAGCCCACACTTCTGCCTGCTGCAGCCCACTGCTCTTGTGTGAATATGTATATATATACACATCTATGTAGATCTCTCTCTATATATGCAGGGAGAATATGGATATAATATGATCTCTATCACAGAGTGGAAATCAGTGAAAGAGTAAGGATGAAAATAATTGTTAGGCACACAATCTTAATGAGATCTTACACTGCACTGCAAGCTATGCTGCTTTGGACACCCAGCCCGCGGGGTGCAGCTCTGTGAACGGATTTGGGGTGAAATGTGGGACAGCACATCACCGCTCTGTGTTTTGTCGCGGTCCTGTTTCCAACCTCCCAACCACACGGGCTGTCCCACCGGAGCCTGCTGGCCCCCTCTGGCGGGCAGCCCTGACAAAAAGGAGAAAACTCCGGCAGTTGCTCGTGACAGCAGCTACGCTGTTGTTGTGGGCTGGGTTGGGCTCAGTGATCCCTGTGGGTCCCTTCGAGCTCGGGGTATTTTGTGATTCTGTAACAGCACCAGCGTGTCTCAGCTTGGTAAAATTACTTGTAAATATTTAAGGGAAGGAAGAAAGAAATGACTTTCCTGTGCACTTTATTATTTTCTCTTTCTGTTGCCAAGTAAAGACCGAGATCCTTCATCATCAACACCCAGGCAGGGTGAATTTATTGTACTGAATTGTTCCTGAGCTGGGGTTATAGAATGTAACTTCCTTGAGCTCCAAGTGCGTGTCTTTCCACTCCACATCGCACCATTACAGCAATGTGCTGTTAGCAAACAGCAATGCTATGTGGTATTTCAGAGAAAACTCTAAAGCTTTATTTGAATGCCTCGTCAATTGCCACCAAAATGAACTGCATCAGTATCTGCTGTTTTCAGCCACGGGGGAACTTTCCAGGTGAGGATGCAATACGTCAATTTGTTTTCATTTTTCTCCTGTTGCCCCGACTACGAAGCAAGCTGTGAGCCACCAGCCCCATCCTGCATGTCTCTGAGGAAGGGCTGTTGGGCCAATGACTCCTGACAACAACACCTCCATCACCATACCGAGCACTTGGCAGGCAGCAGAGGATTTGCTGCCTGATATCACTCAGCATGGGGATACAGCATCTCTCTGTCCCATGTATGAAGGCCTTTAATTCCTTGCAGAGTACAGAAATGCTCGTAGATTGCATTGGAAAGTAACATTTCCCCAAGCTTTGAGTGTGTGTGACAGAGACAGCCCTATAGGAGGGTCCAGGACATGAGCAGAGAGGATCCAGCAGTTCTCCTGTGCAATACTGTCAGTCAGAACTGCTTCCAGCCCAACATCTGATGAGACGTGCGTAGGGGAACCAGGAGATTTTTGGAGGGAGGACGTTGTGCAGAGGTCCAAGAGGCCTGTAAATGCCAAATTTGCCAAACTACAGATCTAGGTTGCTGTTCAGCTCCTAACCCAGCAGCCTTCCCACATTCCTTGGGAAGATCACCTGGAGAAAGTCTTTGGCTCAGCAACAGATAACGATTCCCTGGTCTTACATAAGTGTGAGAAGAGAAAACAGGCAAACAAATATGAGATGCCCAAATCACAAAGCAGCTACATAATCTGTATCTGTGGTACACAGTGTTTTGCTGTTAGACCAAATGGTAACATTGCTTTGCCTGGAGCAGACATGGCTCTGCACTTCAACTATGGTTAGGCCAAAGTCTAATTAAATGTATTCTTCAACATCTAAGGCCATAAGATTAAGTATCAGAAATGGTCACAGCATGGCTTATCTCACTGTTCAAATGTCTTCTTTCTTCTTGTACCACACCTTATACTGACACTTAGAAATAAAGTACTCATATCTTAAGTCCCTTGAGATCTGCAGCACACCATGGATGAAGCTGTCTCCCATCTATGCAGTCTGCCTCATTTCTGCCAGGAGAAACAGAAACAGAACAGAAAAAAAGCAGGACCACAGATGAACCCCCCTGGCTCTGATGGGTGTCCAGTCCCACTCTGTCCTTCTCCAAGGTTTCAAAGCCACATTGGAGCTTTCAGGACTTCTGCTTCCAAAACAACACAAACAAAAGCCGCACATTAAAGAATTACTGTCAGAAAAACAGATTTCTATAGACTGTGACAAAGAACGAGTGAGGAAGGAGTTTTTCGAGAACAGTGGAGGTGTGGCCCTGAAGGACGTGGTCAGTGGGCATGGTGGGATGGGTTGATGGTTGGACTTGATGTCCAACCTAGAGATTTTTTCCAGCCTTAATGATTCTGTGATTCTAATTTGGCCAAGCACAGAGAGCTTGCTGGAGAGCTGTGCTCCTCAGCAGTCCCTGCCCCGTGATGCTCCATTGGAGCCGTGTGCTCTGTAACACCTGGTGCTAGCTCTGCATTGCCTTCCAGAGATGCGATGGAAACTTGTAGATCCAACAGTAAAGCAGTGATCTGCTTGAACACAGAAGTGCTCTGCTCCCAGAATAACCACCCCCTCTCCCACATCTCTTCCAGGCAGCTGATCCTGCCACAGAGGGCAGCACAGAACGGATCCGCAAAGGTAAGAAACCTAACCTGACAGTCTGTGCAACTCATTCCATCTGTAATGATATATTGCCCAGGATCGTGAGCAAGGCAACTGTGCCCACTGCACATGAAGGCATTTCTTGGTGAAAAGCCAAGGCACTGGAAAAAAGGAAGGAAAAAAGAAAACAAGATTGTGAATTACTCAGTAGCTCAGGAAAGCAGGGCATGGCTGAGGAAGGCACAACCATTTCTGAATCTGCCGTCAGGTGTCTTTGCTGGCTCTTGCACATGTGGGTGTGATGTCCCCATGTGTACAAGGACATACTTCAAAAACAGGACCTCCTCTTGAACTCCTCTGGTCTGTCTCCCACAGAGACAGTTATGTATTTCTTACCCATTTGAGGGGAAAAGGAAAGAGGGAAGGGGTAGATCTAATAGAGGAAAGTGCAGAAATGCAGCAAAAGGCAAGGAGCAGGAATTTAAACAGGCAAAGCATGAACATGGGGAGCCCAAAATAGGAGAAAGCTTTCTAACCAGACAGCAGAGACAGCGTGCCCAGATTCTGCTTTTTCCCCAGTGTAAATCAGAGCAGCTCTATTTGTTTCATTGCCGTTTCCTTCTTGGTTCCACGGCCCTTGGCACTCAGCATTCTGAGTTCTTGCTAAGACGATTCCTAGTTGGTGCTGGAGGATAGGAGACAGCATCACCTCCCACTCTACAGATGGGAAAGCTGAAGTACAGGAAACTGAAATTCAAGGCCTAGAAAGCCCTTGTCACCTAACCATCTTTTTCTCCACCTCCATTTTTGCACACAGGTGACATAGTGCTGAATTTAGGCAACGTACACTCAAACTGGGGGAAGTTTTGAATCCAGGGCTCTTCTGCATTGAGCTTTCCTCATACCGCACCAAACTGTCCCTGCACATCACACTGCCCTTTCAGGGAGCTTCTCAGCAGCCTCACCATCATCTGTTGTGTATTAAAAGTCCAGTTGAACCAAAGTGGTTTTCTTTTCCCATTAGGGTGCCCACAAAATGCCACTCTAGTGGCAGTATCCCACCACCAGCTGGAAAGAGGCAGTGAAAGCCATGGAGTGGTGGCCAGGGACTGGCAGAGGAGGGACAGGAGCCATCTCCTAGGTGTTAATGTGAAACAAAGCTCAAGTGACACTGGCATTCCCAGAGTAGAAAGGAGAAGTCTCACTAGTCCAGAAAAGCATCTCAGTATGTAAATACATATTTCCAAATCTCACAGTCTACATCAACTGCTCCTTCTCCCCATCGAGGCAGCAGGAGCCTGTTCTCTCCAGGAATTTACAAGGTGTTGTTTCATTAGGCAGAAACCGTTTGGCCTTTGGGTCAATATCAATGGCAGGCTCCCCGTGGCTCTGAATTCTGCTGCCGAATCTGAGATTAGCATAAAGACAAAGGAGGGGATGACAAAGAAATGCCACAGGGCAGGAAGGGCTGCCGGAAGCTGTCTGCAATGGGTGCAGGTGCTCTATCAGCCTATCAGGTTCTGTTGCACAGCTCTGGCAGGGTAATGGAGCGTTAAAGTGTGAGCAAATTACAGTGGTCTTTTATTTTTCTCTTAAAATGCATAAAGCAGAGCTAATTGATTAATAGATCCCAGCGGGTAATTTACAGCAGGGAGCTCTGCCAGGCAGCGTTTGCTGACTCCTAAGCAGGAACTGTGAGGCCCCATCCAGCAGCTGCAGAGCAGCAAATTGGGACTCCACGCTGCAGGCACTGTGCTGGGGATTTGTTTGCTGCTATCTCTGTGCCTTGAGCAGCCCCAGTGTTGACAGTGTAATTCGGTTCACAACGGGACATGAAGCCCTGTGTTGAAAAGTGGCCAAGGTTGGGTGCTGAGCCTTGCTCCAAGCCATCTGATAGGCAAGGTGAGGGTGTCTGCTTGTGCACAGCATCTCAGAGATGTTCACGGGGATGCGGAATCATCAGAGTGCTGATGGTGGATGATGGTGCCATGCTGGCAGACTGAAGGGGGACTGAAGGCAGACAAGGGGGAATGGTTTTGAACTAAGACAGAGGAGGTTTAGGTTGGATATTAGGAGGAAGTTTTTCAGCCAGAGGGTGGTGAGGCACTGGCACAGGTTGCCCAAGGAGGCTGTGGATGCCCCATCCCTGCAGGCATTCAAGGCCAGGCTGGATGTGGCTCTGGGCAGCCTGGGCTGCTGGTTGGTGACCTGCACACAGCAGGGGGTTGGAGCTGGATGAGCACTGTGCTCCTTTGCAACCCAGGCCATGCTATGATTCTATGACTGCATTGCCACGCAAAGGGACAGTGCTCCAGAGAACCAGGCACAGCCTCTTCCCAAATTAATTCTGTAATCCCAAAACAGGAAAAACACTGACTGCATTAAGGTTTCCAATGAGATCACACTTTATTCTTAGCTATACACCGGTGGGCACTAAGGCTGACTTACAGAAGGTCTGTGTTCCTGACTCAGCTGTCAGCCCTCTATGGATGGGTTTGCAGCAATCTGCAAGCAGTAGCTGAGATGCAATGTCAGCTAATTAAGTGTTGGTGTGAAGATATGATAGCAACTTCCTGCAAACCTGTGTCATTGTTGGTGGAGTGCCTGAGCAACAGGGGAAAGGAATTAAAGCTGTCACAAAGTAAATGTTTGTGACTTATTCTTTCTGTGGAAATATTTCTCTCTGGAAACTCATCTACGTTTCATAAGCACGGAATCACATATTAAAAGGTGCCAGAAGGAAATTATTGACAGATTAATTTTATAGAGGAAAATACAAAGAGAAATGTGGAATCATAGAGTCATTAAGGTTGGAAAAGACCTCTCCGATCGTCAAGACCAACCCCAACCCATTCTCCACCATGCCCACTGACCATGGCCCTCAGTGCCCTATCCCCATGGTTCTGGACTGACTTTCAACCTCTGAAAATATTCTCTTCCATCCTGGAATTGTCCAGTGCAAACCACTGAAATCACGGGGTGTTACTGATCCCAGAGCAGTGAGCGCTCCAGAAATGGGCACCTCACATTTACAGCGTGCAGGTTTTAGCTTTATCAGCTTCAGGACGTGTGTGTTGTGAAGTCTGTAAGGGTCTGCTTGGTCTCAGCAAGATCAGGGCTCTTAAGCTGTGTTTCTTATTTTCATCCTCCTGAGCAAACATCCAGGGGAAACTACACCTCCAGTGGTGCCAGTTAGTCAAAATTAGGGCTTGTTTAATTAATAATGAGCTGATCAGTATTGCTAAAAAGTGCTGAGCCCCAACCCGAGCACAGCACCTTGCACTTGGCCGTGTTGAACCTCATTAGTGTCACATGGGCCCACTTTTCAAGCTGTCCAGGTCCTTCTGGATGGCATCCCTTCCTTCTATTATACCAACTGCACCGCTCAGCTTGGTGTCGTCAGCAAGCTCACTGAGGGTGTACTTGATCCACTGTCTGTGTCACTGATAAAGATGTTGAAGAGCAATGGTCCCAAGATGGAACCCTGGGGGACACCTGGGCACGGAGCCATTGACCACAGCCCTCTGGCTATGACCATCCAACCAACTCTTTATCCACTGAACAGACCAGCCTTCAAATCCATACCTGTCCAGTTTAGAGATAAGAAGGTGATGTGGGACCATTTCAAAGGTCTTGCAGAAATCCAGGTAGATGACATCAGTTATTCTTCCTCTGTCTAATGATGCCATCACTCTATCATAGAAGGCCAACAGATTGGTCAGGTACTAGATGAATATATATATATATATATATATGAAGAGCTCATGAAATTAGGGAAGAGATGTTTCTGAAGTTACTGTTTTTGGAGATGAGGAGGATCCTCAAAAACACCATCTGTGGGGCTTTTGCTGCTGGGTTAGCAGGCTCTGAGTAGATGATTTGTTTTTTCATGCCACTTCCAGCTCCTCATTTCACTGTCCTGAATCTATATCCACCTCACAAATGGGGAAATTGAGGTAGCAAGCAATGAGGAGAGTACCCAGTTGGATCCTCTTCTCCTTGGACCTGTCTGGCAGCAGGTCCAGCCTTGTCCTGGAGCATCCAGGTTCCTCCTGTCCAGCAGACACAGCCTGCTGCTTCAACACAAACATTTTGCACTGTGGGTGGAAGTTGTGGAGGTGTCAGTGGGGCAGCAGCACTATCAAACAGGAGTGGTGGAGAAGAGCTGTGTTATGGGCACACCAGCCTGTCCCTTTCCCTGTGGGCTGCCCACTGTGGATGCTCAGCCTATGGTAAAAGGTCTCAGGAAGGCAAAAGTGAATTATCTCCCAATAGTTCCTTTAGGATAAAATAGCCCAGATGATAACTTCCTTTAAGGCTCCTTCTTTATCAGCAGGTTTCCTTCAAGCAGTCTGATGGTGGACATGCAACCAGTGGGGCTTTTTGGTGCTTAGACCCCGCTGAGGCTTTGCTTTTCCCCCTTCTGACCTCATTTATAAGCAGATATAATCCTACTGACTTCAGCGGGATCGCTTCTGATTTACACTCCTACCAGTGCAGAGCCAATTAGGCGATGTGATTGAACACATCCATCGATCAGGCCTGCAGCTCTGGCAATTTCAGTCTCCGCTGGCTTGTGCTGAAATGATTTGGATAAAAGGAGTAACTTGAGAAATAAAACTAGAAAATGGCTATAAGCTGCCTCAGCAGAGCGAGGACAGGAAATGTCTCTGTACCTTTTTTTTTTTCCCATAACTTGCCTTCTCAGAAACACAGCTGATGTCACCAAATAAACGCTTCAAACACACACATATCAAACTTGCTGACATCAACGAACGTAAGTGCAGCTTTCAAAGTGTGAATTGCAGCCACATCAGTGACTGTTGTTGTGAAGAGATGCAGGGAAAACCTTGCAGCAGCTGAGGGCTGGAGGGGCTCCATGCAGCACCAGCTGCGTGTGTGTGTGGGCACAGGGCTGTTCTCACCTGGCAGAAGCTGCAAGGCTGCAGCTTGCACAGTCTGCTTGAGCAGCAGGGGGTCTTCTGCTTTACAGAGTAAAGCCCCCACATGGCACCACGTTTCTGTATAAATGTTGTCTTTGTATGAAGGATATCAGTAATGCAAGTGGCTGTGCATTTCCAGTGGCTCTTGTTACCTTTGCTGCTCTTGTTGCTTGAAATAAGGACTAGAAGGGCTTTTTTTTTTCTATCCTGCTCCACATCTCTGTACACTAACACACTATATTGATATGACTGTCATCAGGAAAGCCAGCTTTGGTTTTTTTCTCTGGGGATTTCCAGCACAGCTAAGGGAGTTTGAGACACGACTTACTGTTGGAGGGCAGGGAGCACCTGCTCCCCTAAAACTGCTGCAGCTGATGGGGGCAGAGGAAAGTTACTGTCTGTTCTTTCAAGACATGCACAGACTGCTTTTCCAACAGAATGAGTGCAAAGGGTGCACTGCTTCAAAACACCAACCAGTGGGACTTTGTGGGACCTGCTTCTCCCTGATTTCTCCATCTTCCTGACCAAACGCCTCTTAAAATCAGGCCAAGCAGACATTGCAAAGGTCTGAAGTTCTTTCTTGTACCTTTAGTTTCAGGAATGAACATTGAGATTCTCTGCTCACTTTGGATTTAGTAGACTCCCACTATGCCTTAGGTGAGGAACAAGAAATATGTCACCCCGTGCCGTGCCATAGCATCACAATGTAGTAGAATTCAGTAGGGTGTGTTAATTGCTCCTTCATGAGCCTCTGGAGGTTGGGGGACTCGTTACCAACTAAGTGTCAGGAAAGTGATTTGTGTACCCTGAGATAGGAGTTTATGATTTGTCAGGATGCTGCTGAAATTCCTTCCTGCTTCGTTCCTTCCCAGTCCCCCATCTGAACTGCTACGACGTTCCTTCCCCGGCTACAGGAGGGCCAGGAGATGTAAAGAGGGAGAGATCAATGCAGTGAGAAATAACCATCCACCTGCGTGGTTGCACTGAGGGAGATGCTCTCTGCTGTCCTGAATATACAACTTGTCCCTGTGTCCTCATGCACGTGGGCTGTGAAGGACTGCATACAAACAGAGAATAAAGGAGGAATAATCAGTGCCTTTCAGTGAATGTTCGGTATGATAAGAGGAGGAAAGGCTTAGGAAAAGCAGATGGGCACGTGAGGCACTGCACAGCTTGCACGGAGAGGTGGTGATGCCCCATCCCTGCAGACAGCCAAGGTCAGGCTGTTCAGGGCTCTGAGCGCTGCTGGAGCTGTGGGTGTCCCTGCTTATTGCAGGGGAATGGGACCAGATGGTCTTTAAGGTCCCTTCCAACTCAAACGGTTCTGATTCTGTACGGCTGGAAGAGAGGTGAAACGGGGAAGGAAGTTGAGGAGTGCAGGGTCAGGGATGCAGAGCCGGGATGCGGGGAGGGGATGAGGAACGGAGATGCAGAGCCGGGATGCAGAGCCGGGCGCGGCCGTGGGAGGGAGCCGTCACCGCGCGGCCGCCGCTCTCGGGCTCTGTGCGATGGGGCAGCCCCGGTTCCGCCCCGGTTCCGCCCCGGTTCCGCCCCGGTTCCGCCCTGCCCCGGGACCGCCCCGCAGTTCCTCCTGCCGCGAGCCGAGCAGCGGGGCCGAGCTGGCCGGGAGTCTTTTGAGGGCAGCGCTCAGATCCAAAGGTCGCACCGGAATCCTGCTGGAACCCACATTGTAACGGAGGGGGTGGAGTACCTTAAAAGCCATTTTAAGGTGCAAGTTTTACTGAACTGAGAGCATTACGGTGGTATGGAATCAGCGTGCAGGTCAGGTATTACCAGTCAAGCAGAAGGAAACAGCTTTCAGGGCTATGTGGGCTGCTGCTTGTTGCTTTGGATCTTCCACTGTGCAGTTGTGAGGAATCATAGAATGGCTTAGATTGGAAGGGACCTTAAAGATCATCCAGGTCCAGACCCAAGAGGATGGGTGAAGAGTGACATTCCCAGGCCAATCAGTGCCCAGGAGAATAGAACAGTCTCACATCATCAGCCTAGGTGGAATAAACAGCTCTGGTGATAGCATAGAGCAGCATCCTCTGCGCTGAAGCTGAGTTTGGCTGCTTGGCTCATCCATCATCCCAGGGAGCTCAGATCAGTGGGCACAGCACAAGCAAGCTGTCAGGGAGCACAAGGAAGAGCTCCTAAAGGATTTCTTCCATCCCTTCCCTTCCCTTCCCTTCCCTTCCCTTCCCTTCCCTTCCCTTCCCTTCCCTTCCCTCCTTCCCTTCCCTTCCCTTCCCTTCCCTTCCCTTCCCTTCCCTTCCCTTCCCTTCCCTTCCCTTCCCTTCCCTTCCCTTCCCTTCCCTTCCCTCCCTTCCCTTCCCTTCCCCATCCCTTGGTGTTTACCCAGCCTGGTGGTACTGAATGTGGTGCCAGACTTTGACTTTTGACAGCACAAAGAAATCAGGAGTGCTCACCTACTGTGATGTTTCCTTCAGGGAACACCTCTGAAGACTATTTAAGAATCCTACAGAATGTCCCAGCCAAGGGAGCTGCTGCGTACATGAGAGGTCAGTGGGAGCTGTATCCAATCACGTAAACATTTTCTTTAACTTCAAAAGAGACAGTAAATAATTAGATACCTTCCCCACACAAACGTGCAAATACATATCTCCATTATTCCCCCTAAATACCTCAGAAGGCCATTTCCCACTGCACCTCCCTGTCTTGGGTTTCCCAAGGGGCTGCACAATCCCTGGGACCTTTCAGCACCCCAGTGCACCCATGAGTGCTCAGCCACCCACTGGGGCCCTCTCCAAGAGTCTCCATTGGGAAAACCGCAGAGCACGTGTCTCCATTTACCACAACTGCGCATCCATAAAGCTGAATCTAGGCCACCAGAGTTCATCGGCTCACTTCACAATGTCCTTGCTTTTCTTTCTAGTGTCAAATTCAGTAAACAGCTCGAAGCTGAGCTTGGCTGGGAAGGGTATATGTGACAACATCCAGTGCAAGAGCGAGGAGCTGGTGATCCGTGCAGAGGGCCTCTACCTGATCTACTGCCACCTCAACCTCCGCTTTGCCAACTGTTCCCACAGCCCCACAGACCTCAAGATAGAGCTCCTCGTCAACGACGAAGTCAACAGGCAGACGTTATCCACGTGGTGTGCATCAGACTCGTGCCAAGAAAAGAATTTTAAGACCTTGTTCCAGCTCCATTTGACGTACTTGAACGTGGAGGACCGGATATCAGTAACACTCAGCCATCCTAAATTCCTGAATGAAATTCACCTTCCCAACGATAATGTGCTCGGGGTCTTGAGGTACAGCGATGAGATGTGAGGAGCTCTCTGACTCCCCACTGCTGCACAGACTTTCTCTGTCTTCCTCTGATGACGGCAGCCTGCTTTTACTAGGCTACACCTTGTTTTACGTTTCCTGTCTTACCTCATCGCTAGGGTAAATGAGGAACTTTGTGTCCCAGAACGAAATCTTAAAACACTGCAATGCACACCTGGCAGACGTCAGGTTGCTCTGGTTTGGTGGCGGTAGGGTTGCTGTTGGACAGCAGATCCAGCAGCACAGATGTGGCAGCGGGTCCTCCAAGCAGTGCAGTGCAAACACAGCCCGAAATGCAACCAGATTATGGGAAGAGCACACGTTACAAGACTTCTTGACTAAACTGCTGGCAGATTGCCTGTGCTCAGGAGATGGGGAAATCCTTTTGATCTCAATTTTATGGAACAGTATTTTGACACACTCGTTCCAAAAAACCTAACAACCAACGCTTGTAATTAAGGCTTTCCTTTCAACTGGAGCATGCAACCACAACTCTGGAGTGAGTTTATGGGTAGATCATACTAAGGACAGAGGAAATTGCTCACTCCCAGGCTGGTAGCTAAAACTCTGGGACAGAGTGTAGGAGAGTGGGGACTCACCAAACATTTCTGTGCTGCATTCTGCTACAAACTTTATGCAGTTTAGTTCCAAGTGTTTTCCTTTTCACTATTTATCCATCTTCTCTATTTAAAATTAAACTCTTCGGGGCATGAGCCTTTGTATATGCACCATGTTCAGCCTCTGTTCTCACCTGGAACTTCCAGGCCTTTCCATAATTAATATTAAAAAATGATCTTCTTGTGCCACGTGACAAAGGAGTTTGTTATGATACTTTTCCCCCAAATTGTGCCCTGCCTGTTTGGCAGTTCCCTGATTGACACGACAGCACAGTGCTGTGTGAACGCATCCCAACATCTGAACTGTTGGAAAATCCAAGGTTTAGATCTGAGGTTCCAACTTTCCAAGGATGATTTCAGAGCTCAGCTACGAGCTGCGGCGTTCGGACAGTCCAGATTTCATTTGATCTTCTTTGAGTTATGAGGCAGTGAATGATGGAAGCAACCTCAGGCCCTTGTACTCCGTGAATTTCAGTAACACAGGCTTTTATTGAAAATCTGATTCTCACCATGAGAGAATGTAGGAAAAAGTTGCCAAGGATTCAGGCTTTCCTCTTCTCCCTTCATCACCGGGGTTCTGCTGCGGCCAGTTGTTGTTGGCATTCAGCTTTTTCCCTTGGGGGCTGTTTATCCTTCCTTTCACATGACTAAGACTGGGTGAACTGTTCACACCAAATCTTTTAGTCATGGATTTAGCTTAGAAATGAGTTTCTGGCTTCCGAAACTCCGGAAATCTTTTATTGTTCAGACTTATCTGATGATCAGTTTGTGTGAGCATATGCTTCTCATGGAAGTAGTTTTTTTACTTGTGATATTTCCTGCTACATTCTTGAGGGTTCAATCCATGAACCAGGTGATTTCAAAACGCGACAAACCTTTCAAAGGGTCAGGAATAGTCAGGCTGAGTCACTGCTATGGATATCTACTTTCTGTTTTGATAAACATTGACGAAAACAAAAATTCCTTCTGCTGTTAATGACCAAAGAAAAAGAAAACGAAATTCGTTTTCTTTTTTTCTTTCCACATTAAAGAAACTTAAAAGAATCCCTCGACATCTTCGTGTCATTGTCACCTCCATTGCCATCACCTCACCCCTCTGGACCCCATCAATCTTCCCCACCTTGGAACACGGTTTTTAACTTCTATCTGCCACAGCCTTGATGAGTACCACCAATGTCCAGAGAAGTGTCAGCAGGACTGACAGTTAGGAGCTATAGCTCCTGAATATTGAGAAGGCAACTAATGTGTGAAAATACGTGTTTACTCCCTCCGCTCCCACCTTTTTTTCCCTAAGTGCTTGGAATTGAAAGAGGAAGCCCATTATTTAAAAAAACTAAAGGAGCTCTCTTCATAGGATCATTTTATTCTATTACTTTGCCAGATGGAGAAAATCCTGACAAAGCAGCACTAAGCTTCTCAGCCCGTGGCTTTTTAATACTGAGGGATAAAACTATTTGGCCTCTACTCCACGGCCTCTGAGAACTAAGAGTAAATTAGAGCCATAAAGAGGGCTCATTAATAGAGTGTAATTTTGCTATTGGTTGTAAAACTGTTAGATGGCTCTCACTGAAGCGAGACCCTGAGCCAAGCAGCAGCCTCCTTGCTTTCTGGCATTCTCTAAGTCACTTCACTCTTTCATCACGTTTCCTTCTCTTATTTCCCAGTTCTTTGGGGCAGTTTATTTTTGACAACAACTCTCTGCTAAAAAAGTAAATCCAGGCTGATTCTTTGCACAATGCCACGGCTCTTCAGCAGAATCCATGGCAACGCTTTGGGAAAGGACCCAGTCCCATGGACTCAGCTTCCCACTGGCTCTGCTCACCCCAACCTGCAATTCCCTGAGCCCTGGATGCTCCAAGCAGTGGACAGTGACAGTGCTAAAGTGACGGATAAAACATAAAAATTCCTCCCCCAGTTGTCAGACGTGGCAAATGCGCTGCTTTATGTGTGTGTGATTTATTGCTAAGTTGACCAGGGAGGAAGCAGCAGCATCTCACCCTTCTCAGAAGGGATCACACTCTTGAACTGTGTTTTGCTTGAAGAAGTGTCCGCAGGCATTGATATATGCCATTATTTGTGACCCTGGTTGACAGAAAAAAACAAAAGTGTATTACTGGCTTAATTCTGGCTGTTGTTAAGTACCATAAGAAATTTTAGTAGGAAACAGAAGTCAAGCCAGTGCAATTCACTTCCATCCAAGCTCACTCAGGGGCACCAAACCAAAGTCAAATCAAGTTTGATACCAGAGATTGTAGAGTTGGAGCTGAACTTCCCTGAAGCTGCGAGGCTTTGAGTCCAGGCTGGACTGCACTTCAGAAGGCTCAGCGACACCCCCTGTGGAATTGACCTGAACTCAAACTTCTCAGAGCTCATATCTGAAAATGGCTTATCTGACACGCATTCGTTTGCGAGGCTGCGTGAGCGCCTACAGAGGACACGGAGATTTGCATTTGCTTGGCTGATGGTTTTGTTTCATTTTATGTTCTTCCACATTTCCCAGATGGAGGAAATTGCAGTCACTGAGAGAGGAATCCATGGCTGTGCTGTAAGCTGACCCAGGGGCTGCGTGCTACCCCAGAATGAGCACTCCTCTCCTAAAGATCCCACCTGGATCCACACCACTGACCTTCAGCCATGCGCCCACCTGGTTCTGTGTTCCTCTTACACACACAGATTCCTCTTGAGGAGCCTCAGCTGTTGCTCTTAAATGAATCTGCTCTTTTTCAGAATGTTCGTCTTCATTGTTCAATATTAGGAGCAATTTATTTTCAAGCATTCTATCCCAAAGTTAAAGGGAGAAAGGGGCTAATTGGCATAAATAACCACTTAAAAAGCAAAGTTAGTGAGGAGCCTCACTAACTTTTGGGGACCTCTGTCTGATGCATCTCCTAAAAGTGGAAGTGATGCAGCATGTGGTGTTGGGTGTGAGGAGCAAGGGAAAGCCTCAAAGCAAAGGCAGCTTCTGTAGGAGGAAGAGCTGTAGAAAGCAAATTCTGACAGCAACCCCTGTGACAGCATGGGTTGCACTCTGTGACCTCAAAACCCCTTTTCGTGGTGACTGTAGGACTACTAGAAGAAAACATGATAAACTGTGAGGAAGCAAAGTCTTGGAAAAGTGTTTTGGCTGAGTCTGTTCTGCAGCAGTGCCCCCACCCAGATGAGCTCATGTTTAAAAATCCCCAATGGCCGTTCTCAAAACAGATTCGAGGAGCTTGAAGGTTTGGGGTGGGTGAGAGTAGAGACCGAAGCAGAATGGCACAGCATGTTCTGAAGTTCAAATGGCTTCAAGGAGAGTGAAAGCCCAGAGCTCCTGGCACACAATTCCTGCCATGGGGCCAGAGAGCCTTCATCCCCTCTGCGCTCAGCATTGCCTCTGGGCTGCAAGGGCTGCTCACAGGCAGCTGCTACCCTCCTCTGTTGCAAGATGAGGATGATGTACACCGTGAGTAAAACCATCATGTTTTCCTGAGATGCCATATCCTGCAGGTATTAGCACACCATTTCCCTTCAACTACATCCACAGCATCTAAATTTAGGATTACCATTTCCCTATACAGCCGGCTTGAAGCAAGAACTTTCAGGAGGTGAGTCACAGCACCCAAATTAGCAGCCTATGTTAAACACTGTCAGCTGGTGACTGAGTCTGCACTGAGTCCACTGAGCCCCGGCACTCATCAGCTCCAGTCAAGACAACAGAATTCAAAGATTGTTTAATATGGGGCCTGATCACTTATGGGCACTTTCTACAGCTTCCTATTGAGTGCATTGAGGCTGTGAGACTCCTGGAAAGCCCATGGCTCTCCAGCAGAGGACAATTGTACAAACACCAGCACCAACTGGGAAAGCTGTTGGATGTATGCATGCAAAGAAGCCTTTCCCACTTGGGTCGTTTCATTCCCAGCACTGCATATTGCTTGGACCCATGCAGAACTGATAGGAGGAGAACAACATCTTGTAATTAAGCACCAATTCAGTACTAAGAATTCACAAGGAAATTTTTATTAAATAGTTTGTTGGTTTTTTTTTTCACTCTTTCAGTTTTATGAATCTCCCTGTTTTGTTTTGTTTGTTTGTTTGTTTGTTTTATTCTGCTTCTTCTTTGCTTCTATTTGTCATTCTTATAAAAAAACGAATGGAGAAGAAGGAATATAAAGGAGAAAAAAGGAAAAGAAACCACAGAAATGTGAAGAATCTGTATAAAACCCAGTTTGAAGGGCCAAATGAGCTCTACTGATGCTCTGACTGCAAGGAAGTGAGTGAGCTTTTACACAAGCAACCGTCTGAAAAGGAGTATTTCTAAAGCTTATGCTCAAGAGGAAGAATAGGTTTCATGTTTAAAAATGAGAACATGTGATTTGTTTATACTTTATATGAATGTAATTTCAGGGGCTTCAGCTGAGTTCCTCAAGCTTGACAGTGGTAGAAGAGCAGAACTTCTGCCTTTGGCAAGCAGATAGTGTGCAGAATATCAGAACCTTTATATGTAAAGGGTACTTTTTCATATATAAGCCTGTGTTGTGAGACAGTGCGCTGGGGGCTTTAGCAATAGACACATGTCAACGTAATTGTATTGTGTCGAATAAAAAAAGTTTTGTTAATTATTGCAGTTTAAATATGGAGGTGGGGGTGGGGAGGCAGTGTTTTCCTGAATAAACACATTCTGATTCGTAACACAGTGAAATGTCTCTTTAATCAAACACATCTGTGTGAAAAACAACCAAACGTCGCCCAGTGCTCTGGGTGTTAAAGGGGCGATGGAGGCAGATGAGGCTGCTGCAAACTTTGGAATTCTGAGCTGCAAATTGCTGAGCACTCATCAGGGGATGCTTCCCTTCTAGCAGGTGTTGAGATGGAGCCAAGAGGGCCTAAAACCACACAGGCACATAAATGCCTCAGTGCTTTTAAACAGGAAGAGATGCAGTGCATGAGTGTGTATGAGAAGCCTGAGCAACTGGGGGTCATGTCACTGCATGCCCAAATCACAAATGTGCAGTTGGCTGGTGCCAATATTCCTAAAGAGCCTCTTGAGCTTCTCCTTACTCTTTCTTTGATACTTCATTACATGTATGTGTGTATATATATATATACACATATATAGCTCCAAATAATTTCAAACCGACTTTAAGACTGCAAAACTCAGTAGGCAGGGAGGACTTCAGTGTATGTTTTGTTTGGTTATCACATAAAGTCATTCAAAGGACAATGGCAACTGAAAAGTCGGTGATCAAAAGAGTTCTTGTGCTGTTTTCATTATTATTTTAAATTAACCTAATAATGACAACTATAGCAGCTATGATTTTGCACAAGCAAACAAAATAGACATGATTCATCCTGCAAGTGCTCTTACATTCTTTGCAGATAAAACAAAGACACTCACTCAAAAAGATAAAGAGAAATTTTCTTTCTAAATAAATGACACCACAAGAGAAATGCCATGTGGAATCCAAAAGGTGATGTTTTTGTCTTAGTGAAGTCTAAGATTTGCCACTGACAGGACTGCAGTGAGACAAAAACATGTTTTGTTATAGCAGATTCACCAGGATGGAATGTAATTGTCAAGGATAGACTTCACCAGTAGCAACCATTGGAGACTGCCGCACCAAAATCTTACAACTCACAACCATCCAGATGCAGAACAGCCACAGACCAATAAATTCTTTGGAGATGAGAGGAAAAAAAGATCGATTTGCCTGCTTGTTTTTAAATGATTCCCTTTCTATCAGCAGCACACTGTTGCCTGGCTTTCCCTATGGTGTGTCCATGGAAGATGTGACTCTGGTGCTCCTCCACGGAGGTGCTGGAGGTGGTTTTAGGGGATTTACAGTCCATCTCACATGTTCCCTCTCCTGTTGCTATTTAAGCTATGCACAGAAACAAGGAAAGTGAGTAAACAGTGAGTAACTGAAGTGTACACAGTGAAAACTCAAGCATGAAAGTCCAAGTAGTTATATATGGAATGAATAAAAGCCAACACATGCATACTCCTATTTATTTTGTGAGATAGTTCAGCTATTCTGCTTTTATGCATTGTGTTTCTGGAGAAATGACCTGGTTTTGCCCCACAACCCAAATCCTGTGAAACTGACATAATGTATGCATCCAACAATGGTGGCTACAACATATAATCATATGATCAAAGAAATAATGCTTAAATCTGCTCCCGTTCGTTAGCAAATCTTCTATCTTTTAATAGCAAAAAAAAAGTTTTCCCTTAATTGTTTTCAGAAGTTAATAGGATCAGGTTGATTTGTTCTTCAGAATTCTGACATTGGGGTTGGACTCGATGATCTCAGGAGGTCCCTTCCAACCCCTACAGTTCTGTGATTCTGTGACATATTCTGTGTCCCCTCAGACCAACTGTGCATCCCTGCTTGATGGGGCCTGTATTACAGAATACATAAACTTATATCATTCATATTGGTTTCTGAAAGAACAAGCTCCAAGGGAGAAGAAAACAATCTGTTTCTCAATTCTGCATTAGCAGTTGCTACCAGAGAGAGCAGGTGAATTTAAAGGCAACTGGCAATATTTCAAAACAGAAGATTAAATTGATTCTCCTCTCCTCTCCTCTCCTCTCCTCTCCTCTCCTCTCCTCTCCTCTCCTCTCCTCTCCTCTCCTCTCCTCTCCTCTCCTCTCCTCTCCTCTCCTCTCCTCTCCTCTCCTCTCCTCTCCTCTCCTCTCCTCTCCTCTCCTCTCCTCTCCTCTCCTCTCCTCTCCTCTCCTCTCCTCTCCTCTCCTCTCCTCTCCTCTTTCAACAAGGATAAACATCATCCCAGAAAGTGCAAGCCATGAATATTTCACCAAGACCACACTTTTTTTTTTTTTCTGGAAAGTACCAGTTTCACAGAAATGCTTGTCAGCAGAAGTTGCTAAGACCAGGCTGGAATTTTTGATCAAAACCCCAGAAAGACCAAGAGATGAACACAAAACATCCAGGTGGCCTGGCTGTCCTCACAGGCAGATGGCCATGGTAGCAAAACCTCATTCCAGGTCCCCTGTGCTGGAGGAGGACCCAGCATTCAGCCCCAGCCCCAGTGCTATGCTTCCCATTGCAGTGAAGAAGCCCCGTTGCTCAAATTTCCATTCCTTGCTACAAGAAATTCAGTGGCGCTCACAATGTGCTTGTGGTGTGTCCCTCTTTGCTGCAGGGATGCTGCCTTCCTAATAGGGAATTATTTTGGGAAAGTGGAAAAGCAATGGTTTTGGGAGTCATGGCTGGGGAGAGAAACTCCTCTGCTGGAAGGATTAGTAGTGCCAATAGCCTTCATTTCACCCGAGGGAGACTGAATGCCTTATTCCTGCGCCAGAAGTCTTGCAAAAGGGTTTCTGTTATTCACTCAGTTTTAGTTGGAATGGGAGAAGCTGAAACTGGAGAACTGCAAATACTTTCAAAACTCAGGAATGATTTAAATCCAGATTCAGCTGTTGCAGTCTGCATTTGTTGGACTCATCTGGAAGATTCTGTGTAACTCCCCAGTAGGGGCAGTCCCTGTCCCCTCCAAATTAAATCACTCCCTTGAAAAAATGTGTGGAACAACAACAGTCACTGAGCAGCACTGGGATTGCTCACTCTCACCCACATTGTTATGTACATTCCAGATCTGCCTCACTCTCCTGACATCAGGCGGCGATTCCTCTCTTAATAACAAAAAAAATCCACATAAAATTTGTGCCAGGCCTTTTCTGTGCTATTTTCTTCCCATGCAGTGGGAGAAGGAAAGTGCAAGCTGTTGACCAGTGTTTCCTCTTTCCTTTTCCTCGAGTACATCTCTCTTCTGTGCCACTCTGTGCCAGCTACACTTCCTGCTGCCTTCTCCCTGGTGCTCCCAGGCAGTGTCATGCAACTGAGAATTTCTGTGTCTCAAAAATGGAAGCAGACAGAAACTCGTTGGCAGAAGGGCACTGGGACACCATTGCCTCCTTCCTCTTCTTAGGGATAAAACCACATTTGTAGGAATTAAAGAAAGAAGAAAATAGTTTTGCAAGTTGAACACGATGTTGTTTCAACTTGCCAGAGCTTGGGATGGATTTTGTCAGGGGTTTTCCAGAAGGGCAAAAAACAGTTGGAGCTGAACATGCAGCTTGCTTAGAAATCCTCTGGCACTTGATTACCGGCTCTCTCAGATCTCTGTTTGTGTCTCTGACTCAGTATGGCTGTGCTCCACCAGCACCAGAACAGTCTGGCTCCAGCACCAGCGTTGCTGGTCACCCTGTCAAGCGCTGATGGTGTAACACTCATGGTGTCAGGGTGACAAATCCCACCCTCCCACACATCACAGGGCTGGGGCCCTCCCAGGCAGGATGCAGGGCAGGCAGCATGGCTAACCAGGCTCATCTGGAGGTGGATGTGTTCCTGGCCTGCCTACAGGCTTCCTTTCCCTCCCCTCAGCACATCTCGCTATGTATCCCAGTGCTTGGTTCTGGTTTGTCTCAGATCATACACCAGGACATCAAGTCTGGACTCAGGATCCCACTGAGAGCCACATTCAGCACTCAGTTCACTTTGCATTCTCTCCCATTCATTCTTCAAGCTCTAACAAGTCAAGGGCACAATTTGAGTCCATCTCCATTTTCACAAGCGCTGTTCAAGGTGCATCCTTGCCCTCAGCATCCCCCAAAAGCATCTGCACAGAGTGAGCAACCATCTATAAAGCCATCTCTCCCACATGAGGCTTATGCCCCCTGACCCACAATAAAACACATCTGTCTTTATGTTAGCTCTGCATCATTCAAGGGCACTGCAGAAATTACAGTGACGACCCCAAAGGAGAAACTTGTGATAATGATGAATATATTCATAGAAGACACAGAAGTGTTTATAAGGCAAAATTTCCCTACTGGATGTGTGTGAACCAACCCCCATGGAATACAGCACCTGTGACTGCAGTGGTGCAGGCAGCTTCTACAGTGCCTTTGATTGAGTTCCAAGTACTTCCCATGAAAACACAAGATAACTAATGCTAATAGGCTGAAGATATCTGGGAGAAATTCTAGACGTACATCACACACAGGGTTTTGTATTTCAACCACAAGTAAGGGGACGTCTTCCAATGAACAAATTACAAGGAAAGGTTTTGTGACGTGTCATTTTGCCAGTGTATATTCTTCTCAAGCTGAATTTCACATTGCAGTGCATTCCTTTTCAGAGTGTTGCTATTTAATCATAATGGAATGTTGGAATATTTCAGTCTATTGGATATTTGAGTCCTGAATATTGAGTATTCCCAATATTTGGAATATTTCAGTCTATTGAAATGATTTAATCTTGATGCATGTGGTATCAGAAATTAGGACTCAGTAAAAGCCTGGACCAGGCTCTGAGCACTGATGGAGCTGTGGGTGTCCCTGCTCATTGCAGGGGAATGGGACCAGATGGCCTTTAAAGGTCCCTTCCAGCCAAACAATTCTATGATTCTATGACAGTGAGTTAGATGGAATAGGTAAAAAAAAATCTAAATATACACTGGAAAATAATTATCTGTATTATATAATGGAAGGTCTTCTGAACTCTCTTTTAATTAGTTTATTAAAAAAAAAGAAAAATCAATTAAACATCTGGAGCAATCATAAGCACTGTGAAGATTCCCATAAGCTTAACCTGGAACTGCTGAATTAAAACTTGCAAGCAACATCCACGTATTTATTCGTATGCTTCATTACAAGCATTACTCTCATGACTCTCCTCGGCCTCAGTTTTCCCTTATTATTCATGGAAAGGGAAAGCTCTCCTCCCTTCACAGTCACAGACTGTCAACCACACTTTGCAGCTCAAGAACCATTTTGATTTTCACCCTTCCCCACACCAAATCCCTGGCTTGGTGCAGTGTGAGTGCAGTGTGAGTCCACACCAACCCAACCCAACACCAGATCTGGAAGAGCCATTTCTGTGGCTGATTTGTGGCCGTGGCACATGCTCACCACATCGTTTGCTTCTGGCAAGTCATTAATGAAGTCACGCAGCCTGATTTTCATTGTAGTCATCAGGCCTGGACATCCCACAGCTGGTGGTGAGGAGAGGAAAGCCTCTAGGTGCCTTTCTGCTGAGCCAGATGTCATAAACTGGAACACTTCTTTGGGAGTGCTGGCATTTCTCCTGTGCTCTTGTGTCTTTCCTTAACAGAACGGGAAGAGCTCTTTGCAGCCCTAGTGTTTGCCAGCAGACATAAATCATAGAATCATAGTATGTCTTGGGTAGGAAGGGACCTTAAGGAACACCTAGCTTCAACCACTGTGCCATGGGCAGGGTTGCCAACCTCTAAATCAGGCACCAGCTCAGGCTGCCCAGGACTCCATCCAACCTGTCCTTGAACACCCCCAAGGATGGGCAACGATGACTTCTATGGGCAGCCAGAGAATTTGAATACCAAATACAATGTCTGCCTGGTTTATGGAGTGATTATGCATGTTGTCTTCCCTGAGGAGACAACAATGCAAACCACACTTTACTCTGAGAAAAGCTGCATTCACCCAATCTTCTCCTCTGACATCTGGCATGGTGCTGATACAATGACTGACTGCAGTGATGGCAATGAAAGAGATTGAGGCTTTTGTTTGATTTTGTGGTGGATTGTTTTTTGTGTGTGTGGTTTTTTTTTGTGTGTTTTTAATTTTTAATTTTGTTTTCTTGTTTGGGGCTTTGTGGTTGTTTTTATTTTCATCTGGAATCTTACCAAGTCTCTTTCCAAGCCATTTAGTCTCACGGCTCCATCTGAAACCGGGCAGTATGAAGATGGTGTTCAGAAAATCATTTGGGCGAGGAACAGGAAGAAATTCTTTATGGTTTCTTTCTCGGGCATTGAGGCAGCCTAATTCAACAGCTTGCACAGCACACTGGAGAGGATCCTGGGAATCAAAACCTCTGATTCCCTCTGTGATTGAAAGCAGGGTATGACCAAGTCCTGAGCAAGTGCAAGGTGTGTTCAAATGAATGCACTGAAACATCCCAGAGCCTCCAAGATCATAACGCCGTGTGCTCCCAGGTGCCACTGCTTAGAGAAAAAGTGACAGGAGAATGAGTGCATCTGGATGAAACGTGAGCCAGCAATTGCTTTTCAGTCTGCTAATAGGTTGGTTAAGTGCGTACTCTTTTTTTCAGGTCTTCTGTGCTGGAGGAGGCGATGATACAATCCTTACCGCTTTTTATCTGACACTGAGCAAGGAGGTCCACTGTGGAGGAAGGGAGGAGCATCAGCAAGAAGACCACAAGCCCAGAAGATAAAGCAATTTGCCTTGCATTTCCATGCTCCCCTTATATTCCTGGCTTCTTGCTCAGAACTGAACAAACAACTTACGTAACTTCCTAATAGCACAGTGATATCCTCATGGTGCAGATCTCACCCATTCCTATTTCTCATGTGTCTAGACATGCCTGTGTAACAGCACCTAACTGCTGCTGCCTTCCACCACAACCCTAATGCCCTGAAACTGCTTCTCCTACTTTTCACAGGGCTTGAAATATGAAATAGGAAAGAATCTTACTCTTAATCAAAGACTAAGGAGAATAGCCAGCTATCCACTGGACATTCTTGACGCTATCAGTGCAAAACCTTGAAGTCCTGTTGCATTTCCCTTCACTGTTTCTTTTGTTGGCACTTAGATTTGCATCATGCACAGCAAGGAGCCCTGCATGTTTCCTTCTGCTCTCGTCCTTTTTTAGAAACACACAGAGATTGGATTCATTAATCAGGAACACATTTGACTGGGCAACACCAGACATTGCAAAATGAACAGCATCTTTCCAGGCAACTGAGCAAGGAACCCAGGGCTTGGGCCAATCCCAGCAAATAATTAGCTTGTTTTTGGCAGAGAGGGACAACTCTGCCTTTGGGAGACAAACTTTAATAAAAGAAAGACTAAACATTATTTAGACAAACTATGTGGGACAGCCCTTGGTTCTGGATCCATCCTGAGCAGTGAGACATAACTCGTCATGCCCTCATGTTTGACCCACCAAAAGGAGTGGGTGAGGGGGAATGGGAGTAAGAATAAACTTCAGCTCAAGGCATGGCTTCGCTGCCTAGCTCCTTGCTAAGACATCAGAAATGGACAGCTTTTCCCATACTTGCTTTTCCACTGAATGAACTTTGATTTGCAGGTAAGAACAGCCATAGAAGTGCTCTGGGAAGCACAGAATCACTGAGGTTGGAGAAGATCATGAAGATCATCGAGCCCGGCTGTCTGGGGTCCTGTCAGGTCCTTGTTCTTGTGCTGCCAGCCACATCTGCTATGGAGGCTGTCATGTTGGGAAGTCCTATTGCCATCACACAGCCTACATGTTCAGTGATGTCCTTTGCCTTCTTGGAGCTGTACTGCCCTAGGGGAAAGCTGACTGTGCTCTAGGTATAGTTCATTATCTACACAGTGAATGATTACTTGCCTCAAACAGGTCAAGAAGGATGTGAGGGACTCCTTGTCCTCTCAGTAGTTCTGCTCTGCACACACAGCCAGAGAGACTTCATTCTGGATTCACACTGGGTGCCCACTGCGTGCATCAGTGAGTCTCTGTAGGACGGCTAGAAAGCTGTGCAAGCAGGGCTCCACTAATCTCAGGCTGGATATTAAGAAAGAATTTCTTCTCAGAAAGAGTGGGAAGGCATTGGAACATGGTGCCCAGAGAAGTGCTGGAGTCACAGTTCTTAGAGGTATTCGAGGGTAAATATGGCACTGAGGGACATGGCTTTGTGGGCATGGTGGTGACGGGCTGAGGGTTGGACTTGATCTTAGTGATCTTTTTTAGCCTAAATGATTTTATGATTCGATGAAATCTTTGCTTCTGGTGACTCAAGGCAGCTGCTATTAGTCTTCCTTCTTCTTTCTCCACTTCTGCTCGTGGTCATCATTTCAGAAATGAAAAAAATAACAATGAAACAATGACGTACATGGTGTTGCTTATTACTGCTTACCCTAATGACCACTATTGCTTCATCCTCAGCCTTGTGCTCTCTTAATGGCATGTGGCCATCTCTCCTCTTACACTACACACAGAAATCTCCCCAGAAATTCTCAAATAAAGCAAGTCATCTGGTATATAAACTTTGATGCAATGATAACCAAAACTGTCCCAAAGCAACTATCAGAACAGTGTGGTGAAAAAATGTTGTTGTGCTGGTAACTTGTCACAGTTAAACTAAGCAAAGCTGGCTCTTGCTGGGGAAATATCAGGCACTTAGCTTCATAATTAAGACTTGGTTTTCACTTTGTACAATATCTGAGACATGAGAACCTTGATACTGCAGTGGTGCTATTTAAAGGGTTATTAGTAATTCCCCTCGTAAATTAGTGAGCTAAAGAATTGTATATTTATATCCTGGCCAGAAAGGATCCTTCAGGATTTCTAATCCAAATTCCTGCCTCAAAGCAGTAGATCAGGTTGGCCATGACTTTCTCCAGCTGAGCCCTGACAGCTTCTCAGGGAAGAAATTCAGGCACCTCTGTGATGAACTGTTCCTCTCCTATGTCAACATTTGAGTGGAAAAGATCCTCTTTACATCCACCATCAGTTTCCTAAAATGCACTTCATGGTTCTGAACAGCTCTCTGACAAATTGTGTCCCTTACCAAGGCTCTTCAGCTCCCCTTTTCCAGGCTAAACCAGATCAGCTCCCTCAATCTCTCCCCATAGGTCATGATGCCCAGGATCCTTTCAGGTTTTCCACATCCCTCTTGAGCCAAAACTGGACACCATATTCCAGATATGGCCTCATCTTCACCAGGCAGGGTGAATGGATCTAACATTGCCCCTTGGTTTGCTGGCTGCACTCTTCCACACTTTACTCGTGATATAAAGAAACCAAGAAACCACCTTGTTTTGCCATCCACACCTGCAATCCCATACCTTAATTTGGAATAACAAGGCCTTACTAAAAGCAGCTGAACACCCTCCACTAATTTCAGCGGATTTTATATTTTACTGGCACTGCCACAGACTGGATGACATTGACAGATGCTCAAAGAGCATGAGTTTGAATTTTTCCCCTCCCTGGGACAAACGAGCTGGGATTACAGAGAATGTTATCTCTCACTGCATTCCTCTCAAGCCCGGGCACTCGTAAAGAAGTTTATTTAAGTTCCTTTTTCCCTTGGCAGCTTCGAAGCTCCCCGCAGCTGCAACACCCACGCCATTCTTTGGTGCCTTATTTATCAGGTAGATCCAGAGTAGTTTCTCTGCGTGGAAATGGCCTTCCCAGCCACCTCCGGACGTGGTGGTGTGGAGGAAGCACCTCACAGCGGGTGTGTCGAGGAGAGAATGGGACTTTCATCCCATGTGGTCACAGGCAAGGCTTTCCAGATTTTCATTCTTTTTTTTTTCTTTTTTTTCCCCCCAGATCGTGGAATTATGCACCTTTACACAAATCGTACACGGTGATGGAAGCAGGAAAGAAAAATGTGAATAATAACACAGGAACTTAAAACTTTGCTGTATTTATGGGACTTCCCTCTCCTCCCTAGCAGAAACAATGGGAATTTTTCTGCCATGGCTGAAAATATTTATGAAATACAGAGCCTCCTTCCCAGGCTCTGCTCCATCAGCTGGGCTAGAAAACTCAATGTAGTCTTTAAAAAGAAAACAAATAAATCAATTCTTCTTATCAATTCTTCTTAAACCTTTTCTGATCTAATTTGTTTTTAGGGGCCAAGTGAAGTCGTAGAGGCCTGTGCTCATCAGCTTCTTTCCTCAGAGCATACCTTCCAGGAAATGTTCAATGAGTGGCTGTCACCAGGTATCCTCCCTTAAAGGTCAAGGTTTCTCAAAATCACTGCAGGGACATTGCATAGGAACTCAGGTTCTCATTCAGTTCAGCCGTACCCCACCTCCTGGATGGTGCTGAGTGATGATGGCAGGAAGAACTGATGGAGTCTTGTGGCACAGTGGCTGTTGAAGGGCACTCTCATGCTGACCTGAAGCACCATACTTATGTCCTGGTAACAGTTTTAAAGCTGTACTGACCAACCATGGTTTGCTTCAATGCAAGACCACAACCAAGAGCTCCTGATGCTCCCTTGATTCTCCTGGGAGCCAGTTGTGAAAGATCCAATGCTGTGCACAAGCAGAGAAAGCACAGTTTTTCTCTTAGATTTCTTACAAGTCCCACTGAGGACCACTATGCAAAGAAGGACACAGTAGGTGTAAGCAGACATGCTGAGACTGCAAGCTGTGCAGCTTCATGCTACTGCAGCTTGCCAAGGAAAGCAGATGTGCTTGAAATGGGGGCAAAAGGAACCCACTTCTGCAAAAACTGACATGTGGAGAATCCATAAGCCTGATTTCAAATCCCAGCCCCTGAATTTCTATGTTTAGACCTTTAAAATTCAGATATTTCTGGTTGATGATGGATGGGGAGGTGAGGGGTGGTCAATGAGTGGAAGCTGGGCTTTGCCCTGAGCTGTGCTGCAGTTCTCCCTTGTGACCTCAGAGGATATTTGGAATAGTGCAAACTATCTAATATAAACCAGGATACGTAGAAAAAATAGTGCAGCAGCATAGATAGATCTAAGCCATTGGGTGCATCTCATGAACATCCATTGATTGCACCGTACTCGTTCCAAATTGATAATGAAATAGTTTGTAATTCTTCTGATTTTGGCACATCCCTTTTCTAGGCTGAAAAACAAAGCTATTGCCCAAGGAAACAATGCAACAGCTGCTTCTGACCAGTGAACTAAAGCCAAACAACTAGAATTGTGGAATTGTGTTTACACAATACTGCAATAAATACTCCTCCTCCTCGTGGGAAACATTAGGTCCAAGTAAGTGAAAATGAGACAGTCAAACATCACTGTAGTTAAACCTATGAAAGAGTGCTCTTGAAAAGAACACTGCCATCCCTCCAAGAGCTGTCAGTTAATTCAAGCAAAGCTTTCTTCCAGGGGAAAAATAATTTTGTCAGAAATATTCTGGTCAGATCTGACATGGCACAGAGTGAAAGCCCAAGGGATGGATGTGCCCCGGGGCTGATGGTTCACATCTCGCCCTCTCTGCACCAATCTAGCACAGCTCTTTGAGCCCTGTAGCACCACTGTGCCTCAGTCTGCAGTGCTCATTTTCTCTGCCATGTCATGTTTTTGACTCAGGTACCAGATGCCTTCTTCATTCTAGCACACAGCAAAGGCAGCAAGTGCTCTGCCTGCAGCTGGAGAGACTTCTGCATTAACTCCAGTGCAGTGGTTTGCAATCAGTCCAAGAGTCCTCTGAGCTAACTGGTGTTAAATTATAAATGATTTCCCTTGGCATTGCCAGCCCATGTTTCCTTCCAGCTGCCACCATCACTCTGTTCTGGACAGTCTTCTCTGCTTTTAATGCAGATGCATTTTGTATTTTTGTGCAACCCAGTGGTGCTGCATGCATTGCATGCATAGTGTGAAACAATCCCTGCTCAAACTGTCTTGCAGTGGAGCTGAGGAATGACAGGTGGATTTTTCTGAAGATGAGTATTGAGGCAGAAGCCATTGCATGGCAGTCAGATTTTAAAAAGCATTTCAGCATTTATTTCAGTGCCAGGGATCGAGTGTGGTTCCAAATGGAACTAAATGAGAAGCATTCCAGATAAATGTTACTGCATTGGCACCAAGGAGCAGCATCATGTCATGACAGCTGGTTCCCCACCTGTATGAAAGGACAGTACAAAGAAGTGAGTCCTCTAAAAAACGTGTCAGTTCCCTTCTTCCACAGTCATCATGGCATGAACTTCATGGTATATGGCCTGGAAAGACTTAGAAAGCAATTTCCACACAACAACTGCACTCCTAAGCAGATTAATCTAAACAACACTGGTGTTGCAGGTGAAATATTATTACCATGTAAAAAGTGCTTGTTAAAGGCATTTATTTATGTCATAACAATACAATAATTACTAATGGAAGTCCTCAGGGCTTTGTAAATAAGAAACCCAGTGTCATATCTGATATTTTTGGGGTATAAATTCAAAGCCCAGACAAGCAAAGCAACCGGTCAGTGCAGAAAGAACACTTTTAAGCTTTGGACCAGTGCTGTGTCCTATTCCTGCTCTGAAGGGCAGTTTATGTACTGCCTGAAGCTTTCAAAGAAGCCTGTAATCATTTTTTAGCCACACACTTAATTTGTGTTTATGCCTCATTCTGTTTGCATTCTCCACACCTGTAGTAACCCTGAGTTCCTAGAACACCTTCAGTTACACGTGATGCTACACAGATGCTTGATGAATCCAAGCAAACTGAAACTCATGAACAGGGAAAGGTTTGGATGTCTTGGTACCTGCAAGAAGCCTTTTTTGCACATAATTTGAGAAAACATATAGAGGAAAAAGTAAGAAAAAGCAAGAAAGAAGAAATCAGCCCTAGATGAGTGAGATGCCTGTCTTTTTCCTGTATTTTTGTCTAAAAAATGAGTGTAATTTCCATTAAATACAATAGTTACTCATTCCTTGTAATGATACCTTTTGACTCAAATGTTCTTTCATTATTTGTTCTAAGAATAAATCTTAGATAATTTTTCAAGGGAAACTTTCCCTTGAGTTCCCAAGACTTTAGACTTTCTCCTGCAAAATCCAGAGGGCTTGGTGAAGAGACGTCACACTGGGAGATGAGGGCCAAGGTCCAAAGGACGGAGGAAGGAACATTCAGTGGTGTATAAACCAGTTACTGGAATGACCCAGAGGTCAAGGGAGGAGGATGGAGCAAGGAAGGGAGGACTTTAGGAAGACAAGAGAAATGCTGTGATGAGAAACTTGTGGAAGGGCCAATGGGAAAGCAAAATAGAGGAGTCTGCTAAGGGCAGATCGGCAGGAGCAGCTTTGTGATTTGGACCCGTTCTTTTCCTCCCGTGCTTTTGGGCAGGCAGCTCTACTAAAGGCTCAGAGGAGCAGGATAAAGCAAGCACAGAGGATCTTTCATCCAGCACCTGCTTGAAATGAACAGGTTGACAATTTATGTCTGCTGAAAAGCTGCAGAAGTCACTACAGTAACCCTCCTGTGGGTATCTGTAATCTCATTACATTAAGATCACTGCCTTTTCTTAGCAAAGAAGTGTTTCTCCCGACTTGCTTTACTTCAGAATGGTACAAAACAAGAAATATTTCTGTGAATTACATGGCAGCCTGTTTGGCATTTGTGCAAATAGAAGAGCTTTATTACACTGGTTAAAGCTTTCCACAACAATTCACCAGCCAGCAACTGAATAAGAGATGTTCTTCAGTGGTAACTACAAATAAATGTTGGTCCTTCGGCTGCAGCCAATGACATGCAAACTGTACATAACATAACCAGTCTGAAACGTAAGTTAAGGTTATTTTTCAGATTTCAGAAATGAGTGGGGCACAGAGGGAAGCCGTGTTAATCCTGCTTGATCCACGTATGATACCACAAGTGAAGGAGAGAGGATGTGACTTGCAGCAGTTCTCTCATTCCAAGCAGTTTAATAAGCCCTAAACATCACTTTTTTTTTTTTTTTCCCCCAGCACTTTAGATTGATTCCCCACATCTGAGTTGCTCAGATCCTCCAGATATTTCTGAAAGCCCTGGTCCATATTCTCCAACTTGGCAGTAGTGAGACTTAAGAAGAGGAAGAACAGAAAGAAGAGGCTAAGGAGATGCGACTAAAATCCTTCTGCCTGCAGCTTGTTTAATTTACCATGGCAGACCTGCAATCCTTTTGCATCCCATTTGCACTTTCTCCAGCCTTTCCTGTTCCTCTACCCATTTCCTACACAGAGCATGGTATAGGAGGGCTCACCATCCAGCTGACAAGGAAATAAACGTCCTTGGGAAGTCAATTCTGTGCCTGGGGAGCAGGACATGGGTTTGTGGTGCCTTTTGGAGGGCCACATCACTGCTGTTGGATGATATATTCAGAACATCCCAGTGTTCCTGTGTATATGCTGCATGGCATTTAGAAGTAGCACGGTGTATTAGGTGAGGAACACCAAACAGTTCCATCATGTTTCTTCTCTCATAGCATTTTGTTTAACAGAACTTTTACTTCCTATTGTCCCACCACATTTTTAACCTTAGATTACCATGACTAAAACTTTGCAGATCAAAGTAAAAACAGATGCGATTTGGCTTTAGCAATTGAATGGGGGATGTTATTAGAGAGCATCCTTTTGTTATGAGAGAACTGCATGCTACCCTTGGAAGACCTGTCTCCCTTCTGGCCCTCTTGCAAGTGTACTTTCTCTACGCTTCTAAGGCTCAAAAATCAAGAAGTACACATATCATCAACAGTAGAGTATTTCCTTGTTTGGTTCAAACCCCAACGTATTTGGTAATAGCATGTTCCAGAGGCTGGTCATTTGGAAAGCATTGTGGTATGACATCTATATGTATGTAACAAAGACTTTAGACAAAAGTATAAAAAGAAGTTGATGTTTAACCTGGGAAATGAGGTGCACTTGATGATATGAATTACATAATTAGGTACAATTTTGTGATAGGGCATAGACTATGTCATTAAGTTGAGCAGCTCTTTCTCAGGAATTTCCTCATATTAAACCTTTGACTTCCACTACTGTCCTTCAGTTTTGACATGCCAGACAGGTCACAATAGTAAACAAATAACAAGCTGTTAACAAATTTTGCTTTTTTCAAATAATTTTTTGGTCCCAGCTACTAAAAGTGGAGCATTTACAGCTCGATTTCTGCATAGGTTAACCTATTACTTCTTGTAGTATCTTCAGTTAGAGTTCAGCTGTGCAGAGGTAATGCACTTTAATTAGGGACTATCAGTCTCATCAGATAAGCAGAAGGTAAAGTTTGGGTTATGGTATAGTCACATCCTGTTTTCAGAGACAGTGATCCTTCCAAGGTCCTCTGCTGTTCTCCATTACCCCCATTATTTCAACCACCGGAAATCACAGCTCCAATGCCCCGCGCAGATCATTTCTACTCTTTCCCAGAGCTGCTGACTCACTAGCTTAGCCCACACAACAGGACTGAGAGATGAGGGCTTGTTGCACCACTCGTCCAGGTTCATGGACATCCTGGAGCACCCGATGGCTCTGTCTCCCTGTTTGCATGCCCACACTCGCACATCTCGAAGGACTCAGAGGATGCACATCCCCAGAGACTCTTGCTCTGGCCTGCAGCAGGAGCATAGGCTGAGAGAACACCCACAGGCTGAAAGTGGAGCGAGTCGCAGAGGGCTCTTCATCACATAGGTGAGATTCTGCCAAGAGACCCATGGGAAACAGATGAGGGATCAGACAACAGATCTGTTGACAAGTTTCAGGGATTGATTCATTGACTTCCTTGGCATTTCGGAAATGCTCAATTAATGCTCAATTAGCAAACTTCTGACCTCAAAAAGCAGCCAGAAATGTTAGACTCACAGATTCCTACCAGGGGCCTTCTTCTGAAGCTGGGCTGTTCCAACAAGTCTCCCTCCTCACCCACTCAAGATGTAATTCAAACAATGAAGCTGATAGAGCAATAATGCCTTGCAGTGAATTGCATAATAACCACACCCCAGCAGCACTCTCTTGTGCTGAGGTGAATTTCCCTCCTCTCATGTTCTTCTATGTTCCATTCCCAGATAGACAGGCTTCAGAGGTGCACCTTCATCCTCACTCCACTACTGTTTTTGCCAAAACCTGCTCAGTATTGGAGCAAACTCTCTGATTGCATTCAGTCCTGCTCTAAGCTGGTTTCTTGGATACGGTCTTATGCTTTCCCAGTTCAGACCCACTCAGCCAAGATCCCCTCAGCCTCTTCTCAGGTCCAAACAAGCCAAGGGTCCTCAGCTGCTCCTCACACACCTTGCCCTCTAGACCCTTTCCCATCTTCATAGCTCTCCTTTGGATGCTCTCTGTTTTACGTCCTTCTCACATTGTGGTGCCCACCCAGAACTGCACAGTGCTCAAGCCACATCCTCTGGAAAGAGATAACAGTTTCTCCTGATTTAGTATTACCTTCAAACTTACTTAGCATTCCTTCAAGTCCTGTATTCAAGTCACTGGTGAAAACTGCTAAGTGAAGTGACCCTCAATTGGGACCCTGCGGATCTCCACCAGTGACCAGCCACCAGCTTGATGCAACCATATCTACTATAACCCCTTCAGCCCAACACGTCAAAGAATTGTTCACTCATCTCATTTTTTTTTAAATCTAGATTCTGGTGGCTTACCAACTGCCAATCTCCACCAGGTCTTTCTGCACAGGTTGGCCAAGAGATTCGGCCATGAAATCTTCTACATATCAAGTATTTCCTGACTGCTCTATGAGCTGCTTCTCCCACAGCTAGAAAACCAGATATGATTGTGGTTCAAATCTGTCTTAGGTTTTCTTTTCAGCCCTCTGCACACACCACAAGGTTGTGGCACTACACTGTCCCAGCCTACAAGCTGGCCAGCATAAGCTGCTACTCTTCCAACAAATCCTGGAGGGCACCAATTCCCAGTTACTCAACCACTTCCAACCAAATCCAAAATCTGAAAGCAAAATCTAATTATGAATTTTAAAGGAAAAAATCTCAAAGCAAGAAGACAAGTGAAGCCCATGCAGGAAAAGCAGATCTTGAACCAGGGACTGGTTCATGTGATATCTGCATTTCATGAGTTCTGAGAGGCCCAGTGTGTTAACACTGACAGAGCACTTCAGAGTGAGAAACCACGTAAACACTCAAGGTAAATGCTGCACAGAGCTAATCTGATTCTTCTAGTAATTCTATAAACCCACATAAATTTGATCTTCTGTTAAAATTTTTCCAGATGTTTATTTCAGCCCTGAAGCATGACTCTGTTCCTCACTAAATATAGCAAAGCTTTGGTGAGCAAAAGCTTGAGTCAGACCCTCAGTTCACATTTATGTCATTTCTTTGAAGCCATGACAACACATTTTGTGTAACAAAAATAATATCTTGAAATTCCCTTTCCCTAGCCCCTTTCATCCTCATATGAGGTGATCATTTTCCTGGCTCACTGCAGACAGCATTTATCCAGCAACAGCAGTGTCTTCTCAGACCTTACAGTCTGTATGCCTCTTGATTTGATTTCCATGCCTTGCATTCTGGACTGAAACACCCATACGAGCCACAGCAAATTTTATGACATGTGAATTCAACCAACCAGCTCATGCATTGCCATTTCCAGGGACAAAAAACACCAACTCGTCACAGACAGACAGAAAACAAGCTCAAAACAACCCATCTCATATCATAAACCAGGCTATACAGGCTACAGTTCTGCAACAGAGAAACGACATCCTCAATGCATCCAAGTATATATCTGCATACATCTAAAGGCTGACCCTGAGGTCTCACTGACTCCCCCAGAGCTGAGCATCTCCTGTGTCTCTGGTAACACTCCCAGTCCATCCTGATCAAAAAGAGGGGGAGACAGAAAGCCCTGAAGCACAAAAAAAGTCACCGTGCTTTGTTGTACACTTAACAATCTGCTGTTTCTCATCTCCACAAAATCCGTGGTACTTGGGCTGCACTACCGCGGAAGATTTGCTTTCATTAACAAATAAGCACATTTTTTACTGGACAAGAATCAATAAACAGCAATTATCCCACTGCAAAGTAAACTATATGAGCCCAAGGCTGACTGATGTTAGTGCCTACATCTTCTTTTCGGTGTCACAATAAAATGCTGCAATTGCTTGTCTCTACTTCCCAGCCAGCAAAAAGGTACCTGTGGCAAGTTCATAAGAAGAAAATCCCCTGTGTGTTAATGAAAAGATCAGGAGGTGATGTGATTTCACACAGGACCTCGAAGAGAGGGGGGCTGAAACGTTAAGAACTGACCAAAAAAATATGACACATGCTTTTTTCAGCCTACTCCAATGCTGAAAGTCTTCCCAGATTCAGAAATGTAGAACTGCTGTCAGAGAACTTTCTTATTCTATTTGCACCCTGGAAAGACAAGATCTCTCAGGTTACGTCACGGTTGGAAGATCAGCTCCTGAGGAAAGGACATGCAAAACAATTATCAAGCTGACTCTCCAGCCTTTATTGGAGTGCATTTATTTCTCAATCCCGAGCATCTGCATTTAATTTGAGGTAAGGGAAGAGTTTTGTGTGGGCAAAGAGGTTCTTTAGAATTGCAGCCAACACGAAGGGTGTGCCAGTGGGAGGGGAAGAGCGATACAAGTGAGGAGTCTCCCACACCAAGAACACAAGGCAACTGCCAACAACCCACTTGGGGAAACTGTGAAGGTATTACTCAAATGGACAAGTTTCTATAAAGGACAAACAAGTGGGATGGAACACTCAGCTCAGGAAATGTCTAATTTGTACTAATACAAAAGAGGGAAGCGTAAGTTCTCTTTTGATATAGGTGCTTGCTGTCTGTTGGTCATGGAGATGTATCTATAGTACCGTGTAGTTATAGCCTCCCTGGTGCAATAACTCCATGTATTTCCTCCCCTCGAAGCAATGACAGGGCACTGGTATCAGGAAGCCACATAGAATTATATCCAGAAGTGTCCCTGTGCTGCCTGCAGCTTGAGATCCCCACCAGGACGTTTACACAGGCACGTCCCAGCTGTCCCCAGCCCCGATGCAGGTGTGGATGTACAGGATAAGCACGTACAACAATTACCCAAAACATTCCCCCAGCTTCCAGCAACTGGGAGTCCCAAGATCTTGAGACAGACACCAATTCTGAGTATTCAGCGTGCATATAGAACTTCCTTTCTGTAAACATATCTAAAATTCCTTGAACCCAAGTAAATTTTTGACTGTGGGATTTTCCAACGGAAAGAGGTTCTACAGCTTAAACATGGAGGGGGAAATACTTTTTTTCAGTAAGTTACGAGAAACCCATCCCATCTTTAATTAAATAATTCAGGTGACGGTGAGCACAAAGACCTGGCAGTGAAGGCTTGTAATGAAATACCTGTGCAAGATGCTGAGATTCACACAGATCCCAGTGTGAACCAAGCTGTAGATGTCATCACCAGCAATATGGCTTCTGAAATTCTAGTTTGCTGAAGATTGAGCATCATGCCCCAAATCAGAGGGGTAGTGACCTCACCGGGGTTTCTTCTCATGCAGTTGCTGCATTCTCTCCAAACAAGTTAGTGCTTTTTCTATATAAAAATGCTCACTAACAGCTTTTATATGGTGACAGGACACAGGTCTATGCATCAGAAATCTCGGTGGTAGCTGAGCTTGGCCAAAGACAAGTCATACCTCTGTGTCCTTTACTGAAGTCATGCATGTCTAATGTAAGGCTCTAATGTAAGTCTCTTCCTTTCACACATATCTTAGGACTGTGGGGGAAGAAGAGCTCTGAAATAAGGGTCAATGAATGGTTCAGGTCCTCTGTTTGTTTATTTACCTGGTGGAGTAATGAAGGGCCATAAAGTCTCCACCAAAGCAGTTTTTAAAGCTAGCAGAGAAAGATACGAAGGACAAAATATTTGATAACAGAAGTATGGCATGAGATGTGCAAGTAGGAATCAAAATACCCCTTGGTTCATTTCAAGGGAAAAAACAGGGTCATATCAGCACAAGGAAATTGTTGGTACATAGAGAAACATTAACTACTCTCAGATGCAAAAGGTAAGGTCTGCTATGCCACCACACATGAGGACATAAAAATACTGACGTCAATCCACACTGACTTCTGTTTCATGCTCTGCCCTTGGTCCAGGCTTGATGCCTGAGATGTGAGTGTATATTTCTCTTGAAATGAGCTGTGGGGTATTTTCATACTCCCCATTTTGCTCCAGAGAGCAGGAGGAAGGGCAGCAATGTCAATGGCTCCATGTGTGCGGCTGGAATGCAACCTTCCTGCTTGGCACAATGGCAGCATCCTGCATTTCAATCATGTCTGAGGCTATTTCAGCAGATATTTTTCAGGGGAAGAACTGGCCTTGACTAAGGAGACCTGGGGACATCCCTACAACTGCCTCGATAAATGCCCCTACATGGGGCATTACTCAGAGGGCAGTGAGGTGTTGGAATAGACTGCTGGGAGAGCTGTGGATGCCTCATCTCTGGAGGCATCCAAGACCGGATTGAATGGGATCCTGGTCAGCCTGACATAATGGTTGGCAACCTTAGCTATGGCAGCAAAGTTGGAACTAGATGGTTTTTAGGGTCCCGTCCAACCTCAGCCATTCTGTGATTCCATGATACAAAGAAATACATCTCTATCCCCAGGATTCTTTGGCATGCTGTTGGGGATTATTAGCTCTGGTGGGCAGCTGAGCTCTGCGTGGCCTCTTGGTAACTCATCCCCATCGTGTTGGTAAAGAGAATTGGAAACGCAACAGTGAGAACACCCATGGATTAAGATAAAACTTGTCAGTAGGTAAAGCAGAAGCTGCTCATGCGAGCAAAGTAAAGTAAGGAGTTCATTCACCATTTCCTTTTGGCAGGCAGATGATCAGCCATCTCCAGGAAAACAGGGCTTCATCAGATCTAACACTGCAACTCCTCCTTTTCCCCAGCTTTTATTGCTGCACATGACATCAGCTTGGGTCAGCTCTCCTGGCTCTGTGCCCTCCCAGCACCTTGTCACCTCACCCTGCTGGTCACCAGGGCAGGGTGAGAAAAAGAAAAGACTTTGATTATTTGTAAGCACTGCTCAGCAACAACTAAAACATTCCTCTGTTATCAGCACTGCTTTCATCACAAATCCAGTACGTGGCACTTAATCAGCTACTATGAAGAAAAATAACTCTATCCTAGCCAAAACCATGTGCACTTCATATATTGGTGACAGCCTAAAAATTTAATCTCTGTCTCAAAGTGAAACAGGCATCACTCACAGACTGAGTCACAAAGGGTCTGGGAGCATATTAGGGCAATACAGGCTAAGATGTCAAGTTGAGACTGTGTCCCACTGCCCTGCTTGCAGAAAGCTGGAATCTAGAGCAAGTGAACTGCAGGATCCCTGATTCCTTTGCTCACACTTGACACTTTCCCAGACAAAGCAACAAGAAAAGGAAAGTCCAGCTGTGCCTGGCTGTGACATGTAAAAGTAAGGAACCAACAAGTCATTCTTCCGCCAGCCCAAGCCATACAATTCATTCTATAAAAGAACCAGGAACTGCACAATGTAATCTGATTTTCTTCATTTGTTTGCACTTGCCACACAAATATGCATCGCTGGTATTTTGTGTATCCTCAGCAACCTCTCAGTATTGAGACAACAGTTGCTAGCTGTGGTTTGCTTCTGAAGTACTAACAGGCAAACAGAGCAATGAGGCTGGTGTGGAGCAGAGTCAGGAGGGACTGCTGGCAGCAGGGAGAAAAATACAGTGCTTCATCATGAAAGGAATACTTCATGGAGAGAGCTTCCTTGTATTAATTGCAACAGTTGCGAGAATGTCCAGCTAACCTGTCTCTGACAATGCAAAGTCATTCTTGCAAAGCTTGAACAGGAATGTGCTCCAGCAGTAGACAGAAATAAGCAGTGTCTTGTACTCAGCTCAAGAGGAGAACTTCGTATGTCTGACCTGATTATATTATCTCCTGATGCTACTGTCTGCTCCTTAAACATCTTCCTGAATGAGAAGCTGAGCTCAGCATATGTTCTAGTGCACAGGTGGTAGTGTGATTCTCACCAGGACAACTGTTCATCCTGGACTGATGCATGCTCTTTTCATGCATGAACTTCAGCTCACCTGTACAGATGTGGCAAGGAGCAGAATACTGGCCCCAGAGCATCTTTCATAGAACCTTGCTTGGTTTGGCTAAGAATACTTTCCATAGCCCTGTAACTGTACCTGGGCTGCTGCAAAAGGTGAATGATCGTTTCGGTTTCCAAAACATTTTCCACTGGCAGTAATCATGAGCTTTCCTCCTTATGTCTATTTTCTGATCCTGGGAAATGCACTGGGAGGAACAAGGAGTAGCTGTGAGCATTATGGCTGAGAAGGAACAAAGACAGTGAATGGGTCTCAGACCACCAGAAATGAATTTCCAAGAGAGTAAATCACCTTGTTGCTAAGTCACCACAACTCCTGAATAAGTGCTAGAGGAAAAATACCTTGGGCAAAGGAGGAAATCAGAGCAGAGCAGGGAGACCTGCACTTGAGTTCTCCTGGTTTCAAGAGAGAGGAGAGACACTAGTATGCAAGGGAAGCCTTGTCAAGTTGGTTCCCCAGGTCATGCCATGATTCTTATCCCTTGGTCATACAAAAGATGTACGTCACTCCCTCCTGAGCAGCAATTTGGGGCAAAACAAGTAGTTTGCCTGGTCGGGGATGATTTCTTTCAGGGCCTACACCCCACGGGAGCCATGTCAGGTTGGGTCAACATTGCTTCAAAATTATTCTAGGGGACCTTGTGCCCTTGCAGTTCTCTTGTGCCATCGCTTTCTGCCCCACTGCACTCAACACAAGAGGAACGCCGAGCATCCTGAGTGTTATTTGCCTGTCCCTCCTGAGTGAAGGCACAGGGGTGAGAAGTGCGACCTGAGCACCAGAGACCATGGATCTACTTTGCCTGGGCCTCACCACGTCTTGCTCCTGTGAGCATCTCTTGGTGGCAGAACAAGGTGAGGCAGTTCAGCACAGTCACAAGCTTACATCATGCTGACAAGGATCACGGTTTGCCACAGCACACAAGTGGGAATAGCCCCGGATTTGCTCTGGAAGGCTCTCCCAGAGATCGTGGCGTGGCACAGCTCCCAGGAGCTGGTAGCAGCTCCCATCCCACCATCCCTGCCTCCTCCACAGCCAGGGATGTGGGAGTGGCATTCCCCGGGGCCATGGCATTCTTGGTGCAGTTCTCCACACTGGCTGGCTGACTGTCTCCCCGCTGATCTCCTTTTTAGGGTGCGTGGGAGGGAAATGTGCTTACACGACACTCACGGGACGGCAGCGGGAGGCTTTCGGCAGCAGGGAGACGGGAGGTCACAGCAGGGACATGGCATTGCAGGTAGGAAACCATTCCGCATCCTCCCACTCCTTCCCGTCTCACGTCATGCCCTGGCCAGGGGCACCTCGAGGAGCAGGTCCGTGTCTCTTGTCTGGAGACAAACCCAGTCTAATTGGGTGATACTTCCACCGATCGGCTGCGTTCCTGCTGGGAACAGGGTTGTGCAACAGTAAGGACTGGTGTGAAAAGCCCCTCCTGACACACATCCATACCTGACCTTGCTCACGGCGAAGCCCTCCCACAGCTGTGGTGCATGAGGGAGGACACACATCCTGTTCCACAGCGGTGGTGCTGGCGGTGCTGGCACACCAAGCTGAGCCCCAGTACCCTGCCTTCCCTCCAGCCCTGCTCTTCTCAAAGACAGCAATTGTAACCAGCAACACGTTGGTGTCCATGGGGTGAGAAGTCTCTACACCAGCAGCACGTTTTGCTCTCACCCCTCCCCTGGTTGGCTCAGAAGCACACGTTGCATGTTTTTCTCATACAGCCCCAAGTGCTGGAGGGTATGGATGGTCACAGGGACAGTGGGGAAGCCACAACCAAGAAGGGGCCAGAACCCAACAGCCATGGCACTGGGGTGACAGCAACATAAAGGAAGGACAAAATGACAACCAGGGATGCTGTGACCAAGACCAGAAGTGCTTGGTGAGCAGCTGCAGCCTGTCCATGCTGTGTAAATGGGAGACTCCAGGTGAGCGAGTAAAACACTGAGCAGGAAGGAGATGGCAGTATGGTAAGGAGCAAATATCACACATTGCTTCCCCCTCTGCTCCCAGCTGAAGGACATGCTGTGCTCTGTCTTTCTAAAGGGAATCTCACAGGATTGAATCTCGTAGATAAAACATTTAACCACACTGCACCAAAAGCACTTTGCAAACTCAGTCATGGAATTATGGAATCATTTGAGTTGGAATGGACCCTTAAAGGTCATCTAGTCCACCAAAAAGTGTGAAATGGCCTTTGAATGCTCAATTTTTTTTTTTTCTCCAAACTTGCTGCAAGTTTAAAAACTAAAACCAACAGCCACTGTTTGGTGTAGATAAGGAATGAATAAAGACACTACATGCAAAGTAGCTCCCAAGATGAACAAAATATACCTGCAGTACCATCCCTTTGCATGCTGCTTCATCCTTACCATATATATGATTCAGCTTATTTATCCTCATGTGTATCATGCACAAGCTTGCAGACAGAACAAAGAGTACTCCGGGAAGAAAAGACAAGGCAGCAGCATGCAGGTGGACTGCCCCGATGACAGGATGTTCCTTCCTCCTCTCGGGGATCTCTAACTCCATCTGTGCTTTTTCTTCTCCTAAAACATCTCTCAGTTCCCATGTGTTTACAGTAAAACATTTCCCCCCTTTAGAGGTTGTTAAACTCATGAAGGGAGCTGGCTGGTGATCGCTGCAGACTTTTCTCTCATTGATACCAACCAGGGGTCACAGGTAGGAGCAGCAGGGCACTGAAGGGAGCAGCACGAGGTGTTTGGAGAGCACCAGGATGGACAGACAGACAGCCAAGCAGGGCTGCCCCTTCCTGCCAAACCCAGTGCAGCGTGGTGGGACCTCCATGAGAGGCGTGCTTCAGATGTGCATTCAGTATTTGTGGGCACTCGCGATGAAGGGAATGTTAATTTCCAAGTGTTAGTTCTAATTTTGTAATACTGTGCCCTAGAATAAGCATCTGGGATCCTAGCAAACACAACATTGCATCTCTACACGGCACTTCCACAGAACTATGGGTTCTCGTGCTGCTGCTCCCAGGAGCACATTCTTGCCCTTTGGAAAAAAAAATATATGTGACTAATGGAGCTACAGTGAAATCAGCTCTGGATGCTTTAAAAATAGATGATAACACTTCTCCTCCTTTTAAAGCCTGAATGAAAACAAACATTGAATTAGAGAAGAAAACAAAATCAGCGACTTGTCCGAGGTCACAAAGGACTGGCAAGGCTCAGCATGGATTGCAGCACGCATCCCTCGGTGCTTCGGCAGCTCTCTGTCCCCTCTCCCTAAACCAACCCAAAGGCTTTCAGCATTTCCTGCTCCTGCCTGCATACTTCGTGACACACACAGGGCTGCACCAGAAGGTATTACTAATGTATCCTCTGATAAGAAGGCTTCTAACAGTGTTATCAAAATCAAAGTGATAAGGTTGAATTTTTACGGGCTATTCCTCTGCAGGTGACTGGAGTGCAGCAGGCAGGTTGGGATACAAGCAACTACTTTCATCGCTCAGATGTCATTTTCTAGTAACAAAACTCTGAAACATTTTTGATGTGGGAGATGGAAGGAACCAAGACTTAATGCTCTCTCACTGAAAACAGAAAAGAAAAATCCACACTGCGGGAAAAAGAAGTTTCCACGCATCAGCATGTGCGAACGTTTCAGTTTTGAGGAGACAATGCTTCTGTAGGAAAACCTTCCCATTTCAAAGCTTTGGCTCGGCCCTGAGGGCCCCATCTCCATCATCTCCATCATCTCCATCATCTCCATCATCTCCTGCAGTGTGGCACACAGGGGTCCTCTGAGAGCAGCAGGAGCTGCTGCAGGAGCGTCCTTGCCTGAACCACGCTGTGCAGCACCCTTCTCTCTGAGATAGCAGTTATCAGCAGGGCAGGATGACATGCCATTTTCACATTTCCCCACGTGCAATGGGTTCCCAGCTTTCCTTCTTCCAAGCAGAGGGCGCAGACTCCTGTGAGAGCATAGTGATAAAGGTATTGCTCTCTGGCCTGACCCTTGGCTGCGTGCTGCAAAAGGTGCACGGAACCAACCCGGAGCATCCTGTTAACACTTGAGAACTAACCCGTACATCAGGGTCCAGGACCCCGCCTGGGTGCTCCTCGCCTTCCCTGCAGCACTTCCCTTTCCTCTGCATGCCGCGCTGAAACCGTGGCACGGCCGCTCGCCCTCGTGCTCCCCCTTCGCTTCTCACTTTCCCTCCCATTGGTTTCACGTTCCCTTCGCCACGCGGAAAAGCTTTCAAGCTCATCCAGCCCGGCAGCAGAGTTTATCCTGGTTCCACCCACTGGGACTTTCCTAGCTTCCTCCTGCACGGCGAGGGGAAAAAAAGGCAGAGGCAGACAGCAGGCATCCCGGGGAGCTCGGGGAGCCGCGGTGCTCCCTTCCCTGAGCTAGGTTTCTATTGTAGGCGGTGCATTCCTCGGGAGGGAGGGTGTGTGTGTGTCGGTGCCTTCCCACACTCCGGGCAGCTCTTATTTAATGGGGGTCTCCATGCAGGGCAGAAAGCAGAGGAGGTTTAGCCATTGCCAGGCTCAGCGGCAGCTCGTAAGCCAATTGCCGGCATGGATCACAGGGCTGAAATAACCCTGGAGGAGGCTTCGGCGACCGGCCAAGCCTCCAGGATGCGCATCAGGGAGGACCTGAGGAGGATGCGCTGCGCCGTGCTGCTCTGCCTGCTGGCCGTGCTGCTGCTGGCGCTGCCCATCGCATACCTGCTGGCTGGGAACCTGCGAGCACCCACCTCCTGCCCCCAGGTAAGGCACTGCCGTATCTCCACCTGTGGAAGTTCTACCTCTCCCCTTGTAGTTGTGTTTTGTTGGGTTTTTTTTTTTTTTTTTTTTTTTTTTTTCTCCAAATTTTCTGGGTCTGGTTCTCTCTTTGAGTTTCTTGTGTTTAAGGGAAGGAGGGAAGCACGCTGTTATGTGCTGTCATCCTTGTGCAGAGCCAATCTGCTGAGGTTATAGCTGATTTTTGCTCAGTCCCTGCTCCTCTTGTCTTTATTTCACTCTGCTCACAGTACAAGATATGCCTTTAAAACTTTTGCTGGCATGCTGCTTGAAATTCTTAAGGGGAATCTCTATTTGGTTGAAATCTGTGTCTCTGCACTGATCTCAGCCAGATTTTGATACTTGTTTTCCTCCCTCCTTTCAGATGAGCTCTGAGACTTCCCCTCCCATGTCCTATTTCAGCAAACATCTGCTGACCAAATGCTGATGTCAGTGGCTCAGTGCCCATCATACATCACCCAGCAAACAGCAGCAGCTCTCACGTGTTATTAAAGTACAGCCCTGCACAGATACCATCTGGGACAACTATGGGGCCTGACCCTAAATTTCCCTCTATGGGATTTGCTCCCTATCAAAACTTTCTCTACATCTGGGGAAGTTCTCATCTCTTTGATAAGACAGCTGAGCTCTCTTTGCTCCTGGGATGGTGAAGGTGGTCACCACTGAAGCTCTTCTGTGCTGCCCCACTCCTGCTTGTGTCAGCCTGCAAGTGCTTCTTTCCATTCTATCCTATGAATCTATCAGGGCTGCCCTGTGTAAGAAGAGCACACGCATACAGCTCTGAAGAATGAAGGTTTGAAGGAATGTTAGCTGCAGGTCTGAAATTCCGCACTCAATTAGTCTGCTCGTCACTTAGGAACAGCAGAAGACAGCAGTGTTAATAAGTGGCCTCGAGGGTAAATTTTGGATACAGCAACCATTTTGCTTGTGTGTATTTAGACAGTCTGACAGCTGTGCCCGCAGCTCTGTGCCTCTGCTTGTTTGGCTGCATAGAAAAGCTCTGGCCCTGCTTTGAACCTGAGTTTATACCCAAGCAGAGGCAGCTCCTGGTGCAGCATCTTCCACGTTAACTTTGCACCCAGCTGGCAGGAGGTGCAACAGCCTGGCACCTCAGATTGCTAAACATGCTGATTTCTTGCATGTGTGGAAGTGCTTACTGCTGTGCTGACCCTCCTGCTGTTTGTGGAGTGGGTGCATGCAGTGAGAAGGCATTTGGGGGGCTGTCTCTTTCCTCTTAGTGTTCCCTCCCCCTGAGGTTCCAAGCAGAACAGTTCAATTCCTGAGATGACCTTAAAGAGAATTAGTAATAGAATGAATTAACGATAGAATGCAAGCTGTTAGGTAGAATAGTGCATTCCTTGTTCCTGTTCTGCTGGCACAGTCAATGAAGAAAAGTGTTTGTGTCAGGGTCTGTTTTTTTAAGAGGAAAAGAGCAATGTAAGCCATTAGATTTGCTCTAGCCTATACATGCCCTTCACAAGCATGTACTTCTATGCACATGCACTGAATTAGAGTGCAATAATCCCACGGTGATGCAATGAGGTGATCAGTTGCTTTGCAACCTTTGCACGTCCCACTGAGGCAGGAAAAGCACCAGGGCTGGCTGTGTGCCCATGGTACCAGTGCTAAGCTGGGTGGGGGTGTGCCTGGCAGCCCGGTGCTGCATTTGCTGAGCTTTTCATTCATTCCTCCAAACTCTGAGTGTGACACCAGCTTTGTCCAGCAGCAGAGTGCATGGGGGGGGTTTGCTTGCTTGCTGTTCACCCCTCTGAGCTCAGCATGTCTGCAGCACAGCTGGATCCAGAGGAGAGGTCCTGAGTATACAGGCTCTCAGGACCAGGTCTTTTTGTGTTTCCAGCTGCATTTATACAATTAGAATTGTGTTGCTGGAGGATGCCTTCTTCACATGTCCCATTAATAAAGAACTTAGCTGGGAGAAGGCATGTCTTGCGTTGTGGTCACAACAAGCCCAAGTAACCCTACAGGCTTGGGGATGAGTGGCTGGAAAGCTGCCTGATGGAAAGGGACCTTGGTGTACGGATGGACAGTCGTCTGAATGTGAGAAGCAGTGTGCTCAGGTGGCCAAGAAGGCTAATGGCATCCTGGCTTGGATCAGGGATTTTGTGGTGAGCAGGACTGGGGAAGTCATCTTGCCCCTGTTCTCAGCATTGGTGAGGCCTCACCTCAAGTACTGTGTTCAGTTTGGGGCACCTCAGTACAGAAATGACACTGAGGCACTGGAGCAGGTCCAAAGAAGGGCAGCAAGGCATGTGGAGAGCTTGGAGAATACGGCTCTACGAGGAGAGACTGAAAGAACTGGGGCCATCTTGCTGTCTTCAAATATCCGAAAAGAGATTGTAGCAAGAGCAGGGTTGGTCTCTTCTCACTTGTGACAGGTGACAGGATGAGGGTAAATGGCCTCAAGTTGCACCAGGGAGGTTTAGGTTGGGTATAAGGAAAATATCATTTACATGAAGGGTTTTTAAGCAGTGGAATGGGCTGCCCAGGGAGGTGGTTGAGTCAGCATGCTTGAGTGTGTTTAAAAACCATCTGGATGTGGTGCTCAGGGCCACGATTTAGTGGTGGGCTGTTAGAGTTAGGCTTGCACGATTACGATGTGGTTGGACTTGACGATCTTTAGCATCTTATCCAACCTGAGCAATTCTGTGGCTCTATGTGTTCGGAAGCCCTCACAGCAGTGCTTTTGGGCTGTGGGTGCCCTGGGCACACTGGAAGCAGGTGGGCTGGCCCTGCTTTGCAGCTGACATGAGTTTGCTCGCTGACCCTTGCAGCAGTGAGCTCACGGCAGGAGTGCCGCAGGACCAGAGCTCAGCCCATACAGGATTCTCTTTTTCCACTGCACTCTGGCCAGTTCTGGGCCACAGCTCCAGCACCAACTGGGAGGAACTGGTGCAGCCAAACGGATGAGAAACACGTAGTAAATCCCTGAACCCATCCTTCCTGGAGCAAGGAGGAGGGGGAGGGTTGTGCAAGCGGGGTGTGCCTCTGTGGCTGCAGGGTGAGACGGTTGTTCATCTCAGCTTCTGTGTGGGTGCCCGTGGTGTCATGCTCTCCTCAGAAGGGACATAAGCTCACCTTTTCCTCAGGAAATGCCCCTTTTAGGGAAGAGCAGTTATGTCATCACAGCAACACGTGCGAACCACCGGTTCTCTTTCTTGTGGTGAGCTGCGTCTTGTGTGAGTAACTGAGGCTTGATGATGGGTTCCCTGGACACCTTCCAGGTTCACACGCGGCTTCCCTGCTGGAAGTAGAAATCACTTTCTTCTTTTCTTCAAGACAAAGCGAGGTGAGGAAATAGGGTTCTCTAAGCATTGACACAGTTTGGGCTATTAGCAGGAAATCATAGAAGGCTGTGGGGCATCCTTCCCAGAAGGAAAGCCAAGTTTTAATCTGAATGCGCAAATGCACTGAAAGGAAGCCAGGCAAGCATCTCTATCCATCCCAGCAACTCCCAGCACTCCATTCGTTCCACAAAGCTGAAAGTCAAGGCCTGCCCTGCAGATATTGGTACCTGGGCTTGTGCTGCTGCGTGGCAGGACCACAAGCAGGGCACAAGGGAGGTTCAGTGTGAAACCAGACAAAAAATTTGCACGTGTACCTGTGTGCCATGTCAGCCTTGAGACGCGAGAGGAGCCAGGAGAAGCTCAGCCTGGGTTTCCATCCTATAGTCCAAAAGGATGAAGCAGCAAATATCAGAATAAGATTGGCAGAGCTGTAACCCATGCAGAGCCAGATGCCTTCATGGCCTGCCCGAGTGGGAAGGAGAAGCCCAAGGAGGTGGTGGAGTTACCATCCCGTGAGGTTTTCAAGAAGAGGGTATATGTCACAGTGAGGGATGTGAGTAGTGGGCATGGGCTGATCTTTGGACTAGTTAATGTTAGTGGTCTTCTCCAGCCATAATGACTGTGATTCAAAATGACTTCTTGATCCATAGGGATGTAGAGGTGCTGGGGGAGCAGCAGGGAGCCTTGTGCCATGTCCTGGGTGTGGGAGACTCTTACAAAAGCCATAAAACTGTTCTTTGATGCTTATGGTTCTCACGGGCAGAACAGCCAGTATATGCCACAGCCCAGGCAAAATGCACCCAGCATTAAGGACAGCTTTTGCCAAAAATCCAGGCCATGCAGCACCCCTGGGCTGAGGAAAACCGAGTGCAAGCACCATGTGTGCCCTGCAGAGACCTGCCATGAGATTGCACCTTGTGCTAAAAATGGAGCTGGGGATGTTTGGCTCATGAATCCCCCCACCTCCACTGCCAGCCTGTTTTTCCCAGGCAGTTCTCCTGGACAACCCCAGCCCTTCCTTGAGGTGCAAAGGGGATGTTTTGTGTTTGCCCTCCTCCCGGGCTGTAGATGTAAATGCGGCGGGACTTTGGGTAGTAGTGGAGTTTTGCATACTGCAGCTTTCAGGGTTACCATAGGTGCTGGAGATGCCCTTTGCTCCCAGCTCAGCTGTAGGGCGGGATTTTCAAAGTTGCTCAATGCTGCTTACATTTTCTCTGCTGTAACCAAAGGGAAAACTGTGGCCACTTGGTGAACTTTACAGAAGCACAGCTAAGCAAGAAAGGAGAATAGAGAAAAATGCTAATTGTGTGGTTTCTCTACTGCCTTGTGCTGCTTGGCTCTCCCTCACCCCCCCCCTCATCCTGAAAGCTCTTTGTGCACCTCATCCACACCCCTAGTGTACATCAGCAGCACAAGCATTGCTAACATCAGGCTATTGTGTAGCCTTTTTAAGTACTAAAATGTTTTCTGTTTAAACTGAGGTTTGTGTCCTTATCAAACAGCAGAATTAGGAAAAAAACTCCACCTTTGCCAAGCAAAGAACACATTCACACCATGCAGCACAGCTCTTCGGCACTGCTGCTCTTCAGGGCACAGAAGTGCAGCTGCTGCTCGAGGAGCATCCATCTGGCATTCTTTGGAAACAAGTGAACAGAGGTTGCATAAAAAGCTTCTTTACAGCTGGCAGACAAAACCATTTTGATGTCTTTGACTGAGCAGTGGGGTCCTTCCCTCTTCCCTCTCACCTCTGCTTTTATTTCAACACCTGAGTGTACATAAGATACGTGAAGTTAGGCTTTAAGCAAACAGCTCCACTGAAGTGACATCGTTAAGTGTTGTGATTTGTGATTGATCTGTAGCTCTTTGTGGCACTTAGCATTGTTTGAAATTACACTACTTGATAAATATGTCACAGGGATGCACAGCCAGCATCTTGCAGCTCCTTCCTTCCCCCTGCAGCCACACTGCTTTCCAAGCTGCTGGAGGAGGGCTGGAGCTACAGGAGCATGGCAGGGTGTGAGCTGGAAGCAGCCTGTCAGCATAGCACGCAGCCAGCAGCCCCTTCTTCTTTTTGCTGCTCAACCCAAAGGCTGGCACTGCTTGGCACAGGCATTGTCACTGTGAGGATGTGCTCATGCTTAGTGCTAGGGGAAGGTTTAATGTGCAAACAAATGTGAAATAAGTCTATCGTACCCCCAGTTCAAGATATGCCTAAGCAGTAGACTTGCAGCCTGAAATAATGCAGGTGTAGAAAGAGAAGCTGCAGGTCTGTAGATGGTACACCTCTTTACTGGTGTTTCAAATGCACCATGCAGATGTTTGAAGCAGGGAAGAGCATCTCGTGCTGTGCTGTTTGCTCCATTTGACTGCACAGATGGAGACAGCAGCCACCAGGCAGCAGTACTCCAGCAGTGCTATGCAGAGGCACTGGCCTAGGAGTGATAGTTCCTTCCCTCAGTGCTCCCCAAGCTGTGCCAGGGGTTTGTCCAACCCACGAGCTGAGCACAGCCACTACAGCAGCCCAGCTCCTGCCCCAACACCTGCCTGAGATGTGGGTGGCTTCGAACAAGCAGCAAGAAACTTGCACTGAAGCAAAGCTCTGTCAGGGCTTGTCCTTTTACATAAAAGCTTTAACTGAGGAGGAGGAGGAGGATATCAGTGTACCATCTCCTGTTCTGGGGGGTAAGCAAACTGGATGTGGTGCAGGAGCCCTGGAGCTAACTGCTTGCACATCTCTCTTGCAGGTCGTGGACGAGAGGAGCTCTCACTTTCTGAAGCAGCGGGCAGTAGCTGCTGGTAAGTGTGCCAGCCCTTTTCCCATCCCCATCATCTTTGTTTGTCGAGGTTTTGCAATTGCTGACGCAGCCCCTGGGCCAGACAGCTCCCTGCCTGCCCTCACCACGAGGATCCAAGCATGTCAGGGCAGGGCAGGGTCATGGGATGTGGGGAGATGGGTACAGCTGGGGCCATAGCGAGGGGTGAGCATTCCCAACCCCAGACAGGGCCAACTCCATCCCAGGTGGGCTCACACCTCCCAGCATTTTGCTGGGACCAACATATCTCCCTTATGGGCCGAAGTGTGGATTTGGGAGCCTGTGAGTTCATCCCTCACACCTTCCCTCCACACACTTAAACTTTTTTTCTCTTTTTCCCCCAGTTACAGACACGCTTCCCAGTGCCGAGAAGCCAAGAGCACACCTGACAGGTAATGCTTGTTCCAAACCAGTGTTTCCTTTGGGTCTCACAGATGTTGCAGTGCAATAACCAAGGTTTATAGGGTCTGATAGAATCAAGCTGCAAGATGCAGTGTCACCAGCTTTGTCTCATTGACCACAGCAGTGATTATAGGAAAGAGCCCACAGAGGAGGCAGCTGGCAAACATTGCCACTTCCCTGGGCTGTTGCTGTCATTTTGTGAGCACTTGGGTTCCTGTAACTGAGCTTCAGTGCTGCCTCTCATGTTAGTGATCTGCTGGGTCTGCTGAGAACATTGGTGGAAAGAGCCCAAGTGAGCTGTGAGTTAGAAAGATCTGCCAGTTTTGGAGTAAAATAAGATCAAATAAGGCCGGTTTTAGGGTGCTTATATTTTCTGCAAGTGCAACCTGAAGCCACACACACCATATTCACATCAATAGCTTCCTGGTTTTGCTGAGGTCACACGTAACGTGCATTGGAGCAACCAAGGGAAGAGCTGTATGCAGCTGAACCTCTCGGCTTGTGTTGGCTAGGAAGATGCCAGCTCAGAACATCACCACCTCAGCATCAAAGCTGGGGCTGTCAGCACATTGAAAGGAACTTAGGGAATACTACCTGAAGAAAAAGATTTGTAGTTTCCTGAGTGGATGGGACTGAGAGCTGAGGAGCTCTCCAGCTGCTCTGGACTCCCCCCTTATGTCCACTAAGATAATTTATACCTCCCCAAAATATAGCTCACTTGCAGAGGCTTCCCCAGTAGCCTGTGTGTTGTCCCAGAGGAGCCCTGTAGTAACTTGAAGCGTGCAAGAAGTTACACGAGGCTTTACACGTGTATGCACGGGGTTATCAGAGCTTCAGGGCTGATTTGTCAACCACTATAGTTTGTTTACTTTCCCTAACCCCAAGCTCCTTCTTAATGCACTCCTATGTCCCAACCCTTTCTACACACAGTTGGATAGAACTGCAAAATGGATCTGTGCTTGCTCAAAATACATAAAATCACAGAACCACGGAATATCCTGAGTTGGAAGGAACCCACAGGGATCACTGAGCTCAACCCAGCTCCACACAGGACCCCCCAACCCCCAGCCCTATGGCTGAGAGCAGTGTCCAAGCGCTCCCTGAGCTCCAGGGCTGTGCTCACTGCCCTCTGGGGCACAGCCATTCCCCAACCCCGCTGGGCCATCCCCTGACAGCTCCATGCTGTTCCCTCAGGTCTGCAGAAGAAGGACCTTGGCTGCTAATGTAGGTCCCTTTGTTTCCCAAATCTCCACATGACCAAGACCCAGAGGCTCTCAGTGCAGCTGACTCACAATTGCAACCCAAGTGTTGCTCTGCTGATGGGAACTTCCCTGGGTTGCACAAAAGTCCAACTGTCACAGGGAAGCACCCAACAGTTTGCTTTAAGTTTTCTTAGGCCTCTGTTTGAAACTCCTCCACCATCACTCCCAAGCAGTGCCCTGGGATGGGGCCTGTTCACCTCCTGCCTCAGCCCCATCAGTTTTATCTGGGAGAAGGAAAAAGCAAGGGGAATTTTCTCACTTCTTATCTGTGCATAACAGAGTCGAGAGCCTGAGCTGAAGGCTGCAACCAGGCTGCTGTGCCACCGAGCCACCAGGAAACCAGGCTTCCATGAACTTGGCTTTAAGCTTTCTTGTTGGGTTCAAGCACTTCTCTTTTGCATTTCTGCACCCTGCAGCAGTGATTTCCTGAGCTCAATGCAGAAGTCTTTGGCGTTGTTCTAAACTTGTTGTATAATGATTTCCTGGGTGTCCTTCTGGTCTTCACTTCTCTGAAACCACGACTTGCGCAGAGAAAGTGAAAAAGGAATAATTATTCTTCAGATCTTTTGTACATTCCCCCACTTCAGGTGCCTGGTTCACTGTGCAGATAGCAGGCTAGGTGCCTTTCCTCATGGCAGATCTTCTCCAGAGCTCCAGCTGCCCCTCTCTCCTTCTGGGTTTAGGAATGTATGTTTTAAATGTAAAAGCAGAATGAGAGGAATGAGAACTAACCAGAGTGTTTAACACGGGAATGCACCACTGAATTAGCAGTAGCAGGATGACTCAATGTTTGGGTCTCTGTTCCTTTTCTCCACCTGTCCTTGGCCTCTGGAAAATACACAGAGCAGTTTGGACTCATCCGTACCGACACCAAGACCTCCTCTCCCTGTCTGCCACTGAAGAACAGTCAGTGTGAACCCCAGCTGGGTCTTTTCTCCACCCTCACTGTTTCCCATGCAGTAGTTCAGATTTGGTGCTGACCACCACCATCCCTGCAGCCCTTATGGAGCTGTGCTTCAGGTCAGCAGGCAGACCAGTGCCTGCATGAGATGGCATGGCACAGTTGGATGAAGTGTGTTACAGACACCCAACCAAAGATTTGTTCAGCACTTTCTGTGCTGTGATGCTTTCTGAACACCTCGCTAAATCTGGGTAGAAAATAACTTCCTGGCTGCACTTGGCAGTTTGGCAACCTCTCCTGTGAGGAAAGGTTGAGGGAACTGGGCTTGTTTAGCTTGGAGGGAGCGTATAAACAGGAGGGGGAATGGCTGTTTATGAGGGTGGATAGTGATAGGACAAGTAAGGGGGAATGATTTTAAACTGAGACAGGGGAGGTTTAGATTGGATATTAGGAGGAAGTTTTTCAGCCAGAGGGTGGTGAGGCACTGGCACAGGTTGCCCAAGGAGGCTGTGGATGCCCCATCCCTGCAGGCATTCGAGGCCAGGCTGGATGTGGCTCTGGGCAGCCTGGGCTGCTGGTTGGTGACCTGCACACAGCAGGGGGTTGGAACTGGATGAGCATTGTGCTCCTTTGCAACCCAGGCCATTCTGTGATCGTATGATTTTGTGGTTTTAAGATCAATTGTTAAATTTCTTGAAAAACAGGGACCCTGCAGCCTCTGTGCTTTGCAACTTGTGCAGCACGAGACCGGAGCTGTGTAAGAGTCCAAGGCTCTCATCTCCTTCCTAAGGTATAGCTCAGTGTCACCAGTGAGGGCCACGAACCACAGAAACCCAAGCTCACCAGCATGCCACCAATGCAACCAAGTGACAGGGATTCCCCAGCAAGTGGCTAAACCAAAAGGGATTTTAGGAAAAGAGAAGAAATTTTACGTCTGAGAGATGCACAAAAAAATGAAAGTGAAAGGGAAACTTGAAGTAACTGCAGCAGTAAATCCCATAGTGAAAGCAGATTTTATTTACTTCAGAGATTAGCATAAGATGTGCATCTGCAGGAAGTGCAGCTCCATATACTTAAGAAGTAAATGAATGACAAGTATGGCTGTGCTGGAAAAGGAGCCATACGATATTCAGAGGCACTTCAACATGCATCTTTCCTGATATATCTCTAAAGCATGGGGAAATTTGACCAGGCTGAAAATGGAGAGCATCAACCAAGTGAGTTTTAACCTAAAAGGAAGGTTAGAGCCATAAAACTTTGAATTGCCTCATTCCAGAAGTTATGAAATAATGTGTTTCATATGAGAGGCTTCGTAGTTATTAAAAACACTGAAGAATTGAATGTCGCTGACATCTTAAATGCGTCATTGGATATGTAGAAAAAGAACATTTCTCCTGAACCTTCTCCTCAGTTTTTTCCCTAACTACCCAAGATGGAAGAGAGCCCAGAACTCTTTCAGGAAATGTTATAATCTTTCCTTATCTTCCTCTGCCACCACCCTATCTCAGAGAGGCCTTACTCCTTAGCCACGATGACCCCAGTGCCGTGTTAGTTTTTGCCAGGTCCCAAAGCAGACGAGGACACAGACCATGAGTGCTTTTGCTTTATTTCCTCCTCTCTTTCTATATCAGCAAAGCTCTGTTTCCCCTAAGCCTCACATTCTTTATAATGCTTTTATATTTTAGCTTGGCTTGCTATCACAGTTCCCGTCTATCGTCTTCCAGCAAAGAAATACTCCATGTGCTTTGCCTTCTGGGAAAAGATAGAGGGATTTAATTTTTCCGAGCACTGACAGGCAGGCTGGGAAAAAAGCCATTATTTTGTTGTGCTAGTGAGAGAATATGCAAGAAATTGCACTTCTAACAGCAGCTTGTTTTCCTATGGGTTATCTATTGTCAGAAAACAGGAAAAAAAGGATGGCACTGGGGGCTGAGGGTATTTGTTTTCCTGGATCTCATTTCCCCCAGGATAAACCTAATAGACATTGCCAAGAGCATTTCTAAGCTCATCCCCACCCGCCTTCAGTTTGCTTCCCTGCCTGTGCACACACACCCTATCCCCAAATGCTGAATCATAACTGACCTTAAGCATTAACTTAAGCTCATGAAAGCCGCTCCCCGGTTCTTCCCCCCCCCGTCCTGAGCATCCTGATCCTCTGCTTAGATCAGGCTGTGCTGGGGGTGGATTGGAGCTCTGTGTGTCATCGGTTAACCACGAGAGCGTTTCTGTTTGTTGGTTGTTCTGTCTGAAGTAAAGCTGAAGTTAGCACCGAGCTTAGTGTTCTGTCCCAAACGTTTTCAAAACAGAGTTAAAAATGGGTTTTATTACAGCGTGTCACTTCAGAAGTGGGTGTCTTAAAGCACAGTGGGGTTTTCTAGCTCTATGGTGAAATCAAAGGACGGCAGTTGTGTAGCAGAAGATCTCAGTGCAGCACCCAGCAGCAAACCCCATTGTTAGCCTCCAGAAGTAACCTGGCAGGAAGAATTCGATGTTTTCCGTGCTCAGTGATAGATCACAATGATCGTTGTGAAGCTTCTGCAAGCAAACAGAGCCTGATGTCCTCAGTTAATAGTAGTAGTTAGCTGTACTATGGCACAAACACAGCTTCAGTCCGTCAGTACTCATGAAGACACTGCTCTCGTGTCTCTGACTGCTGTCCTGAGCCATTAGGTGCAGGCACGTATCCAGCTGTACAACTGGCCCAGCACTGCTTTCACTTAAGAGCAAAGTTTATGCTTTGCAAATGGGTGAGAGCACTCCAGACCTATGAGCAAAAGCCCTGTGTCCTACCCCACAGTGAGACAGCCTTAGGGATGGACAGTCCCATCATTTGGGATGCCCTGTCACCTAGGATACCCAGCTGTAACCGAGCCCTGTGGGCAGCATGCTCCAACCAAGGTCCTCCAACTTTGGTTGGACTCCTCTTGGTTCTCAGATCTGGACATCTTATGGGCAGCCTCCAAAAGTAGCTCTTGACAGTTCGCCTGCAGCTGACTGACTATAAAGGAAAAACATTTCTCTCCTGGAGTTTTGATTGCCCTGTGGAGGAAACATCCTGTATTTCTCCAGCTGGAACAAACTAACACATCTCTTCTCCCTCTTTCTTCTGCAGTGAAGAAACAAGATCCCTCCAGCGCCACGGGAAGACATCTGCCCATCCTGCAGTGGGAAGACAAGCGAGGCTTGGCCTTTACCAAGAACAACCTGAGTTATTCCAGCAAAGCACTGGTGATACCTGTGTCGGGGGATTATTATGTTTATGCCCAGGTCACTTTCCGAGGGCCCAGTGACACTTCAAGTAAAACCAATTCTGTCACTGCAGTCATCACCAAAGTCACTGACAGCTATCCTGAGCCCACCCAGCTGCTGACCAGCAGCAAGACCCTCGGTGAAGAAAGGAACAACTGGTTCCAGCCCATTTATCTGGGAGCTGTGGTTTCCTTAGAGATAGGAGACAAGCTAATGGTCAACGTTAGTGACATCAAGCTGGTGGATTACACTAAGGAGCACAAAACCTTCTTTGGTGCCTTTTTATTGTAGGTCTCTGGCAGCAGCTTTGTGGAAGCCTCCCTTAAGGGCCCTGGTTTGGTGGTTGCATGCTGGGGAGCTGGTCTCTATGCTGTCCTCTGTGCTTCACTCACCTGCTGCCTTAAATTATGGGGTGGAGAGAGCTGGAGCTGCAGGATGAATGGAAGCAGCCCAAAAAACTCCAGAAAAATGAAAGTCAGACTTAAAAGATGATGGGGATTCTTGAAAGCTCTGTATATTGGAGAGGAACCTTTTTTTATGGGTTGGGTAGGGATATTTATTGTAAATAGGCTAGGCTGCATCACTAATTCCTTTTCCAGTACATCATTTCTTCAACTGAAAAGAAGTGTTTTAAACTTTCTCCAGCACTTCCAGTGTAATTTTGCATCATCTTTCTTCAGATTCTTAAAGGCAATTACAATTAATAATTTCCTTAAACACAGTTCAGTGCTTTGCACTAATATAAAGCCCAGATTAATCATTAACTGCTCAATTAATCACTTCCAGTTTCCCTGTAAAGTAGATTAAAATTATATCATGTGTTTTGCAGAAGCTACCTGATTTTCTTTTGTTTTCCAGGATACCATTTACAGATATTTAAGTCAATGTATAGGCTTTAGCTTTTATTTAAAACTTCTAGGGAGCGTGCAGAAACATTTTCATTTCAGCATGACCGTGGAATCCCCCCACCAGATCCAAACATTAGGAAAGCAGGAAAAAAAAAAAAAACAACCAAAAAAAAAGAAGGCAGGGAGATACGCAGAAACATCCTCCACACTTTCAAAAACCGATCACAGAAATTAAAAAAAAAAAAAAAGAAAAAAGAAAATTGCTCTGCAATATTTTGCTTTCCACCGTGCATCGTGCAAAGCAAATGCAACTAAAGACATCAGGGCTCTCCTAATGCTTTGCAACCACTGCTGCAGCAATCTGCTGACACAAAGATCTCCCCATCCTTTGCCTGGGTGCAGGCTGACGATCAGCAGTCCACGCAAAAGGTCGGAGGATCCAAAGAGAAGCTCGCAGTGTGCCATGGCCAGCTACAGAGCTTGGGAACACTTAGCTTCCCATCTCGTGCTTCTTTTTCTCATAGACATTACTATCTCAGGGAAATTCCCCAGCTCCCCTTCTCCTCCCACAGTAAATACATCACTGTCAGTGAGTCAAGTCACGCTCTTCTATGTTCAGGCTTTACACACTGAACTGCTTGGTGGTCTCTCACTTGAGTCCCTACCAGGCAGCTGTTTGGCAGGGTCTGTCCACTGGCCAGGCTGCGCTCTCTGCAACTCTCCCTCTTTCTTCCCTTTCCCCATTGGGCTCCTTCCTTCTTGGCCTGAAGTGTCACCAAGATGGCCTAGCTAACATTTCCACCCAAGGACATGGGCCCCAGCAGCATGCTGTTAGCACCAAGGAGGCACCCAGCACCCAATCTGTCCTCGTTACTCTCCAGAAGGGCAGCTCACCATCACCACCTCAGCAGGGCTTTTCCCACTGCTTAAGAAGCCCCAGCTTTTCTCTTTGCACCAATATGGTAAAATCACAAGTCCAGGAAAAGTTTATTCCTCTGGGAAACCCTAAGGCTTTCCATTTTTTTAGATTTTAGATTTGAGTCCTTCAGAGCTTCTGATCCCTTCGTTTTGTGCCCAAATCTGGATCTGCGTTCTTGCAGACCTCCATAGAAAGGCACATAGGTGACCAGCACACCAAAATTCATTTTTTATCTCACAGAGAGAAGAATTAAAGTGACCTGTCCAGGACAGGGGATTCTCAGCCACTAGTTAAAAAAGCTTCTGTGAAGTTAATAGGACGAATTCAGTTTATCCTTGGAGAAAATTGAAATGCAAGTTCTAGCTTTACTGAGATATTTACAGAAATCCAGAAAGGTCTTTATTTCTACAAATGAGATTATGTAACACTCTTATGAGGCCATAATGCAGTCTTAATAGGCTTGTAGAACAGATTCCATAAATACTATATTTTAAGTTGTCATCCCTTACTGCTTGTTGCACTGAATTATGTGTAATATGGGTTGTAGGGGAGAGGAGTCATGCATGCAGTATTTGGCTCACAGAGAAAGAACCTTCTAGGGATACATAAATGTACATACATAGATTTTCTATATATATTTATGCATACTCTACGTACAAGTTTTAGGAAGTGCTTTGGCAATGATGAACCTTTTGCTATAACAAGACATAATTTGTGCCTGCTGTACACTGACAACAAATTCCACAAGCATCTCCTGCTGCTGTAACAGATACAGATGTGACTGTCTTGTTCCACTGGCCATAGCACAAGTGTATTTATTTTAGTTCATGCCTTGCAAGCTGTCCCACCCCATCTCATACACCGGCTTCTAGCACGTTTAGCACGCCAGCACAATTTACAGAGCATAAAGTAACATATCTGGCATTACTTGTTTTAAAGTAGTGCAGGCAGATTGATCCAAGCACACCCCAGTGGAAATTTCTATTTCTCCCCTTTTTTCCCCCTCTTAGTGCTGATAACGCTTCTGTAACAGTGACCAGCAGGTACAGCAGGGAGCACCCAGGGCTGGCTGTGACCCCACTGACTGCAGAAGCCCATGGTATGGCGTTGGGGTAAAGCTGCTTAAGGGGGATAGAGGTCAGGCTCAGAGGGAAGAATCTCAGGCGGACTGAACCCAAGCTGCGGGTGATCAGATTTTCCCAAAGCTAATTGAGGACGGAAGCGTTCTCGGAAAAATCACCGTTATTGGGTTAGAAAAAAAGAGTTTCTTTAATGTAAATCATTTGTGGAGATGTGAAGATGCCCATAGGTCAGCATTTTCAGTTGAACGAGGTGACGAAATGGGGCCTTGTGAACAAGTGACCTTTCAGCCTGCGGTCAGGCTGAAAACGCGTTTTGTTTTGGGTGGATGTGAAACTGAGACAGCTGGAAGAAGCTCTCCTAGAGGAAGAGCTTCAAGAAGGCAGCTTATGTTCACGAGCTAAAAATAATGGTAGGGTTTCTGGATTTGGCCCTTTCATCTCTCGGAAAAGACATTTAAGAACTGCTCAGTACAAAAAACATTGAAAGAAGCTGTTTCAGGTCTTGTTGGCTTTGTTGTTGTATATTTTTTTACGAATATTTATTAACAAAAGACTTCTGTTCTTAGGAATTCTTTTCTTCTCTGATTTCTTTGATCTCCAAAATCTAACGCTAAATATAACCCAAATTCCTAATGCAGTTCACTTACCTACTGCTTCCTTTTCCCTTAAGGTCTACATGTTAGTAAATGAGCATTCTCTCTGTATCAATAAGTAAATCTAACTCAAGCTATAAGAGATTACAATTCCAATCTTACCAACATACATGCATGCCTTGCTTAGTCTTAAGCTTGTGGGTAAAAAGAATGCCATTGTAAAAGGCAGCTCAGGTTCCCTTCTTGGCGTACAGGAGTAAAGCCAGTTAAAATTTGATTGGTAGAATGTTTTAGCCATGTTTACCCTGAACAACACCATTACATGGGTAGCCTCTCAATAAGGAGAACTCACACACGGGCCACTTTCAGCCCATGTGTGTTGGCAGGATTGGGGCCTAGAGGTGGAAAGTTAAAGGTCGGGTTTCTGAGTCAAACATCACCCGAATAGCATCAAGTAGGCTGGTGGGAAGAGTTTGGACGTGCCAGTTTGGTGAATGTTAGTCTGAGCCATTCCTCAGAGGGAAGGGACATGGCCAGGCTACACTAACCAAAAGGAATGGGTGAAAGTATTGTCATTTCCAACACACACACACTCACAAAACGTATTTTGAGAGAACGTCGTTACTCAACTCCATGCGATCCAACTGACTGCACTGCGTTTTGCTTTTATTAATCTCTTGAGTGGCCCATCATTTCAGATGGGAAATGAGGAGAAAATTCGTTCTTTAGAAGAATCAGACAGTGTCATGAATGTTTGCCCAAATCTGGGTGTTAAACGCCAGTATAGCATTTTGCTACTGTAATGTATTTTCATATAAATGATTGTGTACTGTTTTGTGCTTCAGTACCGGTGTGAGCCTTCAACAGCAGAACTGACTTTAGAGTTTTGTTTCCAAGTGTTATGATAATAAAAATGCAAGTTAACTAATTTAAAAGCTTCTGAGCCTGGTCTCCATCCAAAAACACTAACGAAATCACACGCAAGAGCGATCTGCTCATACAGCCAGAGAAACCTCCTCTGCTGTGCATCAATCATCTTTGCTTCCAGACACACACGGTGAGCGATCCCCCACCAGAGTGAACTCAGACACGGCCTTTTTTCTTTGCCATGGGGGATGTAGGACTCCCATTTCACAAGAAAAAATGTGAAGGTTGAGCAAGGCCCCGCTGAGCACACGAGGGAGATGAGGATATTCTTCCAGCCAACTTCGAATATCATCACGTGATCAAAGAGCCATGTTTTCCCTACCTCTACATGAGAGCACCTCGGCAGCTTGGGAACTGAGTGTGTCCGATTGCTTTCCACTAGCAGAACCCAGAAACCTTCTCCCATTTTCTTTCCTATTTGCACAATTGTTGATACATCCCAGGATTGAACTGCAAGTGCCGTTTTTAAATTGTTTTAGAAGAGATTTCTGGTTAAAGGCCACGTGCTCTGGCTGAAGGGAGGTTTTCGCCTGCAAACTCAAAGGGAGGAATCACGTTCAGGCACATTTACCCTGGCTTTCACCCACACTCACATACCTGGGATGTTTTGTTAGGCTGTGAGTGGCAGCATCCTCAGATCAGCCAGAAGTTAACTAAGCAGTAAAGCATCAGACTTTCTCCTGTGGAACATCCACATCAAAGAAGATTTTTTTTTTTTTTAAATTTTAATACAATAGTTATCTCAAGTTAAAAGCTTTTTATTAGTATTAAGATATTTGTTAACAGCAGCAGCTGCCTGCAGCAGATACACAGCATTGCACTTAAGCTGCTCAAATACTTGCTGCCTGAGTAGAACATAGGGCAGCCATGTAGGTAGACATGTATCTTGATGGAAGGAAGAACCTTACCTTCAAATGATGAATTTGCTACACTATTAAGTTCTACCTGAAGAGCAAGACATTACCCATGGTAGTTTAACTTCCTGAGATGCCCAACCACAGCTGAAACTATTTGCTCATGCGCAAAGTTCATGCCAGCTTTGTTCATGTACAAAGATCCCTTTTCCAGGCTGGGGACATGTTCTGTATCACAGTAATTCCAGCTTTTGGGGAGATCACTGAGTTCACTCTGGCAGGGTTTGGAGATTTTGTCTCTTCAGCACCTTGCGGGATGGAGCACAAAGTGGAGGCAATCTGCACTCCCAGGAACAGCATGGGTTATATACACTTTCCAGCTCATCAACGAGCAGCTGAATGAGGGCTGTGTTCTCTAGCACACTCAGCTGTTGTCAGACAGGTTCTCAAAGAAAATTAGGGCTCCATGATGCCAAAGACAGATAAGAATCTCTTCAAAAGTGGAAAGCAGGAGCCAAGTTTGTCAACAGCAGCAGTTACAAGTTTGTTTTGCCTTAGAAGTAGCAGGAGCACCAGCTAATAATACAACATTAGATAATACAGATAGTTAGATAATACAGATAATACAACATTATCAAGTGCCCTAACTCCAGAATGTTTCGGTGGGATGTTTTTTCAGAATTATGAACTAAACTTGCTTCCAGAATCCCTCATTGTTGCACAAATCAAGCTATGTTCTTCCATCATCTGTAGAATTTTGTATTAAAAAGTCAAAAAGGCACTGGAAATATTTTGTGTGTATTTATTGGCACTGTACATATATATATGTCAATTTTATGTAAGTGACTGTAAAAATCAAGGTACAAACTTGAAAACCTATTGTTCTCAGCAGCTTTCTCCTTCGGCAGATGGCTTTGATATCTTCTAATGATGAAGTTTATCAATAGCTTGTTTTTAAAATCACTTCAGATCTTAAAGCAAAATAAATAAATAGATAAAAGCCCTTTGTTTGATTCACCTTCATTCCTGACTCATTCTGTACTTTCATGAGCATCCACCAAAAGCTGACGTTTACAACTGCGAAGAGCAGGAGTTTGTTCACCCATGGCAGCGTTGTTACGTGTGCTGTATTTTTCACACGTGATTCCCCAGGTCACAGAATCACAGAATTGCAGGGTTTGGATGGGATCTCTGGTGAGATATTGGCACAGCTGCTCAGAAGGTGGTGGAGTTACCATACCTGGAGGTGTTAAAATGGGAGATACCACACTGGGTGACATGGTCTACAGCAGTCGTAGGCATGGGTTGATGGTTGGACTGGATGACCTTAGTGGTCTTTCCAAGCTGAATGATTCTATAGTAGGTGCAACTGTTACGTGAAGATGTGAATGTATTTACAGCTCACATACAGAAATCCCCAAGCTTCAAGCTGGTCTCCGCAGGCAGGATACAGAGGCACAGCTGTGCATGTAGAGACCAAAGTGGAAGAGATCTGTTAAGATGTAACCATGCAAGCCACTGCCAGAGCATGATTATCACTCAAAATAGCTCCTTGCTCATTACACTTCCTTTCTCTTGACAGTTCCTAAAAACAAAGCATGAAGAATGGTATCCTTCCAAAGATATGGCAAGGGCTGCTCCAGCCCTAACCCTCTAGCAAGATGACTTCACTTCTTGCAGATACCCCACTTCCTTTTCTTCATGTAAATCAGGGGAATCTCTAGTACAAAAACAAGGAGATATGAAACAACTTTTTGCTGTAGCGGTGGGACTGTTCCTCTTTGCTACAGAATTATCCGGCGAGTAGGTAGAAAAGGCATTACAGCATTTGGAAAACTCCCATGTTTGTACAGACCTCTAGGTCCACTGAAACTACACAGTTCTGCTCTGCTACCACCACCGTACGTGTGCTGACATCTCATTAGTTTACATTTGGAGGTCATGCCTGTATGCTTCTTTGACGAAGGATGTTAAAAGAGGAGGTGAGATTGAAAAAAGACTTCTTCTTTACCACAGGCTGCTGGCAGTTCTCACTTTGACTAGAAATGTAGGACTGATCTCCTGCATAACCCATTACTGCTACCCCTCTATGGTCGTAAATTTTGATGCCTGTTCATTAGGCATGTTCTGTCGAGCATATTGCTCCTCAATTACAATCCAAATTTCAGGGAAGCATTTATGCATCTATTCGAAGCCAAGTGCTTTGAACAAATCATTTTTTTGGCAAGCATAGTTTTCTGCGGAATTGCTTTCTTGCTTCAGTGGGGCACCGCTGGGATCGTGCTTTAAGGCTGCGAATGTAGCAATGACAACACAGCTCCTTCAAGTAGGTTTAGTTTATTCTTGCAGAAAGTTCTCAAATGGTAGTTGAGGAAAAAAAAAAACACACTTTTTCCAGCAATGATGTTGGATAGAGAAACTTGCTGGCGCAGCTGCCACAAGGATTTTTCTTGTCTCATGCTGTCACAGGGTGAATTTCCTAAGTGACAAGGCTGACTGCCCTGCTCTAGCAGCACCTGCTCTGTTCTTGCTGAAAAACCCTCAGGGATGGCACACGTGCTGTGAGCATTTGTGAGTGCCCTCAGTGCAACCAGGCAGCCCACACTGCTTCCACCTGCACTCAGCACTGCTAGATTGCCTTCCTGTCCTCCTGCGTCCACATTTGCTGCATCAATGCTTTGACAAAGTGCTTCCACACCTATGACTTTTAGGAATAAACTCACAGCTGAGAAGCCTGTGAACAGAATAATGGCTCTGTAAACAAGTTGGGGGTTGTTTGCTCCTTCTGTTCTTCCCATCTCCTGTGGCAGATTCCTCACATTCCCTGCCTGCTGTATCAGTTTCAACTTGAGGATGAGGAAAGCCCTTGAGCTGGGGCAGCACTGCTCACCTGGGGCACAGGATGTGTGAGCTCAGTCTCTCCTTCTTGGCTGAGGCTTTGGAACATTACAAATCTGTGACAACATTCATGTTTCCTGTTGTTTGTCATACAGCAACCTGTGTCACATTAAAGAAACCTCCTCAGAAGTCTCCTTCCCATTTAGATACAGGCTCTGATCTGTGGCCCTTCTTTGCTGCCAGAGCAGTTCTGGAGCCACAGGAATTAGCATGGGTGCTGATAACTCAGAGACTGCACCGTATGAAACCATCCTCCAGTGATGAGAGAGCTCCCTACCAGGGCCCTCTTGAGTCAGAGAGATCAGGACTAGATGACAGCCTCAGACAGCTTCCAGTCTCTGATAAGAAACACCACCAAGAAAATGAATCTTTCCATCCTGCCCTCCTTCCCTTGTCTTTATACGCCATCAGTCCCTGATCTGGGAAACAGAGAGAGAAGAAAGATCAGCCAGCATATTGCTGGTTTGCTAGCCTTTTCCCTTTTTCAGTCTTTCCCACCTGGCTCTTCAGCAAATAGGTAGTATTTCCCTCTTCTTTCCCTATGCACTCGAGGTCATGCAGTCCCAGAGTTCTCTGCGAGTTCCACGGCAGTTCTCTGGAAGAATCCATGCTCCAAGGACTGAGGCTGCTCTCTTCCACAGCACAGACTTTCCACACAGAAGGAATTTCAGAAGCATGCCAGCAGGCTCAGACAGCAGAATGACATCTCACTCACCCTGTAGTCACCACTGTCAATTCTTCCCATGGATGGGGAGCAGAGAAAGCCTTTGGCTGAAGAAGGAAAGGCTCAACTCAATCACATGCAACAGGAAGCATCAAATAAGCATTAGCCTGAGCTATTGCAATACTTAAGTGCTTTCCACTCACGCACTTAAAGGAGTACTTTACAGAATTGACTAAGTAGCTAAATATAGTCAAATAAATAAACAAATATCGTAAGCAGCTGATCTCCCTCAACTTCCCACTGCAACCTTCCCAGATAACTCATCATGCCTCACATTCCCCCTATACCTTCAGTGATCAGCACACCCAGACACCTGAGCCCCAGTACACACCATCACATTACCCTCTGCAGAGCCCCTCCTGCCCTGCACGCAGCACCTCACAACCCCTTCCTTCACCACTACACTTTCGCTCCCACACAGCTACAGGAGCAAAGCAAGGTGGGGCTAATGGGATCAATTGGCCCTCGTTAATACCTTGATCAAAGTCTGTGCCTTCCCTTCAGCTCATCGGACCTGGGAGTACTTCTTCTACTCAACCCAACTCAACTCAACCCAACTCAACCCAACCCAACTCAACCAACCCAACCCAACTCAACCCAACCTTCTCTGTCTCTGTCTCTGTCTCTTCATACTGCCTCTTTCTCTTAAGGAAAATACAGCAGTCAACAAACCAAAGTCATCAAAGAGTGCCCAGGTGCTCTCCATAGCCTTCTGAAATGTCTGGGATCCCTCTCCCATAGACCTGGTTTGGATTTAGGTGTGGTGAAGACAAACCTGCCGTTAGACTTTACAAGCAATCCCCTGATCCCATCCACAGCTCCCCTTAAGTGAGCTGTCAAGAATATTCTCAACAAGAATATTCATTGTGTACATGTATTATACATAACTTACTTTCTCCTTCTTCTATCTTTACAGGCTTTCCCTGATGTATTCATAGACTTAAAGCAGAAAACTCCAATGCAGCCAAACTATAGTGTCCTATAAATACCAAACAGAATTAGTTATCAAGAATGACTTCCAAATACTATCATGTGCTCTGATGCAGTCATCCAAAGTATTACTTGCTTTCATAGGAATAACTGATATCTTCCCAGAAAATCAGGTTGTTTTGTGTTTTTTTTTTACTTAGATAAGACACTGAGTTAACAGGATCCAGTTGACCTACACCAAGAAGGCCTCCAAGGTTCATTAGTGTATTTATCCTTTTATTATTCCTTATCTGTGAAGTAGGGACAATCCATTTTTGCAAATGGGGAACTGTGGAGATACTAAATGACTAGTCTACAGCCACACAGGAAATCTGTGTGGGGGGAAGAAAAAGGAATCACAGAGATCCTCCAGGGTCCCCACTTCTCCCCTTTTCTCATTCTTGGTACCCCGAGCAAGGGCTGCTGGTTGGGAGGCAATGAGAGTTGCCATGGAACTGTTCAGGCAGGGACAGCAAAGGCTGAGACAGTGGTGGTCACTTCTGTCCACTATGCTGTTGGGGACCCCAACATAGGAAAGAAAAGAAAGCTCTGGGGAGACCTCACAGCAGCCTTCTAGTACTTAAAGGGAGCTTATAAGCAAGAGGGAGAGTGATATTTTACATTGGCAGACAGTGATAAATCCAGGAGGAATGGTTCTAGACTAAAAGAGGGGAGATTTAGATTAGATGTTAGGCATAAATTTTTCACTCAGATTGCAGTGAGGTCCCAGAACAGCTGCCCAGAGCCATGGATGCCATCCCTGGTGATGCCCAAGGCTGTGGATGGGCCCTGGGCAGCTTGAGTGGGGGGCAGGCAGCCCATGGCAGGGAGTGGGACTGAGAGGGCAATGCTAAAGTTCCCCATCTCTACTGCAAAAGGTGCAAGAACCTATGAGCAGGCTTGGTGGGGACAGGACTGGGAAGCATGGTGCTCAGTGTCACACTGGTGTGCCCTCATCCATCCTGGCTTGTTGGCGTCTCTCCTCCTCCCCATGCCCATGCCCACTTGTTGCTACCTCAGTGAGATAACAAAGCTAAGGATGACCACATCTGTCTCTAAGGAATTCATCCATCCTCTGCTAGGAAGATGACGTTAGATTAAAAAAATACATAAAAGAGAACAGATGAGTTTTCAAAGGCAATATTTTCTAGCCACTAAATTCCCAGTCCAGAGGGCTTCACTTTGAATTAGTATGGGCTGTCTCTGCTCCAGAATTAAAGTTATTGATCCAGACCTTGTTTACTGTCATCCACCTTTGTTCCTGGACTTATTATCACCTGTACAGGGTGAGAGACTCTAATTAGCATCTGCAATTTATGGGCTTACTCTGGAGAATCACCAGTCAGGAAGCCACCCAAAAATCACTGCAGAGGAATTGTGGCAGAACATCCACCTCCCATCCCCAGGGAGCTGTGTGCAAGCTCTTACACAGACTTCTATGCAGCCCCTTTGAATTTGCCAAATAAATCATTTTACGGGAAGCTTTGTAATTGGCCATTCAACACATTTTTCCCACAGTGACAATCTTTTCCTGTTGGAAACCAAAAACCTCCTGAATAATGTCCAGCAGTCATAAATCCTGCACGCATCTAACGTGGCATGAATGTTGTTCCTCTGGGAGGTCGGGAGGTTGGGATGAAGGTCTGGATTTGGCAAGAGCTCCATCAGAGCAGGCTGAGCACATCAGAGCAGGCTGCCAGCTATTGTGACTGATGATGGGATGGCTGCTGGGGTCTGACAGCACCGCAGCACAGAGGATGCTCTGCAAAAGCCTGAACTGACTGTGCTCATGCACAGAGCTTCTTGGATAAGATCTCTCCTTGACCAGCTTCTCTCTATCAGTTTTGTTCTTGAAGTGTTTCGTTATTTTTTTTTTAACAGACTAAGTGTTTCTAGGTAAGCCTCCAGAGGATGTTTGCTCAATGATTGTCACTAAATAAACAAAGTGTGCTGACTGAAGTCACAGAAACAAGGACATGGCAGTCTGGGGACCTTGGCTGCCACAGACAGCCAGACAGCCTCCCTGCAGCATCCCCAGGCGTTGAGCACTGGTGTAAGCAGGGATCCTCATCCCAGGACCCCATGAACACTCCTCTTTCCCCACACTATCTATCTTCAGCAAAATTAAGGACCTGTTCTCCCGTGACCAAATTGCAGAACACATGTACAGCCCTGACCCCACGATTTCCCATCAACCAAAATGCAAGGGGCCCTGGAAAACCCACGGTCTGTGCTCACCTGTGAGCCCCTGAGCACTGCATGAGCATCACATGCTCTGGTTTCCCCATCTCTGTTGGCAGGAGGTGCTGGCAAACTCTGCAGAATCCAGCATCTCCACTGGGGAAGTCACCTCTGAATCTCCCTGACCTGCCCAGGGGTGGTTTGAGCTCAAACCTGACATTTCAGAGGTTTGGGACAATGTCACGTTCACCCATAGGTACCAGAAATCTGACTGTGCTGGTGGTGAAGCATTGGGATCCCACATCCTTTCCCCAAAGGAAAATCTGAGGGGGCTTCTTGTGCAGTAGATCCAAGAGGGCTTCCTTGCCCTTTTTTGAGCCTGACTAAAAACGCAGGGGGGGAAGAAACCTGAAACAAACACTCCTTTCTGCTTTTACTCCTCAGGTAAAAGCCCTTTGCTTTGAAACAAGTAACCTTCTGATGTACAGAACTATTAAATCGAGGAGGGAAGGACAGGATGCTTTCTTCTAGACTACAGTTATTTTCTGAGCGAGTTTCACGATGGGAACACAGGGTGACTTGTGGCCCTGAAGCCTAAATCTGCAGCGCTCGAAACCAGAACTTCCATCCCAGGGCAATTTCTGACATTTGCAGTTTCAACATCCTCAAGGATGTTGAAAAGTGAAAATATTAAAGTTCACTGATTAAAGGCACCCAGAAAGTTTTGCCTTTGAAAGTAATAATAATAATAATAATAATAATAATAATAATAATAATAATAAAAGGAAGATCTCTGTGACTTCTAAAGAAATACTTCATTCCCAATGCTGGTGTTTCAAAATGCCTCCTCTTGTAGATATTTTTCATTTAAATTCCTTATCTGAAAACCAGAATCTTTGCTCTAAAGCATCGCATTCCCATGATAGATGCCAAATCCAGCACCCCAGTAGCACCACGAGATTATTGCTCCAGTTACAAATGTTTTATTCACGTGTTCCTCAATCTAAATTTCAAATCTGGGTCCTGAACCCCACGTAATGGCTTTCTTTCAAAAACCATTTTCGAGCTGCTGAGCAGAAACACTTAAATGTGCCGCAGAGAAAGAAAATGTATGTGGAATGATAATGGCTTTAATGCACTCCAAGGGTGTCAGTGCTTCGTACCACCCCCGCCCATTTGTTACTGAACCACAATGGGCAAACCTTGAAGAAAACAGCATTACACTGGGGAGTACATATTTGTTAGCTCTACGCACCCTTACACTGCTGACAAGGAGCCAGAGAATGACTCATGTGGTTTGTTAGAGGGAGAAGCTTGAAATGGAGAGCACAGAACTTAGCAATGGAATGAGAAATGCTCGGAGGATGGGAAATAGAGCAGCAAACAACAACAACGTTAAAAGTGTCTCTGAATTTTACAAGGTAGTTTCTTCCCAACTGTGTTTTAGGTCATCAAGAAGATGAATAAAGGAAAACAAAACACAAAAACAAAACACTTTGACAAGGTGCAGGAAAAATGCCCTGCTGAACAGAGTCTCAAAACCAGCTCGGTTTTTTCTTTCTGCTTATTTTGCATCTGTGTGCCAACCAACCACAGCAACCTCCATTAACTGATGGGAACCACAGGTTACTTTTTGATGATCACAATCAGGCAAGCATTAGCAAAACATGTGCCAAGCTGACGTTTGGGTCGAGTCCAACCTCAGCAAATTACTGACCCAGGTTGGAAAATGGAGACTGCCTTTCCCCACTCTTTGAACATCAGCACTAATGCACTCCCGGACCTTCAGCACGTGCCTCTCCAGTCACAGAGCAGCTCTCTGACCCTCAGGGAGCACCTGGTGTCACAGCCAAACTCTGCCTTCATTTCTCCCTGCCTGAGGTAGAAGCTTGCAAGACAAAGCTGCTCCATGCACCGAAGCCTATACACAGCCATAAATAATTCCCTCTGCTCATGTTGGTTACCAAACCCAACTGCCCTTGGCTTGCAGAGGACTCTTGCCTTGTTTTGTTATTCCTGTCTGCCTTTTTTTTTTTGCTTGGTTTGCTGCAGTGAGATGTTTCTGTGGAAACGCAGCTGTAGGAAGAGGGGCCTTAGGGGAAACCTGGGAAGTCTGGGGATTTTGGATTTACACTCATCGTCAGCTTATCTCACCAATAAAATGGAGCAGCATATTGTAATTACAGAGTATGAAGATAAGAAAAATTATTGTTACCCTTTTTTTTTTTTCTAAGTCCCATTTACAAGGGCTGGTGAGCCCCTAGACTGGCTGCTTGCTAGACTAGTGACTTGTTTGCAGCCTAAGAAGTCAAAAAGGCAAGAAGCACTGAACCAGAAGTGAAGCGGATGATGACAGAAAGCATGCTTCCCAAAGCCGATGGCCATCATGAAAAAGCAGTGCCAAACCTGCCAGGTAGGTCTGATGGATAAGTGAGGGCACACAGCTTTGATCAGCTGCAGGAAAGTTTATTACATCAGCAATATTGCAAAACACAAATAACTTTGTCCTAGAACAAAGAAGAAGGAAATGAAAGCAAATGCGCACGTGGAAACTTCACAAACCCCAAAAGCCAATATCTCCTCCATAGAAAACAAGCACAGATGTTTTCTTGGTGGCGAGAAGCTGAAGCCACTCTCTAACAGCCCTTCCAACACACTTCATAGCACTGTGTTACCATGTGATGCCTAAGGAAGCCAACCAAAAGAGCCTTTGCCTTCCATGACACAAAGAGAAAAAACTTGGATACCAAATAGATCTTCATTTCTCACAGATGTCACCAAGGAACCAGACAAGCTATGAGAATAAAACTTAGAAGTAAACATTTCCTATTCAACAGTACAATATTTGCAGCCAACAGACTATACAGCCTCTCCCTTCCTGTTGCACAGAGCACTCCATGTAATTAATCGTAGCTCAGACACAGCATAACCAATGACATTTAGCCCGTCTCATCAAAACCAGGGAACCCTTGACATCGTTTGAGTCATTCTCCTGGTAGGTCTTTTCGAGCCTGCATTCATCAGCTGGTAAGTGAGCAGATTTCTAGCTCGTGTGGCTTTGACCTCCTCTCTCCCAAAGACCAAGCAGCCCAAAGAGTGCAAATATCTGGCTGTAATTTAGTGGAAGCCCGACCCCACTCCTATCAGCACTGCTGATCAGAGCGCAGCAAAAAGCAATTCAAGGATCTGAGAGCAAGTTCTGTTCACACTCGTAACCTCAATCAAGACCTGCCATAAAGAAACCTCTTGCAGGTGCCATTACTCAAGGAGGTCATCATTTTAAAAACCACCTTGTGCAAGCAAAAGTTCCTCACAGCGGATTTGTTTCTGCTCATCCCTTGTGTTCTCTCACATTAACCAACTTGTTTCCTTTGGCTTGGTCTGGCTCTTGCATTACTGCTCTTATGCATGAGCTTGAATCCCATCCAGATGAAATTACAGAAGGCTGTATAATGAAATTTCTAGCCACACTGGGGCTTTGGCTCTAAACATCTCTTAATTATACCTGCAGCACCTTGAAGTTCTTCTCTGAAACATGGAGATGGGTGGAAGAAATTTGTATCAACTCAGATATTATTTTACCTAGCATGGGTAACTGCCTGCATCCTACTCCAGAACGCACCAAATAAACCCATTCTGCAGCAGTAAAGACTTTTCTTTTAGAACATAGTCAACAGTTCAGCAATCTGATTTCAGAAGGACTTTCACTGGTTCCTGCCTGCACTGGCTGCTGTTTTCTACCTGGCTCCAGGACGCCAGCAGAGCTCTGCAGCAGTGCTTGCCTCTGCCCCTTTGACAGTGAGGGTATCTGAGAAGAGTTTTCCAGAATCAAGTTGATATGTTCTGAGGTTTCTGGTTTTGGTTGTTTGTTTTTTTTTTTTAATGTTTGCAATATCACCAATAATTGTTTTTTTAACATTCAAAAAAGGATTCCAGTTTATGAGAGGGCTTCTATTCTCTGTATGCTTCTGGGCACCAAGCAACAGAGCGCACGTCTTGTATCTGTGTGCTTGTCATTAAGGTGGTGCTTCTGTATCAGTCCTGCACTGAGGACAAAACCAAGTAGGGCACAGTTGTTATTCTCCAAATGTTCTGCCAACGCCAGCAGATGTCAGTGCCCCATCCCTGGAGGTGTTCAAGGCCAGGTTGGATGGGACCCTGGGCAATCTGGTCCAGTATTAAATGGGGAGGTTGGTGGCCCTGGAGATTCATGATCCTTGAGGTCCCTTCCAACCTGGGCCATTCTGTGGATCTGTGGAAGGGTGTACAGTGCTTCCCCTGGAGTCTTCCATCTGGGAGGCATTTGGAAATGAGCTCAGCTGCGATAGGAATCCCCTTACTGGACAGCAGAGAGGAGCTGCAGGAAGGAAGGAAGGAGACTCCAGGCTGATGGGAAGCCAGATTCATCTTCCCAGAAACACTTTCCAGACAGGAACACAGAGGGAAATGAGATTGTGGAGACAGCACCAGGGAAGAAAGAAAAATGCAAAGGGGAACTGAGAATCCTGTGCTGGCAAGACAGCCTACAGTGCTGTAATACAAGTTACCTTGCCCTTTACCTTGCCCCAGTGGCGTCCATACCCGCTGGTGTAATGTCCGTGCTCTTTTCAAATTGAGAAGTGATTTAAATCCTCAGGGATGACCTTGCAGGAGAAAGCACAGGGAAAAAATCAGGGTTTTGCCCGTAAGGAAAAGCAGACCTGTTTCAGAAGGGGGTTTTTGGGAACTAGATGGATGTGTCTGAAGCAACGACTGATAAGGAGATCACTCAGGGACAAGTATTTTGAGCTTCTCAAAATCTGAAGGACAATTGCATATTTAAAACGAGGAGACCTGCTATTATTTTCACTGAGATTATTTTCACATCGTGCACTATTGAATCCTCTGAAGTGATCTGATAAATCAGAAATTGTCTGTTTTATTCTTCCTTCCCTGGAGAAATGGAGGCATAACAGCGTTTGTCAGCATCCCAGCCTCCACGTGCTGCCACGTGAGAGCAGGTTCCCTTATCAGACACGTGGAAACACAGAGACAATGCAAAATGAGTGCCTTCTGAAGCACAGTGCTTAAAGACAGCATGGCACCGGGCTGGAGCCACAGCCCCTCTCTAAATTACCCCTTCCTTCTTCCTATGGCCTGAGCACACCAGGTGAGCATGTGAGTACAGCTTTCAAAGAGCCCTCGTGCTTCCCATGGATTGTCAGGAGAAAATAACAGTCCTGGGAGATGGGAATGTCACTTCCAGCTGTGGGCTGGTCTAGGAGTTGAGGTGGGGTGATTCTGACAGGCAGCCAGCTGTTTTCAGCATCTCTAAGTAAGAGGAGCTGCAGTAATTAAAGGTCGCAGGCAGAATATCTGGATGCAGTTTCTTTGAAGAATTGCTGGAAAAGAAGTAGCAAGTGATCGTTTATGTAATGGAGTCATTACTGTAACAAGATTACAAAACAACCCATCTGCTTCTTAACCTTTACCCCCAGCTGAAGGAGGAAGCCAGACTGTGATGTCTGCCTGCAGCTGGGCAGTCAGGGTTTGTGCTCAGGACGTGCTGTCTGGGAAGAGACGTGCCAGAGGTTGCAGTGCTGGCCACACTCCATTCTGTCTCTGCACGGGGTTCCCAAAGAGGTATCCAGCCCACAGAATGCCCTGGGGAGAGAGAAGGGGGTGCTGATGTGGGTGCTGCAGGTGGCTGACCCCTTGTTCCCAAGGCGGATGGAAATGAGAACCCAAAAAGGTCCCTGGTCTTTGCTGTGATTCATTCCCAGAGCAGAGACATCACCTTGCCTTGGCTTGGAAACAGCCAATGGAGCACTGCTCTGCCATGTTTACATAGCTCTGCTGGAGATGTCAACAGCATCGCTGAAATTTCCACTGCTCTCAGCCCTCCAGAGCACTGACTGGCTGACCATTTGGCCACATTTGCTCGGAAAGTTTCAAGGAAACTGAAGAGTGTTAAGTCTCAACTGCTGGAAACAATATCCCCTGCTTAGCTGAACCCAATTGCAACATCTTCCAGGAGATGAGAACGCAGCAAGCAAAAGCAGCATGTAAAGTACGTACGAGTTTGTTGTTTTCTGCCTTTCTGGTGCCAAAGAGAAGTCAGATCAAAGTCCTGATAAAAGCAAAAGAAGAGGTCAAGATTCTAAAGGGCAGCACGCAGAATCATAGAATCATAGAAACATAAAGGTTGGAAAAGACCTCTAAGATCACCAAATCCGACCCCAGTCCATCACCACCGTGCCCATTGATCGTGTCCTTCCGTGCCACATCACATGCTGCAGAGTGACTGAGAGGAAAAACATGCTGGTTCTGATATAAAAGGTGCTGAGGGAAATCGGATGCAAACTCTCACAGCCCAGAGCTGGGAATGGTTTGTGGACAAGGCTGGGACACCTCTGATGCTGGCCATGATTGTGGCTGATGCCACAGCACTTTATACCTTGTCCCACCCTGCAGGAAGGGAAGGGAAATAACTGCAAGGGCTGCAAGAAGCAGAAGCCAGAGGTGCAAAACCTCAGAAGCAGAACAGCTCACTTCCCGAGCACATCCAGCAGGCAGTCAGCACAGAAAGGGGAATGAAACTGCAGCATAGGGATGGGGCTGTGCAGAGAAAGAATGCAGAGAAAGGGGGGAAAGGCAAAGGCATATCCTCATTGTCCTTGGCAGTTGGGTGTCTGAAGGAGATGGTTGGGCCAGAAGCATTCTTGGCTTTGCTGGATTGGTTCAACATGTGCTGAGATGTTGGAAATGTGATGCCCCTTCTGCTGCTGACAACAAAGGGATGGGGTGGGTAAGTTGGAGAAGGTGTGGCAGGAGGTGCAGTGTGGTTGTCCGTCTGCTCCAGAGCCAAGAAAAAGCTGATGGAGCTGGATGGTCTGCAAATAGAAACAAGATTGAGTCACCCTGACACATGTGAAATGACTTCCTCAGCCCTGTGGGACAGGCTGTGAGATACAGTAGTTCTGGCCTGAATTCAGAGGCAGTGTTGGCAAGAGGAAACTGCCCGGAAAAGGCAGAGTAAATGTAGATGCAGCCTAACCACAGGACTGGCACTGCAAGGCAATGGCTTTCCAGCTGAAACAGGAGACGTTTGATGCTAGGAGCGTTGCTCAATGACCTCTCTACCCCTCACACCCCGTGGGTGATTCTTCCCTGCAGCACTGGAGACATCCCAAGGGATAAACAGACCTTCCTCAGACCCAGCCTCCAAGAAGCCCCTTCTGCTTGGGTGGAGAGATATCAAAAAACATATTTCATAAGGAGCAGCAATGCACATCTGGAATAGGCTCTGGTGAAGGCTGCTCGTAGAAGCCGTGGGTGCTCCATCCCTGGAGGTGCCCAAGGCCAGGTTGGATGGGGATCTGGGCAGCCTGAACTGATGCCTGATTTGCAGCCCTGCCATGGCAGAGAAGTTGGCACATATTAAACATTGAGGTCCCTTCCAACCAAATCATTCTGTGCTTCAGTGTTCCATAAAATCCTCTTGGGTTTGGGCACTTGCCTGATAGTATCCAGGGGATAAAGTCACCCACATCTTATTTTTAACTGATGTGCCCACTTTGTTCCTCATAGTCAGCACTCATTGTACTGCAGATGCCTTCCTTGGAAAGGAAGGGGAAAGAAGTAAATGCTGTGGTTGTTTCTTGGGAATGAAATTGTACTGTATTGATTAAGTCAAGAGGCTGCAGAGGGCAGCTGCAGGTCCTTCTTCTGCTCCCAATGCTCATCTCAGCTCATACATTACTTTCAAAAAGATTTTAATAATAAAAAATGAAAATATAACCGGGGCATTGATTCCATTACTGTTCCTTCTGAGCAATAAACCTACTGGTTGCCATTGAACAAAAAGGAAAAAGCAATTGTTAGAGATGCCTGGATAAATGCCCTGATCTGTCAATGTTTCTGATGGAGATAAATTTTGTTGGTAAAAGCAAAGATCCAGCGCTGAAATAAAAGGAACCCGGAGCCATTAATATCAATAAAAATCAGTCTGCCAGACTTATTGAAGAACTGGTGCAGCTGGGAGTGGGGAGATCGAGAAAGAATGCAGGGGGGAAGTTACTACATGTGTGGGTCTGCAGAGAGAGGGGAAAGAAATAAGAGAAAAGAGAGGGAGGGGGGAGGAAACAGAGAAAAACATTTAGTGGGGGAGTCCTCAGGGAATCAGCCTCTCATCAGGCACCTGAAAAAGGATGGAGTTAATGCAGAGCATCCGTACAGCTTGAAAATTGTCTTTTCTGTGCACTCAGTAACGGGCCTGCAGGCGCTGAGCCTCCCATAGAAACGTAGAATCATGGAACCGTTAAGGTTGGGAAAGACCACTGAGATGATGACGTCCAGCCATCAACCCCATTGTGCCCACCAGCCCAGAAAGAGCTCAGCCCCAAGGTCTGCCAGCCCAGCCCCACGGCACATGGCACAGTGCTGGCTTCCTGTCCCTTGGGAGAGACAGCAGGTAAAGCCAAGTTCTGAGGTCTTGGTTCATTCCTCATTGCATGCAGATCGAGAGCCAACAAGAGAGGTGACTTCAGCTCTTTGGCACGTCAAGCCATTGATCTTATGGTGTGATTCCCCTGCTAAGTTTCCTCGTGGGCACGTTTTGCTGTTGTCCCTGGGAGTTTTGCCAACTAATACTGAGTCAAAGCCCGTCCCGTGGAACGCTTCTTCACTGCAGCTTTGTGGGACGTGCCGGAGAGTAACAGGGTCAGGGTGGAACGAGGAAGAGATGCTGGGCAATAACAAACAGCCTGGTGTGGGGACAGGGACACGCCGGTACCGAGTGCTCGGGGTGGGCAACATTTCCTGGGGGAACATTTGGGACCACCAGCATCTGCAAAACTTCTTCAGAAATTCAAGGGCCGCTCTGAAAGTAATGCCTCCTGTTTTATCACGTTGGCCCACGATGTCAGATGCAGATGTTATTCCATTCCACTTTGTTGCAGAGTGACAGATGGCAGCAGAGAGGCACTCTGTCATAACGGTGCCTGACATGGGAGCGCTTATGAAGCTAAGGGGTGGAATTGAATTCCTCCTGTTGTTATTCACCAGCACTCACTGAATGTTTATGAAGACCAAACTTTCCGAAGGCCCTCAGCAAGGGCGAGCTAGCCTTGGAGATGACCTACCCTGGAGGCAGCCCTGGGTCATTTTAAGCATTTCATTTTTCTAAACACAGAATAGAAACTGGGAGAGGCTGCAGGAGAGGGAAGAGGTTTGACTGCATGTTTTTATGGGAATTCATCTTTCTGTCCTTTTTTTTTTTTAAATCAAAAAGTATCTAAATTTAACGCTGAAGCCTCATTTTTAAACACAACTTTGGTACATGTTGTACCGAGAGGTGTTGAATGGGAACACTTTGGCTTCAAAAGAAAAGAAATGCAGAATTTGATTGATCGTTTTTTTGACCTAAATATGAAATTTCAAGAAGCACTGAGTGCACTGGCTTGGCCGGTTCTAATTAGTGCTGAGTGTTACCATCAGCCAGGCAAAATAATTGCAATCCTGAGCTTTGTAAAAATTGCAAAATGCTTCAAGTGAAATAACTGCCAATGCAAACAACTTTAAGCAGCTGACAGAAGTCTCCATGCCAGGACATCACCATTCCATTTATTCTCCATCGCTCTACTATGCATTCCCTGAGCAAAAGAGAATGCTGTGGAAATGAGGAGAGCAGGAATTGCTAAGAGCCCTTTCAGAGCTGATAATGGAGCAGGAGGGGCACAAGTCCTCGGGCTTTCCCTTGGTGTGTGCTTTCAGCAGCTGTGGAAGTGCAGATGGAGGTGAGATTCTGCACGGGCTGGGAGCAGGGTGCAAGGCTCTGGCTGATAGAATTAAGTGGCCACAGCTGCTGGCGTGGTGCTCTGTGATCAGATTTAATCAGCCTTATGCTGCTTGTGCTTAAAGCAAATTAAATTAAACCTCGTTTAAAGTAATGAATCCCAAGTAAGCAAAGCGCTGGATCAAAGCAGGAGGGGGAGCGGATTGTCACTGCTGGAAATGTCACCGCTGACATGGCTGGATCAGGGCTTCCTTCAGAGGGGCTGGAAGGGATCACAGGGCTGGTGAACAAACCCACTGAGAACAACTGAACCTTCAGCAGGGGCGGATGAAGAAGGACATCCTGAGAAGCTCCACGTTGGGTGTTCCATACAGGACAAGCAAGTCCCAAAGGGCAGGGAGATGCTCCTCACCAAAGAGAACCTCTCCCACTTCCATCCTCTCTCCTGTCGAATTAATCTGGACTCAGATTCACCATAGTACCTGTTGCCCATAGAAGTTGCGGCTGCCCCATCTCTTGAGGCTGGGTTGCATGGGACCCCAGGAAGCATGATCCAGTGCCTAACTTAGTGTTTGGCAACCCTGCACATGGCACAGTGATTGGAAATGGATGATCTCTGAGGTCTCCTCCAACCCTAGCCATTCTATGACTCCACAGTTCTAGCTACACAGGACTGTTATTTCCCACATTGTTTTGCACTGGTGCTTGCTCCTGGCTTGTGAACAGCAAAGTTATTTAGATCAGAGCCGTGCCAGCCCCGAAAGTCCCTCCACATTTCTCCCAAACCACTGCCAATCTTCCCACAAGTTGCCAAAGTAAAGGAAGAGACAGGAGCCCTCCAGCCTTTGCAGCCTCCTGCAGAACCAAAGCCTGATTCTTACCTCCAGGATGCCTCAGAGCAGACAGTCACCAAACCAGTTCACATTTCCTCCAAAGGATGGCTGGGAATGGGAGAGGTGAATTGCATACATTTAGGTTCATTCATGAAAACATTTTGGGTCATTCATCAGATGCCAGCAAAAGCAGGAGCCCATCCCATCCACGCTGGAGAGATGTGCAGACATGTGGAAGGAGTTCAGGTGAAACATGCCTGGATGGCTTCCAGAAGGCTGTGCTCACAACGGGGCACCAGCTGAGCTGGGTTCTCTCCTGTGCAGGGCAAAACCCTGCGCCAAGGGAACCCCCATCACCCACTGCCAAGAACTGGGAAACTGAGCAGTGTTTGCCTGCATTGCCCTTCCGGTGCTTGGCTTTGTATTTTTGATTTATTTATAGTATGAATGTGTAATAGCATGCTATATGACCTCAGCTGGCTGCCACTCACTTGCACAAGAGTAAATTTTTGACGCTGATGATTAAGATTGCTTTGTTGTGATCAGCAGTGATCTAGGAAGTCCAAGCTGTAAAATTAGGTGTTTAGCATGACAACAGGGTAGGCAGACACGTGTACAAGCTGTCTCTAAGAAGTCTTATATTTTTACAATGACACATTATTTGCTGAGTAGTGACCATAAAAAAAGTTTCTGGTGGAAGAAGTGTTGGACCCCTCACTATAAGAAGGACATGGAGGCCCTGGAGCATGTCCAGAAATGGGCATGGAGCTGTGAGGGGTCTGAAGCACAAGTGTGATGGGGAATGACTGAGGGAGCTGGGATGGGTCAGCGTGGGGAAGGGGAGCTCAGGGGAGAAATCAGTGCTCTCTACAGCCCCTGAAAGGAGGCTGTAGTGAGGTGGGGTTGGCCTCTGCTCCCAGGTAACAGCGATAGGACAAGAAGCGATGGCCTCACATTGTACCAGGAGAGGTTCAGATTGGATATTAAGAGAAAATATTTCTCAGAAAGAGTGGTCCTTTGCTGCAGCAGGTCTGCCCAGGGAGAGGAGAAGTCACCATCCCTGGAGGTGTTCCAGAACCATGGAGATGTGGCACTGAGGGACAGGGTCAGGGGGCATGGTGAGGATGGGTTGATGGTTGGGCTTGGTGATCTGAGAGATCTTTTCCAACCTTGATGATTCCATGAAGAAAACCCACCTTCCTTATCAGACAATAAAATAGCAAGAGAAAGCCAGACCTTGGGATGCAGTGAAAGCCTGAGATGCTGAGACCCTGAGGAAACCTGCCTTGCTTGTCCAACCCAACAAATGCAGCCACTGAGCTTAGAAGTGAAAAAGCAGCACCCACGCTTGTTCTTGTGGCTGGGGAGCACAAACAAGCCGTTAACTGAACCCCCTCACCCCACCCCATGCTGTGCCTTTGGGAGCTGGTGCTCAGCTGCTGCAGTGTGAAACCTCCACAGAGCGAGAAGCAGCTGTGCAGAGCTTGGGGCTTCCTGCTGCCACCACGCTCACCCAGTGCAGGACAGGCTGGGACAAGGCTGCAAAAACGTGGCTCTGTGCTGAGGAATGGCTGCAGAAAGGACAGCTGATGCTGGAGGGGTGGTTGCAGGAGGAGATCCAGGCCTGGAGACCTTCACTCTGCACAGCACCAGGGGAAACGGTAAGCTAACGTAACTATGGTACTTTTATGGTTTTTCTAGAGGGCTTTATGGAAGCAGGGCTGTCTCAGCTTGCAGCTGACAAGAGCTGAGGTGGGTTTTGCAGCACTGCATGGCTTTTGGAAGAGATGCATCTGTGCAAAGCAAGCATGGAACAGCACCAATTCTGCACTCCACGCTTCCACTGATGCACGTGCATCCTGCAGGTTCCATTCACAGCAGGTGGGCAAAGTGCTGAGAATCGAGTTTAATTTTCATCTAAGAATAAGTTACCTACCAGTCTCTATATCTCACCCAGACCATTCCCATCTGACACTTGCTGTCTGTGCGGAGTGGATGGTGTTTCTGCTCCCTGGATAAATGATTGCAAGCATGTAAAAAAGCTACATTAAGATAGATGAGAGACTTGTGCCTTGTGCTCCTGCTTGTGAAGTATTTCCAATTTGCACGTAGCTGCACTGCAGGAATTTCAGGGCTCGTACCAAGGAACTGGTGACAATCAGGAAGGCACAGGTTGAGCGGGACGGCAGCTCCAGTTCACTGCATGGGCTTTCTGAGCACCAAAAGCAGACTGAGAAATGTCCTGCATATTATTCTGTGCAGGAATGTGAATTTCAAGGGAAGATGCTAGCAAACCTTCCTTCCACAATCTTGTTCAACTGCTTGAGTTAGCAAAGCAAGAGGTAGTCCATGTCACTACTTTAAGGTAGAGAGAGGTTGTCTCTCCTTCAGAAGGAAACTGGAAGACATTCTGTATGCTCTGCAGATGCAGAGCACCCAGTAAATGGAAACAAAGAGTTGTCTTTCCTCAGAAGTACATCCCAGTCAGTGCAAACATAGGGTGGACCTTTCTCTTCGCATCCTTTGCACTGGTACCACCAGCATCATCCCAGCAAAAGAGGCAGTCAGTGGTAGAACTATTGCACAACACCAAAGATCCAAGCAGCCCTGCTGCAGCCTAAAGCAGCATCCTAAAACCCAGCTGACATCTCACTGCCTCCAGCTCCAAAATTCAAACATCCTTAATGAGTGCCTGCAAAGCAGGGTGTGGCCACTCAAGAGGGAGCTGCGTTAAGTGAATGGCGAGTGTCTTGTAATGGAAAGGATATTCCTCTAGTTGCAAGAGTTTCCTGGCTCTGACATAACGAGGAGAATTATTTCTCAGTCCGTCAGCTTTACTGTCAAGCTGTGGCTGCACACTCAGCACAGGCTCAATGCCATCAGCCTGGAAGTTATTACAGCTGGCATTAGGCAGCTGCTGCTCTGGGCATACCCTGAACTGAGGGCAATGAACTCAATTGGGGATGCAGCCAAGGGACAGAGGGACACAGGGTTGACTCTATGACCTCTGTGCCAGCCACCACATCCCCAACAGCCACCTCGGCCCTTCCTTTCTGCTGGCTGCAGCTCCAGTTGTACAAAGGTGATGGGGAACCAAGGAGAGGTGCAATATTTGGGGAACCCTGCGTGCTTACCTGAGCAGCAGAACATTCTCGAGTTTGCAAAATTGGGTTAGAAATTGCTCAGTGACAAAATTTCTATTGCTTTCTGCTTCCACTCAAGCTAAAAATAAATGAAAACGTCATGCCAGGCTCATTGCTGCTGCAACCACGTCTGTTTCAGTGCACATTGGGGTGAGAGTGGGATGGGTCTTGGTAGCACCACTTCCAGCCCCAGGACAAGGAAAGGGAAGCCAGGGATGAGCATCCAGCCCAGCACTGCCTCTCACAAAAAGTGTCCATGTCCCAGAATGTGTCCCATCTGCTCTTCCTCCACGGTCCCAGCAATGTGCTCTGAAAGGCTGTGGGTGAGATCAGGTGCAACCCCACTCTGCTGAAGTCCCGACTTTGTGTTCAGTAGGAGATGTATGCACCCCTAAGTGACTTCAAGCCGCCTTGCTTTATGGCCTTCTCTGTATTTTGCAAAATTAAGGCTTTATTTTGCTTCCATATGCTTGGGGAGCATTCATTTCTCTTGGAAGTCCCATGTAGCATAGAATCATACAATCATTTAAGTTGGAAAAGACTACTAAGATCATATAGCCCAACCATCAACCCATTGCCACGATGTGCTGTAACACATCACCAGGTGCTGCAAGAGGCTCTGCAAGACGCAGAATGAGCTGTGATGTTGGATCTGTGAGTTTGAGCCAACTAGTCAGTCTACCCCCACCAAGCGTGATCTGATTAGCTCTCAGTAAGTGACCTAAAAGTACTTCAAAGTTGTGTATTTCTCCTTTTTGCAATTAGAGGTTCAACACCTTCAGTTGTAGGAATATTCTTTGGAATTCTCTTGCAGATAGTGTAGAAGGAGCCAAGCATTTTGGGGTTGTTTGGGTACGGCCATGAGCTCAGGCATGGCTCTTGACTTTGAGCATGGCATGAATTCCTCCCCGTCCCCATGTCCCCAGTGGATGTGACCCTATAGATATAAGAGCTGCACTCAAACGTGCACATGCACACACACCAAACCCTGCTGTGTTACTTCCACCAGCCCTTCTGAAGCTCTTCTGGGGCAGTCCCACCATGGTAGAGCACATCCTGCTTTCTGGTTTGGGTCTGGACCTTTTGCTCCAAGCTTAGAGCGAATGAGGCTCACACATGGGCTGAGTGTTTGGTTATTGCTCTGCACTGCGTGACGGGAGCCAGAACCGAGCCAATTAAATGGCAAGCACATTTCAAACAAATAAATGGGGATTTATCTACGCAGACTGCGTTGTCAGCACAGTGGAAGGAGATAAGGCTCAGCTCCCGTTGCAGAGATTTCACACAAATTGATCACTCACAGTACCTAGCAGAGGTAATTATATTTCACACCTTAGATAAATAGAACACATCCTCCAGTAAGCCCTGCTGTCTTGGCAGGGTGAGGATGGAGCTGCAGCTTCCCCTGGAACAGGATGTGTGGTCAGGGGTAGAAAAAGTACTAGATAAGGCTGGAATAACATGCAGATGCTGAAATTGCTCCAACTGCTACTTATTTTCTGATCAATTCTGAGCTGAGGAGGTTTAAAATAAACAACAATCATTTCAATCAGCGGCCAGGAAAGCGTGCGAAATCAAAGCAGCTCTGCCTCATTTTTCTATGACCCAGTGTCCAGCCCATGGGAAGAGCCTTTACCTGCGAGGCCAGAAGCTCCATCCTCCCATGGCACCAACACCGTACTGATGATGCACCAAACCCAGTGGCATGGCCGCAGGCAGGGCTCCAGAAGCAGCACTGCAGTGTCACTGCTGGGATGCTTCATTACTGCATAGAAAGAAAACAGTGTAAGGACATCAGGAGAATTTCGAAGGCTGACACCTCTTGCCCGATTACCGCAAATGATCTCAGCGGCACCTATTAAATCATTTCAGAAAACGCCTGGAAACATTAACCAACAACAAAAAAAAATTCCACCTCATGTTTCCATTGGCTCAGATATGTGCATTCAGCTTTATTTTAAGAAACAAAAAAAGCAAACAACAACGAGTTGAATTATCATTTGTACCTTTGCGGTCCCGGTAAAATTTCCCATCGCTTCTCCGGTTGCAAGTTCAGAGAGAATAGGTACATGGGGCAAAGCTGAATCAGGAAATAACCATATGGGTAGAGGGGAAATTCAACAAGCCCTGTGCGACGGCGGATCTGAGGCTGGGCTCTTGCCTTGGGCCTGATTCCCAGCACATCAGAGCAGTGTGACCTTCAACATAACCGCATGAGAGAGGGCTCTTTGGCGCTCTGAATCCTGAAATGACTGACTGCTTACTCAGGCAACATCCTCCTGGGCTAATTAGTCACTTGTTGTCACCGGTTCTTGTTTCTTTGCTCTCGTTTTGGCTCCGTGGCATGGCGTGGCTGTGTCTCCATCACCATCCAGGTGCTCTGCTCAGAGGGCACTTGCACTGCTTGGGCTCCGCAGGGCAGCTCTGTGCAGCTCAGGCTGTTTGCTCACATGGTTGCTCTTCTAAAGATGCTTAACTTTCCTGGCTGTCCTCTAAGGGCTGCAGAAAGGTTCAGATGCAGTTTTGAAGATGTAAGCAAAAAATTATTTACCTCTGGCTTCCCACTGCTGCCCAACAGCCACTTCTTCTGAGCGATGGCCTCAGGCTGTACCAGGGGAAGTTCATGCTGGATATTAGGAAAACTTCTACAGGTTGAGGAAAACTTGACAGGCTGAGGGAGTTGGGCTTGTTCAGCCTGGAGAAGAGAAGGCTGCGGGGCGACCTCATTGCAGCCTATCAATACCTGAAGGGAACCTACACCCAGGAGGGGAGTCAACTCTTCAAAAGGGCTGACAATAGCAGGACTAGGGGAAATGGATCCAAGTTGAAGGAGGGAAGATTTAGGTTGGATGTTAGGGGGAAGTTCTTTATGAGGAGAGTGGTTAGGCCCTGGAACGGGCTGCCCAGGGAGGTTGTGGATGCCCCGTTCTTGGACGTGTTCAAGGCCAGGTTGGACGGGGTCCTGGGCAACCTGATCTAAATGTGTATGTTTGGTGGCCCTGCTAGGCAGGGGGGTTGGAACTACATGATCCTTGAGGTCCCTTCCAACCCGGGTGATTCTGCGATTCTGTGATTCTGTGATTCTCCAAAAGATTGGTGATGAGTGGCACAGCTGCCCAGCGAGGTGGTGCAGTCAACCTTCCTTGAGGTGTTCCAGAACCGTGGCGATGTGGCACTGAGGACGTGGCCAGTGGGCAGCATTGGTGGTAGATGGATGGTGGGATTTGATGACCCTAGAGGTCCTTTCCAACCTTAAAGACTCTGTGATTCTTGGAACAATTATGTTCAGTCTCTTAATTAATTTATGCCATCCCTGAGCCAGCCCTGCAGCAGGAGTCCTGTAGCTCTCAATTTCTCTCCCACTCAATTTTTGTGCTCCAAATTGTCCAAATTCAGTGCTGAGCTCAGTAGGGACACCCTGCCTCATTCCTCCATGCTGGGGAGGAACTTGAGGCAGATTTATGTGTCCTAGCAGCTATTTCCAGTCCATCCCTTGTTCACCACGCTGGTATCTTGTGTTCTCTTCCCTCTTTTACAGTAATACCATTTTGCAAGCAGAAAGGGCTAGTCATGAGGATGTAGACAGCTTGCCTCATCAGCCACAAGATCTTCCTAATTTTGCTGAGATTAAAAACCACCCAACGTACTGTTTTGTTTGACTCTACATGCCAGCTCAGACACTCCATCAATCACATTAACACGAGCCAGAGGTGTCTGAATACCTCACAACTGGCACACAAATACTTGCTGAGCTCGGCTGCAAGATGCTAATCACACACTTGTGTGCTGTTACTGCACGGTGGCAACTGTTCCTCAGCTAATCAATTATGTTAATAGCCCTCATAAATAATTTTCCTCTTTGTTGTGGTTGGATAGGGGTGTGAATACAACTTGCCTCACATGCTGATGTGCAAGGCCATTCACCTGGCACAAACAGGGGCACGGCTCTTAAATCCGATTTATCTTGTGTAAACTGGGGATAATTCCATTGATGAAAATGGGAACGTTTTCATTCATTTATCACCCGTTGTAGTTTGTTTTTTAAGTTTTGTGGCTTTTCTTCCTCTTCTGCCTATTCGGGCCTTCTCCAAAACGCTGCCATGGCACGCAAGTCATGTGGGTGCTGAGCCAAGTGCCAAGTGTAGGAAGTCTGCTGCTCTGAAACACCACCCCTGGCTGCAGGCCAGAGCTGGATTCCTGCTTTCATCATTGATTTCCCCTGCAAGCATAAGGCAGTGACTCACTCTTCTCACACCTCGCTTTACACAGAGCAGCAGAGGGGTGATGATGACATCTTTGTCTCGCTTGGGTGATTCAAGTGTGATGCAACCTCTTGGGACAGGGAATCTCACACTGCTCCAGCCCAACCTGTGACCTGCATAGCTGTGGCTGGCAGTTTGGCCATTGCTCCCTCCTGGCTCCAGGAATGGACTTGTCTCTGCAGGGTTTTGCAGATGGGAAGGCAACCAGCCCAGTTCCTGGAAAGACCCCATTAATAGCACAGGTAAGGCTGATGTTTAACTGTAATCAAGATCTAAGCAGTTCTTGGAGCTGTGGTGCCTGCAGAGCAGCAGGATCAGGACCACAGCCATAGGCACGATTGGGCCCACAAGACCTGGAGATATGGCAGCATCTCGAGGCAGAAAACCATTCCCATCCCCTGGCCCTGTACCTAAACAGGCAGATGCAGTATGCACTGTTCCATGGGGATTTGGGGTGTTGAATGATCTGTTTGGGAGTGCTGGGCTCCTCGTGTCACATTGAGAAACAGCTGCCAGAAGCTTTAACATTCCCAGCTGATCCTCTGGGATGGCAGAAGGCTCTGTTCTTAGTGATAGCCTGTGCACCCAGATGTGAGCACATCAGCAGCACTCAGCACACTAACAGTAAACCTGACAAGAGATAGCTCATGAGCTCAGTGCACAGGGATGCATTCATCACCCCTTCCTACTGCCTCCCTCTGTGCCCCAGCACCTCATTGTGCCCAGTCCCTGTCCCTTGTTAACCTGGAGTTCCCACTAAAGCACAAAGGCTGTGTGCTTTTTTATTGTTTGCTTCTAAACTCCATAAACATGCCTCATATCCCAGATGGCTGTTTTGACTGGCCAAGTGTTGCTGCTATTTGGACAGCAGGGTGCTTCTTTGAAAACATGAAGTATTTGGATGAGGTATTCTGGAGTGGTGAGCTCAGATCTGATAGCCTGGGCCACTTTTAAATCCCGTTTGCCTGGGATTTTCACACTTATCCAAGAACTCGGTGCTGGATCTAGGACATAGCAGAAAGTGCATCCAGCAGCCTCCCAGTGAGACAGGCTGAGCTGCACCCAGATCTTCACACACAGCTCTGGCTGGGAGGAAGGACCTGAGCAGCATGGAAGGAAAGTAGATGAGAACAAGGGGTACGAAGGTACAGAATGGATGATGAACTTCGGATGCTAAACTTCATCAGTTTCCCAAAAGGCCCCAGCAAGTGGAACTGCTCGTAGCTGTTTCTCTTTTCCAGGCAGAGTAAATCAGGATGCTTCCAGATGGCAAAGGGGGAAAGGTCTCATGGGAAGACATCCATCCAGCCGCACACTCCAGAAAGCCACTGCTGTTGCACAGTACAGGAAACCAGCACAATGTGTTTGCTCCAGGCACATCTCACCAACAACATGTGCTTCTCCTGAGTTCCCATTCCTCCCCACAGAGCTTCAGTCAGCAGGTTTGTATCAATGTTTGGGTGCTCCTGGACCACGTCCTCCTGCTGCAGCAGGCTTTAGGGGTTGGGGGATTCTCTGCTCCCTGCACACAGCCTCCATTGCGGCTTTGGCTTTATTCCTTCTGCAGTAAGATTCTTGGCCCCATTCTCTCCCTGCTCATTCCCTGGACCAGCAACTCTTGGCCCAAGCAGGACTGGGAGAAGAACTGAAAAAAAGTAGGGTCACTGCTTTAGAGGGTTTGCAGGTGGGATAAGCAAAAGTAGGAGGGACTGCTTGCATGCATCCCAATTAGAACACAACGGGGAAGAAGAAACCACAGCAGCATTTGCAGAAACGTTTCATCCCTGTAATCAGCATGGGCAGAGAACAAGAAAATCAACTCTAAAGTGTCCTCCAGGAAACCAACATTGGCAAAATTCAGCAGAGCAGCACTTAATCTCGGCTGTACTGTGTCATTCTTGCATTCTATTTCACAGTCTTATTTTATTCTTGTTAAAAGAATAAGAATAATAATAGGATAAGGTAGGCATGGGAAAACATGAGCTAGCTGGGGGTTATTTCTGTGAACAGCTGTAGAAACAGGTTTTAACACACAGTGAAAGCAGATGAGATCATAACTTTTAATAGGAACATATTTAATAAACCAAAGGCGGAGAGGAGATGATCCATTGCCTTTACCGAGAATTATTCATTACGATTTATATCAAGTAGGAAACAGCACTTTCCTAGAATCAATGCATCTTTAACAGCAGGATAGAAAAAACACGGGAGTAATGATTTTCTGAGCGCTCTCCTTTGATAAAAGCCATGAAAGCCCAAGGAACATCAGCCATCCTGCTCCCACTGTGCTCCCAGCACAGCCCTGCCCTACCCTGGAGGAGCTGAGCACCAGGGCTCCTGCACCGACTTGTGCCAAGAGCAGCAACAGGACTGCAGCCCAGCCTGCTGGCACAGCTTCACCCCTGGAAAACACCAGGAGACGACGCTGATCTCTGCCAGGGGTGACTCCCGAAGCTCTTGAGGCCCTGAGCCTTTGCATTCCTATTCAGGGAAAGAGATTCTGCATGTGGGAATGAGGTAGCAGTGAGGAGAGGCTGCCTGAAAACCTTCAGGTGGGACAGCGAGGAGAACGGATGTGCAGGAAGTAAGAGGAATTACCCCAGTGATACAGTGCATTCCTGGGACAGCCGGTGCCAGCCAGCCCTGAGCAGTGCTGGTCTGTCTCAGCACAGATCTCAGTGCTTTGCCCAGCACTGTTACCTCTGGTGGTGAGAATTCTGCTGTTAGAGGCTGCTCACCGGGCAGGACCTACAGGGCCGGCATCTGCCACGCAGCATGAATGCCCCAGGTTCATTTTTGAAGCAGCCCAGAGCAATTTCTCCATAATGTTCCATTAATGTGACAGCTAAAGCCCTGGCCTGCTGTAAAAACATCACTCCCATTTACATTAATTGCGACCATTTTCATGCAATTTGCTTCCAAATGTGACCAACCGCAGCTTCAGTGGCTGTGAGCTGATGAAGTCCCATTGAAGTTCATCACATTTATCACCCTCTAGCCAGGGTACAGCTATTACAATTACAGCTATTACAAAGTAATTACAATTACTTAGCTATTACAATGGCTAAGGACGTGGCTCTGCACCATTCCCTTTCAAGGTACTGACCAACACCTGGACATTTTTGCTACAGTTATTTGGTATTTGTGGAATCATAGGATGGATTGGGTTGGAAGAGACCTTAAAGATGGTGTAGTTTCAAATCCCCTGCTGTGGGCAAGGACATATTTCACTGGTATTTATCATGCAAGCATCATCTCTTTAAACACAAATTGTTTCCATACTGGGGAAATCCTAAGAAAAAGGCGTTTTTCCATGTGCCTCATTCACAGCTCAGGGTCCCTGAGGGTCCCAATCATCCTGCTGCCACTGATGCAACTTTCTCCTTGTTTCAGCCTGAAAGAAATATCCTGCAGCCTGGCCATGTAACAGCACACGGTGTCATTGGGAGAGTACTTCCCTTTCCATGCAGCTGCTGTGGTCTCCCTTTCATTACTGGAAGCACTGCCGTGCCTTATGAGCCATCGTTCATCACTGGAAATGAATCTGGAGTTACAACAAAACCAAAAGTCGGAGTCATGAGTCAAATGTCCTCAGCTCATTGGCTGCCTGACGGCATTGCAGCGTGAGTTAACTACAGCTAGGATTCCTTCCTGATAAAGAGCTGCATCACATGAGGCTATTGCACACACATCAGTAGTAGCCAAGGATGTCGAATGAAAACTTTCAGCTCGCATATTTAAGGATCCAAATAGTACTTTTGGAATCAGGCAAAAAAAAAAAAAAAAGTATTTCCTCTCCTGAAGTTGGGATTTCTCACTCGTGGTGAGACGTGACACCAGATGCTGGTGGGAAGGAGTTTGTATCACATTCATTTCATGCTCCATGGGTGGGGACTCCACCTCTCACCCAGCTTGGCGCTGGTGCATACTGCTTGCTGCTGATGCCCACACTGGGGCAAAACACGACGACAGCTTGGACAGAAAATGCAGATTTGCATTTGCAAGTTGTTTCAGCAGCCAGTTTTAGTTTGCATCGTGAACTCGCTGGAAGTTGGACGGCATACAAGGAGACAGAGTGGGCAGCGGGTAGAAGGCAAAGAACTGCACAACACAAACCTCCTCCTGCAGGAAAACAGTGCTGTGAAAAAGAGGCACAGCTGCAAGAAAATTGGGCTGAGTAATGAGGGCTGGGAAAGGCACCAAACTGTGCTGGGGGGTTTGCCATGCAGTGTTGGTGATCACCTTCACCTCTGCATGACTTACAGATGCCAGGAACAGTTCTTCAGAAACCTGCTGTGTTTTTTGCAACTGCTGCATCCAGGCTGGTAAGAAAAGCCCTGTGCAGCTGGTGGCATCGGCCTGCCACCAAACAAGACCTGTACACTGGCAAAGAGGTCGTCAAGGTGCTACGTGCCAGTCCCACCTGAGGAATGTTCGATTCAGCAGGAATCCCCCACCGCTGATGCCAAGAATGAAGCACCTGGAAAAACACCGCGCCAACTTTGGCTCCAAAACGCCTTCTCCTGTCTGGTGATTGCATTCTCAGGCAGCCTCACCAGGCAGCCTCCAGCACACTGCCACCATCCCATTCCCTGCAGGCCGGGCATTGTGAGGACAGCTTTGTTTGGAGTAGCTGACATTTGCTGACGCTTCCATTTCTGGTGACGCCAATGCAGTTTTCCATCCCGGCCTGTTTGTGGCTGCTGTTCAGAGCTGAAGTAAACAGCAGCAGCCCCGTGTTTACAGCTGCACGCTGTGCCTTTCGCTGCTGCCACATCACAAGGCAGTGTGCTGGGGTCATGGGAAATGTCTGTAGCTTTGAGAGCTTTGAGGGGCATTAGGTTGTCTGGAGGATGCCCAGGGATTAATGTGAGGGCAATGTATCTTGGAGGTGCTGGCAGTTCTTGGAAAGGAAAGAAGAAAATGAGGAATCTGACCTTCTGAAAAGCTCAGGTTTCCCATCACCTCTGATCATCACCATGGTTTCCCCACAATACCGGAGTGCTGGGTGATGAACTTTACACTAATCATTGCATTTTATATCAGGATGCTCAAGGCAAAGTGCTGAGCTCTTATGAGCATAATTTACCACTTACAAAGGGGCTGAGCTGTTCTGAAAACCATATCCAGATTATGGATTTCAAATACTAGAGCTCTTAATCCAGTTTCTGGGCTCATCATGAATGGAAACGAGCCATTTTTGGAAGGGAAACTTGGCCAAAGCTTTCCTCCTCTGCTGTAGGAGTAGAAGCTGCACTCACTGCTGACACCAACAGACCTATACTGGAGATCAACAAAATCTGTTCCCAAAGCACCAAGTCATGCATCAATGGGACCAACGTGCACAAACGCCTTTGTCTCTGCAGAACAAGGAGCTCAGCTCTCCTCTCCCCACAGTGTTACATCATCACACTGCTCTTAGTGTCAGTTGGGATGCTCTTCCCCTATTTGCACTTTGCGAGAAGAAAAACAGATTTGAATCACAGGATCAAAAATAAGCCTTTTCTAACAATAGCTCTGTTTCAGTAGCATACTCACTGCCCATCCAAAACAAAATCTGTTTGCTGACTGGTAAGCTCTCTCCTGCACAGCTATCCCCCACTGCTCTTCTCCGGCAGCCTGGCTGTGAGCTCTTGAGGTGGCCTTCCTTTGGGAAAACAGGCATTTAGTCCATGCTGTAGTGGCCACATGGCTCCTTGTAACAGCTCTCATTACCTTCGCTCGAGGGATATCTTCAGGAGCCATAGGAGAGCACGAAAATGGATGCATGGGAACACACAGTGAGCAGAGTTGTTCTCCCATCCCAGACCTGGCGGTGCCCAACATGCAGAGGTGCACAGTGCAGGACAGCGCGCCAAGGCCACCCTTTTCTCTTTAGCTTAGCACCATCTAGAGGGATGTGCCTGCACAGCCGGGACAGCGGGACACACCAGTTCTACGGCACGCTTTGGGCAAAGGGCAACGCCTACCTGCATTAGTTTTGGAGTGGGGGAAACCAAAGGCTTGGTAAGCAAAGCTTTGGAAGAGAAGCTCAACCCTCCAGCTCTCCTTGCTAATACACAAAGCTGTGTTGCAGCCATTCGCTCCTGTCCTGACAAAGCCTCTGTGATGGGAAGATGTGTCCTCCAGAAGGGAGTGATGGCTGTGGGTTTGGGGCAGGACTTGGGGCAGCGGCAGGAGGATGTGGTTGGACATGGTTTAGTGGGAGCTATTGGTAATAGGTGAACGGTTGGACTGGATGATCTTTTAGGTCTTTTCCAACCTTGGTGATTCTATGATTCTATGATTCTATGATTCTATGATTCTGTGATTCTATGTGTAGGGTTTGGATTTTTTCCTTGACTTGAATTTTACCACACTTACAGATCTTGCATCACGCATTCCTGGAGGCTCCAGTGCTGTCTGGTGATGTGATGGGGAGTTATTATTAAGCATTAAGAGCAAAGATCGTGGCCCATGCTTTTAAGAGTTGGAACTTGATGATCCTTGGGGTCCCTTCCAACCCAAACCATTCTGTGATTCACGTTCATTCATGCCCTTGCTTTTCACTGGCACTGCACAAAAGCACAGCAGGGCTCCCGCTGATGTAAAGCTCTCTGTGCCAAATTACAGCTTTCAGCCCTGTGCATCAGAGCTTTCTCAAACCTCCCAACATGAAACGCCGGAACAAGACCACGTGATGTTATCTCCTTTCTATCTCACTCCATAAATCTTGCACTTTCTTCTGCAGCAGCCCAGGCCATGGGTTTGCAGTGCTGTGAGATGCAGTGCCTGCTTCCCATTAGCCCCGAGGCAAGGTCATTGAGGTAGGAGCTCAGCTGATTGAGGAGCAATTGGAGATAGGAAGCACATTGCTCCGGCCTAAGAAAACAGGATTCAGAATTCACCTGGCTCTTAGGTCTGCTCAGCTTCCAGCTCCCCATGCTTCAAACACACCATGGAGCCATATTCCATCCCCACAGGAGGAGGAGGAACCGGGCTGCAGGGATGCAAAAATGCAGAGGAGAGTGAGGCAGGCAGGCTGGGAAGGACAGCTTTGCTGAGCCCCAGAGAAAACGGTTTGAGTAATTATCAATGGTAAGGAAACCTCAAGAGAGCATAAGTGGGATTTCTGCATGGCAAATACGCTGCATATTTTATGGCCTCGGCTTGTCTGGGGAGAAAGTCTGATCATGGAGTGGCTTGAATCACAGCCAGGATACCGGCCCAAGCACCACTCCTTCAGCCCATTAGATGAACTCCATTTCTTCTGTTCCTTTTGGCTGCACCCTATCACAGACTCGGCATCTCCTGGCAGACCCTCCCAAGCAGGGCTCCCATCTCATGAGGGTGGGCTCTGGGCAGCATGGGGAGGGCCGTTGGTACAACCCCTGTGATGCACTGCTGCCATTCACCAACTGTTGTCCCCTTCCCCTCAGCCCAAAGCTACATGGCCCAGCAATTGGGAACTCTGTGCTGCCAGCAGCATCGAGTGCCACCGCTCAGCCCCATGGAGCAACCCACAGAGTGATTTATTCTGGGGCAAAAAGCAGGGCCACGCAGCCATACCCCACTGTGGCACTGATACCCCCCGAGCAACGTCTTTCTAGGAGGACCTTTGTGACTTCACATCACCTGGCACTCTGCTGGTAACAGAATGCACTGCCATGTACCAGGGAGCTGTGTGCCTGGGGGTCCTGTAAACTCTCCAGAATATCACACTTCCCGTAGAATAACAACTGCATCCTTGGGAGGGGGGAAGGGATGTCTCTCATCACTGATGTTTTAATTACGAGCACAGGAAGGAAAAGTGAGGCATTAACCATCTGCCTTGCAATAAGGCCAGAGCATGGTAGGTGCCGGGGTGCATTAGCAAGAGGAATCAAACTCCTCCTTTGATTAAAGCTAAGTTTTTCTCAATGCTTAACACCAGTTAATTGCTAGGTGCTTACTGCAACTAGGGAAGCTGTCTCAGCTACCAGTAATGAAGGGTCCATGGCAGCCCCCTGTCGCTGTGGATAAGAGAGGCTGCATCCATCCCTGCAGACACCACAGCCCTCCCTGGGGATGCCATGTCCCTCTCTGGGATGTGGGGGCAACGGTGGTGTCCAGAACACAGCATGGGAGCTGCTGAGCTTTGTCTCCTCCTCAGGCTCTGCTGGAGAGTCCTGTGCTCTAAGCTTGGCCTGATTCCCTCATGCTGACCCAGCAGGAGGTTTTCCAAGCAGCACTCCGTACCAAGAAGCACTTCACGTGGCTAATGCACAAGCCATTGCATCCCAGCAGTGAATCCAATTTGTATACTGTGAAAACAAACTGTGCTCACACTGACTTTGCATTCAGACTGCTTCCAAGAAGGTAAAATCAGCCAAAGCACAGAGTCTGAGAGCCTGGTTCGTACCACCCCTGTGCACAGCGAACCGGTGACACCCCGCTGCTATGGCTTGTGGGCTTACAGCACAGCAGTAACGAATGCATGGCAAGTTTGCGTGCTTTATTAGAGTCCTATTTCCACTCCTTCTTCCAGAGTCCGGGATGAGTGGTGACAGCCTTCTCTGCCTCTTCACACTGCTGTGCTTGCCCTTCAGTCCCCCGCAGCCCTCTGCCCGGCAGCCAGCAGCGCCCTGTGCTGAGCACAGAGGCTTGGATGAACTGGCATGGGCAGGGCACACTGCTGCCCTCCATGTGCCCAGAGAGCACAGGACGGGGCAGCCGGCCACTGACCAGCAGCCGCACGTAGCAGGCACTGAAGATCACCAGGAGCTGCTGGGCCATCACCTGGAATGAGCACGAGAGGGTCAGTGTCTGCCTCATTCAAACACTGCTCTTGTCCGACAGAATCAGGACAGAAGCCAAGGACGGATACATAACTGTTCCACATCCCCTTCTGCTCAGCGGCGCTGTCACACTGTCCCCAGGACAGTGACATGCCAGGCTGGGAGCAAGCAGCAAGGCCAGCCCAAGGCTGGGATGGGGTGGCTGGGAGCCAGGCTGCTCGGGGACCCTCCTGTTCTGCCATCACCTCCTCTTGGGTGTTGTTTTTTTTTGCCATCAGGTGGCTGGAGAGCTTCTACCAACAGGGATGTCACCTGCACTGAATTCATTTAGTAACAGCAAGCAGAAAACTGAGAAATAAATCAGAATAATCTCTTTTGAAGTTTCTTGCTGAGTGGAAATGAGGACGCATTTGTCACTCAGCATGGCACGAGTGTTTGAGGGCATGTTCCATGGAAGAGCTGAGGGCTCAGCATGGCCATACTCGGCCCAGACATGGGCACCAGGTCCTAGCAGACATCTACTTCCAAATAGGGACCAGAAGGAAACGTCTGGCCCGTAACAGACAGCATCAAGGCCATAAGCATGAACTGCTTAGTACTGTCAGGACTGGATAAGGCATGAGGGGACCTCTAGGTCTGCAACTGTTCTACCCCATAGGTGATGTCTACTGGGACGAGCTTTGGAGGCAACCTGCCCAGGAGGTGCTCTGCCCATAGGAGGGTATTTCTCATTACCTCTGGGGGGCCCTCAGGGATGAGGTGGAGCAGCTCATTGCACATCATGGACTCTTTCTTGAAGCTCTCCCCACCAGATAGGAGAGGTGATTCCTCGCACGAAGTGTCCTCTGCTGCAGGAACAGCCACCTCCATCACCACACAGAGCTGGTCCAGCCTGTGCCGCCAGCCCAGCTGCAGGAGAAGGACAGTTTGGGGGATGCAAGGAGACAAAGAACATGATTTCCTACCAAAACTATCCTCCCAGGAGTCAAGAAAAGTACAAGATGTGGGGGTTGTACCCCCTCACCTCCTGTCCTGCAGCCACAACTGGCCAGTAGAGTTTAGATATCTATGCACCCACAAAAAGGAAGAGACTTTCCGAAGGCCAAGAGGACGAAATTCCCATCCAGGTACCCAGTGCGGTGCTTATTTATTCCTCAGGCTATCTCATTATTTCAAGAGGACAGCTCAAGGTGTCAGCTATTTCAGACAGTAACACCTGCCTTCAGCATTTACCCTTGGCGACTTTGCTTTACCGAAAGTTGCGCAGTCGATCACCCAGCTATGCTCACACCACAGGTCCTAAATAAATTCCTGCCACACTGGGCACCAGTTGATGCAGCTTGTCCACCTCCCAGTTTGCCCAGCTCCCAGTTTCCAGCAGAGACAGGCCACAGGGTGGCTGTGCCACCACAGGCTGTGCCTGCTGTCATTTACCTCTTGTGCCTGCCGCAGCTCTGTGATGTGGGCTGACAGGGACTGAAGGCAGCGCTCGGGGCTGAAGTGCACAAACCACAGCTGGGACGAGCAGGTTAAGAATCATAGAATGGTTTGAGTTGGAAGGGATCTTAAAAGCCATCAGGTCCCACTCCCTGCATTGCACAGGGACACCCACAGCTCCAGCAGTGCTCAGAGCCCCAACAGCCTGACCTTGGCTGTCTGCAGGGATGGAGCATCACCAGCCCTCTGAGCAACCTGTGCAGTGCCTCGCTGCCCTTACTGTAAAAAACTTCCTTATATCCAATCTAAATCTCCCCTCCTTTAGTTGGAAACCATTTCCCCTTGTGTCACAACAGACCCTGCTGCTTCCTGAGAGCAGAGACACTCAGATGCTGCTGGCTTAGCTCCTCTCTGCAAGGAACAACACAACTGGGACTCCACTTTTCTGTGGTTTGTTTGTTTGTTTTTGCCATAGGCACACTGCTGTGATTCTCATAATAAGACTCATCATTGCCATGTAAACGTAATACAATTTCAGGAATAATTGTCTGCCCCAAGGACTAATTTCACTTCAGTCATTTAGACTCTTCCCAGTGGCCTTTGGGTATATCTCAATGCCTATGGATGGGAGAAGAAAAATACCCACTTCTCCACGCCATCCAATAGGAAGAAAACAACCTTAGAAATCCCACCCTGTGTAAAGCCTTATGGATCACTACATCAGTAAACATTCTCCCCATCACAGTGTGGTTGGATTGGACCTTAAAGATCATCAAGTTCCAACCCCACTGCTATGGACTGTTTGCCCCTCACCAGATCAGGCTGCTCAGGGGCTAGGAAAAATTCTGCACAGAAAGGATACTTGTAGGATGCTGTGTGGCCCATCCAGGACATCAGTAATCCCCAGAATTAAGCTGTGTTTGATAAAGAATTCATTGACAGCTGCCAGCCGTACATCTGTATTCATATTTATCTAGGAAAGAATGCAGGAAAAAATAACTTGCTCTGTGGCAAAACTTGGCCCAGCTCAAGGCTGCTCACCACCGTGGGAGTGGGAGCTGTGCAATGGTTGCTTTTTCCCAGCAACAGCAGGTGCTTTGAGCATCCCTTTCTTACTTTCACACATACTTTCTAGGCATTATGACACCCAGCTACAACATCCCTTGCCTGAACCAGATCTCTGAGCCAGCTCTAAAAATACTCAGTCCTCCCCCTGCTAACCATGATCCCCCATATGCATCTAGGAGATAGAATCATAGCATCGTAGCATGGCTTGGATTGCAAGGGACCTCAAGGTCATCAAGTTCCAATCCCCTGCCACAGGCAGGGCCACCAACCTCCAGATCTGGTAGTAGAGCAGGCTGCCAAGGGCTCCATCCAACCTGGTCTTGAACACCTCCCAGGGATGGAGCATCCACACAGAATCATTAAGATTGGAAAAGATTCCTAAGGGCACCAAACGCAATCCCAACCCATCCCCACTAACCGTGTCCCTCACTGCCACATCCCCACGGTTCCTCAGTGCAACACCTCTAGGCATGGTGACTCCACCACTCCCCGGGCAGCCTGTGCCAATGCACCACTGCTCTCCTGGAGAAGAAAAGATTCCTAACATCCAACCTGAACCTCTCCTGGCACAACTGAAGGCCATCACCTCTCATCCTATCACTGCTACATGCGAGAAGAGGCCAATCCCCACCTCACCACAACCTCTTTTCAGGGAGTTGTACAGGGCAGTAAGGTCTCCCCTGAGCCTCCTCTCCTGCAGAACTGAAAATTCTCAGACATTCCTCATCAGATTTGTGCTCCAGATCCTTCCCCAGCATTGCTGCCCTCCTTTGGACGTGTACCAAAGCTGCAGATCCCAGCACTTCAGTGGGAGGGAACTCACTCCCCACGCTCCTGGGTCAGCTCACCTTTCTCTGGCGGTGGTCGATGACCAGGATCACAGCCACAGTGACAGCCACAGCAGCCAGAGTCACCAGCACGCTGGCCTCCCAGTAGTGCCCAAAGGAGCAGAGCTGGACCGTGGTGTAAATGTTTATCCAGAGAGACATGTAGAAAATCTGTGAGAACCCGGAGAGATGGATGGCTCTTGTAAAACTTCAGAAGTGAGAGAAGTCAAGGGAAGAAGAGACCTTGCCATAAATTAATTAAGTCGTCTGGGATATTCGGGGAGTGAAGGAGGGCATGAGCTCTTTGCAATAATAAATCAAGGAGAGAGGGGTCTAGAAGGACTGAGAACTAGTTTATCATCAAAAGTTACCAATCATCAAAGACAAACTGAATTATTAATGATGATTCATATCTAGGAACGTTTTCAGTTGAGTTCTTCCATTTAGATAAGCTACGCACTCACTGAGGAATATTGATAACACTTGTGATAATCCCTCTCTTTTGGAAGCTCCTGTGTCAGAGCACTCAGGGTGGTGAAGGGAGATGGACACTGGGCTCAAGGAGGATGCTAAGGACTATCAAACTCAGCCTTTCCATTAAAAACAAAGCAAAAGACAGGAAAACGGAGGGAGCGCCCAGCATCCTTACCACAGCAATGGCTATCTGGAATGCCCTGGAGTTGTAGAAGAGGTATCGCCTCACTTCGGGCTTCAGGACTGCCTCCTCGATCAGCCTCCTCCACTCACCCGCTGCCGCCTGCTCAGGGAACCAGGAGCAAGAATCATGGATTGCCTTGAGAGGGAAAGGACCCAAAGGATCACAGTGTCCAACTCCCAGCTCCACGCAGCACTACACAACCCTACGGCCTCCCTGAACTCCAGAGCCGTGCCCACTGCCCTGGGAGCTGTGCAGCCCCCACTGCCCTTTGGGGCACAGCCATTCCCCAACCCCACCAGGCCCTCAGCTCCATCAGAACAGCTCAATCAGGTCTGGTGGGGCCCAGCCTGCCTTGCAGACCCAGTGTGTGCAGAGGGCACAGTCTCAGACTCCAGCCTCCTCCCTACGGCTGTCATTGACCAGAATGCTGCATGCTTCGTTTGCAGTGAGCGATGTCTCCCTGCAAAGGGCAGGGAAAGTCATAAGAGAAAAAGCTTGTTTTTATGGCAAAGGACGAGACAGATTGTCCCAGGGATGTTCTAGCACATTGGAGTGCTTTCATGCTCTTCAGCTGTACCTGCGCTAAATGGGTTTCTTCACGGAGCTTTAAGCCAAGGTGATTATAGTTGTCTTGAAGTCAATGAGGAATAGACTGAAGTTAAACTGAAACAAACCAACTTCACACCCCACAAAAAAACCAAAAATCTTAAAAAAGCTCTCCATGATCTGGGTGCAAACAGTGTCAACCCAGCCAGCATTCACTCCAATGGGCCGCCAGGGGGGATGACAGGTGAGCAGCTTACCTGAACCCCCAGGGACTGGAGTTTCTCTGCACAAAGCTCCATGTCGAAGGAGGCAGATGAGCAGGTGTTGTCCATGCTGAGAACCATGAGCACCTGGCCATTGCAGGGTTCTGCAAAAACCCAGAGAGGTCAGCAGCATGGCTTTGGCATGGGTTTAATGCCAGCAGCTCAGAAGCCTGTGGTGAAGGGAAGGCTGACAACACAGACTGCCACGGCGTACTTCGAATGGATGGCATTCCCCTAGAGCTTATACAAGCTGAGCTATGCCAACAGGAAGAAATGAGGGCCAAGAAAGTGGTGTTTTCACATGAGCTCCTATTTCACTGACACGTTTCATCCAGCTTTCCTTCCTCTCTGCAGCTCTGGGGATAGCCCATGCCTTGGGGCTGCTTGTATGGCACAGCACAGTGCTCCCCCAGGCTGCTGTGCTGGCCCAAGGGCAGCGTGCACTCCCCTTTCCCTTCTGCCCTGCTTTCATCCTCTATCCTCATCATCTCTTCACTGCTCAGGTACAGAAGGTGCCAAGTTAACTGAGGCAATTGCATTACAGTAGGGTGTGACTGCCTCAAGTCAAGAAGGGAAGATGCATCCAGAATCTCCAGGATAATAATGTCCTACTTTTTTTGCTGAAGTTAATCCCCAGATTTAGCAGTGGAGGTAATGAGTATGAAGAAAGAATGAAAGCAAATGGCCTTAGCCCTTGGGATGGGCTCTCCTGTTCTCCATGGCTTTGGTTGAGGTGCTTGGCATAAGACTATGCCAGGGTACCGAGTTCAGATACCCAAAATATGCAGAGGAGCTCAGGTTGTGACCTCTGCTGGAGCAACAAGAGCTGCTTCAGTGCTGTGAAAGCAGAGCACAGGAGGTGCCACGAACAGAACTGCTGAATACAGTGCAAACAAGGCCATCCATGGCACTGCGTTCAGCCCCTGCTTCAGAAGCACTGCTGCAGAGGCAGCACTCAGTTAATGGGGAGGAGAGGCACTCAGAAAGCACAGGTCAAGCTTCCCAAAGATTTCTTCACTTGCAAAGAACAATTTAAGGTTTTGCTTGGCGCTCTGCTCAGCACTGCATTCCTCAGTCACCAGCAAGCTCACAGACCCGCAGAACAGCTGAAGTTGGAAGAGAATCTTGAAGGACTTTCCGGTCCAACCCTGCTCACTTACCTTTCACCCACTGCGGGGATCCTTCCTTCGAATCACTCTTACAATACAGGACGGAGGAAAGCGAGCTGTTTTTCTCAATCCCACCATCCTGGCTTTTATAGGCCATGCTGAAGGCACCGCTCCTTAAGAACTTTGTGCCGTAGCGCCAGCAATTCAGCGTTTCTCGGATCTCCCTTATCTCACAGCACCAGGCAGCAGGCAGCTCGCTCTCCTCACCGGGGACCAGGCTGTGAAATCCTCACTCAGACTCCCACTGGTGACTTCCTGGAGATTCTGCTTCCCATGAGCATGGCAGCATTTTCTAGCCCCGAAAAGAGGAAGGAGAAGAATTCAAAAATCTTGCAGAGGCAGCAAATAAAGGGTGAGAATGCTGAGCTCTCTGATATTACCACCATGCAGGTGCTAACAGTGCAATACGCACAGGCTTTCCTCTTGCTTATTTGGATTACAGGAATACCCTATCACAGGAAGGAAATGGTGCAGATAAGGAAGAACTGTGCACCCGCTCAAGCAGAGGAGAGCAGCAGCAGAGCAGGAAGCAACGTGGGGAGCTCTGCTCATCTTCACCCCCACAGCAGCTGCCGTTCCCATGGGTTTTCCAGGGAATGCTGCAAGGATCTGCGGGTGGTTATGCAAACCAAGTGCATGGAAGGCTTTGAAGTTTACTTATCTTCCATTCTTGCAACTCTGCTGACAAAGCTATCGTTTAATTTTAAGCTTAACTCCACCTTTTTGCATCAGGAGGTTGGTTTGGGGATCCCTCATCACAGAACAGTTGAGGTTGGAAGGGACCCCTTGAGATCACCCAGTCCAAACCTCCTGCTTCAAGCAGTCAAATAGAGCACACTGCCCAGGATCACATTTCAGCAGCTCTCCTTCCAAAAGGACTGCTGCTTTTTTTTGTTATTCATGGCTGTTGCTGCAATCACCCCTTTGCACAAAGCCAGGATAGCCTGGACTGTCAGACAGGAAATTGAGGCAAGGGAAGCAAAACAAAAGGTTTGTATGGTTGCAAAGAAGGAACAAAATAACTGCAAAGGCTGGAAACTCAACACTTGAAGAAGCCAAACATGGTGCACTTTGCATAAGAGATGTGTGTTGTGCACAGGGATGGCCTCAGCGCCCACTCAGTGCTGGAGACAGAAGGGAAGCCTAATTACAAGCTATCACATTAAGTTAGAGCTGAAGCAGTGCTCCCTGTCCCAGGCACCCATGCTGAGTTCTGTGGGAGCATCCAGGGCAGCTCTACAGCTACAGCCTTCCCCATCACAGCCGAGCCCAGAGACAACAGCAGCATTGCTTTAAGCCATTTGTGCAGCACAGACCTCACTTGGCTCCATTGCCTCTTATTGTTCCCGTGCATGGAGCTTGGCCCCTCAAAGCCTTCCCCACCTGCGCTCCCCAGGGCTCTGCATCTTTGTGCACCTCTTATTTTAACACAAAGCCGTTCCCTTTGCCCCCTTGCCCCTACGGACCTCTCCAAGCCCCAGCCAACCTAGCCCCATTGCTGCGTCCTCACTACGGAGAGCCCACCGGAGCCATACCTCATCCAGCCGTGCTCCTGGGGTGCAGACTCTGCTCCCTCCTCCTCCTCACTGCCCTGCACCGCCCATCACTGTGCCCTGCAGGTTGGGGAGGTCCCACTGCTGGGATGCACAGCGCAGGCGAGCGCCCGCAGCTCTGCGCTCCCATCACCCCGCGCCACAAGCACTGACTTGCAAAACCTCCCCTGTGCATGTGACTTTTCCCCCGGGCTCGTTTCAGAGCTGTGGTTTTTTTTAACCCTCTAGAGTTTCTCTAAGCTGTTTCCCCATCGGGGACAGACTCCGCTGCAGGAGCTCAGGTTGCTTTTTGGAGGGTAAGGGTTCACAGCTGGACTCAAGGAGGGCTTCGGATGGAGCAGTTGGCACAGTTGAAGGCTCTGCTCTTCCTTCTCCATCAGCCAGGGTTCAGTGAGTACACATCCTGAAGCTGCATCAAACGAGCCGTGGTGAATACTTGAGTCAGTGCCGTGCATCAGCAGTGGGGCTGGAGGAATCCAAAGGGGTGAGCAAAGATCTCCAGGATGATGTTGAGCAAAGCACAAGATGTCACAGCAAGGCACAGAGACGGAGATAACGGGGTGGGAACTTCAGCCCAGCTCTCAACAGGAGGCTGCTCTTATACTGAGGGAAGAGAAGGTTTCCTGCTGGCTACTGTGCTCCAGAGAATGGAAGCAGGATGGGATTCACAGCCAGATGGACCTTCCCAAAGCACTGTGGTTTCTAGGCCAAAAGAGACAGGTTTGGGAGACAGCATAAGAGAGAAGGCTGGGGTGCACCTTCCTGGGGCTCACAGAAAAGCTGGAGGGAACCCAAAAGCTGGGAATTCAGTCAGTCAAATATCAGAGCAACTGCTAGTGAACAGTTAAAAAAGAGTAACAAATCCTGCCATGCTTCACTGCGCCATGTGTGCACACTTCCTGGAGAAAAGCCCGCTCCACTTCGGGAGGGCTGAACTTCTGCAATCCTCCTGGCTCCAGACACTGCTGAGCAAAGTGTTCATTAAATCATGTGGCTGCACGGCGAGCAGCACTGCCTTCAAACCGCTGATCCACACGAGATATCATTTCCCTGGGAGCTGGTGGCTCACACATAGCATCACCCAGGTGGTGAAAATATCAGACCCATCTTCTCACCGACGTTGGTAGCTCGAGGCTCAGCTCCCATCCCCACCCATACCAAGGCTGCATTCTTCTCAAGCACTCCTCACCAGATCTGGCTTTGCTTTCTCCTTCTTGCCCACGCACGGTAGAATTGGGTGATCCAAGTGCTGGGAAAGAGCACCATCATCTCCCTGCAAAGCGCCCGAGGCACAGCTCAGTGAGGGCAACAGGCTTGGGAGCAGCTGCCCTCATTACCTGCTCACACGCACCCCTGGCTGAGCAAGGAGTGCCTCTATGTGTGCACTGAGCTTGGCTTCGCCCTGTTGTACCAACACAGCCAACCCTGCCAAGGTGGGAGGGGGCAAAAAACAACCCAAGTGCAGCTGTTCTGCTGAGCTCTGCAGCCATCCAGCTCCCTGAATGCGCTCATCTCATTGAACAGCCAATAAAGCATTCAGTGAGTAATCTATTTCAATCAACAGCATGTATATTTCATACTCGGCCTTGACAACAATCCAGGCATTGCACAGATGTCCCGTAACATTCCTGTTCCTCCTATTAATGGTCCCACCAAAAGTTTAGCGCTAAGCAGCCAGGAGATAGAAATTCAGCCCTCTGAATTATGAGGAAAGGTTGAGGCTTGTTTAGTTTGGAGAAGAGGAGGCAGCAGGGAGACCTCATTGTGGCCTTCCAATATTTGAAAGGAGCATATAAACAGGATGGGCTACAACTGCTTCTAAGGGTGGATGGTGATAGGAAAAGGGGAATGGTTTTAAACTGAGACAGGGGAGGTTTAGGTTGGATATTAGGAGGAAGTTTTTCCCCCAGAGGGTGGTGAGGCACTGGCACAGGTTGCCCAAGGAGGCTGTGGATGCCCCATCCCTGCAGGCATCCAAGGCCAGGCTGGATGTGGCTCTGGGCAGCCTGGGCTGCTGGTTGGTGACCTGCACACAGCAGGGGGTTGGAACTGGATGAGCACTGTGCTCCTTTGCAACCCAGGCCATGCTATGATTCTATGAGAGCAGCACCAATTACTGCAGTTACAAAGCAAACACAAAGTCAATCAGTAAACTGAGAAGGCGTTTGGAAAGCTAGGAAAAGGAAGAAGAAATCAGGAACTCTGCCTGCAAAGCAGACGGGGGGCGCTGGCAGCATCCCAGCAGTGCTGCTGCTGCACGGAGCACAGCTGACAGCCTGTGGAGCTGCCCCACCTGCAAAGCAAGGAGCAAAGCCCTGCAAGTGGAGATCTGCCAAAGAAGACCACAACGAATCTCTTCCTCACCTCCATCTGCCACAAGACATTTGCATTGCTGTGCTGTGACAACTCCGTTTCAAAAATAAAGCGTTGGCCAGTTCTGTGTCTGGGGGGGGGGGTTTACCCAAATTTTCACAACCTGTACAGAGGTTATCAGCTGTTCCGTGCGCTTCGTTTCACTTTTAGTTCAGTTTTGCACTTCTCTATTTCTGGGAGTTCCATGCTGTCCGTTTTAGATCATTTAGCCCATTTCTCAAGATCATTTTAAATTGTAATTCAACCCTTTGTGCTGCTTATTTCTCTTCCCAGCTTGGTGTCCTGGAAATATAACTGTACTCCTTATTCCATCGCGCTGCATTAATGAACACATTACAGAGAACCCGATTCCAGGAGTGCTCTGCTTGCAAACAGCAGCTGCAGTCCCTGCCATGCAAGTTGCAGCCGTGAGCAGCAGCCAACACAGCAGATCTCCTTCTATTCAATGAAACTGCATTTTCAGCAGGTAACTGCTCCTCAGTTTGTTGCTGTTTGGTTTGTTTCCCCCAATGAGCCTTAATTAGGTGAATAGAATTGCTGAGAGCCTCATCTTGCCTTTCCCCTCTCCCTGCTCACAGCCTTCTTCCGCAGGCTGCGTTTTGTCAGGCAGCTCAGCAAAGCTGACAGATCTGACAGTCATTAAATGCAAAATCTCCATTTCACAATATTCCTAAAATACATGTTTCAAATGAAGAAAATGACACTTGCATAAAGTGTGGCTCTTTTCTTTCTGCCTTATTCCTGTGGAGACTTCAAGCACTCTGCTTCTTTTTATTATGGTAATGCAAAATCCTTTTTCTTATGCTTCGAATTTAAGGAAAAAAAAAAAAAACAATAAAAAGAATGCTTGCTGTGTGCCTTGGATAATGATTTGGCTATTGATTCAGCAGATGCTTTATTAGATTACTTTGCAACAGCCAAATGTAATTTAATACCTATTTATTTTCTATTCCTATGCCGGTCTGAGATACAATCTTTTCTGCATGAAATTAGTGTTGTCTCCTTTCAGCCTCAAAGAAAGATGAGACTCACCTTTTTTTCTTGGAATATTTTGAACTGCTTTTTTACAGTAAGATGTTGATCTTGAGGGTTCTCAATAGACTTCTCTATTGAGACCTGCAAGCCAAAACCTCAGCTGGAATCAGATGATTCAGGTTTTTCCATCTTAATCTGCACCAGTGCGAGAACCCCTGGTGTTGGGCAACAACTGAAGACCACAGTCCACCTGCCCACAGTTGCCACTGCCCAATTCCTCCCAGTTTGCCTGTCCCACACAGGAGGTTCTCTATCTGGAGTACCATAGAATGCCCTGGCTTGAAGAGGATCATCCGGTTCCAACCCCCTGCTGTGTGCAGGTCACCAACCAGCAGCCCAGGCTGCCCAGAGCCACATCCAGCCTGGCCTTGAATGCCTGCAGGGATGGGGCATCCACAGCCTCCTTGGGCAACCTGTGCCAGAACTCCTGCAACAGGCAGCAGAGAGAAGGAGATGCTGACCTTCAGGCTGAGCACCGCAAGCTGAGCAGGGAGCAAGCTCCATCAGCACGAGCAAGCCTTGAAAATTGAACTCAGGCTTCAAGCAGCACAAATGTGTGTCCTAATTGCACCTCGTACTGCAATGTTAAGCTGTCCAGATGACGCTGGTATTTCAGTGTTAATAAACCATTTGTCCATCTGGTGCTTTCCCCATAGTACAGATGACAGATCTTCTCAGCGATGTTTTAGAAATGAAAAACATCAACTATTAATGTAGGCCTGCATGATGTCTGTATGGGAACTGCTGAATCACAGCCTGAGCCTCTGATTGATCACCTGAGGCAAGCACCGAGTCAGCCCTGGGAGAGCAGGTGAAGGCAACTCACCTGTGCTGCTGGAAGGGGTGGAGCCTGGCTGCACCTCTCCTGGACCCATTTAAGAGCTGACTGCCAGTGGGGAAGGATCTCTGCTGGAGATCCCTCCTTTGGAGTTTTACAGCGAGCCCAGGACATGGGTAAGCACTCTGTCTGTTCTTTTTTGGTATAATAACTGCTTAGCCAAGCTCTCTGGTATGTTTCATAATTGTAACATCTGTACATTCGTTGATTATACAATGTCTGAAAAGGAATCCTACAAAAAAATCCAAGTTCCGACCGTTGCTTATGAACCCGAATGCGACCATTAGCAAATCGTGCTGTGTTGATCTCCTGATTGTGCCCATTTCATCCAAGGAAAATGCTCATTTGAACCATGAGAAAACAGCCAGTCGCCCACTTGATCCTGCATGACCAGAACAGCACATGCACTGAATGCTCTTTACCTCCATACAGCACCAGGACTGAGCAGGCAATTCGTCCATATTTCCAGGGATGAGAACTCAAAGTAAAAGAATCAGACAGTTTTATATATGCTTAAAGCAGCTTCTGGGCCCTTTTTGAGGTACAAAGGCAAGCTCCAACTTCTTACACATAGGGTTATTGCATTTAGGGTCACATTTGCCAGGGACAACGCAGACAGAGCAGCAGTGGGACTCTGGAGGCAGATCTGCACTAGCAGCTAGGATAGGCCTCGCTCTTCTTAACCAAATTTGTTGCAGAACAGGAGGAAGCTGGAAAAATCAGACCATAGAGGTAAGAAACCGAGCAACTCCAGACCTCTGCCAGTATGAAATTGTTCCCCACAGAGCATTCTCAGCACAGTCTGGCTTGGGCACATAAGGTCTCCTTTCCCACTACACCTCACTGTAAGATTAAAGAACTTCTAACTAAGAACTAAAGCAACTTATCTAGATCACAAACAAAGCCAGATTTCCCAGTGAGAAGCACATGGAAATGCTTTTGTGTGAATTTACACAGCCAGGTGATTCTCAACGGGTAAATTTCAGGGAAGCATTACAGAAAATTGATGTTCTTGCAAGCATTGAAACTTCTGCATGTTTTAAAGGCAAGGTCTTCATGTGCTGTTTTGCCAGGGAGGGAATAATCTGGGGAGAATTTTACACATCCTTTCCTTCTGGATCTTCCTCACTGCGGAGGGTAAGAACAGAAAGTGCTCATTTAACAGAGGGAAACTTAGGAACTGTGAGGAAGCGGAGGCAGCGCTGTGCTTGTTGCAGACAAAGTCTCCTTTTACTGATAAACAGGATGAAATTGCTAATTACAGCCTGGAGCTACCAGGACTTTCACAAGCACCAATGTGCTGCAGCCTGACCACCTGTTCTCAACAGGAGGAACTGCTTCAATTCCAAAGGACAGACTAGAATTAGCATGGCTGCAACCTTTTATGAGGCCACAGCCCTTCTCTGGCCATCAGATGAGTCTGATTAAAAGTGCTTTGATTCTGTTCTCCTTGCACAGACCTGGCGCGTTCCCAGCCTGACAGATTCTACTTCACAGGAGCTTTTGATTCACTTTTACAACCCATTTAATAGCCTCAATTCCTAAAGAGATCCTTTAAGAATTGGAGTATGCTAACATAAAATATGCTAACATAAAAAACCAACAGGAGACAACACAGCGTTCTCTTTTGTAGCACAGCACGACTGCAGGCAGATACTTGTTCCTCTGTTAAGACTTCCATCCATCCTGCTTTCCTCCCTCCCAACTGCAATCTTACCCTGCGGGTCTGAGAGGCTTTTCAGTGCTGCACTGAAGGTCTGCAAAAATCCAGGATGTTTTGACTGAGAAACAGCAGCAAGGCTTCCTCCTCAGACTGGCAACTGCATTAATTGCAGCTCTGATCCACTTCGTGCTGACTGAGGTCTCTTCTGTGCAAAAAGTATTAAATTGAACTCAAAAATAAGAAAGCAAAGCTATATTTTAATATTCTGCTGGGACAGAATAAACTGCTGAAACAAAAGCTCATGATGTATTTGTGTGTATTCTTGATTAAAGAGCTAGGAAGTGAGGCATGGACAGCCCTAACACTTATTTCACACTGTTCTGGGAATAGCAGGATGCTACATGACCTTGGTATAAACAAGCAGCCACCAGGGAAGGATAATTACTGCACAGTGCCTGGCTATCAAACTATACTGTTGAACTGGCAACGTTTTATTTCTCCTAATAGTTCAAAGAACATTTGTTCCTGAAGGCTTTTGGAACAACCTGGCAGGTAAAGCATCAGACTGGAGCCAAGAGGAGGAGATCTGTAATGGATTTTAAACTTACCTGCTGTGACCTTCAGACATTTGTTTTATTTCTTGCTCTCTTATTAATACTTGATATTCATTCTCCAGAGCCCAGACTCTTCATGCAACAGTGAGTCCTGCTGGTACTCTCAGAACAATTTTGTTGTTACAAGAAGACTGATTAGAGACTTTTGAGTTAAGTAGAGGTTTTTACTTTCAAGTGTCATAGAGCCAGACCTGTAACTCAAGCTAACAGCAGAATATACAGAGGATATTCAAGACAGAGAAACTCAAGCACCTGAACATCATCAGCCAGCACTGTACAGCCAGAGAATTCTTATGAAGTTTAACCTTGCACAAATGCTAACAACACACTGAAAAAATGCATTTTAGTGAACAAGAATACATAGGTCCAGATTAGAGACTCAGGTCTGCTTTCTGCTTCTCAGAGGACAGCCTTTCTTTGAATACTAACCAGAAAACAGGGAGCATTAATCCGTCAACTTGAATATATACTTAGCACAGATTTGAGACGTGTCCATTTAATGTCTGGATAAGCTCTCGATCTAGAAAGAAACTAACAGAAACCAATGAAACACTGATGACCTACAACTCACTGAAATAATTTAACACCTTTACAAGAAGAACAGTTACAGGATGGCTGTGAGCTGCACGTTCCACCTGAAGCTCAAATGTTGCTGCCAGCGCTCCTGGTACCCTCATCCCTCCTTCCTGCACTACCCGTTGATGCGGTAATTCACGTGGATTTCAGGTTTGATGTCACACACCAGAGACAACAGCTGGGAGAGGACCAGCTCACGGTTCTTCTGGAAGTTCTGCTGGATTACACTCATCTTTTCCTGGGTCTCCTTCTCGACTTCGGTAGTACAGCTGCCATGAGATCCAAGTGCCTACAAACAGCAAAGGGAAGAGAAAGCTTACGTGCAAAGAAAACACTGGTTCAATATTTTGGTGCTCTGGACTGCCTTGTTGCATCTCAGCTATGTCTGCTGAGGAAATAACTGTGCTGGAAGAAGTAGGAGCATGCCTGGATTGTCCTCTCAGATTTCCCACAAAACATGTCCTAGTTTATCATAACAGCCTACATCTTTTATCTTCTCTTACTCAGTAATTATCATGTTTGGAACACGAGCTTCTGAGGAATGCCTGAAGTTTTAGGAGGAAGTTTTTCCCCCAGAGGGTGGTGAGGCACTGGAACAGGTTGCCTGTGGATGCCCCACCCCTGCAGGCATTCAAGGCCAGGCTGGATGTGGCTCTGGGCAGCCTGGGCTGCTGGTTGGTGACCTGCACACAGCAGGGGTTGGAACTGGATGAGCGTTGTGCTCCTTTGCAACCCAGGCTGTTCTACTACTCTAAGTCAATGTCATGCTGTACTGGTGATTGAAACTGGGAAGCCCTGTGCACTACTATCATAGATAGCACAAATAAAGTAACACTTGTGATTTAGTTTAAGCTCAGACTTCAGATCACCCTGGTTGCTTCCGTATTTTGAGAATCTTTCAAGAAACCTGGCTCCTAAATACAATTGTGGTCCAGGTCATGTGCATCCCAAGGAGTCTCTTGTAGCTTACAGTGTCTCCCTTGACCAGTAAGCAAGGGCAAGAGAAGTCCTGTTATAAGTGGGTGTATGGGAACTGCTGAATCACAGCCTGAGCCTCTGATTGATCACCTGAGGCGAGCACCGAGTCAGCCCTGGGAGAGCAGGTGAAGGCAACTCACCTGTGCTGCTGGAAGGGGTGGAGCCTGGCTGCACCTCTCCTGGACCCATTTAAGAGCTGACTGCCAGTGGGGAAGGATCTCTGCTGGAGATCCCTCCTTTGGAGTTTTACAGCGAGCCCAGGACATGGGTAAGCACTCTGTCTGTTCTTTTTTGGTATAATAACTGCTTAGCCAAGCTCTCTGGTATGTTTCATAATTGTAACATCTGTACATTCATTGATTATACAGTGGGGAAAACATGGGCACAGAAAAGCTGAGCCAAGTAATACCCTGCGACTGAATTCAAAAACTTCTCTGGAGAAGAACAAGTAAAACAGAACCAGCTGTCAAGCAGCAAATTCCACTTTTTAGTTTGGAATTGCTCACTATCACACACACAGTGAAGCAAGCTAACAAATGACTTTAAAAATACTAATCTACACTGATTGGCAGGAGAAGTAATTACACAGGAGAACAGAGGATGTGGTGTGCTAACTAGAAGAAAGACAGAGGGCAGAGTTGCTAGATCAATTTCTGAAGATTTCAGAAGAAATGGCAGCAAGTGTACACAGCAAATGGAAACATTCTACCTGCACTACAGCCCTCATCACGAAAAAGGCCCTTGGTTCTGCACCTCTGAGGGCTCTTCTTACTCAGAATGAAAGGAGAATGGGAAACAGTAAGCAAAACTGCTGAGCGGAGCACAAGCCTTACAACTTCGGAAAGAGCTGTGTCTCCAAAGTAAGTTCCTACCAAGTTAGCATGATGGGAATCTGCTTGTCAGACGAGGAATCTGCTCAGTGTTTTCTGACATTGCTACACAGAGCAGGTCTGAGGACAGGGAGACCCATCAGGGCACCAGGCAGTATACGAGTTTATGAAGTTAATTCATTGCCAATTGATATTCCCAGCTCCTGGGATGCAGCACACCGTGCTCTGATTCATTTCCACCGATCTCTCCAACATGTGACCGTGTATCAGCAGAAGGGAAGCAGACCTCTGGCAACACATTCCATGCTGAGGGCAGCTCTCAGAGCGAGGGGGCAGGGCAGTAACAGAGAGTGATGTAGTGAACTAACCGCTGCTTCCTTGGCTTTGAATTCCTTCTCCCTCTGCAGGCGGTACTGCTCAATCTCTGCCTGGGCTTCTTCTTTTGCCTGCTTCAGCCTCCGATTCTTTCCTGTTTCCAAAGAACACACGTACACAATAAAGAAAGCGCTGCCAGCCTGCTTCTCCACACTGCTCCAGCTACCTGATGCACAGCTACAACCCTGCCAACCCCACTCAGCAATGAGCTTCCTCCAGCCACAACTGGAGGCTCATCCAGTAGACATGTGAGACCACGTACGGATCTGGCTTCGCTCACGCGACCACGCAGCACCTCAGGGTGACCCCAAGCAGCAGAAAGAACGTGAAATCCCAGCTTTCTTTCGCTCCAGCTGTGCAACGGTGAGAAGCGACCGGCTGCCGCGCGAACTTCCCTTCCGAACGTCCCACCGCACCCTGCCAGAGCCACCGACAGGGCCAGCCACAGCGACCGGCTCCTGCACGCTGAGGCCCAGCCCAACGCAGAGCCCTCGGCAAGCCTGACGCGGCCCGAGCCGGCCTTCCCGGAGCCCCACAAGCCGTACTCACGCTTGCGGGCCTCGGCCACCTTCTCGGCAGCGCGCTTCTCGGCCTGCAGCAGCTGCTGGATGCCCTGCGACTGGCTCGCCATGGCGACCCTCCGCTCCCAGCCGGCGTCTGACGTCACCGCGTCACTGCGTCACGTGACCATGCCGCTAGGCCACGCCCACACCACGTTACGTCCGTTAGACCACGCCCCTTCCGTTTCAAAGCCACGCCCCCTGCCCGCGGCGCTGCGCGGCTGCTTTTGTGCCCCGTTCGTTCTGTGGGACGGACGGAAGATGCGAGGCGACGAACGGATTCCTTTATTTCTGTTTTAATGGCGTGGCTTTTAACCAGTGCGGCAGCTCAGCACGCTGCAGTGCTTAACGTGTGGTTAATATATCCGTAAAATCTTAGAATGGCCTGGGTTGAAGAGGACCGCAATGATCACCGAGTTTCAACCCCCCTGCTGTGCAGGGTCGCCAGGCAAAAAGCACAGCTTAATGCTTAACTTTATAACGAGAGCCCAGCACTGCTGCCCAGAGCTGTGGGTGCCCATCCTTCAAGGTGCCCAAGGCCATGGATGGGCCCTGGGCAGCCTGAACTGAGGGGGGGCAGCCAGCCCATGGCAGGGGTAGGGCTGGGGGGTTTATGGTTCCTTCCAGCCCAGCCATGCTGTGATGCTAATACAGGGTGCTCTATGCATCCCATTAACCCGCGGGAAGCTCTGGTTCCCTCTGGGCTGAAGCATTTCCTGATCAAAGTAACTGCTCCCCCCCACTGTGAATGGCAACCCATAGCCATCCCTAACATCTCAGGGACACCTGGCAACCCCAGCCCGCCATGAAGGTGCTGGCTTCACCCCATCCCATCCCTCAGCCATCACATCCCTGTGGCAATATAAAGCCCTGAATGCGATTCCTTGACACTTCTTGGAGCATAAATCACCATTATTGCCAGGGTGGAAGTGGCAGCGCCGAGGCAGTGACTCACATCCCCGCAGGGAGGGATTGGTGGTGGCTGATCCACTGCTCCTGTTCCCCGTGATGGAAGGGACGTGAGACAATGAATCAAATGTGTATTTATAGAGTGGGATGAGTGCGTGACAGGGTGACCTTCAGCAGGGCCTGGAGATTAACAAAGTGGGGCTGTCAGCTCGGCCTAACGCTCAGCTCTGACCATCAATCTGAGTTTATGTTAAGCCTGGGGATGGGCAATGTGTGGAGCAGGACCAGGCTTCTGCAAGGCAGATTGCACCATAGCAGAATGCTTGGATGCCCTGCAGCTCATTGGTTGCAGAAATCAAACCACCAGGATGTAATTTTCCTCCTGGATGATTGGGATTTTCAGACTCGCTGCTCCCAAGATAAGCACACGCTTTTCTGCCACCAGAAATATATCCTGGCTGTAATTGCACGAAGTTTTCAGGGAGAAATCCTTCCACCAGTACAGCTCCGGGTGGGCAGAAACCGCGTGATGAGTTTTTGACAGTCCCACTTTGATGCTTAATGAATGAGGCCACGATAGTTTGCATTTAAAACAACGTTTCCTTTGCGCTGCTTTTTGTTCCAAATCCAACTGAAGCCTCGTGGTGTGGGTCACATGAAACGCTTGTGAATGCTTGCTGATCCACTTCTCACTTCACACTGCAAACAACAATTTCTGACTGCGAAGGATGGGTTCCCAGCTCTCAGACCTGCATTGGCATTCAGAAAAGAAACGCTTCTATGACTCCAGCTACAGGCAATGGCTTTATAATTAAGTAGCACCACGAGTGCTTCTGAACTTGTCTTTTCTTCCCTGAAGATTAATTGTAACAAGCTTGTCACTCGCTATTACGGCATAAGGGCTGCTGCTGCAGCTGGCCTCACATCCCTCTATTTGCCTGGTGCTGCTTTCTTACACCACAAACTCAGCTCATCCTCTTTTTCTTGTACCACACGATCAGTGGAGGTCTGGTGAAGCAGCACAGGGGAAGTTTAGCAGCAGCAGAGATGCAGCAGGTTGGTGGGGATGGCTGGGAAGGAGGGAGTGCTGTTCTGCATGGTGTGGACTGGGCAAAAGCATTTCATCTCTCTTTGGTACCTCCACAGATCACTTCAATGAAATTAAATATATTTTTTGCTTAATCCTTTTGTTTTTCTTTTCTTCCCCCCAAAGATTTGTTTTCCTGCCACCCTGGGAGGCTGATTTGCATCTCGGAGTGCAGTCTGCTGCTTTTCTGCTTTGTTCTGTGCTGGATTCTATCTCCAGGCGTGTGCTAAACTGGATTCTGAATCAATAACTCAGAAGATGCTTCTGGAATTGGGAAGGAGAGAAAAGCTGATCTCCCTCGTCTTTGTTTTCCTTTTTCTTTCTAAACAAAAATCATACACAGCATCTTCTGATCCTGCAGCCGTGCAGCATTCCAAGACGTTTCATGAGGAATGAGATTTTAAACTGTGTTCGGCTTCTTTCCAGGTCAGGTAATTACATTTCTCCTCTTTAAACCCCCCTGCACTTTCAGATGGATGTGCTGTTACTCTCCATTCCCCAACTTTCTTGGTTTTGCTCTGCAATTGTCTGTTCTTTTAAAATGGTTTTGTCTTCGTCACCTGGGAACTGAACTGGCTTTTCTCTCCTGAGCTTTAATTCATTAACGCAAACCACTGAGGCACTGAGACGTCGCAACTGTTCGTCGTTGATAAATGATTGTTGTTGAGAGTTTAGAAACTACCCATGAATAATTAACTGTGATTCATAGTTTGAGGGCAATATTTCAAGTTTATGAGCTGAGTACTACAAATCCAAGCACAACAGAGCGATGGAATTTACAGAGAAAAATTGACCAAAGTGTACAAATCAGTGCTGCCCCCCTGGACCTGACTTACACCAAATGCTTGCTCCCAGTGTCCCAAAGTAAGAATGAATATTTCATTTTGGTTTTTATTTTCTTTGTGATTGAGAGCAATCCAAAGCCTACAGTGGCACAGTTGCAGTGATAGACTCATAGATTCATAGAACCATAGAGTCATAGAATGGCCTGGGTTGAAAAGGATCGTAATGATCATACAATTTCAACCCCCCCTGCTGTGTGCAGGAACTCTAACCAGCAGACCAGGCTGCCCAGAGCCACATCCAGCCTGGCCTTGAATGCCTGCAGGGATGGGGCATCCATAACCTGCTTGGGCACAGAATCACTGAGGTTGGGAAAGACTGCTACAGGCACCCAGTTCAACCACCAGCCCATCCCATGCCTGCTGGCCATGTTCCTGCTAACTCATGGCAGGAGAACGGCCTTAGAACATAAGAGTATAAGAGCAGAGGAAGCTGGGGACTCTGATTCTGTATTTGTTTGTTGTGATGGGATATCAGCATAACGTATTAATTTCCTTGTGTGCAAGAAATCTCAATTTATATTTCCTTGACATCTCCCAGTGTCCATTCGACATCAGGGCTTGAGTGTCCTCTGCAAGGATGTGACTGGGAGGCTCAATGCCTCAATGCATGGGAAGCAGCCAATGCTCCAGCTGGAGATGCCACACCTGGTGCTTGCAAATCCATTGGTGTCCTGGCACCATGTGCTCTTGTCACAGCAGCCATGGCCACACAGGCTGCCTGGCCCAGGAGCTGAGACACAATGACAGCAAAACGATGTTATATGTAAATAACGTGCAGTGCCAAAGCTTTGACTGCTGAAGGCAACTATCGCTTCTTATCAGCTTCTGTGAGAACACAAGGTGTTATCAGCTGGGAGGAACCCCCTGCTCAGCGTTTTCCCTTCTGTAAAACCTCTCCCCTTCTTTGCAGTCTGACTTCCTCTGCCCCAAACCACTGAGTGATGTCAGTGTGAAGCCACTGCTTTCAGGCACTGCATTCCGGTGATGGATGAAATAAACTCAGTGTGTATCTATTGCTCTGTGCTTTGAGAGGCATTTGAATAAGTGACAGACTGCAGTGTAAGTCTCATTCATTACCAGCTTTGCTCAGAAACATCAAGTGTCTGAGGACTCTCTTTCATTTGGATGCTCATTAGAGGCTCTGGAGGATTGGAAGAGATATGCTGTAAAGCCAACACAAACCCATGCAGCGTGCTGATGCCAGCACTGAGCTGAGAGCTGTGGGTGCTGGGGGATGCTTCTTCAATGAGGGACACCAGGCAGCTCCTGCAGCTCCACCAAACAGCCTGCTGCTCTCACTTGGCAAAGCCCCACACCTCTTTTTGCCTGCCAGTTTCTGCAGAATCAAATCCACTCAGCTTGCCTGAGTTACCCCCTTGCTCTCTCGTTGCTCTTCCCTCCCCAGACCCAAACCCAGCTCTGCTCCACTCGCTTTAATTGCCATTTGCCAGACAGCTCTCAGCTGCAAGGCAGAAAGAAAGGTCCATTTATTTTCTCCCCACCTCCTCCATCAGATTCTCCCAGTGTCAAGCTTGCTGCTGCCAGGAGGGCTCTTCAGCATCTGGCCAACATGGAGCGAGCCCAGGGCCGTTTGGTTTGCTGCAATCATCTGCTTAATTGGGTAATGGGCAGGGCACGAAGGCTGAGCTGCATGACATTGGAGTTCAGGAGGTTTTAGGACATTAACAGCGTGATTAACCTGCAACGACCACAATAACAACTTGATTATCCAGAATAATAAATCATCTCACATAGGTGGCCTGGGGTTTGCCTTGTTTGGGTGTTGTTTTGTGTTTGATTTTTTTCATCTTGGAAAGCCATGAGTATGTCTGCGAGATTATAACAACTTCATAGAGTGATACCCAGGATAAGACCAAAAGCACTTCATTAAACTCTATTTTAGGAACGCAGATGATGGAGAAGGGGAAGCCTGCTAGCTTTTAGGCTTTTAGGATGAGGACACGAGCCATGCAACAGCTTTCATCCTATTTCCCTGCCCCTCCTCACCACAACATACTGGCCAATTCTTTTTCAGAGGACTTTGAGACAGACGTTTCTGGGTCTGAAGCCATATGGCTCCAGGCATGAAGGGCATGGGCAGGAGCAATGCATAGCCCATGGGGTGAGCTGAGCTGCAGAGCCCCTGCGTCCCAGCTGCCCCATCAGCCCAGCTGCTCCTGCACTCCTCTCCGTGCAAACAAGCAAAGCTACATCAGTTTCAGAGCAGAGCTGATCTTGCTGCCAGGCATCTCCTGGGTAGGGTCTCATCTCTGTACTCCTGTCCATGCCCTTCCATTGGTTTATTCACACCGCAGCACAGCAGGTACAGCTCCAGGCCCCCCGGTGCCTAAAGAGAAGTGCAGCTGCTCCTTGGACCGAGGTTAGATGCTGAGCAGAAGCCTGGGTGGGCAGATGGGACAGGAAGCACCAAGCACTGCAATCTAAAGGTCATAGACCCTCAGACCTGGGTCCAGTTCCCCAGCTCTTCCCTGGGACCCTTCCCAGCACAGCTTCAGCTCACTGCCAGAAACAATCCATTATCTCTGTGACAAGACACAGGGCCCCAAGAGAGATGTTACAAATCCATCTTGCAGACAATAACATGATATACCAACACAGGGCAGTACCGAGAGCATTCCTGTCCTCAGCACAGTGAGCAGAACGGCTGTGACTGTGGTGTAGCTCTGTGCTCACCCCCAACCCCACCTGAGCTCCAGCAGTGCATATCAGCACAGGCTGTTGATGTCAGTAGGATTCCACAGCCATCCTAAAGCCCATGGCAGAGCAATGCTCCTGTGAGAACTCCTTTGCTGGCTTAGGTCTTTAGAAGCACCGCTCATGGGTTGCCAGCATGTGCGTGCTCTGTCCCCACACCAGGTTTTCTGTTGCATGGATCTTTTCCCTTCCTTTTGCAATCAATATGTCTGGACTTAGAAAGATGATAGTGATGGAGTTCAGCAGCCAGCTCAGATGGCAGTGCTGCAGCACTGCTGTTTGGTTTGTGTCTACCTATCGTTGGAAGAGCAGAAGACAAAGGTGTGCATGCATGGGGTTTTCAGTGGCTTTGAGGTTTCCCCTTTGAGACAGAAGGACTCAGCAGTATCAGATACCTCCACTGATTGCAAACCACCTTGCAAACAAAGCATAATTTGCAGCCTTTTACTTCTGTGGCTGGTGACCTTTATAGTCTGGACGGAACACTGGTGGGATGCCAGTGTAGTGACATTGGGGTTTCAGCATGGTAAGCTGTGTATTAAAGGATGGATGGCCAAGTTATCCACTGCTGCGTTAGTGGGAGCTGATTTATGCAGCAAAGTGGTGCAGCCAAGGGGAGGTGAGGCATGCATAAAAATAGAAACTCTTCCCACCTTCACTGCATGCATGAAGCATTAAATAAGGACTGACCCTCAGAAAGAGGCTTTGGGTGTTGCTGCAGCTTCAACAGACCAATCTATTTGTCTGCAGCTTTGGCATATCAATCCCCCTAAGTTTTCCATGGTTTGGTTTTGAACCATGGATAGAAAAGGGTCACTGGCACCCAGTGCCAGCAGGATTGTGTCCTTGGAGGCGAGATGTGCCGGCAGCCCTGCGTTGCCTGATGCTTGGAATTCCCTGCCAGGGTTGAGCCCAGCAGCACCAGTGCCATTCAGCCTCAGCCTCCGTACCTCAGGTCTCAGATCTGCAGGCCCAGCTGATGGATGCAGTACTCCCTTGGAGCAGAGAGCACGAAGCCTGCCTGGCTCCAGCAGCACAGCCCGGCTGGGTTCAACAGAAAAGACAAGAAAGTGAATTTGTGATAAAAGGGGGAAAAAAAACAACCCAAACCACGAGAACTTTGGCTTTGCAATCTCATCCCGCTGCAGGGCAGGGCTCTGCCAGAGCTCAGGCTCAGCTCTGTTTCAGTCGGTCCAGCAAGGAGGATGAGATCAAAGTTCCTACCCAGACAGGGCACCCATGGCTGCAGGAAACATGTCAAGCTGCTGTTACTGATGCTGAATAACAGCTGTGATGGGTAAAGCATCCCCTTCAGTTCTGGTCCGAGTTTATTGGTGTATGATGCCTAAGCCCTGGGATTGTATTGTTTGTCTGCAGTGCTCCAGGAGATCAGCTTCAGAATTACAGATGTGCACATCCCTGCCACATGCAAACTTGGCACTGTGTTCAATAACGGGTGATTTAAACCCTGCCTGTCCTTCATTTCACGTGCTGCGATGGGAAGGGGGCTGCTCCCACTGTGCATGGTTGCTATCTGATTTCCTTCATTCTTAATGAAGAAGTTTGTCATCAACTCCAAACGTTTAATATATACCAAGTGTGTCTGTGTATATGCACACATCCATCCCCTTCCTCCTCTCCCTTTAATTTAGGGAGCATCTCATTCAGGGCTGACACGCTGAACAAATTGCATCTGCCTCGCTGAAATACCCCATGTATTTCATTACAAAACTCTCCAACTCCCTTCCTTAAGTCCCTTTCCCATGAAAGATGACTGGTATTTAAATGAGCATTTTCTGGAGCGTTCCATTCACTTTAATTAAAAGCTAATATTTATTGAGCCAGGCAGATGTGCTCTACACCAAAAGTCTCCTGTTCTGCATTGCCAGCGTGTTCCACAGCAACCAGCATGTAATCACCACCAAAGTGGAGCAAGTACTATTGATTGTGCCTCTAATAGGGGATGTGATTCTAAGGGACTCTCAGGAGCGGGCTATTCGAGCTCATTTTATTTATTGATTGAGGCAACAGAGGCTATAATCACACGTGGGAACACGCAGCCATTTGTCATGCAGCGCTCATTAGAACGGCGTACCTGATGGCACGGAGTGGAACAAAGTGAGGGCATCCCTTTGTCATCATCCCACGGCACACAGAACCGCCCCATTACCTCCCATGGCCACCTCCTCCTGCACGCTGCCAATCACAGCCCCTTGCTGGTGCCTTTGGCCGTTCCTCCTTTCGCCTCTCCATGCTTTGCACCTTCTCACCTTGCTGTGAATTTCCACCGCGGGTGCTTGAGCGCAGAGCCTTTCTCTTCCCCATTAATTCAAGGAGTATTCAATCAGTCCTGCGTGCTCCTTGTCGCATCATTAGCCGTGTTGACTTTTATGCTATTTCCCACTTAAATCTGGGCTTCGAGTGTTTTCTCTCTCCAGTTTGCTCTGAAGCAGAGCGCGTTGTGGATCGAATAAGAGTGCCACTTCAGGAGGGCACGGGGTGCTCAGCCCTGCTGTGCTGTGGGAGCTGCAGCCTCAGCCCTGAGTGAGGACTGAACGTGCTTGTGCCAAACTTGCTGCTGTCAGGACATGCACTGATTGAAATTAACCCAGAGGAGCGTGCAGGAAGGGCGCATACTGAGCCCAGCAGGCTGTGGGCACCACCAGAATAAAGGAGGAAGGGGAAAAGGATGGTGGTGCTGTGCACTTGGCATTTCTGTATCCCCAGTAACGCAGACAGGATTCACAAACTGCAGAGAGAGATCGACCTGAGATGAGTTTGGGCTAAATCCCTGCCGGGGTAACTGCGTGCATTGCCACCTGCCACCTGTGCAGCTTCTGCTTCTGTGCAGTGGTTTGCTCACAGGGCAGCAGTCCCACAGGCACAGCACCTTCTCCTGCTGCTGCCCCAGAATGATAGAAAGCAAGAGGAGCCCAGGTGATGGAAAGCTGCAGCCCCTTGTGGGCAATGCTTGGTAAGGGGGAGGATGAAAGCAGTTCCCTGGGGAGGGCTGGAGCTCTGCTGCTGGGCTGAGGTTGCTCTGTAAGCCTCCTGCTGTGCGTGGGGCAGAGGAAGGATCAGGAGCTGCCTCTCTCCCTGCTCATCTCTTGGCAGCTCTCCTCCTCCATCATCCCCAGGAGCTCTGGTGCCAAGTTTTTATGCAAAGCAGGAACGGCTCGTTAGCCGGTGTCCAAAATCCTTCTTTCTCGATGTTAAAATGCAGCAACTGTGTAACTGAACAGAATGTTCTGGTCAGGTTAACACTTCGTACAGGTACAAACTGGCTGAGAGCTGCAGAGCACTGAGGAAGGAACTGATTCCATCTGCACGCTGTGTCAGCCCGAAAATTGGGAGAGGAGCCCGGGCATCCTCACCTGAACAGCTCCAGCAGTGCAAAGTGGGATGGACAAGGACTGGAGCTTTATATTTTTCACATTTATTTTATTCTGAAGGTCTCCAAAGGTTACAGAAGTGGCACCTCTACAATTGAGTCCTGCACTGGGAGCAAGGGTTTCATTGCTTCTCTTTTGCTTATGTGATGTAAAGATTGTTTTCGGCTGTCTGCTGATGGGCTGTGGTGGAAAGCAGAGCACAGGATATATAACTGCAGGATTTATCAGATAGACCAGCACTTAACATATCCCTGCTTGCTGCATCCCATTACATCTCCTCTCCCTGCTCCCTGTCTCATTCAGGGTGCCATTAACAAGACAGCATTACTCCAGGCTCTGCTCACAGCACAGGATTAAGTCAAAGCTGAGCACCAGCCGTTGAGAAGCAGCAAAATTCATCTCTGCTTTCCATTAGCGGGGAGACACAAGCAGGAAGGAGGCAACAAGTAACTCACCGAGGAAAGCTAGAAAATTAAATCTGTTGTACCAAAGAGAGGAAGATTTAGACCAGAAGAGAATGCATTCACTGCACAGGTCCCTGCTGTCATCCCTGAGCTCCAGCAAGGGCGAGGTGATGGGGAGGAGCAGCTGCCATACAGCTGTCCAGGTGAGCAGCTGTTCCAAACGCACTGCCAAGTCTGTTGCCCTGATACAACTCACGCTGAATGAAGGTGTTTTTATTCTGGGCTAAATGAGGCATTTTCATGTCAGCTGGTAAATGATCTGATGTAATCTAGCTGCTGCCTCCTGCTGAGGCAATGGCTGCGCTTGAGGGGAGATGGAGCATTTCCCAGAGAGGCTCCAGCTTGGGGATGCAAGAAGCAGCCACCAGTGGTCCCACTGGCTGAGCCCAGCTCCAGCATTTGGCTCAGTTGCAATGGGCAACTTACCAGCAGCAAGCCTGGGGCTGAGCCCTCCTTCCTCCCCTCCCCAGATGGCAGCGTCTCCTCCTTCTTCAAAGCATCCTGCACTGCTTTGTGGACGCAGGTTTGGGAGCAAAAGACCCCAGGGGCTGTGCATGCTGCTTCATGCTCAGCAGGGAGACTTTATTCTCTGGCTTCTGTATAAAAAATAAAAATAGAAAGCAAAGCCACAGCATCCTTTGGCATAACAGACCTGGTGGTTTCACTCGGCACCAAAATGCGTGTAGGTCAGGTGCTGCTGGGTGTAAGCCCATTCTCTCAGTGCAGATGTGACTCCATCCAGGTTTCGGTTATTCCCTCCTTTCCTTGCTTCTTTGCACATGATGTAAAACCCACGGCTGCTGTAACAGGAGTGATCTGGGTGTTCCCACAGCAGATCCTACAGTAAAACCCTACTGAAGGCTCCAAGGGTGGTCAGCAGTGCTAACAGGAGGGAGCAACAGTGCAAGGGCCCACACCTCCACACCTCAACAGCCCTTCTACTCTGATTGGCTCACAAGCAAAGTTGGCTCCTTGTGCTTGCACAGGTTTTGTGCTGAGCAGTGTTCAAGTGGGGTATTTAAGCTCAAGCCCTGCCCTGAGCACCCAGCTGCTTGTCCAGTGCTGCAAGTCTCCATCCTCGTGAACAGGTGATAGGAATCAATGCTAGCCTGAAATAAAGATTCATGTTGAAAATGAGTGAAAGGTGAATCACAGAATCATAGAATCACAGAATGGCCTGGGTTGCAAAGGAGCACAGTGCTCATCCAGCTCCAACCCCCTGCTGTGTGCAGGTCGCCAACCAGCAGCCCAGGCTGCCCAGAGCCACATCCAGCCTGGCCTTGAATGCCTGCAGGGATGGGGCATCCACAGCCTCCTTGGGCAACCTGTGCCAGTGCCTCACCACCCTCTGGGGGAAAAACTTCCTCCTAATATCCAACCTAAACCTCCCCTGTCTCAGTTTAAAACCATTCCCCCTTGTCCTATCAGCATCCACCCTCATAAACAGAAGGGATGCACCGAAAGTTTACACCAGGGAAACTCCATAGGGGAAAGGGGAGTGGGATCCGTGCCTGGCTGCTGTGTGGGAGCAGTGCTGGCAGCGAGGCTGCTGGGCTCCATGTCACAGACATCCTGCCACAGGGAAGAGAACAAATATTTGAAAATGTAATCAGTCAGCGGGGAGCTGTGACAGGATTAAACGATGACATAACACGCTTGTCTTGTCTCTGCTGCCTGCGCTAATGAGCGTGATTGGAGAGCATTAGAGATGTATCCACGGGCATTACTGCGTGCGAGTCGGGGGATCACAGCCTTAATTAGTCTCATTCCATGGCAGCTGCCACTTGCCTGCCCGGTGCAAGCGGTGCTGTGTGTGCTCTGGGGCTGGGCAGGCGCTGCGCTGCGCCGTGGGGCGCATCTCTACGTGGGATGCTGCTGTGGGAATGAATGTGGCAGAGGTCAGCATGCAGAGATTTAGGTGAGGAGGTGCAAAGGAGCATCTTGTAGCATGGCCTCAGATGGCACCGCATTCACTTGGTAGAAGGGAATGAAATGACTGGCATGATGGATGAGATGCCAGTGCCCTGCTGCATTTAATCAGTGGCAGTGGGCATTTATTGCATTATATACTACCAATCAATAGTGATTAGTACCTCATTAACCTTTTCTTTTGTTTGGATTGTCTCCTTGCAGTGCTGGCATCGTCCCTCTGCCTCTTACAGCTTTGAGGGCTGCAGGAGATGAGAGCTGCTGCTCCTGGGGAGGATTGTGATCCTGCAGAGCCCTCACAGAGCAGCAGGGAGCAGCTCCCTCCTTCCTCAGCTACCAACCAACACAACCTTAAAGCAAATGCTTTCCCCAAATGGAATTGTTTTCATTTGAATCGCTTTGACTTTGGGTTTTCATCCGTGGGAATGCATTCTGATAGAGCCGAAACAAAACATTTCAGGTAATTGAGTGAAGCTATTGCTTTGTTTTGATTTGGGTAACTTCTTACATAGGCAGTATCCAAATGTAATCCTGTGGAAACAGTACATCGTGGTACGTCTGGAGCAGAAATACTCATCTTCAATCTTCTGCACGATGGAAAACAACAAGGCTCCCACCTGGCTGGATGCTTCGGGCTGGGTTTGCTCACAGCAATGGCACTGAGCAACGTGAGTGCATTGATTTCTAGGCATGCAGCTGCTGAAGGCTGTAGGAAGCATCTGAGCTCCTGCCCCTCTCCGTCTGAGCTCCTGTCGGCTGGGATGCATCAAACTGAACTGCATCTGATTCAGGGTGGCACTGCCCTGTTGTGAGCAGAACACCTCTGTGCTCATCACAGCCCTCAGAAAATCCCCTCGATGGGGGTGGGCACACACCTCTGCTGTGTGTAGCACCCAGCACAGGGGGAACCTGTGCCTGAATGGTGCTGAGTTCAGCTCCTGTGGTGCTGAGGAGCTGCTGCACCAACTAAAACCTCACAGTTTCTGTTGCCCAGAATGAAGCACTCAGTTAATTCTTGTCTGTGCTGAGGAGAGCAGCTGCTCGAGCTGTGCAGACCAATGCAGGGACAGGGGATTGGGAGCCCATCTGCTAAACAGGGATTTAGCCAAGCTGAGTGCCAGCCACTCCCTGGTGCTCCCTTAAGGATCTGGGCAGCACAGCAGTTGTCACTCCCTCGCTGCCCCTCCGAGCTCCATCCAACTCTGCAGCAGGGAATTCCCAACCAGAACGAAGTTTCCCCCTCTTCTTGCTGTGCCACCTTTTAATTAGGAGCACAACTGCAGTGGGAGCACACAGCTCACTGCTCAGAGTGCTGGAGAGCAGTTACAGTGGATTAAAGTGGAAAGGTTAGGCAATTCATTCCTGCTTTGGATTATTTGGTTCTTGAAAAAGGAAATAACACCTTTTCAGCTCTCGTTTGCTCCATGGTGCCCTGCTGTACAATGCAAAGTGTGCAGGATCCAGTGGCGTTAACTCAGGTGCTGCTGAGCCAGGGCTGAGCATGGATTCATCCTGCCTTTGTCACCCAAAGCACGGCCTCCATGAGCCATGCTGCCAGTGGTTGTGAGCCCTGCTCAGTGCTGGGAGCTCTGGGAGGCATCACCCAGCACCAAAGGGCCATGCCCAAGGGCTGGATGAGCCTTTTCCCCTTTGCTCCAAGCCTGTGCACTGTTCTCAACTGTGTGGCTTATGCTTAAAGCAGTGGGAAGGATAAAGCCCCCTGGAAATTAATCTGCCTTACTTCAAGGTTCCATGGAAAGATCTCCATCTCTTCCCTCTCCAAGGAGAAGCAGTGGGTGTCCCTGGCTGGGCAGTATCAGGTGAAGGCCCAACTTGCACAGTGTCTGAAGAACATCTTGGGATCAATGTGGGAGTGTTCTGTGAGCACCTGTCAGCAGAACTCGAGCAGTATTACATTCAGCCCTGCTCCAGAGCGCTGCCCTGAGGGATGTCCAGAGCAACAGCAGTGGGATGGGCGAACAGCCCCCAGCAGAACCCTCACAGCTGCAAGAAAATGGCATTCTTCCCAAGTGCAGCTCCTTACGTTGACTTTGCATCCATCTCTGTTGGGTAGCGTTGGGTTCAAGCCTTCGGCTTTGTGACAGATTTCAGAGTAACAGAATGTCAGAGAGCAAATCCCAGCGCTGGGGAGCTTTGGGTCATTGCATGGCAATGGTTCTGCAGTGCCAAGGAAGGCCTGGGCTGATGTGCTGGGTGTCTTGTAGGACAAAGCAAGGTTGGAGGCGCTCAGGCCCTGTGCTTGTGGGAATCATAGCACTTACACAGACGAGCCCTCAGGGGGGTTTGCTAAGCATTAAAATCACAATTCGAAGACATGCAATACCTTGTTTGCCCTTCTCCTCTTGTTTGGCTGATGTGGGAGTGTTTTTGTTTTTACTCTTTCCTGTCATATATTGTCCTTTTTTTTTCTTTTTTTTTTCTTTTTTTTCCCCAGCAATGTTGACTTTCCATCTGCTTATTTATCACCCACAGTTAGAACCTGAATTTCAATTACCAATCTGCTGTCGGGTTCTCTTTTAAGCAAAGCACTGAAAGCCCCAACAAAGCCTTAACACAGCAAACTACTTGTAATGCAGCTGTTAGAGCTTCTCCATCATATCCACGAGCAAAATGAATACTTCTACCAAGATGCAACTGATAAATTAGGTTTAATCCTCCTTGACGGCAGCAGGTAGAAAGCACTTCAGCAAAGATAGAATGATTTTGAATGACTGAGATGGAAAACACGCTTTGCTCTGGAGATGCAAAAGACACTGACAACTCGTATAGTGAGCAATAATTTATCTAGAAAGTGGGAAAAACAGTCTCTGGGGCAGTGAGGTTGGGTTGGATGCCAAGCTTGCCGTTGTGGGTTGTTCCAGGGCCAGCAATAGAGGATGTCCATCTCCACTCCACAGACCTTTGTCCAAATCCCACTGATACGGGATTAAAATGAAGCTCCTGCCAAAGTTCTCCACTGAATCACGGCTAAAGGGATGAATTCCAGTGTTACCCACATCTGGGTAACATCCTCCTGCCCAGAGCAATGGAAAAACCTCCAGGCGGGTCAGGTAACGGGGTCAGCAGGCTGAGCTCAGCCTGTAACTGATCCCACAGCACCGGGAGGGGTGGAGGTGCTGGGGGAGGCATCTGGTGCCGCTGAGGAGCGGTTCTATTCCATTCACCCCACAGCGACGGAGATCCATCCATACAACGAGCTGCTCACCGGTCTCAGCCTAAGAGCGATCACCTCGCGGGCCGGGGGGCGGTAATTAGGGCCGCGTTAATTGCCGCGGGGCGGGGCTTCAGTGGGGGGGGGGGGGGGGGGCGCGGCCCCGCTCTGTATAACCGTCTCCCAGCAACAGCGGACGCGTCACTTCCTGGGGGAGCGGGCGGGCAGGTGCGGTGCGGTGCGGTGCGGTGCGGTGCGGTGCGGTGCGGTGCGGTGCGGTGCGGTGCGGTGCGCGGAGATGAGCGCGGAGCCGGACGGAGTCTCGCTGCGTTCCTCCTCGTCCTCGTCGGGCTCGCTGGGCTCGGCGGCGGGGCCGGCGCTGCGGCCGCTGTCGGCTAACGTGCGGCGGCTGCACCAGGCGCTGACGGCGCTGCTGAGCGAGGCGGAACGGGAGCGCTTCATCCTCTGCCTCAACGCTTACCACGGCCGCCGCAACGTCTGCGATCTGGTGCGCTCCCTCCGCGCTCTCCTCGACGGGCCCCGACGGCGGCAGCTGCTGCCCCTGCTGCGCCTGGTGCTGCCGCGTTCCGACCAGCTGCTCTTCGACCAATACACGGCCGAAGGGCCGTACCTGCCGCCCCCCGGCCGCCCCCCGCCTCCCCCGGGGGAGCTGCGCCAGGTGACGCTGCGCCGGAGCAAAGCCCACGAGGGTTTGGGCTTCAGCATCCGCGGCGGAGCCGAGCACGGAGTCGGGATCTACGTGTCGCTGGTGGAGCCCGGCTCGTTGGCTGAACGGGAAGGGCTGCGCGTCGGGGATCAGATCCTGGGGGTGAACGGCAAGCCGCTGGACAGAGTGACCCACGCCGAGGCCGTCAAGGTAACGCGGGGTTCGCGCTCGACGGGTGTGCGCGTCCCGGAGCTGCCCTCTCCCCTTCGGCCCCGTGTGGCCGCTCGGTGACGGCTCGGGCTCGTCCCGAGTTTCGGAGCGCGGTGCGAAGCCGTTCCGGGGTCCTCGGGGCTGAGCGGTGCTGCTGTCTTCTGCCGATGTCTCTGTGTGATGTGGCAGCGCCGACTGTGCCGCTTTCTTCAGTCTGAGAAGCGTTTGGAAGTTGGAAATTTGCAGGAGCTGCACTTAAAGTGCGCACTGAGCCGCCGAACCGTGCTGCCTGCGCTCAAAGGGAGAGAGAGAGAGGCACAGAGTGCCCAAAGCAGACCAGGGAGAAGGGATAGAAGCTTTAATCAAAGGCGTAGGGCTGCTGACAGCTGTATGTTTGGAACTGGTGCTCGGTTTCCTGAGGCTGTGTCCGTGTGTGAATGACCCTAAGCCATTCCCTAGCTGCATAGCCACGATCGTGTGGCGGCTGGGCTCAGCAAACCTACGGAGCTGGGGAATCAGCCTTCAGGGCTGCAGCTTGCAGGCAGTGCACGGAGGGTCGGTGTGTGGGGCAGTGAGACCCTTTTGTCGCTGTTTGTGCTTTAACTCTTCCATAAGAAGCCAAAGCAGCCTGCTTTGGGCGGTGCGTTTCTCCAGCATTGAAGTTGTGTGGCTGTGAGCTCCCTGCTCTAGCCTTAAATCTGTGCTCCATACAGGGGCACATCTGCTGCCTGGCAGCAATGCTGGCCATCCTGAGACCCCGAGGGAAAAGTCTGTAGGAATTCTTTCTTTCGCTGCTGTTTTGTTCTAATAACAGAAAGATAAAGTCAGCGTTTCTGGAAGTTAGCCTTGCAATTCTGTGCTCTTAAAACCGTGAGAAAAGCCCCACGCATTTCATCTGCAGCGATGGGGAGCCAGGTGTCAGGAGCTCTCATGTCTGCTGAATGATCTGTAATTCAGCCCACTGCACCAGGTAATTCACATAATAACTCTCAGTTTGTTCTCTAATACAACGTACGTGATGCCTTTTAGACTCTATTAATATCGTGTGAAGCTAAGTGCTTCCTGCACAGAAATAATTCCCGTAGGATGCAGTTTGATAAGGGCTTGCTCTGTGATGAGAGCTATATTTTACCACTGCTATTTTAATAGGAAAGCTTAAAAACTGTCTGTTTGGGAGCTGAACTTCTTTCGGCTGTTGTGTCAGTCCTGGAACTGCGCTGGAGTTCCTGCATCAACTCCCATCCAGGTGCTGTGACCATGGGAGCTGCAGGGTGACCCCAGGAGCCCAGCTCATGGTCAGTGTCACAGTTCTGCAAGCACTTCTGCTCCATCAGAGCAGTGCAAACTTTGTGGCTTGGTGGGGAAACGCAGGTTTGGGCTTTGTTGATACAAACCCCAGCTGCAGAGCGCTCTCCCAAGTGCCTCCTGCCTGTTTCTCTCTGCCGCGATGCTGTGGCTCTCTGAAAAGGAGCACATTTTAGTGCTGTGTTTCCACCTCAGCTGTCCTGCAGCTTGAAGCTGCCCGTCTGTGGCAGCCTTGCTGTGCAGAGCATCGCAGTGCTGGGAGGGAGGCTGTCAGAGCTCATTGCTTGGGGGGTGGGGAGATGGCAGAGCTCAGGAGCTCCTCTGTGCCCAACGTGCTGCAGGGATGCTCAGCTGTGAGCACACGCAGTGTGACGGGTCTGTAGGTGTTTCAGGGAAAATGAGATTAACTTACAATTATTTTTTTTAATGACGGGATTAGCTGAGCACTCCAAAACAATTCACTTAAATGATTGCCTTCTTAACCTTTATGTGAGCAGTGGAGTTTTACTGCTTGGCTGCTCAGTGCTTTCTCTTTCATCCAACTCAAAATTAAATGACTCCATTACAATTACAGCTCCATCATCCCGGCGTTCAGGACTGCACTTCAGACAAAGATCACTGTCACTTGAATTATGGCTTAAGAGACAGAGCTTGTGTTGTCTGTTGTATTTCTAGCAGGCAGTTGGCTTTCGTCAGCCTCGCTACAGTTTGTGCTTGATTTTAACAGAAGTGCTGAAAGTTTGTGTTAATAAGCTCTAATATTGTGTCCGGAGCAGCTGAGGTGCTTGCAGATGATGCAGAGACGTAGCAGAGGTGTGCAGCTCTGAGCAAAGAACAATTCCACCTTCCGGGCAGCTTACAGGAAAGCAAACTGTGTTTTCATTGCTTCTTCTGATGACTAATGAATGGATGATCGCTATGGGACTTATTTGCTGTGCTCAGTGATCCCACACCGTGCTGCATGAGCAGCTGGCAGGCATGGATGCAGCCCGGTTCTGTGAGGGGCTGGGAACTGAGTCCTGGGTGGAGAATGGGGAGCAAAGGCATTGCATCAAGCCTTGGTTCTGTAAGAGTATCAGCCTTGTTGCTTTCAACAAGGGGAAAAAGAGGGAGGGAAGGAGCTCGCCCTGGGACTTGGAGGCATCTGCATTTCAAATCGTTGCAATGCTCCGTGCAGGGCAGGGCTCCTGCTGGTGTCACAGTGGCACGCATGGCGCCCTGGGGCCGAATGTTGGGCTGCGGGTGACGAGGTGCTGCTCCGCTGTGGCAGCGTGCTAATTGGGCCTATCAAATTAATGCTGTGTGTGAGGTGGCTTGGGGTGAGCGTGTGCATCTGGGGCATCCCTGGCCCTGTTGCAGAGGGGGTTTGGCTGCTGCACTGCTGCATTCCTCAGTGGGAAGTTGGTGGGATTCCCTTCGTTCCACCAGCCCTAATGAAATGAAGTATTATACCGATGCAGAAGAATTAGGTGGAGGTCCTTAATCTCCCTGCTCATAGTGTGAGGATGCTGGCACATGGCTTTGGTGTTGGCTCTCTTCAGTGGGGCCGGTGTTGCTGAGGGCATCTGTGGTTCTCAGAGTACAATAAATGTGATTTGCTGCACTCCTTGTAAATAAATAGTTCTGTCTTGGAAAGATAACCCAAAGGACAAAGCTGTCCTTCTTCTAGAGGAAAACAAAAGCACTGTTGTGCCACACAGCTGGCAAGTGGAGGTATCTCTTACTCTGTTCCTCTGTCCTCGGGGAAGATGATGGATTTCCTTGACACTTCCCTCAATGCCATGTCTCCTCGGAGAATGATTGGGCTCTAAATCCCTTCTCCTGAGCTGACAGCGTGTCTGCTGGAGCGACGTGGCTGCAGTGAGTGCTGCTGTCACCGCTGCCTGCAGCACCTCTGCTCCTGCCCAGTGCCTGGGTGCTGTGCTCAGGAGCTTTGTGCCGGCGCTGCTGCTCGCCTCATTTACCCGCATGGGTTCTTTCAGAGTTCGTTTTTCACCAGGTAACTGACCGTCTCTAGGCAGTAAGGGTTTGTGGATGCTGCTTGCGTTATTTCTCGCTTCTCGGTGTGCAAGAAAGAGCAGAAAGGAGTTAGCTTTTATCTGGGTTGTTGTTCTGAAAGCACGGAGAGGCGATGCGGAGCTCCTGCTGCTGTTAAGGCTGCCTGGGGCTGTGCGAGGGATGCACGGGGCAGCGCCCGGCTCTGCGGATGGGAGCTGGGGGGGTGACAGCGGGCTGTCCTTGGAACTGAGATCTCCTCTGCCCTTCCCGGGTGACAGGGACACGGTTTCCCGATGCCCCGAGGCTAACTGCCTGCAGTCACAATTACGCATGCATTTACATCGATTTGCATAAGCACCTCTTGTTGAAAACCAAACTGCTGTCGCCTTTGCCTTGCGAGTGGGAGAGAGGTTGGGCTGATCCTCCTGCAGGTCCCGTCTGTTCTGCCGAGGAGTCTGCCTCACCCCTCCATCCTTCTGTGCCCACCTCTCATCCCGCGCTCCACCGTGAGTGCCTCTGCTGCCCTCCTTCTGCCCGTGCACCGCTTCTCTTCCTCTCTGCCTGCAGAGGAGCCAGGCACTCAACGCTCCTCCACCTCCCCGTGCAAGGTCCCAGCCCTGCCCCTGCAGCCCCCACCCCTATAAGCGCACACAGGGGCCGCTCCATCCCCGCTGGCACTCGGATGGGAGCCAGCTGAGCCGAGCAAAACCGAGCTGAGAGGCTGGGGTGCGTCCCAGCATAGCTCAGGAGCCAGCGTTCAAACTTCTGCGAATCACTCCTGGGTGGTGCTGGAGCTCGCACAGCTCCCTCTGCCTCCCTCCTGTGGCATCTTTGCAATCCTCTCCCCTTAACGCTTTGCTCACTTTTGCTTTTTGGGTGGTTTTTACCTTACTTTTTCTTGGACTTGGTGGAGCACTGTGTGTTGCTTTGATGGATAACCCCACGCTGACCCTCACAGCTCACGGATGGAGCAGTGCTTGGATGCCCGCTATCTGAGCAGCCCCTAGTCTGTTATTTTTGGAAGCAAGCATCTTGCTTCTGCAGTGAGGGGGAGGATGGCTCTGAGTTAATGCTGCTTGTTTCAAACTGCGATCTACCCACTAAGAGGATGAATTGGAATAGATTGCTCATTTCATTAGCAGTGGAGGTAAGCGAGTGGGCTGCGTCCGTACGAGACGCGTGTTACAGTCAGGCTGCCAGAGGAGTGCCAGTGATTAATTGCCATTCAGTTCTGACATCTGTGTTCCTACCGGAGGATTTCTGAAGGCCTGGAGATGCTTTTTACACAGCCTTCAGCCTTTCAGCTTCCTCCAGAGTGTGAAGAACATGAGAAGAAGGGGGAAGTCCTCCATAGCGTGGGAGCAGCGTTGCGGCGCTGCTGTTACAGCCTTCACACCGTGGTCTTCTTCATATGAGTTATAGCTGAGGTAAAGCCAAATCACTCTGAGCTTGGAGCAGAGTGCAGCAATGTGCTGCAGGGCCCTGGGGAAGCGAGGTCTGTGCTGATGCCGCAGAGGGATTAAGGAGGTGGAATTGTTTTATTTAATGGTCCACTGCAAATGGGTTCGGTTTAGTGTGCCCATCAAACAACGTGCTTTGTCAAGAGCTTGCAGCCTGGATAGTGCTGCTGAGGGGGCACCTCTGCAGTGGTTGGGCTTCAGGATGCTTGTGCCTGAGGAAGAAGCTCTCCCTGTGTTCATCCCACCCACTGCCCTTCTTTTCTCTCCATCAGCCCCGCAGGGCAGAAGCCTGATGGTTTGCAGAGAGGGGTACAAAGATGAAGACCTGCACTGAGGGTTGGTGCAACTGGCCAAAGCCGTGCTCAGGTGGGCTTTGGCACTGTGTGCAAATACATTCCAGGAGGTGCAGGGGGGAGAAATGAGTGTGGTTAGGCTGGGCAGTGGTTCCTGCTGGTTGCTTGGCATCCATGGAGAGCAGCTGGAAAATGGATGCTGTCCTCTGCCACGGATATATGGTGCCTCAGCATTCCTGTCTCTGCTGAGGAAGGTGCCTGTGTGGTCTATGAGTAAATCGGTGCCTTTGGTTCCAGATTCATTCACACAGTATCTCTACACCCAAAGCACTTTCTGTTATCAGAAGCCTTCAACCTCCACCTCATCTCAGAGCTGTTTTGCTGGGGCAGCCCCACATCCAGCTGGGAGCTGCAGTGCTGGGGAAGCCCTGGGGATCCTGCTCAGTGCTGGGGGGGAGGAAAGAGTGAAGAAGAGAAGTTCTTCCCATGCAGGAAGATGGAGAGTCGCCCTCAGCCGCAGCTCGTTGATGGGTGCCTCTGTCTCTGGCTGTGCTGTGGGAGCTGCTCCCATTTGGCTCACGGATGCCTCATGTTGCAGCTCTGCTGCCAAGCGCTTCGTTAAGGTCTGGTTTGCTGTGTGGATGTGCAGAGGCTCCATAGACCTGTGCCAGGTCTCGTTCCCATGCCTGCTCTGCTTCATTATGGAACGTGTGCTGTTATCCCTGCTCTCCTGCCTTCCTCCCCACACAGGGGCTGGGCTTTGACTTCTAAAACAGCAGAGATTCCCCAGCTGGTGGGACCTGCAGCCAATGTATTTACCCCACAGGCTGGGACTTAACTTAAAAGTACAAATAAAGAATCTTCTCAAGCTGGCGGAAGCTCATGAGTCAAAGATCTGTTCTTGTAAATAAATTCAGCTGCAAATGTGCTGACCTGCATCGACAGAGCTTAAGTACCTTGAGAAAGTGTGCATCTGAAGGCTGGGGCTGGAAAAGGACTGAGGACATCCCCTCTCTTCCTTTGGAAGGGGCCAGAGGCTGGAGCTGATGGCAGTTACATTATTTAGCCTTGAACATCCAGCCCAGGCAATGGGACGTTCTACAGATGTGTTTGCTGGTGAGAAAAGGCTGATTAATTTGCTGTCTCCAGTAATTAACTTCTCTGTGTAATGCTGCAACTTGGAGAATGTCTGCAGTGAGTTGGCAGTGGCCTCATGCCTGTGAAGGCACATGGAGCAGTTTCATCACAACTCAAGCTGAAACCATGCTGGATTCCCATTGCTTCTCATGAAAGCAGAACTGGGATTGCAGGACCAATTTTTTAATTCCTTTTCCCTTTGCTTTTCCCTTTGCTTTTCCCTTTGCTTTTCCCTTTGCTTTTCCCTTTGCTTTTCCCTTTGCTTTTCCCTTTGCTTTTCCCTTTGCTTTTCCCTTTGCTTTTCCCTTTGCTTTTCCCTTTGCTTTTCCCTTTGCTTTTCCCTTTGCTTTTCCCTTTCCTTTTCCCTTTCCTTTTCCCTTTCCTTTTTTTTTAATTCTTCTTTCAACTGGCATAGGATTGCAGGGGGAGCACTTTGCATGCTCCAGTCTGACCTGGGGAGCAGCACTGAGAATGCTGTGATGTCTGCCTTACCCCATCCGTATAATATAGCAGCAGTGCCATTTGGTCTCAGTGAAATGGAAGATGAATGTGGCCAGGAATCCTCATGCCACAGCACAAATATCAGTGGTGCCAAGCAGAGATGTTCTGAGCAGCCATCCTTGTGCTCCTGCAGGGTCCCAGGGCCCTGCCAGCTCCTGCTCTTGTGTCTCTTCTTCCTCCCAGGCTGCTCTGTCCCTGTGGTGCTCGGCTGTCACCTGCATGCATAAAACATCTCCCTGCTGCAGGAGAGCCCATCTCCTGTGGCCTCATCAGCAGAGCTGCAGGGGGATGTGAAAAGCCCCGTGTAAAATCTCTAGCTTCTCATGCCTGGAAAGTTTGCTGCATCTGTTTCTTGAACGCCTCCAAAGGTGATGCCTGCCACCTCCATGGGCAGCCTGTTCCAGTGCCTGATCTCTGCTTTGGGGAATAAATTTTTCCTAATATCCAACCTGAACCGCCTCTGGTGCAACATAAGGCCATCACCACTCATCCAGCCCCCACCTCACCACTGCCTCCTTTCAGGAGCTGTAGAGAGTACTGTGATCTCCCCCGAGCTCCCCTTCCCCATGCTGACCCATCCCAGCTCCCGCAGCCATTCCCCATCACACCTGTGCTCCAGCCCCTCACAGCTCCATGCCCATCTCTGAACACCCTGCAGGGCCTCCATGGCTGAGCTCGCCATGGAGAAGCACAGCAACCGTGGCTGGGGAAGCTATGGGAAGTGGAAGTGCTCTGATGGGGCTGCAGGTATCACAGCCCTCGTTCCAGCTCTCCAGGCACGTGGTGACCTTGGGAGCACGTGATGGACTGGCAGCCAAGCTGCTGTGTGTGATGGGGAGGTGGTGAGCTGGATCCTTCAGCTCTGGCAGGGAGGAGCAGGAGTGATGCCAGGCTGGAGCTGGGACCCGGCCAGCCCAGCAGTTCTGATGACATTACATTTTGCCCATGAACTGCCAGAATTGGTTCTTCACTGTCACGAGCTTTGCTCGGCAGCTTCTCTGCTCAGTGGGGAGAGGAGACCTTGCAGGGGCAGCTCATCAGAAGGACGCATGTATGGAAAAATACAAAGCAGCTCCTTGCTGAGAGCAGATCCTGAGCGTTGATGTTCTTGAGGCCTCGGAGGGATCAGCACTCACAGCTGTCCCCAGAGAGCTCCCATAATGTTAATGTTATTTTAATAAAAGCAATGCCAGCTCCTCGCAGTGAAAGTTGGGGAGGCAGGGGAGCAGTTGCAAATAGCCTTATCTGCATCTCAAGGCCATCTTGGTGCATGCTGTTTGAAATAGATTTATGTATTTGTTAATGGCTGTGCTCATTAATTGCTGGCTTGTCCTGGGAGGGCAGCTGGTGAGATCATAGAATCATAGAACGGCTTGGGTTGGTAGGGACCTTAAAGATCACCCAGCTCAAACCCCTCTTCTGCAGGCAGGGTTGCCAACCTCTTGATGGCTGAATTTCTGGGGGAGCTGTCAGTGTCTGTTGGACATCAGGAGCATTACTAAAGATGGAGCTTGGGACCAGCCTGGGGGGGAGCAAAAGTGCTGCTTTCCCAAGCACTGAGCCCATTCAGAGGGTGCAGAGAAGGCTCAGTCTGGGATTCAGCCCACGCTGGGGCTCCCTGCAGGCATGTCAGTGCCCTGTACACGGCTTCATCTGCTGATGGGGAGAGCATATTTCCTCTGTCATCGACAGCATCATGGCCTGGGCACTGTGGTAGTTCAAGAGAATATAAAAATCTGAGCTGTTTCACTGGCTTTTTCTGTCTCTCATTACATTCTGTAGGTGTGCAGAGTAGCTTGACATCTTTCAGCCTCCAGGAAGGACAAAGCCTGTCCTGTCGCTCCAGGGCCCCAAGGCGGATCGTCCTTCCCCATCCATAGGCATTCACTCCCTCTTCTCTGTGCCTTCCCTTCCAGGTTCTGAAAGGCTGTAAGAAGCTGAACCTGTCCGTCCATTCGGTGGGACGCATCCCGGGGGGCTACGTCACCAACCACATCTACACCTGGGTGGACCCGCAGGGCCGCAGCGTGTCCCCACCGACGGGGCTGCCTCACCATCAGAACAGCTCGCTGCGCAAGGACAGCGAGAAGAGGAGCCACCTCCAGCTCCTGCAGGAGGGAGATGAGAAAAAGGTGAGCAAGGGCAGCACGGCGGGCCTGCCTTGTGTTACCTGCTGCCATGCAGGTGCCAGCCATCTTCGCCAACTGTGTGGTTTTTGCTTCTCTGTGTGCTGCGAAGGCTTGGGATGGAGGGGTGGATGCTCTCCAAGGTGGTGGATAGGGAACCAGCTGGTTCTGTGCAAAAAGGAGATGCTATTGCCTCTCTGCTGCTTATTGGATATCCAAGTACTATCATATGAGTGAGCAGCCCGAAGGCACGGAGTTACCCGAGCCTCAGTATTTCCATCTTGCCATCTAGAGATCACCCAGCACTTCGACTGCGTGCCCTCAGCTCTGCCTGGAGAAGCTGTAAGGGATCTGTAAGCTGGAGGCTCCTGCCTCAGCCAGAGAGGGGAAAATCTAATACAGGATGAGGGAGTTTGCTGTTGAAATATTCATGTTGGCCACGAGGGAGAAAGGCCTATTATTTTTTACTTTAAAGAGGAAAGAAAAGCAACTGCTGCTGGCTTGCTAGTGTCCCCCACCCCCTACCACTCAGTGTCACCTTGATGCAGCCCCAGCAGAGCAGATAGGCTCTTTGAAGCAGCAGGCAGGAGGTGTTGCTCTGCACGTCGTTCCTTTGCTGCATGCTGGGTATCAACACGCAAGCCTGCAGCTGTGTGAGCCCCTTTCCAATGCTGGATGTGCAGGGAGATGTGATGCAGGGCTTGGATGCTTTTGCACAAACTCACTCTTGAGCTGTGAGGGGCACCATCCCTATGTTGCCCTATGTGACACATTCAGGCCTGAAGCTGCCTGGAGAGGCTGTCCCTGCTTCAGGCTGTGCTGCTCTGGTGCCATTGCTGTGATGCCATTTTATGTGGCAGGGCTCTGGGGAGATCTGCCAGCCTGGAATGCCCGTGCTTCGTGGTACTCCCAGCTCGTGGCACTCTGCCTTCAGCAGCTCTTTGCCAAGCTGTGAGTAGCTCCCTGCCTGGCTTTCCCCAAATCTGTGCTCGTTCTTCCACTCCCTGGCATGACCCATAAAAGACCAAGGCACTTCTGTATCCAAAGCGCCCTGCTTTGCCAGCTGGCAGTGAAAGGAAACCCCACCATGAACATGATCCGTGATGGAGAGGGGTTATTTGGTCCGACTGCCTGTGCCATGGGGCACAGCACGTGCTTGGAGCTCCAATTAGCAGAATCATTTTGTCCTGACTTTGCCATACACCCCTGAGAGGTGAATCCATCCCTATAACAGGATAACGATTATCCTCTCGCTTTTTTTTTAATTATTATTATTTGTTTGTATGCATATTGCTGCTGTAAATGGGATTGTTCTGTTGACAAGTATCATGCAAAGAAATGCAACGTATCTCTGGTTAATTCAGCACAGTCAGCTGGAATTGACAGGTACCCCCGAGGGCTGTTTGATTTCTGGATGTTTGCACTTCCTAAGGGAGAGGCTCCCTCCCCCCTCACACCCCTCTGCTATTTCTAATTGATCTGAATGTCCTGGAACACACAGGCCAAAGCTTTCAAGCTGGTGCTGTTTGGGGAAGCGCAGCGGATTGGATTTTAGCCCTGCAGCAGGAGGACGTAAACCAGAAAGTTTGTTAATGCTTTGCCACAGTTCAGTGAATCTGCTGTAGTTAAGGTGATGTTTCCAGTTTTGGCAAGGTGAAATTCAAGGTTGGTGGAGGCATCCCACGTTCGTCAGGCAGTAGAGATGCCCCTGTCTGCCTCGAGCCCCACAGGTTCCCATTGATGTTTGTGATCTGCCCAGACTCAAATCCTCTGGATTCTGACAATAGCAAAGACCACTTAGGCTGTGAATTGTCATTGTTGTGCTTCTGGAATTGACAGCTTATTTCATTAAAAGCACTTTGGAAATCATCAGCCGGCGAAAACTCAGAGGTGCTGCTGCGCTGGGAGGGAGAAGAAACGCTCTGCAAATGTTGGGCTGCTAATTCCCTAAGAAATGCCATTTCATCGACTAAATCCTTGCTCTAATGTGCTGATGGCCAGGGGAACTGCTTATTCCTTTATGTTTTTGGTGCAGAAGGAAGAAAAAAAACATACGCATAGAAGAGAGTGTCTCTTTGCCTCCAGGCAGTTTTGTGCTCAAAGGTAGCTATATTACAAAAGAAAAAAAAATCCAAAAAGGAGAAATACATCTGTGATATCATCGCACGGCTTGGATGTTATTGAGAGCCTAATGGTGACTACTTGAGCATGAAGGATAATAGAAGCAGGCGAGATGAGGACAGATTTCTTTCTATTAGATGACAGTGGTGTTTTCCATGTGGAGCAGTGCTGCTCTCCTCTTGCAGTTTGCTTGCTCTGACCTTGCTGAGCTTCGCAGCCAGTCCGGGCTGCTGAGGATGTGTGGTCACTTCTCCATTCACCTGCAGTTTTCCTGCTGCTCCCAGCCCTGCAGCTGATGGGTTCTGTGCTGGCCCTGCGGGGTGGAAGGGCTTTCAGACCTGGGTTGCTTGGGCTCTATGTGCTGTTTTCCACTTGCTGCTCCTCGAGTCTGGGTTTGGTGTGTGTGCAAACAAAGTGGTGGTGAAGCACTGGCACAGGTTGCCCAAGGAGGCTGTGGATGCCCCATCCCTGCAGGCATTCAAGGCCAGGCTGGATGTGGCTCTGGGCAGCCTGGGCTGCTGGTTGGCGACCTGCACACAGCAGGGGGTTGGAACTGGGTGAGCACTGTGCTCCTTTGCAACCCAGGCCATTCTATGGTTCTATGATAAAGCAGCTCCTGCAGCACCGCAGCAGTGCTGTGTATCTCTTACTCTATCTGATGCTATCAGGGTGGGGAGATGAGCTCAGCTTCCAAATCCCTTGGGGCAGTGTTGAAAGGAAATGTAAACATTCGAATCCAGCTCAGAGCAGTGCTGGCAAAAGGTGTTTATTGTCCAGGGATGCATAGAAGAGGGGGGAATGCAGTCAGTACAAAGCTATTTTCACGCTGATGTGTGGCTGTGTGTGCTGTGCTGCATTTCTGCTGCATGGATTGTCATCAAAACTGGGGAATTATTGAAATGCATGGCGAAGGCATGGCGAAGAAATTATAGTAGGAAAGAAACCCTGAATGTTGCTTGGGCAGAGGGGGAAGAAGGAGGATTTTGGAACTGCTGAATGCTTTTCTGCTTTTGAAAAATACAGTCAAACTTTTTATAATGTAATTGTTCAGTGAGAGCAACGTGTTAATGCAAATAAAGAGTTAAACTGCCCTTGATTTGTACGGGCAAATGCTGTGCTGGGTGTAGGCAGTCTGCTTGGCCCTCTTCTCTGCCCTCCCTAAAGAGACACAGTGCTCAGAACATGGGGAAGCAGAGCTGGGCTGCTCCCATCCTGGCTGGATGTGGGTAATTACTGAATAGACAAGCCCAGGGAGACATGGCAGAATGACACCTGCTGTCATCCATGGGTGGTGACAGCACAGGGACCTGGCCGTGCTCAGAAGCACAGAGCTGAGATGCTGCTGTGCAGTTTTTGGGTGCCATGTAAGCATCTGTTCCCCCTCCTCTGCAGGTGAACCTGGTCCTGAACGAGGGGAAGTCCCTGGGGCTTATGATCCGAGGAGGGGCAGAGTACTCCTTGGGCATCTACATCACCGGTGTGGACAAGGGATCTGAAGCTGAGAGCACTGGCTTGAAGGTAAGAGGATGGGAGGGATGGAGAGCTTCAGCCGTAGCACAGGGCAGTGCTGGCACACAGCTGTCAGTGTGAGGCCACTGCTGCATTTCTGGGGATGGCAGGTGAAGAAAGTCACCCTGGCTGGCAGGAAAGTATTTTTCATTCAAGTTCTTGGTCCCGTGCCCTCCCCCTGCTTTTCATATCCAACCCCGTTAGGTTTGGGGCCAACGTGTGCACGAGGTGCCCCGTGTGCCTGCAGGGCTGTGCAGGGCTGCTCAGTACAAGGAGGCTGGGCTCACTGCAGTGCAAACAGGTACGTGCTGCTTTCATCCTGCAGCGCTGGCATTTGTAAGGATCGTGTCCTAACAAGCAGAAGCAGCACGACCACCCTCGGGGTGATCAATCAGCAGCCTAACCTGCTGTGACTTCCACCCTAAAGGATGCTCTGTGCAATCACATCCTGCACTTTTGCTTTCTGCATTGCAATCCCGTGGGCTCTGAGTGCCGTCTCCTTCCCTGCTCCTTGTGTCAGTCAGTCTGGGTGGACACTGAACTCCCTGGTGTTCTCTCAGTTCACTGAAATGGTGGTAGACTGTTGAATGTTGAGGGGATAATCCTGATATTTAACAGGGTGGGCACCTGGTGGCATCAGCAGATTGCATCCAGCTGGACACTGAGCTCACTGCAGTCCTCTGTGTAGACAGAGGAGAGAGAGGGAGATGTTTGCTGGGGGAATTCAAGCAATCCTGAACTTGTCCTCTCCAGGCTCCTGCTCCTCTCGTGGAGGGAAGAACTGCTGGTAAACGTGGTTGCCAGAGAATGCATTGCTGTGTCCTGCTGTGCGGGCTCAGCTGGAGCTGCTGGAGAGGTTCCTGCTGACATCAGGCAGTGGGTACTTTGGGGGGTTTTGCTGCTTCCTCTGATGCCAGAGTAGACTTTTTTTCTCATCAGGATTGTTTTGGCAGTGGGTAATTAGCTACAGCCCTTTTCAGTGTTAGCCCTTTTCAGGGCAGAGAATAAAACCCCATTTAATGAGCTGCCGAAGTTGATGCCTGGTCCCCAATATTGAGTTTGCAGCACAGAGGCTGGGGAGAAGGAGGGTGCCTGCTCCCCAGGTCCTGGTGATGCTCTGTGTGCTGTCACTCATTGACAGTGACCTTGGGAAACGTGCTGCCAGTTCAGCTCTGCAGTCAGCATTGGGTGCCTTGTTGGTACTGCTGACCTCTTGATGCGGCACCTAAACAGGGCAGGGACTTAAGGAAATCTCTCTCTGCCATAGAGCCATGCTTTTATCTTCTCCTTTCGGCTGCTTTTGTGCCGTGCTTGGCACAGCCACAACTGGTGTGGGTGCTCTGGGGATGGATGCTTTCTATTCGTGGTCCTGACACACCAGGTTCCTGTAAGTATCAAAGGGGAGGAAAGATGCTCTGGGGCAAAGGGACGAGCAAAACAAAGCTGTCCGAAGCAAGCCAAGACTCAGCAGCATGGTTTTGCATAAAGCATTTGCTAAATTATTTGCATTATTTGCTGGCAGCCAAAGCGGCACCACGTGGGGAACGCTCCGCAGGTGCCAGCAGGACGTGGGGCTGCAGCACTGCAGCCGCTCCAGAATTAAATATTCACCCCTCGGCCTCCTTCATGTTTATTCATCCCTGAGCCTTCTGACAGTGCATTCTTCAGGCATATTCAGAAATCCAAGGCTGAAGGCCGTGGGTTGGCAGGATGCTTGCTCCCAGCTCTGTCCTTCTGATGGACGTGGCAGATGAGTTCGTCCTGCTGCTGTCCGTGGCTCTGCTCATCCCGGTTTCTTCTGCATTCGTTGTATTGCAGATTTCAGGTAGCTTTCTTTGAACAAACAACTCAGTATTGAGTTTGCAGCGCAGAGGCTGGGGTAGGAGGAGGTTGCTGTGATCCATATATACCCATGCACGAGACAAGGAGAGAAAAAAAAACAGACTATAAATAAGAAGTGAACGATTTTACATCACCGGTGCCATTCACAAAGCTGCCTCTTGTGTTTTGAGGCCCGCAGACAGATGAAGGTAGCACAGAATAGTGCATGACATGAAGAGGGAATGAGCCATAGGGCGAAAAGTGCAGCGAGGCACTGCATAGCTGTGTGTGCCAGGCCTGACCTGGGCACCAAAGGCAGCACTGTGTGTTGTTCTCACCCAGCAGCAGGTTGTGCTGGGCACTGCACTGACAGAGCATGGAAAGCAGAGGCTTCTTGTCTCCTTGCTTGCCAGCTCCTTCTGGCTTGCTTTTGAGCAGCTGGAGGGTGAGCGGTGCGTTAAATCCATCTAACTGCCTTGAACCTAAGAAACCATGAAAGCTTAATCCCTGATATAGGAAACTATTAAAGATTCATAATTGCAATAAAACTACCTAATTGAATTGGGGTTTTGATGGTCCCTCCCATTGCCTTGCCCAGCGTGTTGAGGAGCTGTGGGAGATTTTTGTCCAGCCTCACCACACACTCATTGGGCAAACAAGAGCCCTTGACTTCTCATAATTGCCTGCGTTGCTTTATAGAGCTCCATCAAATCCAGACACGTTATCTCTTCTCTAAATTTAACAGGCCTAATCTCTTCCATCTGTCCTCTCACCTTCATTGCCACAAGGCATTGTTTCTCTTCTCTGGAACTTTCTGTTCTGTCCTTTCTGCTGGGCAGGCAGGCTGTACGCAGGGAATGCACTGACAGCAAGGTCACGCCTTTGGGTATCACCATTACACTCATTTTAGAGCTGCTCTTGAGACGTTTCTTGCCACGGTTTCCTATCACACATCTTTTGCTGCAGGTTTACTCGGTCCTTCTCAAATCACAGCTTCATGCTGAGCCACAGATCTCCTTCAGCTGTGTCTGCTCGGGTTGTTTCAGAAGCTCCCTCACATCTTGGCCAGTTGCACGGTCCTGCCTGGTTTTACAGAGCATCTTTACCAGCTCCTTCCTGTCTGAGCTTACCCAAATAGTTGAGTGATGCTGGTAGATCTTGACTCTATTGATCTTGCTTTCACATTGCTACTACAGGCATAGAATCATAGAATGGCTTAGGTTGGAAGGGGCCTTAAATATGATCTTGGTTTGATGTCCTGCTGTGTGCTGGGTGCCCCCTCAGCAGCTCAGGCTGCCCATGGCCCCATCCAGCCTTGGGCACCTCCAGGGATGGGGCACCCACGGCTTCTCTAAGCAAAAAAAGCATCTTCCTCTTTTCTTCCCACCTCTGGGCTATTCAATAATCCTTAGGTCTTCAGCTCCTTCTGTGTCTCGTTATGGTTTCTCAGGGAGACCCTGTGCCATCCACTAGCTCTGCATCTATTTTTGCAAAAGCAAAAAGATCTCCACGTTCACCTGTCCAGTGCCCTGCTGCCTTCCAGTGCACCTGCAAGGATCACAGCTCCCAGGGCTTCTCGAGCAAAGCTCTGGGTAGTGCTGGGGGAAGCTCAGGTGCCAGCAGGGTCAGAGCTCACTGCAGATGGCATGGCATCTGTGAGTCATGTCCTACTGGAGCAAATGGATGAGTCTGGAGAATTAATCCCAGCCCTCTGAGGCTTCCTCAGAGCAAACAGCAGAACGAGACAGACTGAGCTGCTGACTGAGAGTTTATATTGACTCCCTGTGTTGTTCCTTCAGCCTCAGAAGCTTTTCCCCCCTCCCTCTTTTCTCCTTTTCTCCTCCAAGATGGGGTGAGTTATTTAAAGAACTGTCTTGTTCTGCTTGCATTGCGGCATAAAGAAAATAAGATTGCATTTTGACAGAGCTGAGCAGAAGCCTATGGTTAAGCAAAGATATGAAAGAACAGTTTCAAAGAGGTGGCTTATCAGAAACAGGGTGAATTTTGATATGGGAGTGAGAAGTGCGTGGAATGCCCTAGAAGCAGAGAGCACTTGGGACAAAGGGAAAAATGCCAGATGCGTGCTGTGCTTTGAACACAGCCTGACTATCTGAAAGCCCCAGAGTACAACAAAGACCCCAGCTGCAAAATGAAAGTTCAAGGGAGCAGCTGGGGAGGAAATGGGAGGAGAGGAGGGGTGAACCCCCAGCTGTCCCACATCCCACAGCGTGCAAAGAGGTGGAGGCTCTGGTGAGGATCTCAAGTGAGCCCTCCATGCTGCACATGGGTGTGAGGTTTGGAGCTCAGCAGGAAGAAGTGGGGCTGCGTATTCAATGGGGGTTGTTCCTAACCGAGTGGGGTCTTCAAGTCCTTCAAATGGAGAGGACTTGGCAGGTGAGTCTGACTTGGGATCCTAAATAGCTCCTCCAGGCTTCGCAGCCAGGTCCATTACTGGCTGTTGGCTTGGTCTCCAGCCAGCAGCACTTGGATCCTCTCCCTCATCTCATTATTTCTCCAGTTGCTTTACTCCTAATTTGGTGGAGCAGTGGGAAAGAAATGCACACGGTGCCTGCCAGGCTCACCCCCTCCTTGTTCTGCAGGTAGGAGACCAGATCCTGGAGGTAAATGGCAGGAGCTTCCTCAGCATCCCCCACGACGAGGCGGTGAAGCTGCTCAAGTCCTCCCGTCACCTCATCATGACAGTGAAGGACATTGGGAGGCTGCCCCATGCCCGCACCACCGTGGATGAGACCAGGTGGATAGCGAGCTCCCAGATTGGAGAGACCCTCGTCAGCTCCACGGGGTGAGTGCTTGGTACAGCCCCATAGGGGTGCAGAGTGCAGAGCTGGTTCAGAGCTCCCACAGGGGCTGTGCAGATGTGTAGGGTGGGTGTAGAACGGCAGCACATCCTCTGCCATGAGATGCTGAGAGCCTCATGCCTCAGCCAGCTGTCTGTGGGACCACCCCCAGTGCTTGGGTGTTGTGGTGCCCATATCTGGTGCTCATAGACAGCACCTGCGTGATGGATCAAGGCTGAGCGTTGTGGGAGCTTTCCCCCATTAGCTTACAGGCATCCAGGGTGTAGAACAGGGGATGACTGATGGACATGCAGTGCTCAGTGCTGACTGATCTTCTCCCTCCTTGCAGGGTGGTGGGCGATCATGCTGCGGAGGCAACAGCTAGGGTAAGAGCTGCTAAAGCCCTTCCTTAAAAATAGAAACAGCCATCACCTTTCCCATGGGAGGGAAGCAGCCAGCCAGACCCTGCCCAGCACTGTGCCTGCAGCTCTGCCTCAGCCTGCCCTGTCCAAGCAATCCTTTACAAAGTGTGCTCCTTTTAAAATGGAAATGAAGCAGTGAGGTTTCACAGGTGGCTCACACTGATAATGGCTTCATGCTGTTTGCTTGGCAAAACACCTCCCCAGCCTCAGCTCTAGTGTTCTGGGGTAGCCCTGGTCTTGTCTGGCCTCATACACCTGTGGTGTGACAGCACTGCCAGGGATGGGAGCAGCAAGGACCTCCTCTGTTAGATAGAAATCCCTCCCAGAGGAAAAAGCCTTTTGTCTGCAGCCAGATGTCTCTGGCTTTGGTGTTGGTGACTCCTTCTTCTTTTGGAGCTTGTGGAAGTGCGTGTTACACAAGGTGGGAAGCCCCTCTCTTATGGCATTGGTTCCCCCAGCTCTGTCAGGGAGAAACACAGCCTGCTGTTAGAACAGTGGCAGCTCAGTGTCTGTGCCTGCCGAGCAGAACTGGGAAGCTGTTTATTCAACTGATGCATGATTTCCTGGCTGAGTTAGGCAGACACGGAGCACATGGCTGTGCTGGTGGCTCCTGGGGGTAACCAAAGCGTTGCTCTTTCCAGCATTGCTTCAAGTGATGTGAGAGCAGCAGGCAGCTGGGGCTGGTGGGCATGGGGACCATTCTGGACAATGCTGTCAGCTGCTGACTTCTCAGTGTCCCAGACCAAAACCAATCTCCTGTCTTCTTCCACAGCCCGTGTTCTACCGGGGCCTGGCTGGCTCGCAGGTGACACTGAGCAGCATGGTGAACCAGACCCGGGTCATGCTGGAGGAGCAGGCGAGGCACCTGCTGAACGAACAGGAACGGGCCACCATGGGCTACTACCTGGATGAGTATAAGGAAGGCCACATCTCCGTGGATGCTCTGGTCATGGCGCTCTTTGAGCTGCTCAACACGCACGCGAAGGTGAGCCCTGAGCAACTGTGATGGGATGGGTCCCAAATTGGGAGTGCGGTCAGGCTCTGACATCTCTCTGCTTGTCTGCCTGGCCCAGTTCTCACTGCTCTCGGAGGTGAGGGGTGTGATCTCCCCACAAGACCTCGATCGCTTTGACAACCTGGTGCTGAAGAGAGAGATCGAGTCCATGAAAGCCCGGCAGCCTGCAGGACCCAGCGTTGGCACTGATTCCTACTCCATGATGTCCTACAGTGACACCATCTCTTCCTCCAGCAGCCACTTCACCTCCACGACCGTCAGCTCAGCCCGGGTGAGCCTCTTCCTGCTGTTCCTTCACCTTTCAGTCCCTGCTCCTGGCAGCCCTACAGCAAGCTCACATCCCTCAAGTGCTATAAAGGCATTTCCCCAGCATGGAGGGGGTTCCTCCAAAGCTTTCCTTATCCCCTTACAGGGTGTGAGGGGCTCACCTCCCCTGGCTGCAGGCTGTATCACAGCACCCTCTAAAAGCTGTACCACAGCTTTTAGAGACAGGGGAAAAGCCAGCAGTGTCCTGGAGTGGCAAGACAGTGATGATTTTTTGCTGGCTTTGAGAGTCCTTTGCCCCATCCATTTGTGTTGCAGCAGAGAGATGGGGGCTGGCCCAGCTGGGTTGTCTGCTGTCACCCCGTGCCTGCCCCTATCTGCCAGCTCTTGGTTTCCCATTCTAAACCTCTGCACAGGGGCTGGCTGCCTGCTCCCATCCCAGTGGTGCCCAGCACTCAGGCCACCTGCACCCTATCCAAGCCCCTGCCACTTCCCAGCCCTGAGCAGCAGCACTCCCATGTCTCGCTGTCAGGCCCTCGTTGCACGCACCATCTAATTAAGTTATCATAATCACTCCTGGAGCGTGCCGGCGCACAGACCCAAAATTAATTTCCTCGCCATGAAATGCCTGAAATGCCTTTCATCATAAATGCATTAGCAGCCTTGGAAATTAAAACCTTCTTGAAAAAGAACGGGTGATGAGGGGCTTTCTGCTTCTTTGGCAGCAAGCAGAGCAGCCCACGTGCGGGATGGGTGGAACTGTGCTTCAGGGGCCCATGAAACACAGCCAGTGGGCAGAGGTCTGGCGAGGGGCTTTGGGTGGATGGATGCTTATCTCAGCTAGCAGAAGAGCTTACAAACTTTGCTCTGCTGCTGCTCTCCCTGGCAGCCTTCACGTTCAGTGGGGATGCAGCTGGATGTGGGTTCCGCAGGGTGGGCGTGCGGGAGGAGGGATGCGTTGCGCTGGGGTTTGCTTTTGTGGCTCGTTTGTTCTGCATCCTCCCTGATGTTCTGTTTTCGCTTTTGTGCTTGTTTTCATCTGCTTTTCCCCTCGCACGTCCCCAGGAGCGGCTCTTGTGGCTAATAGACCTGATGGAGGTAGGGGCTGCCGGCGGGCGGAGCTCTGAGCGCTGTGGTTGCCATAGCAGATGGGCTGCGAGCGTGTGCGATGTGCATGGGGGGGGGAGGAGGGGACAGAGCCCTCCGGGGGCCAGCACACATCTCAGCCACGTCAGCAGCTGCCTCGTGTCTCCCAACTCTGCTTCTCCTTCCCGTGGCTTTGCCGGGCTGTGGGTCTTAGTGCTGCAGTGCGGGCAAGGCTCAGCTGTGAACCAAGCCCAAGTGGTGCCAGCATCCTGCTTGCACTAAAGCCTCATGTGCCACTGGCAGCTCGAGGCTGTGCTTTTGCAAAGCCCAACAGCACTGATGTCGGAGAGTTTTCCTTACAGATCTTGTAAGGAAAAGGTCTGTACGAGCACCTGTGCAGGAGGTGTCCTCTGGGACACAGGTTAATTTGGTTTCGTGGGCAAAGTCGGTGACACCAGAGCGGGTTCCATCATGGATTGGTGAGCAAACATACCAAAAACAGTCAGTATGGGGCTGATCAGCACGGCGACTTAAAGTGATTTTATCCCAGGATTCTTGAAGGGTGCTCGGAGATGAGGCAGTGTTGTTTGATTGTGCCACCCGCTGGTTGGTTGTCTGAGTATCATCACCACCTGTTGTAAATGGAGGATTTTGATCTCAAGATGAGACCTACAAAGCAGAGGTTAATTGTAGACTGAAGTAACGTGATGCAGCTTGTCTGATCAGAGCAGTGGGAATTTCTCATTTGCTTGCAACCTAAGCAGCCCTTAAGGGATTTTGTCCCTGCCTCCTGTCTCAGCCCTCATTGTTAGGATTAAGGAATTGAGATCTCTGTTGATTTCGTTTTTCTTTCTGCTGCCTTCTAACAAATATACTGCCATCCAGGGCCTGACTCTATAGGTGCTGGCTTGCTCCCAGCTCCACAAAGCTGCAGGACTGGGTGCACTGCAGTAACTCAGCTCATTTGCCAGCCTGTCATTGGGCTCCATGTCACCAGCAGTAAGGAGAGGACGGTGATGTGAAGCTGTTCCTCTCTCTAGAAAGTGAACCATAAGCACAAGAGTCAGCAGCCTCCTTTATATCTAGCAGATGGTCTGCATGTCCCCAGAGAGAGCAGAACGAGAGCAGAGGAACAAGGGCCCTCCTACACTTGCAGTGCCTCCAACACCATTTGCCTCTCCAGCCCCACCTGTCCCATTACAGGGCTGTGCCAGCTCCCTGCTTTGCTCTGAGCCCTCCGGGACAGGCACCATCATCCACATGGATGGCTGATGTGTGCTTTGTGTTGTCGTGTCACCCCCAGAGCACTCAAAGTCTGAGATGTCTGCGCTCAGCGCCTGGGGCTTTTGCACACCTGGGCTCCCAGGCTCCTCCGTCTCCATCCTCAAACCCTGCGGAGGTTTGGGAGACTGGGAGAGGGGGAAAGCTGGGCTGCCGCTCAGGCTGGCGCAGTTATTCGAAAGCAAAACCGTGTGGGAGTCAGGCTGTGTAGTTCTGCTACTGGAAAATAAGGGGCTCATTTGGAGCGGCGAGGTTAATTAAAGGCTGATCATCTGTATTCCCCAGGGGGTGGTGGTTTCTCCACCACATAATCTGCAAATGGAAGCTGTTGGATGCGGGCAAAGGCAAAGCTGGAAAAGAAAGAGTTTAGGGACAGAGATGAGGTTCCCCTGAAGCTGGTGGGCCCTGCACTGCCCTCGTACCAGGCACTCAAACCAGCGTGCTCCTTCTGGGCTTGCCAGAGCAATTCTTCATCATTCTAATCAATATCAAGTTCGGCTGCTCTTGAAATAGCCCTACCTGTCTCCTCCTCCAGCCTCAGACACGTGGTATCACGGCAGAGCTTGGATTTGCACAGCACCAGGTCTGGCCCGAGCCTGATGGTTCTGTTGCTGCTGCCAGATCTGCCTTCAGCCCTGGCTTAGCACAGTAACCCAACGGGTAGGGGATTTTTCTCTTTCAAAAGCCACCTACCACTGCACTGGATTGAATCGGTGACGACATCTGCCCTCATCAGAGGAAGGAGCAGACTTGCAGGCTGACCTCCCTGTTGCTCTTGGAACAAGTCATTGCTCTGAGCTCTCAGTCTCTGGGGTTCCTTCTGAAGCCATGGAGATAAAAGCACTTTGCATCAATGTTTTTACTGCTTCTCTAATGCTTTTAATTGTCTCCCGCATCTATTTTGGGACACTGACATCTTACAGGCACAGCAGTAGCCTCCAGCAGATGGGCAAAACGCAGATGCACCAGCTTTGCAGCTAATCAGTTGTTTGTCCTGCAATAAATAACGTGCATTTGAACACAAACTGTACCCTGCCCGTTCCAGCACAGATGAGCAAACAGCCCTATGTGATGGGAAGGCAGTCAGCCCTCAATGAACAGCAGTGGTCTCCTCAGAACCAGGAGCTGCTGCAGCACCTATTGGGGAACTGCAGCACGCTGGATTTTTTCTGACTTTCTCTGGCCAGTGTTCTGAGCTGTGTTCTGACCTTTTCTAATGACATTTTGACTCTTCAGCAACGGCAGCAGCTTCTATTTGCATTAAGACTGACCGCTCTCCTTTGCTGAGGGAAATTCTGTCTTTTTCATTGCTTGCCTTCCAGGGAAGATCCAGGTACTGAACCTGACGCCCTCAGAGCTCGTTCCTCCCCTCTCTCCAAACTAAACACAGGTTTGGGTTCAGAGGAGCCCACTGCCCTGCTGCAGAGGATGGTTCCCTGCAGGCTACTCTCCCAGCAGCTTGGGAGAGGCCGTTTCTCAACTGAGTTGTTTGTTTGTATGGTGTGTGATTCTCCAGGAAATAAATACCTCTGAGTGAGGGGTGCTTGCAGGGGTTTTAGGCAATGCCCTTCATCGCTCTGCATGTTCCCTATTGTGCTGGCATTTCAATGATCTCTTGTCGCTGCCATGACCAGGTTTTCTCTGCATTTGCCTTGCCAGAACACATCAGAATTGGAGGAAGGTGAAGACTGCCAGCAGAGCAGCATCAACACCCTGCCAGACATCTCTCTGGTAAGACAGCTCACCTTTGGTTATTGATGATACTGAGTGTTACCCCAGGTTCTGTAGCAATTTGCTCTGTCACCAACCCCTGGTGCCACTGCAGTTGCTGAAGTAAAGCAACCAAACTGCTTTGGAAGAAGGATTCAGGGTGTCTGAGTAAGAGTAGCATCTGTGCTTACAGGAACCAGGCAGAAGTTGGGTGGTTTGTCCTCTAATTGTCCTCCTTTGTGAGTCGTGTTGCCAACACTGTCCGAAAGATATTTCTGTGCGAATCAGCTGCTTTAGTGGTGCCCTGGGTGCGTGACTGGCTCTGTTCTTGCTTTGGCAGGATGACCTCTCGTCCTTCCCAGAGGAACCCCCCAATTTCAAGCCTCCCCCTCCTCCCACAGCCCCCCAGATGCTGGACCCCTCCGCTGCCCAGCACAGGAACCCGGGGAAGGACAAACCCAAGCGCCCTTCCTCCGAGTCCTCCCAGTCAGGCCTCTTCTTTGTGGCCCCCCGAAACCCCACACCCCCCCCGAGCCACTCTGAGAAGGACACCATCAGCGTGGCCTCCACTGCCACCACCTCCACCGAGGAATCCTCCCCGAGCGCCATCTATGCCACCATTTCCCCAACCCCGCGTGGCTCCCGACGGCAAATGGACGCCCAGCTCTCCCTGCTCAGCCATCCCCCCATCGGCCCCTTCCCCAGGGTGCAGTCCCCTACCAGGCTGACCAGCCCTCCTGCAGATGGCCCTGCGGCTGCCGGCTGCCAAAGCCCCGCGTCCCCATCCCCACCTCCACCCCCAGCCCACCCCGCTCCCCCTCCTCCCAGCCCTCAGGCCAACCAGCACTTCATCATGGTGGAGGTGCACCAACCCAACAGCGAGCCCGATGTCAACGAAGTGAGGCCCTTGCCCCAGGCTCGAGGTGGGTGTACTGCCAGGGTAAAGGCAAAATTGGAGGGTCCCCGTTGCTTTGTTTATTGGGGTGTTGGCTGTAAGTCCAGTTTGGCTTTAGCTTGGGGGCTCATCTGCTCACACAGTCCCAGTGCTGGGCTGTGGGATGGGAGTGAGTCCTGCAGGAGGCAACATCCTTTGATCTGACCAGCAGCCTGTTGGAGAGAGATGGATGTGAAAGCTGGACTGTTTGGTGCATGAAGAGTTGGTTGGATGATCATAGCCAGAGGGCTGTGGTCAATGGCTCTGTGTCCAGGTGGAGGCTGGTCAGGAGTTGTATTCCCCATGGCTCCAGCTTGATGCTCTTGAACATCTTTATCAAAGACCTTGGCAATGGTATCAAGTTGTACCCTCAGCAAGTTTGCTTTGTGGTGCATCTGACACCGTAGAAGGAAGGGATGCCATGCAGATGGACCTGGACAGGCTTGCCCACATGAACCTAATGAGATTCTACAAGGCCAAGTGCAAGGTGCTGCATTTAGACTGGGGCAATCCCGGACATGAGTACAGACTGGGAGAATAACTCCTTGAGAGCAGCCCCGTAGAGAAGAACTTGAGGGCCCTGATGGATAGAAAGCTGGACATTAAGCAGCTATGTGTGCTTGCATCCCGGTCTGCATCAGTAGTGGGCTGGCAGTGGGCAAGGAGCAGATTGTCCTTCTGCCCTCCTGCGGCCCCACCTGCAGCGCTGCCCCCAGCACGGAGAGGTGTGGGGCTGTGGGAGTGGGTCCAGAAGAGAGCCGTGAGGATGCTCAGAGTGGCACTGCCGCCCTCCCGTGGCACCGCTCTCCCACTGCAATTAGTTCGTTAATCACGGTAACGAGAGGAACGAACGCCTGCCTCAGGCACCGTCCTGCTCCAGGGGTGTCAGCGGTGGGACCCAACGCTTCCAAAGGGGACATTCCCAGGGCTTCAGTCCTCCCTGCAAGGGTTCCCGATGCCCATTTCCAGGCTCCTTTTGCACCCACATCCTGCATCCTCCGAGGGGTTGAAGCCCCAGTCTGGCAGCTCGTGCTTCAGGAGCAGGAGGGGAAGGCTCTGGGTTGGCTCGCAGTAATTCCAACACGAGCTCACCATCCTCTCCCAACCACCCCAATTCATGACCCAAACTGAATCCCGAATCCAAGCTTGGGGGCACTTGGTGCTCCCAACGCACATCTCTGCTCTTTGGGATGGGTTCACTTGGGAACCTCGCTCTAAAATGAGGTCCAAGCAGGGGGGACCTGCCCAGCCCCGGGAGCAGAGATGTCCTGGCACAACCAGTCCCATCATCCGACCCCCCTCTAACAGCCCACATCTCTCCGCAGCCTCCACGCTCTCCCAGCTGTCAGACAGCGGGCAGACCCTCAGCGAGGACAGCGGGGTGGACATCGGCGAGGTGGAGGTCAGCGGCAAGGACAAGAGCAGGCAGCCGGTCCCTGGGAAAAGCAGAAGCCTCAAGGAGGGCACAAGGAGTGAGGGGACAGCAGAAGGGGCCTCCAAACCGGTGAGGATGGGTGCTGGGGGAGCTTGGGGTCAGGGATCAAGGGAGAGAACATCGCTGACAGGACAAAGGGGAATGGTTTTAAACTGAAAGAGGGGAGATTGAGATTAGACTTCAGGAAGAAATTCTTCACAGTGAGGGTGGTGAGGCGCTGGCACAGCGTCTTTCCCTCTGCCTTTGTGTGCTGTGGGATCGCAGTGGGTGGTCGGAGCCCCTCTGCATCACTGCCCTGTGCCCACAGCCAGGGCTCCTGGAGCCCACCTCGTGTCTGATCCGGGTGTCCAAGAGCGCGCCGACCTTGGGAATCGCCATCGAGGGCGGAGCGAACACGCGGCAGCCACTGCCCCGCATCGTCACCATACAGGTAAGGGGAGCTGAGGATGGGGAGAGCTCGGCACACGTCCCAGCCCTGTGCTCCCCGTTGGCTTGGGAAAGCCCCACAGTCACCTGCTGTCAGCCGTGTGGCTCCAGCCCTGCCCAGGGGGGATTTTCGGGATGCCTCCAGAGGTACCATTCTGTTAGGGAGGACTTGAGGAGCGGAGGGTTGTTCGTGTGCTGTGACTGATCCCATAACATAAGGCATGGAATGGAGGGCTCACTGCAGGCATGCAGGGGATGTGGTCAGCCCCGAGAACATCCTGCCAAGTGTGGGGGTTGGGGAAGAGAGAATGGTGGATGAAGGCTGGGGAGCAGCGCCCGCAGCTCTGCCCTCGGGTGCAGCCTGCTCTGCTCTTTGCTTGGAGCAAACCTCAAGTTACAGCAGCAGAAGGGCAGAGCCGAGCCCGTCCCTCCTTTGCAGCGCGGCGGTTCAGCACACAACTGCGGGCAGCTGAAGGTGGGCCACGTCATCCTGGAGGTGAACGGCACGGGGCTGCGGGGCAAGGAGCACCGCGAGGCTGCCCGCATCATCGCCGAGGCCTTCAAGCTGAAGGAGAAGGACTACATCGATTTCCTGGTTACAGAGTTCAACGTCGCCCTTTAGGAGCCACGTGGGACCCGGGGGGCACCCGGATGGGAATGGGAGGCGACGTGGGGGCACCGGTGCCCCCTCCCCACTGCTGCACCGCAATGCACACGCAGAATCCCACACCGTCCCCAGCTGTCCCCCACGGGGCTGAGAACGGACAGACTCGCACCCATTTTGGGGCAGGGGTGCCCTATGCCCGGGGGGGGGGGGGGGGGGGGGAACTATCCCTGTGTCCCCCGCGGTCATTCTGGTGCCAGGTGAGGGGGAGGAGGTGGAAAGGTGAACACGCAGAGAGCAGCCGGACGCCTTGTGACTTGCTGCCGCTGTCATTGTATTTATACACAGAGCTTGGCTTTAGTTTTTCAATAAACGGGCGGCTATAGGGCGGTATTGGGGTGCCTATGGGGCGCGGCGCGGCGCGGCGGCCGCCAGGGGGTGCCCGCGCTGCATAAATTATGATGATGAGCAACACTTTCCGCGCTCCCATTGGCCGTCTCGCCCAGGCTATGCAAATGAAAGCAAAGAGCGATCTTTATGCTAACGAGCTCTGACGGCGCACTGCGATTGGAGGAATGAAGCGGGGCCGGGGATGAACGCGAGGCCACGCCCACCCCGGCTCGGGCCGCGCTTTGTGCAGCGGGGCCGGGAGCGGAACGGAGAGGGGCTGGGGGGGGGAGGATCGTGCCTACAAGTGAGTGGAGGGGATGGAACTGTGATGGGAAGGGAGGAGGGTGGGGGGATGGAGTGCGGCCCGGAGCTGGGCAGGCACTGGGAGCGGGGCCAACGCCGCGCAGCGCCGCTCCTCCCTGTACGGAAGGGGGGGCACGGCCCCAAGGGCCCCCATCCTGGAGAGGTTTTGCGGTGGGAGGCGGCCGGAGATCCGGAGTCGTGATGGAGCTCCGAGCAGCGGTACTGCATGAGCTGTGCGTCCGGAAGGGGTTCGGGTGCGTCCGTGGGTCGGCCGCGGGAGGGAGGGAAGGAGGGAGGGAAGGAGGAAGGGGGGAGCGGGGGCTGCCGCTGCTGCCGCTGCTGTTGCGGCGAGGAAGTGGCGGGGGCCGCCGGCAGCTTCAAGTTCCTGGTTTCGAGGAAGGCGCTGAGCTCACCCGGCTGCGGTCCCGCTGGGGTTGTGACATCTCCGGGCCGCCCCGAGCAGCGCTGCCCCGCGCCCGGCCCGACGGCGGCGGGCATCGCCCTCCATCCCCATCCCACCCCGGGCTGCGGGTCGCACGGCGATCGCTATCGCCCAGCCGTGGCTGTCACCGCGCCCACCCCGCTGCGTTGGGGTTCGTCCCCAAAGGGACCCGCAGCTCTAAGGATCGGGATGTGGGAGCTTTGCTGTCCCACTGGGGCCGGTGGGAGACACGGGGGGGGGGGGGTTTCGATCAGGCAGCGCCGCGGGATCCCTCATGCCTTTTCTTGCTGTTTTCCCCGTCGTTTTTACGAACCGGGAACGAGTGCCCGCTGAGCTGCCGGTGTCCCCTGCCGAGCCTGAGGCACAGCAGCGTTCCTTTGGCCTGCATGACCCCCCTTTCCCTCTTACCCCAAAAAGTGGTTTGAGTGCAAACGTGTTCAAGACAAAAAGCCGCTCTACCCCGAAACCCGCTCCCTGCAGGCAGCAGCCGGGACTGAGCCTCCAACCTCCCTCCCCCGCGGCTTTGAGCCCCGCGGGGCTGTCGGAGCGCTGAGCAGTGTTCCTGCAGTTCACCGAGGCGTGAATGCTGCTTCGTGGTCCGGGAACCCGTTCTGAAAGGCCTCGGCTGCAGCTGGGGCTGAGGGAGCTGAGTGACCCCCCCTGTAATGATGCTTGCTCCCCACTGCTCCATGGATGGCACTCTGCAGGGTTGGTGGAGGTGGGAGTCTCCCTGCTCTGTCCCCATGGCTGTCACCAAGATGTGGCACACCCTGTCGTGCTCTCAGCAGGGTAATTAATCCAGCCCGTTAGTGTGTAATTAGCGGCACGCGGAGCAGAGCTTGCACAGCTCCCGGCTGCTATTGAAACCTCAGCATGGCCCAGTGGTGGAGGTATTTGGCCCAGGGTGTATCTGGAGGTCCCCAAGTGGTGCCCTGGGGATGGCCACAATCCTGCAGCACCTGCATGCTGCAGGAAAAGCCTCTAATCCACACCACAGCCCCAGAGCTGCAAATCCCTACTTAAATCCCACTGTTGGGGTGAGACCTGCATGCAGCAGAGCTGCCCAACATCAGAGGTGCATACAGTTCTCCCACCGCCCCGCTCTGCTTCCCCCAGGCACTGTGGGCACAGAGCACACTCCAAACCCTCCAGCAGGGCCCCAGCAGCCCTAGTGGAAGCAGCACGAAGCTTTTCCCTATATGCTGCCCCAGCAGGGCAGCTCTCCCCACCGCAAGGCTCTTCCCCATGTCTGTGCTCCCAGGGATGCTTTGGGCTCTGCATCTTCTCAATGTGACTAAAGAGCAATTTTGGCTCCGGTCCCTGGTGGGGTTGGGATGCATCCAATTTCAGATCCTGGCATGGAGAAGGGAAAGCGGCCCCAAGCTCTACAGCTGTGCTCCAGCATCAGCCCTGGGGGGGGCAGGGATCCCCAGAACCCTGCACAGTGAGATTCTGGGGGGGGGAAGTGGATGGCTGACCCCCAGTGCTGCTGCTGTGTGGGCTCAGCCTTTACTTGGGAGAGCTGTGCATCACCTGCAGTATCCCCATGCAGCAAGGTTCTGCCACATCTGTCACTTTTCCTGAAAGCCCCTCCACTGAAATGGCATGATGGCAAGAGGGAAAAATCCTTTTTTCTTTTTTTTTTCTTTTCCTTTGATTTTTTTTTTTGCTTTTTCTCCTCTAAATGAGCTGCTTGCTCTTACGGTGGCGTAAGAAGGCCTGAAAGAATAACCCAACGTAGCTGTGCGCTCAGAAACCACAAAGCAAAACAATCCCAAATGTGTGGTTTTTACCCTTGCTCTTGGAATGCTCGGGTTTTGCACTTGGAGCTGAAGAGAAATGCAAAACATCAGCGGGGGAACATTCAAGCCTCTGAACCCCCCCCTCCACTTCTGTGTGCCACTGGGGCTGCCCCAGATGTGCCTGGGGTGGGAGTGATGCAGGGTGGGATGAGCTCTGCCCCACATCCCCCCCTCAGGATGGAGGTGTGGGGCTGAGAACCCTGCACTCATTGCATGCGTGGGGGCACGGTGCCATCACTGTTGTCATGTTAATCAGCAGCGACGGCTCGGGTGGAGGGAAGGGGGGGGGAGAAAAGGGCTGCTGTCAGACCGCCTTCGCTGTGTCAGCTGTATCCCAGTTCTCAAAGGGGGTCGATTTCTGGTGCCCATCGGTGGTGCCAGGTCCTTGCTGTGCCTTGTGATCCTCTTGAAAGACCTTCTCTCTGTGCCGTGCTGGTGGCCGTGTGGTGACATCCTGGGGGTGCGTGGAGGTGGGCTGGGGGCTGTGGAGCCCTCGGGATCAGTGGCTCAGCGCCATTCAGCACAATAACCCTGCAGCGCTCTGTCCCCGCCCCATGGCTGTGTTTTGTCCCTGGAGCTGCTGCTATGGGAACCCTGGGGACACAGCTCTGAAGGGCAGATCCCGCTCGCAGGGCACCCGTCCTGTCCCCCAGCCCTGGTTCTTGCCACTGTGGGCTTGTGACTGTCTGGGGTACATCGGGGCACAGCTTGGATTGACGCCCTTGAACAGAGCCTGTTTAGCACCCTCCTTCCCTCCCCCCAGGATGGCAAGCAGCGATGTGAGCCACACTGGTGATGAGGAGGACCCCAGCTGCTGCGGTGCCATGGGGTGGCACAAGTGACAAGGACAGCGCAGGACGCCATGGGCAGCTCCTCACCTTGGCTGCGCTGGACTCAATCGGAGCTGGGCAGCCAGGAGCCCAAGTGCTGGGAGGAGGAGGAGGAGGAGGAGGAAGACTTTGAGAAGCACATGGATGAGAACGGTGTCATTGGGCTGGGGGCTGCCACAGCGGAGCTCAGCGATCCACAGGACTCAGGCTCTGAGTGGGGACAGGAGGCAGCTGGAAGCCCAGTATGGGGTGAGTATCCTCTGCTGCCCCTAAACCCTTGGGGAAGGGACCGTCACGCCGGGGGGGGGTCCCTGGGTGGTGGGGGCCTGGGGGATGGTACACATTGGTGGCAGTGCTGCTTTGCAGGGGACGGCGAGGACTTGGATGTGGAGTCCCCAGCAGAGCCACGCTGGTATGCACAGCAGGATCTGACAGAGGAGGAGGAGGAGGAAGAAGAACAGGGCAGCTCTGAGGAGGACGAGAGGCCAGAGGGGCCCTGGGGAACAGAAAGCGATGGGGATCCCCCTGCTGAGACCCCTCTGAAAGTCCTGGGTACCACCACGGATGGTGGCGGCACCTCGGGGCCTTCGGACTCCAGTCCTGTCCCCATGACTCCCCCACGCCAGCACCGGGGCTGGGGCAAAGCCAGGGACCCCAATCAGAGCTCCCAAACCCTGCAGCAGCCCAAACCCAGTCGGCTGTCCCCCAGCCCCCGGCATCACACCGACACCAAAAAGCCAAAGGACCCCACGGACATTTGCCCATATGGCCGAGGGCGGCTCAACCACCCTCTGCCTGACCTCTCCAAGGTGGAAGCACGGGTGAAGGTGGGGCAGAGCTACCGCCCCCCACCCAGCAGGGCCCTGTCCGCCCGTGCCAGGCCCCACGGAGGTCCCCTTGTCCCCAAATCCCCCGCCGAAATCGTCCGGGAGGTGCTGCTGAGCAGTGGGGAGGGGGCCCCGCCACGACCCTCTGCCCCCCCCGGAGTGCCACAGGAGCTCCGCTCCCCCAGGCAGGCCACTGCGCTGGTGCAGCAACTGCAGGTAACCCCAGAGCTGGACTGGGATGTTTGTATGCCCCGTGGGATGGTCATGTCCCCTTCTAGGGATGCACGTGTTGTTGCTTATATCCACACGTAGAGCTGCTCCTGTCCTACCACCCCAGGATGCCCATGTCCCCCTTGGGATGCCCTTGTCTCCTCTGTGATGCTCTTGTCCACCTTTGGTTTCTCCTGTTTCCCCAAGGGATGTTCCTGTCCCCTTCCGTGGCTTAGGATGCTCATGTCCCCCTAGGAATGCTCCTGTCCCCTCCCCAGGATTCTCCTGATGCCCTTCTGTCCCTTGGGAGGGGAGGGATGGTCCCATCACCCCCCCATGCAGGGCTACATCCACACCAGCTGTGCAGGTGTGGCAGCTCTGTACACCCCACAGTTCCCCTCCCCATGACATGGTGACGTGTGCCCCCCACAGGATGACTACCACAAGCTGCTGACCAAGTACGCCGAGGCCGAAAACACCATTGACCAGCTGAGGCTGGGGGCCAAGGTGGGGAGGGATGTGGGGATGTCTCCAAATATAGGGGTGGGGGGGGAGATGGGGACAGATGCGGTGCTCTGCAGGGCTTGGGGCATCCTTTTATCCTCCTGCGCTTCCCCCATTGCGCAGGTGGGGAAACTGAGGCCGAGTGCTCCAGGTTCCAAACTGGACACCCCTCACGGCCTTGTTGCAATGGGGTTCAGGTGCCCCCGGTGCAGTGCCTGCTGTCTCTGCCCCCAGGTGAACCTGTATGCCGACCCGCCGCGTGCCAGCCGCAGCGCCCACACCGGCACCATGAGTGGTGGCTGCAGGGTGATGGCCTTCAGCATCCCACGGGCCAGCGCCGCAGCCATCAGCACAGCCCCAAACCCGCAGCTCCCTGTGGGTGGAGGTGAGCTGAGCTCCAGGAAACCTCCTGCTCCAAACCCAACCGCCCCACAGGTGCCCCGATAGCAGTGGAAGCGGTGCTGGAGGTCGCCAGCTCTGCTTCTCTTTTGTGTCCAATTGCAGCTCCAGCGCCACAACCAGCAGAGCGGGGGGCAGCATCCCAGCCCTGCTCTCCTCGCTCCCCCCTGGGGGGCTGCCCCACATGTGTGGGGCCGTGCTGCTGTGCAGGGCCACGGCTCACACAGACACTGGCAGAGCAGACCCGCAAATTTCAAGCGCAGGTAAGTCGGGGGGACAGCCCCCAGCAGGGGGTTCCTAACCCTGCTCAGCCCCTTCTCTCCCACCCAGGTGGATTCCTTTGAAGCCTGGATCCGAGCAGGGAGCTCTGTGCCACAGGAGCAGCTCCAGGTACAGCATTGTGTGGTGCCCCAACCCATCCCTAAAGGCCCCATCCCATTCCCAGGTGCCCTATCTCATCCTTAGGGACCCCATCCCACACTAGATGCCCCATCCTGTCCCCAATGGCCTGTCTTGTTCCCAAAGTGGCCCATTTCATTCCCATCCTGTCCCCCCAAGCTCCTATCTCTTTCTGCATCCCTAACCCCAAAGGGTGCAGCCCCAGTGCTGTGGGGTCACTGCAGGGAGGTTTGGGGGCTCCCTTTGCACAGCAGCGGTTCCAGAGGCTGCAGGATACACAGGATGCACTGGAGCGGGCGTACCTGGAAGCACGGGAAGAGCAGAGCCTTGGGGACACAGGGAACTTCGACCCGGAGCGGTGAGCACGGGTTGTGCATTCCCTGGGGTTGCAGTGCTGCTCTGAGCCCTGCATGGGAGCAGCCCCAGCCCCTCGTCCCCCCTGGTGATGGGCACTGTGTTGCAGCACAGTGGAAGGGGACATCTTCTGCCTGGGGATGCGCCTGGAGGAGCTGAAGGAGCGCCTGGAGCGGGCAGCACCAGGGAGCCCTGTGGTGACAGAGGGCCCCCCCAGCACCGGGGAGACAGCGGGGGACACCGAGGTGGTGGCGGTGGGGCTGCCCCGACCCTTACGGCACAAGCAGCTCCAAGCGGAGGAGGACTTTGGGGATCTGTTGCATCAGTGAGTGTGCCTCAATGGGAGGTGGAGGGCACTGGGGGGGGGCATCCCAAAACCTGCCCACGCCCCCCAGGTACCAGCACCTCAAATCGCTGCCGGCATCACTGAGCCTGGAGCAGCTGAGCCTGACGGGGAGCGCAGCGCTGGAGGAGGCTGGTGGCACCGTGGCAGGGGACGGCGGCCCAGGGGGGGTCCTCAGTGGGACACAGTCACTGGAGGAGGGCACCGACCTCGAGACCTCCCCCTCGTAAGTGTGGGTGCAGTTGGGTGGATTCGGGGTGAACAGCCCCCATGGCACGCCTGGTACTTACTCTCACTCTTCTCCCCACAGGCCCCCCCCTCAGAGGAAAGCAGTGCCACTGCCCCACACCGAACCCCCACACCCACAGGGGACCCACGGCCACCTGTCCCCTGTCACCACCCCGCTGCCACCATCCACCTCCAGGCTCCTGCTGGCATTCCCTGAACCTTTGCCATCGCGCACAGCCCCGTCCCGCCGCAGCAGTGGCACGGGGAGCACAGCCCCTCAGCGCCATGCCCTCAAGCCCTGCCACCAGGTGGGGTGCTTGGGGGGTTCCCTGAGGCCGTCCCCGTGCCTGGGGAGGGGACACGTGGCCCCAGTCCCACTCCATTCACAGGAGCAGCGCATGGTGTCACCGGAGACGGACAGTGGCTTCGTGGGCTCGGAGAGCAGCCGGGTGTCCCTGTTGGCACGCACCCCTCAGCATCGACCACTGGGCACTGGGTACAGCACCAGCACCCCGAGCTTGCTCCGTGCCGTGGGGCAGTGGGGGGGAAGAGGCAGTGGGGTGGAGTGGGTGGGAGGTGGGGGCTGCCTCACTGACACATCCTTCCTCAGGACTCATGGCGTGCTCGAACCTCCTGTCCCCGCTCCCCTCCATCCGCAGAAGAAGGAAGCTCCGCTGCTGCCCCCCAGGAAGGGGCTGAGGGGTCCCTACCCAGCCCCTGAGCACGGCCCTCCCCCAGGCCACAGCGTGCCCCCCAGCACTCCCTCGCCGGGCAGCTCTCCACTGCGCTGGGCCGGCAGCCAGGGCAGTGAGCTGGGACCTGAGGGTGATGATGGTGAGTTACCGGCCCCCAGCTGTGCCCGTGCCCCACGCTGCCCCACTGACTGCCCCATCTCTGCCCCCCAGCTCGCTCTGACTCAGAAGGAGGAGACAGGAGCTGCACCAGTGGGCACCCCCCGGGTGGGACGCCCGCCTCGCCATCCCCAGCTCCAGCTCACTGTGACCTGCTGGGATCCCGCATGGAGCGCGAGTGAGTGTCCCCAGCCCTGCCAGCACAGGGTGTGGGGGAGTCCCTGAGAGTGCAGGTTGTCCCTTTTGATGGGGAGCTGACTGGGAATAGTGGCTCCTGATGAGAGCTGAGTCTGCCAAATTCATGACGTGTGCGATCTGATCCAGCTCTGTGCTGGCTGCGGGTACACCCACTCCTGAACAGCATAGGTTTGTATGGAAGGGCCCCCAGCTGTGTCCCACAGCGATGGGTTGGGGGACTTGGGGCTGTCCCTGCTCCTCAGTGTCCCCTCATCGTCCCCCCCATCGTCCCCTGTCCTGTTCCTACAGCCGGGCCATCCGTGCGCTGCAGGACGAGGTTTGGCGACTGCGCCTGCGGCTGGAGGAGAGCCTGCACCGGTCCCACAGCTACCCTGAGGGCAGAGCCCCCCACACCCCCAAGGGGAGGAGGCAGGCAGCAGCCAGCAGAGCTTCCTTCGTCCGGAATGCAGCACCCGTGGGGTAGGTGGCCGAGCAGAGACCAGATTGTCCCATAAGAGCACTGGGTTGGGGGGTCTGGAGCACCTGTCTCTTCTCCTAGCTCTAACTCTAACCCATTTCCCTAGCTTTAGCCCTAACCCTTTTCCCTAGCCCCATCCCCTTTTCCCCTAGCCCTTTTTCCTTCAGCCTGAGCAGGGTTGGCTCAGAGGGGGTCCACGTTCCCAGCCCAAGTGGGGGTACACAAAGGTTTTCCCATGACACTGGGGTAGGATCCCTTGGCAGCAACTCGCTGAGGGTTGCACACCCCAGATATCTCCCTGTGCCTCCCTGCTGCCGGCTGGGCCCTGCTGTAGTGCTGTGCCCCACGTCCTGGTTTCTCTAATGGCTCCGTGCCCTCCGCAGGGAGCACAGCCCCACCTCACGGGGCAGGATGACCCCGGGCGGCCCCAGAGGCAGATGGGCATCGCTGCCACGGGATGGGACACCGCCAGACTTCAGTGAGTGGGAACAGCCGGGACCTCTCCAAAAAGAGAAAGGATGCGGTGGGGACCGGGTGCGGGGCACGGGGATGCCGGCATCCTTGCGGGTCGAGGTGCAGAGCCGCTTCTTTCCCTGCAGCCTCCCAGTCGGACCGCTCGCTGCGTGCGCACGGTGACAGCCGTCCCCGAGCCGCGCCGTCCGCGCACAAACGCCCTCGCAGCCCTCTGGGTGCGGTGTCACTGCGGGGACAGCAGGCGGCTGAACGCCGGGAGCCCGACCCGCTGGGTAACGCACACGGTGGCTCCGACGCCGCGTTCGGGGGGACGCGTTACCGCGTGGCGCCGCCCCGTGGGGAGCCGAGCGCTGCGCCGTGCCCCCGCTGCCACCCCGACGGGACGACGACGGGTGAGCATCGCGTCCCTCCTGCTTCCCACCGAGCTCCTGCTTGCTCCATCTGTGCGTGTTTCCATACGCCTTTCCCCCTCCCTCGCCTCCTTCCCCATCCCCGCAGGCGCCCCATCAGTCGATGCCACGCGGCCGCAGCGCAGCGACACCTCCGGGACCCCCGAGAGCTGCCCAACGTGCCGGGCGTCACGCGGTGACACGGACAGAGCCGGGCACGGTGGGTGATACCTCAGGGGGTGGAGGTGGCACGGAGCTGGGAACATCGCACCCACCTCACCCACCGCCTCCCACCCGCAGCCCAGCGCAGCAAATCGGACGGCAAATCCCCGCCGGAGCCCCGCAGCCGCCCCCAGGCCGTGCAGCCGGAGCAGCCCGCAGGCTGTTGGTACCTGGCGGGGGGGCCTCCCGTCGCCTACCTCGCCCCCGTCCCCGTGGTGCCTTACGGGCCCTCACTGCTGTAAGGATGCTCAGCGATGGGGGGGGGGGGGATCAGCTTGAGCCGGGGATGGGGGGTGAGGGTGAGCTGGGGGGACCTAAAACAGTGTCATAGAGATGGGGAAGCAGAGCCCCCCGGGGGCAAAGCTGTACAATGACCCCGTGTTCTTTCATTCATCTTTTCTTCTTTCTTTGTTTTGTTTTGTTTTGTTTTGTTTTTCTTTTTTTCCCCATTTTTCTTAATTCCTTCATTTTTTTCCTTTGTCCTTCTTTCAATTTCTGTCTTTTTCTCTTCTTTCCTTTTTTTCTTTCTTTATTCTTCATTCTTCATCTTTTTTCTTTTTAACTTTTTCTCCTCTCCTCTCCTCTCCTCTCCTCCCCTCCCCTCCCCTCCCCTCCCCTCCCCTCCCCTCCCCTCCCCTCCCCTCCCCTCCCCTCCCCCTCCCTTCCCCTCCCGTCCCCTTCTTTTCCTTTTCCTTTTCCTTTTCCTTTTCCTTTTCCTTTTCCTTTTCCTTTTCCTTTTCTTTTCCTTTTCCTTTTTCCTTTTCCTTTTCCTTTTCCTTTTCCTTTTCCTTTTCTTTTCCTTTTCCTTTTCCTTTTCCTTCCTTCCCTTTTCCCCCTTTCCCCTTTCTCCTCCTTCCTTCTTCTCCCTCTTCTTCCTTCTTCTTTCCCTTCTACCATTATCCTTTCCCCTTTCCCCCTCTCCCCCCAGGTACTGCCCTCCAACCGCACCTACCTCAGCCCCACACCGCACCCGTTCCCCACCGCTCTCAGACCTGGAGGAGGACCTGGATCTCTCTCTGAGCACAGCAATGGCAGCAGCACGCCGTGCCCCGCGTCACCTCAAGACGGCTGGGCCAGGTGCTGGCAGCAGAGCTGGGCCGGGCACGGGCAGTGCGGAGCTCCTGCCTCTTCTGAACAGGATCATCCCATCCCATCCCATCCCATCCCATCCCATCCCATCCCATCCCATCCCATCCCATCCCATCCATACTGTGGGAATGGGCACCGAGCCGGACCCGTCCTGCATCTCCC